>NC_138823.1:91680211-92901428 GCF_965183815.1 Platalea leucorodia | reverse complement strand
GCTTTAGAAAATACTTAAAGCCTATGATTAGAAACTAGTGTATATTGAAGTGCCTTCTTGACTAATTCAGGCGTCCCCATCACCTTAGCTAGTCTACTCTCTAGAAATCTATATTGAAATGACTTGCCCAGTGCAATGCAGAGGACAGAAGAGATGTCTCTTCATTTTCTCTAATCAGGATCACTTCTGGCTGCTGGGAAATGCATTAGCAATCAAAAAGGAAATCACATGTAGAACAGTATTTTATCTAGCTCAATATGTTTGTGTTCTCAAAGCCTGGCCTTGCTGTGCACTACACTATGGGAAGGCAGAGGAGAAAGACCATTATAGCTGCATCAGCTTTGTGGTGGTGTATGTAAGAACCTAGAATGGCACTGTCAGATGGGCTAGCCACAACAGAGGGTGACAAGAAGCACAGGCTACAAGGAATAGTTTCATTGCAAGCCTGTCTCTGCCTGTATCTCTTCAATCTTTTGAAAAAATCATTTGAATTCTTTCTCCACCCAGTCCTCGGTTGTAACAGACTGGAGCTTCGTTACACCTAGTGCTCGGATGAATAAAATCAGCACACATGCACCACGTAGGAATAGCAACAGTCATGAGTACAGTATCGTAAGAGCAAGAAATCTTGTTCTTCATCACCTTGTTACATTGGTCCTGCAAGCCTAGCCATAAAAACGCCTTGTAACAATACCTAATATCCAATATGTCTGCAGCAAAACACATTTTCCGTGTAATCTGACTATCAAATCCGTATATGCTGCAGAAAGAATGACTTGGAACAGGAAGAAAGAAGGAACATTGAGCTCTAGGAAAACTCAAAGGAACATTTTATTGTAACATTTATAATAGAAAGTTGGGGGGTTTAGTTTCGCCTCAAGGTGTAACTTGCTAATAAAAGTTCTGGAAAACCTGCTGTGTATAAGAACCCTGGCCTATGATGTCAGAATTCATTATGCACACAGGGGCTATTTACAGCCTTGTAAACTTGTAGACAAGGAAATTGTTGCTGAAATATAGTTTCAAAAGTTTAAAGGTAATCATCCTACTGATGTATACACCTCAGCTATTGAACAGATCTTTTAAACAGTTCTGTGTAAACCAAAAAAATCATATGGCTTGAGTTGTAAACATCCACCCATGTTTCTTCATATGCGTTGGGTATATATACAATATATAATTATGTATATATATAATTATATATATGTACAGGGGTAACTGTGGGGTCTTTATTTTTATTCAAGAGTTATCTGGGTAAACCTATAAATTAAGCATATGCATAAGGTGTTCAGAAGTAAGACAAACTGCAAACAATTTTCACTGCCCTCTTTTCCTTTCCCATTTATCCAGCTTAAAAACAAAAAAAAAAAAGGAAGAAAATCAAGAAAAAAGAGGGAGGGCGAAGAAATATAAATAGAAACAAACGAATGTATTTTCAGCTTTCTAAATCTAAAGATGTGCTATCAAAAATACTGAAACATTAATTGAAATGCGTCTTTTTCATCAGAACAACAGCTGTGGACACATGAAGCTTCATCTGGGTTCAACCAAAATTTGAGGCAGAAGTGCTGCTGAGTTTGATGTGTCAGGAGAGTCCACAGGAACCCCCTGAGAAAGCAGTTACTCTGGGTCATACAACTGAGACTGGCACTGCTGGATTTAAAATTGGAGGGGGGAACTGTTGACTGTAGAGTGTGCTCTGTTTCACTTGATAGCTGCATGCTGTTTTATTCTTTGACTCTAAGCATTTTAATTGCTGCTATAGTGATTTTTTCCATCACTCTGAAAACGCTTTGTGACCAGATGTTGTTTGTCATTTGTCCCACAGTAGCTGGCAATAATGTAATTACAGAAATATAGAAAAATGTGCTCAGCACTGGGGATTACTAGCCAATTCAAGCATTTTCCTACTGAATCACTTTTTCAAATATTCCTTCTCACAGCAGACCAAATGATTTTCTAGCTCTGGCTGAGCTAACTTCCCAAGCATTCCAGTTATATTTATTTTTTCTAATGCACTTGTCAGCTACTTCAAACTCCACCCCAACTCCTGACAGCAAGGCCAATCGAACACCCTCTCATTGTGGTTTCATGGGGAACCAGCTCACGGCCGCAGAAATGGACTGCACCCAATGGCACGAGCCCAAAAATAACTGCACCACTTCCACTTTTTTCAGTGCGCCTGCATTGTTCCAATAGCACTGAGATATTACTACTGATTAATGCTGGTATATAAATAACATGCAAAATGGGGGAAAGCTTTAAAGGGTTTTTTTTTCCTGCTTTTACTCATGTTCACAGTAAAATTTCCACTGGCTTCAATAGGCTCTGTATACCAGACTTGCACTAACACAATTTCATTAACTTAGCTGGATTACTCCTTGTTTATAGCAGTGGAAGTGAGTGGAAAATCAAGGCCAAGAGGATAAGAAATAATCCTATTATCCTACCCAGCAAGATTGCTCTGGGTTTAGAGCCGAGGTTTAGCGTTGGCTTCTTTGGTCACGTAAGGTTTACACCTTTCCCTACTCTGAACAGCCATTTTGGTGAGTTCACTCTTCTCTCAGTCTTTCATCTCTCCTCCCTCCTTCTGCTGCTGGGCTTGCTTCCTCACCAGATTTAGCCAGGGGTAGCAGACAACTCATCAGCAATTCAGGGTGCTCAGTGATCCACTCAGATAGCAACTGATAACAAATGTCAAGATCGCAAAAGTTCTTCAAATCTGAGAATTTCTCTGTGACATCACGAAAAGCGTTAGAAGTCCCAAAAGGCATCAGGGTGCATGGGGAAGGTGAGCAACCGCACAGATCAGGCAAGTTTCTCTCACATCCCTCCAACCCTGTAAACCAAATGCATCACCTATTCACCTATGTGGAAAATACTTACCCTGCCACATCCTTTTCACCTATACCAGAGATCACCAACACATCCAGTCTGCCGGTACAAATGCAGTTACATCGGCCCTACCTCATGCATAACTACCATTTTCAAAATGGGTGGGCTGAGATTTCACCTCTGTCTGTCACCCTGACACCACTCAGTGGCCCATAGGATACTGCAAATACAACTTGACTGCTGCTGAAGGAAAAACAACTTTTATGGACTCTGCTGGAATTGGAGCAAGCTTCAGGTGAGGAAAGCACCAGGGCAAGAAAAGTAATTGTATGTGGCACTAGTTCCTTTAACACGTGGCTAGCCAGTCTTGACTGCACTTACTGGTGAGTTTATATAAATGTTTTATGTATATGTCATATATATGGATATATAAAGATACATAGGTAAAGGTTGTATGTATGTGTAAACATATATATATCTATACCAATATATATAAAATCTTTTCTGGTTTTCCATTTAGGATCTAAGTAATTGATAATAAGCCTGTCGTTCCTAACTTTCAGCTGGGAATGTGCCACTTTGCAGGGCTAGGTCTAGGCTCTGAGAAGAAATAACTTTAGAATAAAACTGAAAACAGGTTGAAAAGAAAGATAATCATTGAGATGTAATCTGGATGTGCACGAATATTACCGCTATTTATTTTTATACCCTGATGTCCCAGTGAGATGAATGGGCCAGAGTGCTACAAGAGCTCAAACTTTTAAAGGTAACGACATGTCTCCAGCCCCAGAAAGAGATTCATATTTCTGCGTGAAGTTCGGAGACTGAATGTGCTACCTCCTCTGAGCCAAATTTCCCCTTGGATCCACACTGCAGATTTCAGGAGTTGGAATAAGTTATCCTTTGGAGAATAAATTAGTTACTGGCAGGACAACTTTGGCAGCAGCTTAATCTTCCAATCAGTTGCTCCACTAGCATTCTTCTAGCCTGGAGAAAAGGGCACATCCTCTTGGGTCCAGCGTTTCTCAGACTGAGTTTGTAATAAGACTCAATTTGGAGGGGAAAAGATGTGATGTTTTCTCTTAAGCAGATACCCTGCTTCTCCGTTAAGGCCCACAGGCTTTTTTTTTTTTTCTTTTTTCGTGCGGACAGGAGTAGTAGGAGAGGAAAAAGACTAACTCAAATAACAGCAGGATTTGAATAACTACAGGCAGGATGTTGTATCCTCTGCACCATGTGGAGCAGCGGAGCTACACTGCCTTCCCCGTGGGAAGTCTCTGCCTCTCACCCACTCCATGGCTGTTGTTTCATTTCTTTTTCTTCTGTCTCTCAGATGTCTTCAGAGCCTCCAAGTCAGATCTGTTGAGGTTATCAGATGTGCAGTTAGCCATAAGAGCTGTAAGCTACCCATTAGATGGGACTCTGACACTTTAGCTAGTGTATTACCAGAACGCAGGAAGCGAAGCCTCCGCCCCATGAAGGTGCACACAACGGTTCCCATGCAGAGCCTCTGGAAAAGGGGAGACAGGACAGAGGTGTGTTTTCATGTACAGACTGGGTCAGAGACTCCGTGCAATGTCCCCCACTGGTTATTATTTGTTGTACTGCAAGACCATCTGTAGATCCCTGCGGCACACCCTAGCCTCATTGCCCAGTAGCTGGATGTACACCTAGGAAAGGAATCTTTCTACACAGAGATTATAGAGAGTATTTCTTGGTCCTTAGACACAGCTTGGGAAGTGCTGGGATAGATCCACAGGGCTGTAAGCTCTCAGAGCATGAATTTGCCATCTCAGCATCTTTCAGGCATGATACTGGATTTCAGAGCCAGGTCTGGGGTGACAGCTGGAGGTGGAGCCAGGTTCTGGCCACAAGTGCAATCTCCCACCCTGGGGTCTCCTGGCCAGACCTCCTGCCCACACCTCTGGCCACCTCCCCATGTCACTCAGCCTGACATGTTCCTTCAGCCAGCATGCCTAAGGGTGCCCACCTTGCTGCCCTTGTCTGACTCCACAGCAGCTCCCATCCGATGCAGACCCTGCTTTGCTTCTGGGAGGGTCTGTCTTCATCCCCTGCAGTCTCCATCAGCAACCCTCAACCAGTAATAAATGGAGACAACTGCAGAAATGAGCCCGCATCTAGCCCAGCTCCACACACTGGGAACTCACCTGCGCACACATACAGCATCGCTCCCCACCCCAGGACCTGCGCCCTGCCTGTGCAGGGCTCCACTCCTCCTTCATGGACCCTTTTCTTGCCTATCAGCCTAAAAACCCAGCACACAGGCAGTGCTGCCGCAGTGCCCACTTACCCAATCCACTCCTCCTTCTACCAGCTTTGCTGCAAGTGAGGGGCAGGGACAGGTCCCAGAAAGAGAGCGTTCTGCTAATAATGAGCTAATGCAGTGGTTAAGTATACTGGTATTGCATGTAGTGGCTCAAGGAGAGGCAAGCACCTATACATGCAGTAGCAAAGAAAGGACGGTGTTCTCCGAGTGGGAAGAAGATGATAATCTTTTCGTATGGAGAAGGACAAGGGAAAAGAAAAGGGAAAGGAAATGCAAAAGTTCTTCCTCAAATCCATTTTCTTCTGTTTGATTTTTTATTTGCATTTTTTTTTCTGAAGAATGAAGAACAAGGAAGCGAAAGGGATTTAACTATATCTAGCACTCGAAGAGATCCGTTGCTTTGTATGTAACACACAGCTTTAAAGGCCGTTTGGTTTTGCAGAAGAGGAGGAATAAAACACCTTCGTGACTGCGTCGATTTGGACATTTCTCTGCATCTGCCCTGGTGCCGTTCAAACAGTTTTTCGCACCCAAGCAGCCGCAAGAGTTTTTCCCTTCCAGCCAGACCTGGTGCCACGCTGCACCGGGGAGACCTCGGGGGAGAAGCGACCTGCGCCCCGGGATGAGCCCCGCAACGCCGGGGGGTCTGCCACCCTGGTTCCCCCTTTGGCGCTGGCAGAAGGAGCCCCTGGCTCACAGAGACCCTATTCACCGCCCAGCCCCAGAGCAAGGGGTTTATTTATGGCCGTGTGACCTGAACCCCCCAACAAATCTCACCCTTCCTCTCCCCCTGGTCCAAACAATAAAAACCTCTCCTCGAAGTTTTAATAAAGACGAACACATAACGTAAGTGTGATGTCAGCCTCGTGTTTAAAAGGCATCGCAGGTCTTTATAAGCAGAGGATATTACCCTGCCCTGGGACAAGTCCGAGGCAAGAGTTTTCGCTTCTGGAGCGAGGGGGGGATGGTTAAGGCCAGCCCGGCGGCGGGGGGGCCGGGCCGACCCGGCTTTCCCAGGGCCCCCGCGCCGCAGCCCGCCGCCCCTCTCCGCCTGACAGCATGGGAATTTATTTTCGTGGCAAGAAGCAGGCATGGCTGGTGTTATCGGCAGGGATGACACCAGAGCCAAACAAGGGGGCTTTGAAATCGCCGGGGTTGGAGGGGTCCCCCCTCTTCCTCTCCATGCAACGGCATAATTCATCTGAGTAGAGGGCGAAAAAAACCCATATAGATGTATTTTTTTAAAACTGACCGGCTCCGGAACTACTGGAGAAAGGTGCAGACCGGGGAGGCCGGCGGGGGTCCCGGGCCGCCCCGCCCCGGCAGGTGAGGCGCTGCCCGGCCCCATTTCCCGGAGCCCGGCGCCACCCAGCGGAAAGGCCCGGCCGACGCCGCCGGCGGCCCCCGGTGCCCCCCCCCGCACCCCCGCCCGGAGACACTGCGGCTGCCAGAGCCACCCCCCAGCCCGGGGGGGAGCGGCCCGCAAAGGGCATCGCTTTGATACCTCACTTTTTTTTTTTTTCTTTTTTTTGCTCTCTGTTGCTGTGGAAGGGGTGGCTCTGCCATGCCGCAGTGCCCTAATGAATCTGAGAAAGCAAGCAATAATGGCCTATATATATATATATATATATATATATATACACACTGTGGCAGTAAAAGTTAAAAAAAAAATGAAAAAAAAAAAAGGAAAAGTAAATCATGTGGAGGGTTTTTTGGCCCGGACTCCATATTTCCGAAAGGTCAGTGGTATCATTTTGACGTTGATTATGTAGCTGTTCTGGTCTCAAGTACGCTCCCCTCCCCTCCTAGCGTGGTGTGCGAGGATTGTATTTGAAAGGGAGGAAGCAGATACCGCAAGTGATGGCTGATGAATTGTCTAAACCCTTCAGGGACATTTCGTGCGGGGGCTCGGAGGCAGCTCATCAATAAAAGCCTCCCGGATGGAGGAGGGAAAGAGAGAAAGGGTGATGGGAGTCGGGGGACGGACCCCGGAGGCACCATCACCCCCCGGCCACCCCTTCCCCTTTGATCCGGTGGGGGATCGTAGCAGACCCGGGGCTTTGGAGGTACCGGTGTAGAAAGGTGTGTATGGAGGGGGGGAAGGCGGGGAGATACAGCCCGTAAGCCCCCCCCCCCCCAACACACACACACAAATATATGTAAAATCGGCTTTACGGTTTCCTGGCCCCGCCACCTCGCACCGGCCCTGATGAGTGTCGCCGAGGCGGGAGGTGGCGGGGCCGCGGCCGCAGCCGCCGTGCCCGGCCTTGGCAGGCTCGCTCCTGAGGTGCGAGCTTGGATTATTACTTTTTTCCAAACTATGTTCGTAAATCATGTAATAATCCGGCACTCAGTAACTCGGCCCTACCTTTGAGTGGGTCGTTATGTTTTATGGGCTTTACTTAAAAATTAATGAAAACCTCTCACGAAAGGAGAGGGGGGTGCCGGGGGGGCGGGAGGGGGGGGGAGAAGGCGGGGGAAGGAAAGGAGAGAGCGGGGAAACCTGCTCCTGATTAGCGCCTTCCCCGGCAGCGGGGCCGGGGCTGCGGGCGAGCCCCGCTCCGCGACCCGCGGGCACCGCCGCGACGCGGGTGAGGGGCGCTCGGGGCCGCCCGGCGGGGGTGGCTTCGCGCACCGCCCCGGGCCCTTCTTCCTCCGAAATTAAACCAAACCCACACCCCCCTCCGATGCTACCGATACGCCTGTCACCCCAGCCAGCCCCCCGCTACGGCTCCCCTCGCTGCCCACCCGGCGAGACCCGCTGGCTGGCGGCCCGCGGAGCTTTTCACGCGGGTTTTCTGCGGGAAGGGGATGCCCCCCGCCGGGGGCGTTTGGGGCTGGGGGCGGCGGCGGGAGGGCGCGGGGGGGGGGGGGGTCCCGGGGGGCGGCGGGGATCAGGGAGAGAAGCGCGGTCCTCGGCCAGAGCAGGGGGCACCGCTGGCTCCCTCGCCCCGTTGAAACTATTTGTCTGCTGCGAATGGTATGGAAAGTAATTAAGGTTGGAGCATGTATGAAAATTATTGACAATGTGTAAAGTCAGAAATCTCATTTGATCGGAATGCAAACTTGGGCGGGGGAGAAGCCAGTCAAAAAGGTACCGCGTGTTCAGATCTCGGGCCAAACCGTGTTTGCCCTTACTCGCGGCTGTCAGTGGGGTATGCGGAGCAGGGTGGGGGGTGGCTTTTCCTACAGCCTTGCAGCGACACGAGGAATCCCACCACAAGGGCTGCCGCTAATATTTTTCCACTGCGGCTGCTGGCTCTTTGCGCCACCTTTACCACTGAGCCCCCACCGGGATCTGCGAGAGGGGGGATCGGATCCGACCCCCGTCTCTTTCGCAGCGTCCCCTGGGAGCTCTGCCCCGGCCCGCAGCCCGCCCCCTCGCCGGGAGGGCGGCAGAGCCCCCCCCGGCCCGCAGCCGCCCGCTCCGCTGCCGCCGCCCGCCCGCCCGCCCCGCGCCGAGACCTCGCCTCTGCTCTCGTCTCGAAACATCCCGCTTCTTCTTTTACCCCGCGCCTGTCACGTTTTATTTACACCGACAGAGGATGCTCGGAGACAAAAGAGTATTTCTTTTTTTTTTTTTACGTCAAAGATGTTTTATATTTTTGGAAGGGTTGTGTTTCCTTTTAGAGAGGTGACCTATATCCTGACCGCTGTAGGGGGTTTATTTTGATGCTCCGGGAAGTTCAGTTGGAGCTGTGCAGAGCCGGGAGGGGATAAAATCTTTAACATTGTCATCTGGCATAGGAAAAGCAAAATCTACCCACACAAACACTTGGTGGAAGTACTCGGGGGCTGACACTTGCAAAACCGACGCTATTATTACACGCGGAGCGTGTCTTTGGGCAGGTTTAATCGCCGCGATGGCCGCGCAGCTCCGCCGCGCTGCCCCTGCAACACCGGCGGTACCTGCAGGGCGGCCAGGTCTCCTCCGTCAGGCGGAGCCCCGGCTTTACCCCACATCTGGGGCCCCCCTCCCTCCTGTGCCGGGTCCCGGCAGACCGCCCTCGGCACCCCCAGGAGAGCCCGGCGACTGGGTGGAAGCCGGCTTTGCTAAACCCTGGGCTCGGCGAGCTCGGGCGGAGAGTGGGCACCTCGGGCTCGCGCCGTGGCTTTCTGCCACGGCTCCCGCGCAGTGACGAGGACGGGATGGGACGGAGGGGATGGAGGCAGTCTGGGGGGGGCTGGGAGGGAGGGGGGGTTAACACAGCAACAAAATCTTAGGCTGTAGGTGCCCTCCCGGAAAGTCTTGCAGCTTTTAAGCTACGAAATCCTTTTCAGCCCGTCGAAGAGACCAAAAGCCTGGGAAAGCAGAAGCTGTCCAGAAGGCGGGGAGGGGGGGATATCATCGCTCCCCCCGTGTTCAGTGCTCGCACTTTCCCCTCCGCGGAGTCCTCCGGCCCTTGGGGCCCGCGGAGTCCCGGCTCCCCGCGGGACGCTCCCGGGAGCCAGGGTCCTGCGTGTCCAGCGTGGGAGGCTTGGGTGGCGCCTCCTCTCCCACCTGCTGAGGCTGATTTCCTCCTGAAAAACGCTTCCCCAAAGGCGAAGAGATCCTGCTCCTCGGCTGGCTTCTCGCCCAAACTTTGTTTCTCGCCTGGTCTTTCTCTCCGTCCTCGGGCACTGGACAAAGCCGCCTCGGACGGGAGAGCTGTGTAGCGGGGAGGAAAGGGAAAGGTGCGGCCCTGCTAATTCACCACCACTACCTTCGTGGGGGTGCCCTGACCCAGGCTTAGCTCCCCGCACATCTAGGCACCACTGAAAAATTTCCCAAGGTATCTTGAAGGGAAGCGAGCCAAACCCATGTGGCGGTACCCCAGGTAACCCACTGCAAAATGCCGTGAGAGAGGAGCCCGTTCTGTGCAGGGAGCATGTCTGGTGATGCTTTTGGAGTCGGGCTGGGTTTTTTTCTCCACAAGGAGAGGTAGGCCCCTGCGTTTGCCCTGAATGTCCTTGTCTGCCCTTGAGATGGGAGGTGTCTCAACCCCTTGGATGCCGGTCTCCCCTTTGCCTCCTTCAACAGGAGCTGGGAAGAAGGGTCCCGACGGCAGCCTTCAGGGAGATGTCTATAAAAAGTGTCACGCCTGTTACCCATTGCGTACGCAAAGAAAAAAAAGAGGGGGAGGGGGGCGCGAAAACAAAGCGGCAAAACCTCTCCAAACAAACATCGGGATCGCACGGCTACTGCCAGAGGTCCCGAGGAGTCAAGAGGTCCCGGGAGCAGCACAAAGGACGGGGCAGGCCGGCTGCGAGTCCCTTCCCACCCCGGCCTTTCTGCTCCCTCCGCCCCCCCCCAGGCGCTCGCCCCGGGCCGCCGGGGCCACCGGGGCCACCGGGACCGGCTGCCGGGCGCTGCGCTGCGGCCGCTCGGCTCCTCCAGCTCGTTAAAATGCCCGCATGCCCCTCATGCGGAAAGGGATCTCTGTCAGCCGCTGTAGATCGAGATCTAAATCCAGGCACCCTGAAACTGACAGTTGGAGGAAAATCCTCGAGGGCTTAAGGAAACGCACTTTTACAATACTGGAGGGATTTGTTTAAGTTTCAGTCTGGGCTTTAATTGAAAAAACGCTTCTCATCTGCAGGACCTCAGAGGAGAGGAAAGAGCCTGAAGCACGCAGTTAAAAAAAGGGAGGAAAAGAACAGAAAAAGAACAAAAAAAGGGGGGGAGGGAGGGGGGGGAAGACTCCAAGATAACCGTAAACATTTATCTTTCATATTTGTCTCCCTTTTTCTTAACTGGTTTAGTCTAACTTATTTCATTTAGCCCACGAAGCAGAGGGGACTGTGTTATGAACATGAAACTGAAACCGCAATAATGAAGAGATTTCCTAGAATAAAAACGATGATTATAGAACAACATCTGAGTAACCAAATCTGCCAAAAAGTTTAATTTCCGTATACTCTGGTAAAACAAACCAGTTGTGCTCCAAAGCTGGGATCAGCTCAGAAATGGATACACCAACCAAAATAAACACCTCCACCAAACAGCAAATGCACTTCTGTTTAATCACAGGCGCTTCAAACCATCTTTTAAAGTCTCGGTACCATGTCTTGGAGACTTCTTAACGCTACGTTTCGAACAAGCGTCTGCTGCGACGAGGACGTTGCTAACAGGTAAAAGGCTGCTGACTGAACGCGTTACCCCCGATTCTCCTATCGGGGCTGCGTCAAGTCGCGACGGAAGCAGCATGCGGCTCCCTGCCACCGGGCTGCCCTGCCCGGCTTGGCTGCTTCGTTGTGCGTCCTGTCTCGCACCGCGCAGAAAGCAACGACACCTTCGTATATCGTGACATCTGTGCTGGGAGTAAATGCCTCTTCCCGCTCGACTAATATTAATGATCAAAACGAGTTATCCGAAACGGGGGTAGGTTAGGGGGATTTTCAGACGACGCCTTCCCGCCACCCCCCCTTGCATTTAACAGGTTTCGCCTCCTGACGATCGCCGAAATGACTTGGGCATGGCCCCCGAGGGGGACATTTAGGCAGATGTCCCGTCGCGGAAGGCGAAAAAGGACGCTCGCTCGCCGATCTCGAGCAGGGAAGGATGTTTATATATAAAACCACGGATATTTAAAAAAAAAAATATTCCGAAGAGGTGGTTACAACGAGATCAGGAATCGCACGTCGGCCTCCCTGCCCCTCGGGGGAGGGGAGGGGGGAAGATATAGAGATAGATAGATAGATAGAGATAGAGATAGATTTTTTATTATTAATAATAATTTTTTTACGATGGGAACAATTTAAATCAATGCCTCAGGAAAGGTAAACTGGGTCTATCGACTGGGCGATCATTTTTTCTATTAAAAATGTGTAGTAAACATTGCCGAGCTTGGTAGTGTTTTTCTTAGCTGATCCTCAGGTACAATCAAGCCATTTTCGGACACATTCCCATGTATGTAACAGTGGTGATCTGGAGGAAGCTGTCGACGCCTGTTCAGTTAATTTAGGTTTTCTTTGTCTAATTACTGTGGAGCTTAGGGAAAAGGAGCCGGGCTCAGGGCAGTAAACTGACACTTGGGCTCTGTGTGTGGTATCCAGGCAGAGTTTGATGGAAAAAGCCTGCTACCACTCAACTGCAGGTCACTGTCTGGGACCAGCCCCACCCCCTCCCTGCCCGTACCCACCAGCGAGCTCGCAGCACGGAGCTGCGCTGGAGACAGACGGACACACAGACACACACGCAGACAAACACACACACAGCGCTGCAGGCACGCTGACACGGCGTCCCGCTCTGCCCGCGCCTCCTTCCCACCCCCGTGCCTTTGGTCCAGCATCCCTGCCTGCTCTGCCTCCCCTCCTGCCGCCGCCCTCCGTCCGTCTCCAGTTTGATCCTGGAGCCTCCTCCATCATCTGGGAGCAGGCCTGTGCCTCCGCCGGCCCCTCTCCTCCCTGCCCCCTCCGGCGCCCCGTTTCCTCCGGCGAACGGCGTTTGCCAGCACGCGTGACCCGCCCGCTGCACCGAGGGGACGTCCCGGGGGGCGGAGGGAGGGCGCACCCCCGGGCCTCGGACTCGACCCCTCTTGCCCTATAAAGTGAATGGCATTTTAGAGGGGGGTGGGGGGTGGCAAGGGATAGCGAGAAGTCTTGAAACCCGGGGGTCTGGCAGGCGTGAGGAGCAGCAGACACTGCTGCCCGCGGCTCCGCGGGGCGGGCCACCCCCTCGCCCGCACCCGGCGGCATCAGCGCCCGTGTGCCCCGGGGCGCGGCGGCGGAGCTTGGGGCTGGCAGCCGCCCCCCTCGCCCCGGGGCCGTGCCGGGGAGCAGCGGGCAGACCGGTGCCGGCGGGGCCAGGGGAGCCCCGGGGAGGCGGTAAACGCTGTCACCGGGCGCTGCGGGGCCGGCAGCGGGACGGAGCCGGGGATGGTGCCGCAGCAGCGGCGGCGGCGGCGGCAGCAGCGCCTCCTGCCCAGATGACGGGTGGACAGAGGCCAGCTGGAAAGGGGGTGGTCTCTCTCTCTCCCCCCGCCCGCTCCCCCTCTCCCTCTCTCTATCTCTGCTGATTTCTCGGCCGGATTCAGCGGGGTGTGCGAGGAAAGGAAAAAAAAGAGCAAGATTGAAGGAACCGATAGGCGGTCGCGCTGTGCCTTTTGCGGACGAAAAAAGTATATATGAAAGAGTAGCGGTGCGGAAGAGATTGGAGGGGGGCTCTCGCGCTTCCTCCCCGTGCCGGATCAGGCAGCGGGATGGTCCCCAGGTGGGGGGCAGAGGAGGAAGCGGAGCGGCGCTGAGCGGAGCCCCGGCGGGCGGCGCGGCGCGGCGCGGGGAGGGCGGGGGCCGGGCCGGGGCCGGGGCCGGGGCCGGGGCCGGGGCCGGGCCGGTCCATCCCGCCCAGCGCCTGGCTCCGGCGGGAAGCAGAGGAGCCATTGCGCAAGGGACGGCGGGGGGGGATGCGCAGGGCGCTGCCGCCGCCCCGCCGCCGCCCGCCGCGCTGAGGAGGTGCCCGGAGGACAGCAGCTCCCACCGCCCCCCCGCTCTCCCCCTGCGGGGCACCCCCCGCCCCGGTACCCACCCCGCCCGGCTCCCCCCCTTCCCTCCCAGCCTCACCCCACCCTGCCCCATTCCCCTCCCTCCGCCAGATGACCACCGAGAGCGGCCAGCAGCGGCTGGAGCCCCCCGTCCCTCTCCGCTCCTGCAGCCCGGCTCCCGGAGCTCTCCAGATGAGCCGGCCGCCCTCCTCCGCCCTGGAGACCTCCACCTCCTCTTCCTCCACCTCCACCTCCTCCTCCTCCTCGGCGGCGGCGGCGTCCTCCAAGAGCAAGAAGGCCAGCTCGGGGCTGCGGCGGCCCGAGAAGCCCCCCTACTCCTACATCGCCCTCATCGTCATGGCCATCCAGAGCTCGCCCTCCAAGCGCCTGACCCTCAGCGAGATCTACCAGTTCCTGCAGGCCCGCTTCCCCTTCTTCCGCGGCTCCTACCAGGGCTGGAAGAACTCCGTGCGCCACAACCTCTCCCTCAACGAGTGCTTCATCAAGCTGCCCAAGGGGCTGGGCCGCCCGGGCAAGGGCCACTACTGGACCATCGACCCGGCCAGCGAGTTCATGTTCGAGGAGGGCTCCTTCCGACGGCGGCCCCGCGGCTTTAGGAGGAAATGCCAGGCGCTGAAGCCCATGTACCGCATGATGAACGGGCTGGGCTTCGGCGCCTCCATCCTCCCGCAGGGCTTCGACTTCCAGGCGCCCCCCGCCTCCCTCGCCTGCCACTCCAACGGCTACAACCTCGACATGATGCCCAACGCCATGGCCAGCGGCTACGAGGGACTCAGCGGCGGCCACCACGTCCCGCACATGTCGCCCAACCCCGGCTCGACCTACATGGCCAGCTGCCCGGTGACTGCCAACGGGGACTACGGCCCCGACAGCAGCAGCAGCCCCGTGCCCTCCTCGCCGGCCATGGCGAGCGCCATCGAATGCCACTCGCCCTACACGAGCCCTTCGGCTCACTGGACAGCCTCGGGGGCCTCGCCCTACATAAAGCAGCAGGGCCTCCCCGCCGCCAACGCCGCCTCCTCCGGCATCCACTCCAGCGTGCCCTCCTACTCCCTGGAGCAGGGCTACCTGCACCAGAGCCCCCGCGACGACCTCTCAGGTAGGGACCCCGGGGGGCGGCGGGGAGCGCGGCGCCGGCGGGGCTTTCTCCCGGGGAAACACCCGCCGCCACGGCGGAGGAAGAAGAGGGGCATTGTCTGCCAGAGGGAGGAAAACACGCGTGGGCTGGGGCTGTTCTCTTTCGGGCCAGGGGGACTGGGGGGGGGGGGGGGGCGCTTGCCCAGCGCCAAGAAGGAGCGCTCCGAGGAAAGCCCGGCTCCGTCCCGGCTCGCACGTCCCCCCCTCCCCGGTGCCGGCGAGGTCTCCGGGGCGGCGGGAGCGGGGCGAGCCCCGCCGCCCCGGGCTGCGGCTTCGCTCAGCGGGGAGCGCCGCCAGCATCGCCGCCGCCTCGGTAAACCGCGGTCCGCGGGAGTGATCAAAAAAAAGGCGTTAAATATTATCTCCCAAGGCCTGCGGGGGGGGGGGGGGGGGGGGAGGCAACAAAACCCAACCGTTTATCGTGAAAAATGTGCGAGAGATTAAAGTGGATCCAGGGTATTTCTGCAAGCGGAGGGAAAGAGTTTTCTGGTCTCTGTCTCCCACCCCCCCACCCCCGCGGCCAGTGATTACAGACAATGTCTGCTCAGAAAAATCCGAGCACAAAAATGGGTAAAAGATGTTGGGCTCTTACGGGGAAATTTTCCAAATAGCCCTTTTAAACGCGGGTCCCGGAGGTTAAGCAAACAAAGACAGTCTGGGCTGGACCACACCGAAGAGGATTTTAGCCTGACTTAACCCCTATGAGAGCGGGGTCTTGTTCAATTTTATGGGAATTTCAACAAGTAACAAATACAGGCGACCCTCAGCCCTGGGTCCCCTCCCGCCCCCCTCCTTGGGCGCCTGTCAATCACTCTCCTGTCCTTCTGCGAGCCCCGCAGCCTGCCCCGGCCTCGCCACAGCCTGCTGCCGCCGAGGGGAGGGCGGGCTGGGAGCCCAGCCGCCGGGGAAGCCGCTTTGCCATCACCGCAGGAGGGACCAGGGGTGTCAGGGGAGAGCAAGCGGTTGCAAATTTTCCTCCCTTAAACAAAACAAAACAAAACAAAGCAAAGCAAAGCAAAGCAAAGCAAAGCAAAAAGCCCCGGTGTGGCTCCTGGGGAGAGCGGCGGCGGAGCGGGTGGGCGTCTTACCGGCGTTTCGGCGCAGCGAGGGCTGCGGGGAGGCGGTGCGACCCCCGCCGGGCTCTTCCGTGCCCACGGGGCTCTGCTGCCGGGGCTGCAGCCCGCTTTTCGGAGATTCAGGTGGTCCTCCCACGTGGTTTGGGGGCCGGGGCCAGAGGCCGGCGGGTTCACGAGGACATCCCCCGCCGAAATACGGACCTTTCCCGTTAGGAATTTCTGCTTTGCTTTGTTGCTATTGCTGTTGTTACTTGGAATTTTTGTTTGTTTCTTTTCTTTCCTTCTCCTTTCTTTTGGATGTTTTTTTCTCTGTTTGTTTTACTCCTTGCGGCCCCGCGGGCCGCCGCGCAGGGCCCACGGGGCCACGCGTGGCGCGGGAGTGGGGCTGGCCCGGGGAGCGGGGCTGGGAGGCGGCTGCCCCCTCCTCCTGACAGACACCCGAGGGGGGAAAGGCGATTCCTGGAAGAGAAATTTGCTTTTCGAAGCAGGCCGAGAGCAGCTCTTGAAAACAGAAAGCAGAAGGAGAGAGAGGAAGGGAACCGGTCTCCCCGAAGCCTCCACTACGGTTTCCGAGGCTGGGGCCGTTTAAATCCGAATTGTTTCTGTTCGAGGACGGGTCTACACGCAGACGGACCGATGGACGCTTTCTTAAAGCCGACGACGAGCGTCCGTTTCCAGCAGCCCAGATTTAGTGCCGCCACTCTGCAAAACGGCGTTTCTCCGCGTATTTTCTACAGCTTCGGGATCTGGGCCCGGGACTTTAGCGGAAGCCATCCCCATTCCTTGATTAGCTAAAAAAAAAACAAACAACCAACCAAACAAAAAAAAACAACAAAAAAAACCCCAACAACCAAAAACCATAACCCTTTTTTTTTTTTTTGCGTGGATTCAGTCCTCATTCGTGTGTGTTACATAAAATCTCTGTGGCGCAAAGGCTTTAGCAGAGTGAAAGGAGATAGGGAAAAAAGCTCCGAGCTCCTTCATTCGTAATTATTACCAGCAATAATCCTTCTCCTCTCCCCACCAAAGCAGCAGCAAGTGAATTTCGCCTTTCGCTTTCTCTTAGTTAAATGCAAAGCAAATTCGGTGGCAACCGCTGCTGATCGGTCAATAATCCTCTACTCATGATAGCGACAGGGCGGACTTAAAACCTTGAATTTGCATCAGACCCAAGAATAAGAGAGGAAAAAATTGGAAACAGGAGGCTCGGTGCTGCTAAAAGGATTTTGAAACTGGGGGGCGGGGGGGAGCTGGATTTTTTTCGCACACTATTAAATCCTGCTAAATGATTGAATCAGGATTGTAATAAAGTGCCCCGGTTTATGGTGAGCATACCAGCAGGGTTATTAGAAAGCCGAGGAAATCCAGCGAAATAATCACTTTTATAAAGTGAGCTCTGCGGGGTGAAGGAGGGGACAGCGCCGGAGGAGCCGGGCTGTGCGCGCCGCCGTCGGCCCCAGCCAAAAGGGTCGGCTCCACCACCCGGGGGAAAACCAGGGACGTCGTCCCCCCTCTTCTCTTTCTTTTGCTGCTTTTTTTCTTTTTTTTTTTTTTCTCCCCCCCCCCCCCCCCTTTTTTCTCTCTCTCTTTTTTTTTTTTTCCCCCCCTTGACCCTCGGTCAGATTTGACAGGATCCCGCTAGCCGAGTTTGACATCCACACACCAAATCAAATCCCCTCTCTGGCTCTACCCTGCAGGCCTTGCTCAGGCAACGCTCCCCTCCCCGCCGGATCCAGTAGGAACCCTGCCAGGGCTGAAGATCCCAGCACGGCCCTGCAGCGCGGGCTGGGGGGGGGGATCTCCCACGCCGCCCTTGGACCTTGTCCCCCCGAAAGGCTGCCTTAGGCTGTGGGAAATGAAAATGGGAATTTGCAAGGTCATTTACATGTCGGTGCCGCGGATGTACTTCGCTTGTTGTTGTTGATGAACCGTGGGGTGTCCTCGGTCTGTATCTGACGTTTATGAAAGCACACACGCGTATAGGCGTGCATGCTCATATACGTGCACGCACAGACCTAAATATGCCATCAACGCACGAACGGGTCGTGGTTGGAATTCAACCTGCAGCCGTTCAAGTCAAAAGCAAAAACCTCCCAGGGACGGGATGGGGAGGGAGAAGAGGGAGCAAAGATGGGAATCAGATTCCAATGGCTGCGGCGCATCCAGAAAAACATGCAAGTGGCATCCTCTCCTCGCACACGGGCACTCCCTCGCCTACACCACACGCGGAGGCTGACCCAGCCCCACAGGCTGAGAAATGCGCAGGCGGAGGGGCAGAGAGCGGTGCCTGTGCGCCCACGCGGGAGGGGAGCCCGGAGACTTGCGTGGGCACCCACCTCCGCCCGCCTGCCTCTCCTCGGCCCGTGTGCCACCCGGCTGTGCAGTGCACGGCCTCCCCGCGGAGCGGGCACGGGGGCTCCTACGAGGACGGGTGCAGCCCCGAGCCCACGCGGGGGCGACGGAGGACTCTGGGGATCCATGTCCCCTCCTCGCCCCGGGTGATGGGACCCGCCGCTCTTTCTGCCCTGCAGGCGGGACGGGCTTTGCCCCGGGGGGAGCACCCAGTCCGCTGCCAGGAAAGCCAGAGAGGGGCTCCCAGACCTTGCAGGAGGGAGCCGAGAGCAAGGGGAATGAAGCAGCGTGCCAGCCCTGCTGTCTGGAGCCTCTCCTCCCTGCGGGTGAGGGAGAGAGAAAGGGCTGCTCCTCCCGAGCAGAGCTACCCGGCTTCTGAGCAGCTCTTGTTGTTTCCTTCTCTTGCAGTGGGATTGCCTCGCTACCAGCATCACCCCTCCCCGGTGTGTGACAGGAAAGATTTTGTCCTCAATTTTAATGGCATTTCTTCGTTTCACCCTTCCGCTAGTGGATCTTACTACCACCATCACCACCATCAAAGCGTCTGTCAAGACATCAAGCCCTGCGTGATGTGAAGGCAGCGCCCCAACAGAGACAATCAGGTGGCACTGAACAGAGCCGAGGTATAGACGGACCCACGCAGATTAAATATAATGTGCACTCTGATAGCATTGATAGTACACGAGTCACTTAGCAAAATTACCTAAGGAAGGAGTGTTTTCGGTCCCCCTCCATCCCTTGAAGGACGCGGACAGCCGATAGAATGCTCCAAAGCTCTCCCTAAAAGACAAATGCCTTGAGTGATGTGTTGGGTTAGGTGGGACTTCAGTGTCCTTATGCCAAGTCTGACCAGCTTAATCGTAAACCGCCTTTCTGTGATCTCCTAAAGAATCGAGCTTTGGGAAAGGGAAGGATCCGATATATTTTTATACGAGAAAGTATCTTTGAATAGGAAAAATAAACCTCCCAGCTCAACACCTGCGAGGACTCCCTCTTCCGTTGCTGCGTTAGCGGGAAATTTGCTTCTTTTTTTCTCTCCCTGAGCCCCACCAAGGACACTTTGTATGGACTTCAGCACCAACCCATCGATATTATGAAAACAGTATTGTTTAGCCCTTTCGTGTATAGATTTTAAGAAATGTTCAATTTTTTTTTCAGTATTGCAGCAATACAACGTTTTGTTTTTTATTTTTACAAAAGTTGTTTTCTACCACAATATTTTTAAAAAAAATATTTTAAATAAAACTCGTGTATACTCACACACTATTGCTTTAAAAGGAGAATATATTTGCACTTATGTATACTTTTTACAGTTTGCCAAAATATTTTGATGTACAAATTTTTTTTTTTCCAATAAAATGTATATAAACGACTATGCACTGGACAGGTGCTTATTTTCCCTCGGCTCCTTCTGAGAAAACTCTTCCACCCCAGCATCCGAGATCGTTAAAGCTGCCACCCCAAATCCTCCAGCCGCTGGAGGCGGAGGAGGGGAGCGAGCGGCTGACCCGAGGGGGCCAGTGCCGTGGTCTCCGGGCTGCACCTCCTGCCCTCGCCCACTTCCCACCCCGCTCTCCACGGCTGCGGGACAGACTTTGGAAGAACCGGGGCAGCGGACACAAAAGCAGCAGGATCCAGACTGCCTGCTCCTCTCTTCGAGGGGTCCCCCGGGCCTGAAACGCCCTCCCCGCTGTTTAGGACCGTGTCCCCGTGTCCCCGTCCCGCCTGCCCACGCAGCTCCCGTCGGCGTCCCTCTGTGCCCCGACGGGGCAGGAGCCCCTGTGCAAGGCCGGGTTGCACCCGGGAGGGCATGTCACCGGTGGGCGGCGAGAGGGCTCCGCGGTAGGGCCGTGGCTTGATAAGGACTGGGGGGAGGCACCGAGAACGGCGTGGCCAGTGAGCGGGGCGGGAGGGGAGAAAAAAGAAAAACAGAAAGAAAAAAAACAAAAAAGGGCCCCCGAGGTGCCCCAAGCAAAACAAGCCCTGTCCCCGAGGTGCCGCCGTGCCCTGCGGATGGTGAGCGGCCGCGGGTCGGAGCCGGGCGCCGGGCGCTGCCCGCCCGCGCATCCCGCAGACGCCCCCCGGCGCCCCGACCCCACGGCCCCCGCGGCCGCCCCGGCCGGGGGATGCCCGCCGAACCCACCCGCCACGGCCCGGGGGGTGGCCACGGCCACGGCCACGGCCCCGGCCCCGGCCCGGGGGCAGCCCTGCGGCGGGGCCGCCGCCCCCCGCGCAGCCCGTCCCGTCCCACGGAGGGGACAGAGGCGGGCCCGCACCCCAGTGCGCCCCGCAAACCGCGACTTTCTCCGGCCCCGCGCCCAAACGCGAGAATTTCGGCTAAATGGTATGTGTGTGTGTACGTATATATATATATATGTATAAACGCATACATACGCATATACATATAAAATTATATCTATGCAATGATACATAGAGATAAATGATGCATAGAGATAAAACTCTTTATCTTTTTTTAAACATGTATTTATGCTCAAACATGTCCTTTTCTTCCCTGAGCTTCTCAGGGTCTGTGATAAATTATGAAGTCAGTTTCAGAGTTTGCTCCGACCACAGTGCTGTGTTTACATTCTTTCCGAGGCAAGCCTGCATGGTCGTAATTTATATCCTTAAACACTTGAACGTAACTTGTTTACACAGGAATGACAGGACCTCAAAGAGAAAAAAACTGCCTCTCGCCTGCCCGGCGGCCGGGCGCGGGGCGCCAGTGCCCTCCAGCGGCCCCGGGCCGGCAGCGCCCGCCGCAACCCGCCCGCCCCGCGCCGCAACCCGCCCGCTCCCCGCCGCAACCGCTCGCCCCCCCGCCGCAACCCGCCCGCTCCCCGCCGCAACCCGCCCGCCCCCCCGCCGCAACCCGCCCGCTCCCCGCCGCAACCGCCCGCTCCCCCGCCGCAACCGCTCGCCCCCCCGCCGCAACCCGCCCGCTCCCCGCCGCAACCGCTCGCCCCCCCGCCGCAACCCGCCCGCCCCCCCGCCGCAACCCGTCCGCTCCCCGCCGCAAGCCGCCCGCCCCCCCTGCCGTGCGGCATGGCCGCTTCTAATTTTCGTTCCCCCCTTCCGAACGCCGTTATAGCCCCGAAAGGCTCACGCTGGCTGTTCTCCTCAGAAAGGGGAAGGATTTGCTAGGGCATCCTTCAGTTTTGGGCTTCTGTCTTCTCCCGGAACGATTTAAGACTGTTCTCCTTTAACAGAGCAAGGTTCCCTTTCCCCCCCGCGTTAAAGCTTCCCAAACAAAGGACGTTTCACAAGCAGTACTCTTTAGACATCGGTATGTTTCTGGGTGCTGTCAGCAAAATGAACCCGGCCTCTTTCTTCTGAATTGAAGGGTGACCAGCAAACGACGGGGAGGAAAAAAGTGGCCAGATTTTTAAGTTAATTTGACCTGATTTTGTTTTGATATTTGATTTTATTACGGTACCTTCTACCCTAGGAATTCAGCTCTTGTTTAGTCTAAAGAACTCGGGTGGCCGCAGAGCCAGTGGGAGTCAAGACCAAGAGCTATGCCACTGCGAGGGCAAGGTATTTATGTTTTAGCCATACGGTTAAAAATTCTTTGCATCTTTTTACATTTGTTAGCAGTCATTGAACATGCCCAAATACTTCATATTTCGGAAAAAGAAATTCTTTGTTAGAAATCCAGCACATTGAGACTTCTAATCGTAGCAGTAGTGATGCAGTATCCATCTCCGAGACTGCCGGAGACCTACAGCATCAGAGAAAGCTGAAATTTCTGGTGTTACAACAAAACCAGAAATCTAGATGTGTGTATTTAGTCTGAGCATTGTGAAAGAGCTCAGGAGGGCAGAGCCGAAGCTGAGCATGTATTTGCTAGTCACCAGGTAGGGAAACCTGTAGCTGCTATGCTAAAATGAGCATCAGTTGGTGTAAATCACAGGAAGGTCTGTGTCTCTGCAGCTTTCTTAGTTATTGCTCTTTTCTGTGACAACAGGCTAGTCTCTTCCTCTTTATCATTTGTTATCTTTTCATTCCTTGCCTGCTAACATGTCCCTGACCGCTTTGTCCTCTATGTGTGGATTGCAGGATGCCTAAGTGATACCTTTTTTTCCTTTAGCAGTGCTATAGTCCAAGCAGCACCCAACAACAGCCACACACCTCCACTGAGTCTGAAAATATGGTCATCGCTGACTTCCAGCCTAGGGCTTCAACCACTCTTGTCCTTACAGGTGAGCACAAAGGAGGATGAGAGCAGATAGCTTCTAGGTACACTTCTGCTCTATCCCGATGAAGCAGCTCGTGTATCCAAAAAGCTGCATGAGCTTTCCCAACGAGATCAGTTGGTCCAATGCATTAGTAATGCATCTCCCGCAAACCTCGCCTCGCTAATGACCTCAGACCGCCACAGCTACAAGAAAGCTACAGCTAAATTACAAATAGTTAGTCATCTAGACTGATGGCGTAGCTCGCATTTGGTGAGGCGCTGAGGCAAATGGATTGAACGTAGACTAATCCAAACATTTCCATTATTAGAGCACACTAGGCAGAGTTTCCGCAGGACGGGAATGAAATCACGCTGGAGCGCCTCAAACAGTTTGCGTGTGATCCGCTATAATCTTATATATATATTTTCTCCATTCTTTGGTTTTGTCACAGTCTTACTGCCTCAGTGGAGGGCTTTTGCTTGTGAGAGTGTTTATGTTACACAGAAAAAAACCCACTCAACCACTCCAAAGCTGGGATCACTTGAACAATAAATTTAACACTGGCAAAATTAGCCACATGCAGAGATATCTTATGTGGGATGTTGAATTTCTAGCTGGTAGTTGACCAAAGCATTCTTTAAAACAGTCAGTTTATTAATCCCATTAAATCCCCTTGCCCATTATTCCATTAAGAACAACATCAGATTAATATCTTGCTGTGTTTTGGCTCAGCTGGCAAAGTACTTTTAGCCAACACAATATTTTCACTTTAGTGTGAGTTTCAGCCTGCTTTGGAGGCAAAGAAAAGTAAAGGTTTCTTTTTTCTTTTTACTCAGTAACAATAAGCCTGATTTTATTGAACTAGAAAGATTTGCTCATAACATATGCATGAGGTAATATTTAAATAAGCCTGTTCAATAAAATGCTAGGTATGTCACTTAGGCCCTGAGAAAGCAACGTGCTGTTTTCAATTATAATTTTAATATACCTGAGCACGTGAGTACTTCCATTAAAGTCAATGGGATTACGCAGACACTTAGGGTTAAAAGTGCTTTGCTGAAGAAGGACGATGGGACCAGAATTAAACACTACAGGTTCCCCCTATATGCTGCAGCTGAGCCCTGTGTAAGAACTGGAGTAGAATATACCTGATTCATATACAGGAAGAAAATTAATTCAAAACATACTCCAGCTTTGAATAGAGATGTATTTTACAAAATCTGCTGGCATTAATCTGCATGAAATACTGCCTTAGCTAATAAGAACACCCGGGCTTTATTTATATATTGAGCCATTTGATAGATACAAATGAAGAAAGAGGTAAATAGAAGCCAACATATTTTTGAATAAAAGCCCAGAGGTTCTCTCAGAGTTCAATGATCTTTGTGTCTAGATTATAAAGAATTCAGAGCAGCTTCGTGTGACTTGCCAACTACTGAACAGAGCTCCAAAACATCTGTAATATTAAACAACTTCAAGCCTCCTTTTCATCCAACAGTGATTTATAGAAATCTATTGGCTTCTCCATTGGTCATTTCTAAAAAGAAATATGCCGGGAGGAGGAGGTTTTAAAATTTGTTGGGACACTACTACTAAACTGCAGCTGGAATTAGAGGTATTTTAACAGTGGATTTAGATTTACTTAGGAGATTATGGAGAAACACTAACTGCATTACGTCGGTTATTTTAACCATTGCAAAATGAATTTGCGCTGTTGTGTGAAGAACCATTGGGCTCACAGGTAAGTTGGTGGTTTTGGGGCAATTCAAAGAGACTGAGCTGCTTCTGAGGAACTGATAAAGGACAGATTTCCTGGACTAGATCCCCACTGGTAACATTTTCCTTGCAGTACAGTTGCAGCCCATTAATTCTCACCGTCCAAATACAGGTAGCATTAGTTTAAACTAGAAGTTTTCTAACTGATTTAGCCGAGCTACTGAAATCCTTTATGTACACAATCTTATCTCATTTTCAGAGGTCCTCTTTGGATTGGTTTATATCTGTCCTGATTAACATATAGCAAACACATTTTACTTGATGAAAAATCTTTCAGTTTTATTTTTGTATCAGTTCAAACTAGTTTAAAATTATGCTCTGAGATGGGGTCTCATGCACAACAGTTTTCTGATATGACGAAAGGTGTGATTTAGTTCAAACTACATAACCGGTGTTTATGGACACTCCATCACTGTAATCTCTCGTTTATACACGTACGGCTGCAAGCTTTGCCAATACGACCAACTCTAAAGGGGTATCAGCTCCCCAAAGCTGATTGAAACTAAACAGGGCAGTGTCTGTGATGAGGCAATCCTTATGTTAAAGGGCTGCAGCTTTTCCCTGTGAGATAGCTGCATGTTAGAAACTGGATCTAAAGCATGTTCATACTGGGAGCTCCAGGACAATTTTACTTGTGGAATCAAGGCTTTAAAATCAGGCCTTGGGCCTTCTTGCATTCATGCTTTTTTTTTCATCTGGAGGTTTCCCTGCCAGACATTTGTTGACCGCTGGTGGCTTGCAGAGCATTTGCTGGTGGCTTAGAGACAGCTATTCGGTTACGGGACAGTGCCTCTCATCCTTTGTGGTGGAGAGAATATGAACAAACTGGAGGGGGAAGATGCAGCGAAGATTACAGTCAGCAGCATGATTCACTCTTTTAAAAAAGGAATGAAATGCTTTCAACATTAAAATTGCAGAAACACAGAAATGTTTCCAGCCTCTGCCATGTCTCCTTTGGCACATCGTCTCTTAGCGTTGGTAAGGCTAGATGATTGCTTGGCCATTAGTGAAGGGAGAGCAAAGTTGTTCACTAGAGAGGACAAGAACCTTGTCAGTGCTGAAAAGCACTGGAGGAAGTGCACTTTGATCCCCGGTGCCTTAAAAGGCAGAGCCGTAATAGAGAGGGTGCAGATACTGGGGAGCGATGTGCATGTTATCAAGTCGGGGTAATCATCGATAAAAGCGGTGCCAGAACAGGCGTATCTTCTGCAGCCATCATGGGAAGCTTCACTGCGTAACTATGAAAGGCAGAATTAGGTCCCTTAAAAATAGACATCAAGTTCCACGCCTCATGCACTAAATCCTGCTTTCACACATGAAAAGTTCCCCTCGCTGCAGTGCACCCCTTGTATCCCCTCTGGGGCAGAAACAGAGCTGCGCTGCAATGATTCACAAATACTACCATGCTGATCGGGGAACTGGGACACTTGAATACATCAATGTATTCGTTCGCTTAGTGTGAGGCAGCAAGGAGAAGCACACAGGAAAAAAGCAATAGCTCAAGATAAGCAACCTCCAGTAAACAAACAGAGGCTTGTCCCAGGACAGCAGAGGAGCAGGGGGTAGGAGGAATCTGGCTTGACTCCCTGTTGAAAGTGTCCAAAGTAGTCTGAACAAGCAGAGCCAGGGCCCAGGACTCGGCCAAGTTACTCAGCAGGCTCAGAGGCTCTGTCAAGAAAGCAGTAGGAGCTGTTTAGGGAAACCTGTCTGAGACATAGGCGTGTCTGAAGCAGCCCAGCCTTGCTCAAGCTCCCAGCAGCAGGCAGTATAGAGAGATGTGCAGAGCTGGTGGTTTTTCAAATATCTTTTCTTTCTAAAAGCATTATTTCTTCTATGTAAATCAACCAGCAGCCTGGATTTCAGGAGACTACTTTGTCCCTGGCTGCTCCCAATTGCAGGCTCCTCCAAGGATGGCAAATGCCCAGCCCCGCAGACACTGCGGGAAGTGCAGCTGGCTCGCTGCACATCGCTGCAGCCTCCAGCCAGTGAATCCTGATCTTTCACCCAAGAGAGGAAAGGACCACAGCTTTGTGCTTGCCCTCAGCAAGAGCACAAAGTGGACAAAGGTAGAGCTCAGCTGCAGCAGTGATGCCTGATGTCAGTGGCTGTGACGGTAACAGCAGTGAATATCCAGGAAGGTGATGACAGCAGCAAGAGCCTAATCTGGCCAACAGAGTGCAGAGTGGTATTCCCTCAGCATGCTTTAGCCTTCGACCTCTGATATTTTCAACCTTCTTTGGCTGTCCTCTCTCACCTTTCCATGCCTGTTGATTACCCCAGAAGATTTCTCCCTCTGCCAAGAGAGTTTTCTTTCAATCCCAGGACACAAGCCTTGCTCCTGTTCTACTTCAGACAATGGCCTTTGTTACCAAAATCATGAGGGCAAGGAATGGCTGTGAATGATTCATACATTGCTGTTTCTGTTCTAATATTATAACACCAGATATGCAGATCTCTGCAAGCACTTGACATTTCCTCTACGTTTTCCCACTGATTTCCTCCTTATTGTTACAGATGAATTGCTTGCACTGCAGCCCTACTATAGGACCAGGGTTTAAAGGCATCCCTCAGTAAAAGAAAAGACATCCACATGTGCTCTTTTCGCAAATCCAAAGAGAAGAACTAGGATTCCTGAAACGTTCTCTTTTACTCTAGCATGTTGATTCTCTCCTCCTAAGTTCCCACTCCCTAAAAGAAATACCAGGAACTTTCCAACTCAGTTGCTGAGGGAAGAGGTCAAAGGAGAAGACAGATAGAACAGATGAGGGCAGACTCATAGCAACTCAGCAGATCAGGCCCACAGGAGACATAGGGAAGAGGAAAAAAAGGACAAACCTGGTATTTAGCCCAGCAGAGATGGCCAAGTTCTACCAGCCAATACTGTATTTGATTAGCTCCTTCTTGGCCCCATCCTTCAGCCTCAGAGGGAAATGTGACCAAAAGGCCATGCTCTCATTGAGTGGAAAAGCATCTGTAGTAAGCAGCTGACATTTGTCTGTCCCAGGAGTGCCCTGTCTTCCTTTTAAGCCACCACTGCCCATCACCTGGGGGCTGGCTGCCTTTACAGAGACAGCTCTAAGAGCAGTACAGAAAGGCGTAAGACATCTGAGCAGTCTCCACCTGCCCATAGTTGGTTCTGGATCTAAGTGCCCCCAGGGTTCCCAGGCAGGAACCACACTGCAAGGGTGAAAAACAGAAAACAGATGCTCATATGAAACAGGCCATCCCATCCAGGGGCATCTCAGGACATATTTATTAGTCAGGAGCAGGCACCACAGCAAATCATGGCTCTCCTTCTGTATGAGAAAGCCTTTGATGGTTGGCTACTAATGGCTAAAAATGAGGCGAATCCATAGTCCAGACAACCTTTAGATTAGCCAAAAAGATCCATGTGCTGGCAAAGACACTGTTCAGCTTGTTCGTTTCCTGGATGCTGTTTGAAACAGCCAGAGCCCTTTCTCACTATTTAGTCCTTTGAATGCAGAGTAAAGTAAAAACAGAAGAAGAAACATGCAGCTAACAAAAGTGCCATGCTCAGCATTTCAGGAGGGACTTGAGCACAGGGAAAGCAGACAGAGGACCCCCTAGAACTGGGAAAGCCCCCACTTATAGCATATGTTCTGCATAGCCTGCTCTGTGGAGGTGATAATACATTCATCTCTTGCATACCAAATTCAGCATGAATTTCTTTTCCAAGCCCGTGCAATGCTGCACCCATTTAAGGTATTATTTCAACCTGTTCTTCCCATTTCGCCAGCACCAGATGCTTCAGAAGATGCAAGAGATTTTGCGGCAGGCAAGTATGAGATAATCTGCGTCCTCACAGACTGTTCTGAGGGTGAAGATTGCACTCAGTTTTGAGCTTAACTCTTGGCCTCTCTGGCATCCTGTGCTGGGGGGTACCAGAGGCTGTTTAGGCGGTATTTAAAAGACTGGCTTCTTTCTGTCCATTTTGTCTGTGTGTCTTCTAACTTTAATGCCAAGACAGAAGCTCCTGATTCATCTTAACCAGGTTTTTATTAATTTTTAAGTGGTTTTACCACGTCTGCTCTTGTTTGTTTCCTGAGGCAGCTAACCACCATCTTCAGACATTCTGGCCTCTACCATCTTATTGTGATTCTTCTAATCCCCCACCTCACGAGAAGTAAAATCTGCTTAGGCAGTAGACTGCAGTTTTCTATAGCATAGACATCAAAGCTGGTTGTTAAAACTCCTTCTACAGAAAAAGTAGTCAAAATAGGCATCAGAGGAAGAGCGATCTGACCTCTTGGAGACCTCTGCTTTAGGAGAACATGGTTCTTAACCTCAGCATGCACCTTTCTCTCCATTGGCTGTAAAAGAGTTCAAGTGATGGGCCCAGGTGAAGATGACTGCTCTGTAGCTAGGTGAGGTGAATTGTGGCCAAGATGCCAGGTCCTGAACAGCAATAGACAAGACTGCACTGCTGGCTTCTAGCATGATGCTGTATAGTCCCCATCGCTCTCCATGTGCAGCTCAGAGCTGCACAGGGAGCAGAAGTTTCTATTAAGCTGCCTTCAATATGCCACAAGCCTTTTTCCAGACCTAGTTTCAAATGCTTCCAGTCACAAGAACATTTTGCCTTCCCCTCCAGTGCATTTGATTTTGCATGTGCCACCAATTTAACCCTATCTGCCATCATATTCGTCCTTCGCCTGCTTTGGCTACGTCCGATAGACATGCCTCCTCCACTGAAGTACCAGGCTTTGACTAATATAAATAACTTCATCGGTATTTAGACATTTCACCTCCTTACTCCCATTCCTCTTTCCAGGCTGCCAATAGCTGTCTTAAACAATACCAGGCCTTGGCACTTCCCTGCCAACCTTTTTTCAGGGACAAGAAACTGCCATTTATTCTTGTAGCCAGCTTTTGGTTCATATCTTGTCATGTGACAGCCTTATTTTCTTTAACAAACACTTAACCAAGGCCTTTTCAGAGGCCTTTAATAGAAAGATGGTGGATGCTGGAGTTCAGGTAATTATTTCCTTTTTTACAGAAATCAGGTTGGAAATATTTAGATGCAATTGGAAGATTAGTGCCCAGACCGTATGCAATGCATTTCAAGCCCATGAATAAACTTCTCATCTTCATTATACTGGTGCAAACGAGCAAAAGCTTTATTAGTTTTGGTTGATTACTTGGGGAGAGTTAACATAACTAAAAGAAAAACTTAGTACAAAAGTTTTGCAAAGTTCACAGTCTGATCGGATACTGTATAATAAAGATGATAAGCTGTTGTTATCAATAACAATTTTGTTTGTAAAATCACCTTGTCCAATGCACTGGGAACACTATATACTTGCAAGTATCAGTATTTTGTTACTAAATACACCTGTTTGTTTGTTAATAATAGGTGCTAACAGTGATATGGAGAACCCAGTAAGAAGAGATGAGAATGAGAAAGGAAACCAGCAAATATGAAGACCCCATAGAAAATACAAAAAATATTTGGTATGAGACCTGTTGCTGCGCCTTTCCTTGCTGTTATTCCCTGTACAGAGCAAAACAAAGGAGGCGGGTAGGAGGAAACGTGCAGGAAACGAAATAAGGGTGATTGTAAGATGCCCCCAGAAATGGTGAGCAACGCCCAGGGGACCGGGAAGCAGCTGGTCCTCCTGGCGCTGGCCTGTTTGGCGAGCAAGCCGGTGTGTCACCAGCCCTATCCGGACCCGGAGCTGACAGACCCTCCTATCTAACACCATTTCCAACAGAAGGACAGAAAGCGGTGTCCTGCCTCTCCCAGCCCAAGCGCCGAGGTGCCAGGACTATGTGGAACATGCCCAAAATTTGTGAAGGAAGAACAAAGTTTAAGTCATATTCACGCGTGGGGGCCTTCTTTTGTTATTGTAACCCAGTTATCGCAGCAATGTGTTCCTGTTGATTCTTAAACCCTACTTTGTTTTGAAAAGGCCAAACTGCGTTGCTGGATGCATTGTCTGGTTACAGAGCTCCAGAGAGGGGGGACTTCCAGCTGAGATCCAAGTCAAACCAGCCCGGTAAAATGAGTCACGGGAGACACGGGGGTTTGAAGCCAGGAATCTAGTCTGAAAGGGGGGGGTACCAGTCTGAAAGGATGGAGAGTGCAGGGCAGGGGCACCCGTGGAGTGGCTGCAGAGGCTTGCAGAGGGCAGCAGGCACATTGGCCATGGAGGGGTCATGCTGACATGGGCGAATGGATACAAGCTCTTCTCATAGTTTGGCGCTGTGGCATGCCGATGTGACCAAGCCCATCACAGCTGACAGGACTTTCCCTTTTTCACTTGTGGTTCTACGGCCTGCAGACCCAAAATTGCCTGGGGACCTGGAAAGCATGACATTCACTTGCTCCTGTGAGGTGACACCTAGGGGATGTGTCACCGATAATGTGTCTGGAAAGCAGGAAAGCCCAAAGAGATGACTAGAGGAGGAGGGTGGCTTTACAAAAAGCGAGCCTACAACGAAAGGCTTTTGACCTATAGGATGGGGAAACACATATGGGGTCAGGGCTGGGAAACAAGTATGAATTCAGCTGTATAAAAAGGAGATAAAAAAGGACAAAAGAGAGGTGTTTGGGGTCACTCCGATGAGAAAAGAGGGGGGGAAATCCAAAGAAAGGAAAGTGTTAGGAGAAGGGCAGAGGGAAGCCAAGGAGGCTGAAAGGGGTGAATAAACGATGGTGTTGGGAAGGCCTTTCTGAACGAAAGAGGGAAGCTAAGCTGGCTGACCTGTGGGATGGGAAGACCTTCCCATTTGGTACACTGTAGGAGGGGAGCAGCCATCACCTTTCCCTGGAAGCTCAATTCAGAAAAGGAAATGCAGAAATGCGTGAAATGGAAAGGCAGTAAGGGATGAGGAAAAAGAGAAATCTACATGGGGATGAAAATGATCCGTCATTTATCCTGGACAGGTGATTTGCTGTTTATCCCCTCAAGTCTTTTATTTTCCTCTCTCTAAGATATTTCTAGGTGGCTAAAATGGTTACTACAAGCATATCAGATCCTTACTGAAGTTCACATGGTTCCTCTGCACAGAGGGGACATAGGGATCTCAATATATGGTATCTCCCATCAAAAGCATTTTTAGCTACCAGATGAAAATGCATTTCGCTCACACATGGGTAATATTTGCAGATTCCTTCAAAGATGAGCTTTAGCTGTCCTAACTACCTCAGTATTCCTGTTTCCCTTACACCTGTAATCTGTCTGCAGAGATAAAGCCACTGAGAAAGAATATAGATTTGCTCCCTCAGAAAAGCCTTGTTTTTGTCTTATCAGTGAAATAAGTACATCCTGTGCACAGAGACTAAAAAAAATAAAAAAATCAAAGTTCCCTGGGACGTCACCATTGGACTAGACTGCCAGAGAATTATAAAATGGCTTAAGTAAATAAATAACATTGCATTGTCCAAAAACTCCTTTCTTGGAAAGCTTTGTATCCAAGCTCTTTATGCAGTAAAGGTAACATTAACATCTTCCTGGTCCTTTAAAATGTAGTCTATTACATTGCCGTAAAAAAGTGGGGAAAAGATACTCCAAAATTATTCCAAATAAGGAAAATATGAAGCATAATTTATTACAGCCATAAATTCTCATGTAAATGTCAGCAGCCAGTAGATCCTGGACTTCAGTGATGGCAACTCTCCTTGTAGGAAAGACACGGTGTTTATTTTGCGGCTGTAAAAATGCTCATCTTTAGCCTTTGGACAGCCAGTACTCAGAAACTGCCTCCTAGCCATAGAAAGACTCAGATGTGAAAGATCCCCATTAGGATTTAGAGCCACAGCAACAACCATCAACAGCATGAGCAGCAGCACAGTGGGGTGGTCGGAGCGGGACACTGCGTGTCGTCTCTCAAGGCGAACCTCAGCTTTCACCTGGGAAACCCAGACGCCTTTGCTATGGGAACCGTGTGCCACTTCAGCAAGATAAGCCATCTCTTGGGTTAGAAGCCTGTTGCCTAAAATTGAAGGTTGTTTGTCACCCATCACTCCCAGGGCCTTTGGGATCCAGAATATCTCGAGGCACCCAGTTTGGAGAAGAGGGCTGGTTTGAACTCAACTTGGCTGCTCGGAGTGGAGGTGCAGGAGGAACAGCAGGGCAAAGGCAAGCAGGATTTTGAAGCGAGGAGCCAGTTTCTGCCCTTGCACTGACTCCTTCTGTGTTTTTTATTTGGTCAGGCCAACATTTTCCACCCGTACTCCCTCCAGCCCAGGGGAGCAGAGTCTTTGTGCCCACAGCCACTTGCATGCTTTTTTCCTTAACTCTGCTCTGCCCCTACCTCTGCCTATTCCCTGGCATGCCTGAAGCAGCCTTCGCCTCTGCAGCAAGGTAATTCAGATGCAAGGCAGGAGGTGATTCATGACATAAAGCAATACCGAAGCTGGTCCTCAGAGCTTATACTGCTTTCAGTTGTAATACAAAACTGCCAAAACCCCTGCTTTGGCTGACTCATATACACATGTCTATCAAGGAAGGCCATGATATTATAACATTTAGAGCTGTTCACGGTTTTGCTAAGGCAAATACATACAGGCATGTCATAGGTAGAGATGCTTTTTATGTTTAAAAATAAAAATAGTTTATTTACAGGATGACCACATTCTCAAGGTGAAAAAAGCAGAGCACATATCCGGTGGGACGAGAGCTGCCAAACATGGCTGGAGCGAGGAACAAGGATGCTATTCTTGTCCTCCTTTTCTCATTTCTCATCTCCTTTGCTTCAGGCTTCTTCTCTTTCTATCTCCACCTCACTCAGCCAAATCTGAGTCCCTTCCCTCACGCCTGCCCTCTGTTCCCTCTCTCTGCAAGCCCTATACCCAGTCCCAACATTACAGCTTCCCAGCAGTGGTGAGAAGGGGCAAACAGTGACATTGGCCCACACGTGCAGCCCACAGCCCTTTCCCAGGGGTGACGCCGGTGGTGGCTCTGCCACCTCAGCTGGCCCAGCTCGCAGGTTGTGGCTAACCTGTTTTATAGGTGAGACAGCATCTTTGGAGCGATTGTCCTGGAGATGCTTTCCAGACACTTTGCATCAACAAGGCACAATCTCTCCGGGGCTACTGAGCCAGCATTGGAGAACACAGCGTGACCACACAGTATCATGCCATTGACTTTGAAGCCAAATTCCTTGCTGATTACTCTTTTTTTCCCCCAAAGCTGAATGTTTACAGGCAGTAAGCCTGCAATGCTCAGTCACTGTTGCAGTTCGTTCCCCACACACTGAAAATTATTGGGAATTTTTCAGCAGGTACTCCTTCAGATTAGTAGATGCACGAGACCATCAGGGAGAATGGGGCAGGCTGTATTTTTATTTGGTGTAAAGATGCCCGAAACTAAAGCAAAGATCCAGGGAGGGTTAGGGACAAGAGGAGACACTGTGAAGGTAGGTGATGTAGGGAACACCCTTTGGAAGGTTCTTTTCAGGCTTGGATGGGGCTCAGATGACATTTGGCACTCACTGAAAAAGGTCTTGTCTGAATCAGCCTATTACTCATGTCAACAGATTGCTCATCACGTCAGCCTCAGGCCCTGCTGGGCCCCCAGGGTCATATAGGCAGAAGAGCTGCGCCCCAGACCTTCCTATTGGAAAGCAAATGCAAAGGTGCAGCTTCAGGGAAGAACTGGTCCCTAAACTCTAGAGGAATGATCAGGTACTTACAAACAGGTCTTGCCACTGTCTTTGCAGGATCAGCCTTCCTATACATTTAAAAGCTATACACTTAGATGTGATACCTTAGAAAAGAAAGACGTTTTGTTTTAATGATTATTCCAATAATATTCCAGCCATCATATTTTAAACCCACTCTCCTCAGAAAGTGAGGGCAGCCTGAGTTAAGATATTAAGCTTTTTCTCCTTTCTTCTCCACTTCCTCTTTCTGCTCCTGTCTAGGGTAGCTCTGCCTGCTTTAGCCTTTCTTTTGATTTTTAAAAACACAGATGTAAGCAGATAATGAGGCCACAGGAGGAGAATCCTTCAGGATGTCTTGTTTAGTTTGGAAATATTTAAATGTCTGCTGCATTTCCTTTGAGCACAAGGCAGGAGTCTGCAAAAGGGCACTGCTCCTTCTGCTACCCACAGTACTGCTAGGGGTGTGAGAGCGTGCGTGCATGTAAGCATATGGGTGCATGTGTGCATGGGATGGTTTCTAATCTTTTCAGCATGGCTCTTTTTTCCTGGGATAATGCAAAACATTTCTCTAGGTCACATTTCCCTAGAGGAAAAGATGTTAGCTCTAGTAATTCAGGTGAAGCTTGTTCTTTCTAAATAGCCTGCCAGTTTCACATGATTGGAGCAAATTCATGACTTTCTAAATAACAATGGTTTGAAGAGTGATTTTTTTGTGGTTTGGATAGGTTTAATTGTTAGTGGCCATTATGGATGATGGTTGGTTGTTTTAGATTAACGTATCACAACCAAGATGAAATTTTTATTGTTGTGTCATATATAAAGCAGTGAATGAGAGAGAGGTGTTAAATGGAGTCAAATCCAGTTGGCGGCCGGTCATGAGTGGTGTTCCCCAGGGCTCAGTACTGAGGCCGGTCCTGTTCAGCATCTTCATTGATGATCTGGATGAGGGGATCGAGTGCACCCTCAGTAAGTTTGCAGATGACACCAAGTTGGGTGGAAGTGTCGATCTGCTGGAGGGTAGGAAGGCCCTGCAGAGGGACCTGGACAGGCTGGACCGATGGGCCGGGGCCAACTGTATGAGGATCAACAAGGCTAAGTGCCGGGTCCTGCACTTGGGTCACAACAACCCCATGCAACGCTACAGGCTGGGGGAGGAGTGGCTGGAGAGCTGCCTGGCAGAAAAGGACCTGGGGGTGTTGGTTGACAGCCGCCTGAACATGAGCCAGCAGCGTACTCAGGTGGCCAAGAGGGCCAATGGCATCCTGGCTTGTATCAGGAATAGTGTGGCCAGCAGGACCAGGGAGATGATAGTGCCCCTGTACTCGGCATTGGTGAGGCCACACCTTGAGTACTGTGTTCAGTTTTGGGCCCCTCACTACAAGAAGGACATTGAGATGCTGGAGCGTGTCCAGAGGAGGGCAATAAAGTTGGTGAAGGGTCTGGAGCACAAGTCTTATGAGGAGCGGCTGAGGGAGCTGGGGTTGTTTAGTCTGGAGAAGAGGAGGCTGAGGGGTGACCTTATTGGTCTCTACAACTACCTGCAAGGAGGTTGTAGCGAGGTGGGGGTCGGTCTCTTCTCCCTAGTAACGATTGATAGGACGAGAGGAAATAGCCTCAAGCTGCGCCAGGCGAGGTTTACGTTAGACATTAGGAAAAACTTCTTCAGTGAAAGGGTGGTCAGGCATTGGAACAGGCTGCCCAGGGAAGTGGTTGAGTCTCCATCCCTGGAGGTATTTAAAGAACGGATAGATGTGGTGCTCGAGGACATGGTATAGATGGACTTGGCAGTGTTAGGTTAACAGTTGGACTCGATGATCTTAAGGGTCTTTTCCAACCTTGATGATTCTATGATTCTATGATTCTATGAATGGCTGTTGGATGAATTACACGATGAATCTGAGGATCTGAGTCCATCGGCTCTACTGCAAGGGGGGTACAAAGCAGTTGCCCAAGAGACCCTAACACAAAAAGAGAAACCTTCCTCATTTCCTCCATGAGGTTAAAACTGCGTGTTGCAGGCTGCTCTCAGCTTTCCACTGGCAAACACCTTGTGGCCTGGCTACCATGGATGGGGCCTGGGAGGAGGTGGAATATAGCTCTGATTAAAAGGCAAGGATCAGAAAAGGACACTTCATGGTAGGCAAACGTGTACAGAAGAACAATGGCTTATACCACAGATGAATAAATAATACCTGGGGGCTTTTCATAAGATATGAAAAGTTGGTCACATACTAGCCATGCTTTTCCTGGCTTACTCTAGAGATAGCTGAGGTCTACAGAAAATATTAAAAAGAGCTGCATACACAAATATTCAAATGAAGTGGCAGTGTTCATGCTAGAAAGAGCTGTGCCATTGCAAAACATGAAAGATCACCTGTTGGCATCACTAATCACATTTGGACCTTACAGTTCAAATTTGGAATATACCTATCAGTACAAAGAGTGATAGATTAAATTTGCAATAAATAAATAAGAGGAAATTACAGTCTGGTCCAAGAAATCTAATGAACATGAAAATACCCTAACCATGACAAATGAGTGTGAAATTTTAAAGTGAGTTGTTTGGATTTTCAGAAACGAGATTTTTTCAAAGAAACATAAATTACAAATACTATTGCACACTGGCATTGCTCCACTTACACTATCCCAACATGTGCATTTAAGTCTCATCTTAACTAAGATTTTTTCACGTGCCCTTGAAAATAACTGTCTTTTATTGCCTATACCTTTATATGTCATTTTAATCATTGCATAATGACATATCAATGGGTTTTGTACCCGTTGTAAAAAATTCTCAGCTTCCTTTTTTAGCTCTCATAACAACAAGCTTTTCAAAACGAACTAGTGGAAGGATGGAAACCTTTCAAATGTTTTAATTTAATTTCTAAGGAGACAATAAATGTGAGGAAATGTTTTTAATGTAACTTATTGTATCAGTGAAGACTGTAGTGTAAAGTGCATTTTTTTCTATTTCAGTTCACTGTGCTGTTGATGTTGAGTGATGCAGCTGATATTTAACTACTACCGTTAAAAATAGTAGTACTAATATAAGTTTAAAGCAGGATACCATGAAATGCACTCTACAACCACAAATGCATTCCAGAGTATTGTTTCTAGTAAATATGTGTCCTGGGCTTGTCTTGTGGGCACGTCAAAGAGTGGGATAAATCCATCTACCAAGGATGGACATTAGATGTGAGCACAGTGAACACATACACACATGCAAGCGTACGCACACAGACACACATATAAAAGTAAATATTTATTAAATGGATGTCTCAGTGTCAGCCCTGCTCTGTATGTTGACATGATCCAAGTCTAGAAGCCACAGCTCAAAACAAAACAACCTATGAATACTTGACCTGGAAACAGTGAGAAATTTTTCTGCGGTTCACTGATCTTCTAACGTTTAACCCTTACCAGTTCCACTTCTGGGTGAATGTCTGAGGCAGAGCTTGAGTGGCATAAAGTGAGATAGGATATAATTATGTATCTCCAATAGATTAGCTACCTTAGGGGAGCAGGGCCAGATGAAGTAGGATGTGTTCTGAACAAGTGGAGAAAAAAACTCACACAGCACATGCTGCTCCCAGAAGGGAAAAAAGAAAGAAAACCTCTGAAACGGCAAAGATTCTTACATTCAAATTACTCCTTTCCAAGTCTGTAATTTCTCAGCTAGGTCAAAACATAAAATGAGTGATTACTGTTACAACTGGCATACACTCTGCACTTTGGCTGCATTTAAGATACACAACATTTTCCAGAGAATCATGTCGGATAATTTGTCTTGTGTATTTTAAGCCTTTTTCACATGTCCTGAAAGACATAAGCAATAAAATACCTTAAGGAGTGCAGTGGCTGAAGAGGGGAGGCAGCATGGGCCCCGTGTCAGGGCACCCGGGTGCTTTCCTGGCTGTGCTGCCCATCTATCATACAACTCCAGATGGGTTGCTTACACCAATACTCCCCAACTTGGCTGCCTAAAGTTCAAAATTTCTTTGGCAAGAGTAATTTCCAGTGTCAATAGTACTGTTTATCTTCACACAGAAAAAAATGTAACTGCAGCTAGACACGTAAGTCCAGATTGACAGGCAGAAATAAGCACTGTGATTTGCAAAACTAAGCTCCCACGGGGTCAGTGTATGGCACTGTACCTGTTTGCATATTTGTGCTGCATAACTTGCATGGTTTTAGAGGGCCAGTGTAAGGAGAGAGGGTCCTCAAAGAGTTTCACAGCAGGAGCTGCACTTAGGTTCTTTGAGAACCCCATGTTCTCAGTGCCCTAGGCATCCAGGCTGGTCATCTGCTGTAAGGGGCTCTCATTCCTCCTTGCCCAGGCTACTTTCTTATGGAAAACAGATCACAAGAAGGAAGTATTGAGGATTAAGGGGGGCTCTCACCTTATGTTGAATCTGGGTGATCACACACACATACAGGAAACTGAATGGTACTACTGAATTCTCCAGAGCAGACACAAACTTGGCTTCTCCAAGGGGGATCCTGTCTCTCCCCACTGTCTCCATACACAGTCTAGGGACACTGGGCTTCCATCTTTGGCACCTACGCAACCTAGGCAATGCAAATATCTATTGTCTCCATGTACCTTACCTACATTCTAAAGGGCACATCAAATGGACCAATATTTTCCTTACCCCAAAGTATGAGGTCTATTCTACAAATTTCTTTGAACTGCATTCCCCCTGACTTCTTCTGTTATATCAAACCCAACAAAATTCTTTTAGATAACTCCTATTTTAATTTGTGTGATTACACTTATAGAAGCAAGTGAAAATATTACACCATTTGGCCTTCTTATAAGAGCATTTTTATGCACTTGCTAAGCTTCAAACATACGGTCTGGTCTTATTCAACATCCTTCCACTCTGTTATAAATCAATTACTTTTCTCAAGATAATTTCTCTTTAAATTGAGGGTCACAGGTAGTTAGTTCCTTGGCTCAAAGTTAGTTACTGCTATTAACACAGAAGAGGAAAGAAAATTTTAATTCTGCTTTGTGAAGCAGAATTGCTAAAGTGTGGTTCTAGGCAGAAGAATTAAGTAAAAGTAAATTTCTGAGTTTCACTGTCATTGTTCTCCCCGTGAACTCTGATCCACTTACCATTGGATATCTTTTTACCTATTGCTAATATGGCAAATTCAGACCAGCACTGAAAATCAGAGTTTCCCTGTTTAGGGACTTATGAATCTTTAAGGTCAGAAAGGACCTCCTGATACAGGTGGTCAAGGGGCCAATGAGAGGAGAGGCTGTATTGGACCGGTTACTTACAAACAAGAAAGAATGGGTCATGGATGTGAAAGTCGGGGGCAGCTTTGGCTGCAGTGACCATGAGATGATGGAGTTCAGGATCGTGAAAGAAGGGAACAAGGCAAAAAGCAGCATCACAACCTTGGACCTCAGGAGAGCAGACTTTGGCATATTCAGGGATCTGTTTGGAAAAAGCCCACAGGTGACAGTCCTGGCGAGAGAAGGAATCCAGAAGAGCTGCTTGATTTTCAAGGATCACTTCCTCCAAACTCAAGAATGGTCCATCCCAACAAGTCAGGAATCAAGGAAAAGCAGCAGGAGGCCTGCATGGATGAACAAGGAGCTCCTGACTAAACACAAACATAAAAAGTAAGTGTACAAGAGGTGGATGAGGGGGCAGGTAACCCAGGAAGAACACAGAGGCACAGTTCTAGTGTGCAGGGATGGGCTTAGGAAAGCCAAAGCCCATCCGGAGTTGAATCTGGTGAGGGACATGAAGGGCAACAGCAAGGGCTTCTGCAAGTATACGAGCAGCAGAAGAAAGACTACAGAAAATGTGGGCCCACTGCTGAGCAGGCCAGGGAACCTGATGACAAAAGACACGGAAAAGGCCAAGGCACTGAGTGCCTTCTTTGCCTCAGCCTTTACCAGTATGACTGGTCTTCAGCAATCCCAGGTCCCCAAGACTGAGGGGAAAATTTGGAGTAAGGAAAATTTACCCTTGGTGGAGGAGGATCCGGTTAGGCAATATTTAAGCAAATTGGATCCACACAAGTCTACAGGCCCTGATGGGATGCACCCATGGGTGCTGAGGGATCTGGCAGATATCATTGTGAGGCCACTCTTGGTAATCTTTGAAACGTCATGGCAACTGGGGGAGGTTCCTCAGGACTGGAAAAAAGTGTCACTGCTAGCTGCAAGAGGGCCAATAAGGATGATCTGGGGAACTACCGGCTAGTCAGCCTCACCTCGATCCCTGGGAACATGGTGAAGCAAATTATCGTGGAGATCATTTCCAAACACATTAAAGACAAGAAGGTGATTGAGAGTATTCAGTGTGGATTTATGAAGGGGAAACCATGCCTCACTGACCTGATGGCCTTCTACAACAAAGTGACTAGCTCGATGGATGAGGGGAGAACAGTGGATTTTGTTTATCTTGACTTTAGCAAGGCTTTTGGCACTGTCTCCTGTAACATCCTCATTGACAAACTGACAAAGTACGGGCTAGATAAGTGGACAGTGAGATGGAGTGAGAACTTGCTGAACTGTCAGGCTCAAAGGGTTGTAATCAGCAGCACAAAGTCCATCTGGAGTCCAGTGACTAGTGGTGTGCCCCAGGGGTAAATACTGGGTCCAATACCGTTAAATATCTTCATTAATAACCTTGACGATGGGAGACAGAGTGCACCCTCAGCAAGTCTGCAGATGATATAAAGCTGGGAGTGGTGGCCGATACATCAGGTGGGTGTGGTGCCATTCAGAGGGACCTTGACAGGCTGGATAAATGGGCCAACAGGACCCTCATGAAGTTCAATGAAGGGAAGTGCAAAGTCCTGCACGTGGAGAGGAATAACCCCGTGCACCAGTACAGGCTGGGGGCTGACCAGCTGGAAATCAGCTTTGCAGAACAGGATCCAGGGAGTCCTGGTGGACCCCCAGTTGCCCATGACCCAGCAATGAACCCACGTGGCAAAGAAGGTCAACAGCATCCTGGGTTGCACTAGGAAAAGCGTTACCAGCAGGTCAAGGCATATGATCCTTCCCCTCTGTTCAGCACTGGTGAGACACATAGGGAGTGCTGGGTCCAAATCTGGGCTCCTCAGTACCAGAAACACATGGACATACTGGAACAGGTTCATCAGGGGACCATAAAGATGGTGAAGGGACTGGAGCATCTCTTGTATGAGGAGAAGCTGAGAGAGCTGGGACTGTATGTCCGAGAGCAAAGAAGGCTCAGGGAAATCTCGTCAATCTATACAAATACCTGAAGGGAGGGAGTAAGGAAGATGGAGGCAGACCCTTCTCATTGGTACCCAGTGACAGGACAAGAGGAAATGGGCACAAAGTGAAATACAGGAAATTCCATTTAAACATAAGAAAAAAACATTTATTTACTATGAGGGCGGTCAGACACTGGCCGAGGCTGCCCAGAGAGGCAGTGGAGTCTCCATCCTCAGAGATACTCAGCCCAACAGGAAGCGGCTCTGAGAAATTTACTGTAGCTGACCCTGCTTTGAACACAGAGGGTTGGACTAGATGGTCTCCAGAGCTGCCTTCCAACTTCAGCTGTTCTATGATCCTGTGACCCCTGAGATCATTTTCTCTAATCTCTTGCACTACACAGGCCACAGAATTTCATTCATGGCTTCCTTATACATACGAGTCAGCAATGCTAACTGAACAAAACACTTCTAGACAGGTGCCTGGACTGGGGTGTAAGATTTCAACTGATGGTAAATCCGCTATACCCTTGATGAAGTTATCTCTCCAGTAATTACCTTTGCTATTAAGAAACCACACTTCCCCTTATCTAATCATCATCTTCCACCATTAATAATTAACAGTTAATAATTGAAAATTTCCATGAATGAAATTAAGCCCTCATTTCTGCTTGTGCAAAAATACTGCATTCACTGAGTTCAGACCAAGTACAGCTGACTTAAACTTTCCAGGCACTTCTGAGGGGGACACATGACCAAGAACTGGGGCCAGCTTGCTCTTTCAGCCTGGGGCAAGTTAAGAAGGGGACAACAGACTGTCCGACATGAAAGCCTGCAGAAAGAAGTGGATCAGTTGAGTAAGAAGGTACTATTTTTAAGATGCTTTTCAAAGTAAAATTACCCTCTCACTAATAAAATGACTACCCAGAGGTTGGCAAAGGTTGCCTGTTTGAGATGCACCCCAAGGGTGGCTGGCTGAAACCCCTGCCTCCCAGTTTCCCCTGCAAACCCTTCCTCCTTCCCCTTTAATGCCACCGAAAATTTCCTCCACTCAGTTATTGCAGACCTGGAGCCTCTTGCAGAGACTGAAATGCCGGCTAGACCTTGTACTCTGATGATGTACTTAAAGATTAGAAAATAACCATATAGATTATGTAATCCACAGCCGTTTTACCTGCCTTGAGATCTATATATAGTTTCCCACTCATCAGAAAGGAGGGTACCTCTGCTATTTGGCAATGGGATGTTTCAACATATTTTTGTGACACAAAGGCACACCCTAATCTACTGTTGAAATTATTACAATAGCAGCTCACATTTCCACTTTTAGTGGTGCACTTTAAAACCAAGACTTCATATTTCTAGCACTCTGCCATCCTGGTTTGGCTGGTCTCTAATCCCTACCACAATACTAATTTTAGCTAATCATCATCATAATTTTTCCTTAAATAAGCCCACGCTGACCAAAGCGGTGAGGGAATGAAGTACGTGATTTCTTTTGTAGCCCAATATCTCCATCTTATGGTCATAGCATGTATAAGTGCTAAGCTTTTCAGTATTCGTTTTACCATGACTTTTAATGGAGGCTTCTGTGTAGGAGGTAAAACACAGTTCAGTATTTTATCTGAAACAGGTGGGATTTTTTTTCAAAACTTTTAGGATTTTGAACCGGATGCTACTGATGAATCTTTTTCTGAGGGAAAGGGTAGTGTAAATTACTGGTGACTGATACAATCCCAGCCTATGCTCTTCAACACCAGTGCTGCACCTCATAAGAAGACAGAAGCTATATGGACAATACCTATCCATCTATGTGCCAGCAAACCACGGATTTTCACCACTGTGCTTTTTTTTTTCTCCACAGAATTCCCAAGGGAAAATTAACTCATGCAATATTAACAGTATATTTTCATTAATGCTTAGAATCAGGGTCATAGGAGACCAGGCAAAGTCTGAAACAGATACATTGCTAAACTCTGTATAGTGAATGGTCTATATGCTTTACAGCTGTCCCAGATTGGCTGCTCATGATCTGCACAGCCTAGAAAGACCCAACTGAGCAGACAACAGTGGAAACCTGGAGGCAACGAGCTTGGCAGGAAACAGCTGCTGGTAGAGAGACGTGATAAACAACAGCACTGATTGCTCTCTCAGAAATGCACTCCAGATGGTGATATGGCATGCTGTGGTTCACTGAGAGCAACTTTGTTTGTATGGGGCTAGAATATCAACTCCTGCCTCCACTGCAAAAAAGGGTATGAATATGCTGAGGCCTCAAGATCAGATGGGAGTAATGAAATCAGACTAGCGTACTAGCCAGACTGTGTCCCGGGAGATATGCACTACACATCAAGCATACCTCTATTAATGATGCAATTGATAGTACACCTCCTCTGTCACACAATATCCCTGTTCGGGCACTGAATGGTAGCACCATTTTATTTCCTGCAGAGGAGAAAACCGCCCCCCAGTGATATTGAGCCTACCTAGCCTCAAAACATCAACTGTTTTATTTACCCATCCATGCCAGTCTTGACACAGAGCGGGTGAGAGAATGTGCAAGCAAATTATTCTTTCAGGAATGTCAAAGAAAATCAATTCCTGCCTCAAAGCTTTCCTCTAATCAGAGAACCAGGCAAGCAGCAAACTCTCCTTTGCTTACATTGTGCACTGTGGCTTGCTGCCTCTTCACACAATTCCAAGCAGCAAAACCTGCTAACCACACAGCATCTCTTCCCAAGACCAAACATTTTCTCACACACTAGAGAAATTAACTCAAAAGTCTATATTTATCAATACCACCTGGCAAAATCTGCAAAACCAGCACATTTTGGGGTGGGAAAACTAAAAATTTTGGCAGATGTGTTAAGCATTTTTTGTCAGTCTTAATGCAGCTTAATGATAATGGCAAATAAACAGTAGCCCATCCAGCCTGTCTGCCCACTGCAGATCTTCTGTTTGGTCAAGTGAGAGTCTGTCACCATGTATATTACAAGTACTGCCTCTAATAATTTAGGATGGATGTGATGCTCCCATAATACTCAGCTGTTGTGTTTTGAAAGAAGGTCTAATTTTTTTCCAAGGTGTTCTGGTTAAGTTTAATCCAAGCACCATTGCAAAAGGAGCACTGAGGGAAATCGCATCATCAGGAAGCACACAGATTCCTGCTCTCATACAGTGACTGTATGGGCTCAGGAATAGGAAAGGCTCTGTAAGTGGGATGTAAGACGTGCTTGTTTATTTAAAATAACGCCTGACTACTGAAAATCTGCACAATATGAATCACATTGAATTGAAACCTGCACAATCCCACGTAAGCAGGAGAGGCTCCAGAATGATCAGGTCCCATGATGCATACCAAGGACTGCAGTCTTTCCTTTAAAATGAGACATCGCTACCTGGGCTATATAAACAGAGTGATGGAAAAGTGAAGGAATGGGAAGCCATTACTTCATACTTTGTTTTGTCCTGTATTTTTCAAGGAAAATTAAATCCTAGCAGTCTTTATTTAGTCTAATATTTATCAAAAAAGCTGCTTTGGATTTGTCGGCTAGAGCAAACTCATGGTGGGTGCCAGAATTTGTTGCTTTCCCAGCTCTCTGCAGAGCAGCTTGGGTTCCCACTGCTCTGAATGCTGGTGCAGGACCACGCAGCCAGGGCAGCATGGCAGCTCAGGTGGGACCTTCTCACTCGGACACTCTTCATCACGTACCTGTGGTCAACAAATAATTTAAATGCTCTGTGAGTTATTTCTGGTCATGGGACCCAGAGTGGTTCACACTGTGTCTAAAACTGCACTTGACAAGAGTCAGGAGTAGAACTGAACCATTGCAAGACTTCTTCTTAAATGAAAACGAAACAAGAGACTCAAATAACATCAAGTGGAATAGAAATAAAGAGAAGTGGATCTAAAAAACATATGAGAGGCGTGAGAGAAGGACAGTTACCATTACTGGTATTCCTCAATTGCAACACTGATAAGTCATAACATTGTGCTAAGTTCCCAAATCAGCTCACCTCCTTGTATAATTCACACATGCACCACAATCACAAAATAAATCATAGCTCTAAACCTACACAATTACGCAAAATGCTTCTGCTTATTTTCCAGTATATCAGTTACTGGAAGAAGGCAGTGGCCATTTGAACCACCTTTCTTCAACTGCATCAGTAAAAACAAGTAGTTGAACTTTCTAATAGATGGTGATGATCATCATCCCTTTCCCAAATTAAATCTGATTTTCTTAATTCATTATCCAGAAGTCTCATCTGGATCCCATAACACACAGTCCTGCATTCTCCCTGCAAGGTCAGGAAAGATTTTGCAGAGTTTGTAAATGGTGGATAATATAGGCATACTGCACTGCAAGACAAAGCCCAGGAGAGTGAGTTTTAAGCTTGCAGCAGGATAATGCCTGCATTTAATCACTGCACTTTTCCTTCTGAGCCCAGGAAAGTTGTTCATAGAGCTTCTGACCTGAATTAAAGGGCCCTTAAATAAAAGTCTCTTCCAGTTTCTCGTGGTTCTTTATTCTTGGTCTACCTATAGCATTCCCACAAAAACACTCATGAGTGCTGCCTTCACAAATTAAAGGGGGTTAAGAATGCTGCTTCCCAGGTAAAATGGACTATAAAATATCACTGCGGAGATAACAGAACTGTGGAACTGCTGTATCTACTAGTACTTGCAGTGTCATAGTTAAGTCCTTTCCCAGCTCCTCAACAGATAAAGTTGCAGCTTGTAAGTCTTTAATACATTTTGCATATCTGTTCACACTGCCAGAACGATACTGCCATGGAAGATATATCCTCCACAGTAAAAATGAGTGTGTGATCAACTATTTATCCATAGGATATTCCAGTGAAGTTACCTCAGGAATGAAGAAAAAAAAAAAAAAAAAAGAGATATTTTTATACAGAATAAACATCCCTGCACCTGCTCTGGCATCAGTGGCCTCAGGATTCTGACTGATGCTGCTTTGCTCAGAAGAGTCAAAATGTGTTTGAGTGCTGCTTGTGAGTTCAAAGACTTTTAACTTCACATAACATTGAACTTTCTGGGCTTTTCATTGGTGATACTGAATTTTGTCTTGCAATGCTAAAAAAGGTAAATATATAATATAGAAAAGGTCCCTTTTAAAGTAGGTGCGTACCAAGATTCCAAACACTCACAAACTCTTCCTATTCTAGAGAAGATCCAACTTCTGTTCTGCTGAATAAATAAGGGATCTAGGGAAAGTGCAGTAGAATTGTTGAGACAGCTTTCTTCGAAGAGGTCTTACAGACCCAGTAAAACATATTTGTGGAATGAGATTAAAACTGCTCCTTCAGTTCTTAGTACATTTTAGAGAATACTATGTGTGCATCATACTTAAAGAAAATGTGAAGGATGCAAAACACAAGTAACTCTAAAAAATGTGCCCATGTTCAAGGAGCAATCTCCATCATACCCGTGAATGAGAAAAGGCATTGCTTTAACAACTGCTGAAGCAGCATTTACATAAAAGCCTTTCCCAAGGGAAAAGCAATGTCACCAGGTAGCTCTGAAGGGCAGGGGCCATGGCCACACACTGAATTACCAGGGACATGCAGTTCAGCATTCACAGATTTCTCAGCACTTTCATTTACAATGATGAGGGCTAAGGGAGACTTGCTTTCCAAAAGGAGGTTTTGCTGAGCACTGGCATATATCTGGGGCTGAATCTGCTCAGCTTTTCACATGACAATTGCTTCTGAAGTCTCAGCACTGCACTAGTTCCTAGGCAGAGGGGACCCGTTGGTTGCTCTGAACATTGCCAAGGCCAGCATCCCAGCAGCACAACTGGGCTGCCCGTGCAGTCTCAGCTCTTACACAAGCTATGGGGCACTGGGTCCAGTGAGAAGCTGCCTTTCTGAAGAGCCCTCAGGAGCAGCAGGAAGAAGACCCTGAAGAACTGGGATCCATAAGTCCTTGTCTTGGCTTTGACCACAGCAGGGAAATGGGCCGCTTTGTTCTGCCACTTGTGTAAACCCCCTTGCGTCCCCTTGGCCGACTCAGCTAGCAGTGAGCTGTTGGCAAAGCACAGGCTCTTCTTTTTGCTCCTACTGTCTCCATCCCCACGTTCACTTTCCCAAGGGTGACGCTGACTCAAAGGCTAGAGAGTGGGCAAAAAGGCTCAGTGCTTCACATTGGGAAACTTACAGCAAAGCAAGCAGTAAAAAACACAAATAGCTCAGGAGGTATACAAAGGATTTTTCAGAAATATCGTTAAATGTAGATTTTGAGGTTCTTTAATGGGACCTAAAGCAACTGGCATTCCATTTCCATGCACCTCGTGTGTGTTTTGCATTAAGCATTAATCATGGTCCTTGAATATTTAGGCACAAAGAATTCATGTGTTTTCTGACACACGTGTTGATGTTGGATTTATAGTTAAGATATTCTAAAGATTAAGTGCTCCCCTTAGTGTTAGCAATTTAGAAGGCACATAGCTATTTCCTCTCTTCTAAATATGTGATGATGCAACAGCCAAAATAAATACCCCCAAACACAGTCAAGTTGAAGTGCCCATAATGTCAATGAGACACAGCTCTAATATAAGTAAAACACTTCTTATAAGGGTTTGGCTGGATTTAGAGAGAAGAAAAAAATGTAAGAGTAGATCCAATATACACTCATAATCCATTGCATAGGAAAAGGGATAATTGCAATTTAATTTGAGGAATTTTGCAAAGAGACGTTTTAAAATTAAAATTATTAAATACAAGCAACATAATTACACTCATAAAAATAAAGTAATTCAAAAAAACATTATTATTACTGAGTTATTAGAGCTAATCATATTTATAAAACACTGAAACTTTGCCTGCTACCCTTTAGAGAAACACAATACTAAGCAAAAATCAAAAGTCATGCCTTGGCCCAAAAACCCATTCCCCAGCTTGGACCATCTGGAGCTTCCTCCACGTGAGGGAAACGCCTGCTTGATGCAGGGCCTCTGTGGCAGGAAGAATTCACACCCTTTAAACTTTTCTGCCATGGAGTGTGACTGGCATGTCTGGAAGAGAAGTAGGGAGGATGGGAAGAGATTATGGCATCTGGGGTGATGGTCTGTGTGGTACAAAACCTCAAGTGACCCAGCTGCAGCCACTCCTCCCCATGCAAGCCCAGGAAATTAGGGAAGCGCAGAAGCCATCAAGCCGTTTTTCCTCCCATGCTTCTCAATGTCTTAAAGCATGTCTATGGCACAGGTGAAAATCAGCACCACAGAGCTTGCTATTGCAGCAAAAGGAGTAATGGTGGCTATACCAAGTGTGAAAACAATGGTTGTACTGGTTTTGTACTGGCTTCACGCCATCAAACAAGGTGGAATTGCTTCTCGCCAGCCCCAAAGAGCAACTTTCAAATGGTTGCATTTTATAGAATAGGTGGGCTTTCAAGAAGTGATTTGGAGAAGGAAATGGAGGGCACTGACACACATTAATCAGAAGGCAGCATGGAAAGGGGCCCCGAGGCAGGAGTGGGGAAAGCAGACAAAAGGAACAGTCATGGCAGATCACCAAGGGCAGGAAAGAACGCAGCAGAAATAAAAGTACTATTTCAGGTAAAGTATGAAATGCAAAGGGCTTAAAGGGTTCACACACCTCTGGAGGGAAAAGAAGAGATGAAGACAGTGCAGAGACACAGAGCCAAGGAGACAGGGAATGAATGGTACGAGGTGGCAAGCTTGCTGAAGGGATTTGGAACAGACTGAGGGGCTGGAAGCAAAATGGGCTGAGCCCAGAGACTGGTATGTGATAACTGGAGCAAGGAGTGACCAGAGAAAGGCTTCAAGTGTTGGCAGAGGGGACAGTAGGAGACCATTCCTGTTGGAGCACTAGGGAGGGAAGGCAAACACAATTTAGAGCAGTGCAGGAGGAAGTGGAAAGAGAAAGCTCCCACTGAATAATGTCACTTAGCCATTTAGAAATGTTCCTACTCCCTTTAAAGGGAAGGAAAAATAAGGAAGCAGGAATGTCAGGGTAAAAAGAGAGACAAGGAAATAATTCAAGATTAGAAGAGCTCAAATCAAGTGCAGAAAGGGGCTAAGGGAATCATAGGATGTCCTGAGTTGGAAGGGACCCACAAGGATCATCGAGTCCAACTCCTGTCCCTGCACAGGACAACCCCAGCATTCACACCATATGTCTGAGGGCATTGTCCAAATGCTTCTTAAATGTTGTCAGGCTTGGTGCCGTGACTACCTCCCAGGGGAGCCTGTTCCAGTGCTCCACCACACTCTGGGTAAAGAACCTTTTCCTAATGTCCAACCTAACCCTCCCCTGGCATAGCTTCCTGCCATTCCCTCGGGTCCTGTCATTGGTTGCCAGGGAGAAGAGATCAGCACCTGCCCCTCCTCCTTCCCTTGTGAGGAAGATGTAGACTGCAATGAGGTCTCCCCTCAGTCTCCTCTTCTCTAGGCTGAACAGACCAAGTTCTTCAAGGGAACATACATATACACGTGGAAAAAGACTTAGAAAAGAGAAAGACCTTTTGAATGGCAGGAATAGAGTTACTGGAGAAGGTTTATGGGACATGTAAGATTCTTGCCTCCTCTCTGCCACTAGATGCAGCCAATGCTCTTAGTTGCATGGGCATGGGGCAGTTGAACAGTTGCACACACACATGCAATCCCTTCCCACTCCCCTTTCTGTACGTGGTGTCTGTGCCCAGCTCCACTTAGGACCTGAGCTGTGGCAGAGGCCGTGTGTCGTAAATGCCCACCAATGTTATCCAAGCATGCTGCTAAGCACTGGAAAAACAAAAAACAACAAAAAGAGCAAATCAAAATGGATTCCAACACAGCCGCTCAGTTGGCTGGAAACTGCAGGCCAGGTCTTCAGCCCATATAAGCTGGCATAGCTCCACAGGCATCAGTGGAGATGCTTTGACTTACAGCAGTGCTGAGGAGCTGCCCCTGTGCTCCCATCATTTGCAGGAAAGAGGGTGTGTATTTCTTTTCTGTGAACAGACTCTGAGCCCAGACCCTCACCAAGAAGGAAACTGAGCACTGTATTAAAAAAAGAAACCTCCCACCAGCAATTTAATAATATAAAATTCCATATTTTTTCTTTTTAAGTCTTTAAAATAATTACTGGATGCAAGAGTCTCTTCAAATCCTGCTGTATCTCCCTCCATCCCCACTTTGCATTTTTCCCTCCCAGCCAGGGATGAGGTCTTAATAGTCACAGTGCTTCATTTTTCGTTTTCTGTTTTCTGATTTCAAGCATATGGTTTTAGAAGTAACCTTTTTGGCATCCTCCTAAAGTCAAGTTTAATGGCCTGTTTACATTTTCATTTAACATGTTTCTCTATCTTAAATGAGCAAGACAAATAGCTCTGTTATACAATGGCTTTCATTTTATAGTGGTTGTATGTCACTTTCTATCAGTGGAAATGCAGGCATCCTCTTTCTTCAGGAGTTTGAAACTAAATAGCTGGTGCACATCTGTTTACATTTAATTTGAACCTGTAGGTTCCAAACTGAAAGTAAAATGGAAAAAAATAAACAATTTTTGGTGTTTTTTAAAGCAAGTAGAATAGCAAAATTCTCTTGTATTTCTTACTCCCTTGTGTAACTATTAAATCCCCCAGACTTTCATGAAAGTCTTTCTGAAATCAGTTACTTTTATTCCAGTATTTCCATTTCTTTTATATTTCTCTCTATGGCTCCTTAGAGCTCTGTTATGCCATATAGTCTTCTCCTAGTGTGTATTATGTTAATCCCCCTGTCCAATGAACACCTGTAAAATGTAATCCTCCCTTCTCAAAAAAAAAGTTTTGAATTTTAAAAGTCAAAATCCAGCCTAGTAAACAGCAAAGCTCATTTTCCAAATTGGTGACTTAGAAGCAGCCCACTAATATTACAGCTATTCCTGCAGTCCCAGCTATGACTGGGAGCTCCACTGGGTTTGGAAGGAATGGGAAGACAAGATACCCTCTCAAGCCCTTGCAAAAGCCACCTGCGTGACCAGAAGCAGCACAGCTGCAGACACAGGCGCCAGGGAGCCCCAGGAAAGCAGGAGGGAGAGGTGCATGTGAAGCCTGAACTCCTTTCCCTCACCAGCTCTGCTGAGAAAAAGACGAGGCATGCAGCAAGGTATTTTCTTCCCCTGGAGCAGCAGTGGGTCAAAAGCTGCTGTGCCCGCATCAGATATTTCCTCCTGCTCCTTCTCCCTCGCTAAGTCAGGATAAATGAGCAACCTGAAACGTGATTAGGAACGTTAATCAGCAACCAAAAATACCCCTTGATTCAGCGGTTGGCTTAGGAGCCAAGGCAACTCCAGGCTTCTAGCATGGCATCTTCCAGCTGAGTTTCGGAGGCGCTAGTTTCCCAGATTGAGGCTGTTCAGCTTTGCGTAAATAAGAACAACCAAGTCTCAGACAGCCTAAATATCCTCCTAAAGAAATGAACACCCTACAGGGACAGGCTGAACAAAGCTTTCATGACCCCTTTCTAACAAAACCAGCCTCTGACTCGGTTTTTGGCAGGAGAGGGAGAAAGGAGGGATCCTTCTGAGACATGCTCAGTGGGAGGGCTTCGGCGAGGGAACATCAGAAGGACTCACCAGATGGACACTTGGACTACATCTAAAGCTTTCTCACATTTCTTTTCCTTCCTCCCCACCCTCCTTCCCCCCCCCTCCACGCACTCAGTTTACCTCTTCCCTACTCATGTACAAAGTGCCTGTTCAAAGCGCCGGGGGCAGTGATGGATGCCCACACGTGCACGCAGGAGCACAGCGGCTGACACTCTGCACGTGCCGGCTGCTGCAGGAAAGGTCCTTTGAGCGCATAGCCCGGCTGCAAGGCACGCTGGTGGGCGCAGCACACAGCGGGGAAGTCTTTCTCCTCCAGCCCAGGTCCATGCTGTTTGTTAAGAGCAGCCCTTTGGACCAGGCTCACCTGAGTCCCTTACAGCCAAGCCTCCTCCAAAGCCTCTTCAGGTGCCACCCAAGTGGAAGGGGACCCTGCACGAATGTGCTCCTACCAACAGACAAGACATCACAGGGGCAAGACATGGAACGTGCTGCTCATACAGACTGCCCAACACCAGTGCAGCGAAGGTGGTGGAGGGGAGGGAGAAAGGAGGAGTGGAAGAAAGGCTCTGTACTGATTGCAGTGGGATTTGGAGTTGATTTAATGATGAAAATTATTCCCGGCTCTTAAATTGCTACAGTTTCCTCTTTGATTGAATGTTGGTATTCCTTTACGCTTTCAAAGGAACAAATATAATTACAATATGCATTTGGTAGTGAGTATTTCTAGTTCTTTTCCATGTAATTTACCTCATTATTCTCTCTCAAATCAAATAATGATTTGACTCCTCCTCATATTGAGGACATTAGCTTGCTAACAGGCCAAAAAGCATCAGTTTGCCATTTTGAGCAGATCTATTTTCTTCAAGTTCTTGGCAAGAAAAAAACTCTTGCTTTAAAAGACAGCAAAGTGTCCTGTCTTGTCTTGTTATTCCATTGGGAACAAATTATTCTTTTATGTATGCTTTGATGTTGAAATAAAAGGGTTTTTAAATACTATTTCACTGTACTGGTTATAAAAATGCTGTAATTTCCTTGTTATTTGTCTTATTGGAAGTAAGTCAGCGACAAAAGCACAAATATCATATATACAGAAACTTCCTAAATACCTCTTTAATCCGCAGTGCTCTGTTTTATTGAAGGGCTCCAAACCTATTGTCTGTGAATGAAACTCCATCGTTACTGTCTACATGTTGCTATTCTCACTCCAAGTCTGAGCACAGATCTACACATTAACCTGGTCACTATGCAATAAATCACATCCTCACTCAGGCACGGATTTAACAGGAGAGGCTGAATGTGGTGTGGAGCACATGTTTCCAGTCATGTGTTGCACAAGTGGCTGTACAAGGCTTCTGTATTTGGCCTTGCCAACACTAATAGTCTTAGATAGCACCTTGATTCAGGGATACTAATGTCCTCTTTGTGACTCCAGTGGCAGTTATGCAGCAGAGGTCAGTGGATACACGTGTGAACATTTACAAGTTTTGCATTAAATCCCACCTGGATGAAGCCTGCGCATAGCATAAATTCAGCCCACCACGTATGTCTGGAGTCATGAATGCAGTTCATGCCAAGAAAACTGCAGGCTATTAAAAAAACCTTTCATGCAGAATTCAAAACACCAAGTCTTTATGATTTGCTTGCACTCATATAACTGCATTGACTCCAACAAACTTTCTCCCCACTTAGTTTAGCAGAAGTAAGAGAAAGATTAGGCCTTTGCTTTTAATCTTCATTACACAGTTGTACAGAGATGTGTTCAGACCTGACTTTAAAAAAAAACAGTGCAACAGAAAGCATGTTGTTCAATTACCTCTATGACACAATTCCCAGAACGTGTTAGCACTTCCACGGCCAAAAGTGAGCATGCCCCCGTTGAGCCATAAAGTACATGACATTGCACGAGGAAAGGCAATCAGACTGCTGATTCTTAAATAGATCTTAATGAAAGGCAACAAAAAATCAGTGTCAGGAAGAACAATAGGTACCAAAGGAAGAGGAAGATACAATTTTATTAACTTTTGCTCACAACCACAAAGAGCTCCCCTGCTATAGTTTGCTGTTATTCACAACAAATGGGTTAACTCCTCAGACATTCATTAAACACCATGATACATTTGTACTGTTGACAGTACAAGTCAGTAAATGTTCGACAAGATGCACAGTGAAATGTCTTATAAATTATGGTTAAGAATGTATATTGATCATGGGCATAAAACAGTCATTGAGAAATTACTACCTTAAAACATGGAAACAGGCCTGCACATGCCACTGCAAGATGAAACTGTGAGAAATTCAAACAATTCTTTTGCTTTGTTTTGTGGTTAAGCTTGTTTCAGAAGCATCTTGGAATTAACTGAAATAATCCGTTAAGATTATCTCACGTTCAGCTCCACAGAAGGGCCAGAAAGGTATGGCTGTAAGAATCCATGGGGGAGTAGTAGAGGAGGTAGAGTGACAGATTAGAAATATCTCTGAATGCTTTGCTTTGTTTTACTCTTGGAAATCACACCCTGAAAAGAAAATGTATAGGCAATTATGTAGTACAGGCTATAGGGGGCTGTCAAGAAACACACAGTACCAGCTAGGGTGGAGAGTTTTACTCTAATCTGCATTTGTGATCAGTAGACACAAGATCAGCATATCAAGGAGGAAAGACATTTTATTCTTGGCTTTTCAAATACTTCTGGATGAAAGACCAAATAATAAAATCTTAGCTACATAACAAGTAACTCTGTATTTTACAGGTCTTTAAAAAACACTTCATAAAGTTTAACTAGTAACCTAAGCCCAGTTTGGGTATTTTGAGTACAAGGCAGAAAACCTTTCCACAGCCAATTCTAAACACAAGAACCTGAAATACAAAAGAACTCCAACAAATTTCAAATTGAGAACAATGTGGCATTGTCGGGGACTAGATTTAATAGGTGTCTTTAGTATTCAGTATCCCAATATCTACATGTCTCTTGGCTTCCTGAGAGGTTGGGCTGTATGCGAGGCATGTAGAGACTTCCAAGTTTGCAGTAGAGCAGAAAAAAATTCTAGATTTCCAAGTTCTTTAGCTCACTGAACAATACTGCCTCTTCTAGCTCACACAGTTCTTCTCCCCCTTGGGAGGGATCTTCAAATCTGAGAGCAGAAACAATTTGCCTAGTTTCTGGACTTTGCCTCAGCTTTGCCCTCTGCTTTCTTCATTTCCCACCTACAAAAGACAGTACCATACTCCTACAGGCAGCTACCACTCAAAAGGTACAAATTTGTACTTGGTAACGTGTGGTGTCTGCTAAGTTACAACATGGGATGGAGCTGGGGCAGCTTGTCTTCAGTATGGTCCTTTCTCTTTTGATTATTTTTATCTCAGTTCACTGACTTTTATATATCATAAATGCCTTAGACCTATCTTATACATAGCATTAATGCAGAAATAAATGTTCCCTTGGAGTGCTTGAGGTGTCTTCTGATACCTCTGCAGGCACTGCTAACTTCTTCCAGAACTTGTACAGGCTTCCAGGTTGGGAAAAGCAGGACAGGATCTGCAGGCGGCATGAACTGATGTAACTTCCAGTAAAGTAAGGATCAGGCCCAGGAAAGCAGCGTATTTCCTCTGGAAAGGAAAGCCCCCCACCTCTTTCGCTATAAATATACCAGACTTGTGTGCTTTGTTTTGAGTCCAGTTTCCTAAGGAAACAAGGTCTATGCAGTCACGCTGTGTCTGTCTGTCTGTTTCTGTTCCCCACTCCTAACTCTCATCAGTCGTCTTGACGAGATTTGACGGTGGGGGTCGTGGTCTCCAGTACATTAAGCTGTTTTTTTGCACCTCGGTGACCAAGAGGAGAAAAGCGTTTGTTGTTCTTTATGTCTCCCCTAAGAGAAAAGCTTTATCATATGCTTTTCCCATCTGAGACAGAGAATCCAGAGGGGAAGAGACCTTGTGAGACAGGTTAGCAGGAAACCAGGTCGTGTTAGTTCCTCTGCTCTGGGAACCACTTGTTTAGTTTAATCTCCGCAGGAAGTATCCAGCATGACAGATACCATGCAGACGGTGTCCCATCATACCTTTTTGAAGTTGGACATTTCAGTTTTCAAAAGTTACAGACCTTTTTAGAGATCGGAGAGGGTACTGTGTTAGTCCTTGAAGGCTGAAGAAATTCTGATGCTTCGCTGTCACTCATCTCCTTGTTTTTATCTTCTTGGGACAAAAAGACTTTAGGGTGCACTGGGGGAGCCCCCTTCCCAGGTCCCTACCTGCCAGCATGAACCAGGCTCGACTCCCACAGCTTTGCAGATCATGCAGTAAGTTGCACTTCTGCAGATTCAGCGGATGTCAGGGGACCAGTCATGGTAGTGATCTGTATTCACCTGCTCAAGCGCATTCAGCACAAATTAGAGGAAAATCAAACCTTAAGGATCCAATAAGAGAACATTTTATAGCCACTCTGCATAGCAGTGAAAAATGCACATAGCATGAGGCAGAAAGTCTACTCTCCAGAGAGTCTTATTTGTGTTACAACCCTCTATTAATCATAGCAATAGTATTCTCCTGTGATGTATACGCATAAAATCATCACTTTTTTCTTTTTGACATAATGATGCTGCTTTACCTACTGCCTCTGCAGCTACACATAACAAGCACAAAATCTGTGCTTAAAGAATGAAACATATTAACAAGAAAAAAATTACTGTAATTCAGAATTGCATTACAGGTTCCATACAGGAACTTATTTCCTCTTCTTTATTTAACAAACATATCATGTAGACACATCTGTCTTAAGGCAGACATGATTATTCATTGCAAAAACGACAGCTATTTTTATGTAAAGCAGAAACTAATGAAATAAGAAAATGTATTGAGAGATTTTTGGCTACACATTTTGGGATTCTGAGCATGGTGTTCACATGGCATCTGCTTTGCTGGATACTGCCTCACTGATGGCTTGTGGCATTGATTTATTGACATGCCCAAACTAGAAATTAAGGTAGCCTCAAGGGAGGATATCAACTGACCTGTAAATTGGAACATGTGTTTTGGGTTTTTCTGTTGTGCTTTTTTTTTTTTTTAACAAGACTTCTGCCACTGACTTCAACATTTTCCATTTAACACAAAAAAATTCTTCCACATCGCAGATGTATTCAGACCATAACAATAAATTAGGACAATGGACTCATGCTGGCTTCTGCCAGTGGAAGATCTAGCTCCTGTGGTTAAATTATTTTTTCCTATACAGCATTAGAAAGAAGAGCTACTTTTTTTTTTTTTTCACCAACTTTTTCCAAAGTCAAGATTAATCTTAAGTAATGAACTATGAGGTCAGTGAATACTGAATTCTAGACAGGGTATTAGCAAGTTGGTGAAAGAGCATTCTCACAAAGCTGTCTGCCACATCTGGTGATGTTCAACAACAAAAGAGACTCCCCAAAGTCCCTGTCTTGAATTACCCCTACACAGATTTCTACCAGTCAGTCAAATTTTATCTGAGTCATTTACACGCCCACTCTGACAGGAGCGTGGGAGCAGTGAACGAAGGGCAAGCATCCACCGGGAGCCTGGCCAGAGCGAAGACTGACAGGCCATGCTGGGCCCAGATGATTAGATACTACGTTTTCGTAACCAAATTGGGAGGCAAGGGTGCTGCCTGTCTCTACGCTGGCAGAGTTCCTCCCATGACGGAGCCTGATACTGCAGGGAAAGAAAATGATGATGATGATAATTCTGTCATCTGGGCTACTTATGAAGCATCTGCTAGGCATTTTTGAGGCAGAAACGGTGTTTCTGGAACAGCAGAAGCCCTAAGCCAGGAGAAAGTTCTGGGGAATCGTTCCCATTTAGGAGCATAGTTTCATAGAATCATAGAAAGCTTTGGGATGGAAGGGACCTGTAAAGGCCATCTAGTCCATCCCCCCTGCAATGGGCAGGGACATCTTCAACTAGATCAAGTTGCTCAGACCTCCATCTAGCCTGTCTTTGAATGTTTCCAGGGATGGGGCATCTACCACCTCTCTGGGCAACCCATTCCAATGTTTCACCACCCTCATCATGAAAAATTTTTTCCTTATATCTAGTCTAAATCTACGCTCTTTTAGTTTAAAACTTGTCCTTGTCCTGTCGCAGCAGGCCTTGCTAAAAAGACTATCGCCATCTTTCTTGCAGGCTCCCTTTAAGTACTGAAAGGCTGCAATAAGGTCTTCCCGCAGCCTTCTCTTCTCCAGGCTGAACAACGCCAGCTCTTTCAGCCTTTCCTCATAGCAGAGGTGTTCCATCCCTCTCATCATTGTTGTGGCCTTTCTCTGGACCCGCTCCAACAGGTCCACGTCCTTCCTGTGCTGAGGACTCCAGAGCTGGACACAGTACTCTAGGCGGGGTCTCACCAGACCAGAGGGGCAGAATCACCTCCCTCGACCTGCTGGCCACGCTTCTTTTGATGCAGCCCAGGATACGGTTGGCTTTCTGGGCTGCAAGAGCACATTGCCGGGTCATGCCCAGCTTTTTGTCTGTCAATACCCCCAAGTCCTTCTCCTCAGGGCTGCTCTCAATCCCTTCATCCCTCAGCCTGTACTGATACCGGGGATTACCCCGACTCAGGTGCAGGACCTTGCACTTGTCCTTGTTGAACCTCATGAGGTTCACACAGGCCCACTTCTCAAGTTTCCAGTGGATGTCAGTGCCTGGCCACTAAAATCCAGCCAATCTTCAGCCAGTGCCCACGAAAGGTAGCACTGGCGTTTCACTGTGTGACTGTCCTGGACTCCAGCACTGGCTGGCAGGCCCTCTCCAGCTCCTTCCCACAGCTGACGCGGTGCCCTTGCACCAGGAACGATTGCACCCGTGCCTGCACCATGGCTTTTGGCTCGTGCGGGGTTCTGGCAGCTCATCAGCAACATGGTGACTGGCACAAGGTGTCTGGGGTCTAGCTGAGAAGGAAGCATATTTGGTAGCAAATATGCAGCAGTCATCATGCCAGGAAAGTGCTTTGCAGTACCTGCACTCTGGTTTTCATCCTTGCCATCTGGCCTCATCAGCTGGGTCATTTCCTGTACACTCATACCCACAGGAGAACACAGGAGAAAATCACCTTTTAGTTTCGTTTTTCCTTTCTAATGGAAAGACAAACCAAATCCTAACAACCATATTTTCCTTACAATTTTTTTACTAAACCATTTGCACACACTGCTACGCTGCCTGACTACTCTCAATTACCTTAATCTGATTTTCAATCTCTGTAACACATGACTATATTAGCAAGCGTTATCTTACAGAAAGGCCAAGTTCCGGTGTCAGTTTACCATTTCAGTGCTGGCAGACGTGCTACTTTTCCCTTATTCCTCCCCAGTCCTTCATACCTGAAGGAAAGTGCTCTCTCTTTTGAGATCCACCGCCTTTGCACCAGCCGCAGTGCAACACAGGGGGAACGCGAATTGCTCCGAGCAACTGCTTTGACATGTTGTGCAGCCCAGCTTCATGGTTAATACCTCACTGGCCTTGAGTTCTCTTCCCACTGTAGATTTACTCTGTATACCTAACAAGGAAATTGCAATAGCTTTCAGATAATGCGCAAAACCACATTCCGTGAATTAAAGGGCTTCTTCTTTTTCCTTCAGTTTTATGGATGTCTACAACTGTACCCATACCGGATATTTTTTGCTTCCACTGGTGTGAATTGTTCTGAAAAGCATCCATTTGAACAAGCACTGGAAACTAAAGCTTTTTGTTTACTCAGTAAGCTCTGGATGCATTTGCACTGAAACTAGAGTGAAAGGAAAATAACGGCCTTGATCTCTCCCTCAACCACCAAGACCAGAAGGCAGAGGAAATCCATGACCTGTCCCTCGATCTCCACCTCCAACATCAGAGAGAAGAAAACAATTGCCTTCCTTGGAGACCTTGCAAAGAATAAAGCTGTAACTAAATAAAATTCTCATGCCAGCAACTTTGGGAATTACTCTGTTGTTATTGTTACAGCAAAATCTCCATTGACTCTGAAGGACTTACTTTCATGTGAACGGAAAAGGGTCTGGAAAAGAAGCTGAGATGACAGCAGGACACAATTCCTATGTCGCTTCTGCTGCCGCAGATCCAGGGCCTGGTGGTTCAACCAGTGCTTCCTCCAGCCTGACGACACTAGGCTTTCCTTGTTGTTTGCTCTTGATTTTCACAGCTTGGAGCCTACGAGGATGGGCACGGCACAAACGCTGATAAAACAGTAGCCATGACTGAGTGGATGAAGGACGTCAGGGTCTGAAGAAAAGCTCGTGGTGAGCATCACATGTCAGCAGCTATTCAGTCATTATACATCACTAAAAAGCAAAGAAAAAGTCAATTTTGCAACTATTCAGACCTTGTTATTTTAATAGAAGTGACATTTTTACTCAAATAATGGTTGTGATTTTTTTAAAATTTTTTAAATAAAAATTGTATGTATTGTATGAAATACATTGCTTTACAAAAGCCACAGCTCTAAATTTGGCCTCCAAACACAGGGTTTCTAAATATCCAGGTGAAGTCTGGATGTCCACACTTTCCAGTTCACAAAACCAGTCGTCAGGGCCCCTTGCAAAGACCTGTACACTCTCCAGCTCTGCTTCAAGCCAGCTAGGTTTTGCCAGCTCCAATCCAAGCTACTCTGAGCTTGCACGGATACTGCCTGCCTGTCCTAAATGGCACGTGGATAGATCCAGACTGACTCACGGGGAGAGCACGAGCGAGGCTAGTGTAACTTCATCCTTGCAGAAAAGAGACTGCAGAGATTTATTATAAGCTGATGTAAGAGAGAGGACTGGTATCACAGTGATGGCCACACTGCTGAGGCAGAAGGCAAAAGGTGCTGAAGGGAGGCAAGCGGGAACATTCTAATTAAAATACTTATAATTTGTAGGTCAACAATAAAAGCATTTTACTAGTTTAGCGTGTCAGTAGGAGTCAAGAGACCGAAGCTCTACCCATGATTTGCTATGTAACCTAGAAACCTTTAACTTCTCCAACACTCAGCTTGCATACTTGAAAAGAAAAAAGAAAGAATTAAGAGCAGTAGGAGAAACAATACACTAATGCTTGTAAAGTTCCTTCAGATATTGGCTCTACAGTAAATTAAAATATAAATTTTAATGATCTCTTGCTTATGGTGAGTGAGATAGATGGAAGCAAGGCCTCTGGGCAACCTTAAGGTATTGCTTTCATTGCATACTAACAACTTATTAAAGTTCTTTCATTTTCATTTCCCAAATCCATCATAATTAATTCTTAAACTTTTCTGAGTACATGCAGTCTTTTATTCAAAGAAAGGTGTCCTCTCCCCTGCAAGCCCAGAAACGTTGGCCAGTGATAGGAGGGGTAGGCATTTAACAATTTATAAAACATTTTTCTACAATTTTAAAGAGATTTCTCAGTCACCTTTACTTAGAAATTTCTCCCCACTTCAGCAGCGGAAGGTCCCTGGCTGTACCTCCCGGCACAAGCCTGGCAGGCGTGCGTTTATGTGCTTAGCCTTCGACGCTGAGCAGAGACTGCCAATTGTACCGCACTGTACTTCATTAAGTAGTAGTTTTATGAGGTGGGCTGCAGCACACAGGGGACAGGCACGAGACCACCAGATTTATGGCATTTCAGTGTCTAGCTGACAGCGCGGCAGTATTTGCACAACAAAAACCATATTACAAGAATGTTACCGTCACAAGAGAGCCCCACAAATAAAAAAAAACCAAAACCAAAAACCAACCAGGTAGGAGTTTCAGAGGTAGGCATTAAAACTGCAGTACCCAGCATGGCAACATTAAGATGGTGTGTCCCCCTCTGCCTGGTTGCTGGGGTCTTTAATCCTCGGCTGTGGGTTAAAAAGCCTGACTTTTAGGGCAGCAGAGGTGTCGGGCTCCACCACTCATGTGCGAGAGGCAGGTACCCATCCTGCTGACACCGGCTCCTTCCCCTCACCTCTGGGCCAGCCGGACTGACTTCTTGGAGCAACAGCCCAGAGAGGTTATGATGCATTTGGTAGTCAGATGGACATCTATCAAACAGGAAGGGAAATATGGAACGTCTTTAAACCCGTTTTTCAAAAATGCTTGTCTCTCTTGCCTATATCTCCTGCCAATGAATGGGCTCTTGTTTGTCTCAGTGGGAACTACCATTTCAGAGGTGTTTTCCAGAAAAAAAACAGAATTATTAAGAAAAGGAGGAATGAAATGGCTACAGTAGAAGTGAACAGATAACTCAGTTTTTTTTTGTGTAGAGTCAAACTTTAAAAGGTCTGGATCACAGGGAAACTCAGCCACTCCCCCAGTAGCTTTTTAGACCTGTTACAGGGAGTGTTCTCTTGCTTTGGCCCAACATGAGATTAATCCTGCATTACAGGCTAGTGGTGTCAGCTCCATGTATCCATAACTGATTCTCAGTCCCACAGAGGATAGCAGAGCAGGAACTGATACCGCAAGGGCATTTCTCTACCGGGTTTTGTTCAGGAGGAATTGCTCAGGAATCCCCTTTGAGAGTGGATTACGCTAACCAGAACAAGGAACCTTCTCCCAAAATTCAAGTGCCCACATGTGCAGTTAATAGATGTTGCACTTTAGCCCAACATCTTTACATTAATCTGTAATGCGGATGAACTCAAAATCCCGATGGACATCAAGGGCTGGATTCCTCAGTCCAGCCTCTGTGCATCCTCACAGGCCAGAGGTATGTACATATAATTTTATCCTGGCTGCCAGGGCAGTCTTCCGACATAAAACAGAGCTGCCTGTTGCTCAGACCATACTACCAGGGAGAGTTTCATGGGGCCAAGGGGCACCTGGCCCCTGGCTTCCTGAGGCATCCTTTACTATAAGCCCTTTCCCACAGCAAGGTCCTCTGCAACATGGCAGAAAGAGGCAGCAAGAAACCCCCAAAGCAAGAACCTCTGCAGGGCAAAGAGTCTTCTGGCTTCTTTGACATGGACTAAAGTTGCTCTGTGCTACCAAAGGGGCCTGAGCCACCAAAAGGGGCCTTAGCTCCAGCCCCAAATTGCAACAATGCTGTGGCTTGACAGCAGGTAGCTTTGCTTCAGCAGCCTGAGTTTGATTATCTTACCCAAGAACTGCGTAAGGCTATTGTAATTTGACAAGGAAACATTTTGCACTGATACTGTGACTTGATCTTGTTTGCTATAATCAGGCTTAATGCTGTCCCAGGGCAATCTGGAAAAACTCAGATTTACGCACCAGCACTTGCTTTCAGGAAACCAAATCCAGGACTCTGACTGTAAGTATTTCCATTCTAGCACCTCCTGCTAGACAAAATTAGCCCCACTGTCAGTCGCTTCATACCTGTTTCTTGGCTGTCCTCTGCTGACCTGGGAGCTCTAGAAGGCATGGGGAGGAGCTCACGCCTGTCACAGATGCCTACAGCATACCTGGCTCCCTCACCAGCCATGCGCTCACAGCCATACCTGACATTTCATCCCTGTGAGGTGCCGCACAAAGAGCTCACCCAGAGCACCCCAGAAGGCCAATAAGCTCCAGCAAAGCACAGTGCTAACAGGACTTGCCCTCCTAATTCTGGCTCTTGGGTCTCTGTGCACTCAACTGTCTAAACCTACTCAAAGCCAACTCAGGTACCTCCAACAAGTCACCCCATCCAGGTGCAGCTCCAGGGCTCATCCAAACAGGCAGCTGTTTCACGCTGAGACCATCAGGCTGCCGTCAGTGCCAGAACAGTCCCATGGCAAGCAGCAGTTATGGTGCTGCTGCCCACCATGCCTGTGTCGAAATGCAGCACATCTGGCTGGGGGAAGAAGGTCAGGGTGGTGCCAGAAAGTACAGTGAAGGAGCAAGGGCTGTCGGCGTAAGTTGGAGTCACTGTAGACGATGTCCATGTACACACCATACAACCCCCAATGCTCCCACCGTTCACTCAAAGCAGAGCTTGAAGCTGTGTTCCAGCTCACAAAAAGGCTTATAAGACAAGAACCATCTAGTGAAAACTCACTGCAATAATGATAATAGAGATGAGTGTTACAAATAAACAGTTCATTGGCAGATCTGGCCAAAGCACAACCTGGGCAACTTGTCTTCTGTGAGACAAACTAACAGAAGAGGACTTTAGTGAGCTTTACAGCTGAAATCCAGCATTTGACCATGCAAAATACTTTTCCCCAAATACCAAAAGTGGCTTTGACCAAAAAGTTTGCTTTCTGGAGAAAACAGGACAGTAACTTTGGTGTTCTCCTTAAAAAATGGAGGATAAAAACTTCTTGAAAGAATTGGAAGGCCAGTGCCCTGCCCTCAATATATTTTGGCGTATGTTTTGCAGCTGACTCTCAGTGCAGATCTTGAACCTCTCAGCATTTGGGTTTTTTATATTTGGGGTGTGAGTCAGTCCCATCTACAGTGAAATGAAGTCCACCCATGAAGTCTGCATGTAGATCTGCAGTCATGGGTGGATCAGGTTAATCCAGCGGTATGATGAGCTTTTAGAGTTAGATTTTGTTTTGAGCCATTTGTTCCACATCACAGGACTGAAAATTTACAGATCAAGACCCTCCAAAGTGTTGTAGGTATCCAACTGCTACCAGTGACTCTTTCCATACTTTTCTTTCATGAAAAAGCTGGGGTTAATTATGTTCAGCCTGGAGAAGAGCAGGCTCAGGGGAGGATCTCATCATTAAATATAAATACCTGATAGGAAGGTGCAAAGAGGATGGAGCCAGGCTCTTCTCAGTGGTGCCCAGTGACAGGACCAGGGCAATGGGCCTGAACCGAAACACAGGAGATCCCTTCTGAACATCAAGAAACACTTTCTTACTGTGGGGGTGATGGAGCACTGGAACAGCAAGGTTGTAGGGTCTCCATCCTTGGAGATATTAAAAAGCCATCTGGACACGGTCCTGGGCAGCTGGCTCTAGGTGTTCCTGCTTGAGCAGGGGGGTTGGACCAGATGACCTCCAGAGGTCCCTTCCAACCACAACCACCCTGATTCTGTGAAGAGTTATAGCCTGGAAAATAACATTCACCTGAGGAATGGGGTAGAGCTAGTCACACAATGCAAGTGTGCAAAATAAAACCAATTAAAACTGCACAGACACAGGCACAGGCAAAGTACACATCCACACACCTCAGGCTGCAAAACGACAGAGAGAAAAAACAGCAGCGCCACGAATACGAATGTAAACTGAGGATTATTGGTATTCGGGGATTCCTCCCCGCCATTGCCTCTGCCGCCCCAAAGCGTGCAGGTACAGCTCAAAAGTCCTTTTCTCCCTTACAGGCAGCCTCTGGGCGAAGCCCCGCAGCACCGAGCACGGCGGCTGCAGGCGGGGAGCAAAGCACTAGAGGGCACCAGCAGGATACGGCCGGTCCCCTTGCTGCTGGAGCTAACGTGCCTAACCAGGGATTAAACACTTCTCTTTTCTTTTTTCGTTTTTTTTTTTTTTCTTTGTAAAGAAGGAGATTTAACTCACTCCCAGAAAGCAACACATGTCTCTGTCCTGCACAGTCACGAGGGTCCTTCTGTTAAAGAGAAAAGTTGGGTGCTAAACCCATAACAGCGATTTTGCAAGTCCTCAGCGCTCTGCAGAGCAGCACAAGATTCCCCAAGCACAGAGCATGAGGGGGACTTCAGACAGTCTGGGCAGCACAGCTTCCCTCCAAAGAAGGAAAAGTGCTTATTTAGCAAAATTTGAAGTTTGTAATATTCAGAACTTGATGTCAGGAAGGCAACCAAGGAAACAAAAGAAGATACAAGATGGAGCTCTGTTAGCCAGTCTCCCTGTTTCCCCCCCTCTGATCCTGGAGGATGCTCCAGCATCCGCAGCAGGTGCTGCTCTGACACCTTTGGGACCCGGGGCCGCTCCTCTGCTTTGCTGCAGCAACAGCACTGGACATCCCACTGTACCCGCATACAGGCAGCAGGACTGACCACCCCAGAAAGTCGCGTGCTGACACCCCTTGGCTCTCCGCAGGGACCTCCGGAGCTGCTGTCACCTGCCCGAGGTGGCTGCTCACCACTCGGGGTTCACCCCAGGGGGTCACCCCAGCCAGCACGAAGCAACTCCCATTTGTCATTGCCAGCCGGCATACATCCCCAGCCAAGCCACCTTCGTCAGGCTGCTACTGTTCCTCTGCAGGCATGACCTGCGCTGCCAAGTCTCATCTTTTCTTTCTTTAAATATTTGCACTCCTGGGACGTATCAGCACTGGGAACGCCGAGCTCCCCCATCCTCACAGGAAGGCAGGAGGGCTGCGCTGGCAGCTGGAGCAGTCCCCCACCTCCCCGACACCTCCAGCCTCCACCTTCAGGGAGCGGGAGCGGGTTTATATGCTCACTGCTAGGCCTGGGCTGAGCAGAGACTGCCAATTGTACTGCACTGTACTTAATTATGTAGTAGTTTTATGAGGTGGACTGCAGCACACAGGGGACCAACGTGAGACCACCAGATTTATTGCACTTTAACTTTGAGCTGACAGTGTAACAGGCTCTAAGAGGTAAGTACTCAGTGCTTTATTCACTGATCTTTTGCCCTCTCCCTACATTTTCGTACAAGGCTTCGGAGCCCATCTGGGATGATGGGAAGGATCTGGAACAGTGAATAAGAGCATGGAAAGGAGAGAAAGGCAGGCAAAGAGACAGAGAAAGAGACCCAAAGAGTAGGAGAGGGATGAGAAAGGAGGAGAAGCAGCTTCTTGTACAAATCCACAACCAGGTGCTCCAAACACCATGGTCCTGGTTTTTCATGTCACTTTTATTTGTCGTGAAATAACAAACTGGAGCCTTATCAGCAGAAGTAATTCCTCTGGAAATGCTAATAGCTGCATCCCTGTGGGACCCCTAGCTCAGCACCCATTTCATAACAGCAGCGCTCATGTTTTAACAAAATAACAAGAGTAACATCTTGGGGGTTTTCACTTGGGAACAACCAGCTGTCATCCCCATCCCAATGAAAAGTGATTGAAGGAGTTACTTCAACAGGAGGTCTTCACCCACATCCTTTGACGACATGGACTGGACTCAGCCACATGTGCTCAGGGTTTGGGGGAAAGAAATACTGCCTGCTTTTGGAACGTGGTTGGCTATATGCACCAGGAGGATGGAAAAACCATCACACACTTTTTTTTTTTTTTTTATCTGCACTTGTGCGGTATTTAAAATATTGCTTTGAATCTATACAGATTTTCAGTTATTGGACCTTTTGGATTTTTAAACCTCACTGACTCTCAGCCAGACTGCCTCCGTCTGCATTGAAAGGAGCCATTCTTCTTCTTTTTTTTTTTTTTTTTTTCCCCTTCAGTGAAACTGGAGCTTTTCCCTTCCCGTAACTTTCAGCTGGCTGAGCCATTCCTAGATCTCTGCATTTTTCACTTTGCAGCCTGACCCCCAGGACTCTGGGAGACCCGTAAGAGAAGTTATGTGACACATTGGCTGCAGTGAAAAGCTCTGTAGATGACGGGGAAATGCTACAGATGTCAAAATAGAATAAAATAAAATAAAATAGAATAAAATTTACATCCACAAGGAAAAAGTACAGTGCAAATGTTCCGTGAGGAATGGTATTAGCTACAAACTAGTGGGAAACCACCAGAAATATAGCAAGCTTGTACAGTGTAAGACAATAAACTACATGTACCATTTTTCACTATAATTTTTTTTTCCAGAAGATCATTGGGAACAGTGTTTTGACTGTTTCAAATCTTCTTTCAAATACAATTATCAAGAAATAATCACATTATTAGAAAATCATCTAATCAGGGTAAAACTGTAACTTTAAACTAGTTCAAATTAACAGATGTAAATTGTTACAGACACTTTATAGGGAACAGCACATTTCACTTGGAAAAGTAAATATAAAACATTATTGAAATGGGGTTAAAATGATTAGACTGCTGTAGAGGGCTTAAAAAAAGTCCCAGGGCATGCTATCAAATACGAGATCACACAATCCACTAAATTTTTCATGAGACTTAGTGTTTGAGAAAGTTTAGTAAAATCCCCAGGATGTCTTATGATTTTTAGTACTGATTCATTGCAAAAATACTGTCAAAAAAGGAGCTCTTTGTTTATATGTTACCATGCATCAAAGATTCACAAAATTAATTTCTCAGCCAAATAGTGACTAAATAGTCTTGAACCCTACACAGCCTGAATGTGGAAACTCATATTTTTCTCTATACTTGCCAAAGAGCAAATGCTCTTAGATGCTATTCCATCTCGAAGAAAGATAACTCTCCCCATTGTACTGACTTAATAAAAGATAGAAATACTACTGGGATGCTCTTTAAATTACAATGTTGAAACACTTCTCTAGTAAAACACCAGTACACCAATACTGTAATTTTACTTCTGGAATTATCTGGAAAAGGACCATCACTGAACCTACCACAAGAGCAAAAGATGAGGTGCTTTTAAGGTTGCAGAGAACTGATGTCCAACTATTGCCAGAATATTTATACTGTGATGTGTTTGGGCCTGGAGCTGCCTCTCACTATGTGTTTATATCATTTGTAGCACAAAAGAACCCTGATCGGTGTGGGGCACCTGGCTGGTATAGGAATATGAATGATGAATAGTAAAAATAAACTAAATGCCTTGACACGTGATTCTATTTCACTGCAAAATTTTATGGCAAAGTTGCATATTTAATATTCTGCTGTCCCATCTGAAAGCATTTTTTTCCTTTTTTTCCCCCCACAGATCTGCTAATAATGAAATAAAAAAAAAATTAAAAAATAAAAAAAAAGCGCTAAATTATTTACATTAGGTATATAAGAAGTTGGCAAACAAGATAACCTTCAGTATTTACGGGATTCTTATTTTATACAGCTTTGTACAGATTACAGTCACAGACACAGTTTTAAAGGAAAAAAAAAAAAAAAGAGACGACAAAGAAAACTGTAACAATTAACCAGGACAAAGGGTTTTAACCAAAGATCATTAACAGGACTTTATTTAACTATCAGTATGCAACAGATGAGAAAGAAAATCTTCTAAATGGTGGTGAAAAAATCTTACAACTTCCATTCAGCACCTTCACTTGTGAAAAAGGTTGTACTGCACCTTGATGCTAGACCCTTCTGTCATTAATGCACATTAACGTCGCCCAAGCACAGAGCTCATGTTGTATCAGCTCTGCATACCAACCCACGTACGTAGGACTTTATACCGTCACGACTGGAAGATTTTGCCTATCCATCAATGGCTAGAAAATGTAAGATAAGCGGACAAAGGAAAACGCCAAAGCATGATTAGGTAATCTCTTTCCTTTACGAAATGGTTTCTCATGCTGGGAAGATGAATGGGACTCCAAAAAGCACGCGCCCTCTCCTGTCAGTAGCAAAACATTTTTTTTTCCGAAAGCAGGCAACCCACAGCTCTCAAATTCCTGGGCACAGAGGATGCACTTCCCATTGAGAGAATCACGTTGATGGTCATCCCCATCATCCCACCACTACTTCATGCCCCTCCTACGCCTGTCTGCTACAGCAACGTGTTGTTTCTCATCTTCCACTTGTCCTGTTGCACTCGCTGGGGCATTTGCGAAGTATTTGGATCTGCACCTCAATGAGATCTTTCAGCACCACCTATAAAAATTAATTGGGTGAATCATGCACACAGGCTACATGTTTAAGGCACGGGCGCCTGTGTCTCCCTGGTAATTTTCAACCTGTTTTCCAATTTCAACCAAGTTTGACAGAGGGGCAAACACCTCTTGAGACACAAAGTTCCCACAAGCTCTGTGAAAACAGACATCCAAATAGAGGGATTTGGCAATGCAACTGTAGGAAAGGCAGCAGGATTGGCTCCACTCTCATGAGACCGGAGTACACCCTACAGACACAAATCCACAGGAAACCAGGTTTCACTGGGTCTGCAGCTCGTGGAGATACTTGATTCAATGATAAAATGAGTCCGTGCATGAGTGGTGGGGGATCTGCACTGTGTTTTCCCTCCTATGGAGTGCATGAACAGCAAGGTCAGGCTCATGCTTTCCATTCCCAGAGCCACCCTACATTGTTCAGTGCTGGAAAATGTGAAAATACCTACTCCTGAAAAAGGGGAGTCAACACATGCCTGTTGGTGAGATTTGGAGGAGCCTCAAGGTGAAACTGAGATGTGTACCCCTTCCTCCTCCGACCCGCATGTGACCTGACTTGCACCGCTGCCCAACTTAGCCCAGCAGGACGCGAAGTTTAGGTTGCTCCTCCCCAAATCCCACACTCTCTGCACCATGACCAGGCCCCAAAACTTCAACCTAACACAAAGAAAACCATCTTAAATGAGATTAGAAATGCAAAATGCTCCTGTGAATATCTGTTAAATCCAGATCTGTCCCCAGGAATTCAGGAGACGTCTCCAGTAGGAACAAAACAGAGCAGCCACTCAACAGACAAAGTTCTCTGAAAGGAGGATACAGAGCTCTGCGCAAGCATCACATGGGCCAGGGCATCAATGTACAAGTCTCTTGGTCACATCCTGTAATTCTGCATGCACATAGATACACCCAAAATTCTCCCACACCGGAAACTAAGCACAAGTAGGTGGATCATCACTCACAAATTCAAGCCCATTTCAGGTCAGACCTTTGCTTAGAGACTCTTCCCCCTCACTTTTCTCAGGACTATTTTAAACACTCATCACTTTTGAGAACATTGTTTCTTTTGCCCATGCTCCTGAGGAGCTCTCTCCTTTTTCTCTGCCAGAGAAATGCAAATCTTCACAAAGCATCCACTAGCAAAACTCCTCTGCACATTGGAGCCAGCTCAGCCCTTTATTTTGGACAATGCCTATTTTTGGGAAGGGGACAGCTATTATTTCAGCCAGCTCATTTTGTAATGGAGTCTAACTCATTTGGGTTTTCATATTTTAAATAGCTGTGGAGAAGCGATCACGCCTGAGCCACAAGACCACACTGTGTGTTCACTTTGTAAATACCCAGCTTCACAGCTGTCTAGCTAATTGTATGTGCAGACCAAGACGTTTTTGTACACAGCCACAGTGAGAAAGAGCTGATCAGCTACGCAATTATATACATGTTTTTCTTCTGCAAAACTGCCCAGAGTTTATCTACCTCCGTGACAATGATTCTGTGATTGCACAGAAAGACAAGTACATGTAACAAAACAAAATTCATGTGCTGCACAAATCTCCATGACTGTAAGTATTACATCTACCATGCACCTATACCATAGTAAGAACAGATCTCTGGGTATTCACCTTCAAACCCACAATTTCCACCTCTTATCTAAAGGAGAATCTCTGCTAGCGGTGCTGGTTGCATGGATAAGCCAGCAACCAGAGAGAGATGCAGACGGGAGCAGGTCTGACATTCCACCAAGCAGGAGGCAGCAGTGACCTACATACCCTTGTCAATACATTTCACAAGAAACTGCAAGTCGCTTCAGCAAAATATGACTCCTTTGATACCTTCCTGTTTAATTTAATACAGGCTTTTAGTATCCAAAGAACCCCACTGCTTTGAAATGAGGAAACTCGGTCAAAGACTTCAGCAGTCAGCCCACAGCTGGCAAGCATAGTTCAGGGGCCTAAAATACAACTGCTCACTAGGCTTGCACTCAGAGACAATGGAGCTTTTAAAATTAAGGCTTGTATACACAGGCAAATTTATCGGCCTAATTATACCGGCATAATTAGGCCGATAAATTTCCCTGTGTAGACAAGTCCTGAGACTCTCAAACTCGTAACTAGGCAGGTCTTTCAGAGAGAGAGGGAGGAAAAAAAGAAGAGAAAACAGCAACTCCTGGAATATCCGAGCAATAAATTTTTTCTTGCTCTCTCTTTTTTCTTTTTTTTCTTTTTTTTAAAGATTTTTTTTTTTTCCCTCCTCCAAGTGAAAGGTGTATTTCATTTCCAAATTTAGATCTGGATGAGCCATTGATACACGTGTTTTTAGACAAATCAGAAACAACAGTCACCAATGTTCCCTCGACAGAGAGGGGTCTGTCTCCAGTATCAGATAAACCCATGGGCATCAACAGAGCCCTGCCAGGCAAGCCATTCTCAGTATTCCAGTGTAGAGCATAGACTGAAGCAGGTTGCTCACTTTTTAGCGACATGCATCTGACATGAGACTCTCAGACACCCCTGTCCCTCCACAAGCGTCGCGAGAAGCCTGCGCTGTTGAGAACAGCAGTCCAGACACGCCGGGAGTTGTTAACTCTCTTCCCTTCTATCCCTCCTTCGCCAATCTTTCCACACAAGAAGATCACGTAACTCCTTTTCAAAGCTGCCAGCTCCACAATGACACAGATCAAGCCTAATCTGGAAACAGCGCGAGACGCCTGACCAGGACAAGTCCTCTCTGGTCTGTATGTGGATGGGAAGAATCTCTCATCCCGAGCACCTTCTGCACTTCACTCTGCCTCACCGTCCTGGTGCCCTGAAGCACTACTTCTGTGACAATAAGGGTCACGTCAGGGGGAAGAGTCATGGCAGGACAACCATGCTGAACCTAGTCCCAAGACCCTTCCTAATGGACACCACTGCCTGTGCTCTCCTTGCTTCCCATCGTGTGTGATCCCATCCCTGTTATTGCTGATATTAAGTGACAAGGGCTGCATGAGAGTTGTGGCAATACAGCTATGGCGAAGGTTCATCTGCAACTGCTGACTTTAGATTCTCATAATCTCCCTCAAAACAAACCCTCAATAGGCTCAGAAGATCCAACCTTCAACTTCGGCCACTTCCCCATCCCAACCTTTTATCCCTTTTATCTTCTCCCTAACTTCAACTTCCATCTTCTTCCATACTTCTCCTTGTCAGGGACAAAGCTTCTGCCTTGCCGGTGGCAAAGACTCCCTTGATAACCAGTCTTTCCCAGTCTTTCCCTCTCCTTTTCACACTGGTATCAACATAGCACCTAGCAGCTCAAAGGAGAGTTGGGGCCCCCAATGTGCTAGGCGCTGCATATACACACGGTGAAAGAGAGACCTGTCTTCTCGATCTTACAACCTAAACAAATAAGGCCAAAAGAAAATGTTATTCCCATTTTACAGATGGGAAACCAGGACCAAAGATATTAAATGTCTAGCCCTAGGAAGTCTGCAGCCAAGGCAGGAACTGACCCCCTGTTTCCTGAAAGCCAGCGTTCGGTGTCTAATCGCACATGATCAGTCTTTCCTCTCTACCTCCCTGTAGGCACGAGGAATTTGTGCTCTACATCTCCACATGTTTCTCTTGCACTGTACTGCGCGCAGTTATACGCACCTAGATGGGACTCCTTAATAAATAATCATATGTGGATTCCTGCACTTCTCTTACATTTGTCAACCCGTGCCTCCCTTACAACACAGGAATTAGGCTTTCCTTCCTGTATTCCCAGTGTAATTATCAAACAAACTTTCCTTCTGGTGTAGTCTTCCCACACCATGGACACTTTAAATCTCACACATAAATCTCTTTCATTTCAGCAGGTCTCTCTCCTGGAGAATGACATTTAATGGTGATCTTTTTTTAATCAGGTTCAGTCCCCTGTTTCCCACCCCCATCTGGTAGAAGCAACTTTCCACTTAGAGAGGAAGTCAGTCTTTGATTTCGTAAATGATTATAAGAAGATTTAACATCCTCAGGAGCACAACTATTTTGATTAGAATATTTTTGCTCCAATTCCTTTTCCAGCTGTCCCACTTCTTGACACAAATCTCGAGATACAGAATACCTTCAGAATTCACCCGCAGACACTCCAGTGCGGAGACAAGCCGCGCAGCCTCTCGTTGTTTGGACTCTGGTTCCATGTTGCACGGCGGAATAAAGCAGAGAATCACCAGCACACCAACCGTCTGCTGGTCTCTACCTCAAGCCCTGGCAGGCAGTTTGCTGAGCATGGATGTGTGCGGGCTTGTTTGCTTTAGTTTACTGACCTCTGCTTTGTTGCTGCAGCCCTACACCACGCTGAGACTGCCACCAAGAAGAGCAACATATCTTGAAAGTCAGGGAAGCCGGACAGCTGAAAGCTTTCATAGGAACGTGCATCCAGTGTTACTGTTGCAAGCAGGCTGGTGTGAGTATAATTTTACAGGCAATGCCCATTTGTGCACAACCTCTCCCTCTTCACGCTGTGGTCAACTGAAAGAAAACATCAAATGCTGTTTGCACAGTGCCATAGCGGACTGGAGTTTTCTGGCTTCAAAGGCAGATTTGAGCTGTAAGATATAACTTTTCTCCAGCTTTGCTTTCAAAGACTTTGTACCATTTTTCCTTTCAAATATTACCCCTCTGAGGATATGTGTATGTGTAAAATGAGACGGTAACATGAGGGCCACAGTCCCAAGTCACCCTCCAGTGCTCTCAAAGGCTGTCAGAAGCTCAAAGTGTTCTCCTTAGAAAATAGTAATTGAGATTCTGGCTCAGAAAGACAAGCTATGCAGAAATTTGCTGCCTAGGTCTCTTCAGGAGTGTTTCTGACTCTGCTACCAAGTCCAAAGGGGTGGGACCCAAATGTGAAACTGTTTTTTGATCAAAGTCTTCAGTGTCCCATCCTGCCTGTCAGCAGCTGAGTAGCTTCATTTCAGCAGCACTAGCTGTGTGAAACAGAGCACAGTGTGAAGCTGACTTAACTTCTGAGAACTTCACTCCTTTTTTTAACTATCTTCCAGACTAAACCCATTCTCCAAGGACCAGAGAGTCTCTTTTTGAGATCTGGGTTACCCAGCTCCAGTTTGCAGATAGCACACCCATCCAGGAATACACTGATTAAATGCAGTCTGCCTACATTTCAACACCACGTTCAGTAGAGTCCCTCTCAGACCTGGTTAGCCTGTTTGGATTTGAGCTGGCGTGCCTAGAGACTCAAACTCTTACAAGTCTTCCCTTTCCATAATATCAGCAGCAGTCACGTCAGTGCCTGTGGCTGTTGTGCTAGGATGCAGAAATAAACAACTCCCCCATCCTACACAAATGCTTGGATGTTAAGGCCAGAGGGACTTACTGAGATCATTTTGTCTGACATCTAGAACCACGTGGACTATAAGATTATGCTAAGTAATTCATACTTGAAATTCAATAGCTGTGGTTCAACAACAACCACAATAAACATGCAATCATGGAAAATCTACCACAATCCTTAGTAAGTTGTTCCAATGGTTAATTACCCTCACTGTTAAAATGTGCACCTGGTTTTCAGTCTGAAGGTGCTTAGCTTCAACTCCCAGCCAACATCATATTGTTGTTACACCTATGTCTACTGAACTGCAGAACCCTCCCTATTGCAACGCTGATCCTAGTGAGGTATCTTTAGCCTGTGACAAGTGACTTGGTTGAAAGTTAAATGAGTAGAACTGCCCTCATATCTTTTGCTGTTATGAGGGGTTTTTTTTGTTGTTGTTTCTTTTCACTCTTTTGGTTCCTTTTGTAACTTTCCTCTGAACCTTCTCAAATTTTTTAATAGCCCCCTTGAAACCAGTTGTGGAGCTTGCTGAACTGTAAGTGGTTCTCTCAACATTCACAGAGCTAAACTACCTCCTTAGGCTTTGTTCCAAAAATTTCCAAATGCATTCAGGAGGTCCTTCCAGGCTGCCCTGTATTTTGACCAGCCCTAAAAGTTACAACAGCATTTCCAAATCTTTAAGACCAAAGTCATATTAAGTGACATTAAGATGAAGCAACAAGCCCTTGAATCCCAACATAAAAAAAAATTTAGAAAGAAGCAGTCTCACAGCAGGATCAGTGAGTGAGCAGAGCAATCTGTCAGCTGCTCCCATTTCTTCATGTGGGCAAGGGCGTTCGCAGTCAACTGTCTGCTCTTTCAAGCTGATTGCTGCCAGCTCACTGGAGCTTTGCTGTTGTTTCAGCATTTCAGCCCATTTCTTTCTATCTGCCACTCAAAGGGCCTGAGGAGATAAAATGTGTTCCACAACAGCTTTCCTTTTTAATCCAAAAGCAAGCAAGTCTGTATACACATAGCTGGTTCATGCCCAAAACACTGACCCAGCCAAGCAAAGTCAGCAAAAATACCACCTAAATTTGCAGCTGCAATAGCTTTGTAATGGCACATTAGAGAAGGGCCAGCACCTTTCTAAAAGCATGCATCTCAAACCTATGTTTTCCAGTGGAGGCAGACAATCCTGCCTCAGCTTATTTTGTGGCAAAGCCTCATTGACTTACAACTAGCAGTGTAACGCATTCTTCTGCTTTGAATGTCATGGCTGTGGTCCAGAGCTTAAGAGTTTTTCTCTCTTTCCCCCTATTAAATCCTCCTGTCTTATAGCAGCACTCCCACCTAACTCAGTCAAGCTCTACAAGCAACTTCATAGCTTACAACGGTGCAACAAAAACCCCTGTCCTGGTTGCCTCTTAAGCAGAAGAGCTACCCTAGTCTGCCTACATGGGATGTCTTTGCTAAGGAAGGAAGAGGAGAAGAGCACCACCACACCCCAAACCCAGTCTTTCCCCATACACAGTCCCACTGCTCTCAGAGTGTTAATAAAGTAGGTGTTGAAAGAGGCTCAAGCCTGAGGCATGCTCAGTAGTACACTTGTTGCTTGACCCACCTCCTCATCCTAGAGCTTAATTAGGCCTAGCCCCTCCCTGTTAAATTGCCTCTCAGGCACATTGCTCAGCCTTCCTCCTCCTGCCTCCAGCAGATTCACTCATTAACTTTTTATTTCAATATTCATGTTTTCCAGTTTGTAAGGCCCTCCACTGATTTTCACTAGGCTGCCCCAAGGACTCTGCTCTAGTAATGGGATGTGGGGGAGGAAGGATGTCTGGGGTGAGGGAGGATGAGCACAGCTTGGTGGGATGGGGAGCTGGAGCCTCCAGTCTCTCTCTTCGTTCTTCAAGTCTTCCCCATGATGCTGTCCCAGGTGAAATGCACTAGCTGGGCTGAGAGACAATGTCATCGCTTCTCATCTCCTGCAGATGCCCTCTCACCACTGGGTGCTCATTTGAGAGATGCAAGTTCAGAGGTCCTCAAGCAGCAGTAGGGCATGTACCCAGCTGTCCCCTAGCCTTGGCTGGGCCTGACATCTCGGGACAGGGTTGTGGTAATTGGTTCCAGAAAAGGCCTCTGGACTCTGAATCCTGCCTGGGGAAAGAGGACAGTCTGAGGAATAATCCTTCCCCACATTTTACCAGCTAGCTGGCATGGTGCTTAGTATGTTAGCTGCTGCCATTCCTTGTCTTAAATGTCTTGTTCTTTCTGTGCATCATCTGTGGAGCTCAGGTACCTCACTCAGAGCTGAGGAACCCACTTTCAGCTCAGCAAACCCTTGGCTAAGTTTTAACTTTTGCTCCTGTCTCCATCCCTGTTCATTTATGCCATCTGGACAGACTGGAAACTCTTTGGGGCAATGCCTGCCTTTTGCTATACGTATACAGCAATAAGTTCAGCAGAGCTTTAATTAAGATCTCTAAATGCTGTTGTAATACAAAAAATAAATATTAATTAGTAGGATCAGCAGATTCACATACCAGACATATCGCAAGACACGCCCCCGCTATATTTATACATGCTGATATGTGAATGTGCCTGCAATGGTTAATACCACTGTACATTTGGCTTGTCTGCGTACTGTATGTCTTTCATGTAATACCTTTCCTTTCATAATCATATGTCACTTAATATCCTGACTAAGACAGAACATTCTGTAACACGGTAGCACGTGTTTGGACAGAAGAGTGAAATTATCTTTGAAATGTAGCACAGATGGAAAGATCAGATGACGAGTCTCTTTTCCATTTCTCTAACTTTCTACTGTGGCTACTTGTGTTTTAATATTCTAAACCATCAACGAGTTCATTCTTCATGCTTGTGATGAACTAAGTCATACTCACAGCTATCTGATTTTTGTATGCGGGTTGCACATTCCAAAGAAAATCCATAATGGAAAACATAATTGCAGTAACAAGCACCCTACAGGGATGCAAAATTCCTCCAGAGGATCGTCGGGGGCTAATAGGGCTCTTCTTTGCACAGTTCCGCAGAGCCATTCCTATTCATATCGACTGAGCGCTAGAGGGAAAGCAATAAAAATTACCAGCAAAAGCCCAGGTTCCTGCCTATTCAGTATACCACGCTAACTTCTAAAGACAGAGCTCTGATTGTATGGCTGACCCAAACAGGACGGCTGTTTTTAACACCGTTCTAACTTATGGTAACCATTAACTACAACCTGACTTCCCATTACAACATACCACTGTGAACACCTATTAGCAGCTAATTGAATCATCTAAAAATGGTCATAATTCAAACCTATGTTTGTACTTTTGTAATGTTTCTTACAGCTTTTGCTGTAGTACAGGAGAATATGCAAATCGAGGCTCTGTTTTAAAGCTCATGGTAGGATGGAAGTTTAAATGGAAATCTAATGGAGTGACAAAGGGGAATAAAGCCATATTGTATTTTTGATGTTACCCATGAGACATGATAGGAGAAACTAATAACAGGCTAACAAGGCTCCCTATCTCTAAACATTTTCCAGCTGTGAGCCAGTGAAGAGCCAAAAGACCTCTCTGAGTCAACACCAACAAATATATATGCTCACATCGTAATTTTCTGCAATTCCTATTCATAATTTCAAGGCTGTATGGCATTTTTCATTCTCCTTTTTATTTAAAGAAATAAAAGTATTTCCTCTCAGAGGCATCATGGGTTGTTTTTCAACCCACTATATCCTGAAGCCTTCAATTTTGTTGTACTTCTTTAAACACGAGTATGTTTTTATTATATTATGAAAGGCAACAAAGTACTGTTTGCACAGCATTATTGACAGGTTTGTGCATATTTGCTGCCAGGGCTTTTAAATTTAACTTACAGCCCTATTTTGTAAAGAGTTTTCATTAAATCTATGGAAAAGTTGTTAGGTGCTACTTTGGGTAGGAATAGGGCTACTTCAGATTAGCATAAATTAACTTAAACAAGCAAATCAGTTTAAACCATCTACTCAAACTGAAAGAATATATTTCACCGATTGTAAGAGAACTGTCAAGAGCAGATAAAAAAGACACCACACCTCAGGCGGAGGTTACTGCCTCTCCAGGGAAAAGGTCCGCTCCCTTCTGCTGAGTCACAGCAACATGGTGTTCCAGGCCATTGCAATGGAAAGTAAGGCGCAATCACTTAAAGCTCACTCAAGGTGTCATTGAGGTTTGCATCAGTCAAATAAATCCAGACTGGGGGAGGGGGGCGAAGTTTAAGCAAAACTTCTGCAGCTCCCTCCTACAGTGAAGGACCCAACCACCATCAAGTCTGTCTAATGTAGTGTGCTGGTTTTGGCTGCACTAGGGTTAATTTTCTTCATAGCAGCTAGTATGGGACTATGTTTTGGACCTGTGCTGAAAAGAGTGTTGATAATACAGGGATGTTTTAGTTATTGCTGAGCAGTGCTTACACAGAGTCAAGGCCTTTTCTGCTTCTCACACCACCCCACCAGTGAGTAGGCTGGGGGTGCACAAGAAGTGGGGAGGGGACAGGGCTGGGACAGTTGACCCCAACTGACCAAAGGGGTATCCCATACCATACGACATGATGCTCAGCATATAAACCTGAGGGAAGAAGAAGGAAGGGGGACACGTTTGGAGTGATGGCATTTTGTCTTCGCAAGTAACCATTACGTGTGATGGAGCCCTGCTTTCCTGGAGATGGCTGGACACCTGCCTGCCAATGGGAAGTAGTGAATGAATTCCTTGCTTTGCTTTGCTTGTGTGCATGACTTTTGCTTTACTTATTAAACTGTCTTTATCTCAACCCAGAAGTTTTCTCACTTTTACCCTTTTGATTCTCTCCTCCACCCCACCAGGGGGGAGCGAGCGAGTGACTGGGTGGTGCTTAGTTGCCGGCTGGGGTTAAACCACGACATTTAGGTATCTATTTGCACGAGGAGGTGTGAATTTCCTCAGTATACATGTGAATCACTAAGCCGGTCCCGCTGCACCCCTTTTCCACATTATCCACTGGTCAGCCCAGAAAAGGGCTCTTCAGATCTGCAGACTTGGCTTCATCATGGGACCCAACGCCCGGCTGCCGAGGCTGGCGCGAGGTGTGACCCACAAGCTGTGGTCAGTCTGCTGGCTCGCACATCACGTCCGTCGTACTGCCTGGCCCTTTTCTGTTTATTACAGGGGTCAGATGCTTATGTCCCGCATCAGCATCTGATGTAGACTGGTGCCCGGTTGGAATAGCCATCAGTTTTCAACTGATACCAAAGAAGTTTTAAATCGCCTGCAATTCATCAGACTGTGTCACACCACTTAGCACAAAACATTTTAATGGATAGGGAACAGTGGATTGTCTCTCCAGAAAATGTATAAGAAGGAGGATGTGTTTTACATGGGAGATGGGAATTCTTCCCTGCAGATACACATGTGCAGCCCTGCTGGCTTTCTTGGAAGCTGCATACGTACTTCTGAACAACCAACCAACCACCACATCACTTCTCCCAGGCTCAGAGATTGTGCTAGCTTTCTCCAGAAAGCTTAGTACCGTGCCAGAAATAAGCAACTGAACCCTTATTTAGGCAATCCAAACAACAATATTTTTAATGTCCAGCCCCCAGATCTTTGATTCAATTCTCACTTCAAACGTTATGAAATCTGCCTTTGTTAAAACCACCAGAATTTTCTGGAGCAAGTAGCATGGGGAAGGCAATGGCTGGGTCATATATGGCAATTGCCCTCTGGCTGCCAGATGGGCTTACACATGTGTGTGTCTCTCACTGGTTTTGGGAAGCCCCTAATGCCCTTGTTACCACCAGAGCTCTAAGAGGTTCTTCCTCTGCTCAAGCTGTGGGGACTTTATCTTGTTTTAAGGCAGAAGCCCCTACTGCCAGCACAGCGCAGTTAATAACAAGGCATCTGTGCTGCACAGCAAAGACAGGATAAAGTTGCCAGCTACTGAGGGGCACAGCAGCAGCCCAGAAGCATGTGTCAAAGAGCAACCTGTTTGTCCTGTAAAGACTCTTGGCATCAGGAAAAATGTCCTTGTCTCATTTCCTAAGTTGTAATGAGCTACCAGCATTTGCATTTTTCATTTCAGCATAGACAGTAAAAAAAAAACCCCTCCTGAATATAGGAAAATTGAGGGCAGACAACAGACTGTGTGCCTGTCGCACTTTCATGCAGTCCCCGTCCCATGGAAGAAAGGAAATTAGAATTCTTTTTTTTTTTTTTTTAAATCCTCAACTCTGACCTACTAAGCTTGTGGGTTATGACCCCCATTTGGGAAAAGCTGCGCTTTCTCCTCTTCCTCCTCCCTGGCTCACACACACACACACGCCATGAAAACATTACCCTAATGACCACGACGAAACAATGCCTGAAGGAATGTGTCGAATATAAGCATCCAAATAACAGAGCCAAGAAAACATGTCAGTCTCTTAATTTCAATTTCAAACATAGGTTAATATTAAAAAAAAAAATCCCCAAAAGCTATACATTTTCACTAGACAGCCAGTTCAGCATTAAGTAAATTGACTGAAAATGAAATAAAATGACAGCACCTGAGAGTAACCATTAATTCTGGGTTCTTTCCTTTCCAGGTCTTCATTCATTTTTCTTGCCCTTGACTTAATACTCGTATTTTTTCCTCCCTCTTTTAGATACTATCTTTGGCTATTTCTTTACCTCTCCTTTCCATATTTGCTTGACTTTCCTCTCATTTTCTGTAGAGCCTAACTCTAGGTTCCCTACGGAGCTCATTCACAGTCAAATTTTTCTTAGTCAGGGAAACCTTCCACATCATCACATTTGTCAGTGCAGTTCCTCCAGCTTTCATTATACCCTTGGGCTAAGGACCATGTGAGCTCTGGGTCTGGGGAAAGGAAGTTCACTCTTCCTGCCGTCCATGACAGCTGCCTTCAAGCGTCCCAGCTGGGTTTCTTTAGCCCAGAATGGGAAAACTCCAGTTTAGGTTCAGCCCATGAGCAAATTTCTTTCACCTCTCAGATATGCCACGCTCTTTAAAATTTCTGTCCTGGGTCCATTACTGAAGCCCTGGTTAATATTTGCAGAGAGGTGCTCGTTACTGGGAGGCAGCAACAAATACAGATGTACCCCGTGCTCAGCCATGGCACACCCAGATACACCTTAAGTGTGATGGAGGGATCCTACTTGCTCATGTGTTTCACCCTTCTCTTTCTGGATTTGTATGTAGCTGCTCCTCCTACTTTGAAAAGGAGCAAAATGTTAGATAGCATCCCTGAACAGCAATTCAAATTCCTGAACTGCACTTGAGGAAAAATGTTCCTGCTTGTCACGTTACTGAAATCTTTTGGCTCTGCACAAATTCTCAGTACACTAATACTGATTCCATAATATTTACTGTCCAGTCACATTCAGCTCTTGCTTCTTTCCATCACTGCCGATGGTACAGAAGTATTTTTTTTCTAGCATGTTACTTGACTTTAGCATGCCCTGTTCTCCCTTTATCTGCTTTTGGAACGCCTTTTTCATTTAATGCAATTCAGGTTGCTTATCACCCTCACTAGTCAAGAAACACCGTTTGCTAGCCTAGAAAATATCCACTGGCCCATGAAAAGCCATGGCCACGCAGCATCACACATGCTAAGAATGTATTCATGCCAGTCCCAGCAGGCACTCATGTGCAGGTGCAAGTTAAACGCTTGTTTTGTGCTTTTCACCATAAAGCATTAAATCTCAGGATCCCTTAATACTCCCACCCAGTCTCACAGCAGGCATGTCTAAAGAGACATGAGTGTAAGCATCTTGTAGTGCTGGTGAGGTACTTAGTTAAGTGTTCCCCTTTTGGGCCTCATTTTTGCTACTATGCACAATAACGCTCAAGGCTATGCAGCTGCACTCCAGTTCATGCAGGATCAGGTTCCCCTGCCCTCTTTCTCCTGGCTTAGCACTTTCTTCTTTTTTTTTTTTTTCTTTTTTCTTTTTTACCCTGTACTCATACATGAACACTTCAGAGCACAGAGCAGCATTAAGCTCAAAGAGAACGTGCATGAGCACTTCATAGCTCTCCTCATGGCCTTTTTGCCAGCCTTTCCCTTCAAAGAGGCTGCTCCAAAAGCTGACTGGAGCCAGCGAAAGTCTCCCCGTTGGCCTTGGATCAGACCCAAAGCAAGGGACACAATTAGACGAGAGCGGAGGCATTAACGAAAGGCAGCTTGCCTGCCAGCAGGCAAAACGCAGGGAGACCTACAAGGAGAAAGCAGTATTTGAGGGCCAAACTTGCAGTCCTTCGAGAGACAAGCCTCTGTGCAGCAGATGCCCTGCCAAGTAATCTGTGCTCTTCGTGACTTCAACTCGAGCAGCGTGCTGAGGCACTCAGCAGTGGCTTTGAACTACGAGGTGAAGACAGTGTATGGGCACTGCCTCACTTCTCTTAATCCATCAGATTTATTTAATATATTTTTATTGTCTTGTTTATTCTTTTTATGAATCTTATTATTACAAAGCAGTATTTTTGAATGGCAGTGGAAAATATGCCAATTGAAGATGCTTGGAAGAGTCAAAAAGAAACCCAAATAAAACCCTGTATCCAAATTTCATGAGGGGGCAAATGGGTATTGTTGTTCTCATTCTCCTTTTTCTTCTGCGTGTACCCGTCAGTCCAGGAAGAGATGACTCAGAGCAATTCTCTCCAGCCCTCTACCAATAAACAGGACAATACCAGAGTCTTCACAGTCCAACAGTTCCTACCGCCTGTTACTCAATAACTTGCAAATACACACTGTGTTAGCACCACCCAGCATCAAATAAAGTCCGCACTCAATGCAAATTGTCCATGGCTCTCCATTTTTCATACTGTATTTTCTTGAAAATAGCCTCATTGTAATGACTTATCTACCTAATTTAGATCTCAGTGCTTTCTACTCGCATTAACATTGGTTGCAATGAATACAAATGTACTATCTCATCCGAAAGAAAATCCAACAGATCCTTTTATCAGAGTTGTAAGATGATATGTTTGGATGAAGTGTCTAGAGGGGTCTTGCCAGAGCTCTGCTTTGTTTAACATTTTCAGCAGTTATCTGGAAGCAGAAGTAGAAAAAAACATTAATTATATTAGCAGTTGACACCAAGACTGGGGGAGAAGTTTATGAGGAAAATGGAAAACAATTTACAAGGATTTGAGAATTAGACAAGCATTATCCAAATGATGCAAATTTATAATTACAATATGTCAGCAAGCAGACTGGTTTCTTATCATGTCTGGATAACCTAATGCTACTTTGGAAGATACTTTGCACAGAAGGATAACGGTAATACCTTGCACCCAGAAAATGGACTGTACATTCTTTATACAGTATTTTAAATGCTGTAGAAATTTATAGAGACGTGGAGATCACAGCAGGATAAAAGTACCTACAACTAAACAGGAAAGAAACACAGATGATGTAAAGACTGAAACCACTATCACATGTGCAGTTTGCCCCTTTAGCCTAACGAGAAGAATTAAGTTCAACTACTTAATGACCACAAATCACCTGCAGTGCTCTGTGCTGCTTTATTATGTACGTAAATTCTAGTTTACTGCACTGTACATAAAGCATGGTTTACTGCGACCCAGATCTATTTACATGTGCAAAAGAAGAAGAGATAGCTGGACAAAGGTAGCTGTAACGCACGACAAGATAGCTCAGGAGCGTCAATTCGTGGCAGACTCTGTGTGCATTGCAGACTCAGCTGTGTAGGTGCTGAATGCAGAATTAAGCCTCCCTGCTGGAAAAGCTTTCCTCAGGACTGTGAGGTCTTGCACTATGGGCTATTGCAAGGTCCCAGAGATCTGCAGATGTTGGGTGAGAGGCAGCGAGTGTTGTAAGCCAGTGCCTAGCTGGGGAGAATCCAGCACATCATGGCTGGTGTGCATAGGAAATGGATCCTGTCCCATACCCAACTTGAAGGCCACCAGACAGACACCAAATGAATGTCTGAGCCAGAAATTGCCTACGCAACTTCCTTACTCTGGCTGCAGCCTACTAGTTGTCTCTGGTTCCCCACCACCAGCTCATAGCCCCTTTCTTATATTCAGCCTGGCTTCCCAGTCCTCCATTTCCAGTGTCAATACTGCAGTGGCTCCTGTCCCACACTCACTCACTCTGCCTCTTCGTCCAGCCTCACAAGGCTCCCTGCCTCTAGCACAACCCCTGAGCACATCCTGGTTTTTCCCTTTCTGCTCTCTGTGTCTGCAGGACAAAAGTAATGATGATGTCTCCTTTCCTCTGAAAGGCACTCAGATCCTTATCCCAGACATTCATTTCACCCTAAACCAAGCACTACCTGGAAACCAATACACCTCTGAATATTATAGGTTTTTTATCTTCCAGCCCCAAAGATACTCTGTACAGTAAATATAGCAATACAACTGTAGAGACATTAAGATGATGAAAGTACAAAAAAACCCGTCAAAACTTAGGAACACAGCCCCAAGGGTCAAGGCATGATACAAGCGCCTCAGCACATTTTGGACAGAAGTCTTGAGCTTAGCCTCATTAGGTGGATATTCTCAACAACCTGTCCCGAGGTGCTTAAGCAGGGATGGCACAGTCAAGCCTCCAACTTGGTGTAATGAACAAAGTACCCCAGCTCTGCCCTTGCCTATAGGAAAACCTCTAGGAATGAGATAGCACCATGGAAAACTCACTCCCTTTGTGATTTTTCCTTCTCATCATTCTGTGAATCAGGCAGGATTTGTGCTCATTTGCAAGTATCCTAGGCTGGCAAGGGCCAACTAAACACACTGGGGCTTTGGGCACTTCTACCCTGTTTGTGTGTTCCCAAGACCCACCATGGCAGAATTTGCCCTCATTGTCCCACCTCTCTCTCCTCCAAGGTAACAGCATGAAAGTCCAGGAGTTTTACTGACATATCTGCATGGGCCATTGAATAGCTAACATGCTCCATGCTGAATTCCAGTATGGCACCTGCACACCTCATGCTGGGTTATAGTCAGGCTATACCCATACCAGTAAACTAGACCATTATTGCATTAGGACCAAACATCCAGGCCAGCTGGTGGAAAACAGTCTGCTAGTGAACTAGTTTCCTAAATAACGTGGTAGCAAGCAAACTGCCTACTGGGTATGGTCCCTGGCACACTCCAGTTGCTAGACCAGTCCCAAAAATTGTTCTGAGAGAGTGTTAGTTGCAATGGGCCCTGTTCATGTCAGAGAATGTGCTAGCAGTTTACTAGCATAGACAATCATCTTCCAGGGCCAAGGAAGGTTGCCGGGCATACTTGGATTTACCAGCACAGATTCAGTCTTAGCATCTGTCTTTTCCTCATGTGACTAATGATACAACAGCGTCCCAGAATGTGGCAACCACAAAGCTGAAAAAGGTTTGGATTGCATCCTGTCTGTGGGAAGATGGAAAGGTACATACTGAATATTTCCTTCTCACTTGATCTCCCCAAGGTGAGGTGAGACCAATCAGCACATTTGCTTTTATCCAGTCTGCTTGGGATAGGTAGGAAAATATACTTGATTGCATTCTTCAATGGAACTTCTTCAGTCTTAAGGTTACTTCTGAAGTTTGCTCAGATTCTTCAAGACTGCTTCGCCCACAGATAGTTTTGAGTGTAAATATGTTGTTTTTAATAACACACTTTGGCAAATGACATTCAGAATTTGCTTCCCAATCCACATTGAAGTTTAAAAGCAGCTGAATGCAGCTTTGGATATATATTTTAAGGACAAGAAGCTTCCCTCTGAGGCCTGCAGAATTACATGGAACAAAATACATGGCAGATAAGAATGACTGCCCTCATCCTCCTCACTTCATTGTAATTCAGGAGTGATTCTTTCAACATCAGATTTGTCTACCAGCATATAAATATCACAAGAGAAGCAGTAGGCCCATAACTGTGTCTGACTTTACAGCCATTCAGCCAAATATCCTCTTCCAGCCCCAGCTGTGCCATCCACAAAGGGTGCAATCTCCAGTCCTCTTACCTACATGTCACTGCCAGTAGTTACTGTCCTTTCAGCTCAAGGCAGTTCTCAGCCATCCTTAGCACATTGCACCCGTAGCTCAAATGATTTAAATTTCAGGCCTTGGCTAAACCAATCCATTTTGACTGAAATTGTTCAGGGAACTTTTACTTAAGCAAATCTTCCAGGAGGCTGAGAGGGACCTTCAGAAGGTAGATAGCAATCTGCAGTTGAAAATGGCAGCATCTCCCATGGATGCAGCTCTTTGCAGAGCATCCTAGTTGTAAACACAGCAATAGCTTTGGAACAAGTTAATGAGGTGTTAAAATGGGTTGAAGAAGCAGTTCAAGCCTCCAAAGTGCATCTCTTGTCTACAGACCATTTGACCATGGCTGTAAATACTTGGCAGATCCCTTTTGATCCAAGTTTGAAAGAGGTTACAGTGTCATTGAGTGGTCCTTCACCAGCAATTGAAATTCATGATCCATTAGGCAAGCAAATCGGTAAAGGATCAGGACTGAATGAATTGCTAAATATCCACAACTCTGCAAAGGTAGTAAATGTCAAAGATCCAGAGCCTGGCACATGGACAATTAAGACCTCAAGCAGTGGAAGGCACTCTGTTCGAATAACAGGTCTCAGCACTATTGACTTTCGAGCTCGGTTTTCTAGGAAGCCAACATTAGACTTTAAATTCCTTGCTAAGCAAGGAATAAAATGCATGTGCCTTGTGTCAAATGCAGACATTAAAAGACAAAGCTGACTGAATTAGGTGCATACCCTCCAGCTATAGCTTCAGGGCATAAAAAAAATGTGTACTTTTAGCCAGCTCCAAACACAGACTCTGATTTAACCTCAGCACTTGATTTTCACTGTCAAAGATTAAGCGGAAAAGAAGACAAGTCACAGAACAACTACAGCTGGAAGGGACCTATGGAGATCTCCAGTCCAAGTCCACTCTCAAGGCAGAGGTGACTTCAAAATCAGACCCAGGTGCTCAGAGCCTCATCCAATTCTGAATATCTCCAGGAAAATGTTCTTCTCTCACTAAGTCCTTCTCAGCCCAGCCTTGAGGATCTGCCCTCCCCAGCTGGAGGACAGCTTGCCTGGGGCACCACCTCGTGCACCTTCTCACCACCTGTGGGTGGAGGCTGCGAGGAGAGGAGGTGCAGGGCACACAGGCATGCCTGAAACCTGTCGCTCTCCCACATCCCCTTTGCCACTCTTCAGAACCTCCTCTAGCTTTTTAGAGATACTGCTTACCTTCTCTCACACTACCTGAGCCTCCTCAGCCCACTGCAGCTGCTCCCAAGGGGAGCTGAGGCTGTGGGGGATGTGGGAAGGACAAGAGCGAACCCTGGTTAAACAGGGCTCAGTCTTCCCCTTCCTCCCTGCCCCGGGACTGACAACACTTGGCAGCACAAATAACACAGCCATGACCTGCTCCTTCCCCTGGTTGGGTTAGTGGCTCAGGCAGTGGCAATGACTGCAGAAAAGGCTTTAAGGCAGGTGGGGGAGAAGGGGAATGCACTCAGGGACTGACGGTTTCTACCTCCCAACTCAGACTTTCCTCAGGTTGCTCACAGCAGCCCTGGCATCTGCACAGCCTAGCAGGGAAAGCAACGCACCCAGAGGAGGTGGCAATGGGGGCAAGGGATGTAATCTCTTTTAAGAGACCTAAAGAAAGACAAAAGGGGAAGATGAGCAAGCCTGAGACCCCAAAGCAGCACCTTACAGATCTGTCTTCTCTCCTCCCACATTTATTTACAAATATTCTCCTTGAGCTGAACTCACCCCTCAGAGAGGAGTGGCTGATGTAAGTGTGAACTAAAGTTCCCATGCTACAGGTGGGGCTCTGCCACTTCTCTCCCCCCACAACAAGTCTACCTGCACACTGAACTGCCATTTATCGCTATCACACCATTTACAGCTCAGAATATCCTCATCACTTACCTAGCTTATAAGCTCAGGAAAGTGGTAACTATGGTGCCAGGACCCTGTTTGCTTGCCTTTGCCCACCACCCTTGCCACTGTAACTGGCATAAATGGATAAAGGGAATCCCACAGTACTCCTAAGCACTGAAATCCTCCAATCTTGTTGAAGATGAATGCACATCTTGAGGTGCTGGAAGACAACTTGGTATCCAAAACAGAGTCATATTCATCTCTATTTCAGACTAACATGACATCAGTGAAATCACAGCCCAGACTGAAAGGTTTGGGTTTGTCTGCTTGCTGCTGGCAAAAGGATAGGTGAGTAGGTCCCTCGCTACGGGCCAAACGCTGCATTGCTGACTCAGGCACAGAACAGTATTTTCAAAGTACTTAAGGAACGCACATCCCAAATGAAAATAGCGCTTGTACCCACAGCCTTGCTCAGAGTTTTCTTTGGCTTCAATAGCAGGCAAGGACAGAAGGTCTGAGTTCTCAGACTCCCATGTTTGTGTCCTGTCCCATAGACACCTAACTGAGGGAAAAAAGTCACCCAGAGCCTTAAGACACAACCAAAAGTAGGCAATATTTTATAACCACAGACTAGTCACCTTGACTTCTGAGCAGCTCACAAATGTGACTATATGTTATCCTTACATCGGTCTCAAGAGGTAGGGAAGTATTATTAAAAGGTGGGCACTGAAGCACAGACGAACACCTAATCTAAACAAAAATCACAGCTCTCTGTGGCAAAGCTGTATCTTTTTAAACCTCTGGCATTGGTCTCCTGACTCCAGCCTTCCCTGGACTCTTTCTCAATCTTAGATGTAGGGGAAGACAGGTGTGCAGGTGAAAAGCACAGGGAAACCTGTAACTTTGTATGCTGAGCACCACCAGCAGCAAAACTGCCTTGACAAGTCAAGTGTGCTCTCTCACGCTGTCAGATCCCAACCCACTTAGGGTTTTATGAATCAAAAACAGGAGAAAAAAAAATGGCAAGCCGTTGGGTCAGCAGGTACAAATGAGCATAGCTCCATTAACTTTTCACTAGGTACATTATCTGTAGACTTGACCCAGTTGGAGGATGACCTACAAATGCCTATAAAGTTAAAAAAATCTTAAACCATTGCGTTTAAGGAATGAAGCTGAAAATACTTTTCTCCTTTTCTTTAACTTCTCACTTTTTTTTTACCACAAAACAAATTTGATATATACTTTGAACTATCAGTCAAACAGTGAATTCAAAGATGTCAAGAGGCAGAGCAAAAGCCAAAGGGGTTCAGCCATGAAATCAGGCCCCATGGGATTACTGAAAAGGACAGGACTGGAGAGGCAGCTGGTGCAAAGTGCCTTCGATGCTTTGAAGCCATTAACTTCCACCTTCTGAGGCAGTTCTTTTTCAAGCCCCTCATTGACTGTTTGGGATCTACTGCCAGGATCACAAAATGTTCCTGGGCTTAACTGGAGCTCAAAGGTAGCACTGGGGAGGGAAGCTAGGGGAAACCTTCCCCATTATGCAAAATGCAGAGAGGTCAAAGAGGGAATAAGAAACAGCCTCTCCTTTCACCACCAACGAGGAAGGCTGAGAAGAGACTGCCGCTCCTGTGACAGCTGAAGTCTCCAAGAGATGCAAAATAGCTTGTGGCAACAGCCTGAAATTGTCTTGCAATATCGGTGTCCTCATATTGCCTGGACAGATGATGAAACCACATTGCATTAGCTCCATGGCTCACTGCGGGCATTGTGCTACAGCTCCACAGGCTGTCATTACACGGGGCACTGCCTCCTGCCCATGCTGCCTACGTCTTTAGGGCAGAGTATGGGGGACAGTCGAGGGCCAAACTTTCAGCTGGCGTAAACTGGCGAGGCCCCACCAGCTTCCCTGGAACTCCATTGATTTACAGCAGCTGAAACTCTGGCCCCTGCTATGTTTAAAATCTGAGACAGGCTTTCATTGGACACAAAAGAATACTCTTTGGGACACTTTGAAACCTGTGCTGTGTGCGAGCGAGGAGCTAAACGATTCCCAAGATTTTCTGTGAGACATGTACAAGCACACATTGTGCACCGAGTGCGAGCAGGCTCCACCAGACACAGAATACGCTCCCTGGGATGTGCCAGGGTGAAGAAGAGTTTTCTAAGTCACTTCATTTTTACTGGAAACTCCGCGCCAGTCCTCCCACATATAATGCACTGTGCACTCCTCGTAACCAGCATTGTCTGAACTTGTGGTATTTTAATAAACGTTCCCGCCAAGCCAAAGACGCTCTAAGACACATCACCTTTGTCCAGAGGAGGATCCCAGCTGAAACGAAGCCCCAAGAGTGTGACCTCTGCTACAAACCAACACATAGGTATGTTAAATGAGTTCCTATTAAAAATAACTGCTCTCCGTACTGCCTGGAGTAGAAGGGGGCACAGGCTGTTTAGAGAGTGCACGAGGGTGACAGATTGCAACAAAAAATCCTTTCACTGTACACAGAGGAAAATGAGGCGGTACAAATGAATGCCTCTTTTTTATTTCATAGGGACAGGTTGGCAAAAGCAGATTACTGGGTTTGGGCTGCACAGAAAAGAAGAATTTCTTTTTTTTGCTGGAATCCCGATTCATCTTCATTATTCAGTCACTCAAGCTTCCTTGGAAACAGAGTGCCACTGAGTTATTATGGCAGTCATAGATGAATTCAGCAGAAAAATATACGTATAATAACGAAAGAAAGTAAAACTGCTCTCCTTGTGCAGCCCTACAGAGAGACAGCCAGACAAAAGCATGAAAAAATTGACTGTCTGGCCAAGAATGAAATTGCTGGCAAGTCTGGTTTCAACCCTGCTATTAGCTTTCTTGCAGCTGCTTCAACTACCCAAGCAGTATTGAGATAAGTGCATTCTCTGAAGTCCTTTTTTTCTAATTGGGGGTAATATATTTATTTGTATATTAGCCTACTTCTGATTAATAGCTCATCGGAAAGAACTTAGAGGCTAACAGTCAGCCACCTTAAACCAAAAAAAACCCAAACAAAACCCAAAGAGAAAAGCACTCAGTTCGTGCATTTAGGGATGAATGTCATGCTTCCTCTGCAGGCAGAGCCCTCTCCAGCTGCACTGCACATGGGGCAATTCTGCAGTGCCAAAGGGGCAGGAGGCAGGCAGCTGCACAAGGGGGAAGGCTGGGGGACGCAACGGGCTCTTGCAAACTCCCTGCTCCATGCCGCTCACTTGTGCAACAGGCGGAAGGGAAGAAAAGAGCAGCAGGGGTGGATCTGCATCCACATGGCTCCTACCCTGACACCGCAGCCACCTCAACGGCACAAGGGGCTGCAAGTGCAAACGTTAAGTATTTCTGGGAGGAAAGGGGGTGCCCGGGGTAAAGGCTCGCATCTTGCTCCTGTCCCAGGAAGATTGCTAGCTACTGAGTGCTGATGGATTGGGTCGAGGGAGGTCATGCTCGGGGTCTGGACCTCAGGAGCATATTTTGGACCTGATGTAATGATAAGGTGTGACATTACGCTAGCCTTCAGACTCGCTCGCCTCACAGGCATGTCGTTAAGGTTTCCTCTCTTCAGAGGTGTAAAGCACTTCTGTTGCAAGCCCAGTAAAAGAAGGTACTGTCTAAGGGTGGAACAGAAAAGGTTATGGAAGATTTGCCAAGAAAGTGCCTGTGCTCTTCTCGTTCCAAAACACGGCAGGCTTAAAAAAAAACTTGAAAATTTTCAAAAGGCACCCAGCGATTGTTTTTTAGGAAACAAAAGAAGCACTTATGGGTTAGCTTTTCCAAGTTGCTTCATTAGTAGATACACTAAACAGACAGCTTGATCCGGATGAGTCAGACGGCAGAAGAGGAACAATGACCGGTGTGTTCCTCCAGTACAAACTATTCATTTTTCTCTGTCAATAAAGACTTTTTTAATATAATTGCATTTGGGCTGCCAATCAGGAGGGTGTGGCTATCAGAAGATCACCCCCTCCCCCAGGGAGTCAAATCTATTTGGCGGGGTGTCAGAATTTCAGGATACCCTAAGGCAGGCCATAGCATCTTCAAATAATTTAAACACACCTCGTATCATGCCTAGATGTTGAATCAGCCCAGAGATGTCAATCACCTACTGCCGTTCACGGGAGAATCACCTCAGTTGCTCTGATCCTCACTTTTGAACTTACAACTTGCCTTCGCAGGAATCAGAGGGGGGTGTGGGTATGCGTGTGTGTTTGTGTGTGTGCCTATGTATGTGCATGTAATTCCCCAGTCTCCACAATAACAATTCCACCCTTTGAGCCTCATTGTTGGGAAACAGCCCTTGCAGAACAGCAAGTTCCTCTTTCACAACAGCTAGCTGCTGAAAGGAGGCAGCACAGCTTGGCAATGGCAGCAGGAGACAGCAAACCTGAGCCTTCCCCTTAGAAGTCTATAGGGCTTTTGCTGCCAACAGGCACGCTGATGTGATTCAACCCCAATGAGTTATTCTCAGCTTGGCCCCTCGAACTTGTTCAGAAGTATCTGCTCATCTCAAAGGTGTCAGTTCTCTGAGAGCTTGGCTTGAGACACCAGGCCTGGTTTTCAGAGGGTCTAAGGTTCCTCTGGTACTCCGTTAAACTGTACTGTTGCTGTTGCTGTGGTGGTTATTTATCTGCACTGGAACAGTATCCCTCAGACCAGGATCCTGCCGCGCTGGATCCATATGCACTCTAAATCCTTACCAACTTCAGTTAACTGCTCAGCTTCTCTGGAGAACAGTATCTACACGCAGCGCCCAGAAATTAGGGTTCAAAACAGATGGTATTTGTTGAAGTATCTGCCATACTCCCTCATACCTTGTTTTTCTCCATCTGCAGACTAAGGGTGAAAATACGGATCTGTGTAAAATACTTTGGGATGCATACACGGTGCAGAGCACTTTGTAAGCATAGCACAATGCTGCGTTACATTGCTTTTCAATTTAGGAACTCATGATCTTCTTCTCTGCTTCACCTTGCTGTCACGGGATCCCTGAACTTGTGGTCTAGCAAATTGCATTGATGCCCACTGAACTAAGTCCTAGAATATACTTGAAAATAGAAAAAAAACAGATTGTGTTGTTATTTCTGAGGTATGAATAATCCATTGCTACATATTAGGGCAAGACACACAGTTTCGGAAATTGGCCTCACGTTTTTGTTGTGTGACTTTGAAGCCCCCAGGTTAAAGCACTTGCCTTATTTTTTGCAGGCCACTAGGTGGAAGTGCTGCTCCATCTCAGCCTTGCCATCCCGAAGCCCTCTGGAAGCGGCAGCCAGGGCTGGAGCAAGCCCTGAGAAACTTTTTTTTCATGGGGAGGCAAAAGATGAGGAGCCAGAAGCCTCAGTCCCCTTTTTTTCCAAAGCCGAGATTCGGTTCCAGTGCACACAATATCGCAGGAAACATATATCAAAATCAATATATAATGAAATCATAACAACAAGGCTTGTGACAGCAAGGCATAAAACCTGGAATGTGCCTTCAGAAGGAGAGACTAATGAATTTGTCAAGCGTGCCATAACACAAGCCTTTTATGAATTATTAGTAATATATAATGCACTTTTAGAGGAGTGGGGAGAACCTAGGGAAATGAATGGGCTTTCTTGGCTTTTCTCTAAAATGACAAATGTCTTTTTTATTCCGTTTGCTCTCTCCCAGTTCCCAGCTTCCAGCCTCTGCCTCTAAGCCCACTTAGCACGAGGTAACTCTATACCTCCTTCTTCTGCTCTTCCTGAAATTAATTATCTCCTATAGCAGCTTTCCAGGGCAGCGCCTGCCAGAAAGCAAGCTCTGGGACTAAAGTCCTTTCCTAAGTTTGTCTGTCCAAAGCCATTTGCCCTGCAGCCTCCCTCAGAGCTGACCTAGTCAAACCAGACAAACAACTCAGCCATCTCCCTCCTCCCTGCCTTCTTCTCCCCTTCCACTATTCCTGCCCTCTGTGCTCTTGCTCTCTCCCCTCAGCAATTTAAGTTTGCTGACTCTTAAGTCCTGGGACCACCAGGCACTTCATATGTCCGGCACGGACCAAATGCAGAGCACAGGGCAGGGTAATCCTGAAGGGAGAGACAAGAAAAATGGCAACACAGGAGGGTTAAAGGCAGGCTGAGCCTAGCAAGCATCGTCTAGACTTTCAGTCTCATGATTCAGTGTGTCTGATGTAAAACTATTTAAATAAGAGTTATGTAAATAATGTGGCAGACAGATAGATTATTTAATATAATCAAAGCAAGATAAGGCCCAGGCCCCAATCCTTCCCTGAAGTAAGGCTGCTTTGTGCCATCCCCACAATGCAAACAGCCCTGAGGCCAGAAGACCCAGCCAAGGGAGGATCACCCCAGTGCAAGGAGATAGCCTCCTGGCTTGCAACCAGCACAATAGCTCCTACACAGCTCCTCCATCCCCAAAGCCAAGCAAAGAGGCATTCATGAGAAATCTCAGTATCCAACTGGTCTCCACTGCCATATAAGCACCTTGGAGACACTGTCATTTGGGATCATTTGGAGCAGCCTTCCTCTGAGCTATGCTGGAGGGTTTGCCTTCAAGTGAGCCAGCTGGAGACTGTGACCAGGGCTAGAAGCAGCTGGGTAATAAAATGAGCAAGCTTTTTCCTCATCTCTTCACCTTCCGTCGGGGTTAGCCTCAAAAATAGAATTGAAAATGGCCCATCAGGTAGGGTACCACTTCCCTCTCATTATCTTGTTACCACCTTTAGCATATTCATCCAGGTTTTACCCACATCCCAGGGCATGTCTGCACCACAGCAATTGCACACAGGATAGGCCCAGCTGAGCTAGCTTCAAATCACCTTACTTGGGGACTGATAGCAATGTAAACACAGGAACACAAGGCCCACTACGGCTGCAAAACCTGCTGGAGAAGCTGGCCCTGTGCACAAGCAGTCAGTACCTGCAAGACCGCGGGCAAGCACAAGGCTAGCTTGAGTTTGTTGACAGGAGCAGGAGTTGTTGCAGCGCAAGTGTGTCCTTGTGTAACGCGATTTCCACCAGCTCCCCTAGGACACCAGGCTTCCCACTGACTTGGTTTGTTTTTATTTCACAGTGAGGTAACACCACTTTCTTGACATTCCCCCTCTCTTTTCTTTTAAACATATAGGTCTGACTTGACTGTCCCTACGCTAAAATCAACATGCGGGCAAGTTTAAGTAAAGTTTAAGTAAGGACTGTGCTGCTGGCACTTTCCGCAGTACCACACCCTCTTGCCTCTTCTTCCCATTCAGGTCACTTGTAACTCTCCTGACTACACCTTTTTTTTTTTTTCTTCTCCTTTTTCTTAAGTTACTTGGTATCTGCTCTATCTAATCTTCTCATCTACTTTGAATAGGACCAACCAGTTCTGCTTCCAGACATGGCCTGACCCACAGATAATCTTTGCAGCTGCATGACCATGTCAATTAAGGACAGTCTGTTTTTTAAGCCAGGAGAGTTAAACCTACCAGGGACAGGTTTATTCAGGTATAAATATGCTTTGTATAGGTACAACATAGTCTCCCTCTCACATGGCAATGCAGAGGAGTTAAAGCAATACAACTGAAGGCAACGCTGGCCTTTTTTCATTACACACATCAAGCACGCATGGCTTTTACACACACACAAAACCAAGGCAAGAACACATGGGACCTCTCCCTCTCTGTCACAGTCACTCAATGGTGGGCAACAATTTAATGTATCTTCTTTCCACTTGCAGAAGACAGTAACCATCTAAAGGCAACTTGAATGAGGAACAGATTTACTCAGACTTCCTCTACTCCTACCTTCTACCCAAATTAATGTTGGAGTAGATAAGGCCAGAGAGCATTTTCCTTCCCTTTTTTAAACCTTTCCTTAGTTTAAGTGGTCTGACTCATCAGCAACATAAAGATGACAAAATGTCTATCCTCCCCCCCTCCAAATATTTTGGCATGATTTTGCTATCAAATTAGGGTACTCAATCCATGCCAGTTGGGAAAAAAAAAATGGGCTCCTAGCACACTCATTGTATATGATTAGGATTTGGGGAGGGTGCGGAGCATAACATCATCATAGGCAGAAAGTGAAAACAGCCAAAGGAAACGCCTACACTCTTCCTTTACAAAAGCTGCTTGTTGTGTCTGTCTGAACAATTGTTAAAAAAACCTGGAGGGGAATTAGAAGGGAAAAGATAACTGACTTTATTAAGAGCAAAAGATTGATTGAGCAATTGATTGCACTTAATTGGCACTGCATGAGCAAGGGAGAGGACTTCAGGGGTTTTTCTTCCTGGTCTCGCAGACAGTCCTGCCACGGAACGGTACAGGCAGGAGACTGAGTTACTGAGATCAGAGCTTAGGTTTGTTCCTCCTCCCAGGGCATTGCTTGCCTGGAAGCAGCTGGCTTTCAGAGCTGACCCCTTCCACAGCACTGTCAATCGCAGTATTTGAGGCCTCAAAAAGGAGGAGTCACAAGGTTAAACTTCAGAGGTTGGTTTGTGCATGCGTTTCTTTCCAGAGCTCTTTTTTCTTTGCTTCTGAGGTACACTCACACTCATGGGATGCTTTCCTCTAATGAGGAAATGGGGGAAAAAAAAAAAAAAGAAAAAAAAAAAAGGAAAAAATCCTCTAATGACAGGGTCCAGAAACTTTTTAGGGTTTTTAAGAGAATGACAAGATTCTCATCTCATCAATTCATTTAAGGAGTGGGGTCCTTAAAAGAAAAAGGTTATCCAATTCATAATAATGAAATCTGGAAGGATTATATGACTAAACCTCACTAACCAAAGGGACAGAGACAACATTGTTATGGGGCATATTTTCATGAAGTAGAGACTTCATTTTCTGGAGTTATGCACATAATAATGAAGCTGCAGCACAAGAGAGAACTAGCTCAGAGTTTCACAATCTTTCTCCCCAAAACAATCCTCAAGGGGAAAATGATAATGTGCATGAACAGTTAAAATAAAAGCAAAACCCGAGCTAACCCCTTTGAATGAACCAATTCCTGTTAATGTATTGTTATTACCTTACAATGTATATTACCTTAATTTTCCTCTTAAGGGGCAGGAAGGACAGACATTCATATTGCACAGATAAGAGGGTGATTTCCAGTTAAAACAAAGGTTCCAGCAGTTAGGTTTGGATTTGCTTTGTTTAAAATCAAATTGCAAGGTATGTGGGCCTCAAACTTATCTAAACAGTACAGTCGGTACACAGACTCAGAGTCATCAAGGTTGGAAGGGACCAGACCACCACAGCCTTTGTTTGCCTGTGTGATCACTTTATGTTAATAAATATAAAGCCTTTTTGCCTGTGAAGGCAAGGAGTTGAACTGGATGGTCAGGATGCCCTGTATATGTCTATGCTCCAACTTTCCAGGTGCGGGCAGGTGGTACCCTGTAGACCTGCCTGCTCTGATGATGCATTTCACATCCACTAATCTCATTTGCCTACTCTAAGCAAGAACAGAGGCTTTACCTGAGTATTTTTGGATGAGCAAACTTGGTAAGACAGCAAAACAAGAAAGAACGCAGGAGCGATGTTGCAAGAGCAAATAGCCAATTTTGCAGATTGAGGCAATAACGGACGGCCATAAAAATGGAGGGACTGAACAGCTGTCTTATGTCCTTCATCCTCACAAAAAACATCTGAATGCAAAAACATTAAAAGCAGCACCAATTTCTCTGTTACCCCTTCTAATTTTCCAGTGTGAGTCAAGAGCCACACGGATACAGCAAGAAGGGTAACAAAACAAATAACGCCTTTTACAGCGAGGCTTTCAATACCAAGTTCCTTAGGACTGACAGACAAACCAAAGGAAGAGGAACCAGCATGGGCTCGTCTCTCTTTGTCAGACACACACCTCCTGTGCCAGCTGCCACAGTTGCCAGCCTCCTACAGCCCTCCTACAAGCATCTCCACAGTCACCTTCTTCTCTGCCCATCTGCTAGAAGTTACCACTTTCCCAGGTCTGCCAGCTGAGCTCCTCATCCAAGCACTCCCTCATTCATTCCAGTCAAAACAAGCCAGGTCAGCTAACATGGCTTGCCATAAAGGTCTTTCCTAACCCGGTTCACTGGGACAGAGATGGGTTGGGAAACCATAAGGTGAGCAGTTCCACCAACAGACCCAACAAGTCAGTAACCTCTGGCAGGAGGGCAGCAACCAGTTAAAGGAAAAGTCAGCCCTGTCAACCAAAAGAGTCCATGTCACTGAGCCTTTACAGTCCTGTTTGCACTGCGCCCACCCTGCGCAGGACCACTGGAGCAGTCATGCACACGATTCTCCTCTTTTTGCAAATGGCCACATCACTCTGCAGCTACAATTACCTGTAGCTGGTGCTCGTTAAGTGCTTTGAAGATTAAAAGCACAGATACAAGTGTTAAATATTGTAATTATTCTTACTACATAACATTGCTGCACTGAAAGTAGGGAGGGGTTGTTTTTCTGTGTTTGTATGTGGGAATACCATGACAGCTGCTCCTTTCTGTAAGTGAATTGCTGCCAAGGACCTTGATAAGGGGTTGTGCTTGAAGGAAAAGGACCAAGTCTGGGAGTTTTCTTGGAGTGCTGCATACCACAGTGAAATTAAACTGTGCTCTTACCAGGCTTCCACTGTCAGAGCTTATTCCTATACGTGCTGATTACCCCGAGCTGCCTCTGGCTCGAGGAGGAGCAGCAGTAACTCTCAGCAGCTTACCAGGGCTTGATCCTACAAGCAGCATGATGAAGGAAAAACACTCACTTGAGAGCTTGGCTCAAACAAACAATGTACGAGCAGCCCCACAAGCATCAAATCCCAAAGTCCATGTTTCCGTTTTATTCAGCACATACTTGGGGCCGTAGGAGAGAGCTCTCCTTGAATAAGGCCAGAGCAGCCAGGGGTTTGGGCTCTTCTTTCTATTAAGGACGCCTTCTGACCTTCCAGCACTGCAAAAAGGCATGAGCCTGAACACAGTTTCCCTGTACATTGCACGATTCCTCTGCAGTGTCTGTCTGGCACTGCCACCACTGAGCCCAGGGGAGGAGCTGGGGTAAAAGCCTCTGGCTTTAGTCCATTCTTCTTTATTCTCAGAAACAGGTGGGAGAAGGAGGTTGTGAGAGCAGCATAGAGTTCATTACCGCCTTGCACCTGCTCCAAATTATGCCAGGAGCTGGGCTGACACCTAGATGGCTTTCTGTAGCCAAGCACAAACAAGGCTGTGCTGAATTTGGGTCACGTCTGAAAACAAAGCTATGAGTGACCACTTCAATTTGTGGCATGGAGTTAAGTGTATTTCTGTGCACCTCTGGGCTCTGTGACACAGCACGCACAGCCAAGGGCTGTAGCATTTAATCAGGCAGCGCTTCTCTACGTGCACCAAGAGCTCGCCTGAGCTAGGGCTGAAAAGAAAACCTATGACTTGCTGTTTCCATGTCTCATCCCTCCCTCCCTTGTCCTGCCACAGGTGTGACCAGCTTTGAACCTCTCTGCATGAGGGGACAGGTAGGCCTCACACTTCAAGAAGAAATGGTGCTATGACCCATCTTCTTCATGCTGTCAGGCAGCTTTTGGGAATAGATGGGAACTAAGAAAGCCTGGGGAATGCAACTCCTGCAAGAGCAGGTCACCATCACTTAGAAGGATCCACCTTGCCTCCCCTTTCTGCACCCACCCACCCACACACATACTCCTGAAGAGGTGAAGCCATAAAAAAGGGTGGGCTGTTCCCACCTGAATAGAAAATACTGAAGTGAAGTAAGCACCTGAAAACTTATCCTCTCAAAGAGGATAAGCATAAGCACATGCAACAGCTGCAGCTGATAGCATATGGAGGAGGCATGGGCAGTCACCAAGCTGACAGGACCCAGTTCAAGAGATGTTCAAGTAACTACAACTTTCCCTGACTCCTATGGGGCTTGAAAGTGCCTGACACCCCTCTGGGAACCCATGGTGCAAATCCACAGTCACATTCCAGCCACACAGGAGTCCTTGTCTTAATCTGAAACCTACTGACAGCAATAGCACTGAGTTTGGGATCAGAGAGGTCCTTTGTGGAAAGAGGCATGCTCTTGTACCTTTGGTGTTTTGTGCAGAAAGAAGATTTGTCTGCAGTCTTTCTGAAGGGGTGGGCACAGAAAATCATTAAAAATACATTCATTTTAGAACATTTTTCAGCTCATTTATGGCATAGGAGAAGGTAGAAAGGTAGTGGAGGACGAAGGACTAGCAAGAAAGAAGCCTGGGTGTGTCACAGGGGAAGGGAAAGGTTGTAGGAGGAAGCGTAGGAGGTGATGCAGACAAGCTCACTAAATTGCAAGGCAAAACGTGGATTTTGTCCCCAAGCAAAACACCTCTGTACTGCTGTCAGGTCAAGCTAATAAAGACAGCTCTTTAGAGACTCTGCTGTCTGTCTGCATTTCCTCTCTCACCAAGAGGAAAAATAATTAATAAGCAGCTTCTGTCTGGCAATCAGCAACCATTTGCATCATCACATATGGAGATGGCAGCCTTCCTGATCATGAAACACACCTTCTCTTTAGCAGCAGAGCTTCTGCTCATTCAGCCCAGTATGTAGCTGCCGTCTACAACGCTGCACATAACTTGGAAGAAGCCCCTTTCAGAAGGGGCTGAAGCTGGGCAGCACTTGCTGTAAGGACTACAAAGTGAAACACAACGAGGCTTCTAAAGTCTCAACAAGTCGGCCACAGGCATGAAAGCCAAGCTCCAGTATTTGCAGAGTCTTTACAACACAGGATTTGCAATAGAATATAAGTATTGTTGGCGAGATGCAAATTCACAGTGAATTCAGTAACTAATAGAACAACTTCCTTTGTTTACTACACAGAGGATACAAGAAAATTAAGCTAATCTGGTGCTAGTCCAACTCACCGCTAAAAACACTTTTGACAAAAGCTGACCTCTTTGCTCCTGAATAAATATTAGCAATATGTTTGCGCATTGTTCAGCCAGTTTTGTAGACAGGCAAAGAAAAACGAGTAAAGAACTTATTCAGTCCTTTTTTTTCCCCCCACCAATTGTCAAATAAATTATTCACAAATACAAGCTTCCATCATTCATCTAGTACTAGACTAAACACTTTCTACTAAACTTAGTTTTCAGCATCGTGTTTCAGTTTATAGTTACATTTTTCCCTGGGCAAAGCGAGCCAGTCATTAGACAGCTCTCATAGGTTTGTACTAAACATGCTTGATTAAGCCTTTTAAGAAGGAGGTGGTGGAGGAAATTGTGCTTTAAAGTCAATGGGAACATTTCCATGCACTGGAAGAGATAACATTATTTTGAAGAGTTAACAAGAATACTTAACTCTGCAAAAAAAACCTATGCCACCATTACACACTGCACTTTCTGATGGACAGTTTTCAAACTGAACAGAGTAAGAAACCAGTCTTAACGCTGGAGCTGCCCAAAGCAGCAGTTTCCCCTCCCACCACCCCATAGTGCTACCTGGCACATAGCATACATACACAAAATTAGCAGCATCATCCAAGCTCTAGCCTTGCTCGCTCTCCAGTGACTTAACTCCTGTGAGTTCACTCACCATGGTGGTGCTGAGCTGGCACAGGTGTTTGCCTTTAATTTCTCCAAGCCAGAGCCACAGCTGATGCAATTCAGCTTAATGGCTTGAGGATCTGGCCTCATTTGAAAGGGAAAGCAGAATATGAAAAGAAAAATAAAACAAAAAAAAAAAGGAGAAATTCAAACATGAATTTCTGGACTGATTTACTGCATGCCACACAGCCGTGCAAGGTCAGGATGACACACATACAAGAGACCTCTGAGACAAAATAACTGCATGAAACTACTACATTTGGAATTTCTATGGGTAGGCAAATTGAAAAACAGGTACACCTCAAGAGCACACCTTTGCTGCAGGTCAGCCAGAAAACTCCATGTCATCTTTTTCTTCAAAGAGGTTTAGACGGCTGCTGCCATTCCCCTAACTTTAGAAGAAAGAGGGACACGATGTACTATTCAGTCTATGCAAATCCGTGATGAACACCACTGAATGCAACACCTGTGTTCACCTCTGCAGAGAGCCATCGTTTTAATCAAGTGGTTACCGTAAGCCCTTCTCTTCCAAAGGAAATGGTCTGTTTTATCCCCAGTCCAGTCGGTTCCAGATGAATCCTTGAAGAGCATCCCCCAGGATAATTACGCTTATTCATTATTAGCATAGCAGCTTGAGACCCCGAGCACAGTCAGGAGCTAGACAGTGTACATGTGTAGAACAGGAGGCAGTTTCTACCCTGCTGATACTACAATCTCAAAAGTCATAGGGGGAAAAAAACCCCAAAATAGACCAACAGGCTCAGCAAATGTTGAAAGCTAGAGGTGTGGTGGAGGGCTCGCATTCCTTCCCTCATTCAGTGTGTAGATGCAAGACAAGCCCAGCCTCTGGAGGGAAATAGATGCACGGAGAGACACGAAGCCCTTCCCATGGCCCAGGGAGGCCATCCCTGTCCACTGCAACAGAGCTTTCACAGAGCTCTCTCCTAACCAGAAGAGTTGTTTCAGTTGTAGCTGTGCCCATGGTGAATATTAAGGACAGCACAGCTAGGTGTAAGCCTAATCCCCTTTTCTCTTTCTTCACTCAGCACTCTTGGCAGGTTCAGCTCAGGGCTTTCAAAAGGACCAGTGTTTGGAAGTCTTGCTGTCTGCATTTTTTTCCTCCAGAACCACGCTTTAGACCTTCAAGCTCAAGGCCTGAGCAACAAGGAGGAAGGCAGTGGCATAAAAAGCTGTGTGACTGCTGCCAAAACATGTCACCTCGAGTCGCTCCATCCAATAACCATGAGGCCGGAGTTGAGACCTGGAAAATACAGAGATATGCGGTGCAGAGCTGATAAGGACCTTTCTTTCAAATTTATCCCAAAGCCCAAGACATTATCTATTGGATCAGCCCCTGCGGGTACTTAGACGCCACTCTGCCTACTTTTTGGATCCCATTGGGATTTAGGCTGAAAACAGGTGCCAAGATGCTCTGACTCAGGCGGTTGCAGGCATGCCCAGCAGCAGAGCTACCGGTGCCTGGGGAACACGCAGGTAAAAGACAGAGGCACCGACCAAGGCTGCATGCCTTCAAGGTTAGATGATTGCTCAGCGTGGGGCAAAGGGGCATTGCTGTGATTTTGGGCTACATGGTCTGAACTCCACTTACGCCCTGTTGCAAGTGACAAAGTCCCCCTCTGAAGCTGGCCCTTATAAAAGCCATCCACATTTCCTCCACACTGTTCTCTCCACTTAATTTAAGTGCACCTAATCAGGAAATCTACCTAATTGGAGTATCTCTGTTAAAAATCAGGGATGCTTACTAACAATGACTGCATCTTGATCGGGACGGTAATATCACTTAATTGGGATGCCTTCAGGTATCTTAGTGGTTTGGGTTTTTTTATGTCTCAAGCTCAAGCTAGTCTTGTCTGTCTGCTCCTCATAAAACAGCTTTCAGTTCCTCCTTAGTAATGATATAGGCAAACGATGATGTAAGTTACTTCAACATTTTTTGCTTCTGGCTGTTAGTTGGTGTGGGAGGGGCAAATTACCTGTTTCTGTGGGTGTTCTTGCCACAGGGAGGGTTATGGTAGCTTCAGTCTCCATCCCATGCAAACCCTTCTTCTACCTCCGTGGGCCTCCCCGTCACGCAGGGAGCACGCTGCAGCTCTCCAGAAGGCTTCAGTCAGCAGGGAAACGCTGTTTTCTGCTACCTGGCCAGCCTGTTTAAATTGAGGGGGCAAGCTACCAACCAAAGCGTCCTACCACGAGTGTTCTGTTTGTAACTTGCTGTTTCAGTGTTTGCAGCGTCCACAACTCTGAGAGCAAAATTGTGTGTTCAAAGAAAGCGTTATATCTGCCTATCTACCCAACCAACCACACTTACACCCCACAGTTATACACGTGCAATTATTTTTAAATGGAAGTCTCGGCTAAGAATCTCTGGCTGTACTTAGGGGTTATCAAGTTAAATAGAAAACTTCATTTTTAAAAATAATCCCTCAAGTGTCTTTTCCTTCATGCTACGGCATCTTAAAAGACCTGTGTTTGTATTTATCAAGTGCAGCACCTCTAAATTGATCATCTAGCCCTGGATATAGGCTTGCAATCTCTTCTACTTTGTAAAATAGAGGAATTGACCTTGTTTGCCTTGGCTGGTGCCGTCCTCACACGCAAACGTTAGCCATGTTGTCATCCCAGTTGTCCAGCCGATCTCGCTGGGACAGGAATCGGGGCATGAGCTGTGCAGTGGGGCAGGCGGTGTGCCAGAGCCATGCGTCCAACACCCGATGGTCGAGCGAAGGGGGCTAATGCCACCTGAATAAAAACAAATGACCAAAAGCTTTGCTTTTGTTTGGTTTTTGAGGACAAAGAACTCTGAAGGGACACTGAAATACATACTGCCAGAGCTCTTTTCTGCTTCAGTGCAAATTTTCTGTTTCAAGTCATGCCCACCAGCCTGTCTATAGATGTGCAGAAACGGTACTGCACGTGGCCTTCTGGAGGCAGGAGAGAGAGAAAGAATAGGAAACTGCAGAGACAACATACTCAGAAACTGAATGATGATTTCTTTTACCTTTAAACGGTACACTGCTTAGTTTTGAGGACAGAGCCCTACTAGAAAGAGGGGCTTGCCTGGGGTCACAGCCCACAGGACTCCTGCATCTGCAAGTTCCATGTGTTTGTTACATGGGGCGCATTTAAAAAATCCATCTCTTTTGTGCGTTCCCTGTGTTTCGTGGAAAATAACAGCTACATCTTGAGAGCGCTACTTTTTAAACAGTTCTTTCACCTCTTTTTATTATAGTTCACTTTTTGCAGAGTGAGACATTGTTTTCTGTATGTAAACAACTATAATGGGTTACTTCCAGCAGCGCGCAAACAACTGTGCAAAGAGAACATTTGTGGCTTCATAAAAGCGCGTATGCAGATATCTAAGTTTTATTACTTGTATTACCATAGCTCCTAGGAACCTTAAAGGAGACGAGTTCTTTGGTGCGATTGTACTTAATACCCATAAATGCCTCGTAAAACTCTGGTAACCTTGCATGCAGCTAGCTATGCATATATATGAGCATATGCGTGTGTGTATGTGCGTGTGTGTAGAGTTACACATCTCTCTAACCCCACAACTGTGCGAAAGCATCTGCCTCTGGATTTACCAGACAGTTTTATGAAGCCATTCTTCGGAGGTTGAACACACCAGTAATTAGACAGCAAGGGGGAGGTTAAAAAACAGAAGTACTTTTCCTGGAAACCAACCCTTTTTCATTCGCGAGTTTTATTGGCAAACCTGGCAACCAATAAAGACATTCCTTGGCAGAGCGAAGGAAATAATGGCCTGGATGGCGCTGGCACGGCTCTAGCGCTCACCCCCAGCAACAAGCTGCGCCTCGCGACATCGGCACCGCGTGGCCGCGCTTCCAGCAGCTCGCAAAAAGGCGGCGGGAAGGGTTTGGGTGGGTTGGGGTTTCTTTCGGGTTTTCTTCACTCCCTCTTCCCCCGTGGCGTGGGCAAGGGGAGAGCGCGGCCGCTCCGCGGGGGAGCCGCCGTGGGCGGGCAGGGCGCCGGCAGGTGCCCGGTGGGGCGGCCCGGCGGCGGCGGGAGCCGCGGAGCGGCGCGGAGCTGCGCGGCGCGGGCGGCAGTGGCAGGGGCGGCCCGGGAGGGGGCGCCCGCGGCCCGCGCAGCGCCCGGCCGCCGCGCAGGTGGCCGCCGGCCGCGGGCGCGGAGCGGTGCGGAGCGGTGCGGAGCGGTGCGGCATCGTCGCCCCTTCCCCGGGACGGGGGAAGCGGCTTTGCGGCTTCTCTTGCTGGTGCGCTGTCCCGCTCAGGCAGCGGCGGCTGGAGGGCCGGGAGGGGCGGCCTCCCCCCGCGCAGCGCTCCGCGGAGGGCGGCGGGCTTTCCACTTCCCCCCGCCGAGGGCCGCCCGCAGCGGGGCAGCGCCCGGTCGCGGCTCTCAGCAGGGCTGCGAGCCCCCACCCCCCTCCCCCGCCTCCGCACCCCCACCTCTGTCGCGCACCCTCCCGAAAAAACTCTCAGCCCTCAAAAAACGAGTATGCGAAAGGCAGGGAATAATGTATCGAGGGGCTGATCTCTATCTGCTACCTAACGACTTGCCAAGTACTTATCACTCCCCAGACTAGGAACTGTCGCTTCATTCTAACGTAAATAAACCCTTTATACAAATAAGTCTCTCTCTCCTCCCGTCTGCTGAGGCAATAGGTGGAGATGGAGCAGGACAGGGCTGCAAAGGTTCACGCTCCCGGTTTCGTTGCTCCGTGTGTGTTTTCATTTATATGATTCCAGAGAATCCAATGGATTCAGCCCCCCTCCGCCCTCGCTGCCCCTCCCAGAGAAAGGAAGGAAATAAGGGAGGAAAAGGAACACAAAAGGGACAAGGGACCTTGGAAAGTAACAGAAAAAGAAGAAGAAAAAAAATCCATGTCTGGCTATCTTCTTGTCGTTTTAGGAGAGTTTTTAACACCCTCAGTCCCCCAGATGTTAGAACTTTACTGTGAGATGCCAAAGCTAGAGAACCTACCAAATTAAAGGTTTCTTACACGCTTGCGGTTGTTGTTTTTGTTTTTGTTTTTGTTTCCCCCCCCCCCCCCCGTGTGTGTATGTGATAGTACTCTACCTGAATAGCAGAAGCAACACAAGTAGTTTCCCACAGCCTGGTTTTTGTTTTTATTCCTAGTGCCGCGACATCTCTGGGACGCAGCCTGTGTCACAGAGACGAATTATGTGTATGACCGCGATAATTATCGTGGGAAGATGAAACGCGCGGGCTCCGACCTCTTTATGGTCTCGGTTCTCCCTTGTAAATTAAACGCAAAATTCGCTTTTAGATACCGAACGTGAAATTAAGGTCTTTCTCTTGCGAGTTACACGAAGCCGATGACCGCTGCCGCAGTTACTGCAAAGGATTATTTATTTCTCATTCAAGAACGAGAGCCTAAAAGATGCCAGAGGGAACGGAGCGCTCATTTTCGTATTAAGTTGTGTTATTTATGTCTTAAGATAAAAGACGCCCTGGATTGGAAAACCACCTCGGCTTATTTATGGAATTGTTAACCCACGTTAATAAAATAACAATCACGCTTGTTTGCTTAACTGAGTGCCACGCAAACAGACCTTGCATTTAGAGCCCGGCTTAATTGCGCAGGCTGAGATGGCAGAGGTGCCGGCTGCGAGGACGGGAGGGCGGGGGGGAAGGATGGCTGTCACCTACGTCCAGCGGCTAGGAACCGAGAGGGGACTTTGGGCACAATAGCTGTTTCTACTGGTGAAGCACAGATTTGATACGGCCGCTTCCCTCCCTGCCCCCCGAAAGGACGTCGGCGGTTTTCTCCCGCGGTGTCGCCCGCTGTTTAGGGAACGTGGAAAGCTGCATCCTGAGATGCAAAGAGCCGGGCTGGGTGGCTGCTTTCGGGGTTCGGGGATACTGCCGTGATGTTGGAGCCAAAAGAAAGAGAGAGGAGCGAAGCTCTGACTACGTCTAAACATAAACAGCCCGGGGCTGGAAAGCAGTTCACCTCCAGGTCTTTGAGAGGAGAGGACAACCCACCGCGAATTGTTTGGGTCCACCTGGGCTTTGCCCAGGTCAAATGGTAGCCCCGCCGCCTACCGCTCCGATGTCATCTTTCTTTCTGACATCTCCGTAAGGAGGGTTGCAAATGACCACACACGCGAAGCCTCGGAGGGTTTCAGGAGAAGCCCGGCTCCCCTGGCCCGGGGCTGCCCGTCGGGGCTCCCGTCCCGCCGCCGGCGCCCCTCGCCCGGCTTCGGGGAGGAGGCGGCGGCGGCCGTGCCCGCTGCCCCGGTGCCTGCACGGAACGGGGGGGCCACGGTGGCCCCGGCTGCTGCCGTCCTGCTTCGTTTCGGCGGCAGAGCCACCTCAAACGTGGCTCTCCCATCCGGAGGCCGGGCTGGGTAACACGGCACGGGCAGGGCGCTGGGGAAAGGCGGCTCTGGAGTGCGACCGGGTGAGAGGAACCCCGGCGCCAGGGGCTCTGTCTGGGTGGTATCCAAACACACCGGGGGGAAACCGATCTTTCTGCCTCCCGAAAACCGCTGTTCTCCCCCCAACACGCACACACGCAAACCCCAAATCACTCCGTGAACCTTCACAATGGTGACTTGTGTGCCTCGACCAGAGGAACCAGAGTCCTGCTGGTTTGAGGTATGTAACCTAACACACGTTAGCAGTTGCGTCAGTTCGCAATTATAGCATCAGAGTGGCTATTGCAAAATATATTAGATGCAAAATACAGCCGATTAATGGCCCCCCCTTGCCTGTGCTGAAACTTCTCGGTGTTACTCCAGCCTCTGCCTGAGAAACAGCTCGGCTACCGCAAACATTGTCCAGATAAAATGCAAAAGTCAGCGAAGGGTCCGGCTCTGGGAGCGGCACGTTGCGGCCGCTCCTGGGAGCGAGCGGGAAGCCCATGGAAATTGTTTTTAACGGCAGGTAATACCGTGGGAAAACCGGATGACCTGGGCTGCATGGAAACGTGCTAAAACGCCCTTTTTCTTTTTCTCCCCCCCCCACCCCAAGCAAAGCGAGAAAGACTTTTTGAAAATACAAAGTGTTGGAATTGACATCTAGTCCAGTGCTTGCACATGTATTAATTCTGCCGTGGTGGGAGGAAAGGGAAAAACGTGTAATTAGGCAGGAGCAGGTGAAAGATTCCAGACGATGAAATACAACAGGCTAAACGGGATAATGTATTCACCATTAAAGGACTGACATTTATTACCAAAAGGAGACCCGTTACGTTTGAATATGAAAAGGAGCAGATATTAGGCTATATAAATTAGCTCCTTCACATTACTTGCATCTCATTTAAAATACATTTTTTTTTTTAATTAACCAACGGATTGGTGTTTCAGAGGAAAAGCCATACCTGCTAAAAGAGCACCAAGCAAATGATGCGCCTTTAAGACGCTCCAAAGAGGCGATCCCCAAAGCAATCGATCACAGTAAAAAGTGAGGAAAGGGGGTCTGAAACCAGTGAAGCCAAAAGGGTCTTTTGACATATTTGTAGTGTCACAAGATCAGGGTGGGTAATTCATCTCACAAACACAGGCACACACGTCTTCCCCGTGCAAATTCCACACCTTAAAATAGATTTCGGCTTGTTCCTTTCAACTGATCTATAATTAACGCTAATGAAGTTTCAGAGGTATAGGCTGCAAAATGAATGAAGGGCACGGGGTTGGATTTCGAGTACCTGAAGTGCCGGTAAATACTGTTGTGCAAATACGTATACGAATCTCCTCGTGTTTCAAATATAAAAAGAAAATCTTCTCTCTTAAAATATAACAGCAGATAAAAAGGAAAATTTAAAAAAGAAATAACCAAGCCCTCACTCTCCGCTCCCTTTGAGCTCCCGTTAAAGTGTTCTTCTGATTAGAGCCCAAATATTCTTTCAGATATTTAGACAAAGGCAACAGCAACGCAAACCAAATCTTCACAGCGGAACCGGCCGACCAGTTTAAGGAACATTCATTTTATTGTACTTTTTTTTTTTTTTTTCTCTTTTGACACACCTGACATACCACGGAGTCCACTCTGAAGCAGATTAGGAACAAAAGTATGCCCCCTCCGTCTCCAATAAATAAATAAATAAAGCAAGGAGCCGCTTTCCGTACCACAGCCCGTAAGGTCTGCAAAGATTACCTGGGCGAGCGAGCTAAAGACCCCGCACAAAGAAACGCGCCCCTGCTTATAAAGAGCAGAGGCAGCGGGCGCTTGCTTTGCAGACGGAGCGAGGAAAGCCCTTGGTGGCTGATTAATAAAAAGGAGCTTTGGAGGACTCGTCAAAACCTTGTCAACCGGAGGAATGCAATCTCTTCAGAGGCGTTTGGTCGGGCGGGCGGGCGGGCAGGCAGCTGGCTGCAGGCAGGGTGGTGCTGCTGGGGCAGGGGCATCCCACCCCGCGCACACACACGGTTACACACACCCGCGCACACACACCCGCACACACCCACCCCTTCCCCTCCGTCCCCGCGGGCGTGGGGGGGTGCTGGAAGGCAGCCGGGGTGAGGCAGAGCCTCCCGGCCGGGGAGGGCAGGGAGCGAGCCGGCAGCGCGGCGTGGAGCCCGCCCGCCGACACGGGCGGCAGCCCGCGGGGAAGGGGGGGAGGGAGCCCGGCGGCAGCGTGCGGAGAAAACAGAGCAGCGAGGGGGAAAGGAAAAAAAAGGAAAAAGAAAAAAAAAGTAAAAGTGGGGGAGAAACACGCGTGGCGGAGCGCGGGGTGCGCGCGTGGGCGAGAAGAGCTCGGGGGGGCACATGCATATGTATATGTATATGTATATGTATATGTATATGTATATGTATATGTATATGTATATGTATATGTATATGTATATGTATATGTATATACACACATCGGTGCAGGCGTGCACGTCGTGCGTGCGCCCGGGGCGCGTGTGCGAGGGTGACCGCGCGCGCGCGTAAGGCCGCGGGCGGGCACGGGGCGCTGGGGCTCCCGCGGGTCGGCGCGCAAAAATGCGCGGGCGCGGGAGGGTCCCCGCGGGTGCGCAGCGGCCCGCCCGAGCCCCGGGCTCCGCGGCGCTGGAGGCGTCCGCCTGTGCCGGCGAGCGTGTGTGGCCGATCCCCGAGAGCGGCAGCTCCCAGGGCTGCTGCGGGGATTCCCCCCCCCCGCGCTTCTCTTTTACTCCTCTTTTTTTTTTTTTTTTTTTCCTCGCTTGCTCCTTTTTTTTTCCCTCCTCATTCAGAGCCCCGGGTGTCTCCCGGCCCTCATTGGCCGCCCCGGCGCGGCGGGGCGGAGCTGGGCCGCCTGCAAAAGGAGGAAAAGAAAAAAAAAAAGAGAGAGAAAAAAAAAAAAAGGAGACCGAGAGAGAGGAGAGGGAGGAAAAAAAAAGGGAGAAAACTGTAAGTGCGTAAAAAAGTTCTCGCCGTGGTGACGGATGCTCAAAAGTTCAGGAGTTTTTCCGATGCTTCCCAAAGCAGCCTGCGACTGAAAAAGAGACTGAAAAAAAGCGAGAGGGAGAGAGAGAGGGAGACTTTGCACTGGGAGATCGGGAAGGTGGATTTTTTTCTTCTTCTGCTCGCTTAAAAAAAGCCAACAAAACACATCCCTCTACTTTTGTCCCTCCTTTGCAGACAACTTGTTGCAGATCCCCGTGGAACAAGGAACTGGGAGCGTGGGAGCCTCTTTGCAAAGGTTTTATTTTCTTAATACTCTTTCTGCGTTTGGAAGTTGCTTTCTCCGCTGCGATTACTTTTTTTTTTTCCCTCCCCCGTTTTCTTTTGAAAAACATTTTCCCCCATTTTCCCCCCCCTCCTTTTTTTCCGTTTTTTTGATTCCCCCCCCCCCCCCCCTCCGCGTGGAGTGCGGGAGCTCGCCGGTGGGCTTTCCCGGGCGAAGAAGAGGAGACTTTCGGCGCTGCCGTCGTTATTCTTCCTCCCTTTTTTCCGCGCTCCGCCGGGGGTCCGCGGAGCGGCGGAGGGGTGGAGGGGGAAGGGACGCGCTGTTTGGTCCGGCGGGGAGGGTGGGGGAAAGCTGACGGGAGGACATGCAGGCTCGCTACAGGGTGGGGGAAAGCTGACGGGAGGACATGCAGGCTCGCTACTCCGTGTCCAGTCCCAACTCCCTGGGAGTGGTGCCGTACCTCGGCGGAGAGCAGAGCTACTACCGCGCCGCCGCGGCGGCGGCCGGCGGGGGCTACACGGCCATGCCGGCCCCGATGAGCATGTACTCCCACCCGGCCCACGAGCAGTACCCGGCCGGCATGGCCCGCGCCTACGGGCCCTACACGCCGCCGCCGCAGCCCAAGGATATGGTGAAGCCGCCCTACAGCTACATCGCCCTCATCACCATGGCCATCCAGAACGCGCCCGATAAGAAGATCACCTTGAACGGGATCTACCAGTTCATCATGGAGCGGTTCCCTTTCTACCGGGACAACAAGCAGGGCTGGCAGAACAGCATCCGCCACAACCTCTCCCTCAACGAGTGCTTCGTCAAGGTGCCCCGCGACGACAAGAAGCCCGGCAAGGGCAGCTACTGGACCCTCGACCCCGACTCCTACAACATGTTCGAGAACGGCAGCTTCCTCCGCCGCCGCCGCCGCTTCAAGAAGAAGGACGCCGTCAAGGACAAGGAGGAGAAGGACCGCCTGCACCTCAAGGACCATGCCCCGCCGCGCCCGCCGCCGCCCGCCGCCGCCGAGCCCGAGGGCGGCCCCGCCGCGGGCAGCGCCGCGCCGCCGCCGCCGCCCGTCCGCATCCAGGACATCAAGACGGAGAACGGCACGGCCTCCCCGCCGCAGGCCGTGTCCCCCCCCGGCGCCGCGCCGCCGCTCGGCGCCGTGCCCAAGATCGAGAGCCCCGACAGCAGCAGCAGCCTCTCCAGCGGCGGCAGCCCCCGCAGCACCCTCCCCTCCAGCCGCTCCCTCAGCCTGGAGGCCCCCGAGCCGCCGCCGCCGCCGCCCCCGCCGCCGCCGCCGCCCCCGCCGCCGCCCCACCACCACGGCCCGGGCTTCAGCGTGGACAACATCATGACCTCGCTGCGGGGCTCGCCCCAGGCCGCCGCCGAGCTGGGCGCCGGCCTCCTGGCCCCCGCCGCCGCCGCCCCGCGCACCGGCATCCCGCCCGCCCTCTCCCTCGGCGGCTACTCGCCGGGCCACAGCTCCGTCTACGGCTCGCCCTGCGGCCAGGCGGCCGCCGGCGCCGCCGCCGGCACCTACCACTGCAACATGCAGGCCATGAGCCTCTACGCGGCGGCGGGCGGCGCCGACCGACCCGGCCACCTGCCCGCCGCCACCGCCGCCGCCAGCCCCGCCGAGGACCCGCTGCCCGACTACGCCATGCCCGCGGGCGGCGGCGGCGGCGGCGGCGGCGGGGCGGGGGGCGGCGGCGGCGGCGGGGCGCTGGGGCACGGCGGGCTGGGCGGCGCGGCGGGCGGCCACCAGGAGGGGCACCACCCGCACCCGCACCCGCACCAGGGCCGCCTGGCCTCCTGGTACCTCAACCAGGCGGCGGCGGCGGCGGCTGCGGCGGCGGCGGCGGCGGGGGAGCTGGGCCCGCTGGCGGGCGCGGCGGGCTACGCGGGGCCGCAGCAGGGCTTCGCCGCCGCCCCGCGGGAGGTCTTCGAGGCGCCGCGGCTGGGCCTCAGCGCCTCGCCGGGCGGCGGAGGCGGCGGCGGCGGCGGGGCGGGGGGCGGCGGCGGCGGCGGCGGCGGCGGCGGGGCGGGGGGCGGCGGCAGCTGTCAGATGGCCTTCCCCGGCAGCCAGCCGCTCTACCGCACCTCCGGGGCCTTCGTCTACGACTGCGGAAAGTTCTGAGCGCGCCCCGCCGCGGGGAGACCGCGGGGAGACCGCGCAGCACCGCGCAGCACCGCGCCGCCGGCCCCCGCCGCGCCCGCGGAGGGAAGCGGGCTCACGCGAAAAGCTTTTGTACAGAGACAGCCCCAAAGCATGTCTTGGTTTGTTAAAGGACAGTGTTACTCCAATAACACGTAAGTTTTTTTTGTTTTTTTTTTTAAATTGCTTTGAGAAATACTTCCCCTCCACCCCCTTCCCCATCCCTTAAGGTATGGTCATGCCCCGTGTTTAAAAGGGGCCGAAAAGTCCAGCGTAGAGTGCCAGCTTCTTCCCCCCACCCCCCTTCCTCTTTTACAAGGACTTGTTTTAAATTGTAAATTGCGACATAGTAATTTATTTTTAATTTGTAGTTGGATGTTGCGGACCAAACGCCAGAAAGTGTTTCCCCTTTCCCTGAAAAGTGACGTTAAAATTGACTGAAACGCTGATTTTTTCACTATATATAAAAAGGGAAACTGTATTAATCTTATTCTATCAATATTTTTCTTTTTTTTTTTGTTGAAAATATTCTGAAGGTATTGCATTGTTTGTTTATTAATAAATTACCATTCAGTTGGAATGATCCTTTACACGTCTGTATATTTTAATACTTTCATTTAGAGAGCGAGAGAAAGAGAGGGAAAAGGGATTTCATAACTAACTTTGTCGCTGGAACAGCTCGTTCCCCTCCGCACAAATTCCAAAGACCATTTAGGAACTGCCAGGTCGAAAAATCCCTTTTCAGTCTCTTCTGCAATATGTTCCACTTAGTCAGCTCGCCTTATCCGCTAGGAAAAAAATACTTTCCCATGGCAGCTCTGAGTTGGCAAATAAACAAACACGTTTTCTTAGCAATTAATGGGCAAGACCTGGAAACATTTGACCATACACAGTAGTATGACAACATTACAGCTTTTTAAATAATATGCCTCTGTAAGGGTGTATTAAGCGATAACTCTGAGGTAGAAGTACATGCGCTAGATTCCTGCCCTTGTGTAACTGTGTATATATGGAGCTATCGATCTCTCTGTGTGTATTTCAAATGTATTTATATATAGGATTTACATATGTATCTATATTTAAAGAAGGATTACGTGTTTATTCATAGCTTCATATACGCATTGCCTATGTTTCTAAACTCCACAGTGTATAGTAGATGCCAGATATTCTGTAGTACCTATATTCTTAAGTCTAATGTAAGCATATATATTGCTGCTTCGTAGAATTGGTAGCAATGCGCGCAATCACATCCGTGAAGCCGGTTCTGTAATATATATTTTTACAGTACTATTTTATTTCAGAAAAAAAAAAAAAAAAAAAGGAGTAGTTGGATGAAAGGGTGCTTGTACAGCCTACCCTTACACCTTTACAGCCGTGCTTTACTCCTGTCCTTTAGGGACATTACTGGTCTGTTAGAAGTGCCCTAATTGCTCAGACTGAAATTATTTTAGAAAGAGTTTGTGTGGGAGAATTTTTCTTACATAGTTGTTTGGGGGTTTGTTTTTGTCTCCTTCCCTCCCTCCTTTTTCCTTAAATCGGGGGGAAAAAAAAAAAATTCCAGGGTAGTAGATGAGTGCTGCAGAGACTGACGTCTTGTCAGATCACGAATCTCACCTTCGGGACGATTTGCAATTAAGAACCTACGGGCAATGGGGCTCACCTTCCCCCTTTGTAAATAACCACCAAAATGCAATAAATTCATGAACTTAAAAGAATCTGCCTTGTCAGTCAGACTTGGGAAGAAGATTATTTGATTACAGACATTTAAGGCCTAAAGTTTGCTTTCAAGATAATACAGTTTCCTATCAGCATCTCTTATCTAAAGGCAACACTTAGCAGTAATTGCTGTTGCATTGTTAAGGGTTACACTGTAAATAAATACAAAGGTATTTACAGTTAAACCTTATTATCTCGCTTTTGAGCTGCGCTTCCCCTCCAAAGCAATAATCTACTATGCAGAAAACACCTTCAGCAGGTCGGATGAACCGGCGGGGGCGTGCATGCGTGTGTGTGTGTGTGTCATTTCATAACGTTGGCTTAAAATGTGTTTATTTAAGTATCGCCTAGTCCTTGCTTTTTCGTGCTAGTACCTCTAAGGAGATTACCGGCCTTATTTCTATTTGTTTGCTGAGTCGGGTGAAACTCAAACGCTCCGTCGTCCGGTTTATGGTAACGCTGAAGCGAAGGACGAGCAAAGCGGAACGCCTTCGCTCCGGGGGCACGTTTTGATCGCAGCTCCCCGTTTTCCCCCTGTAAAGGGAAATAAAACGTTACCTGTTCCCGGTGGGGCTCACCTTCTGCTCCCCACCGTCCCTGTCCCGGTACCGAGCGGGGGGCGGCTCAGCCCTTGCCAGCGGGGTTGCCGAGCCAGGGGCACGGGGGGGGCTTTCGCCGCCCCCCTCCTTCGCTCGCCCCCCGGGAAAGGGCAGCCCCGGCGGCGGCAGCTCCCTCTGCCCCGGCAGCTGGGTTTGCCGGCGAGGGGGCTGCGTGGCAACGCCGTTCCCGCCTCCCCCGCCCGCTATTTAAAATAAAACTAAAAATTAAAGAACGGACAGGGTAGAGAGGCGATTGCATGTACCATTTGCCTGTTATTTTGGTTGCGATCAGGCGCCGGCTTTCCTGTACGTTGGGTTTTCTCGGCCGTCTCCCGCGGTAGGGTGTTTGTGGCGAAAATAAATAGAAGGGAAAGCAGTTGTTAGCTCGGCTTGTTTAATCACCCGTTGCATTGTCGGTGGTGCTGCTCTACTCGGGGAGCCGGGGGGGCTGTGCGGAGCTTAAAGAAGTGCCGTCTATAATTACTGCTAATGCCCCGGCCGCTAATCCTCCGCGGCCCCGGCCCCGCGGGGAGGCCGCGCAACTTGCGCTCCCCGCGGCCCTGGCTGCAAAGGGGGCGGGTGGAGGGACTGGGTTCGCAGTCAGGGAGGGGGCGAAGGGAAACGTCCCGCTCGGCCTCCAGGTAGGTCGAGCCGGGATCCTCTGCCCCCGGAGGGGATCCCTTTCCTGAAGTGACGTGCGTGGTCGCGGCGGAGGTCACCTCCCGGTTCTCGGTGCGACGGGCTGGCTCGCCGCACCCCCGTGCTTCGGCTTGGGTCTTAACAAAAATTATTATTATTATTATTTTCTCTCCCGCTCCGCACAGAAATTGTTCACAACGAACATAGCATTAGCGGTGCAGAGGGTCCCCCCGGTAGGCAGCGAATCGTGCGGGCTCGGCAGCGGGAGGCCGCCGAGGTCCCTGCGGGGTCCCTGCGCGGAGGGGGGCCGGCCGCGCCGCTCCGCGCTCCGCCGGGCCGGGGCCTCCGGCCTGACACGGTGCTGCTGCTGCTGCTGCTGCTGCTGCTGCTGGGGCGGGGGGAAAGGCCCGGGGGGGCTGCTAGAAACCTTCCCGGGCTGGGGCAGAGCCGCGGAGCGGGGCGTCCGCCCGCGGGCAGCGCTGCGGCCCGTAGGGCGCCAACCGCGGGCAGCGGGGCGCAGCGCGGGGCCCTCCTCCCTCTTGCGCTGCCCCTCGCCAGCAGGAGGCAAACCCCGGCGCCCCTTCTGACCTGTCGTTGTCTCCCAGCAGAAGGGGGCCAGCCCCGAAGGCCAAAAGAGACGCGGTCCGACCCTGCGCCGAGGTGGGCACGGGGCGCGGGCCCAGGCAGCGGCTGAAGGGCGCGTCCGTGAGGCCCCTGCGTCTGGGGTGGCAGCGCCTACGGCGAGCGGGGACAGCACGCTGCTCGGCCCCGGCCTGGCCGGCCCAGCGGTCCAGTAGGTGCCAGGTTAGCACGGCGCTTTGTGTTGTGTTTTTAGCTCAAGCTGATTTTTTTTCCCAAAACTATCGCTTTGCTTTTCGTCTAGGGGAAAAAAAAAACCCAACCACTTTTTTTTTTTTTTTAATTAATGTGAGGGACCGTTGCGTTTAGCTGCTTCTGGTGGTTTCTTACTAGTATTTGCTCAGCTGCCGCTTAAACTGAAGAAAACGCAGAGAAGAGGAATATTAGCCCTTCTAAGTTTTCTCCTCGTAATTTCTTCTTAAAGCGAGTGACAGTTCATATTATGTTCTGCAAAGGTCATAACCAAAAATAGCAGAGAAGTGCATGCAAATAGTTGAGAGGACATTGCTTAAAAACCCTTCCCTACCTCCGCAGGCCAGGTCAGAGGGACAACATCGTGAGACTGTGTTGTGGATGGAGACGTTAAGGGAATGTTTCCAAACGGGCGTTTTATGACACCTGGGGCACTTTCTGAAAGCCACGGAGTTCGGGAAAGGCGCTTCCAAGTTAGCACGGGCGTATTTTCATAGTCGGGCTTAACTTCGCGACGCTACCGGTAACCCGGGGGTAGCAGCGTATTGAGCAGCCGGCCGCGGTGCGGCGGCAGGCTGTCCTCTGCCCTCGCCTCCCCACAAACCCGCTGATGAGAGCGGGGCGAGCTTGAAGCTTCGCTCCGGGCTGCGGAGGCTTTGCTTGCGCCTTGCGGGCGCCTCGCAAGCGCCGCAGGCGAAGGCCGGTGCGGGTTTTGCGGGAGGCAGCGTGGAGCCGCCGCGCAGCGAGGGGCGGCCGCCCACGCTCGGGGGGTGGTGGTGGTGGGGGGGTGCTGAGCGCGTCTCGGCGCCCACGTGAAGATGAGCGTGAGGTAACAACGCGCAGTCTTTATTACGCCGTCTTGATTGCGTAGGCAGAAGCGTGCGGCAGCGAGGCGCGCACATGGCTGCGCTGCCCACGGGCCGGTACTGGAGCGCTGCGGCGCGTAGAAACGCTCCCCGTAGCCTTTTCCCGAAATCACCCATTTCAGCAGCAACCGCTAATTGAACATTAGCTTCCAATTAATTTCGCTTGTAAAGTAATTTAAGCCCCCCGGCGCGGTCAGTCCGTTTTTTCACCCGGTTGGGGCCGGGCATGGTGGCTAAATGCTTCTCTCGTGTTAAGGTGCGCGGGTGGGTGCTTGGGAGGGGGATGAGGAGCGCGGCGGTGGGCGCCGTCGGGGCGCCCGAGGCCGAGCCGTCGCTGCGCGGGGGCGCAGGTGGCGCGCAGCCGGGGCAGCGCGGAGGGCGAGCGCAAGTTTACGCGGCAAACTGCGCAAGAGGCTCTCTGCCTCGACCTAGCGGGCCTAAAGTCTGGCGTAAGGGAGCTTGCTCGGTGCTCCCCTGGGACGTGCAACGGGTTTCGATCCGCCGGCATCTCCCATACAAGCTCACAGGCTGGGAGGATCCCACTTACCCTTCCCATGTGGGGTTTTATTTTTTTTTCCCCCCCTCTTTCCCCTTCTGCCTCGCCTCCCCGGCGGCTTGTCTGTGTTGTGAATCCGCCCCAAAGGTGGTGCGGTGCCGCGGTAAGCGTAGCCCTCCTGGTTTAATTACGCTGGGGCTCATAAAGCCATTCGCTTCTTTCCAAAGTAATAAACAAACGTCGCGTTAGGTCAAGATTGATGGTGTCCATGCAATAAAAACGGGCCAGGTCAGGAAGGAATAAAATTCAATCAGAGCTCGCGGAATCATTTTTCAGGGGACAGAAAGACAGAAAAGGAGACGGGGGTCAAGGGAGACGATGTCGCCATTCACAACACACCAGCCGGGAGGGAGGAGGGCGAGGGTTAACGAGCGATTGTTTTTTATCAAGCGGAGCCTAATTGAACGAAACAATAGCCGCATCGGCGGGGGAAGGCCGGCTTCTTGCGCGGGGGAGTCTCTGCGGGGCCGGGCTGCGGCCCCGCACCCCGGCACTGCGGAGCGCGGCCGCGGCGGGCAGCGGGGACCCCTCGCAGCAGTTCAGCCCCTGCGCCCCCCCCCCCCCCCAAAAAAAAAAACCCTTTACACAAGCACCTCAGGCAACGGGCAGGTTATCCCTGCGCCAGCGCGGGGGCTGGGGATGGAAACAGCGGTAGCAAAGGGCCGGGTGCCTCGGGGAGGAGGGCAGGACACCCTCATTTCGCAAGAAGGCGTCCTAAAAGGCCTGCTTGGAGGGCCGGAGAAGCAAGCCCCAGCTCTCCCGAGGGTCACGCCGGCGGGTGCTGGGCCCCTCGGTGTGACTTGCAACTAGCCCCTCTCCCCTTGCGTTCCGTTCGGTGGGAACGCTGCTGGCATCCCGAGATTTGGGAAGCGGCTGCGGAGCTGGCACTTGCGGGACACCCGACGGGCGGTGGGTGCCGGCGCGGCTCTGGGAGCGGGGCCGTCGGGGGGCCGCGGTGTGCAGGGAGGCGGCGGCACAGCCCCGCAGGCAAGCCCCTGCGCTCCCAGGGGCTCGTTTTCGTCCTGACCCGGCCTCGCCTGCTTCGCCAGCAAAGGCTCCCTCCCTCCGTTGAGCCGGCAGGGCGTTTAAGGGGGGGGATTTCTCCCTCACCCCCCAAGCAGCCGCGTCTGTTGTGCGCACCTCCGCGACCTTCTAGGCCGGTAACTTGCGCCTTGCTTGGTATGCGTGTGCCGCAAAATAATAGCTATTAAAAAGCACTGGGATGGGGGGGGGAGAAGGCGGCCCTGGCTACCGGTGAGAGCTCACAAGCTCTCCGGCTGAACGGGAATTGGGTGGTCGGCAATTTTTTTGCCCCCTAAATAAACACAGCTTGAGACGACTTGGGTGGGCAGAAGGGAACAATTTGTGAGCCGGAGAGCAAGTGAGCTGGGCAGGCAGCCGGGCCGCGACTTACCTGCTGGAGACTTTCACCTGACCTTTAGGTGTCAGGGGGCTTGGTTGTGCAGTGTATTACCCCACATTCGGGTCAGCTGCTTGAGGCTGCATTCAGCAGAATTAAAACAACAACAATGAAACCCCCAAACTGGAATCCCCCCTCCTTTCCAGCCCCCATCGCCTCTGGGGAGAATGCAGGAAAACCAACACATTTAGAACCATTAACTCTTAAAATAGCTGAATTTCCTCCAGTAGAAAAAACGCAAATTATTACACTCATGAGTTCAGGATATTTATATATTATATGAATCGATGAATAAACAGGTCGTATCGCTAGAGCCATCGCCCCGCAGAAGGCAAGAGCTCAGTTTAGAAGAAACGCCGTAGCCGTTTTCCCCCCACCGTTCCTGGAATTTATTTACTTGCCAGAACATTTAAGCGGCCGAGTTTAATTTTTTTTTTTTAAATAAATATTTGAAATAAGGAAAAAGAAGAATGTTTTCCATTGAACGATAATGTAAAAGTACTGATAATATCGTCCAAAGCAGAAGAGAATTGTTTAAACAATGTCGGTGCTTGCAAGATTGCCCAGTATAAATACATTCGCACTGCCTTTTTGATGCGAGTTTCTACTGGAATTCTTTTTTTTCTGTACATGTTTGTGTGTATAGATACGTATTTCCCCGCTCGAGATTGCGTGAAATAGGTCTGCAGCTGCAGGCTAGCGGAGGGGCAAGTCGCCCTGCCAAGCCCCCGTCGCCCTGGGCCGGGAGTGCCCGGCGGGGCCGCGGGCCGGAGCCGGGCGCTCGCACACTCGCCCCTGCCAGCGAGGAGCTGCTCACCGTTTTCCCTTAGCGAGGATCTATGGAAGTGCTCCCGGCCAGCGCTTCTAACCTCGCCTCTCAAGGATGGGACGGATTTAAAACCGAATAACGAATTGCAGAAAAATTACGGCTTTCTCCGGACGCCGTTCCCCGCCCCCCCAAGCGCTTCCCCGGGGGGGACGGACGGACGGACGACACACGGAGCGCGGAATGAACCGGTGCGAGCTCATTAGCAAAGCAAAGGTTGCAATTAGCGTCTGCTGCTGCGAACCGACCTCTCCCCCGCCCGCCTCCCCTAGCCCCCATCACCAAATAATTGCAAAGTATCTGTTGATGTTTTTCTTCCACCCGTCAAAACGTTGGAGCTCTGCCTGCTCCAGCGCTCCTTTCTGCGTTTGTTGTGTCTGGAGACAATGCTCCGCCAGCGAACCCTCAGAGGTGAAGGGGGGTCACACGGGGAGGCAGGGAGCGCGGCCCTGTCAGCCGGCTGGCGGCCCCCCCTCGCCTCCCGCCCCTGCAAACCTGCCGCCCAGAGGCGACGGGGGCGGGCGGCGACCCCCGGCCGGCGAGGCCGGTCCCCCTCTCCCCGCGCTGCCCCGGGCCGGGAGGGGGAAGAGGACGGGACCCTCCTGTCCGCCCGGGGGGCGCGGCCGCTTTTTGTGCGAGGGGCCGGGGGCGAGGCGGGGGACTCCCCTGTTGTCCCAACTTACATCTAAATTTTGTTTTTCTCAATACTTACAGCAATCCATCCGGACTCCGCCGTTTCCCCCAATTTACACCTAAATTTTATTTTTCTTAATACACTGAGAGCAATCGATCCGTCTCCGTGTGCGACCAGAGCTGGCCGCGGAGCCGTTTCCCACCACCTACGTACCGTGCCCCAGCAGCGGGTCTGTTCCCCTCTCGGCCCCCCTTTGCTGCTGCCCTTCAGGCTGACGCTGCGAGCAGGAGGTGTATTTTTAGCTGGCGCTGGCGGTTTTGCTCCGCGACCCCGAGGAAACCCCCGTCGCTTTGTCTCGCCGGCCTTCCGCGGCGGGGCCGGGGAGGAGGGCGGCGGGCGGGCCGGCTGCGCCGCCGGCGGGCCCCGGGGCAGGGCCGACCCCGACCCCCGCCCCGGCCCTCTCGCAGGGGTGGCAGGGGCTGGTGCTCCTGCGGGGCGACCCCGCCGCAGGCGGCCGCCACGCTGCTGGCTCCCTGCGGGGATTTTACAGCCCACGAGCGGCCGGTGGTCCCGAGCGCCCCGACAGGCCTCGGGAGAGGGAAAATAATTAAAAAAAAAAAAAAAAAGCAGCTTTCGTGGCAGTTTTAGCGTTGGCAGGACAGGCTCCGGGGGAAGGGCCGCGGCCCGCACGGCGGAGGCGAGGGGCCGAGTTACGGCTGCGAGATGCGAGGTGGCGGCGGGGGCCGCAGGCAGGGCCGGGCCGGGCCGGGCCGGCTCTCCCGAGCGGGCCCCAGCCCGCCGCAACCCGCGGGGCAGGATCTGGGCCCGCTCGCCTCTCCCCGAGCGCCCGGGCAGCCCCCGCCCCAGCGCGGCCAGGACTGTCCCGCTTCTCCCCGTCGTAGCGGCGCAGGGTGAGCCCCTCCGCTTCCCACGCCGCGCGGGACAGGCTGCCCGGGCCGGGACCCCCGGCAGGCTCCCGGCTCCGCCATCCCCTCCCCGGCCCCTGGCGGGCAGGGCGGCCGCAGGCTGGCCCCGGCGAGCAACCGGCCTTCCCCGGCCAGCGCTGCCGCTCGGCAGCCGGCAGAGCCGGGCTGAGCGTTGCCTGGGCGTGCCGGGGAGCAAAAGCAAAACCCACCTTGCCCTTTGCTTTTTTAGCTGCTGCCGGTGGTGGGACGCCTGTGGAAGGCACGGGAGGCTGGGGGCACGCTCGGTTATTTACTGCGGGAGCTGCCCTTTTAAGTTAACGAAGTTGTAATGACCCCAGATGAGGCATGAGACGGGCAGAGGGGGAATGTATCTTTCCGTACCTGCCCGCACAAAACGCTTGACATACGCATTAAACCGATGTACAGAACATCAGTCTCTAACTGGTGTATTAGCTACATATATAGATATCATCTCCCTAAATCGTCGCGGTTTTGTTGGGGTTTTTTGTTTTGTTTTTTAAATTTCGTTTTCAAAAAGTGATTCCGTGGTCATTGCAAAGAGCGGTACTTCAGGAGGAATTCAAAATGGGGCAGGAGGATGGCAGTGGGGAAACCGAAAAGCAGTTCAGAGCTTTGCCAATTGTAAAAAGCAGCGGGGCAGTGCTGGGACGCACGTTTTGTCCTGTCGCGACCAGTAGATTTTGGTTTTTCTTTACAAAAGCAGCAAAAAGACATCCAGCACAGGGTCACCGCGGAGGGGCCGCTTGGTCTAGAACCATTTTTTGCCTTGCCATCCCCTTCCCGTCTCGCGTCCCAATATAGACACCGAAAACGGAGAATAAAAATGCTTCTCTTGAATGCGCCACAGTTAGAGATGCCAAAGAAAAAAAACCAGCCCTGAGGTCGAAGGAAAACTGGCAGCTCATGTAAAGGTTCCCAGCCCTCTGCAGAGATGTGTGAACTAATATTCAGATGTACCAGCAAGCCTCCGAGTGAATCACTGTAAGCGAAAAATAGTTCCCAACAATACAAAAATACCTTGTCATAAAAGCGCTTTAATACTTTTTTTTTTTTTCTTTTACTACGTGCGCCACCAAAGATCCGCCACCAGCAGCCTGTGACCGCTCGTCCCAGGCGCTGCAAAGGCGGCAGCCCCCGGGCAGGCGGAGCTCGCCCCCTCCCCTCCGCCACCCGCCGCGGACCCCCGAGGGTCCCCCAGCCCCACTCGGGGCTGCCCCGGGGCGTGGGGGCACCCCTGGGCACGGGGGGAGCCCCTCGGCCGTGGGAGGCGAGCGCGTACCGCCGGGGCTGCGCAGCGGACCCACGCGGTGTGAACGCTGCGGGGGGAAGCCCGGTAATGCGAGGACACGCACCCACGGGGAGGGGGTTTACTGTTCTTTTACTCTAAAAAAAGGCGCAGCCGCGGAGTCGTGACCATTCGAGGGGAAAAGCACCCCAGGAGGCTTTGTGTAAATATACCCACGCGTGGAGGTGCACCCGCGGGGGGCGAGTGGCAATGCGTGCGTGACGCCGCGGGGAGCTCCAGGCCTCCCCACCAACGGGGCGTCCGCGACCCACTCGGCGCTGGCTTATGCCTTGGGAGCCCGGGCGCACCGCGGAGCCTGTGCGTGGGGGCTGGAGAACCTCACACGCGTGGGGCGCTGCTTGGAGCTAGCGCAACAGGGACACCTCTCCCTCTGCGCTGCTCCCCTTCCCCTCCCCGCTGCGAGGCCGCGTACCCCGGGCACCTGTAGCAAGGGGCCCCAAGCAGCGCCCGGGCTCCCGTGCTTCTCCTTCCCCCGTGGGCTGGGGCGGCCTCGCTCCCGCGGGGCCAGCCCCGAAGGAAGCGGCTGCTCCGGCTGCCGGGGCGCGCACCGCTCCGCGCCGCTCCGCGCCCCGGGCCGCCGCCACCGCCAGCTCGCAGGCATCTCCCGCTGCGCCTCGGGCCCACGCTGCGCGGCCGGCGCACAGAGAGCCCTCTCTCTCCCGCAGCCCGGCTGCTCGCAGGCTGCTCCCCAGCCCCGGGCCGTCCCCCCGCACCGCTCCCATCACGAAACCGCAACCGGGCGCAGCCGGAGCCGCTGCCCCCAGCTCCGCGCTCAGCACCCCCCCGCCCCCCCCCCCCAACAGGAGCGTCCCCCCCAATACAAAGCAAAAAAATAAGAGGCGCGCTCGGAGAAGGTGTATCTCCTGTCTGTCTCCCCTCTGTGTATCTCGCCCTTTGCTCATTTCGAGGCATAAAGCTAAAATGATGGGAGTAACTGGTGGGTGGAAGATCCTAAACCAACGGGAAATGTATGGGCTCGACGACCTCTGGATAACCCGGGTACCTTGGCACGAAAAGTGCAAAAATATTTACTCACCTTGAAGTTTCTATTTTTTTTTTAAAGCTTTTTTATTTATTTTGTTTTTATTTCTTAAGTCATCTTTTGAGATGGTTCAAGCTCCCGTCTGAGGTCTAATTATAGTAAGCAGGAAGAGGATGGAAGGGGAATGGGTCGATTCTGGGAGGGGGGCAAAAACCAAAACACCCTAAACCCCCGGACCGGGAAGGTGCTGGACAAAAAGGCATTCTGTGACTCACGGACACTCTGAAATGAAGGTCTGAAAAATGCTTACAAGCCCCCTCTGACGGGTTGGAAAGCGATTCCAGCAATTAGGAATTAATTCGGCATGGTCAAAAGGCGATTTCACTGCAAGTTGTATCAAGTTATCCAGACTTTTAAGAGTTCAAGTGGTGGAAATGGGCCGCTGGGGTGGAGGTAAGGCTGCAGGAAAGAAAAACAAGGAGTGTTCAGGAAAAGCAGAAGAGGGGAAGCCATGGAGCAAGGGCCGGAGGGATGGCGAGCCCCCGTTAGTGCCAGGGGTCTGCTGCTGTTGTTGCTGGAGGAGAGGGGAGGCAGGGGACAGGGGATGCTTTTGTTTTTCATATGGGAGAAAGTATTAAAAATGCGCTGGAGGTCCTAGGTAATAGAAAGATGAGTTTTAATTAAAAAAAGGAAATCAGTGGGCTTGCTGGCTGATCAGTACTTCAGGAACAGTATCGGGGGGGGGGTGACCCCTCCCCAGTTAATGGCAGGATCCAGAATTAGCCCACGCAGGGCTGATCCCGGGATGATGTGCAGGGCAAGAGGCACAGGGAGGGTGTGGAGGGGGGATAAAACCGGGCTTTCACGCACAGACAGGCCAGCAATAAAACCATCCCGGGGAGGGGCGGCCACCCACCCCGGCAGCTCATGGTGGTGCTGGCTGTGGGGTGCACCCCTGGCACGGGTCCTGCGATGCCCACCGGGCCCAGCCAGCACTCAGGCATTGGGATTGTTCTTCATGAGCTCCACGTCAGCGTCCACCATCTCCCTCACCAGCTCCTGCAAAAAGGGAGAGAGGCAGATGAGGGCTCCAGTGCAGGGGACGAACAGGCAGCAAGTCGCGAGTGCCCCGGAGCACAACGAGCGCTCCCGGCCCCCCGCAGCAGGACCAGGAGGGGTTGGGGCTTTGCGGGGCTTTTCCCGCAGCGGCCCTGGCCCCAGCGTGTGTGTCGGTGTGCTGCTGTGCACCGGGGGTGCCCATCGCTGCCATGGTGGCTGCTGTCTTCAAAGCAAGAACGTGGGCAGGGTCACTGAAAATGGGATTTCTCAGTGTGCCCGCGTCACCCCACACAGAGGCCCCCCCTTTCCCTTCCCCTCCCCGTGGACTGCTTTTAGAGGGCACGAACACCTGGCAGGTACAAAGCACTCCAGAAAGGCCACTCACATCAAACGTGACTCTCGGCTTCCAGTTCAGCTTCTGTCTGGCTTTGGTACAGTCCCCTTGCAGAAAATCCTGCGGAAAAGAAGAGAGAGGCGCTGCGAGAAGCATCCACCTTCCCCACCTTGATGGCCTCCCCATTGCTCGCCCTTCCCCGTGAGCCGAGTGCGGCCGGAGCTGCCGTCAGACTCTTCCGAGGACAAAATATTTCTCTTTAAGATGCAATTTTAGTGGAAGCTCATATGCCTATAAATCACCAGGAGGCAGCATCCTTTCACCAGGCTATTTCAGAGTGAAAGAGTTATTCTTTGTTTTCATGTGTGCGCGGGGTTTGAACTCCAGTCTTACGGCTGTATAATGGTGAACGTTTTATAAGAAGTTGTCATATGTCTTAGTCATGCTATTGAATGAGCTGTTTCAAATTCTTTTTTCCCCCATTTGTTTAAATAATGTAAATCACAGAGCAAACATGACAACTATTTTCTTTCAAATAAAAACGTGATCACAGACAGATGATGCTGAAAGACTGCTATGAATATGGGTAACCACATGCAACAGTAGTAAACATCCAGCTTTTGAACGCCTACATATTTTTTTCTATGGTATTTTGAGCATCCACGTGGAAAGAAAAGTCTTAATATCTCGTAAATGAAAAGAAATTATCTTGAAACCATTACAGAAACCAAGACTTTGGTCATATTCACTTTACTGTTCAAGTATTCTTAAAAAGTGCTACCACACCAAAACAATTCCACAAACAGTCATCAAAAATAACATAAGAAAATTAAAGAAAAAAGCTCCTTTGACTACAGTTCTAATTGAATGAAAAAACTGACTGCATCTTCCTTTAAAATTCGAATACTGTGTTTAAATAGTTAGCTTTTTCCAACTGTATGTGTTGATGTAATAAAATATATCACCTCTCCTCACAAGCTTCATTTCTCTGTAGCAGTAAATACTAAAGTTCTATCTGTCTAGATTTAAAGAAAACCAAACAAAACCACCTTGGTTACAGAACAACAAGGCTAAGGCTGAATTCTGCTCTTGCCTTTGGCTTTATGGTGGTAACAGAGCAGGCTTTCCAGAACAATTCATGGACTGCCTTTCTTCTCCCTCTTCCACTCTCTGACCAGCGGTGGAGCTAACGAACATTTTCTGGCTGTAGATTTTTTTAACTGTACTGCCCGCACACTACATTTTTCAGATGCTCTCTTTCGTGCATGTGCGGTTCAGGTCATGTTAACTTCCAAAATCACCTCATCCTGTGCAGTAAAATGTAGGAAATTCTTCTTCATAATTGTGCTCCAGAAAGCTAGACAGCTTGCTTCCAGGAGCGGAGGAAATCCACCAAAGGAAATATTGCACCGAAGAAGGGGATGTGGAACAAACACGTCTGCTGAGACTATTCCGGGCAGCATTTTTACTAGTTCAGTCTTTAGGCTAAAAACACTTCAGCCTGCCTTCAGAAAAGAGTAAACAGACGGATCAGAACAAAATGATATGAAAATAAAAAATGCCATGATTTCCTTAAATTAGACTAAATGATTTCCTACTGCAGCCCTAGAATGGGTTTTCAGAAACTGCAGCAGACATTTGAGACCAAGTCATGCAAAACCGCATCAACTTGAGGGATCCCCTGGAGGGTCGTGTGAATATGGATTGCAAAATCTGGTTTGAAATGGGAAAGACGCCCACTAACTTTGATAAAATTTGGATCAGACCCTAATGTGCTCATGGAGGTATGCCTTTTATCTGGAGTTCAGTTTAATTTATATTATATACGGGTGTATATATGTGCCTGGAAACAAGGAAATCCTTCTTAAAATAATAATTTCAGTATAAAAACAATTGCCTTTTATTCAGTCCTAATTCAAGCCATTAGCTGGAAGTGAAGCGTTTTAATACCACCTAGTTTTAAGTCATAAAAGCTATGTCATAAAACTTAGACTTTCATTTTTATAAAGGCTGTGTAAGTAATAATTTTACATCCACAATCTTTATATCGAAAACATCGTTTTAAACTGAGCCTTATCTAGGATACTGGCTTCCCATCTAAAAAAAAAAATGGACCGGGAAGAACAGAATGAATTGCCATCGCCTGCTGTATGTAGCTGCATTCTGCTTTTGAACAGCTTGGGAGCAGTCTTTTAACTTTCTTGGTCAAATGCTTTTTCTTAAAACAGTTTATCTAAAAAAATACTTTACCTAATTTCAGGCCTTCATTTAATAACATAAACACTCAGAATAGACCAAAATAAGGTTGGGGGGAGGTTGCAAATCAGTAAAAGTGAAGTTATTTGCAGTGCTGGATTATACATAGAGAGAACACAAACAACTGGTGTATTAAATCCATTAAAGTTTTTTTAAAAAATGTATTTTTCCTTTAAAAGTTCACATGCTTTAACAATGATGCAGTAAAGGTATTATGGCATAATCTGTGAGCAAAAAAAAAAAGAAAAGAAAAAGAGAAAAAAGAAGATTTAATATATATGATAATAGAAATTCCTCAGCTGAGTTAGGTTAAAAGATTTTAAATGGCTCTCCTGAAGAAGTTTGTGTACTTTTGGGAAACACTGCTTTGCCCGTAATGCTATTTTCAAATAAATCTATCTACAAAGTGTCTCCTAGGCACTTTTTAAAAGGTTCTCTTACAAAAGCTACTAGGTACAGAGATCAAATGAAACCATAATATTAACACCACATTACATCTAAATTCAAGGTTTGATTGTATTCTTATTAGTCAAAGTTTCAACACTGAATGGAAATGATGACTGGAACAAAGCTATTCCTGATTAAAGGATTGTATTGCAGTCATGTTTCCTGTATTTTTCTACAAGTAGCTCATAATATGAAAACAATAAGGTAATTACAATAAAATAAGAATATTAAAAAAAGCTTCTCTTGGAACTGAATGACTGCTTGTTTATATTATTCAAGTCTTTCACTGAAACCAGAGATGCATCTGTCAGACTTCCAAAAGGAAAAAATCCACAAAAAAACCCACAAACAAAAAAAACCTCTGGCATGCCGATCATTAAAGGATATTGATTTTTCAGTGTCAGGGCTTCACTTTGTAGAGGTACAACCAGATCAGAAAGCAAAGAAAGAAGAGGTGAGGCTTCACTGGAGAAAACCTGGATTTTTTGGGGGGGAGGGAGTGGGGGGTGGGATGGGGGGGGGGTGTTACTGAAAAACTGCTGCTGCTGCTGAATGTAAACTGCCCAGTATCCCTGTTCCGGATGGAAAGGCACCTGATGAAATCACACTGCTTCATGTTTTGTATTCCTGCAGGATAACTTTTTCTGTGGCGTTGTGCTTTACATACCGACAGGAAAACAAAGTGCTCTGACTCCATGAAAACCCTGAGGATTTAGATACTGAGCTGAGAGTCTGCCAACCTGAAAACACTGATTAAGGCTTGCTGTTGTTTTTACAGTACTCAGATCATGAACATAAAATTAAGTCTTTGCTTTTAGTTATGCATTTTGGGAGGAACAAGCCCTTATTTTCCATGCAAATACAGTTAACATAAGTGAATAGTAATGACAAGTTTTACCTGCAAGCTAAGAGTCGGAAACAACATCCAGGTAAATATTTAAACGGAACGAAGATGGAAAAGACGGCAGTCAAATTCTCTGTTGCCACTTAATATGAGAGTAAACTCTCCTATGGCTTTATATGCACCTCACTGTCATATGACTGCCTTTCAGAGAAAAGAATGAGTTTATCCGATGTGAGTTTTTCTGTTTTACCTTTTCTGTAAATGAGGCAGTGTAACTGTGTAGAAAATACCCCATTGTTACTAAATCTGATTTTATGATTATTCAGTTTTATTGTCCAAATGCATGCAGACAAATACATACAGATAAGCAGAGAGAAATTTCTTATGCAATGCAGTAAGGCATTTTTAAATTTGGTTTTAAAACCATGAGACAAAAATGTAAAATATTTTAATGTAAATATCACATTTCCCAAGCTCTTGTTCTGAGTGTCATCACGACTCCTATTTTGACTCGCACAGTGATTGATCTGGTTTCGCTGTGCAATGTATCAGTGTCTCATTCAATTAACTCTAACTGAAAATTTAAAGCCTCAAGACAATGTGAGAAAAAGGAGATAGCGTGGCCTGAAAGAAGGCCAAGGCTTCCTTTATTACTACAGCTCAGCTGATTCCCTTTAAAATGTGCCTTTGCTGAAGCCAGCACCGAGCGCCAGCTTTTGCTCTCTCTTACACCAGAATAAAACTGAGATCAAGTCCTCAGTAAAACACCTGCGATGGAATTGTGCCCAGCTCTGCTCGCTGCAGCAGAGACAAGGCTTTACCTCTAAAAATAAACAGACTTGATCTAAGCACACAACAGTTTTACTGCATCTGAAAAGCAGCCAGGGTTACGTTCACAATCGGCACGACTGCTTGGAAGAGAATTTGTTACATCAGAGCTCCCATAAGCAAAGAGCACAGACCCAGCTCGGTGGAGGCTCTGGCGTGCGTGTTTAGTCTTGCACTCTTCTGCTTGAGAAGTTTTGTCAGGAAGGATTTCAAGATTCTAGGGGCCAAAGTTTCCTGCAAACCCTGCTTGTGTTTTGTTTTCCTTATTTCCTTCTTAAAACCATCGCCTTTCAGCTTTAACTCATCCTGTTAAAAGAAAAATTAACAAACATAGCTACTTAATTAGACAACATTAGCTTGCAGTTTTGTGTTTTCACCATTATCATAGAATCATAGAATGCTTTGGGTTGGAAGGGACCTTTAAAGGTTGTCATCTAGTCCAACCCTCCTGCAATGAGCAGAGACATCTTCAACTAGATCAGGTTGCTCAGAGCCCTGTCCAACCTGACCTTGAATGTTTCCAAGGATGGGGCATCTACCACCTCTCTGGGCAACCCGTTCCAGTGTTTCACCGCCCTCATTGTAAAAAATTTCTTCCTTATATCTAATCTAAATCTACCCTCTTTTAGTTTAAAACCATTACCCCTTGTCCTATCACAACTGGCCCTGCTAAAATGTTGTATCTCAGTAATGTATATATCAAAGTTTATCTTACGAAATAGTCTCCCCTTTTGTGCACTTTCTGGAGCATTTTTCATAGCAGTTTTTAATGAGGGTTCATGTAGCACATCTCAGTAATAACATCAGCCCCACAGTGTATATGGGTATCTGATGCAGCTCATTGCTTTGAGAACGGCTTTGTTAAAGTGTTTGTTGCAAATAGTCAGGAGACTGCAGGCATTGCTCACTAGGCAGTTCTTCTACCATTGCCCTTATCCCCCATTCCCTAGAGTTCTCCTGCCCCTGCCACGAGGCCTGGGGACGTCATCTCTTGACCCAGATGCAACATTGGAGAGCAGTTTCTGTGATTTCAGCTGAGCTATTCCCTGTGTGCTCCGTTAAGAAAAGTAGTAAGATCTCACTAAATCTAGAGCCTATAACCGTGCACCTTACTGGTGCAAAATTCAATGCATGGTTCAGCTAAGCTCGGGTCAAACCCCAGAAGGAGTCACAGTTACTAAGCACTGCCTCTGCTGTGCACTGCTCTGTAAGTACTTCTGGAGATCCACAAGGCAGAGAGCACTGGCTTGATTTCTTTGCGAAGGGCAGTGTTTGTTATAATATCTATAGTAACAGGGACAAAACAGTATAATTATAAAGCAAGAGACTCCTATCTCCACAGTAAATATGAGGAGACTGAAGATAAAACATATCAATGAGCAAAGCCCAAGCCTAGCAAGGAACACAGTAAACATCTTCAGGAATTTAAGATGAGCCGTAATGTGTCGTCGCTCAGTTTGCATTTTTTCTTTCCACTGTTGCAAAGTTGTGGAGCAGTTAGGGTACCAAGGGAATAGAAGAATGCCAGTGAATTTGGTTCCTGATCTAAATTTGTTTTAATGCAGCATGAACAGGCTGCTTTCCACTCTTGGGTCAGCAGTCTTTTGCAGAAAGACGGTATTGTTTGCAAAGAACCGCAGGAAAAGGCAAAAGCAACCAATAGACTGAAACTCACGTATAACTAAATGCCATTTAAAATAAGAGACATAATGTTTTTTTCCCCTAGCATGTTTTCCTATGCAAATCCGCTCCCTATTCAGAAAGCTCCATTTTTACTAAAACCATGTTGAGGGAGAAGGGGAGAGCGAAGAACGACTTGAGCAAAGGGATGATTCTGCGTGGCGCTGAGCCCCTGCACATCTGATGGACCTCGGCAGGCTGTGAGCGCCGGGCATCTTTAGGGTAAGGTCTTATCTCAGGACTCCACTGTACTCCAGCAATAAGGCATCAACACAAGCCACACAGTCAATAAAACCTGAGCACAGCCTTCACTTTTCCACCGGGAACCAGGGGTGTTAGAACAGCGGCTTTATCTTATCAGTTTGATAATCTTTAATTTGACCAGCTTCCAAAGGGTTAAGGCAAATGAACTCGGAGCGGCAATAAACATTAGGGTGATAATAACAGTAATGGAGCTCCTCTCCCTTCTCCTCCTCCTCTTCCCCTCCCTCCCCTGGGCTTTTTCCACTTCGCTGCTGCCTATCAGCCCAAACCGAAGCTGAAGCCAGACCTCTCTTTCAATGACAGGGGGTGATAAGAGACGTGAAGAAAACAGCAAGCTGTCTGGTCTGCTCAGGAAGTCGGGGACGGGCGGTATTGTCCATCAGCGGGGCCACGCGGCCGCCGGAGGCCGGGAACAATGCTCCGCTCTGGGGAAATGGGCTCACTCAGCGCCGGCCCTGGCAGCCCCACCGACACCGCAGATAAAGCCATGAAGCAGGGGGAGCCAGCCCCGGGTGCCTTGGGAGCCTCGTCGCCGGACCCTAATCACTTTGACGGAGGCGGTGCCCCGGTGAATCGACGTGAGGCCGCAGCCCGCACGCGTCCCTGGGAGGAGAGCATGTGCAGACCTCAGCCGTGGTGTGAGCGCCAGCGGAGCTGCAGGCACAAGAGCCCCTTGCAGGGCTGAGCATTACTCAGATCTAATAACTTGCCAAGTGAAGCCTGAGAAAACGTCTTGGCCAGTACCGTCCCCAAGCCAGATAAAATTCCTCCCGAATTACAGCCTGATATCCCTGAAGCCAGTGCTGAATTTCACTTGCTTTGGATCTGGAGCTGAGCTTGCTCATCAGGAGCCGTCCTGCATGGGGATTGGCATAGCTCTGCTCTGGGGCATCTCGCTGCAAGTCGGGCCATGGGTGCTTTTCAGGATCCCACGCGTGAGGTACGCTGAAGGGTGTTACCCCTCCAGCAGGGAAAGCCCCGCTGCTGCAAACAGCAAAATTCCTGCAGCTGGCTGTGGTGAGGCAGGTGCTTCCCTCCCTCTCAGTTTGCCCCGAGGCCCAATTCTGCGCTCCTGGAAAGACCTGGAAGGTGTTCCCCAGCTTGGATGCAAGTGTAATTGTAACTTCGGCGCACGGCTCTGCAAAACACCAAAGAGGCTTCTGAATGGCCAGATCGTTTCTAGTTCACAGGAATGCCTCTGCTGAAAAAACAGGGAACTTCTGGAGGAGAGGAAGAAGATCAATTTTTTTACTGGAAATGGAATATGGCCCCTAGGGTTAGCTGTCTTCACTGACTGACATGTCAAGATGAATAGGAAAACTGATAACCCCAGAAATCCATGCTGCAAGGCTACTTAGTTTCTTCTCTTCCTCCACTAAAAAATATTTCATTTATAACAACATATATTGGAAATGTTAATAGGTTTAGTTATCATTGCTAGTCAAATACCAAATGATAAGCAACAAAACAATAAACATTAGGACAGTGATCTTGTATTCTACCTATAGATGTTTATCTATCTACCTTTAGAGCATCAAGAAGCAATTTAATGAATGCAGGTCTATGATTAGCAGAATATTACTACTCTATAGGAGGAATTCTTTATCTTGTACAGGATGCATCGTTTGTGGTGATTTTACTACCCCTACAGATATTCACATCTCTGAAAAAATCAAGGCATTTGTTATGTTAACATCAAAATGATATTAAAATTTGTTTTGGAAGGGAATGCTGTTATGTTTGCCCTAATAAAAATATTAATTTACTCAATTGCTGTCTTTGCCCTGTGTTCAGTGCTCACCTCACTACTCTGAAGGCTTGGCTGTGACTCAGGTTGGGCAGGAGAGACGACACTCCCTTCCTTACCTGTTATATTGATATATGAACCTCTGTCTCCCTGAAGCTTGTCATAAGACTGAGGGGGAAAAGGACAGAGAGGGGATGGATACTTCTCCCTTCCTGTCATCCTCCCTGCTATGGATTAAGTAGTCCAAAAGAGTTAGCATGGAGGATGGTTAGTAATTTCTCACTGAAAAACAGCTGTAAAATGCTCCCTCCCTGCAGTACGGGGGCTGACGAAGGCAGCTGCCACTTCTCTGGACAGAGCAGTTAGGTACTGACTTTTACTGCTGGCTGTTTTTTTAGAAGCAGCCTCCCTCTACACGGTCATAAACCTGACCTAATTTATGGGACGCATCACCTCCCCCCCCCCCCCCCCCCGCCCCCGCATTCCAGTTTCTCACTAAAATCCCCATTTGATTTGAAAACCCTTTTCAAGACACAATATACAGAAATAATAAGCTGTGAAAGGCTTAAAGGGAGCTCATGAGCTGCGAGTTTGTTACTCAAGGAAAAAAAAAAATCCATTTCAAACACAGTATGTGGAGGGGACTTAGGATGGGATACCACGCAGCTCCTGTCTGCAAAAGTAAAGCTATCCTTGCCCGAACACCTCTGGTTACAAAGCAAGCAATGGTCCACAAAAGGGTTAAAATAAAACAAGGTAGGATAATTTCTGATTCTGAGTACGTCCCAAATGTATTCTCCAGTGCGCTTGATAGAGAAGGAAGTCCAAGCAGTGGCCTTTCACATGACATCATAAAAGCCTAATTTATCACCAGCCACCAAACATCTAGAAAATCATAACATCCTTTCAGGAAAGCCATGTGCAAAATAATCAGATTTACTTTGATGAAAGCTTTAGTGCTTGAGTCCAAGTAGGACACTACAAAGAATAACCCTTTGCAGGTACTGTCATACAACAAAGCAGGTCATATTTAATGCTTCAAACTCACGCTTTATCCATTAAAAGGCATAAGCCTTTCTTGCCCATAAACAAATGTATTTCTATTCTGCATGTGTGTTCAACCAAGACTACTAAGATAAAACACTGGTCACAGCAAGGTAGCCAGCTGAATATTTCCTTTACAGATGAAAAGCATAGTATTGCTGCAAATAAAGGCATTGTGTTCCCCACTGCCTTGTCTCACAGTCCCTTGCAAGGGTGTTAGGGATGTGGGCTGAGTATTGCCACAGCATCTCACTGCTTTTGAAAGGATAAAGCCCTCCCAGCACACTCAGCATCACCGCCACACTGAACCGAGGGGTGCGTTCCACCTGATAACATCCAAAATGCTTTGCAAAAGACACTCTCTTCTGTCTATCCAAGGTTCTCACTGTTCTGGCTATTCTACATCATCTTTTTTTGGTGGGCAGTGTAACCTGACTGTCTTGCTGGAAAAATACTGCTCAGCAAGCAGCATACCTCGGGAAAATCAATTGGTTTCATATTTGCAAATGAAATCAAACAAGTCCACATTTTGTGTTGATTAGGTAGACAAAACAGACTGCAAAGCAATTAATGAATGGCTACAAATATCAGCCACATGGTGTTCAAGATTTATTTTTTGTCTGTAATGTAAGTTGATTGGTGAGTATTTAAAGATGCACAGATTCCAATAGCCATTCAGTTCACTGATCTTGCTGCTTAATAATCTGACCCTTAGGCTCCTGATGGTCAATGGCCACAGGTTATTCTGGTCTGACTGGAAAAATAACCGGATTTTCCACACCATTCTTCGTAGTTTGTTGTTGCATGTTCTGTGATCTTGGTTAATAAAAATAACTTCCTATTACATTTCCTGCACAGGAAAGCCTGGAAAAAAAAATCATAGTCTTTCCTATTCTATCTTTCACTTTCTCTTGGAACGCACATCCAACCCACCACAAAATCTTCCAAGAAAACAATAAAATTAATACAACTATTTTAAAGATCAGTATTTTGTTCTCTTCCATCCTTCCCTTTCCTCGGTATTTAATTTCTCTCACTTCCCTTGTTGTTTAGAGCTTTCCCATGTTTTGGCTAATTTATTTTCCTGTAAAATCCCATTTATCTCTTTTTATTGTAAGACATTTTTCTTCCCTAATTTGATGTCTCTCCCAATCTCTCTCTTTCACTCAAGCTCCTCCCATTTCTCTTTTGATCATCATTCTCCTCTTCCTCACAAACATCCTCTTAAGCCTGGCCTTACTTCCCCATCTCTCCTTCACCCTCACAATATGTCACCTCACACTGAGATTTTGTTCTCTTCTCCTCATTTCTGCTATAGTGATCTTCTCACCTGAATATTTTTCCATTTTTGCCCCCAGGTGTTCTCTATGTATCCTCACAGACTTGTTCCTTTTTCTTTTCCAGTGGTACTCCATCACATAACAGTGCCAGCTTTCTCTTCACTCAGGTTCTGAGTTTTGTGTAGAATATTGCAGGGTTTGGGAGACAATTTATATTACCACTAACACAGCAGAGGTTTGCTGACAGGGCTGAAACTGTGTCGAAATTAGTTTTAAAAAAGCAAAAACTCCTGAAGCTTACAGTGCCAGTTTCAGTAGGGGTAAAAAGAAGATTCATTTACTGCTATTACTGTTCACAGTAGCTGCCTATAAAATTCCACAGATTTGGCAATGCGTTCGCCATATATACTTTAAAAGCGTGTATAATATGCTCTGTTTCTTTCCAAAGCATCACCAAATGCAAATACCGCTTCTTGGAATCTGTCCTCTCAATGACCTTTTTCTCTTAAAACACTTTCAATTAAACAAGAAAGGAATTTTTGATCTGCTACCAAAAAATTCTTCATTATTTCACCCTGCAGCAGTCAAATATGAAAGAGCATTACAGAAGGAAAACAGTTAGCATTTTCTAATGGTCCTGCCCTACTTACCAAACCTCCTTTAGTTCCACAACTAAAAAGCAAGCAAACTACTCAGACATGCCCAGCAGCAGGCATGGGCTCAGAATACTCCAATGCTTTCACCTGCATAAAGTTTAGAATGCGAGATGCTTCATCCATCACTTGATTCCTTTACAAGGAAGGTGTCTCTTGAGACCATTCACACAGGAATCGTCTATTGCCAAGTTTCGGTATGAAAGACAGAGCTGTTCCTCAGACAAGCAATCCTATTTTTCATTCACGTTTTGGCAGGACAGAGATGCCAGGTAAGGGTCCCATCATACATTGCACAAACACAGAAATGGCAGACCTTTCTTTGAAAATCTATCAAATGTCACCTCCTGGAATATTCTGTTAGAATTCATCTATAGCTTACATCTCTTTTCCAGTGCAGGTCACCGATAAACCTTATGGCTTGGTTTATTTCATTTGATGTATTCCAATGTAATGGGCAATATGTATGAACACATAAAGCCATGAATGACAGAATTGCTATGTATCTACTAAGAATTTAAAAAGCAGCTGAAGAAAGCTAGATAAACATCTTGGCAGCTTCCTTCCACTTGTAACCTGAGCAAGACTTCAACTAGATGTAATACCATTAAGACAAAATAGCACTGCTTCACTGCAGCACTACAATGACTATGAAGGACCATCAGAGAAGAAAGATACAGATTTTATATAATTAAGCAATAGTAATGACATTACAATGGCAAGAAAGCACTGTCATCCCCATTTTACAAAGCTGGGAGGCAGGATGATTTAGGGACTTGACCAACACCTTGGAATGAGAGGGAGGAGCAAGAAGAGAACGCAGGCTGTATCCCACCACTTCCCTCTGATATATAGCTTACTACAGATAAAACAGCTGACGCATTCACATCACAGTGCATCTGGCATAATTTGCCCTGAATAAGTCCTTGCCGTTGATTTGTAGCGAGCAGCACCCCCAGCAGCATACTGCTCCAAGGATGAGCGGACATATAGTGCTTGGATGCAGCAGGTGACTTAACCACATATTTCTTGTTTGTCTAAAGTTTCACTTCTATGTCTGCCCCTGGATTTTCTTTTATAGCTTCATTCACATAAAAATCAAATACTCATCCTAGTAATATTAAAAAATTATCATAGCTTGCTCAACTTTTCCCCTCCAGGCCCCTATTATTGACTTGAGAATAACAGAACTCATGAGTTTATTGGTTTGTCTTCTGTGCTCTAAAGACTTAATTTTCATCTTTTCAAAGATTTTCTCTATATATAAAAGGTCAGAGCAAAAACTTAACATGTCAAAAAGTTGAGATTTGTATAATTACAGGATCCCAGAACTTTCTGCTTTATGAGAACAAGCAAACAAAAAGGATACTATGATATTAATTACTGCAAGGACTGCAGTAATTAATTACTGCAAAGGATGGAAACACAGAACAAACAGAAATTTATTTCACTTCACTGTCGTTCAGGCAGGGATTCACTCTGTCATTTGCAAGGAAGGACCCTGCAGTGCACTGATGCTGCAGCCTACAGTAGAATGCTTTCCTTTTTCCCGATTTCATTGTCACTCCAAAAGACATCAGACATCATCAAAACTTTTTAGAAATGCATCATCCCATGCATTTAAAAAAAACCCCAAAACATAAAAGCATTCAAACTCATCACAAAAGCTGCTTAACACCTTATAAACTTTTGCCAAGGTATCCACAAATTAATAATTAAATCTCTACTTACTATTAGAAAAGTATCAGAAAAGACTTCACATTCTGATGATGCGCTACTACCTGTTCAACAGTGCTACCCACAACATCTCACTGCAGTATCACACAACTGAAGCATGAAACAACCAAAAGCTTTAGTAACCAGTAAAACCCAAACCAAAAAGATACTACAGCTTCTAAATGAGCTTCACAATACACTGGGACATGGTATATGGCAGAATTGCTGATTTCCGTGGTCTTGAGGTTTGATTTGAAAATATAAAGACTGAAATTTTTCATTGATATTAAAAAAAAAATCATAGGTGTCTGGCAGTTTACACTAAAAGGACGCAAATAAACCCATTGTATCTTTTAAAACTAAAACAGTATATATTTTAACAGCATATACTGCAGTAAAGTCCTATGAACTTACTATTCCATACAGGCAGTGAACTGAGAGAGCTCTGACTTTTCATAGCATCTTTTGGCATCGTTTATATTTAAATAATAACAGTCAGGATGATTTTCATCAACATGAAAAAGAAGTTCAGATCTAATCAAGAGACAGCACTGCCTCCTGACACTGCCTGCTCTATGCTTGCTTGAGCACGTAGGCAGCAGCTGGCACTTCCACGGCTTGATCATTACTATTGCTCTTCAAATTATGCCTGTCACACAGGTTAGGAAAACATGAGTAATTAAACATAAACAGCGTCATAAAATAATAGTAAGTAAAAAATTAATAATCATCCAAAAGAGTGTTTGGGGCACCTCCCTAAAACACCTTGGATTTCTGCCCCTTCTGCTCAGACAGTTTTCCTCTGCATACTTTTTAATTATTTCCTCCATGAGTCCTTTAAGGCAAAGAAGTTTGTAGAGGCGGGAAAAAAACATGTATTAGAACTGATGAGAACAGTGATATGCAAAAAAGAGAAATGCCAATTAAGCATTCTCTGAACTACTGCAGCCTGATTTTTGAATTGCTTATGGCAAAGACTTAGGCCTCACTATGACACCACTAGTTCAAGATGCGTGTATTTTAAATGCAGAATTTCAGAAGCTGCTTGCTCCTTATTTGAACCATGCACTACAGCTGGTCGCTGGGTGCAGTATGTCTCTTCTGGCCCATCAGCTCATTATACCAAGTTCAGTATTTAAACTGTATGCAGGTCAATGAAGACATTCTGCAGTCCTGCGGCCCCAGCAGTACATGTAGATGTATGCCTCCTTTTGCTCAAATAGTCAACAACCAAACCCATTCCTAGCTCAGTTCTCTTACAAAAACAGCATAAAACAACACAGCAATAAAGACTGAGACTTTGGACCATGTTATTAACAATCCTAAGCAGGCTGTTGCAGCCTATTTTTGTGCACATGGTTACTGGAACTGAGCATGCAATTCTGGTAATTGCATACAAAAATGACCAGCTACATGAGTAACGGGACACTTGCCATCTGCAATTATTATTGTGTAGGAACTGTGTTAAATGTGTGATCCTTCATGTTAGCAGACATGCAAATATTAGGTAAAAAGAGCATCGCTTTCAGCTTCTTTACATCCAGAATAGTTATTCACGTATCTAACCAAAAAGCGCAACCAACTTGATTTACTCCTAGTTGGTCCATGTTTTGCATGGGTATGAATTAGACAAAGTACAACATAGGGAAGACTCGTGCCTGTCTACATAAGAAGAAAAATAAGTGCAGCAGCATACATAATGTTTAACACATTGAAATCCACCTATTAAAAGCACATTTAGAGATGGTTCTTGTTCCCTTTGGGTAATTTTTGCTCAGGTGTGTGCCTTAAGTTATGTATTTTCATACGAACTTCAGCACCTCTCTGAAATAAAGCTCTTCTTCCCACAAATCTAAGTGTTTCACTTTCTGTATTCAAGATCAAAATTGTTCAGCTTACTATGTCAGAGGTGCTAACTAGTGTACTAAACGTACACCAGCAATTCAACACACCTGCTCAAGCTATCTAACAATACTTTGGTGGGGAATTCCCATTTCTGGGGAGGAGGCACTTGCATGTTCTCATGCAAACTCCCACTGAAATCAACAGGAGCCTGGCCAAGCAGTGACTGAGTGGGCTAAATACAGCCAAGCTTTGTAATGTTCATCATCACTGCTGGTAGCATCCCACCAGGCTAAACTCACAAATTTGACAGTACGAAGAAATGAGCTGTCTGCACCTGCCATTATTCCTGCTCTTTATATATCTCCTTGATTTAGTCCTCTTTCCACTGGCTTGATGTAAAGACCACTAAAGTCAACAGCAGATTCTCTCCTTGACTTCAGGGTTTGGTTTAAGCTCTTTTTTTCTCAGCATCAACAGATAACGCAAGATGCGTACCCAGCTTGGTTCCTCCTTGGACCAAGTGTCCTCAGACATTGTCAGTATCTCCAATTAATGATTCTTTTTATCTTCCCTTTGATGTTTTTCTGCTACACTTTTTTTGTTTTTCACCATTACCTTCCTCCCCACCTCCTTAAAGGGTCCACTCCTTGTCTTCCTATGCCCCAGCTCAGTGCAATCCCCATCTTCTGTTTTCCTAAGGATTTTCTACCTTTCACATGTGTGAATATAGATACTTCAATCTTTGGTCACATCTCTGGAGAGGGTGTTCAGTTAAGTTGGCTCCCTCCACTAATCAGCTTTCCAGCAGAGTTTGCTTGCCAGGACTGGGGCAAATTATACTCAGATTCATTAATTAAGATATAATAAACTTCATTTACTATTTACCAATGTCCCATGTGTGTGGGGAAAAAAAAAAAAAAAAAAAGGTATATGAAACCAGGAGACCCTCTGGCTGGTTTATGGGCCTAAAGTCTTTCTGGGAAGGTCACAAATCTCCAAGATATCTCCACACATTAAGTTTTGCACTTGGATTTCTAATCTAGCTGAAAGATGTGTAAAAACACATGCAGTCAGACAGCTCCTTGGCTATACATCTAAGGAAGCTCAAAGCATAAGTTATTACTTCCAAAGTCAATTGTAACTTACGCTCACTAAATTGGCTCCAGATCCACCCTTTTCAGACAGTAGTATAGGAATAATTTATTCTTTTGGTGAAAAGCACCCATTTTAGCTAAACCACACCCCCAGCTGGGAGTCTCACCAGAAGAAGTGCCAAAGGCAGAGGGATTCAGAGGCGCGCAGGGCTATTGGAGGCCAGCAGAACAGGGGTGAATAAAGCACAGTATGTAATAGTGTCTGTCAGCACGCTGAAACGTATAACCTCTCCCTAACATAGGGGGTCTGCAACACAAATCCGGGAGGAAAATTTGTTCCTGTGGTTCAATCATCACGTTAGACGGAGAAGTTCCCTTGCTTTTAACATCCATGCAATTTATACCAGAAGTCTTATGGGTAGTGGTGAAACCATTGCAGCTTTCTGGAGAGCTAATATTTTGATCTATGCCCTCAATGTGTATCTTGTTTTCTCCCATCAAGAAAACGCTGTACATAAATACGGCACGAGGGGTTTGAAAGCTGTAATTTTAGACATCTAACCCAGATGCCAAGTTAAGAGCCTAACCAACAAAGAGATACAAAATCTACATAAACTAGGAGCTTTTCTTTCACTAATTACACCGGAAACCTGAGTTAAATGACTTACATGCATTCAGCCCCTTCCAATGGTGGCAGTGACTTGAAGTGATTCGCCCCACCAGAGAGTTAACTTTGCCACGAGAGAGTGCTTCACTAGCTATCTACAGGATCACTGACCTACATACCTTGCAAGGGCTTTTCTTTCCCCAGGTGAACTCCTGCATCACCAGCTATCTAACAGGAACCTCCTCATATGAGATCTTTAACAGCAGCAGCTGCAGAAGGAAAGGGAACTGCAGAAACGCACTTGTTGCCAAATTGCATTTAAATGGAAGGAGGAGAAACAGATGGGGAAATCACTCTTCAGACAGTGTTTACTAGCACAATCAGCACCTGAGGCAGCACTTATTCAGGTGCTGAAATTACAGAGGTAAGTTTTATGATGTGAAATCTATTCCTCATATGACAGCTATATTTCTCATCATGGATCATAAAAAACAGATGATCCATCAGATAACTACTTGATTGTAATGTGCATCACAATAAAACCGTCAACTTTCTGTTTTGTTTTACGACCCTGGTCACATCTGGAATGCTTTCAAGAAGGATGCTGATGTTCACTTTAGGTACAAACTGACTCAGGGCATTTCTGGATTGCTACTTATGTAGTTGTAGATAATAAGAATAATGAGAAAGGATAGCAGAATTACCTCCAATTTTTCTACCAGGAAGATCACTGTATTACCACCAATACAACTTTATTGAATATCTTTCTTGGACTGGACCATAAAGAGGATTCTTAATTGTCTAACACCGTTCTCTTCCTTTTCAGTCAAACAAACTATTCCTTTCAGTCCTCTATTTCCTCTTACATTACAGATCTTTTTCACAACTACTAATTCAATAATAGTAATGATAGTAATAAAACAAGTATTTGTAGTAACTCTCATAGTTCCATATTTCTATAATAACAACAGTAATTTCTTATCTTTACATAGAATTTGTTGTCAGGCATTTCTAATTCTTGTCCTCTTAGAGGTAGACAAAAAGGTGAAACTACTTTTCCAAGGTTGCAGAGCAAGCCTAAAGTAAAATTCTTGATTTATCTAAGAGTATATAATGGAAATGCAAGCTTTGCTGTAATTCAGCACCCCAAAGAGACATGTTACCAAAAGCAATTTTTAAAAAGACTTAAAGATCTGCTCTTGAAGATTGTTGTGATCTCAGCAGACCACTAAAATTGGAAAAAAGTTGTCCTTGCTGATGTGCAGTCTGCCGCTTTGCTTGGCAAGGTTACAACCCCATGAAACAAAACAAAACAAACTAACCCTCTGCTCTTGCACAACTCTGCCAAGAGGGCTTGCAAGTTCTCTGGACAATTGAGGTTGCTCTTAAATTGTGGGGTTGATCCATCACATGTTGAAATCAACAACACTGAACCATAGCTCAATATTCAAATCAGTTCTGCATGGAGGAACAGCATTTCTGTAACCAGCCAGGACATTGAGTCACTTCATTCTTGACCTTAACCAAATGGATTAAAGCAATACATACTTCACATCATTGCCTTGCAAAAGCTCCGCTGTGCTTGGTATTAGTGAAGACTTTCATTCATTCAGAGTACCAGACTTCAGCCATTTTTTTTCTGACTGCATGGTAAAATTCAGATGTTTTAAAAAGATCCTTCTTCCCTACATGTGACCACCCAAGCAGCAGCAGCAGGGTTTCTGCTAAAACCTGACAATGAAATTTGCCTTTGGAGAAAGACCAAGCATGGAAAACTTTAGTGTAAACAACTGTTTCACAAAATTAAGAGTGCACCAGCCTGGGGTAGGGAAGTTGTAAAGTAATATATTTTGCCAGCTCAAATTCAATAGACCTTATCAAGCTCCTATCTTCCTAATGCACTATGAATGCAGACCCTTAAAGTCTCTTATTGTACAGTGCAGGCCTCCTCCACTGCACTTATGGTGGTCTGACCAGCCTTTCACCCCAAATCTCACCCTTCCTCCAAGCAGCAGCAGAGAATTGTTTAACCTGCATCTATGATCTTATTTCTGTCCCAGCTGATGGGGAATCCAGGCTGTCCCTCCATGACGCTAATGAACTCATACACCCTGGACTGAGCGCCAAACTCCCACTGTGTTTTGCTCAGTTACACAAATGCATTTTTCTTTTGCAATAGTTCCAGTAGAGATACAGCAGGCTCCTAAGGGGACTCTCAGTGGCAGATATCTGTCCCCAAAGCCAACTGTGCCTATGTGTCTGCTAAATCACTGAGCTACTTGTGCTGAGTAGCTAGAAACAGAAACGAAGGGACTGAGCCCATATTCTTCCTTGGTATCTTACCCCTACAGATATTGGGGAACAGCATGGAGGAAGAGAAACAAAGATTAAATTATGTGTACTCTGGATCCGTAAGGACAAAATGGGCAGGAATAGGAAGTGCACTTACAAAGAAATGGTATGTCTCTTCGTTGTGAGGTAGGTGTTCTTACTGAAGGTCCTAGAGATGCTTATGTGTCATTAAGATGATGAAAGAAGCTTTAACACCTGCCTGGTTTTGCGCGAACAATGCCCCATCAAGACCTAGATCATGCTACATGTAATAAAGTACTTATTGGATGGAAACAAATGCATGGGAGGAATGAAGTAGGGCCTGAATTGCAGAATGGAAAAGAGACAGCAAGCAATACCTCTTTCTTCCCCCTTTTTTGATCAAAATTACTGTATTTAAACTAAGGGCTGTAACTAGAAACTGAGAGTTTAAAAAAAGCAATTAATGTCTTACCTGTATCCACAAAAGGTAAGCAAGATGCATGCAAGTGTTGCTACTGTGTTTCTACAATCTTCAGGTTATCTAATAGGACTATTATTTCATCCTGCAGATGAGGCACTGCTATTTCAAGTTAAGAAAAATTTCTATTTAAAAATTCATATTTAATTGTAAAGTTAACCTCTGAAAAACAGGCCTATGTTTACAAAATAAATAAATACATTGGAAGCACCGGCTTTTAAATGCTTCTGTTACTGCAAGCACCAGCTATCAGAAGAAAGACAGTTTTAGCTAGCTTTCCTTTTCTTCGATACGATTATTAATTTTTGTATTCCAGTAGTTCTCTACAGTATGTAAGCAGTGTCCTCACGTGTAGAATTGGGATTTGATGGCTGTTCTACACACTTTTAAGGAGCTAGCCTCCATTTATCTGCTTATGTCTTTAATTGTTGATATGATAAATGTTTGGATACTCTCTGATGAACCCCAAGCAAATGGAAAGAAATTTGTATATTTTTTTAATCAGGATATTACCTGATACTACTTGCAGCTGGGGAGAGTCCTGCACCTTTCTCTTAGTACAACATTCAAAATCTCTCTTTCATGATAGTTAATGTCAATAACAAGACATACATTTCAGTATTGTGAGATTCTGCACTAGAGTTTACTACGACACTTTCTCCTTGAAGGCCCTCTTCCCACCCCTGCACCAATCTCTCTGCCAAACCAGCCCAATGTTCTCCTCATATTTTAATTGAGGTTAACTGGATCCATCTGCTGCGTGACTCATGGGTTACTCTGAACCGTAGAGAAAAGTCCATTCTTATGCCAGATCTCAGAGATTTCAGCCCTGCTTTAGAGAATGCTGTTTTCTGTTAAAATTTTATATAATGGAAGTTTAAATTTTAGCACAGATGTTTGCACAGCAGTGAAGAGCTGAATGAGACACTGAACACATCTCTGCCAAGCAGCCTAAAGTCAAAGGTAACGAACATATGGCTGCTACTCTCTGCCTCATAGCTTGCTTGCTCTTATTCATGATGCTGAAAGGTCAGTCCACATTTTTTACAACTTACTACACTTTTGTTAAGGCCTAGACCTGAAAGCATACTTTGGCTATCACAGAGATTGTTGCTGTCCTTGTGCATTAAAATGTTTACAAATGCCTGCAAACACAGATGGGAAATACTTATGTCAAGTAAGTGTTTAAAATGGGCACTAATGTGAGGAGGCATTTCTACTTTTCATTGCTGGCAGCCAAAAAGAAGGCAGCATTTAATAAGCAGGACCTGTGAGTGGGTGAGTGTGTGTGGGGGGAACAATGCTCAAACAAATTGGAGCATATGATTACTTTTTCATTGGCAACTGAAGAATCACAGGATCATTTTGACATAGCTTGACCACTGACATATTTTTAACCAAGGCATAAACACATAATATCATATTACTTCAACTGCTATTATAACATTGGATACAAGTAACTCCTGCTGATTTAACAGTGCTTGAAAAAAATAATATAGCATTTGTCTCCATGGAATAAAATTCTTCAAGATCCTGGCAATTAGTTGAATGAAGCAACAGAAGCAACAAAAATACGAAAGTGCTAAATAACTAATGGGCACCAAAATCAAGCAGCTTCCCCTGTGCCAAGAACCATAGAGATCTGTTCTTGATTTTTGGCAGTTCTGCCTTTAACAGAGCTCCTAGTGGTTTATATTCTAAAATTAGCTCTAAAAAAATTAGGATCCATTTCCATGAGTTCAGTCTCGTCATTCTTCCTAAAATGCAGTTTGAAGCAGCAATGAATCCAAATAAATTGTGCATTTTGGGGGGTACCACTGAATAATTTACTAAACATGTGAGAGGCATGTGGTATGTCCTGCTAAATGCCTTGGTCTGGACAAATCATGGGTGAAGTCACTGTCAGGTGCTGAACTATTCCACTCTGCACTAGAGATCTGTCTTCTGTACTCTCCAAAATGTTGAAGTGCAATGACAAAGCATGACAGACCTCTCCAAATATTTAAGCAACAGAGAACAACGGTATGAGACAATACTGCAAGACAGGGTTGCATGCAGGGAGTGTTGCTGGCCTTGAAGTCACCTCTCAAAGTGTGGTAACACCCTAGGGTGTCTCCTGCCATTGCATCATTCAAATATGAACTGGAAAAAAAGAAACCCCAGACCTTTAAAGAAATGTTTTCCAGTGAGAAATTATTAGTAGATGGAATCTGGTGGAGAAAGGACTTTGATTTCTGCAGCTTTAAGTCCCACTTGAGTTCCATGTGTGTTCAAAAAGGTGGCATCTCCTGAAGGAAAGGCAATGTTAGGTCATTGCTCACCTTACAGTCACTTTATCTGCCCAGTGAGCATGTTCCACTTTGGGGGTTATCTGCAGGCAACTGCAGACAACTCCCTGAAGCAAAGTGGATTTTGGTCACTTTTCCTCTGCATTGCTTGCATGGTCCTGTGGGTATCTGTGGCTCTGATCCACCATGAAGTTTACACTAGAACTAGTATAAACCCTAAGGTGAATCTAGCCAAGTATTTCAAATGTCTTAATTCCACTGAGCAAATATTTTCAGATATCATCCTAACTCAAAAGTTTTCCATGTTTGATTCCAAATGAATCTTTTCTATAACAGTGTTTATATTTGGCTACCTGCCGAATCAAACCAACCGGTTTCTATGGAGCTATGCTGGGAAGGAATTTGGCCTATTCTCTTTAAAACATATTGTGCTTGAAAAGATGTGACATGTGATGCCAGACGGCTGTATTTTATCTTGAGTTGTTTCAGATAAATAGGGCCTGTTTTCTAGTAGGCTGAAGTACATCCGTGGGACCACTGCTTCACGGGAAGGGGAAAAGAAACACTTCCCTTTCAACTGCAGCCATCTTACCGTGTTGAAACCCAAACACTCTGAATGGCACTGCAATCAGAAACAGCAGACGCACAAGTTTAAATTATATGTCAGATTTGAAATAGATGTGCAGTGGATCACTTTGATTAAGAGAGACATATTTCACCTGCTAGCAACTGAGGATTGCATTCCCCATTCTTCTGCAAAGACAACTCTGACCACGCCTAAAGTTTGCCGAAATCGTTACTGAGAACACCTCCTCTGCTACTGGCATATTGCACATGAACTGGGAAGTAAACTGCTGCTTCATCGTGGGTGTCCACTGCTAAGCACTTGGAAAGGCACACAGCAAGAAGACCCCATTGCTGTGAATAGCACTGTTACCTGATACAGCAAGACATGACACCACCAGTCATGGACAGGGAATAAATGTTTCATCAAACACCATAAGTACACCTAATAAAAGTAAATACTGGGATGTCTGTTTAAGTGTGATTTTTAAATTAGGCTTTTAAGAATGTGATGAGCTAGCTTTGTTTTGCTGACATGACTTGCTTCTAAGAGATGCAGGCTGACATTTTTGTCCAAAGTCAAATGCCTACGGGACTGGTGGATTTTGCTTTGTCACCTTTGCGCAACCAGGTATGTCTGATATTGTGTGCTACAGAACCAGAGCTGAACACCATGACTGTAACAGGTCAGGATGCTGGCTTGATTTCAAGTACAAAGCTTGTTGGACTTTCAGGTATTTCAGATATATTGTAGACTGATCTTACATGATATGCAATTTCATGAGCTCTAGCAGTTAATTGATGCACCAACTTCCTTCCCTAAAACTGATTCAAAATTGTATATAAAGATACTTCATGGTACAGATTGGCTTTTTGAAGTCCTTAAAGTGGTTTACATTGATATAATTTCTTGTTAGGTCTAGAAAAAAAACAATATACAAACCAATAGGCCTTCCATTTAGCAGACTACATGTACATTAAACATGAGTGAAAGAAGAAATACAATCTGTATCAGAGTCACATGAGGATACAGTCATGCACAGAGATATAATCAAAGTAGTAAAATGATACCAGCATGTTTTAGCATATTTCTGTTTCATTTTTCAGGTTTACTGAACATCAGCTGCATACATAATGAAAATACATTGCCTGGCTTCAGTCTTCATTAGCTAATGAAATATGCTGTAGTGATACAAAGCTGTTGGAGTGTGTGAAATACATGTGCTGTGTAGAGTACCAACAAGCCAAAAAGCCACAGCATCATTACAGAAAAAGATAACTAGGCAACACTTAGACAGTAAGTGGTACCAAGAAAAGATATGTTATTGACCTGAAGTTGTAATAGTTCAATACTCTTCTTTACAGGGGGGCCCTAGGCAGAGTAGAAATGTTACTTATTATTTGCAAATATATGTAGAGCTGATAGAAAATAATTTCCCATAATAATTATTTTTATGATTCTTCAATTGTAATTTGTAAATAAATAATAAATAAAAGCTTGAAACGTACAATTGTCTGTGGACTCTTGTCTAGTAGCAGTTAACATATAGACAGAGGCATTTCTATTTGCAGTGAAAGTGCTTGAAGAAAATGGACCTGAATTATTTAATCATCTTTGGCATGAGAAAAAAAGATCACCATGAATTCTAACGTTTATTTGCAAACATGCAGGCAGTCCTGTATGACTATTATGTGTATGATGTCAGCATGCTTTTAAATTGTAAAAGATATGAATGACTTAGCATATAAAATAACCCCAAGATGTCATTAGGAAGCTATGACAGTCATTCCCCTTTAATTTTCCACATAAAACACCAACAGCCAAAATGGTTCTGGAGCAGACGGCTATGAAAACAGAGTGGCAGTGGGAAAGCCCTCCTTTTGAACCCATGTGAGATAAAAGATAATTATACTGGCTGCACTGTTGGGTTTTTTTAACTGCTTGCTTAGCATACAAATGGTGCAGCTGGAATGAGGCTTGCTGTCACCCTGGTAGGCAGACAGGTACATCAGCTGTAGAAAATACACAGTTCCTGGCCTGTCTGCTTGGATTAAGATGGCTCATTGCGTGTTGGGACCTGCACGGTCTTTGGGACACGCCTTTGTGTTAATGCCGAGGGTGGCAATATGCTCCATTTCATGTAAATATGATACAGCCCTTGGGCTTCTGGCAAGCCACCATGGCAGCCCACAGCTCTCTTATGAAGATAATACTACTGTGATAATCTACAGAAATCAATCAAAATGCTGCAGCCACTTTAGTGTCATCTGCAGCATGTGGGATCCCCCAACCTAGAATTCTTAAGTATGATTAAGATTTATATATTTATTGTAGCCACGTGCACATATGCACAAAAGAGCTGGAGCAGTGTCAATAACTTCTCCTACCTGAAAGCTGAAAAAATGAAAAGACGAATGCAAAGACTTGGAGTTGGATTTTAAGTATATTGTGCAACAGGTTAGTGGGACCACTTCCACCACTGACAAGAGAGCTCAGTTCTGCAAATCTGTCTTGCTCAGTACAGTTTTCTGGTAGTCCCTGTGTGATATTGGCAGGGTAATAATTTCTTTTTGCTTTTTCTCCAGGCAAAGCTATGTTTCTCGAATATCACAGTGGGTTGTCATAGAAATTAGCATACTACAAAATGAGGATGGCAAATAACTCCATTTCCAAATGCTATGTTCAGCAGCCAGATGTATTAGCAGATTTGGCAACATTTACCAACTCCTTTGCACATGAATAACTCTACTCACATGGTTTAAACAAATGAAACTAGGATAAATGAGATTAATTTGCCAATAGCAAATTACATTCTATTTAAAAATACAAGTAAGCCGGTACCAAATCCACATGCTTTTGTATATTTCCCATATAATTTTCATGCATGGAAACACTACAGCAGACTGTCCTAGAGTACAGGATGCAGTACACTCAAATAGCTGACAATGAGAGGAGTGTCCTAGAGCAGGGGTACCTTTCCAAGAGCCTGGAGACCACAGACGGGCACATCGCAGGGACCTGGCCCAAGAAGAAAAAGCAACCATGAACCTCTCACACAGCTCATGCCACTTTGGAGAGGAAAGAACTTTATGTTAGAGCTGCCTTAGCCAACGTGCCCAGCTCAGACTGAGGGGAACGTAAAGATGGATTGACCTACCCTTGTAGATTGTGTTATGTTTCTAGCCATAGCTAGGGATACTGGTTACTTTGTCCAGTGGAAGGCAGAGTCTGCTGTAAACACAACGTGAAACCTAAACAGGTTATTTTTCTTATTGTCTCCTTTGTCTGTCACGTGTTCAAACTGGTCCTCCAAACTCCATTTTGTCCTCAATTATTGCATTCCTCAATTTGTTATATAAAGTTAGTGTAAGTATGGCACTTCAGCTCTTGCTGATGGACAGTGAAGATCTTTTTATTAATGTAACTTTTTACTTCAGTGCCACAAATACTCTGTTAAAAACGTTCCTATTCCCCTCCCTAAGATCTTCATATATCTTCCCTTCTAAGAAGTCATGATCTCTCCTCATCTTCCTTTGGCTGTTTTTGTCTCCTTTGTTGCACACCTCTTTTCCACTTGCCATATTTCCCTCTAAATCACCTCCATTTATCTATCCCTCTCCCTCATATGCCCTTCTTTTACCATCTATTCCATTCATCCTGCTGGGACTTTCAGACTTTTGCCCTTTCTTCTTTTCCCCATTTCTCTGAAGGTTTTTTTCACTCCCCTTTATCCATTGGGACTTCTCTTCCCACCCTGTTTTTTGTCCCATCACCCTTATATAGCAAGACCATATGCTAGCTACTCCCTTTCCCAAGTGCAAAGCCTTCAAGATGGGCCCTAATGCCAGTGGAGGCTAAGGGAGGGCGAAGGCTGCCTTCTCTCCTTGGTCCTTCACCTGGGAAGAGGCACTTGGAGCATGAAATAAGAAAAGGGTCAACAGGGTCTCCTTACTTGGAGCTGACAGCATGGGTTAGACCGTCCTTCCTGCAGATAGCTGCATGGGACCATTCACCACGAGACCAGTTGCAAGACCATCACGATCTCTGCAGACAAGGGTAGCCGAGAACACAACGACTCCCTCTAGTGATGAATCCTTCCACACCTTTCAGGACTGGCAAGACTTGGGGATGGATGGTGGCTTCCCTTGATAAAGTCAACTAACTTGGAGGCAGGACGGAAGCATCCTTCTCTTAAAAGAAAAATAGGCTGTTTTAAAGGTTATCACTTATCACCAGGAAAATTACATGCTGGCTGTTTAAAGGCTTCTTCTTGAAAAGCAATAAAAAACAAATAGCAGAAAAGTGATGTCATTTCTGACATTGTCGGTGTGGAAGCCCCCGATAGGAAGCACTGTAAACCATTTCCCAATCTGCTTTTATACAGGCCTAAGAATTAAAAAGAAAACTTTAGTGTTTAATGCTTAAACCAAATGTTTAATTTTGAACATCCCTGTAGAGTCATGCTGCAGTGTGGAGGTTGCAGTTAAAAGCCCAGATTCCTTCATCTTCCTGACACTGAATCTACAGTATAACAAAAACATTTTGAAACTAATGTAGAAATAGTTCTAACTGGAGCATTAACATAATTTACTTCAGTCACGTTCATCAGGATCATTTATATCTTACACATGTGATGTGTAAATATTCACCCTCCCGATACATATACAGTTGGATTTTATATATTATATATAAAAACACTCCCTTACAAAGTATGATTCATTGGTTTAACAGTTGGTATTTTAGCTTTTCCAGTATGTTCAAAAGCAGTTTATACATTTAGAAGTATGATGTATATAATCGTTAGTGCTTTAAGTAGGGTCTCATCCCATCTGTATGAGAAGACACATTACACACGCTAAGCTAAGCACTGAAAACTACCGAGACAATTCAAAGCTGTGGAAAAACTGTGAGCCAAGCTTTGGCCGACTGTTTTCTGTGCCATTAGAAAGTGGTTTACTACTTGATTTATAATTATGCACAGTAAAATACACGTATCAAGACAAAAGAGTGTAAAATGCTACCCGTTATCATGTACAAGAGCTGATCTTGCAATGGGGTGTGCCTTGGACCAGGGGCTGGACTATGCTACCTCATGATTAGAGAACAGGGCTGGGAGTCAGATCCCACGGTCTGTCCTGCCATTGATCTGTGGGCAAGTTGTCCAGTCTCCCTGGGTTTTGGTTCCTCAAAAGGAGCGGCAAACCTTGTCAACCTAACCTGTACGTTGAAGTTTCTTACTTAATGAATGTCTGAAAAACACAGAGATCTGCTGACTGCCAAGAATAATTATCCTATTTTTGTTTGACATGAATGAAAGGCATCCCCACTGAATACACATTGAACATCAGCAAACCCAATGTAAACACATCATGAAGAACATCCTGACACAAACATGGAAACAGTTCACATGCACGTGCAGAGAAAATGGAAAAAATGCATGCCCCCATCCAGAGTAAAGCTTGTGCCACATGTGATTACAAGGACTTGTAGGCTGAAATGAGACTGGGTATATTTAACATTTGGGTCCCATGCTGGCTGTTATGGGGCTTCTTAATGTTGTCATTCACAGACAGCTCACCCACACATACTCTTTGAGACAAAGGAGAGTATACTCCTTTTTTGGGTGACAGATGCAACTGAGAACCTGCTTCCCTGTTTTGTGTGCAACCAAAGAAAGTTTCATGGGACCTTTGCTGAAAACAGTTAGGTCAGATAATCGCTAACCTGCTACGCTTTGAGGTCTGTGCTGCCTCAATGTCGGCAATATACTTGGGAATAGAGACAATGTTGATCTTCTGTACCAAGTGGTTCCCCTAACCACAGAGAATGCCATGTCTTGGCTCAGATTCATTCATTTCAACTTGATGGTATTGGCAGGGTGGAGGGAGCATGCTTGATGATCCTCAGAAATAACACATGTCATTTAGCACCATCAGAAGCCTGAATATGTTGAATATGAATTAAATATTCTGACATTTTTCCTGGAAAAATTAAAGACTTTTTTCTAAGTGTGTGTAAACTGTGATTTCTTTCTAAATCTCATAACATGCAGTGATTTTCACAGGAAAAAAAAGTATGTCAATAACATACAAGCCACAGCATTGCAACATTTCAAGCCCCCACCTCAAAGTAGGGTGTTACAGACTTCCATTGACAACAACCCATTTAATTTTTTTTCAGTAATGATTACTGGAAATTATTTTCGTGAAATTTCCCAAATTCTTCAGCTTGGGGAAGACATTTAACACAGAAAACTTCAGCCAGTGTGGATCAAAATCTAGAAACTTGCTCAGAAAAGAAATAAAAATGATACAATAGGAAATTTCGTATAGTACAAATACGACGAAGAAGGCAATACCTTTTTGTTGACAACATTATTTGGCTGGTAAAACCAGACATATTCTGTATGCAAAAGCCCTTCTTCGGGTCTGAATTAAGATCAACAGACCAGACTTGCCTATGATTAAAATCCCTCAGGATGTCTTGGGTATCTACCTTCTCCTAACAAGTGTATATTTTGGGGCCTGCCTGGCAGTAACCTTGAATATTTAGGCTGCCATACACCAACTTGGGTGAGACAGGAAATATATAATTGACCATTATGCTTTCTCACGTTAGAAGAGCAGCCCAATTAGTTATTCTGTCTAGCACATTTCCTCAGCGTTGTGCTGGGTCACCCGGTACTCACTGAAAGCAATGCCTGGCCAGCCGTCAGCCGCACACATATGCACTAGGAAACCGTGAAACTTTGTCCTGGACCTGACATCCCCCCACAAGCCCTTGCAATGGACTGCACTCCTTCCTTCAAGGAAGACATCTCTGTCCAGGTTATGCCGGAGAAAGGCTCTTCATCAAGTGAATTGGTAACAGGGGTGATCAAAGTCTGGCAGTCGTACCTTATCTATCGGGGATCATAACTCAGGAATGAAGCTGCCCTTCAGTTTGCTCCTCCCCACCATTAAATTACATTCAATCACTGCACGGAGAATGCAGCCCATGCGCTCGCAGCCAGATGTTATCATTACAGGCCTTTTCTTATAAACTGATGCTGAAACCCAAGTGGTTGATGAGACTAGCTAAGCAGTTGTACCTTTGACCTGATTGCATTAAACTTGCCCTATCAATTTAAGCTTAGTATAAACACCATTTCCCAGAGTCCCTTATGACTTCAGTAGTGAGAAGAAGCTGACTAAGCCTAAACATTTTTTAACAGCAATCTTGTCTTACAACACCAAGGGGATTTGCCGTGTATCTGGGGCTTTATAAAACCATATGAACATGCTGAAAGAATTAAAGTCCTTTAAAAAAGCAAAATTGATGGTGACAGTCCTTTTAGAAAACCAGTTTGCAGAATGTCAGCACAAGAGGAGTTGGAAACAGGACTAAAATAGTTTTAAAAAATACAGCAGATTTGTGTTTGTTTCACACAGTTGTTCGTGAATACTGAGATTTAGAGTTAAAAGACAAAACAAAGGGAAAAAGTCTCCCAAATTGAATTCACCACCAATTAAAAAGAACTCCCCCCCAGCACTCCACAACCCAAAGCCCTTTCAGATATATCACTCATCTGAGATCTCCCATAAAACATAGAGCATCTTTACCCTGCCATTTCAGATTTATTTTTAATAGAGCTTGGTCTATTTCACATTGAGGATAATTCAGTTAATCCTATCAAAAATTTCTACGTAGCAGCACATGAGCTATAGCATATGGTATAGCATATGGCCAACAAAGCTTGGCTAGGCCACATAAAGGGGGACATGCTTATAACTGTAAGCATAAGAATGAAAGTAACATCATGCTTACGTCAGCTGTATTGCCTCCTATGGAATGATAAAGCAGTGGTTTGGTACTGCAAATGTTGGTAAAACAATGGGAGATAAACAGAATATGGATCTTCATCTCGCCAGGTGGCAAGTGCTCTGGCCCTGACGCAGAAAAACACACTTGAAGTTGAACAGATGAGTGCTCCTGCTAATGTTAGCAGAAGTGCAATAGTCGTCAATGCTCTGCAAGACCGAACCTCTGACCCAGAGTTAGAAAATAAGAAAAAAATTAAAGAAATATCCAAGACTGGCACTCATTTTTAAAACAGAAGCTTTGTGCTGTCTGTTGGTTATACTAATGTAACAAATCAGTCAATGGAACTGCTGCTAGAAGTGCAAAGAGGAAGCACATTAAGCAAAATGTAATGATTTCATGCTCATGGATATTCATGCAGAACATGACTCAGAGCGCTGAAATATAGAGCACGTAAAGGGCCAACAAAAAATTACTAACTTGTTTTGCTGTTTTGAAATTGAACAAAGCAAAAATATGCGTGTAAAAAAAACCCCCAAAACAACCCAAAACAAACATAAAAACCCAATCGAACCAACAACTACTGCTACTTAAATAATTATGGAGAAGTTGTTTCAAGAACTAATTTACCTAAGTTGTTGCCTCGGTTACTCTTAGCAACAGCAGCATCGGACTTTTGTCGGTATTCCACTGCGGGAGGAAAATGCAGGTAAGGAAAAAAAACCTGGTGCATAATTTTGCATAATACAGAGGAAGAAAGTAATCTAGAACTTGATGCAGAGTTCTTTTGTGATTCAAATTAAAGCAGGGTCCTTTTATGCAAAAAAGTAAAGTACACATTTAAATGACAAAAACTAAAACACACGTTAAAAGAAGACTTGCACAAATCGCTTGCCTTGCAGAAAGCATCTCTGTTTCTCTCCTTTTGGGATCAGATGAGGCAGAACAAACCCAGTGATCTTGACTCTCAATCCAGAGAGGAGAAAAACCCCAGAAAAAAGTATCAACTGTTTCCTGCAAACTTTCTAAAGTAATGTTGATTTACCTAGTCATGCCCTGTCACTACAAAAGGTACTTCTGTCTCATAGCTTACAGCACAGTGTGGAAGCATCTGAGTAGCTTTCATCCCACATTTGCTATTAAGAGTGATCTAGCCATGACATGATAGGGCACAACATAGGCTAATTTATCTTTCCAGTGACTGGAGTAACGGCTAAGCTGGAGAAGATGAGCTACAGCAGAGCAATAATAAAATGTATAAAGGGGGAAGGCAACAGGTCACAAAAGGGGAAGTCTTAGGCCGGCATGAAGTTACTGGTGGGGTTTGTCATTATCAGTCTTAAGAATCATTATAGGCACTTTCTATAATGTCAAAAATATTACAAACAAGGTGAAGAAATTTGGTGACGGCTTAAATTTGAGAAACGTCAGTACAGAGGAGGCTCAGGTTAGAAAGAAGCAGCTGGCTCAGCATGAAGGCTGACATCATGGAAAGAAGTTGAAAGTCAAGAGGAAAAAGCTTGAGATAATTCACTTAGAGACCAGAAATAAATGGCTCACTGTATGTTGAAATAACTGGTGTAAAGAAAAACCTGGAGGTACCAGTTCATCACAGGTGACTGAATCAGAAGCGTGATGCAACTCAGAAGGGAAACACAATCTCAGTATGCGTAGTATGAGGTGTTTCCAGCCAAAGTAGGGGAGTATTACTGCTAGCGTATGAGACACTGATGGATGTGTCTTTTATTTCAAATACTGTGTAGTATTTAAATACTACTCTTGGTAGTGTTGTTAAAAGAAAACAAACTGGAATTGGAGCAGATATTGAGAAAACTTATAAGGATGGTCAAGGGGTGCAGAAACATAAGATGAATTTTGTTTGTTTAGTCAACTATACTAAAACTTGGCAGGGGATATAACTGCATGCTATACAGTCACTTGGAAGAAGATGTTATAGCATCACCAAAGCGAAGAACTATTTAAGTGAAGGCAAGTGGTACAAGAGCAGATGGATATAAGCTTGCCAAAAATGCCAATACAGTAGGTTAGAAGAAAATTCCTAACTATAAGATCAGGCAGGTTCTGGAACGCTGTACAGTGGGATTAGCTGGGGCTAAACATCCTCGTGACTTTTAATGTGCAATTAATGAAAAGGGTTTCACGATGTGATACCTGCACCAGAGATGAAGCGTAGGTGTCTTCCAACTTGCTGTTAACAGCGTGGCTATAACATGAGCATCAGCATCTGGTAATGCTCTTATTCTTCTTAATGATTTAATATCTTAAATTTGTATCACACTTTTCAACTCAAAGGATCCCAAAGCACTTAAAAAATTGCAATTGACATGCAGTCTGTGAAGAGCCCATATTCACTGCAGAATATGGGCTGCAGCACAGGTGAGAGGCAGCAGCTGTTTGAAGTGTGGTTATACTCAAACTATAAAGAAGTGTTTACATATTATAATAGGGAAGACCAAAGTAGTCTTTTGGCGGAGAAAGTATTTTAACTGGAAAAATGTAAATACTCTGTATTTCCTATTTTCTTCTCCAGGCAGGAGTTCTGCTGTTGATGTCATGGAGGGACCAAGGTGCAGCAACCCTAGTAGAATGAAGGCAAAAATATTTCCCCTGTTCATGCTGCTGCTACACATGAAAATAATTTTGCTGTCTGTAATGTTGCAAACCCATCACTACCTGTTTATTTTAGGGACTTTCCTGCCTTCTTCAGGAGATATTATCTCAGGACATTCATTAGGACTTGATCAAATTAATCCCTCTAAATCAAAGAAGATACTGAAGTATGTTTGTGCAGGATCCCCTAACGCGTGCGAGAACTGCAGGCTACCTTCTCTGCAATTCGTGAAAACCCCCAAAAATCAGAATGGACTTTTGCAGGCCATGTACAAAGGCTTGACCAGCTGTCAAACCCAAACCTTCAAAAATCATGGGACTGGCTTATGAGTAGAATGATGCTATGCTCCCTCCACCTTGACTTTGGGATTGTTTTGATTTGTCTGTGTTAATAAAAACTGAGAAATCTTTTTTTTTTTCAATGAAGGCATGATATATAATCACACTGGGTAAAATACAGACATGACTCTTAAGGACTGTCATGTGGCTGTCTTTCACCAAAAGTGACTGCAAAGAAATGTCCGAGCTTAGAGCAGCAGTTTAAGGGTTAAAACTTAGTATCACCAGATTCTGTTTGGCTTTGTAAAGCAGTCAGGACAACACATTGGTCGTCCCAGTATCAGATATAAGTGAAAAAAATATATTAAGGTCAGTTCTCTGTAAAAAGAAATCCCAGTGCAATTGTGATTCTTTACAGCTATATAACAGAAGTAACATAGAAACTGAAGAGAGTGGACTATTGTTACTGGTAACACCTGAAAAAACAGGCAAATTACTAGCTATCATAGGCTCAAAGTCTATAGTTCTGGAAGCTGCAAAATGAGCAGCAAAAACAACAAAAAAAGAAAAACTTTTCTTGAAGAGTTTACAGTAAAAGCTCAGCATACTTGAATGTTCAGAACAATCTGAAATCCAGATAAGGAGAAATCAATGCCATGTCAAACTTGGAAATAACTTTCTAAAAATAAACCAAATAAGGAGATTTCCCTTTTAATTCTAAGGCATGAAAGTTTCTCTACAGAACAGCTGAAGTAGTCAGAGATGTGTCTCTTCCACAGCTTCTTTCTTTGTTTCCCCCTTTATTCTGCATTCCATAGTTCCAAATGGAGAAGTCATCCGCAGGTCACACCACTGCCTCCGGTGCTACTTAGTTTTAAAAAATGTATCTTCACACTGGCGACATGCACAACCCGTGTAGGTTGGATTTCCACAAGCGGTTGTTATCTGAGCCCCCCGCTGCCACCCCGACCCCCCATCCACTTCCTTCTCCTGGCTCCCGCGCTCCCAAGGCTGGCTTGGCTCAGCTGCCTGGCTGTCACAGCACCACTGCGGGGCTTGGGAAAATTTTAGACAAGCTCACTCATTTCCAGGAGGCTCTCCTCCTAATGAATGTATGCCCCTGAGATGACTCCAGGGCACCAGCTCACCTGAAGTATCTGACACGGGCTTCCTTGTAAGCAGCAGTAGTTGATAGGAGGCCCATAAGGACGGTACTAACCACTGTGTCACTCAGCAGATTACCAAGAAAACTTCTTACAGGAAAAGCGCTTGCTTGTTTTGGGCTGCTGGTGAGCTCAGCTTTCTCCCACCATAGAGCTGCCAGAGCCTTTAACGAAGGCTGCCCAGTGGCGTCCCTGCAGCCCTGGGGCATGTGTGCCCATCCGCGCCTCCTTCTTCTCTCCTCTCAGGACACCGGGCAAAAAGCTGCATCCTGTGACCTCGTGTGTTGGAAAGGTCCTTCTTGCCCCCTGGCCCCTTTTCGCACCAGCCTGGGTGGAACAGAGGAGGAATGGGACCCGGTGGCTCCATCCCCAACTCCGGGGTGCCTCCCCTGGGAGTTCTCTCTCTATAATGCCTCAGCTGCTGCCAGATGAAAACCGTGGACTGTTTAGAAAGCTCTAGCCCTCCTGTATTTTACAGCTGGGACTCAAAAAAAGGAGGATTTTGGCAGCTTTGCCAAGTGTATGTGTTCTGCCATCCTGGTGAAAGTTCACCCCAGACTGGTCAACTCATGTGCCTTTGGAAAAACAGAAATGTGGCAGTTTGCACATGCCCAGCAGAGACCTGATAGGGACAAATAGCTTAAATTTCTGGACAGTCCAGCCTCCCTGAAACATCTCACATGCTCTGGGCATTAGCTAGAGAAAGCAAGCAGGTAGTCCCTCCCTCAACATACGAAGAAGAGGGCCAAACTAAGATCCTGCAATGCTTGCATTACCTAGCTTCAAGATATTTGACTTTGTACCTGTCCTGGTTTCAGCTGGGATAGAGTTAATTTTCGTCTTGGTAGCCGGTATGGGGCTGTGTTTTGGGTTTAGGATGAGAACAATGTCGAGGATACACTGACGTTTTGTTCTTGCTAAGTAGTTGCTAAGTGGCGCTCACAGTGGTAAAGGACTTTTCAACTGCCCATGCTCTGCCGGGTGCACAAGAAGCTGGGAGGGGGCACAGCCAGGACAGCTGGCCCAGACTGGCCAAGGGGCTATTCCATACCATGTGACGTCATGCTCAGTATATATAAGCTGGGGGAAGAAGAAGGAAAGGGGGACATTGGGCATGATGGCGTTTGTCTTCCCAAGTAACCGTTACGCGTGATGGAGCCCTGCTTTCCTGGGGATGGCTGAACACCTGCCTGCCCATGGGAAGTAGTGAATGAATTCCTTGTTTTGTTTTGTTTGCGTGCACGTTTTTTTTGTTTTGCCTATTTAACTGTTCTAATTTATTTTGCTTCAATTATTAAACTGTTCTTATCTCAACCCACGAGTTTCCTCCCTTTTACCCTTCTGATTCTCTCCCCCATCCCACTGGGGGGGAGTGAGCGAGCGGCTGCGTGGTGCTTAGTTGCTGGCTGGGGTTAAACCACGACAGTACCTTAATAAAGTTCCTTTAACTCATGTGTGGTTTCTATTTTTTTTTTTATTTCTGTTTTTCTAGTGTATAATACTCTATGTTGTTGTGGTTTAACCCCAGCCGGCAGCTAAGCACCACACAGCCGCTCGCTCACTCCCCCCCACCCCAGTGGGATGGGGGAGAGAATTGGAAGGGCGAAAGTCAGAAAACGCGTGGGTTGAGATAAGAACAGTTTAATAATTGAAGTAAAATGAAATAGAAGAGGAGGAGGAGGAGGAAGAGGAGGAGGAGTAGTAGTAGTAGTAGTAGTAGTAGTAGTAATAATAATAATAATAATAATAATAATAATAATAATAATAATATACAAAGCAAGTGATACATGATACAATTGCTCACCACCCGCCGACCGATGCCCAGCCTGCTCCCGAGCAGTGATTGCCTCCCCCTGGCCAACTCCCCCCAGTTTATATGCTGAGCATGATGTCATATGGTATGGCATAGCCCTTTGGCCAGTCTGGGTCAGCCCCCCTGGCTGTGCTCCCTCCCAGCTTCTGGTGCACCTGGCAGAGCATGGGAAGCTGAAAAGTCCTTGACCAGTGTAAACACTACACAACAACAACCAAAACATCAGTGTGTTATCAACATTATTCTCATACTAAATCCAAAACGCAGCACTGTACCAGCTACTAGGAAGAAAAACTAAACTCTATCCCAGCTGAAACCAGGACATATGTACACAGACAGATAGACGGACAGGCAGTTTCTGTTTCATAAAGCAGGAGATTCCTGCATGCTCTGCTTGCATTAAAACGAATCCATATGCAAGAATGAACTGGCAGACAATTCAGTTTTTTGGTTCATAATATAACTGGATTGCAAAGGGAAGATAGGAAATCAGTGACTTTGCCTAAGGGAGCAATCTTAAGTATAAGAAGAGAGAGAAAAACAGACTAAAAAGCTTTAAAAAACCTTCATTTTTGAACTAGAAAAAGAAAAGTAATCCCAAACCATCAATTTCTGAGGCATGTGAATACTATTTAGAACACATTTTGAAATTTAAAAAACTAAATACCTTGGATCTAATTTTAAACAGGTTTTGCATGGTGTAACACCGTTGATGTCAGAAGAATAATTTCCAAGTTATAAATTTGTTAACATAAGGTTAGCGCAAGGTTGCAGTACAGTGGATGAGAATTGCTTTGAAAGTACAGTACAAGATGGAACACTGTATGCTAATGTTGAATAATCTGCTAGAAGATTATTTGCTTTCTGCCTACACAGCCAAGCTACATATTAATTAACGCTACCGCAGAGACTGTCATCTCCTAAGGCACAAAGCAAAATAGCAATATTCCAGCATTAATAATAATTAATATTCTCTCTTATGAAAATTGTTCAAATAAAAGGACGTTGTATTTTTAATACACGTTTACCAAGCCCGTGTAAAATACAAAGCTCCTATTTTACTTGTTGTTCTTCTGCCAAACGCAGACAATGATTAGTAAATGATGAACAAAGACAGGGGGTTACATCTTTAGAAAGCAATAGCAACCTCCTTAGAAATTTAATTTAGCTGTAGTTCAAAAGCCAATGTAAACAGCCTGGACACCCATCTTAAACAAAGCTTATTCACACTTTCAGCCAACAAGAGTTGAAGAAACAGTCTTTAACAGTCTGGTTTTGCCTTCTCAGATAGGTGCACACACGCACACATGCAGTGCCAATTGTTAAAGACACAGCAACAGCCTTGGATGAGGCAGGGTCAGGAAGCACCTCTGTACCATAGGCATCAACTGGGCAGGTGTTTTACAGGCAGCTGGCCTGGCTGCCTAACTCCTTCGTGGCTTTGGGTAGCTGCAGGAACACTTCCAGCTCTTGCAGACTCCTACACTGAACCAATGAAACAACATCCAAAATAAAACCTCAGCAGCAATACTGAACACTGGGAAAACTCCCAAGAGCCGAGCCGGACCATGACTCATCTCCAGAGCCATGAGGTGATGGCTGAGCATGGGACAAATACTAGGTCACAGAAACCAAATTAAGAATGGAGAGTGGAACAGAGGCTTAAAGTTCAGTTGTTACCTATGTAAACTAGGGCTGCATTTATTACTTAGGAACGAGGAAGAAGGTGAGATGAGACTATGTCTCCATCGGTTCAACAACAAGCAGAACCGGGAACAGCATATTGACCTTGCAAGGTAAAACACACACAAGGAGCATGGAGCAGAGGGCATTCTAGTACGGTGGGGTGCTCACAGAAATAATGCAGGAATTAAAAGTATATAGCAAAATGATCACTAGCTTATGCAAAGTGAGAGGGCAAAGGAAAAGAACAAATACCTGACGATGATGCAATGGGAGTAAACAGTAAACCCTGGAAGAGTTGCACGGCAAGATAAACTGAAGAAGACCCAGGCTCGTATGACATTTCATATAATAATTTTTGCATGGTGACAATGACATTTAAAATAACAGATAGTTGTAGTCGCAACAGTACCTGTAGATCATAGAATCATAGAATCGTTAAGGTTGGAAAAGACCCTTAAGATCATCGAGTCCAACTGTTAACCTTACACTGCCAAGTCCACCACTAAACCATGTCCTCAAGCACCACGACTACCCGTCTTTTAAGTACCTCCAGGGATGGGGACTCAACCACTTCCCTGGGCAGCCTGTTCCAATGCCAGACTACCCTTTCGGTGAAGAAGTTTTTCCTAATATCCAACCTAACCTTCCCCTGGTGCAGCTTGAGGCCGTTTCCTTTCGTCCTATCACTTGTTACTAGGGAGAAGAGACCGACCCCCACCTCGCTACAGCCTCCTTTCAGGCAGTTGTAGAGAGCAATAAGGTCTCCCTTCAGCCTCCTCTTCTCCAGGCTAAACAACCCCAGCTCCCTCAGCCACTCCTCATAAGACTTGTGCTCCAGACCCTTCACCAACTTTGTTGCCCTCCTCTGGACACGCTCCAGCATCTCAATGTCCTTCTTGTAGTGAGGGGCCCAAAACTGAACACAGTACTCAAGGTGTGGCCTCACCAGTGCCGAGTACAAGGGCACTATCACCTGCTGGCCACACTATTCCTGATACAAGCCAGCATGCCATTGTAGCACTTCGAGAAAATCAGAGGACTTCTAAACAAAGGACACCTTGAGAACAACCAAAACTAGCACATCTGATGCCAATAATGGTATAGAGGTCAGGATGCTGGAATATGATGAAAATGAAAAGATGTTGCCTGCAAAAAATCATTCAGAGGAATATAAAGGACTCAAAAAAATGTAGGAAAAAGAATTAACTAATAAAGGAAAGACTAGGAAAAAAAATACTGATCTCACAGAAGATTTGAAAAAGGCGATAGTGTTCTGGATAAAGAGTACTACAATGTCCAGTGTGATACACTAGATCTCAGGAATGAAAAATAAAGGGAGATTCAAGAAGTAGTGGATAAATATGATGAAGAATGGCATGTGATACAAAGGTTCAGAGAGGAACAAAGCTGCAAATCTGATAGACGACAGAAAGCAGTGGCAAGATTTCATTTCCACCCACTGCTACCACAAACAGTAATTGAAATAAACAAACAAACAAACCCCTGTTCAATTATTCAGACCAGTTAATTTAGGGTTGGTTGGTTGTGGCAGAAGACCTAGATCTTTTGTTGATGTAACTGAAATCATGCCAGTTAAAGATTAAATCCTGCCTGCTAGACATAACTTGGGGTATGGAGAATCGTGTTACATGTCTCAGAGAAAACTTAGGCCTCCAAGCAGCGCTCAGAGATCCCATGGCTGGTAAGGGCGACTCATACTTTGTGCTGCACTATCCTCCTGAATTCATGCTGCAGCCCCTGCTTCAAGAATGCCACGATCCCAGATCTTTCTAAAGCCTCAAGATCTCATGTCCCTTGCAGTACAGGGACTGTAGTTTCTCCTAGCACTTTGATGGTTAAAATACATTTCTTTTTGCCTTTCCTCCACTGTATTTTAGTGTAGCCCTAACTTACCATCCTGACTTATTTTCTCTCTTCCTCATCTCTTCTATAGGTAACTGTATGCTGCGTCTGCTGCACACTAGCCAAAAATAAATATGCCAGAATTATATTCAGTACTGTCTTTGATTGAAGCACCACGCCCTGCCTTCTCAACGATATCAAGTTCCTACTTTGTAATTTCCCATTTCTAGTTACAGACTTCTCATGCATATCTGCTTTTTGTACTGAGGTATGGTTCGGTGAATACACCTCAGTTTTCTTGCAAGTTGCTAAAAATAGCAAAGAACATCTGACTCTGTCTAGCAGAGTCACCCCATTCTGGTGAGTAGTCCGTCTGAGAAACCTCCTTGAAGACAAAAGGGCAACTCCTATATTTTCACGATAGACTTGTTAGTGGGTATGATTCAGCATTTCCCCATTCCATCTTTATGCCAGTGTAATTAAGTCAATGGGGGTTACATCAAGATGAAACTGAAGAGCATAATGCAAAGGTGACTCAGATCCCACATGCTACAAAATATAAAAGGACCGCTTCATAGCAGGTTGATGAGAATTTGGAACTTGCTTATCAGAAAACACGCGCTTCAAAGTGATTCCTGATCATTTTGGAATTGTCATTACAAAATCAGCATAGGCTGGTTTTATTGTTAGTCAGATCACAAGTGGGCAGGAAACATGCCAATGCAAACCTCCTGAAAGATACTCATATTTACTCTTGAACAATGAATTGGTCTTCCAGAGGGAAAAAAAAAATACAAGATTGACAATGGACTACATTGTTCTTTGATGTTGCAGCATGGACAAACCACAGGTGTATTACGTAAATACCTGTCAAACTGACAATTAATATCAATTAGGCTTTAATCTGACATATTACATTAGGTGCAGCAAATGCAAAATCTGTTCAAAGTAGATCATAGATATGTACCCTTCAATTAGACATGAGAGAGGAGGAAATTCTACTCTCTGGGAAAGAACAGCATTTAACTCCTGAACTGCTAGAGATCTCTATGGATGAAATTAATCCTTGTGAAGGTGGCCAGTCCAAAACTTTTTCGAGTCCTAGGAATTTCAGAAGTGTAAGTGGCATTTAAGTACTGAGAAGGAGCTGTTCCTCCTCTCTCTACATACACACATACTCAAGTGCACAGTGTTTATCAGCTTCTTTCTTTGACACGTAAAAAGGCCAGAGTAGAGGAAATAAGAGAGAGATCTCTCTGGATCAGACCTCCTGAAACAATCCCTTTTGGAGTCAGAAAGTAAGAGAGTACTCACAAAGCTATGCAGGAGATGAAAACAGGCACTTTCATGGTGTGTCTCAGAGCTGGAAACTGGACTAGAAGAACATACATCGCTTCATTTACATAGAGAAGACCTACAGACATATCTTCCCCAGACTGAGTACGTATGTGTGAAGAGCTCCCTGTTTGATACACCTCTGCGGTTTTTTTCAGGCTTCAAAATGTCTTCAAAATGGCAATACAGTAATCTCTCCTCAAAGTGAGAAACTGCAAATACATCACTAAAATTGACCCAAAAGATTATGCTACAATGGATTGTCCTGGGGTTAATCAGACACAGAAGTAAAACACACAGTAGATAGATAGATTCTTAGCAAGATTCTCAAGCAAGCCACAACTGCTGTCATGACTTACCTCAAAACCTCAAAAGAAAGCAGGCATGACTACAATATTTTGTGGCATATGAAGAATATATAAATGAAGCAAAAAGCACATTAGTCGTCCTCCTTCTGGAGAAAGCATCTAACCTGTGCAATACTATTTCTACTGTTTCATAGCTTGCCTTCACATATGCTGCATCTGCTTCCCCATTTTGAATTAACCTTTTCATTTTATTTATTATCTCCTGTATTGCCTCCAAAATAGGATGCCATCTCAATTTTTATACAGCACTATTTTTTCTATGCTGTGTAAAACTTTTCTTATTGATGGACTTGTCAGAGAGCTGGCTGAAAGAAAATGCTCACGTAACTTCTCATTAGTCCTGAAATAATGCAGATAGATAGAATTCTGTCTCTTGCCAGCTACCCACATAAGCTAAAAATTTCATTGATATGACATCCCACTAGCCATGCCTCAAATTCATAAGAGGTTTACAAATGCAAACATTCATCAGGATGCCTTTAAATCAGCAGATATGCTCTGTAACAGAGATTGGCAAAAGAATTACACTTTTAAATAACCCTATTCTCATTTAATAAATATTAAATATAATCTCAATAATTTTAATCAGGGCTGAACTAATGAATATTATTGAAAATCTCCCCTTTCGTTTGAGAACACAAATACCTACTCTTCCATCCAGTGATTTCTTACTCTGACATGATGCTACACATTGCTTTCTGAACCCAAAGATGGGAACGACTTTGTACCTCTCAGCTCAGAAGGAGTGAAAGGAGAAATCTCAGGGAAATAAGTAATAGATTTATTTTCCATTTAAAAGAAGAAGGAAAAAAGGAATGTGACTCCTGGCAATTAATTGATAGTATTTATTAGAGAAAAACTAGATTAAAAAAAGGAGTAAAATAAGAACTTCACACCTGAACAAGAAAGCCACTGCTATTCAAGAGTATGGGACTCATATTTTCAGTTTTGTGTTTCCACAACAGAGGCTAAATTCTGCTCTCTTTGCTTATGCAATGAAGTACTGTTGACTTCGGTGACCTCCTTATGTGAAGGAAGTGAAGGAGAATTCGACAATTCCCATGGTTGTCTCTGGAGAGATTCAATTCATGTCATGGGTAACTCAGACAATCATTGTTCTGACAGAGATTATGTTAACAATATTATCTCATGAATTCTTGTTCCACTGCTTTAGGTATATACAGGCTTTCATTCACCTTTAAAATAAGCCTTCTATTGCTGCCATACAGCATAGTATCTTTGACAAAACATTCAGGAGCAAGAAAACCCCTCTCCCTTCTACTTGGCATTCCTAACTTCATTGTTGACTTTCAGTAAGGTAGAATACCTGCTGAGATATTAATTTTTCTGCCTTTTAGGATGTGAAGCTCTGGGATATCCACACAGCTGCCAAGGGAGCATGCCTGTGCCCCTTGCAGTTTTGAACAGGAGCAGCACTGGGGTAATCCTTGGTAGCACCTTTTGGAGACATGTCTACTGCAGCGTTTGAAAAGCAGTGGGAGAAGCTTTGCATTTCACTTTTTGTATTTTCACAAAGCATTTCAAGCTGCTGTCCTGGCATGTCTGAATGAAGCAGGAGGAGGCCTCCTGCCAGAGCGCTACCCCGTGGTATGCAGCCGCCCACTGCTCCCTGTTCCAGGGCTGCATTTACATAGTCAGGTGGCTGGCTGCTGCCAATGGTGTGCATGCCTCCCAGAGCGTAGAGATCAATGCGAGGACAAGGAAGGAGAAACAGACCATCACTTAGTTCTGACATAAATTCATATATATAAAGAAAAAGAAAAAAAGACTTTAATAGGAACGGACATGTCTTAGAGTCCTTTTTAAATAAAAATCCCAATAAATAAACAGTGAGCCCCCTAACAGGCATTTGCATAATTAAGAACAGTTCTAGTTAATCTCAGTCCCAGTCCTGGTCACACTGAAGCTAATGACCATATTTTCAGTAAGAGTAGTAGCAGCTATGTCTGTAGTATTCCCAAAATCCTTACTTTTCCAAAGCCATCATAATTTCTCTTTCTGTCCTCTGTCTCTTGGTATTATTTTCCTGTATAATGACTATGCTGTTACTGATCAAAGTTACATTAAAAAAAAAGCTAAGCCACATGTACTTTATGACCTTTAGATGTTAATTGAAGAGTAGTTACATGATACTGCACTAAGAAAGCAGTCTGACGGAAACAAAACTCAAAGTTTTGCTACATTTGTTAGAGCGATGTATGGCTTCATATATATCTATTATTATTGCGTAGTTCCATGGCCAAAAAGTAACCTGAGGAACATTCATACCACATACTTCACATGAAATATGAACACAAGTCCAGGTAATATCCACCTTTCCACTCCACGAAGAATAGAAATTCTGGGATTCCCAAAGGCTCTTGAGCTTTGCTAGTGAGCCGAGAGTCCAAAGCAAATGGCATTCTCAGGAAAGACCCACAACACAGGACAGGCAGTTTGGCCTGATGCTATTCCCTCCCAGTTACAGATATATGGCAGTGTCATGACTGTGGCTGAGCTATGCCATACACTAGCCACTGACAGTAACACAGAGAGAGAGCAGTGGGCAGGCCTGTCACAAGAAGAGAAGAGGAGATTTGATAAGTTTGGGGAGGAGAGGAAAGGGATTCTTCTGAGCAGAACAGATCAGGGTCCACCTATCATCAATCCACCAAAAAATGCAGCTGGATCCTTGGATCAACACTGTGATACTGCGTGGCCGTTGTCTGTTGTTACAACATTATCAGTACACGACAACACAACACAAGGACATGAACAACACAGTACACCCGACTGGCCTCACCTTAGTGTGAATTATTGCATTTATGTCACTTTTTTTGGCTGTAGGTCTCATGCTCTGAGTCCATCAGCAGCTGTGTGTATCAAGCATGAACTACATTTTAAAACCGTTCATCAAAAACATCAACAGCCCAACATGGATGTTCTTTTATATACCTTTCCACAAATTATGACATATATGTCAACTGGGTTATTTTACAGACCTCTGCTATTTGGCTTATTTTAATCCTTGCTCCACAAGCCACTTATGTCTTCATCATTGACTTTCCCAGTTTAATGAGGGAAAACTGCAAGAACTGTGCTGCCATGTTTTGAACAAGAGATGCTCCTGTTTAACTCAGGATTCCCCAAGAGCAGCCAGCACTGCTTCTGCAGAGACCTGCTGCACCTAAAGGCAAGGTGGTCATCTTATTGGAAACAAAGATGCATTTTCCTTTGAGGCGTCTTTTCCTTCAAAGAACTTAATCAGAGGATGAATTGTAACATTCTTAGCACGCAATGCCAAGACTATTAATTTTCTTTTAGCTGACATAAACTAACCAAGTTATTATATAATTTTTGACTGTACACATCTAAGGACATGATCCAAAATGACAGATTTAAAGTAGTTCACGGATTGCCATCCACTAAGCTGAGCAGTGGTTCCCAATAGTGGATCCTAGCTCACATCAGTAGCTAACTGACATACATTCACTTAAACCACTTTCTCATTCTAAAAAGGAATTTGAAAGGAGACACAGTTAAAGTTGTTTTAATTAAGTTCCCTTTTAACATATTTAAAATATACTAGTAGGTAATCTTGAGCTACTTAACTGGTACCACCAGTTCAAACTATCACCTGTTCTGTGGTTTTGCATGCATATCCCACATCCCTCCAAAGCTTTTAACCTTTTACTAGTTATTATTTTAGAGGAATGTGATACATAAATTTAAACATGTCAGACACAGTGTTCAACACTTCTAATGATCTATTACCCTCATATTATTGAAGTCCCTGAGGAAGTTTGGCAGGCGTCATTCAATCATCAAGCTATCATTACTATGTTTTAGCTTTAATCTAAAGTGCCTAAGAGCTTTGTGCTTCTTAATTCATATGCTATCACTCTTAGGGAAAAAAAAAAAAGGTGGGGGGAATGGGTGGAAATAGTTCACCTTAACTGGCCTACAGTTTGTCATATTTGGGGAACAGATTTTGGTTTTCCAAACTAGATTACTTGTTCTTTTTTTAGCTATAAATGTATTTCCCCTAAAGTTCTAGTGATATCTTGATAATTTACTTAATATACACCTGGATTATGTTATGAGAAAAATAACATACTACGGTAACACAAAGGACTTCAAAAAAACAAGAGCTGTTGATCCAAATCTTCCCAATGTATGAAAAGAAGTGCAAAGTTAACAGCTTGTACACTAATACCTTATTACTTATGATACTGTCTTGCAGTACTGCTGCATTATTAGTATCTCAGTTTCTGATCACCTCTCCCAGGCAATTCAGAAGCATAAAATTATTAAGTAACAGTATGGCTTTATGATTACCTCACTCTTTGGGTACTTTGCTGCCTCTGTTGAAGACAAGATTCAGATTGTTTGTTGTAGGCAATAATACCTCAAAGAGTGATTCAGAATGTCTGTTTTCCAGTGTCCTAAATTCAACTGGGCCAACGTGAGTGTGTATGAGCCCAGTTACGCTTCTGTGGGCTGGAACATGTCCAATTTGCAATGAAACTCCATCTTAAGATAGGTAAGTGCCTAAACACAAGGGCCCTCATGCCCTATAGCTTATATGCACTGTGGGCACGCACTGACCAACTTGAAATCAGCACATAGCAGTTGCTGTGGCCACAAGAGATGTTATTCAGATTTTGTGCAACAGCTGAGCAGTTACAACATATATCAAAAGATGTGGGAGATCTGGGTTCAGTTCCCTTAACTTCCCAGGCAACGTTGCAGCGGGAATAATTTTTTTCATATCTAACTTAAGCCATTTTTTGCTGCAATTTAGGCTGTTATTTTTTTGTCCTGTTTTGTCAAACCAGAGAATAGCCTACTCCCTTCCCCTTTATAGCATCCTTCTACCTATTGAAAGACTTATCATGCCTCCTCTCTGTATTAAACAAATCAGTAACCCCACCTTTCTTTAAAACTTACGTTTTCTAAACTTCCAATCATTTTTGTTGCTTTTCCCTGAGTCAATCAACCTACGTCCTTCTGCAATGTGGTGCACAAAAGCAGACACCATTCTGTTGTTGCAAAACCAGACACCATCCTGTGCTTTGCCAGCACTGAGTAGAAGGATCACTTCATGCTTTAGACACAATGCTCCTGTTCATCAGTTCCAGTAGGATATCTGCTTTTCCACAACACTGTGACAACACTGACAAGTTTTGGATGCCAATCCCCTATGATCTCCCTAAACTCTTTTCTGGAAAATGGCTTTTTAGCTCGTTTTTCATCCTATACTGGCAGATTTGATTATCTCCTCCTTAAGTATAGTACTCTGCATGTGTTCTCGTTGAATCATACCCTATTTGTGTCAGACCATTTCTCCAATAGTCAAGATCACTTTGAACTCTGAGCCTTTCCTCCCAAGTTGGTATCAGGTGGCTTTCTGGCCTTGAATGTTAAGCTAATCCCATCTAACACACTTCACATTCAACAAATATGCCGCTTATTCCATCACTCTGAAAATACTGAAGAGACTTTTGTAAAACCCCATTTGAAACTGGTTTGTAGTTTGAAACTCTATACAAAGGCAGAGTATTGCTTAAATATTTCTTTGTGTAGATCTACTTTAAGATAATACAACTTCTTCAGTAAATCCTCTTCCAACCTACACCCTCCCCTAATCACAAATGAGTCAGGATGCCACTTAGTCAACCAAAAAGCAGATTCTGGCAAAAAGAGACAGGGTTTATTTTTTCTGGATGGAGAACATTCCTATGCAGGGTAGAAAGCTAAGTCAACAAAACAGTACAAAAGCTCAGCTCTTGCCCACAACTATCCTTTATATGCAGACAATTGACACTAGGGTGTGATTCTTGGGAACGGCCCACTGGATTTGGCTCCAGCAGAGCCCAACGAGGTACGAACATGGTTCACGCACCCCGTCTTCCAGAGCAGCATACAAACAGGCAATGCTTCACAGGTCCTCTCTTGCCACCATCACTTCCTTTCAAACAACTGTCTCAGTTTGCTCTCATAACATGCAGACTTGACACACATACAATTCTAATTTCAATTTGTTGAATGTTGAAGGTCTCTTCCCATGCCCATTGCAGATAATGACAGGGTTCCCACTCACCTGGCAGAGAAGTTCACAGGGCCCTGTAAAGCTAGCTTTCATTTTTAAATTGCAATCCAAATGAAAGGAACAAGGCTGGTTGTGTGTTAAAGACCAGCCTGAACTCCACCTGCAGCAATTAGAAAGGGTACATTGCAAGGGAAAGAGCAAAATCCAAGCACCAACTGCTTTCTAGCGGCAAACTGTATAAGTTATGAGGATCCTTGGGGTCTTATGGTTTCCAGTACTCTTTATAATGATTTAATTAATTGGAAATTAAAGATAATGGAGACCTGTTATTTGAATTGCTGAAAATCGTAGAAGAGAAATTAAAAAAAAGGGCTTGGATGGATTTTTTTCTTTAGATTGATCAGTCTGAGGCAGAGTCTTTTAAGGTTGCTTCCAACATCCAGCCCCTTTCAAGTCTTTTTTTTTCTTTAGGGGGGTTAAGATACTGCATCTGTATTTTCAAACCAATTAGAATGTATTATAGGATTAGATTATTGTGAGCTGAGGCCAATCTGGGCCACAGAGAATTTATTCACACAGAGTGTCATTTTACCATAAAGGAAAATAATTTGCATTTGACTACAATACTTCCTGTATGTCCCTTCATATGTCACATTGCCTTTGTCTGCTTTCATACCACAAGTTCTTTAGGATGAAGACATTCTTTACTTTTGCCTTGTGTGGTGCCAAATACATTGCCGGTACTTAAAATAAATAGCAGTAATACAGGCTCATTATCATGCAATTTAAGGCCTGGCAATCTATACCTGATCCAGGAAAGCCAGTTTTTTTCTGACACTATCTGTGCTATCTGGGGAGAGACTGTGCTAATACCTTCCATGTGTGTTAAAACAGCCCTTACTAAGAAGGTTTTCATGCCGGCTCTGAATCTGATTTCACATACGCCGTTTTCACACTGATGTAACTGTTTTCTTCAGTACAGTTGCACTTCATACAGGGCCTTCTCCCAGTGACCCTCCATGAGCCAGAGGGAAAATGTGAACCATTGTTTCTACGGCCAATGTGAAACAACCTTATATGACTTTATTTTTATTTTTTTTTTAATAATAGATACGGCAGTTTTGTGATTACTTTCCAAACACTGGCTTCATATTTCCCCTGGGGCCTGAAGAAATTTGCCATTTTTCTATTATTCCACTTCCCACCCAGTGCACTGGCATTTTAGGCAAATTTTGCCTTTGTGGTATTTAATTTAAACAACTGGAAATGGGTCTGTGCTGTGTGGATTGTGCTGGAGCACAAACATGTTTGCAAGAAAACAGGCTTTACGGTGCTTTGGGTGCCCTGCAGCCACAGACTGCCGAGACAGGAAATCACAGCATTAACCTGATGATCAAGCTACAGACAGCAGCATCTATGTGCCACAAGACTCCCGGTATTCTAAGTTAAAGGCAAAGGCAATGAAAATAGATTAAAATACAAAAATCTGGCAAGCCAGAAGAAATTTGTCTCATGCCTCTCTGTCTACATGCACATATATAGCCGTATACAGACTTATGCAGACAAACATATCCTCTTCTATATGTAAACAAATAGGGATGATATAAATACAAATAGGTTTCCAACTTCTCACAGAAAAAAACCTGCATTCTGAAATGATTCATATTACCTTGTGGCATGACAACATATTATTTAATAGTGGTATAAAGTGATACATGCTCTGAAGGGGCTATGCTCACAAGAAACACTTCTTTTGGAGTCAGTTGCATGCATTACCTCACTTGTGGCCACATGTGAATGTTATTTGTCTATGTACTCTGAAACAAAATAAGGGGGGGAAGACAAAGAGATATTCCTCCCACACCCTGCATGCCAGAATCTTGTTTCCTATCCTCAGCTGGTGCTCAAGAGTCTGACTCCAGCAATAACAGTCTCCCACTGAGATTAAAGCACTGGCAAGCACAGCTTATCTTGGTTAATGTATACTTAAGTTTTGTGTGTATTATACATACATATATTTACATATATAGGCGCACACACACATATGTATGTATTTATATCTCTTTCCCTCTACTGATACACATATTGTGTTTATACACATTTATAAATATGATATGTAAGAATCTTTTGCAGAGAGGAAATAGTCCCTGGATGGGAAAACACTAGTAAATTTGAGCCCAAGCAGATATGAAATTTGACTTCAGCAGCTGCCCCCTGCTCTTCTGCAACTCAATGGACACAACTGCTCTTGGAGATCTCTGGCTCCCTCCCGCAGGGAATGCTGGGCTCCACTCCTGCTGCAGAGCTGTGACTCCCACCTAGCCCATCCCGGCTGCTCTTGCCAGTACTGTTCATTCCTCCACCTCATATGAACTGTGCCAAGATTGTCATAAAGCCCGAAAGGCTCAGAGACCTATGGCAGCCAAAGCAACAGACCACATTTTTGTGGGATCATGGAGCGCTGTGCCTGAAGTACGCAGGACAGACCCTGAAGATGTTGCTGGGTGACTAGTTTGTTCAGCATTTCTTGAGGCATTGCAACATTTACCAAATTTCCCCACGGGGACAATCATATTGGTAAATGTGGTTCACCTGATGATCCTCTTTAAGTTTAAATTAGCCTGGGAAGACATATTTAGCAAGGGAAAAGACAAGAGAAAGTTATCCAAATTTTGTGGATCATAAACAAACACTTTTGTGGACTGTGACCAGCAGAAGGTTTAGTGGGACATGATCACCTCTTACTTACTCCAGGGTAAAGTGATAATAATGCTCCAGAAAAAAAGAATAAAACACCTCTGCTAGCAAATGATAACTCATTAGGAGTATAAAAATGTCGGCACATATGCCTATGCACATATAGTTGCCAGCAGTGAAGGGTTTGTACTTCAGATTTGTGACATCTGTTTACTACCAGAGCAAATTAATTTCCCCTGAAAACAAAATGGATTGAATGCTTAGAAGATACAAACAGACCAGGAACCTTCATACAAGGGAAACGCTAAAACTGCCAATTCTTACTATTGCATCATTTTGGCACAGAAAAAGGGAAGGACGGGATGTCCGTAAATAAAAGATGTTATTTTAAATCTCCTGAAAAACTCAGGTATAAATATATACCAGTGAGTCAGAAAAGTGAGATGTAAGTAGGTGGAGTTTGATCATGCCCTGTTTTAGGTGGATAGAAATGAGCTGGAAACAGGGAAGTTAAAGGCTTTAAGTGCCTGAAATTCCAAGACCAAGTTGCAGACCTGTAAATTAGTAAGCCAAAGAAACCGTGCTAGCATACCTGCTGGAAAGAGAAACAACATACAGCAAGAGTACTTCTACGCTTGGATCAGCAAAGGTAGAAAAGTTATGAAGGACACAAAAAAAAAGGAAATACTGTGGAAAGGTACAGATATAAGAACAAAGATATTATGGTAAACAATTGCTCTTTAACACCAACAAATGCAATCCAAGACTGTAAAACAGCTGAGTTTCCTCTGACTTTACAATATGCAATGCAACTAGAATTCCTTGGGGGTAAATATCAGCACATAAAGCACTTCTATGAAAAAAAGCAGCAAAATTATTTTGGTAGGTGAAATACCTACATATGCATAATATATTTCAGTAAGAAGTAGCCACATAGTCTGAGAACATTTAAAATGAACAGCATCAGATGCACTGGTATAAAACAAGAAAAGCAAAGGAGAGGGAACCTCAAGCCCAAGCCTGTCAGTCTGTTGAAATGGTTTCTTAGCAGCTGGTCACTGTGCTCCCAGTTTCTTTAGATGTTTCCCTTAGCTCAGCCACTAAGTAAAGCATCATTCTATTCAAACAACCATTTCATCCTGGCAACAGTATGTTCACTTCAATGGATAAGTGTTGGCTTAAGAAGAGACCAAAATCTCTGCTGGGAATACATCTAGGAAAGAAATCTGTGTTTTCACGGTGATCCTCACTACTCATGAAAATTCCTGATTCCAAAACCTCCCACCCATTCATATTTTCAACAGAATTTATGTCTATGAGCTTGTTTTCTGTGGGGCTCTGAAACCTAAACTTGGCCTAATGTAGATTACTTTTCTTCACTGAAAGAATTATAAAGTACTGGAACAAGCTGCCCAGGGAAGTGATTGAGTCCCCATACCTGGAATTATTTAAAAGACATGTAGATGTGTCACTTAGGGACATGGTTTAGTGGTGGACTTAGTAGTGTTAGGTTAATGGTTGGACTTGATGATCTTACGAGTCCTTTCCAACCTAAATGATTCTATGATTCTACTTCCTCGGGTCGTTTGGGGACAGACTTTCTGAGGGTGTAACCCAAGCAGCTCCTTGACTAATATGGCTTTCTGTGATGACCACCATCAGAGATGCCTTCCTCCCATCCACTGGCTGGATCTGTTTTCTTCCACCTTATCATACAACAGTTTTTCTCCATTAGTCTGCAAAGGTGAACAACTATCACAAAACTTCGCTACTCATAATTTTTCAGTTTGTTCATGTTACTGCCTCAAGCTCCCCATGGTGCTGGGAAAAGGGACCCTTTAGCTGTAAGTCTCAGTTCTAATCAACCTTGCCCCCTACAAGCCCTGCAGCTCTTCCATCCTTTGGGATGCTCACAACCTACTTTGAGCTCAGCAAGGTCGCTCATGTTGAGAAGTACTGCCAAGTTAGCCTATGAAGTCATCTCTACACAGATTTTCACAGGGTTTCTTTAAGGTTCTGCTTCTTCAGGTGATAAAGTGAAGCTGCCAAGGAGAAAGGCCACATTGTATTGAGAATCCCAGCAAAGGTATGGGAAAAATGAATGGCTTACACGGAAACTGAATGGCAAGCATGGCACTCAGAAGCAGGCAGATTTGGTTGCACCATCTGAAGGCTGGAGGTGTATTAAACACAGCCAGCCTTCACAGTCTGCCTCAGTCAGGTCTGAATTTATCAGCACACTGCAATTCAAGTAAGGGATAGCCTTAACTTTCACTCTTGAGATTTGTGTTGCCCGTTGAACAGCACTTCACTCCAGGCTGAAAATGTGGACAGATACCCCTCAAACACCATCATTTTACATTGATGACTTAATTTATTTCATTCTGAAAACTGGAAATCTGTGACTATTAGCACATTTAGAGAAATGATTAGATTAAACCAGCAAGGGACAGCAGGGATGGCAATTGTCTATCCTTTAAATAAATCTTAATGACAAAAGCGGAATGTGTGAAAGGCATTTAATGCTGCTCCTTCAGTGCAGCCTAGCCATATGAAAGGCAACTTTCAATTTTACAATGGGCTTTGCGCCACCAGAGGTAGGATGGAAGGGAGTGGGAGTGAGAAATGAAGCTTAGCTAACTAACGAGTTAGGGCTATCCGCTGTTTTTGGCTGAAGAGCTGTTGCTTAGTTAAATATAGCAGTTATTCTCCTGGCAGTGCAGAGATGAACACCTCATGAAATGAATTAGTGACATTCCTATGGTTTGATTTCTCATGATCTGTAAAATTTTAAAACTGATCCTAATTCCCAGATCTTAGCTTTTGTGCCAGATTCACCAGACAGGAAAATATTAATCTGCTGGGATTTTTCAAGGAATTTTCTACATCTAGGGATGCTGAGAATATGTTCCTCCAGAATCAAACAATAGCTATACTGCTCTCCTCCTTGCCCTCAAAAACACTTTTAACCTCTGCAAGTCTACAGTGCCTGTACCACTCAATCTCCAATGGCTTTTGATGGACAAGAGTGGAGGTAAACCTATCACAGCTCTTTCCATTAACCCACCCATGCATAAAACCCCTATTTCTTTCTGCTCTTTCCTCGCTTGAGACGAACAACAACCTTCCCTTTCTGCTAGTTCTTCTTGGTGCTCAATCCGGCATCAGAAAAACATTGTCTCTGTAGAATAAGAGCACTGCGACTTCATTGAAACTACATGTGAGTCCTCCTTGGGACTTTGTGTCACTGCTTTGACTGCCACTTCCCTGGGCTCGCCTCACCCCAGGGAGAAATCAGAACATGCAGCGGGAGGGTGCAGCTCAGCATGCATCTCTGCAGGCCAGGACTTCAAGACAAGTACTCGCAGGACATGAAGGACAAGGTGGATGTGATACAACATACTGAATAACTGAGGGACAGACTGAGCTCCCATTTCTGTGCTCAGAACCCACTTCAGAAAGCGTGAAAAGCAAATGGCTGTCTGTCTCTGTAGCTGTGGCAATCTCTACCATCCCATGGCTACTTTGGATCCCAAATACACTAGTCAGATTCCCCTGCATCATACACAAAGGGAAAAAAAAAATGTAATAAATATGGACGAAATTGATGTCTAAACTCTTGCAAGGAGAGAACATCCAATACAATCAAATGACACTCTAACATTTGTGCAACTGGGAGGAGGCATAAAGTGTTTAATGACAAGGTTCACGAAGCTTGCTCAGCCTGTGGATATTTTCCAGGAAGAGAAGCTCTGAATGGGCTGTGTCAACAAAACTATCCCAAATCCTTATGCTTGCCTTTAAAACTGCACTGAAAAACAAGTCAAAGAAGGTACAGCAATTAATACCAGCCAAAGATCCTCAGATCTCTTTAAAACTTTATTGTACCTTGCTCATTTATACATACGGTAATACTTAAATGCTGCTGTCCATATAATATTGAGAATTGATACAGACTGGTAGTCAGGCTGACTTTTGAGTCAAACATGCCCATCTGAAAATAATACAAAAAACTAGCTAAAGGTTAATCCTGATAACAACATTTTGCCTCCTCAAGGCAGACATGATGTTATAAATGTAAAATTTCCAAGTTTTGCGGGGCGTGGGGGATTCCTTAAAACTGACGCATCCCTTCCCTTGGGCATTGTCAAATCTCAAACTGAACTAGGAAGCCAACACTACTCTTCCTACACGAGACAGACTCAAAAGAGAGAAGATTCTGCTGGAAACATCTACGTTAAGCTCTGCCAAGAAAGCATGTTTTCTCAACAAGAAATGACACTCTCTATTTGCTTTGTCCCAGACAAGTAAACAAATTATTAACTCAACTATTTCACATTTTGGACATGGCACCAATCACAGCTTTGATAATGAAACTCCTTTGCACTTTGGATCTTTTAGCTTGAAAAGCCCCATGAAATGCATAAAAAAATACTCGAGAGCCCATAGAGGGAATTGAGTACAACAAATACCTGGAGCAAAGATTATGATCTATTTCCCCTCCACAGAGTCAACAAGACTAAAGACTGCCCACTTGATTGTGACCCTTTCCTTAGGGCGAGTCAGAGATGCAAGTCAAAGTTACTTGCTTGACAGAAAACACAGGAAGAAAGAAAAAAAAAAAAAAAAGCCTGAATTTGCAGTCTGGATGGGTCATGCCTGGTGGCAGATGTGGTGGGCTGGTGGTATATGGCATTTCTTACTGTCTGACTTTGCATGTGTCGAGGCTAAGAGCCCGGAGTCTGGGCCTCTTTCTGAGCAAGTCAAATTACTCTTAACCACATAGCCACACTGCCCCATCTGTGACCTCTTCTCCTAGATCTGGAAGGACCCACCCTCTCAGTGAAAGACAGTTAATTGCATCTCCATGATAATTTAGCCTGAAGACTGCTAGTAAGTAGAGGCTATCAATTGTGTTGAAGTATGACTGCTGCTTTTTGTGTTCCAGATTACTATCCACCAAGGATTTCCTAATGCTGTTGGACTCTAGCCCATATATGCAAAGACAATCTGAAGTGTTAAATGAGATGCTTGAATTGAATTGTAGCTCTTGCTATGGCCAATGCAGATTATTTCCACTGAGGAAACCACCTCCTTTCTTAATTGCAGGGAGGTGTTTTACTTGCTCATTTTACGGCCAACGTTTGCATCGCACACGGAGATAGCTGCGAACTCACAAATGTAAAGTAAGAATTAAAGTCTCCCAGGTTGCAAAGAGCACAGTAATTTAATAAAAACTTGTTTAAGAAGCCAAGCATAATGTATGTTATGTTACACCAATCCTAGATCAAGAGTTTAGGACAGAATACACAGAGAACTTTAAAGTCACAAAAAGTTTCTTAAGTTGAAAATCTTGCTGAAGCAATAATTATTGTTTTGCTTTCCCAAAGAACATTTTTATTTTGGAGAAATATTATCCCTTTTGCCTCAAATTGCAAGTAACTTGGACACTGAAAAACTTCAATCTATCTATTTAACTCTGAAAGCGTACAATGACTCTTCTGCTTGTCTGCACAGATGTCACATTGCTGCCGCCCAAGGTCAGAATGGTTACTGAATACATGCATGATTTTGTACTTGAACTATTCCGTGTCGCCTAAGTAGAATTTGTTATTCTCGGGTCATAGCACCCCCAAATAAAACACCAGCATTTTATCCAAAGGAAATTGAATAAGGCAATCAACAGAAAACACCACTTAGTTGCCACCTTAGTCACTACTGAAGACAGTCATGCTTGGGCAAAGTTACTTGCAGTAAATGTACTGCTTTCCTTGATCATGTCAACAATGCCCATCAGTCAGTATTAGCTGATTTGGAAAACCAAGGTCACTTCTGACATGCTGATATGAACCTTTGAATAAGGTAAGACTGGTGCAATAAAATACTTGTTTTCCAAAGGATGAAAATTTACAGCTAAAGTAAGCCTTCACTCAGTGTCTCTGTCTTTCCACTGATCCTGGCTGTGGAGGAGTATTTATACCACAACCTTGCTGAACTGCAGACCTTTTCATAGTGCTCCAGCTTTGCTGGCAAGCATTTCAACCCTAAGGGCCAAGACACCAGCCACCCTTTCCTTCCTCTGTGAGTAACCCTGGAGGAGATGCCTTGCTTACAAATTCCACCTCAAAGCAGGACTCAAGATCCCAAGGATCTGTCTGCAGCTCTGAGGTCCAGTGTCCCTCTAAGCTTCTAGTCTAATATTAGGTTGATTACTGTCAGCTATTAACGTGGGACTGAGTTTGGGAGTGAATTAAGCATGGTATCACTTGCTTTTTTGCTTCAAAGCTGACTTTCAATTGGTCACAGCAAGTAAGTGAAAGCATCTGAATGTCAATGGAGCTATAGCACTCTTACAGTCACACAGAAGGGGAAAGCTTTATAAACTCATTCTTTAAACCAACACTTCAGAGCAGCTGTACAGAGATACTCATAAGCCTTCTAATTGCAGCATTTCATCAGAAAAAAGCAGAGGGTAAGAGGCAAAGCTTTACAAACTGACAGGACAGGGCAGTGTGTGTGTGTGCATGAGTGTGCGAGCGGTTCTTCAAATTACCTTAACAAAAGACAAGACATTGTAACTGCAATTCCCTTTCTTGCTCTGCCCAGACAGGGAGTGGGATTCCCATTCCCTCCCCTTGCAGTCACCCCACTGAAAACCCTCACTGGGGGGCATAAAGCATTTTGTTGAGAGCATTCACTCTCCAGGCAGTGGGATCCCTTTTGTGAAAATACACCATGCAAATGAAACCTGGGCTCCACTGAAGGCTGTGGCCAGGATTTCAGCCTCCACCTGACTGTGAACATTTCCATACTTTACCTCTTCGACCTCTGTATGCCGCAAGGTGGTCTATAACAGGCGCCAGCACCATAGTACGTTAAAATCAATTTCACCTCAAGAACGAATGGCTCCATTTGCAGTGTATGTCAAGTGTTAAGAGATTTGTTTCACAGCCCACAACTTACAACCTTGTCAATTCAACATATTTTCCTAAGAGGACATACACCATTTGTAAGGCTACCTTCTCATTCTCTGCCAACAGTAGTTCCCAAGGTTCTCATTTCACTAACATTTTAGTGTGCTGCCTTGGCAAAAGATTACAAGCAGGAAGGGTAAATAATGGGATGTACTTAATTCGAAGATGCCAAAGTCCAAATATCTTTGTAGCCAGGTTATAACTCATAGCATCATCAAACGTTCCCTAGATCTGCTCTGCTACAACACAGATACCGATTACTTTGTTATTTTTGAGCATAACACCAAGGAAACCAGGCAGGAAAAAACAGTAATAACAACTATGATATATTCACCACTCACAATTATCTGTTGCCGTTTATCTTTTCTGTTGCTGAAGCTGTCGCTGCTTAGCATCTTTTTTTAGCATTCCACTCATTAGTCAATACCCATAAACAGAGGAATTTATTTTTAATAGTGCTCCCTATTAAAATGCCCTTATAAAATTCTACAGTTTTCTACACTAACAGTCCCTAGTGCTTTGTTTTACAGAAGTGTTAGGATAGTGCTCTGGGCAATTACTCAATAGTATTGGAGTACAGGAGTTGTTAACCTATGGCTCTGAATCAGCAAAGCTATAAATATACCCTAACACGTTATTTAATTAAAAGAATGGTAAACTTCCAAACATCTGTGCTGCTTCAAATAACCTTCTGCAAATACACTCAGACAGGGACTTTAGAGATGGGTAATGGAAACACATATCAGAAGCAGAGAACCAAGCAGAAATAGTCACATTGTTGGCGATTCTGGCAGGGGAAAAAAGGTTTCCTTCAATAAAAAGCAAAAGTTTTTTTTTTCCTATGTAGTAAACAGCAGACTTTTATAGGTGCTTGCAGTCTTCACTGAAGCTGTGTGAAATACCTTGTCAAACAAATCTGAGAAAGTACTAATTTGGCTGTGAAGTTCTGTCATTTTCTGTTTTGTAATCTTGTCCCTGGCTAAGCATAAGAAACTGTACAAGATACACACTTTGTAGCTCTTAAGAGAGTGTAAGAAACACTTTCCAAAAGGCACTGGCTGAGTTCTCGTGAACCTCTTTTTCCGTCTTTTATTACTCGTCAGCAGCTCAACTGGTTGCAGACCGCTCTGTAGAGCCGTCCCTCCAGCTGGTGTTTGCCTCATGACAGAGTTGCACATGGATTACAACTCCCAGCAGTCACCAAGCACTGTTTAAATGGGATTTAAACAGAGAAGAGAGAGAGAGAAAGCACATGTATGTGCACAGCACATGCATCTCATCAAGAATGAACACCAAATCAAGCCTTTTCGCCTACTTACCAATATCTGGGGAAAAAAAGATCAAAAAGTTGGACACTCTCCTTTTTTTGCCTGTAGAGTACTTCCAGGCATGTGCTTTTTTGCTTTCGTTCTGGGTAAGCACAACTTGGGATTCTTGGGGATCTTTTTAAAAGGCATCTCCTAGAATAAAACCTAAAGTTCTGTTTCTGCAGAAAGATCAAGAAGACACTTGTGTGTTCAGCTAGCTGAGTAGCAAAAGCAAAGAGCAGCGGTAGGTGCTGGGGAGTAACAGGAGTGGGGTATTTGTGTTCTGGGACATGAGTCTCATATTTCTTTTGGAACAAAAAAAGCATTAAGTAAAACAACTATTTTAGCTCTGAAGAGGTGTAACAGTAAAAAGGCAATGTCTAAATACATTTGAAAAGGCAGAACTGAGTGATAACTGGCAATTATGGGGAAAGAAGAAGGAAAATACTGGAATGACTAATGACGATACAGGAAGATGGGTGACTAGATGATCACGGTACAGAGAGTTAAGTGGAAGGCTGGGGAGAACAATAAAGTATGAAGACAATGCATCTCAATAGAGAGGTATAGTCACCCTGTGCCCAAGCACATGGTGAGAATAAATAGGACAGGAGATAAGCCTTAGCCCTGCAAAAATACTGTACACTCTTCACATGACATATGCCAGTAGCAGAATTAAGCTGATACCTGAGCCTTTGCTCAAGTAGTTTAATAATAATAAACTTCCCCTGTAAAGCCCATTTTAATGCAGAAGTATAGGAAGGTCACAGTGTAAATGAAAATGAGTTCCCAAACTCTCTACACAAAACTTTCTGAGTCTTTACCATCAGAAAGTGTATATTACTCACCCGAGGGGACACAGTAAACCAGTGACATTAAACCATCTGATCCCTAACCCTGAGTTTTCTCTTTTTAGTAGAAAAATGACAGGATAGGTCTGTCTGAATCTATTAGATACTAACTGCATCTTTGTGAAAGAAGAAAAAGACAGATGCCATACAATCCATATAAGGGCTAGATGAAACCACATTTACCTCCTACAATGTTTTAGACATTTTGAATATAAAATACGTCCTTTTAAAGTACGTCACCAGGAATGTTTGTGAAGGTACCTTGCAACTGCTGAAAATGTGCACTGGTTTGAAATTTGTAGTAACACAGTTACCAGCATAACACTTGTATGATATAGCCAACAAGCCACTACGTCATAACATTTTTTCCGCATGAAGATTAAATTTGTAAAATTGGCTAATGAGCTGATAGTGGAGACCACGGCTATATGCCAGATACTCTCATTTTCTTTGGATCTTCCTTTAACTGCAGGCACACGAGAGCTTTATATTTAAAAAATGTGTCAGTACAAATATGTGAGTTTACAGTCGCAGACCATTAATTTGAAACTCTAATGCAAAGAAAGAAGGGCCTAAAATTTCAGAACAGGCTTCCATTGATGCACCAAAGAGTGGAAAGTACTAATAAAAATACTGTAAAACATTTAAAGATGGTATCCAAGGAGTTTCCAGTAAGAGGATGAGCTCCTTGGGTCTCAGGGCACTGAAAAACTGTCTTGTTACCCAGCCAGTGAAGTAGGTTGGGTATGCTTGCTTCAGCTTTTGCATGCAGGGGGAAGTCTGCATTTATGGGTCAGAATCTTAACAGATGTAATAAATAGGTTCCCACATATGTTTCTCTAAAATCTTACCAAAGATATAACGGTGATTATTAGTTTGTGTCCAAAAACCTCTGCCATCATCAAGGATCTTCCTGCTCTAGCTGTGCTGCAAACCAGGACCAAAAGAAATTTTCTGGCACAAAATGTTCCTAATCCAAGGCCATGCTGCACATTACTAACTAGCTAACATGAAGCCACACTGCTACCGTGACAAGCACAGGGTTTTATATGAGCTAATTTATCCTGCTTCTGCTGCACTGAAGCATTTCACATTCTTGTGCCTAGATTGTTTCCTTTACTCAACCTAACTCGTTAGGTCAAGGTGCATGCACATGCCCTCAGTACATGAAACAGAGCACAAATAGAGATACAGGGCAGTGTGAGGAGACGACAGCAAACAGTCGTCATCAGTATGCACAAGAAGTCATAGCACATCACTAGTATAGTGATTTTTGAGGGTAACAAAAGAGTTTTCAGGAAGGATCCGAGGGTACAAAAAGAGGAATGTTTGCTTTCTTTGCAGCAGCAGTCAACGGGATGCTTTGTAGAGGGGGCAAAAAAGAAGCAAGAAAACACAATGCTTGTAAGCTCCCCCGCCCCAAAGCATCACCTTATTAGGCAAAAAAATGAATTTGGGGGACGAGAAAAAAACAAAGCAAAACAATATTTGGGACATGAGCAAATGATTTTGTCAGCATGCCTGGAACTTAGTTTTGGAGGGACCCATCTCTATATCTATGCCTAAGGCCATGTGAATATGCAAGACCACTTACCAACATGATATTCAATGCGATCGTTTTAGTTCAGGTCCACAAGAGGTCTATCAAGCTCAAGGCTCTATGTATTTTTTTTTTTTTTTGAAGAAGCCTAAACTTGCAGCTGAAATGTACTCAATTTGACACAAAAGCAACACAGTAAGACTCTATCAAAAAAGGATATTAGTTCTTTTCACAGTGCTAGGCTTAACTGTACAAGTGTTTCTGGAAATGTTTAATAGAACAGAAGTGTGTGAAAAAAGAAAAAAAAAAGAAAAAAATGCAGGCACAGCTGATGTAAATTTTTTTTTTTATTTTTTAATAATCATTTTTATATTGCCTAAATCCCTAAAGTCAGTGTCTGGACTCTGTCTGGAGGCTTCCCAAAAATCACTGCTTGTCAACACCCTTTCCACAGAAATGAGTCTGTTTACCTCCACCAGTGCATCGTCAAGTCATCTCTTCCCATTCCCATTACAGTTTAAATTGGTATCCTTACAAAAAAGTCTAACCCTCCCTTTCCTTATCCAGGAATCTCTCTAATATCTAAAGCCCATGTTAAAATAATTTATATCAACAGAATGCCTTTCTTCGAAGTGCATCTCTACAGAGATCACTGTAAATGTTTAAATGGTACTTATTATGAGAAGGTCAAAATTTGGCCAGTTGATAGCAACGAATGAAAGGGAAACTCAAAAAATTCTAACTGGATATTCATTCCCTTTGAATCCTAATCCAAAATGAACATTTTCCTGTAGAGGAACTTGATAAAAAGTTCCTTCCTCTGCCTCAACAATCTACTCACAGCTTTTGGAAGAGAGACATGGGTGTGATACATCTGCTGGAGTGTGCCAGTCTCCTGAACTGTCTTTGACAGGTTACACAGGATGCCTAAGAAAGCCTTCACATCACACAATGTTTGAGGGCATTCTTGATATACTGTGTCTTGTGAAGTTTTGCTCATTGGCAACTGCAAACAGTGTCAAGCTGAGTTCTCGGCAGTTAAAAAAGACACTGGAAGACCTGAGGGACAACCCAACTTCTTCAGGCTTTACAGAAAAAAAAGTAGTTGGTACCAAGGGGAAAGTTGATACACAAACCAAGGATGCATTCGCATCTCATGCATTTAGCTCTTTCTGTCTCTAGCAGTCACTGGCATTCATTGGTGTGTGGAAAATGAGTTACTGATTACATTCCTCTGACCACTGCGCATATCCCTTCAGCAGACCCTTTACTCATACCACCATAAATGGGACAATCCTTGGCAGTCTCAGCCAAAAGCAACAGTGACTCCAACCACTTTGTCACATTTCTAAATAGTCCCTCCCAGCTCACAGTCCTGGTAAGTCATACCCAGATACGTGAATGGCAGCTGTCTGTGTTGTCTCAGTGCTGTAGCTAAACCTTCCAGTCAGTTGTCCGTACGTCAATGTACGAAATGCCCATTTGATGAACTCTGGGATATAATGCTCATCCTCACAAAAAAACACAGCAAGTACATCAACTGCCACGTACCTGCGCATATGGACGGTTTCTCCCAGAAGTTTCCCCCCAGCAGTCATGGCCCTGACACCTGTTTCTTCTGAAAGCAAATCACTAGCTGAAGTAGCTGCTGGATGCAGATGTTTGCATCCTGGGTATTCTCAGTCATAGCAAGCTATGCTATCAAGGGTATCAAAGATAATTGTTCCAGGCATTAATCTGGAGTAGGAAATCCTTCACAAAGCTATATTTAAGAACTTAATTAAGTCAGTCATGTCTTTTTTTTTTTAACTCCATCCAGCAGTTAAGCCAAAGTAGAACTAATTGTGGTCGCTAGTACTAGAAGGCAAAAATAAGAATACTTCTTGTGAGCTTTCCAGCACGCAGACTGCCTGTCATCCATCACCAACTCCCTTTGGCTGCTCTTCAAGCGCACATAAGTATTCACTGTTGTGAATCTCTACTGTTGTGAATAATGCACCTTCCTGTGTTTCTGTTTTTACTCCCTTGTCCACCTTCCCCTTGCATTCATTATGCCACACAGCTATTGAATTATTATAGAGGTGGGTGGCTTACCTTTAGGGCTAGTCAGATTCTAATCATGCCAACTTTTTGTTTACAATGCCTGAGCTGTCTGACTCTTTTGGGATTCACCTCATCAGTCAAGATTAATTTTGGTCTTTATTTTAAGCCTAGAAGCCGTCCAGAAGACATCTAACAAATATGTGAAATACAGAGAGAATAACAATAAGCACCTTGGGGAGGGGACAGGGAAAGAAAGGTCAGGAAAAACAGCTAAATTCTACCTTGGATACTCATCTGCAAGCCCTTTCAGCCAACTATGTGCAGGATAAAAGACTGTGGTAACCTTACAGGATTAGCACTACAGAAGAATTGTTTGGAGTGAGGAGTGAATGTCACAACATGTGATCAGTGGTGACACTGCAGTATGAGAGGAGGCCCCAGTAGGCTTTGTTTCATAGCTATGAAAACAGTGCATAGAGCAAACTTGGCCCTATCACTCACCTGAGCTCTTCCTAAAACCTCACATTTCCTCTGTTTCCAATTTCACCTTCATAACCCACTTTTTGATCTCCCCCAACACATGGAAACAGAAACTAGGAACAAGAGGGAAATGCTGCCAAAGATTAGAGGTTTGGAAATTTACAACTGTTATCTAAGGGAAAACTATAGTGGGAGCCAATTGCTTTAGTCAGAAGTCTTTGTTATTGTAAAGAAGCTTTAATATATGTTTTTGCTTTCTAAATCAGAAGGTGGAAGTGTAGTATTTTATGGGTCAAACAGAAGAAAAAAATAAAACCAAGCAATTCAACTCCTAGTCACCCAATCTGGAAATTTGTAAAACTAAGGTCTGCAAAGCACTAAGTCAGTACCAGATGTAGTGAATTATAAACATGAACTTGTCACAGATTATTGTAAAAAAACAGGGAGGCGTCCTATTTTAAAACACTTTTTTTTTTGTTTTTGTTATTGTTAATCCACCTTTCCCCTTACAGCTATTCAACACAAAGCATGACTGCAAAGTAGTACCAGTTCAGCAATCTGAAGGAAAAAAAAAAAAAGTGTGTTTTCAAAAATTACAGAACAGTGTTCCAAAAAGAAAATCTGATTTAAGAACTCTGTTCTGCAGTCAAGTGGTCTGTTTTGAATTTCAATGGCTATCTGTAAGCACTGAGGTTTCTGTGTCATTGCATACAGAAAAAGCTGATGAGGAATGGCGCTGTCTTACTCTATTCCTAACCACAACCTGGTAGATAAAGTCTGAAGTCACAAGTCAGCTGAGAGCTCTACCAAGGCTATTAAAATGTACTGGCAAAGCTGGAAGGAAGAAATTTAAATGAGGCCAGGTTAGATGTTTCAAAGGGATGAGTGACTGATCCTGTTTTATGTTATGCCAGACAATGCTAATAGTTTAAACACTAGCTCTGTCAAGTGAGAAATAAATGTATTATCGTCTGTGAATTATTAAAATTGGCTTCACCTACTCACCTTTAGACTTTTCTGGCTGAAAGGAAAAAAAAATAAAAAAAAAAAAGAGTCTTGCAAGGAAGGCATGCACTCTTAATCTATTACTAATGTCTTCTTGAATCCTGTTAATATTTTTCATATTGTCTGCTTTGGTAAGCTCAGACATTATATGTGAGGAATGAGCAAAAATTCCAGCTGATCCTAGGCATAAAGCTCTTTAATGTTTAAGTCTCCCCTGCCCTGCAGATAATTGGTCTCCTCTTTTACCCACCCAGCTGGGACATCAGACGGTTTGGGGAGCATCCAAGATGGGCACGAAGATCCATTTCCTGGTTCATGACAAGTACTGTAGATGTTTATGCCACAGAGATAATTTTCTAGGGTTTTATTCAGCAACAAAAAAAAAGAACTTTTGAAAGTTGTTTAGATCTACAAGGTTCAATTTCCCCTGCAACTCAACCATACAAGCTCTCCTTGAACACTAGGGAAGTATTAAGGATACTAAAAAATAATTAACAATGTAAAATGTTTTTAAGTTTTGATGAGGTCAGAATCACTGCTACAGGTTTTTAGTGGAATACAAAGATGAGACATGAAGATATGGAAGGTGGTTAAGCACTCATCAACATCATCATCACAGGGTAGCAGCAATAACAAAGGTCCCACCTCTTCATGCCTCCATCATGAAGTTGTTAATTTACAAATGATGACTCTAAAGGTGATAGAGGGGAAAGGTGAAGGTTTATTTATTTTTTAAACAACCACTTCCAAGCCTCCACTTCCTTTCAACCATTTGCCCCTTTGAGAGAAATTGTAAAAGGTGAAGGACAGAGATATGAGTCTGAACAAAAACTTCTTGTGGATTTTTTGGGGGAGACAGAAGACCTCTAGGATCAATCTAAAAGAAAGCTTGACTACGCCAGAAAAGTACCGTCCCACTCCCCAAATTAGGCTTTCCTTAGAAAAACTGAAAAGCCAATTTTGTTCCCTTTTTTTTTTTGAGCAGAATAGTTTTTGAATTTTTTTTTCCATAAGTAAAGTTAAAATATTCCACATTTTCTAGGAGAATAAACTTCAAGTAACTGAAGAAATAAAAGAAGAAAGTGAAAGAAACCTACTGCCATTTTTGGACTGTGAAACACTTGAAAAACATGAAATGAAACCTTTTGGAGGCAAACCCCCAAACCCTCCTGCTTCCTCAGAACTGGCTACCTCTTTATGTGTTTCTCCTAACCTGGTCCATATGGCCCTTTCACACTGCCCTGGGTTGTCCCTCAGAGGGACAACTGCACTCATTCTGGTAACGTCTTCAGCAGCACCAAAGTAACACTGATACATATTTTGCAGGAGGTGGCATAGGATTTTGAGAATCAATGGCTTGAAGTACCATCTTTCAAGCGGGAAAAATATTAGATGCCATGGCATACCTGAGCTTGAGACAGCTATGCCCCCAGCAAACCACTGACTGGTAGCAGCAGAAGCTGCTTTTAACAATACTAAAACCATCTCATGGCTTCTCAGATGAAACACCCAAACACTCTATGGCTGTCATTTTCCTTTGTGCACCCACTCACCCATAAAATAAAATACAAACAGCTGAAGGCAGGCAAGCTCTTGCGAAGACTGAAGAAATTAAACAGGAGTCTAGCCCTTAATTCCAGATTTGCTGAAGGAAACCTCACCTCTGTTTCATATCCTCTGTATTCAAAAGCCATTTTTATTTTCATATAAATCATGTCATTTATGGTTCTGTGCTGCCTCTAAAACCATTGCAAGAGTTGAGTTGGCACAGCACACTTAAAAGAAAAGGTTACAACATGGTGGGAAACACTCAAAATATGAACAGTATTGTTAACATATTGCTTGACTTTTAAAATCCCATTGTAAAACAAAATAAACAGTTTCTGAAAGGGAGACAGATCTTCAGACATGCTCCCACTTTTGAATGCGAACCAGCGGTCAGATCCGTAAGTGACCTCAACCACCTCCGACACCAAGGTCTTTAGAAAGCCCTGGTGGGAACAGTTTTGTGCTGAGCCATTCTGCCAGTACTCTGGGCACTCCAAAATGTGGTCCGAACCACAGTTCAGCTCTTTCGAATGTCTGATCTCATGTAGGAAATGGGGAATAGGCTGTGGGTGGTGGAGGCCGTCGGCAGGAGGGAATACTTGGCAATCGTGCCAAACGTATCTTTGGTGCTGCCTGAGTCTGGACTTCTGTCATGGCTTTTGCCCGCTCCAGGCTTTCTCCCAGCCCCATGACTTCCCTTCAGAGGCTTTGCATTTCCCACCACATCTGCTGGAGCACAGGGAGCATTTGTATGGGACAGGCATAGGACAGGCAGAGATAAGAAAACAAGGGATGGTCCAAATGAGGGTGAGACAACAGACAGAGATAACAAGGGGGAGGAGGAGGCCAAATGGCAGGCCAAGAGAAGGGGGAGGCAAGGGGATAAGAGTTGAGATAAAGAGAGACTTTCTATGCATGAATAAACATCAATAAGTGAAGGGGTGGTGGTAAGACCCCCCACTGCCAGGAAGACAGAGAAGAATTACGGGCAGGAAACGTCACTGCAGGAGCGGTTGATTAAAACTACAAACTGCATGAACTTGGTCTAATCCCTTCTTGCCTGCAAAGCCACCCTAAGAGAACCTGGCTAAAGAAACTGTCTTGAGCTATGTCACCATCTCTGCTCCCGAGTACTGTGCTCACGTACAATGGGGCAGGCAAACAAGAATAATCAGCTGGCACCTCCTAAGTTCCCACAAATGTTTGGGCTGGCCATCTCAGTTCCCATCACAGATGAATTGCTTTGCTTCATATTAAGATGCAGCAATGCACGTAAGCACACTCTTAGCTCCAGGTATGGAAACTGTTCCTATTAACTATTCATGCCCTTGAAGTGAAGTACTTGCTTGGATGCTTGGCTGAATCAGGGCCTAATTAAGGAGGTAAACAGCCTTCTATCCTCAGTCATCTCTCCGTCAGCCTTAATCCTCCAGTCACCTAAGTTTAATTTAAAAATCTGTTTTCAGGAGTTGAACCTGGATCTGTCACATCCAAGATTGCCACTAATTGCTATGATGTGTCAACAGCATTTAGAAAAATGAGCAATGAATTAAAATCACCAGCCCTTCTGCCTGGATGACAGCTTTATCTTTACACACTAGTTTTTCAATGGGGTTGCAATCTCTTTACCCAGAGGGGAAAATTTTGTTGCCCAAAGTCAGTCAGAGATTTCTTCAGCTAGTCTGAACGTTTCTGAAGAAAAACTACTGATCTTGTAAATGAACATATGGCGCAACACCCAGGGTGCAAAAGCACTCCAACTTAGACCCCAGGAGGTAAGGACGCCTCTTCCTCTGGCTGGTCTTGTCGGGTAGTTGTGGTATTAGGGGATCAGAAAGCAGACTCAGAGAGACAGGCTGGTGTTCTCAGGAAGATCAATGAAGATGTGAAGGTCACAGATGACACATGGCTGGTTTCAAAACCTCAGGAATGACAGCAGGGAAAGAGGTGGTGAAGGAGGAAGGGGAACAGAGCCAGCTGTAGAAGTTGCCAGAGAAATATTTTGTTGGAGGCACAGCAGAGGAGGAGCAGGATGACGCAAAGAGAAGCAACTGAGTAAAGCACAGCACATGAGCACTGCAAACAGTGGCGTCCAGAGGGATTCCTTTACTGGATGCGCCTGTCTAATACTGATGTAATGAGCTAGTTATGAAGCAAAAAGCCAGAAATGTGTGTGGGAGTGTTGGAGGGGCACATATGAGGTATCTGCTCCCACAAGAAAGGAGGTAAGCTAGGGCTCCGGTTATGAGTCTTTTAAGAGGATTAAACTAGACAGTGAGCAAGACTGGACATGAGCCTACTGAAGCTTCTCAGATTTGGTGACATACTGAGAGGAAAACCTGATAGCAAAAATGATCTTCCTGTCTTCTAAGGAACAACTAAGATGAACAAAATCAGGGTGAGATAAAAAAGTATAAAGCTACCTGTGGAGGGACGATTGTGTCCACTAGGACGGGCAGCAGAGCACAACGTCATCAGGCTCTCCTAACTTTGCCACCGCCTCATGATCTCACTCAAGTAGTGTAGTCTGTCTACTCTGCCATACATTTGTTTCAGAAGCAGAAACGCAGTGATACTATTTTTTTTAAACCCTTTTCACATGCTTGTTGAGAAACATTTAAAATATGTTAAGTGTTCAGTGCCTTGCAGATGCTATACAGAGACAAGTTACTACTAATCATTATTTTACTTGGGTGAATTTGACATGTATGTTTTCAGAGATACCTCTGAAATGCCTGATATGTGAGGCCTTAACTAAAACAAACAAACAAACAACCTACTGCAGGTTTTATTAGCAGGAGGGACAAATAAAAGGAAGAGGGTGGCAGAGCAATGCAGAGAGAATGTTGAGTTTGAAGTGAGGAAAGATATAAACATTCTGGCTGACACAGCAGCAAAGTCAGCTTGGAGGAGAATTAAGGACAACAGAGGTAATCATTTACCAAGCCAGTAATTTTCAGATGTTGACATACATTTTCAGAATGAGGAGGGAAAAAAAAAACAAAACAGATAAGAGAAGACTGTCAGAATTATGGCAACTTGCAACTTCTTTACCTGGCTGTTAGTGAGGAAAATAGACAGGAAAATCATCTGAAGATTATTCTTCCTTGAATGCTCCCATTTCATTTTCATGAGTATTAATACAGGCCGCATATTGACATTGATGAGCAAAAAGATCCTTGAGGAAGGGAAGCATGTGTTTCCTCGTGCAGACATCTGAACAGCTTACAGTCACAGGTGGCTCTGAACTTAAGGGTAGGAAATGAAGCTTGTATGAAAGCTAAAGTGGAAGTGCGGGGCATTTAGGGTTTTGTGATCATAGTTTCATTAGACTCTAAATGCTCTTTAGGGCAGGAACACTTAAAGGAGTTCAGAAATGTTTTTGACGTTAAGAAAGCTGACTTTGGGAGAATGTGATATGCCCCAAGGAATTTTTACTGGAATCCTATGAAACATGGGAAACATAGAGCTGAATTTTTAAAAAAACATCTGAAGAGGCTGAAATTTAAAGCCGTCTTGCTTAATTCCAAGGAGGAAAAAAGGGCAACTGAGGCCAAATGCAGTTAAGTAAAGATGTAAAGTTTAGCGTAAGCAACACATAGAAGACTTGGGAAATTTAGATATTTAGATATGACAAACAATCCTTTGGAAAGTAAACAACCTGGTAAGGAGGGATACAGAACTTTTTAGGAGCTAGAAAGAGCAATTTCAAAGAAATAATTCCAGGAGGATGAAGTATCTTTTGACACTGCCATGAATTTTTTCTCCTAACCATTACGTGGAGTCTCATTTATATCAGTGCTAGAACAGACTGGGAGGAAAATGCTTAATTGCTTAAGGCATATAATAAAAGGAAGAAGTTAGCATGCCCTTTTTTCTTTGAAGAAGAAGAATAAGAGGCCAGATGACTGCTTAAATATTAACATCACATTGTGACAGAGTTTCCAGGGCTTGCTTAAAGGAAAGAAATTTGCATTGATGTATGTACATCCTCAGAGTTAGAGCCATGCCAGCCCCTAACAAATGTGATGCATGAATACAACCTGCAGTTCTTATCCTAGGCAAGCTGTAGGACAACAGCAGAAACAGGTGGGAGGGAAGGGGAAGAATTCCCTGTAACACATGCAGAGCATTAGTTTCAGAGAAAAAACAACCTTTACATATGGTGGAAAGGTTTCTTTTTTTTCCCCTTTTAAAAAGTAACATAAATTCCTAACAGAGAGATACATACATCTTAAGTTCTGTGATGACAGGACAGACCAGTGAGAGCTGGAGTTAATCTTCATTGTTGCAGGAAAGGGCAATCAAATGAAGCAAGCTGCTATAGAACTGTTAGCTTAATATCTGCCATGCAAAAAAAAAAAAAAATAGAGGCAATTTTACTCAAACACCTTAACAGGCATAATTTGATTAGAAGCAATTGTGCAATTCTTGGAGGGAAATTTCTACGTGCAAATTAATAGCAATTATCTTGCTGAAAGATAAGAAAATTAAAGACAGGCCCTAATTCTCTAAAAATTACCCAACTGCAGGGGTTGAGAGACCTGATGCTTCTGACATCCCATGCTGCAGGGCTGCTTGTTTCCAACTGACTGAGGTGGCTCACTGAATTTCTCTTTTAAATTTTAAAAGAAATTTAAAATTAATTTTAATATTATTTTTGTGAAAACCAAATAGGTTATTTAAATCCAAGTATAGACTAAGTTGCCTACCTACAACATGAACATTCTGATTGTAACAAAAGCAGAAAAGGCTAGTGAGATCATTTCTGAAGTATCTACATTTTACAGGTGAGTAAACTGTAGTGGAAACTTATCTTCACATGCCTAGGGCAGCAAATGAGTGTAAAGTATGACCTTACTAGCCATGTGCTAAAAAAGCCTGCAAAATGCATGAAAGCATCTTTCATAGTCTATCAAGTTCAGTATAAAAAGAAAACTTGTCATGAAGTTCCTGTGAAAACAGTGCTGATTTTAAGAAAGGCAGAAGTAATCATTCTTCCCCGATCCTTGAAGCAGGTTAGAGTCTCCAAATACAATTTAAAAAGGGTCAGAAAAGATACTGATAGGAATTTGATACAAGCCAAAAGAAATGATATTGATAGGTTTGTAGCTGGCAAGATGCAAGGAGGGAAGTAGAGAGACAGGCATTAGAAGCATTAGCAGGAACAATTCCCAAGGCCAGTAAATATCAGGGGGCCCCAAAGCAGTCAAAAGCAGAGTGAAGAGATTTAGAGTCAAGGCATTCAAAGGGTCTACTTAGTTTGACCAGAACACAGGCTCACATTTCAAGGTTTCTTCTTCAGTACAGCTAAGCTTTTCAATGGGAAGCCTTGACCCCAGGGATCACTAACTGAAGCAAACAAACGTGTTTTCAAATGAATGTATTGGCACTGTCAGACCTGACTGTACACAAGATTAAATGATATTTATTTTCACTTTCCAGAATACCATGTTAAATTTTAGAGAGACAGACAGACAGAAACATTTCCAAATAAGACATGAGAATCTGAGCATCAGATTTTCTGTGTCAGCTGGGATTCAACAGCAGAATTCCTGTTAACTGATCTGGCTAAGCCTCCTTCCAAATATCAACTTGAGGTTTTCTTGCCTTCAGCGGTCTTGGTGAGGGTGGCGGAAGGGGACATATGTCACCAGTCCATTTCAGTTCTCTCATTGCTTTTCCTTGCTTTCTCATGATGGATTGAATTTTGGCCTGGCATTTTGGAATTGCACAGATGTGATTCCCTGACTGAAACAAACAGAGGTTTGCCTCCCTTTGATAAGGAATGGAAATTAAACCAGAATTAAAAACAATGAAAGTGATTCTGGGTACCCATCCTGAGATGCTCGAAAAAGGAAACTTTGATTGCAGGAAGTGAATGCCACATCTCTGCATAGAGGAGTTTGCTCACAGTTCATCTGCATATTCCTTAAGACAAAGGTGCTTCAAAACCCATTTTATGCTTCTACCTTGATCATGCTTCAGCAGCTTCACAGCCTTCTTGGGTTCCACAGGAATCAAGTAGGAACTGTGTTAAATGCAAGGCAAGATGGGGACAGTGGAAGAGAGAGATGGAGCCCAAGAGAAGGTGGCCTACAACAGGCCAGATAATTTCAGATAAACATCAGATATCTACTGAGTTTATATGCACTGTTATTTCAAGGTCACATTCCACTCACATTCCACATGTATGGACCCACTAGCAATTGCATGAGCATTCCCGAAGGACCTGTGGTTATGCACTGTCCCAAAATGGACAAGCGTATAGTGAGCTGAATTTAAAATCTGGAAATTGTGTTCCCAAAAGGAGATCAATAAGGACAGAGAGGAGACCATGGGCACCACTATTTCAGCAGAAAATGTCTGAGAACATGAATAAGGTGGAACTACAGCAAGGGCTTCAGAATAGCTACATACTACTCGTGAATTTTGAGTGGTGAATATGTACTTGTTAGTAAGAGGTATGACAAAGCAGGAAAGTGGGTCTCACAAAGCGCAGACTTGTTGGGTCAAGTGTCCTTTTCCTGTTTGGCAAGTCCTTTTGTCTGTGTGTTCTCCTTATCATCCTGACACCTTACCAAAGCACAGAATGACGGACAGCTCTTAATGACTTCCTAGCATTTGATTCTGATATACGGGCCCAGCCCTTTTTTTGCATAACATGAAAGTCTCTATTTCCCTCTGAATTTCCACTTTAGAACCCATGTCCACTTCCACACACGCAGCTCCCCACTCCCACCCTGCAATCCGCTTCAAGACAAACGTGCTCTCATCACACCTTGCTTGAATGAGGCAGCTGAAGCCAGCACTTCTGAACGGACGGACTGACAGCCGATGACTGACAGCCAATGCTGCATCAGCAGCCGGTGGGGCTGGTATCACCCTCCTCAGGAGCCAAGAACATCCTCTCCTGGGCACACCCACTCCCACATCGCACGACTGGGGCTATGTTCCCAGTGTCCAGAAACCAGGCTCCATCCTGTAGCATCTCTGTGCATTGCCACCATCCTGCCTGACTTGGAAATACTGTTGCTTTTTTCCTCTCCCAGCACATTCACTAGGTGATTTGAGCACAGGTGTTAGCAGGTTGGTCCTGCCACCAATGTGTGCTGGCTGAGCACCCCTGGCAGACTTCACAGAGGCATTCCTGGGAGTAAAGATGTGTTCTGCAAATGAGCATTACTGAGTGGGACCCTGCAAAGCACCCAAGAAAACAAAGCACATGTGCACTTCTAAAATGGGCATTTAGCGGTATTCACAGTTACAAAGACCTAAGATGAACAGGCAATACTCACTGGATGGAGTTGAAACACTGTCATGAAGACACAGAAGGAGGTACTTTAAAAATCAAGCCCATCAGCACCCACCTTCCTCTGCTTTCCCTTCTTGCAGCTGAAGGAGAGGTGACCATATACTCATTTGAGACCAGAAGGAATAACAAATTGTTTTACACTTTGTTTTGTTTCCCATAAGGTAATGTTTCACCCCCCCTCAGAATCCCCTGTCCTGTTGAGAGAGGGTGACCGAAGCAGAGTAGCCTCTCCGTGACAGAGCAAACCCACTGCTCCTGGGCAGTGCTCCCTGCCTGCCTGCCTGCGTGTTTGCTCGTTCCCAGGTAGCTGGCTGTGAGGGGGCCAACAAGCAGGCTAATTTAGAGCTCTAAAAGCTGGCAGCAGGAGTGCAATTAAGCCGTTTTCACAGACTGCTGGCCAAATGCAGCAATTTATTGGCTGAGTGATCGGATTATTCATTTGCAAAGCTCAGAGGGCATTTTCTTACCACTTCAGTTGGCCTGTAGTACTTGTGATTGACTGTCACATGAATCTTGCCAGTCTCTTTGCATCGTCCTACTTCATTTTCATTCTTCCCTTCCCACCTGTAAAGAAGATAAACATTTAATCAACCCATAATTACTTTAGTGCTCTGATCTTACCAACATTTGGCCTGCTTTCATTTACTTGAGGCTGGTGTCAATTCTCCCTGCAGGACAGTATAAACTCATTAGCTATAGGAACAAAGGCAGGGTTTAGACTTGAATGGAGCAACAATGGCTTTTGAAGTCTCTTTGTTTTGGTTTTTGATTCAGTGGAAGGTCTGAAATACAGGACTTCCAAATTAAACACATAATGCTAGGGGAAAATAAAACGTCCTGATTTCAGAATGTCTCATGTATCTGCAAATAAAAATGACAGTAAGGTTTTTCATTTGTGGATTGGTTCAAAGCTGTTTTCTTAAAATATTTTTAATTCTTGTATTTTGGCCAATACTTTCAGGAACTCTTTAATCTGTTAATTTTATGGATGTGAAGCTCTGTTTGAATAGCATTAAGCTGCATAATTTAATTTGTGCTTAACTAGGAAAAACAAAACAAAAACCATTCTTCAGTTTTCAGTCCTATCTTGCCATGGCACTTCACATACATGTACTGTAAACAGTACTTACTACCTGTGAGCTGAAAGCCAGCTACTTTGTCCAAATTAGTTTCATATGTGTTGAACAGCCTGCAATTTGCTGTAATTTATGTGATCTGGTTGCGCCGTGAACTGTTTTGTTAACAACTGTCCTGGTCTAAAATTTTGGGAGCAGCAGAAGAGGAACGGTTTGGTGGGTGACTAGCTCTGCCTTTGGAGAGGCCAGCCTGCAGCCTGAAAGCCTGAGGACAGTGCTCCCCGCAAAACGAAAGCTTGAGATGATACATGTAGGAATGTACATCGGTGCATCAAACCTAATCCATTCCATGTACAAAATCAAGAGTTATGATTGAAACTCTATCCTGTCTTTGCTTTTTGCCTTTAAGTATGTATCATGGGGCTCCGAATCAGCTTGACATAAAAGTGTAGTGATGAAATCCTTTACTTTTTTGTGTTCAAGTAAAATCTATGTAATTTAAATCTGTACTGTGATTTAGACTATTTAGCCTCAGTCACCAGCAATGAAAGAAAAGCACCCCTTACCTCCCACTTACTTACTGTACTGCCAGCTCTTGGGATTTTGTCACAGATTTGATTTCTCCTTACTTGCCTGCCCCCCTGAAGCTCCTAGAAGAATTTAATTCTTTGACAATCTCAGCCTTCATTTTTGAGTTTCTAGCCCTGAGGGCCAAGGAGGAAAGTCTGAAAATGTGACCTCTGTGTACCCATGAAGGTTAAAACACCAAAAGGGGGAAGGAAATACCAAATATGCATTATTACTAGTTTTTAAATCCCACAATTTTTTAGGCACAACTCATGACTTTTGGATGACTAGCAAAGCCTGTAGGATGCTTGATACTGGGAACACTTCACATCATTGAAATAATTTCCAACAGATAATAGACACAGTGAAGTCAGCTGTTAATAGTCATGCCATGATGCTAAAGATGATTTATAATTTAAATTTTCTTTCTTTCTTTTTCACAGTTGCTCTGTTTGAAGCCTGAGCTGCAAAGTTTTCATTCAGAAGCCAAAACCAACATTAGTCCCTCCCTTCAAAGGGCAGAGGGTAAAAATGTGCAGGACTCAAATGAGCTTAATAGAAAGCTAACCGTCACCAGTAGAACAACAGGAAGCGCTTAGATCAGGAGACGTCAGTTGTTGTTGGAGGTCACTGAGCAGAGAACCCCATTTAACACCCAACAGGCTCCAGAAGGCTCAGCCGAGCCAGTAAAGACTCACTTAATGTCGCTATCAAAGTTATATAACAATAGAAATAGCTTAAGAAGAAATCTCCACCCGTTTCGTTCAGCCCAGTAATGTGAAAAGTTCACAAGGGAAAAAAAGTACTTCTCATTGTGAACAAAGTAGCATTTGATAGCCATACTTTGAATTACTCCTGGCACCTCAGTGCTCACAGCTGGGGACACCATACTGCTGATAAAAGGGATTGCACAGGGGCCAGCCTGACACCAGGATCAAAACATCCATTTCGCTAACCAGCTCCCCCTCCCCTCTTCCTCTAACCACAAGGAAAGGAAAAAAACCCCACCAAAACCAAAATTTATAGTCAAATTGCAGTTGGAATTGTTAACTGGAAAAACATAATGTCAGATTATCTTGAAGCACAAACATGGTGGAAGAGGCACAGGGAACCCTCATGTTGCTGTGGTTTTAGATAGCTCCAGCCACAAGGACTACTCAGCTTTCTGCTCCTCAGGGCGGATGCCCAAGTAGGCAAGAAAATAGGCTTGCGTAACTTGGGGCAAATGCAAAAGATCCCTGGCTAAAGAAAGTTTGGCTAATCAGGACTGGGCTAAATTTATACAGGATAGGGAGTGGATCCCCCCAAGCCCTGGCTGGTGTCAAAGCCCAGGGCTTCCAGGCAGGTGCCTGCTGGCCTAGTGCAGGCTTTTCACAAAACGCTGGTCCTAGAGCCTGCAGGCAATGAGCCTCTACATCAAGACCATTGCTCCACACTGGGGAGCTTCACCTTCTTCCTGAACCAAAGGTTTGCCCTCACAGCTGATGGCATCAGCCATATGCCAGAACACTCTGTACTGGGAGAAGGATGCACAAGACCATGTGTCCGCTACTGACAACATGGGTTTGATGCCCTCTGCATCTACGCTTCCACATCGAGTGCCTCACTGTTGAAGACGGGCGCTTTGGGATTGCTTAGGACGATAGTCATTGTCAACTCTGGTGGATACAACTACTAACACTGACCTCAGAAATTTCCATAAAACTAAGTTAATCGCATTTGAAATGCATGTGCAAGTTTCCTTGTTTAAAAGATTCTTCACCTCAAGAGCTTTTACACTCTAGTTTTACAGAGTGCATTTAATTTAAGGCTAATTCCATATCTGCAGATCACTACTGTTGTAATACTTATTATCAGCGGTCGTGAATGATTCTTTTCTTCTTCAACTCTGGAAATTCCAATTATTTTTCATTTCCTATAACTATTCAGTAAGACAGCAAGCTTCAAGCTATAAAAACATCCATAGGTATAGAGGATTTTCTGAGGATGAAGAGCTGGGGTCCCCGCCTGTTGGGGTGTGAGGTGGGCAGGGAAGGACACAGGGGAGCCGGGATAATCGATGAGGGGTGGGAATAACACTGCAATGGACCAAATGGTCCAAATGGCTGTAAATGAGAAGCAAACAAGGCAAAGTACATATATTTTTGAGGTAGTGAAGAAATCAACTAAAAATGAAACCTTTCACAAAAGCACAGATAAAGTGAACAAGTATATGCATTTCATCTCCTTGCTTGATCTTCACGTAGAAACAGAACTGATAGCATTTAAAAAAAATATTCAAAACCACTAGAAGCTACAGCTGCTCAGCCTCTTTATGGAAAATAAAACTATCACTTACACCTTTTAAATCAACTATAAGCCAACACAAAATATTTTCACATTTGAAAATGAACAATAAGTTAATTAAAAATAAAATTTTAGGAAAATTTTGCTCTTCCTCCACAGCTAATATGAGATACCATTTGTGTAGACTTCTTGGATTTGTGGCCTGATTGCTGCTACAGACAAAATTAAGCCAAAGCACTTCATTCTGTACTGGCACTTTATAAACAGCAAAACGGACACCGTATAACAAACCATTAATGTCTTTTGCAAGTAATCTTTTGTAGGGAAACTTTAAATATGACTCTTCGTATGTTCCTTTGCCACCAACTCAACCATCAATCTTGCCAGTAGCTCTGGTGCATCAAAGCAATCAAGGATAGGGATTGCTTAACCATGATCTTGTGCTTAAATCTAAAGAACAAGTATGCTACCATAGAGGGATGTACTTAAAATGTTTTTCAAATGCTATAATGAATCAGGCCTTCAGTGTTTGTTCACTAAAGGAACACAGTTAAAACAATGCTAATGCTGTTTTTATATTCCCAGCACTGTCAAGCTCAAGTTTCAAAAATCTAAATTGTGACTCCCCACATTACAAGTTTTTAAAAAGAACATATGCTATGCTCCCTATTTTTTGATTTCTTTTTTTTCAGTTCATTGAACATCTTTTGAAGCTCTTATCCCTTACTCCAAATTGTGAAAGCTAGTGTTGAGAAGAAAATGTTTTCTCAAAGAATATGAATGCTTCTGTGAAAATCAAAACATTCTGGAAAGAAAAGTGTTAGTTTCAAGTAAGTTCCATTACTGTCAACCTGAACAAAATTATATTAATAATATCTAAAAAAGATTCTTTGACCTTTTCAGAATGGAACAATTTTTTTTTTCTTTCAGAATGGCTTTAAAAATTCTTTTTAAGTTATTCTTTTTTTTAAAAGGAGATTAGAAGAGAAACAAAGCAGTTCAGCTGACCTGAACTCATGTATTTTTCCAAATTGCAGTTGTGAGAATTATTTTCATTTCATTTGGGGGGAGGGGAAATGTGGAATTTCCCATGAAACACCACATTTAATTCTCACCCAGTCTTCCTATAGGAGAAACTCTCATACCTCTTATGATGTATGAAATTGGATAATTAAATTGTTACAGTCTTCAAACCTTAATTTGAGTTCTGAAACAGTTATTAGGTCTGCCTACAGATAAAACCTTGTATCAATAAGCAAGTAACAAAAGCCTGCTCAGCTGGAAGAGTTAATTCTTCGGCTGAGGTGGGTTAAATGCCCCCCTAAAACATATACTCTATGGGGAGAACAGTGATAAAAGCAGTGCAGTCCTAAGTGAGGACCCTTGCTCACGCGGGTTCACCCAGGCCAGCATTCTTCACTGACACGGATGGGTTCTTTTCAACTGTCACTCTTCAAAATGCCTCCAATTTCTGTATGAGAATCTGTTCCCTTCCTCCTCATCTGAAAGCTTCTGATTTTCCTGAGCTCAGATGAGTATGAATACAACACATAGCACTGGCCAGCCAGCAATTTTTGGTGGGGCAAAAGCCAGACATGGAAACAGCAGCTGTTTTGATGATGACTTTCGATGGCTCCTCTTCCATGTCCCCACAGCACCACTACTAACGTATTGTTGCCTTTCCATTCTTACAGCAATCCTTCAAATCTCATGTGTTTCTGTAACCCAACCTTCTGTTTTAAGGTAAAATGAGAAAAAAAACAGATGAGAAAAACCCTCCTTCAGTTCAATCTCAGTTCAACTTTCACTGTCATTGAAGAGGCCACTGCTCCACTTCTGCTAGTAGTTCACCTCATTAGACCTTATAGCTTATCTGCAAACTTCTCCTTTTTAGGGTGATCTTTTATAAGACCAACTGGCATGTTAGTTAAGATAAAATTTGTATGTAGAGGAAAATGACTAGAGTAAAATATTCATCTCTACTGAATTAATTCTGATCCTGGAAGCAATGAATATTTCTGTAACAAATGTGCAGGTATTTTTAGATTAATAAAAAACACAATAAATCTTTCCACTGCTTGAACAGTTTTATTCTTTTTTTCTTTTTCTTTTTCTTTTCTTTTTTTCTTTCCACATTCGCAGACAGCAGTCTTTGTAGCACTCTGCAAAGAACTCTGAGTGCTGTAGTGGTTTCAGGCTATCTTTGCAATCCTGTTCTAATTTAATAAGATTAATGACAGAAAATTAGTCAAGACAAGCGTTTGCCTGTTTCGTTTACCCTGCTGTAGTTCAAATTATAGGCGGGAAGTGTTTCCCCCAAGTACTACTTAATTAGTAATAAGTAGAAGGGAAAGTAAAAGAAAAAAAGTGTAATCCTTACAGGGGGAAAATATTTGTAGCTCTGAGGCTTTCCTGTTAGTACAAAGGACTGAATTTGAATGATTCAGAGGACTATATAAATATAATTTGAAATTTCTCCCTTGAAAAAGAAATGTTAGAAGAAAAAAACCACACAGGGTAGATAAACCTCTGTGTACACTTTGCAGTCAATTTCAGAGAGAGAATCAGTCTTACTGCAGCTGTACATTTCATTAGTTACAAAAATGTAGTAAAGTTTCTCTCTCTCTTATTTTGGCTAGAAGACATAGTCCTGACATGTGCTAATGACTGGCTATGACAGAGTATTATGTTATCTTCTTGGAAAGACTTTTTAGGCTGTCCTGGATTTTCAGCTGTATAAGTTAATGTGAATTGTTAGGAAGACAAAAACCTAAAAAAATAAAATAAATATTTTTAGTTGGTTCATGGGGCAGCCAGGATTGCTTTTCTTCCTATTCTCTACTGCAATATCAAGATGTGACAGCTAAGACTTTGTTACATTTGCAACTTTCCCTGCCAAAGCACAAAGTAACAATGGTTAAGAGTCCCTGCACACGTGCCCTGTGTTCTTAGATGCACTATGAGCTCTGCCAACTGCTGTTTGCCACGACATCCCTCCTGGCCGTTTACTCCATCATTCCATCAATTTTGAAAGGCACATTGCACAGCAATACTGGGAAGCTGTACCATCACTTACAGCAGTGGAAATGGCTGCTGGAAATTTCCCAGATAAGTTTTTGAGATTGCAAAATTTCATAATACCTGCAACCCTGCAAAAAAAAAAAAAAAAAAAACAAACCTCAAACAACCAAACAACTCAACCAAACTTCAAGGAAGGGAGACAGGAAGAAAGCAGCTGTCCTCGCAGGAGCTCATGTAGCAATTGCACTCTGGTGTGCTGGTTCTTAGGTGCCTCATAAATCGTAAAGGAACAGATCAATGGGACTCACCAGTAGGGTCGCACAATGCTAAAAGGGAGGATTTTGCTGCCAGGCAACTCCCTGAAGAAGATATATTCAAACTAGAGGAGGTGGGAGTAGAAAGCCCTTGGGGGTTTCAAAGAATGTGAGAGGTTACCAGCTGGCCGGCCAAGAAGCCAGTGAGGGTAAAGAGAGAGCGTGTCTGTGCTGCAAAGGCATGGGCTGGGCTGACGCCTAGAAAAATTATGGAGGTTCTTAACAAAACTTTCCAAATCCTGAGAAATATTTTACATCTAGTGCAATTTGAAAGATGAACGATGGCTGTGGGATGAGTAGTGGGTCTGTTGTGACACTACCCACACCCTGGAAGGTGACACTACACCCACCAGGGGGAATGAATGGCTGATTTATCTGGCTAGACTGTATCTACACCACCGTCAAAATGATCAGTGACAAAGTTATCATTAGCACCTAAAATGTCACCTCAGTTCCCATATGTATAGCTATTTATATATCACCTGTAAGTGGCTTAAGGAATTAATAACTTATTCACAGTGAAGAAAAAATTCAGAAGAGCCATGGGGATTAGCAGCCCAAGTCCTGTTTCTAAAGTGGTTTAGGTTCCTAAAAATCCATGTCACTAGATGTCATGTGGATTCTTACACAATTTTTGAAAATTACTTTTGTTGATTAGTAAAAAAAAAATGCAACTATGCTTTTGTACACACGAAATACCTGCCCTACCTCATCATTTGGAGTCATACTGTGAAGTTTCCCTGAGAGAGAAACTTGTGACTGATTGATTCAATCCAAACACCGACCGCAGTAATCACCAACATGAATGATATGCAGTCCACCATATGGAAATATATGTGAGCAGAAAATTAAACAAATGGGACACAAAATTTTGTGTGTTAGGACCAACTAAATCTAAAGTAAGCCTTTAATATTCTCTCTATAACAGAAGCTATTTGTAGAAGTACTTTCACTTTTATTTGTGTATTTGTTGTTCTTTCATTTAGGTTTTCTCCAGGGTTTAATTTGCTTTCTGAAAATTACATGCTGATTTGTCAGTCTTGGGAAATGCTGAGACTTCTTAGGCCAACACCAAAGTAGGGAGTTTAATTTTAAACTAATGGATAAATTTATTGACATCAAAAGAAACTGAGATGTTGAGAACATCTGCAAACAAAGACATTCAGCTAGGCACCGACCTGTATGTTTCAGTTTCTAATTTTAGGTAATCAAAATTTAAAAAAAAAGGTTGTTCATCAAACATTAATTCTTGCTTTTGCAAACAACACTAGACAGGGAAAAATAGTTCTCAAAATCACAAGAATTCTTACTTATACAGAGCAACTGAATCCACAGCATATTCATATCAATGCTTACTAGGGAGAATTAGCTTATAAATACAAGAAGCAGAAGTATAGAAAAAGAAGAAAAAATAAGAAAGACAAAGCAATTACTAGAGCTCCTACTACCTCCCCTTTACCCTGTCAAACTTCACTACTGTTAAGGCATGTGGGACAATGTGTGATCATACAGGGACATGCGCTATCAAGAGATGCTAAAAATATGGAGAGAAAGTTATTCCCAAAACTGAGCTTTTGGGCTAGAAATTCTATTTATACAGCGTCTCTCCCCCCATCAGAATTTTTTCTGGAAGTTAATGCCAAAAATTGAAACCAGACTAAAAACTCATTGAGGAGAAAATGTTATTACCTCCCCAGCCACCCACTGGCTGTTCAAATAATATTGTATATATCTGTGCACTTCTGCATATTTATTGAATTTGTCAAGTTTTTGTTCCCAAGTAAAACTTATTGGCCCTGTCAAAAGTTCACCAGCTGCACAAGTGACTTTGATGGCCTGAGGAACAGCCCTGGCGCTAGCGTCATGGAAGAGCCTGTGGCTTTCCTCTCCCTTTTCCAGCTGAGATCGGTATGTTGATGCATGGGGCCCAGAGAAGATACAGAAGGAGGGAAATTGAAAAAATAATAAACAATAAAAATATAAATTACAGAAAGTGCTCACCAAGCCATCCTGGTTTTATTATATGGCCTTGAGAAGGAATTTTGTATTTTCAATCAAACTATGTGGAATATGCATTGTAAACATTCTGCACCCACTGCTCAACATTTTTATGGCTTAGTAGGAGAAGAGCTAATAGGAATGTAGAGTGGGTTGCTACATAATCCTTGTGGTATGGCTGATGGGCTGTCACGTGGAAAGAACAGGGTTGGCAGGTGTCACCTCTTGAGATTGCAGAGGATGGGAGCAGGACTGTGGGGACCTGGGGGCACAAAATAGAGAATCGGGCAGAAAAAAAATCTTTTGCAGCAGGGTGATGAACAGCACCCTCGTACTAACATCTTTGGAGGGGCATCTGGCCCCCAAGGTGGGGAGTAAATGGGAGAACAGAGAATGAAGACGTGGAATAAAAAATTACGACCTATCAGCCTACATTTTTTTCTTATGATCTAGAGAGCAATACTAGACATATCCACTGTGGCAGTCATTCATGCCCAGAAGGTCTCACATGTTACAAAATTAGAAAGTGAAGCAAAAAAAAGAAGAATGTAGAGAAACAATACTCTCTAACACAGCAAATGCAACAGGCTAGAAATGTTCAACCCATGGCTACGATCCTATGTTCATACTTACACAATGGTTTTCCCGATGTGCTTAAATGACTTCTCCACAAATTCACGGACGCTATGGACCTCCCCAGTGGCTATGACAAAGTCCTCGGGCTCATCCGTTTGCAACATCAGCCACATGGCCTGCAGAAACACAAAGAAAGTCAGATTCAGAGAACATGTAAGTGGCTTCTTTGGTACATATTATGGTACTGCATTTTTGATTTGGAAATAACTACACATACACACACATACCCCAAGCTGGGGAAATTAGCACTTTCCTAACATGGTGGCTGTTAACCAGTTCAGTGCAACTCTGAAAAGAGTTCAATTACTTCTTATTATAGAAAACAATGCTGTATTTGATTTTCAATTTGTTTCACAGCAGGGGTTTCTGCAGAGGAGACTTTAATATGTTTACTTTTGAACACTGAGACTTGGTTTAGTGCTCAAGAGCATGGATTCACTTGTTTAAAGTACTGCATGAATTGACATAGATATGGGGAAAAGAACAAAATTTTGTAATGTTTCAGTGCAGAGTGCTGCTGTCTGTCTGTTACAGAACAATGTCAAACACATTGAATCATGAAAATATGGGTCCTTTTGGCTCTTTCTTCTGTCATGTTCGCTTTGGCTAAGTTGAGATTTTAATTAAGAGTAAGCGATTAAAAAGGTAACTAAGAATAGTCAACAGTGTATTTAACCAAATAAATCTTTTTTTCCTGCGGGATATGTGCTGAATGTTACATGTTAAAGCACCATAGCAGAAACTTTTTCTTTTGACACAGGAACACAGAAAACACTGGTAGAAAAGTGAGACAACCATTAACATCTCTTTCAGAGAACCGTTTGTGCAGTGGCAAAAATCGCAATAGGTTTTGAAGCAAAACTTAATGGGATTGTCAACATATTTTCATTTCAGGGGAGCAGGTTTACCTCCTGCAGCAATGTCCCCTCCCTCACAGAGTCCCCTCCCACAAACAAATAATGATAGATGAGCACCATCTCAGAGGGCTGGCCAACTAAGTCAGCATGAAAGCAGGAAAGCAGATGGAAAAAGAGGCACACAAAGACACGTGTGGCTTGTCTGAGGTATCACGGCAGGTACATTTCAGTTTTCTGATGTGCAAACCACTGCTCTAGTGACTGGACTATTTGCTGCCTAGGAGCTGTAGGCGGCCAGAATAATTATTACTTTAGATCAATCAAAATGATGTAAACACTTTATTTCCTTTGGAGAGGAAAAGGGAATACCTGTATGGCGTGATCCTCATTTAATAAATAACCAGAAAAGGAAAACAAAATAATTCAACTTTCTCTCCATATGGTAAAAAGGACTGTCATCTTCTCACAGTGTAATCCACAACGTTATTTGCATTGACCTCTTCACATCAGCTTTAAAGAAAACAACTTTAGTAGGTCCCTTGATGGTAGTGGATACTCTGCAAATCAGATTAATAAAAGCTTTGGGACAGCTCGGTTTCTCTTGGTAAATACCACCTGAAATATTCAATTTTTCCCCTCCTATTCTTAATAAATCAGGGTTCAGCATAGCGAGGCGATACATTCCACTTAAATGGTTCTATTTGTAAGTAGTTTTTCTTCCCAGTTATCATTTTATGCATCTTCCAAAGTTTTGACAAGATTTTATTAACATGTTCCTTTTGAACCTTTTTGCTTCTTGAATGTGCGTGGAAGGCTGGGTTTTGGGCAACTGCTGTGTAAGTCCTTGACATTAATTGTGCTTTAGGGATATGACCTGCTGGGCAGGACAATGGCAGCAACTTTATTTTTCCTTTCCAGGGTTGAACATCCTAGCCAATGACGCAGAAATACCCGACTGGCTGATGAAACTCCTCTTGTGGGGAGGAGATGTCTTAACTTGTATCTCTCATATGAACTTTCTTGGAACATTGGGGTTTCCCTGCTGATTTGACAGGTCACCACAAATCACCAACTCCTGTTTCTTCACGAATAGACAAGCTTGCAGGATTCACAATAGTAGCAGCTTCACAGAAAGGTAAAAGGAATGTCTAAAATAAGTAATTGATAGTTCCGGTTCTCCTAGCCTACTCCCTGATTTCACAGACCTTCAGTTTTCATTAAGCAGCCCAGCTGAAAACAACAAGCTTCTTCATATGAGAGGGCACTATTTGAGTGAACAAGGATTTCCAAGATTAGACAGTCAGTCAGTGAGAGTCAGAATTTATAGCGGTTCTCCTCCTGACTTTAGTGGATGTTTACTGTGCATAATGAATTCAAGGTCTCACCTTTCTTTGTTTGAAATGTACACAGCACTGTACCATCAGTTACATCTGGCAGAGGTGTAACAACCAAACCTCATGTATTGGTAAAAATAACCCCCCACCCACAAATGCCACATAGGTAGACCAAATATACAATATTAGCATAAGGACCTGCTATTTACTATGCACTTTTGTAAAGTGGTATTAGTATGTCTAAGTAGAAGCAAGATTAGACTTACGATAATTTTTTACTCTCCCTCCACTTTTAAACACCTCAGTATTGTAATTCATTGGACACAATTTTAGTGCAGGTTCTTATGCTAAGACATCCAACAATCCAGTGGGTATTTAAAATATTTACACATTATTTTTGGTATCAACATAAAATAGCGCTGCAAGTTTCTCTTCACTCTAAAACATGAACTACATTGAAGATGATGGCTACAAAATACTAACAAAAACCCAACCTTCGACAATTGGTCCCACCAAGTTTTATGCATTCGGATATATCAACTCTTGTCTACCATTTCAAAGAGCAAGCAATCACCATCTTGGAAATACAACTTAAACTGTAGTAAATTCTACAGGATCAACTTAGCAACGATCAAACAATGCAGATAAAGTTGCTAAAAGCAATTTTTGCCTCAACTCCTACCAGGAAAGAATGTTTAGATTAATGATTACTCGAGAATCTATCACTGTTGATTATTTTTCCTGGCAGTCACAATTGTTGGCACTTAAAATTACCTCAATCAAATCAGGTATGAAAAAAATGAACATACTAAAAATTACAAAGTGAGAGAGAGTTCTGTTTTGCTTTGAGGAAGGTGACCAAACGCTGTTGCTTTGAATGGGTCTGCATGAACAGTCCATAAGAAAACACAAAGGCAAGCCCGAAGATAGAAAAATCTTTGCACAAGCTCTGCATTCAAATCTTTATTTCCACAGGTACAGCCCATGACAACCAATAAGAAATCTGTGTACAAGCAGTATCTATATTCTTTCCCTACAGTAAGTGCCAGGAATGTGCTTCCCCCTACATTGGACTAATAAAGGCCCTTGACCTATCAATTTCTAGGCATTTCCTTTAAGAGTTCACATTGTACCAGACTCCAGGCTGAGAATGAGAGGAAAGGGGGAGACACAGCTCCAGGTTTATTTGTCATTACTGAATGGCTTACTGGTTTTAACAGAGGGGAAAAGCTTTGTTTAAATTTCCACTGAAAGTAATTAATGGTTATTGACTGGCAAATGAAGAACAGGTGACACTCTGAATTAGAAGATAAATGGTCTCATGTTCTAGCGTGATAATGGGTTAGTAATTGCTACAAAGCCTCAGCCTAGTGCGTCCCATCATAATGCTAGATCATGTCCAGAACACAAAGGCCTCTGTGTGAGAGGTATTCAGCCGTTCACCTCCCAATACAGCTGCAGAGTGATTTGCTCCATTTATTCTCTGATGGACTGCACAACTGAGGCAAAAGTTCACCCATTCTCACCTTCCTGTTCACATGCTGAACCACATGACCCATGACATGGCTGAACTGGGATAAAAACATTGCCCAGCTTTGGCTCTTGGCTATCTTTTAACCATCACAAGGTCATGTATTTTAGGAATTTTTCTGGTGCAGGAATGGAGAATCATGGATTTTCCTGTATTTCTTTGTAAAGGCTTTTTTGGATGGGCGGACAGCAAATAAAGAAATTACTTGTGTTCAGTTCTATCGCCCTCTCCCTAATTTTTTGCTGAATCCAGTTAACAAAATATGGGCAAATGTTGACAAGGAGGAGAAAACCACTATGGAAAAAATTCAGGCTTTGGCTCTCTCAGAATAAGACTGTTCCTTTAATGGCAAATGTAACAAAACATATTTTTCATATTTGAACTCTTTTGGCTCTGGTTTAGTGACCTACAAAGTCTAAAGGCAATACTATGTCATTTACATTTAAAGACAGAAACCTAACCGGAGAGAGATACGCAGCAAGTCTAGCAAGCAGACAAACTTTTATGATTATGTGGACTAGGATATCTGTTCTGCATGCCTGAACTACAGCCTCTGCCAAAATCTTTCCTCTTTCATCTTTCCCCTCTTCCCTTTTCTGTATATAAAACCCTGCCAGTAGTAAGCACCTTTTTTAAGCAACATATCCAAAACATGAACCATTCTTCTCCCTGCCCAAATTTTTTGTGCTTACATAGTGTTTGCATCTGGGCTAGTGAGGGGAAAAACCTAAGCTGGACTAACACAACCCCTGTACAGGTACATTCTGCGCATGCCACTGCCATTATGGTTGTGATGTGTCTGCTTGTCTTGAGCATCTGGAGTATGTTGTAGATGTGTTTCACCATTAACTTCCAGCCCAGCATCCCAGTGAGAAAACATTTATTAACTGGGCTGTCATCCATGGATAACAAAGACTCAGTAGCTGAGGTTATGTTTAACTCTATATATTTGATACTTTTCTTTCACTGTCTGCTCTAGCACTGTATATTGTTGAAATGGGCTTGTAATCAGCTATCTGGCTATTTAAGAGAAAAAAGAAATACAAACCCAACCTTCTGAGACTTTAAAGTACAACCGATGATTTCTGCTCTAGAAATAAAAGATGATTTTTCAAGAGAATAAGTAATGCCTTTCTTATGCCTCATCTGATGCAAGACCCAAAACAGATATGACTGAACAGACACAGAGTGTGATAAATGGAAAATGTTCCTGTTGGTACTAATTACTATTGCCCTGCACTACTACATAGCATTTTTTTCCAAGCCCTATACTGTCAAAAAACCTTTCATACATATTTCTAGGTATTATGCAGAGAACTTCTGACTTCTTTGTATTTGCCACACAAACAAAAAAAAAATCAAACCAAATCAGTAATGTTTACTTTAGGAGATGGAACAGATAGTTGTAGCCCGATGCAGGGTGCATTGTCCATGCATTTCAGAGACAAAGAAGCAGAGACTGGTGAATGTCTAGTGCTACTTACTTATCACTTGTGGAGGGCATGGGTTACCTCAAGGCTGTCAACAATTAGGGAGCAATTTCTGACTAATTCAGAAAACATTACCACCCAGAGAGACCCAAGAGTACATTATCACCATTTATAGAAATTCTGTCTTTACAGTATTCCATACCCTATTGTCTAGAAGTGGGCAGAAGAATTCAGTGGGTTGGACATGGTACTCTCTAGTGATCCCAAACCTAGATATCCTGCTGGGGTCACCACTGAGAATGAGAATTGAGCATTTTGGGCCAAAGCATGATGAGCTTTTACAGAGATGTGGCAGCAAAGGAGAACCTTCTCCCCATATGGCGAGCACAAAGGCCTGGCATGACTGCTGTTCCTGCATGCATCATGAGTGACTGTTCCCTTTGTGCCACAAAAGACAGGGCTATTGTATCACCTCTCTCTCCGCATTGTCCCAACTCAATTGCACTGGCATGGAAAGAAGCTGCTCGGCATCTTCTGCGCTGTGCAACGTGGGGAGATGTCGTGCCCACGCACTTCCTGCCTGCCTGGATGTGAAGCAGTTCCAGATGCCAACACCCAGCTCCTCCTGACACAACCCAGCTGACTGGCTGTGGTTTCTCAAGCTGCTACAGAAATGACCACAAATGATGATCATGCCTTAGAAAAGTGAGACTGGGGACATCGACTCAGAGCTCTGAACCCAAACTGACTTCCAGTTTATCTATTTATTTACTTTTGGAGGGGCAGAGAAGGAAAAAGAGGTGCTACGCTGGCTGATTCACCCACATCTGATTGACTTCTGCGACTGTTAAAAGCATAGGTGTGTACTGGGTGTACCCGGTAGGCATGAGAGTGAGTTATATAAGGAGATTATATAAAGAGACAGCGATAAATATATATAATACATAACAGAAGGAAAAAAAACCCTCCTTACACATGTTCTGCACACAATAGGGGCATAGCGCACATGGCCAAAAAACACTAACAAAGCTCAAGTGCAGCAAAAAAGTCTTGTGATCAAAGTATAAGCTGCCTCTGCCTGAAAGCCAACACAAAAGCATTGGGCATGATCCCATGCTCCCTGCCACAACGGGAGTTCAGTCTAAATAATGACTATTACTTTAGTACTTGTTTCTGATGATGTTATAAAGCAAGGCAAGCACTGCAGAGAGACTCTTGCCAAAGAAAACCACAGGGATGTGCTGCCAGGCATGCCAATACTCCCAAGAAGCCAGTGACATCAGGAATATGGGAGTAGGCATAATCAATGTACCTCTATGTTTTTTTCCTAAAATACAACCCTTCTTGCTCAGTTACTCAAAAAGTAAGGGTGCACACCCAATAAGCAAGAACCTTACTTCGCTGTTAGAGTTTGTATTTGAAAGGCAAACTGAAGTTCATGACCGAGGTCATTGTCTATCATTGCAACAAGAGTGACACTTTTCACAAGCTCAACCCTCTCTCAAAACCTACAGCAAAAGAGGTACTGCCCAAGAAGTGCAGGACACATGCCTCTTCCTTTCCCCTGAAGAGTCATCATCCTGTTTTCTCAGATCACCAAAAATCACAGCATTGGTGCAAGATCTGTTGCTCAAGGAACATCCATTCATGGAAAAAACCTTTCTGAACGCCATTTAAGTATCTATCAGATCTCATCAGTTTAAATACATTTTGATATGCTTCTTCCTTAACACTGTAATGCCAAACATAAGGCCTCCAATGTCTGTGTACAAAGCTTTTCCTTTAGCATTGCCCTTTCTACTCACGCAGAGGAGACATTGAGTACTTATGACATGGCAGCTGCTTCCATTCAGAAGAGTGACGTTAGCAAACCATAGACAGTTACATCACCGACAGAAAAGGTATAAAATAAGAACAGATTTGAGATGAAAACATTTTCCTCCAAGAGGAAAAACACATCATTTGATAAAAAACAATGGAAAATTTACCTTAAGAATCCCTAGAAAGTAAACAAACAACAAAAATCACTTTTACTGATATACATATTGGAAGTCTCCCAGGGTGTAGTTACAGAGATAATATGTCACAAGTCATTTTATAAACTTTCTCACAGATTTTTGAAGTTACAGTTGACAAATTGCCACAGAAGCAATTTGAAGTATGCTTGCTGATTTAGTCAAATCCTACATTTGGGCTGTAGATGTGAACTTGTTCAGAGCTGAACTGTGTTCAGATCCATGATTTTTTTCTTTCAAGTTAGAAGAGTATAGTTGATATATTTAAAGATAATAATCCAACAATTATAAAGTTACTAAGATAATAAAATACCTGATAATCTTTGTGGAGCATCTTGAATGAAAACAATATCAATGTCTTCTGAAACAAAAGCCCTCACATCTGTAGGAAATACTAGGAAATACTGTCTAACTTTTCTCTTGTAAGCAGATAGGCCAATTGTTTTACAGATCTCAGGGAGGACTTGTGAAACTTTAGTAGGCAGTTTTATTAATAAAAACCACAAGAATTATAATCCAGATAAACCTTAAAGGTCAACCTTCCCTGTTAACGTAACACAGTGTTTCTCACATGCACCTCAGTTGAACACAAAGTTCTCATTGTGTTATCTAAAACTAGATTACTGCTTTTTTTTTTTTTTCCCCCTTGTGTCACTGAGTGTCAAAATATTGTTCTTTCAATACATGGAAGTATTTGTATACAGTTTTATAACTGATCTTTAGTTGCTAGCTGGAGGCAAAAAAGAAACAGTAAAGCTGCTTGTTGGGAAACCTCACCAACAATGAAAATTAATATAGTACTTTTTTCCTGCCAAAAAAATTTGAACAGATTTTTAAGTCCACAATGGTTTGTTTATTCTTCAAATGGTTAAATTGGAAGTGACATGTGTGACACAAAGTAATTTAAATGAAAAGATACAGAAAGGATGCATATATGGTCTGTTTCTTTCATTTTAATTTTGGACTATATTGTCGCAATTGCTAACAAAGGAGTGCCTTAAATTCTGTTTAAGAAAAAAGGGAAAGAAATTCAAAACTAAACAGAGAAAAATGAGAAAAATTTGAATTACAGAAAGTATGTGCAAGTTTTAACCACTCAGATTTGTATTACCTAGACAAGACTATAGAACAAATACATGTTTCCCAGGCTCCACCTAGCAGACAATTCTGAAAGATATTTGACCCACTTCCCCCTCCCTTTTTTTCCCTTCCAGAATTAATTTTCCCTGCTATTTTTATATGAATGAAAGACAAAATACCTCTTCACAAAGAAGCAGACTCCCATTTGACAGGATTACTCACCGCTAAAGTAAAGGGTTGTACCCAGGTTGCGGTGAGGGCAGAGAAGTCTTAGGGACCCATGCCAGGAAGGACTGGTTGGGGCCATGATCTAACCACAAGAAAACAGACTAGGCTTTCAAGTCAAGTACTGGCATGTTTACTGGAGCAAAACGATCAGCCCCAAAAATAATGATCACAATGTAGATATTGATCACAAAATGTTTACGGTACAACATCTGACTATAAAAAGATCCTGGTTCATGCTTCTGACACCTGTTTGCCTCCTATTTCTTTCCTGGATTGCTCAGGCACTTGCAGCTAAGTGCAAGCTGACTTGCTCCTTTTGATGGGGGTCAGAGGAGCAGCATGATCTATATGGATCAAAGTGCTACTGATCTCCACAGAATCAAAAATGCTGTTATCTATACCACGATTCAGGCAATTACTTTCTTTCTCCAAATCTTCCTTTCCTTTCCTCCCATTTATGAATATTGCTTCTTCAGCCTGCTAGCTTCTTCATTCAAGGTTTGTAGGTCTGCAGGGACCTGCCCAGTGCCTATCCAGAAAAGGGCCCTGACTCAGGTTAAACCACTAGTAGTACTGTAAAAAGTAAAAAAGTGCAGCAGAGAACTGCCAGAGCACAGGCAGATAGGCTCAGAGATAAAAAAAATGAGTACTTCATAATGTTTACACATGTTTGAGGGTATAATTGGGAAGGAAAAAGAGAAAGCGTTTAAGATAGTAAAAGTAACAAAGCAAGAGCACTGAGATAAAATTTATGAACAGTGTTATTTTTTTTTTAAAGAAATACAGGAACATAGAGTAAGTTAACAACACAAAAATAAGCTGAACTTTATTTTATAATTGACATTTCCCCCCCTGATTTCCAGAATTCTTGCTTCATGCCTTTGAACACTAAGACATTTTCTCCTCAGACTGATACCAGTTTCCAAACAATGTTACACTCCTGAATAATAATCTAAAACAACTGACTTGAAATGTTAATTTACTCATCCTGAGGAAAACATTTACAATTCATTGGGTTTTTATAAAATTAAGAGTTATCCTTGTCTGAATAATCTGCTTAAATAAAGAGTGTGCTACCTTTAACACATAATTGAAACTTCACCTTCTGGTTTTATTCCAGTTTTCAGTCCACTGGAGTTGGAAGCAAAAAAGATTTTCAACATTAAGTCATTGTTACTTATGAGGCAGTGGTAAAAATGCACACCAAGCACTGCTTTACTAACTATAAAAAACAAGAAATCACCTGAAAAAGTATCAAGATGCTAAAGTAATCTCATTCCTGGCTCTGTGGATTTTTTCTTTTCCTTTACTAGAACATTTCAGGTGACAACATTTTGGAATTCGATGCTAAATTCTCTTGGTTGAGTACAGACAGAGACAAGAGCACAACCCTGATGCCTCGGGGATATGGTAATGCAATACAGAGGGATTTATTTTCTTTTTTATTTTTACCTCATGTCACAAGTTCAATTTTAGGCCAACAGTACCCAAAACCACCACCATGTGATATAGCAGCTTATGCAAAGAGTCTGGCGGTTTTAACCCAAGCCCTAGGACAGAGGAATCCGCCTCACAGATTCACTGCCACAGCGTTAGCGTTACTCTTGCTCTGACCAAGGTCCTCCATGCTCAGAGTTGAATAGCAGCTCATGGCCTATGCCATCTCAAATCTGGGCATGGGAATTTCAGCTAGAAAAAGTCAACGGTAAAACGATCACAGAAACCAATGGATGTATTTTAGAAGTCTGGCTGTGCAGCGCAGATGTGAAAAGGCCACAGGAAGATTTCTTTTGAGCATGCTCAAAAATACATTTGGAGGGCACTTCGCATTGACCTTCCCTTGGCTCGTTCTGGTCATTCTGATTCCACCATCATTAGTAACTACTACTTCTGCAATGGCCGTTAGTTGCACTGAATCCTAAGTCAGGGAAAGGGAAGGGTCTGCATTAAAACTGTAGATACGGCTGCTCTCTGTGGGCTAGCGTCAAAATGGAATAGAAATTTTTATTCAGTTTGTTCCCAGCAATAAATACAGTCCTGGCATCCTGGATAAATCCTTCACATAACAGCATGTGTTCTTTTATGCACCCTGGGAGCGATTCTATTTAAAGCCATGGAATTGTGGGTGTGAGACTGTAAGCACATCCACTTACCCAAAACAAAATTAAAACCTGTCTTATATTAGAGTCAGGAGAGCTGTTACGAAAAATGCAAACCATATGAAGTTTTAAGTATACTTATGTTTTTTATCTGTCTCTGTGTAGCATATACAATTGACTTTCACTGCCTGAGATGAAGTGCTGACAAGTGTTTTACCATATTATTACAGAATACCCCAGTAGCATTATCACACTTCAACTTTTGCTTGCAATAAATCTCTGCTACATACACATCAGAAGTCATCGCTTGTATCACATCCAAAGTAAGGGCCCTCCCTCCCCAATGGAGATGAACGAGACTCTGCACACACTAGGTATTCTGCCATTAAGGCTAGAATATCCCCTGCAGGCTGGACACCGGGAATAACGTTCCCACAAGCATTACTTGGCGAGGGCCAGAGGTCTGTTCTCAGGCAAATAACAGTGGCACAGGCATGAGTCACTGCAGAACGCAATGGATTTATCACCACAATGACAATATCATCCCTTATATGCTGGTTTCCATGTGCAAGTCTCTTTTCATTCTTTTTTTTTTTCTTCTTCTCAGAGATTTATAACTCAACTGCTGAAACATAGTTCACATGAACATAATTCTCTGCTCTGTATATATTTTTTAATAGTTATACCATAAACCATATTGTAATTGCATGCGTCCAGCTCTAGGTCCAGCCTGTTTATTGGTTTCAGTTTTGTCAAAGCAAATGATGAACAGACACCACCTCCAGTGTCCCAGTCTCAACGGTGACAATGACCTCTTTGTAGCCTTGACTAAAGCATTTAATCTTACCTTGTCAATTTTCCTGTCTGTGAAGCTGGAGTGATAATATTTGTGCAACTAGAGTGCTGTAAGAAAGTTAAGGGTAGCACAGACATTTCATGATGAAGCGCATTATTTGTAGTAGAATTAGATGCCTTTGTCTGCAATTTTATAGTGAAAAAAAGTTATTTTTCCCTCTAAAAGGTGGGAATTCAAACATTCTTCTTTAAAACTGACTCGCTCTGGACTAATTAAAAAATGAATTAAAGGAGCAAGGAAACCCAAGGATGAGAGTGCACGGAAATGATTGTTAGATTATACATTCCAAAACTCAATGAAATAGACATTTCTTGAGATACTGTACATTTCCGTTGTGATGCAAGAGATAAGTGAGATAACTACTCAGGCAATCAAGATACTAATAAGCAAGCTACAGTGGTTTCTTGGTGTCTTTTTCTCTCTTGCCTAACCTTCAGCAAATTTAATTTTTTCCCCTTTTGCACAATAATTGAGGTAAACCTGGAAATATACTCTTTGAATCTTTTCCAACAGAAATGAGCTTCATCCTGCAAACCTGCCTGATTCTGACTTCACATGAGATTAATTTCATGAATTCCTACAGCCTGACTGTCAATGTAAGAGAGAGGAAAGTGGAGCCTGTAGTTCACGTTAGTGTAAGTAGCGGCCTGACACTGCAGTATTTTCTGCATCAGACCCAAGAGGTGGTTATAAACCCAGGTATGAAGCAAAATGTTGCATCAAATGGTGAAACAATAACTAAACTTATTATTAAACCTCCTCACTTAGTACTCTTCCCCTTTCCAGCACAAAGAAAAAGACCAAAGCATGAGACCATGTGGGAAGGAAAGGGAAAAAAACCATCTAGCTGCACATCCCAGAGAAACATCTAAAGCCTGAGACCGCTGCAGTCAGACCTCCCTCGAATCCTGCTCTTTCTAGCTGCCACCTCTCCTCAGTCCCCACGCTGACCCCCTGAATCAAGCCAGATGGGACTGGCGGAGACATGTCAAGGAAGTGCTGAAAAGGTGACTTGGGTCTCTGGCAGCTAGTCTGGAGCTCGTTTCTATGCGAAATCTCTGGGGGCTGCTGCTTTGCAATTTCTCAGGAATGTTTAATTCTCCTCATCCCTTTGCTGAGTCTCTCTGGAGAGGTCACGGAGGCCTGTGACATCCCTGGAGGGCACTGCCTAACTAAATTAGCATGAGATAACTTTGGACTCTCTTCCAAACAAGAAAATACAAGGGACAGAATTTCATTAAAAGCAGAAGACTAGGTGATCCAAGTTAATCCCAGCCCAGAGCTGCTGCAAAAATGTTCTCTGTTTTTATTTTTACTTTACTCTCTGTTACAGAGTTCACTGACTATAATGCAAGCTGTGTTAAGTGCACAACTTGACCTCAGTTGACCAAATCTTAGTTTCATCATAAAGACAAAAAGTGGGTTTGGCGGCTCTAAAAGGTTTGATTAGTTGCTGTTTTGGCCATTTGTGTGTGACTATGTAGGGCACTGAGTAAATGGTAAGAGATAAACACTGATATACCTACCTCATACCTAATATGAGTATATTTAATCAGGAAACATGAACTCTTTAATATGCAACAGTATTATAATTCATACATATACATGTGTAGGCTTAGCATTCGTTAGCAAAGCAAATACAACCAAGTCCCAAACTTGCATTTTTTTTTTAAGACTTGTGTACAAAAAGTTTTGTTTAGGTTCCCTCAGTGGATGAAGGAAAAAAAAAAATCTACCTCAGGAGGTAGAAAGAAAAAGACAACTTGAGAGAGGGAACACCGACATCTGCACACACTTCTGCGATAGCGTGGTTCCCGTGGAACTCAAGGGCAGGACACAAGGAAAGACACAAAGGTAGCTCAACACACCCAGAAATATCCCACCTCATTTTCCAGCAGGGAGAGAATTGTAGCAAACACCACACCAAATACCTCCAAAACAAGGATTCGATTCTCTGTATACAAACAGGATGGGGAGCGAATTAGAAATTTTTCACTCAGGCTGAGGTTATAATAGCTGACTCTAGGGAAACAGGACAAGAAACAAAAATGTACCAAAAAAACCTCATTGCCTGAGCTTGATCTATTGGAAAAACTGGGTTGGTGAGACCCAGGAATTCACACTTCAAAGTGTTATTAAATATATTGGTAGTAATAAACTGAGACCACCTAACAGTGCAATATGAATGGAAGCCATATTATTCTTACAAACCTGAGATTAGAAAGTGAAATCTTACTTTATTAAATGCTGTTTATAAGCCAGTCCTGCATAACAGCATGTTTTGGATATATTGGGACAAATACTCCTCCTTCTGAGAAGACAAGAAGAAAAGGAAAAGTTGCAAAAGTTCATGCAGTTCACATTAAGGACAACCCAATGTGCTCTCTCCCTTCAGGAAGGAAATATTAGCATGGTCTCTGAGCTACACTCTCAGGGCAATGATCTGCTGGGAAACATGACTTCAAGCCGACAGAACTTGGGGCACCAACAGTCTAAACTAGGCTTCTTACTCCTGTCGTAATTGTCTCCTTTTCACAGAAGGACTGCTGCTTTGCCATGGGTGCCACTGAGTTCATACATGCACAGTTAAAAATCAAAGCAAATTTTCCCACTGAGCTTTTCCAGAAGAACTAAGTGTCTGTTTAGTAGGTGCTTTTTATAGTTTTCCTCAGAAAGATGAAGAGATACACCAAAGAAAAAAGTTATTCCAGCATGGGAGAGAGACTAGAGAAAATGCATGAAAATCAACTCTTCCTTCCACAGTGAATACTCCTTCCCCCTCCCTAAAGCTTGTTTCATCACCAAAATCATACCCTGAAATCAGGCATGTGAGCCCAAATCCTGCCCCCTTCGAGTCAGTCAAATCTTTGCTATAGACTTCTGTGAGGATGGAATTTCATTCCGAGTGTAGGAGCCTGTCACGGCCAAAGGCGAAAAAAAAGGGTATTTTCCACACAGGCTCTGCTTTTCTACTTTTGTGCCCCTCGGGAAACTGATGCAATTAGATCCCTATTATTATATACTGGAAGGGCACATTTGGCACTGCATGTGAGTTTATGTACTTTAAAAAGTTTATGTACTTAAAAAACAGAGGAAAATTTAAATATAAGTTACTTTCTTTCAAACACCAGACTTTATATATAAACAGATCAGAGCTGCTATAGTCTGGTAAGTGAATAATTAGGAAAAAAAATGCATGTGAAATGTATGATAAGCTGGCAGAGAAAGATTGCTAAATAAGATTCTTCCCTCTTTTTAATGCCAAACAAGAGATAAAAATGCATATTTGTGTCGAAAAAATAATCAAACTAACTTCAAATGTTTGAATGAGAACCACAAGGAAGGAGACCTAAATTTATAGCTACAGGCTTTTGTCTTTATTGTAGGGCTTCCTGGAAAGGTGCAAATAGGAAAATTAATCCAAACAAACTAAAGGTGTCATCTCAACAAATCTACTTACACCTGCATTAAACACATCTTTTGTCAGAATGAGAGTCCTCCCTTTTATCTACCTAAATTCAGGACACTTCAGTCCTGAATACAAGCCCACATTGGGGTTTAATGCAACTGAACGGATCTATTTTACAATTTCATCCAGGATGATTTTCCCGGACCAGACCCGTCAGTGCACTGCACTGTGAGGAACAGCATGCGTGGCAAGTGATAGACTCTTGGACTTCTTACTATAAACACTGAATATTCTTGCTAAAGACAACTCAGCTTGTGTTCTGCTTCTTTAAAAACCTACTTTCTCTTCCACAAGTTTTAAGTGGATACATTAGTTTGCATTGCCCTAAATTATCAGCAAGGTATTTTGAAGTATTTATCAAATAATCTGTTTTGTCTCCTGAGAAAGCAGCAAGTCAATGGTGAAGAAAATCCTTGCATTTTCAAATACAGCATGCACAGAAAGACACACATGCACGTTATGTGTCCATCCTCATATATCATATGCATATCCTGGTATGTCAACTAGTCTGTAATGTATTTTCAGATATTTCTGGGTACAGATACCACAGAAACCTAAATAATTTTCATTATATCTGAGCTTTTATATGCCTTACCAGAACAGACCTAGATAGTGAGGAAGCATTTTGTCTTTATGTTGCAGAGCGAGAAAGGAAGATGCCTTTTTTTCAACTCCCCCAGCAATTCAATGCCTGGAGGAGCAACAGGAAAGAAAGCATGGTGACCTCTCTGAACTTATGGAAGCAGCTGCCAGCTCAGCAGGAGGAGCATTGCTGATGGACTGTAGTACCTACTGCTGGAAGAAGCCTTTAAGCCAGTTTCTCTCTCTCTCTTTTCACATCCTCTACCCCTAAATTATAAAAATGGAAGAGCAAGAGAGGACTTTCGGGAACCTCAGGAGTTAGCTTGTTATTAGACTGGATAAAGAAGTCACCAAGTTAAAGTTTCCAGTTATCCATACAAAATCAAAACAATGTAATTGCAGTATTGAGCAAGCAAGGCATAACTTTGTTTAAGATATGATTTATGTATTATTTCAACCTTCTCAAACACTTTGTCTTTTGGCATATTAATGTTCTTGTCTCTGAATTTAAACTTCTAAACAAATATTTAAACTTCTAAAAAAAACTTAAACTTGGCAGATGTGAAAGAAACCTGCGTCTCATATGTAGAGAAAAATATTACACAAAAGGAAAATGCTGACTTTTCTAATTCTTGTTTTAAAGGTACCTTTGAAAGTCTTCTAGCTAGTTATCACAATGGAGTTCAGCAACAACTTATTTCCTCTACTTTTGAGAAAATAAAGTTATTAAAAGAATAGGAAGCAAAATAAGCAGAGATGGTGAGAGGAATTTTGATTTTTTTTAAGATTAAAAATGTGAGAATATCAGGGAAACCAGGACACAGCTGACATCCTGATCCTGAATACTTTAAGACACACATTTAACCTTAGGCATCAAAGGGGTCTCATGCACATATACCTGGGGGAAATACATACATGTTCTCATTGTACCAACACCACACAGAGATGCCACATGGCAATGAATCATGACAGCTGGTCAGTTAAGGTTTCTTTTTGTTTCCTGTGTTGTGAAGCCAATGTAAATGTATCATCTTAAGACTATTAGAGAGCTTTAAGTGAAAGCACTTGTACTTGTGATGGGTTAACAGCACACTGCGAATCTGCTATCCTGGCTCAGCTACACAAGGCAATTCACTAAGCCACAATAACTTGTACATGTAACACACCCCTAAGTGCCTGTTCTTCTTCTTTTTTTTTTTTTTTTTTGTTTGCTTGGTTGCTTTTTTTTTTAACAGCCCAAAATCTAGGAGAGTCAAGCACAGGCCCTGATTTTGCAAATACTTCAAAACACAGGGTGTACACCAAACGGGGCTCTGGCCAGAAGCTTCATCAAACTCAGACTTTAAAGAAGTAGTTTAGGCTCTGCAGTTAAATGAAAGAGTTGATATGGGGCTCAAAGCAAAAGGCAGAAGAAGAGGGAGGGGGAGGATGGAAGGAGAACGTTTTCTGGCATCTGACCCAGGTTTAAAACTGTGTTTCATTTTCTTAAACAAAACCAAAACACTCCTCCAACTTTGGGAAATCCCTAGAAAAACAACCAAAAACAGTGTTTCAGAAGGCAATTATGGTCTCTAAAATGACACATCATTTATGAATGGAAGTACTTAGAAGAGAGTAAACTAATTCTTAAGGACAATAGCAAACACGCATTGGACCTAAATTTGCTGTTTCCTTGGCACTGTTACATTCGCAATTCAATTACTCAAGATTTACACTACTGTAACAAAAACCAGAGCCAAGCCCATTATTTCCATCAGTGACAAAGAAATACTTATATCCTAACCTTGCAAAAGTCTTAATAAAACCACAGAATGAATGATTTGATCAGTAAATGAAAATATAGACTGATCAGAAAATTCCTGATAGTAGTAAGGGTAGTAGCAGCAGTAACAATAATAATAATGATAATGATAATGATAATGATGTGGCCATACATCACAGGCATACAGTATTCAGCTTCAAAAGGATGCCTCTGTCTACCAGTTGTATAAGTCAAGAATTTTATAGTTATCCTGTTAAATGATATCTACAAAAGCACAGAGCTCAACAACTGAAGATGTGCTGTGCAAAACTCCTGTTGTTAATTAGTCAATTTACAAAGGCTAATGTGCCCAGTTTAACAGCATCCCAATAGTACTGATATGGAAATCAAAATAGTAGCCACTAAAAATCAACCAGTTCACAAGTCACACTTAAGACTGTATGTTGTAATGAAAAACCCATTCTTTAGTATCTGGTAAAAGTAATGTGTTTGTTTATTGTCAAGGTCAGATTTAAGGCTTTCCATGCTGTCACTTTTAAGCACTCCAGTTCTGAAAGCAAGAGGATAAATACTTCAAAATGCATTTCCCCCCAGTCACCTCTACTGTAGAGTCAACCAAGTTCACAATAGAAAACTTTTCCTCTCCTCTTACATATTTAGTGTGAATCAGACACATCTCACCAGATGTTTAGCCTTGTTGTTTACTCATGAAACAAGGCTTATGCACATGGTTGCATGTCCAATAAGTCCTGCTTTCCTACTGGCTTATTTCAATCAAAATTTGGCATAGGGACAACGGTACCAAAAATATTAAATGACTGCAAGTCTTGCTGAAATAGGAGTTGTCAAGGGGAGAGATACCCTATCGGATCACTGAGGGAATGGCCAAGCCTGAATGTAACTCCTACTAGGTACCAGGGAATGCACAGAGGAAGGAGCTATTACAAATGCATGGGAAACTTCAAGCAGAAGTTGCAGCTCATTAGATACTAGAGACCCAATCATGTTGTTATAAAACAAATGGCTTGCTTACAGAACTACATCTTCAAAAAATGCAGTTCAGACTTGCCGGCTTTGGAGAAAGATTTACTGTGCAGGAACACAGTCTTTGTTTTTTTGTTTCATTTTAAATGCTGTTGGCTTGCGTAACAACTAACACATAGTAATTACAAATGGACAGGCTGAGGTTTGCTCAACACACCTGAGCAGCTGTATGAAATTTTGTGTGAGTTTCCCCACCAGCTGCTCCTATCCTACCAAGGCAAGTACATGGGATGCTGGCAGGGAAACCCTTTGCCCTTTCCAATCAGCTGGATACTGCAGCACTGGTGTCCCAAAGAGCAGATTAACCTGGCAGAGGCTGAGGGCAGACCACGGCTGGTCTGGAGGGCCACAACAATAGCAAATTTCTTCCTGCCAGAGCAAGAGTTAAACCAGAAAACATGCTCCTGTCTCATCATTGCAGTGCACACCCAGGTCTGCTGACAGCATCTGCTTGCTTGTCCCTAATTCCAGGCAGGACCATGCATTGATGGCGTAGCCCCAAATGTGACACTAGGTGGGCACCCAGTTCTCTGCTTTTCTAAGTGGACTGACATAGAGAAGTTAGTTTGATCAAGGAGATGAGAAAATGTAAACAACAAAATGTAGCCAGTTCAAACTGTTTCTCATTTCCTAGCACTCTCCAATGAAATTGGTTCAGAGAGACTACTTCCCTTGTACTCCCCCATCTCAGCCCAGATGTACAGAAAGCTCTCAGTGACAAGAGTCCTACAGGTTGTACCCATGGCTCTGACTGTGGCGGCTCAGCTGGACAACAGGAGCCAATAACATCCTTCAACCATGAGGGGAGAATAAATATCTGCCAAAGTCCCGAATAAGCTGTCATCAAGGTACTTGTCTCGGATCAGCCCTGATCTCACCAGCAGGCATCACTGCTCAACTGGAACACAAATTCTTTGTACATATGCCAAGACATTTCATCTCTTAATTGAAGTAAAAACATCCATATATGTGGGTCTCTAAAGGAAGCCATTCTTTCCTTGTGCAATCCCAACATACTTCTTTCTAAACACACCTTCAGTCATGACTCAGACTCAGGAATACCACTGAGGAAGAAGAAGGATGCACCGCAGCAGAAACGCTCGCTAATCCAGCCAGATTCCTGTGGGCTATTGGGCAGGCGGTTAGAGACAGAGAAACATCGGAGAGTATATCCCATCTTTGGGGTAACAGAAAGCTGGCAGATCTTTTATTTTATATCATATTGTGATATCTACCAAAATCCCTTCGAAAATTTTTACAATTAGATACTATATAATATTTTGCCATACGTCAACAATGTGAACAGAAAGTATTTATAGCTGTTTGGAACAATAAACTACATTAGTCCTGTGAAAAGCATTAAGCCATCTTCTTTCCATAACCATTTCACAAGTAGGTTCATAACTATTTTTCTTCAGATGTTTGTGTGTGTTCAGTTTGCAGCTCCATGCCATTAGAAGTATACAGATGTTCTTGTCTCTTGGTAAATACTATGTAAATTTGTTCCTATGATTACAGCACTTGCTAAAATGAGCATAATAATTAGGAGGCAATCCTTACTTTATGAATTTTCCATAGTAGGTTTGATGCTCCAAGATAAATCTCCAGTTCATCAAAATAGCTGTGCATGTGCTTAATTTTAAACATACTCTTACTCCACCACAATTAAACAAAAGACTTAAGTACATGCTTGTTGCTTGAAGGGGTTTAAATCTGTTGCCTTTAATTAGATTTATGTCCAGACTGAAGTTCTTCCCTGAACTGAGGCCTGTGAAGTACAGTACTTTGAAAGAGGAAGTACTGAATAAAAACTAAGAGAGCCTATTCCAATTATCATTTTAATATGAAATAATACTTTATATTTTTACATGTTCCGTATGCATTAGCTATTTAAGATGTACATCATCGTCCATAAAGTAGATAGTAAATGCTTTTACTTTATTTTATATTATCCGATTCCATTGTTAAAAATCTCACACTTCTATCAAGCCTCATAAATAGCCATTCGAACTACAAAAAGCAAACTCTTTTCCTTGTGAATTAGTCCTAGGAGAAGAGACAGAAACGCTGTTATAGATAAAATAATCATATACTTCTTATGCAATTACTTGTGGCATTTCAGGACAATGTCTTTATGGACACATGCATATATTTTGAATAGTTTGGTGGTAACTTTTCTAAGTACATACTATATTAAGTCTTCTTAACAATTTTCTTTTAAAAATACCTTCTAAATAATGATCAGTGAAGCAATCTCCATGAGAGAACTAGATACTAATCATAATTTGAAATCAGACAGACAGGAAATTGCCACACCCTACATTAGTGAATGCATCCAGGTCCCATGGTAGTCTTCACAGTGAGTTTAGATTGTCTATGGGAAATGAAATCATGTGCCAAAGGCCACGTAAACCTAAAATTAAAATTCACAGTAATGTCTCCCAGTTGCATTCATAATCCTGCTTATTACCTCTTACATCATTATAAACTGTTCTCCAGCATAAAACAACCCACTGCTGTGCTATGTATACCACTGACATGCTATAGGCTGTCCAAGTTCTGCTCCAACAGCCAAATATCACCCACTTAGTTTTAATAATTGTGCTCAGGGTCATCACTCATGTCTGTGTGGTGGTCAAACTCTGGGATACTGTGGACCTTAGAATTATCTGCTGCTAATTCCCAGGCTTGTTTTATCACAAGGCCTCTAATACATTTTTAGATATTATATTCTATACGATGACGACAGCAACTACAATCTACGTGCTATTATGGAAATAAAGAGTGGCTCTTCAATTCCCAGAAAGTTACCACTGCAATTACTTGCTGTGGTGCTTCTGGACAGTGTCTTCATGGACACATGCATATATTTTAAATGGTTTGGTGCTAACTTACATGGATTTGTACTACCTACCGCCTCTCCAAAGTTCATAGTCAGTGGTCTCAATTCCCTTCACTGTTATTTGCAAGAACGGGAATTAGAAACTTTGATGACCTGGTGAAATCACTCAAGAAATTAAACAAAACAATAAAACTAAGTAGCCTAAATATTGTTTAGCAGAAACGTGGCACCTGCAATCCATTACTGAAAGAAGAACTCAGTACCATGAAGTATAGTGATCAAATTTTCAGATAGAGCAAAAGATGTTAGTGGAAAATGAAAATAGAGTAAGTTTATTTTCTTCTGGCTTCTAACTTCATTTAGATTTTGTAGTTGGCAGCATGTCAGGACTAACAGGCTTCCGGCAGGAGATCATTATTTTAAAACATTAACTCCCATGTTAATGTTTGATTTTGCTAATGTTTAAATTGGGATATATTTCTGAGCAGGAGAAGGGAGGGGAAAAAGGATCACACACAATGCTTTTTCACCAGTAAAAGTAGCCAGAGGTGGGTTACAGGAGAGAAGATAAAAAAAAAAAACCAAACCAAAAACCAACAACAACAAAAAACCAACCCAAAAAAACCCCTCACCCAAACCCAATTTCTTCCTTCCTTTGTAAGAGACATTGACTGCTCAAAATTAATTGCTGATGTTACACTCAATCCCACTTTTAAAACACACTGAAGACATACCTATTAAAACTAACATAATGTAACAGACGTAATACAATTTGCATAGGTAACTGCTAAATCCAAGGTGCAGGAAAGTTAGGAAAATACAAAGAAAGAGTTTAGCGACAACAGAAGCAATTTATTGAGCATAGCAGACTTTGCCAGATTTCTGCTATCCCACTATTTGAGTGAGGGCTCCTGCAAAGCATCAGCCTTGAAGCTGTGTGTCATCAGAGATGCAGCGTTCTGGAAGAGACATAAATCTCACCCCCTGACTATGGGAATTTATCAGAGATCCCACCATACTTCTCATGAAAAAAGAGGTATCAGCTGCTGGTCAAGTAGTACCTGGGTTAAATAATTGGCAAGCTGGCATGGGGAGTGTGGGAGTGCAAAGACAGAGACGAATCACAAATAAAGGCAGATTGTACAAACAGAAATTCTTGCCTCTTGGGTTACCCTCAAACTTAGCTCCATAAAATAGCTGATGATCTCACATAAGCTCACTAATGCACTCTTCAGAATAAGAGACTAAATTTTTAAAGAGCCTGTACTGATTTTAGTGACAACAAGGCACCCAGGGACTCTGAAGTACCTGAGCTAACTGAGTCGGATACCTCAGGCATCAGAGTCCACAAGATCCACTGTGTGTGGTTCCCAACTGTGCCATCCACTCCTGCAGCCACACTTACCCCTATCCTCCTCGCAGTTTTGATTGCGTCGCATATATTTCACTCTCTATTGATAGCCTTGTGTAATACTACTGTCATGCCTTAAAATTCAGCTCACACCTCATCTAGTTTCCATATTTTTTCATAACAGGAAATGTGATTCATACATGTCTTTAATTACATATATCAATGTAAAACACTAAGCTGTTTCAATAGCCCGGGTATCAAAAGTTTTCCAAAAAATCAGGGTGGTTTTATAGAAGAAGGGATTTCATGCAATGATTTTCTAGCGATGCTCCATGGGCTCTTCAAGAAGACCATGTCTCCAATATTGACATCCAGCTACCAGCAATCGTGAACTTTTGTCCTCTGCAAGAAGAACTTTGATCAGAATTTCATACTTCTCTTTACGCAGCAAGGCACCCTGCAGAGAGACACTACATTTAGGTACAAATGAGGCTTCATCCAGGTTTCAGAGGGCTGATGTTGCTGAAGTACTCTTACGGGCAATCTAACCAACAACAGACTGTACAAAATAGCAAATTAGATCAACTGCTTCTGAGATGACATGGGTTATTCCTATTAGTTTAGTCAGCATAATGCAAAACACAAAAAACTTATGTTACACTGAGGAAGAAGAGTAAATATTATAATTTTGGTCTTAGCATCTAAAAATAACAATGCAGATTTTCATTCCAGTTGTGCACTTGCAAAATGAGGTGACAGATTGTTTATTGTACAAACCAGTGGGAAATGACAAAAATAAAATTTAAAAAATAGAGATCAGATAAGTACAGAATACTGTCATTTTTGAGGACTTTAATTGCCAGAGGTATAACATTAACAAGCTGTCTCTACTGTAAAATAATTGGCTTGGATAAATGCATTTTGTTAACTAGTCAGTAGCTCAATTACTACTTTGTTGTCTTGGGTCTAAATAATGGAAGTAGAAGTGTAACTTAAAACAAGAAATATCTGTCAAGCAGGAAAGCTCAAGATACCTTTTAATAACATAGCAGAGAGCTGCTTTACTGTGCTGCTACTTCTTTTGAACTCCCAGATAATATCAGCTGAGGAACACTATACTGTTCTATGTACATTTCCCTCATCACTATAGTATCTGAAAAGCTTCCAGTAGTTCATTAAGCAACATGACTAACCTCCCTCATTTGTGGTTTCTCCATTCTCTTTCTCATCCTCTCCCCAAGGGAAGAGCGCTCTCTCTCTCTCTGTGCAGTGTTTTGGTTTATTGTGTTGGTTTGGTTTTTTTTAATTTTATATTTTATTATGTGCATGCTACTCTGCATTTATAACAAAGAGATAGAGGGGTTTATCTCACTTAATTTCTGGCTTTGCTACTTGCATATTACTGAGCGTAACCTGAATTCCTTGCCCTACCTCTTTGTTTCAGTACACGCTACCCTGCTACTCTTCCATACGCCTAAAGGACACACAGCAAGTTGATGCAAAGTACAAAAAAGATCAACTAAGTCAGAGAAACAAAGTGGAAGGGTGGGAGAAAGTTCTCATAAATTATGCAGTCCATGACTTCATGGCTGCCACAAGGTCTTATGTTCTGTAAGATGAACGACTACAAAAATCACTTTCTGTGGTATTAAAGTGGACAACAAGCATATGAGAGTCCCCAATAAGGGCACACATGGATTTGCAAAATTCATCTACTGTGCACGAGGTGCAAATATAGGGTTTTTTTGTTGCCATTATGCAAATCTGCAAATAGAGATGGCTTTTCGCATATAAAATGCAGATATGAAAAACTTCAAAAAACTAAGCCCGCCTCTTGCCCTCTATTACGCTAGCATATGCAGAACATAACTTCACTAGCTAAGCATATCCTTGTCCAAGAAAAGACTACATCTTGGTAGCATACGTGTCATTTTTTTGAAGCCCAGACTGAAAGACATTATGATAGGCAAAGTATTTAAGCTAGAGATAGACTGCCATAAGTATTGTGGAAAGCTATTTCAATTTTTATGCATTCACCAATTTGATGTCAAAACACTGGGTCCAAGTTCCCCTAGTCAACATTTCTGGTATCATCACCTCTCAATTCAAGTTCATATGCAAGTCTAGCTGTAATAAGCAATATAAAAATGTCCTCTATTTCTGCAATGCTTTTCCCCAGCATGTCTTGAAATGGCTCAAGAAAAAGCAATATCTGTTATTATTTTATTGATGGGGAAAGTGAGAGAAAGAAAAACAAAAGGACTCATTCAAAGTAAGTCAACAGATCAGGGCTGAGGCCAGAGTGAAGCTTCAGGGCTTGTACACCCCAATATACCAGTCTGTTCCCAAAGCAACATAGTCGCACAAAAGTCTGTACTAACCCTACAGAATCTGCTTTACAATGAAAGGAAAAATTGCACTAATGTTTGCTGGTGTATATACAAAATTAGCTTAATTTCTTTTTTTTTTCCTAAAGAAAAACTTCTGTGTAAGTTATTGGTGATCTAGCCCAGCATTATCTGCTATTTGGTTTCTGTCATTCAGAATAGTTGCAGGTGAGCTGAGACCCTATCCCCCCAAATAGAAGGAGATAGCTAACAAATGACTGAATCTTTAATCGTGTGTTGAGGACACTTCTGGGACACTTTACTATCCCAACACTTAAAAACAGGAAAGCCAGAGTAAAGGCTAATATGCCTTAATATGAAAAAGACTGGGAACAGGGCTGTGCTCTCTGGCTGACGAGCGCGAGCCTTATGTCCCGCGAGACTCTGAATGAAATCTTCAGAGTTTGCCTGCTGCCTTCAGATGGCAATGCGTGCAGAAATGACACACAGAGCTGGGCGTCAGCTGTCAGTGCAAGGGTCTCCCTGAATGTTAAAATACTCCCTGCATCAAGCAAATGTGATTTCTGGCACCAAACCAGCCACTCAAGGGCCAGCTCAATTCCCCCTCAGCTTACTGCTGCCAGTGACAGCAGATGGGGAGGAAAATCAGGGGCCAGTTTTTTCCCCTCATGGTGGCTTTCTTGCTTGGGACTCAGCAAACTGCAGTACTGATATCAACAAGTGTCACAATAAACCCAAGCTTGCTCTTTCCCAAAAGATGGCAACACCATTCTGACTTCAGAAGAACATGCAGAAACAGCATATTTCTAGACAAGTTTCTTAATTGCTTAGGGATTTTTGGCTAAGCCTTCTGATAGTTTGGCTTGCTTTTCACCTTGAAACAGTTTTGCTTCTGAGATACAATCCTAGTCATAATTTGTTTTGTCAATTTGTTTTTTTTTAAACAAAATTTTTTGGCCAAAATATTTTTTATGGTTTTAAGCTGCTGCCAATTACCTGAGAACCTAAGTGTGGGTAAAATTTAAGATAGTTGCTTCTTAGGACAAATATGGAATTTGATATGCAGCAGGTATGATGCAGACTTCCACAGTTGTCTTGGGTCCTGAGAAATCTTTTCTATTTTCTTTTCTTTTTTAAAAAAAAAAAAAAAATAGAGACATCATTATTTTTCCCACAACACTTATAACATCTCAGCCACTTACACCTTCTTTTGGTCAGCACACACTGCAGAGGGTAGGCCGATCCTGTCCTCCTATTCACGGATCAGACTTTTGCACTTAATGGAAAACAAAGCACTGCCTCCACTGAAGGCATCACGAAAGGATGTTACAATGATGACAAAGAAAGTACAAGCCCAAATGATTGAGTGGGAAATGGGTGCTGCTGTAAAGCAATACAATAATTAATGCAAGAGCAACGGTTTTCATAAACAAGTAGGCAGAGAAAGGCCCAAAGTATCCTGACTAGTGGGTTTTTTTGTGTTGGATTTTTGTTTTGTTTTGTTTTTTTAAAAAAAGAAATAGCAAGTTAAACATTGTCCAGACATTTGCTGGCTTAAGCTTAAGGGCCTGTGTGCAGAGTATTCACACTGGGACTCCACTCTCTTCTCTCAATAACATTATTTCAACTATTGAGTCATGCTGCCACTGGGAAAATACGAACATTTCAACAAAGAAAAATAAATTGCGTTTGTGTTCTCACTTCAACTCCCAGTTTCTTGCTGGAGTGGTGCCAGGCCAGTGTTTCAAGGTGCTGACTATCTCCTTCTAGCAAAACAGAACAGATGGGACAGGGAGCTAGGCTGGGACTTGACAGCTAGACGCAAACTCATTTAAGTCCCATATCAGAGAAAGCTCTTTTCTCCCCTTACCCTCTCCACTTTGAGTACCTTGGATTTCAGAATATATACATCTAAACACAGCAGCTAGGAGGGAGCTATGACACATTTGGTTCATGCATTGCACCATGTGCTGCTGCAGTTTGGACACAGCTGGGAAAAACAAAGTTTGCTTCCTCCTTTGCCACCTGCAACCTCAGGAAAATCCCTCCACCGCTCTCAGATGTAGTTTCCCTCCAATGCAACAGGAATAATCCCCTCTTCCTGGGATACAGTTGTATACCAAAGGCTCTGTGATGGCCTGATGCTAATACTTCAGGGCCATGTAAATGAGGTGGCCTCTACCATTTGTGCCTGTATGCATGCACTTCACGTCAGTGGACCCTGCCAGTCTGCCAGATTTTACAAGACGGGCACAACAAGCACATGTGTAAAAATAACCCTAGTATGTACCTATGCAAACTATTCACAGAAGCTAGTTAAATAAAACATGGCATTTGGTGGCCGTGAGCCGTGGAGGGAGAGAGGGTGTGAAACATGAGCCTAATCGGAACTGGGGAGCTGGGGTGAAAAGGGTTACAATTCACATTCGCAGAACACTTTTTGAATACCAAAAGCTTTCCTCTTTATAAAACAAAAACTTCGTTCACTTCAGTTCACTCACCATGAATAATGAACTGGGGAATTAAAAGCTTTAAACCTGTTAAAGAAGTAATATTAACTTAGGTATAAATATAGCTGAAATAATCCAGACAGTTTTATGACCTTACACCCCCAAATGAAGGTGAAACACAGAATTCTTTCCCCAGGAACAGTGGTAAACACAGCTAACAGATGGAAGAGCTGAATGGAAATTTCAATAAAGTAGGCCACAAAGAAGCATTTGTAAGTGCAGGGGTGCTCACTTAAAAAAAGGGGGGGGAAAAAAAGAAGGCTAAAAAATGGAACTTTGTTTTATTTTGATAGAGTGCCAAAACAGTACTGCATTCCTTAAAGAGCAGAATAAAGGATCGAGTTAGACTGGCCTTCTCAACACCTCAGCAAAAGCCCCCATGGGTCTCATTTTGCTAGGATGACTATTTATATGACAGGTAGGGGAATAATTTTGTTGGATTCAGTTACACTAGGCCTCCATGACCTCTGGGTCAAAAGAGCAAATGCAAAAGTGACAATGTGGATAATTGCCTGTTTAGGATAATGGAATACTGATTGAGGGTCAATTATTATCACACCTGAAAGATAAATGAGCTGATGTGAAAGGTTCAGCAGAGATAGCAAACGAGAACTGTCTGCATGCACCATGCCATAGCTAATAATGCAGAGTACAGACTGCTGCGTTTGATAGCAGGGAAGCATATTTCCTGAGCTGAACTACTAAAACCAAGCAGTTTCCAAGCCCTAAAATATTTTAGTTTGTAAAACATGCCATAAAATAGAAATTCAGCTCAACTGCCCAAAGCTGCAGGATTAAAGTAATATTATTTAACATGCTACCCAATTAATTTCCATTATAGCCCTTGTCTGTGCCTCATGTCCCAGACTCATTCTTTCTTCTGTCTCCTGAGTGAACTTTCTTCCATTGCTACACAAATAAAGAAAACCAGCTTTGACATTTGGGTTTCTAAATCCAAGCAAAAGGGAAACACCATTCAGGCTGCTACTGCAGAGGCACACTGTGGTTCATAGGATTTTTAAAAAACTGAATTTTGCCCATAAAGTCTTTTGAAACTCCTGTGCATGTGGCTAGCCTGGTTACCTTGCTGTGCATCGCTTTTGGGTGGTGTGATTCTTGAAATGCTCATTCCTCACCTTGGTTTTCTTCCTATTTCTTGTGCCCCACAAAAGATGAAGATCCTTCTTTCCTCCTCTACACATCATGACAGTATATAGTTTGGGTTGGGGAAAGCATTTTCAAGGGGAAAGCACAACTGACACCTCTTTAGGTTTACAGTCCAACAAGAGGTCAGCCACTATTCTCTCCACTGTGTGAAGGCACATCAACATGTACAGTGCTTAGAGGGAGCAATATGCTTAGAAACTGTCTTCCACAAAAGTGTACTGGATTAAGATGACGGCTAGAAAGCCCACCTCTGGTGTGCAAAAAATATTTCCAGATATGTCCATTTTCTTGTAGCATCAGATGAATAAGAAACAATAAGAAGCAATAAGAAGCAATAAGAAACACATCTCCCTCAACAGCAGAGCTCTGATAAAGTACTCTCAATATGAATATTCATCGCTCAAAAGTATGCCACAGCAAAAAGCATTATTTAGAAGATATTCCACTCAAGTGAGATGAAAAGGACTCAGGGAATCTTCTGCAATAAACTCACAACTCAATATGAGCCTCTCCCAGTGCTCTTCCACAGTGGCACGTGAGGACTTTGCCTGCTCTTTCTCTGCAGCCTCTGTGTGAACAGGGATCTTGGAAAGAGTGGGAATAAGGCACATCTGGATCTTTATGACACTGTCAACAAAATATGTTAGAATACAACAGGCTGTCAAGGAAATGAAAATATGATACTATACCACCTTCAAGGGGACTTGATCACTGTGTGAGTATACTGCTAGGGGCTATTGCCCAGTTTGGCTGCAACAGTGTAGATCATTACTACCCTGTGCCCTCTGCCAGATACAACTTTTCCCTTAGTAGCTACATGTATGCTAATCTCCCAAACTCATAATCTCATATTTTAGCACAAATCTACCTCTGTAAAAAAATCCAGCTATAATGACTGTAAGTGCAGTAGCAAACCCATTTCTTACCCCCCTCCAACAGGCATATCACACTCTTACAGTTCATTTGTACTCATCATGTAAGCTGGAAAAAAGTGAATGACCAGACCATGAGAGGAGCTTGTGGCTGGTTCTCATCTCTAATTTATTTGATGGCAACATTGCTACTTCTTCTGCAACACCATCAGCTACAGGAAGAGCAGCTTTGATGCCAACCAGGAGTTTCAAATCCACAATGAAACTCCTTTATCTGCAAGGTAAAGGATAAAAACTTATCAACTTGACAAGAGCCCAAGTGTCCTGCTAGAAACACCCTTGGTAGGAACAACAAGGATGGAGAGTAAGTCACATGACTTTGGGTAATAAAACAAAACAAAAAAATCCCAAACCCTGGGCCACCGATTGAACACTGTCTCACAGTGACTAATTTCTGACTAAAACCTTACTGCTTCGGTTTTCCTTTCCCTCAGACAAGATGAATCACTGTGTGCAGGCTGACAGAAAGAGAAGGCATCCTTTTCCTTTAGCTGCCAAACCCCTCATGATTTTCCTGTATGACAAAAGTCCATCCGGCAGTGATGAGAGATTTCTGAAACTCATTGAAGTCTTCAAGGCTTAAAAGATTATTGAGATCTCTTCCAGCATGGGGATAAGTAAGTTAGCTCTTATTTCAAATATGATGTATTTTCTTTTCCACTGCATTTAGCTTCTGTGGGGAGCATACCTCTCAAATGTTCCACATTTCAGGAATGGCTCTCATTTTAGTCTCAAAGCTATTTATCTTCCTTGCAAATTTGCTACCTCTGTGCTTTTGTTATTTAAAACTCTTCGTAGCAGTAAAAACAAAACAAAACAAAACCTTCTACAAGCTGAGCTTACAGGAAGAGACACACACTTAAAGGAATAAATCCCATGATGTTTTCAGTTCCCATGCAAACATGTGTTTTCTGTCTCTTTGTCCCACATTTGGGTGCTGGCACTCTGAGAGGCATACACAATGGTTTCTAGCACAGAGATCCAGTGTAGGTTTCACGGAGACCCAAAAGTCCAAGGCAGGGTCCCCTCTTCTCTCTCACCTATGTATGAGGCACTCGCGTGCTACTTGGGCTATCCTAACAAAAGATCCCCAAGCAAAGCTCGTTCCTAAAACCAGCTGTGATGAGCCATGCTGGATATTTCAAATTTGCATAAGCTGTGTTAACTGTTAAACATGGGCCTGAATTCTCATAAGTTACAGGAACTGATTACTATCGTAAAACAGCACAGAGCCCTCCGGAAAGCACCATGCAGTTTCATTCTATAAAAGTCCCGCAGGGGATTCTTGTTCTGAGGCTGCTTGTACAACATAATCAAGCCTTCAAGAGCAGCTCTGTGCCCGACTACTGTGTAACATCCACCGGGTAAGATATGGAAAGTGACAGTTACGATTACATATATCTCTTGAAAGAAATGCTGCTGCTGAATGAATAGAAAACTAGGTGTGAGGGCAACAGATTCATTAGCACACCTCCAAAAATTGTGAACCAAACACTTTCCTGCAACAGCGAGACAAATACCTTAGCCCCAAAAGAGACCAGTAGCGATTTTGCAAAGGATGAGAGAGTTGGCGGTGCTCTGATTTGGTGCAGCTCCCTTTAAAATAGCCATCCTACCTCCCAGCCTGATCTAAAAAGGCCACTGTCCTGGAGAAGCAGGATGAAGCAGGAAGAAGCAGGATTCTACATAACAGAAATAAATTACTGAGGCTGGTCCTGTTCAACATCTTCATTGATGATCTGGATGAGGGGATTGAGTGCACCCTCAGTAAGTTTGCAGATGACACCAAGTTGGGTGGAAGTGTCAATCTGCTGGAGGGTAGGAAGGCCTTACAGAGGGACCTGGACAGGCTGGACCGATGGGCCGGGGCCAACTGTATAAGATTCAACAAGGCTAAGTGCCGGGTCCTGCACTTGGGTCACAACAACCCCATGCAACGCTACAGGCTGGGGGAGGAGTGGCTGGAGAGCTGCCTGGCAGAAAAGGACCTGGGGGTGTTGGTTGACAGCCGCCTGAACATGAGCCAGCAGCGTGCTCAGGTGGCCAAGAGGGCCAATGGCATCCTGGCCTGTATCAGGAATAGTGTGGCCAGCAGGACCAGGGAGATGATAGCATCCCTGTACTCAGCATTGGTGAGGCCACACCTCGAGCGCTGTGTTCAGTTTTGGGCCCCTCACTGCAAGAAGGACATTGAGATGCTGAAGCGTGTCCAAAGATGGGCAACGAAGCTGGTGAAGGGTCTGGAGCACAAGTCTTATGAGGAGCGGCTGAGGGAACTGGGGTTGTTTAGTCTGGAGAAGAGGAGGCTGAGGGGTGACCTTATTGCTCTCTACAACTACCTGCAAGGAGGTTGTAGCGAGGTGGGGGTCGGTCTGTTCTCCCTAGTAACGATTGATAGGACGAGAGGAAAAGGCCTCAAGCTGCGCCAGGGGAGGTTTAGGTTAGACATTAGGAAAAACTTCTTCACCGAAAGGGTGGTCAAGCATTGGAACAGGCTGCCCAGGGAAGTGGTTGAGTCTCCATCCCTGGAGGTATTTAAAGAACGGATAGACGTGGTGCTCGAGGACATGGTATAGATGGACTTGGCAGTGTTAGGTTAACGGTTGGACTTGGTGATCTTAAGGGTCTTTTCCAACCTTGACAATTCTATGATTCTGTTTCTATGACATGCAGGAAGCTTGTAAAACCATAGACTTGGCTGGTTCTCTCAGGGACAAATGTAACACCTGGTTCCACTCTATTTTTTTTGGAATGTTAGATTCTGCCTCCTTACACCTTACTTACTATTTGTGTAACTTAAGAGGGATGCCCCTTACACTGAGAGCCTCTGCAGCAGGGACCTGGGGCCACAGGAGCTGCCTCTGAGCGTTGGCATTTTGGCTGGTGTTGATTCCTGGCTTGACAGTTCCTCTGCATGGGACAGATGTTGCAAAGGAGCCACTGGCTAATGTCAGCCTGCTTGCACAGCACAAGCCTCATCAATCTGAGCAAGCTCTGACCTATGGGCTCTTTGCTTCTTCTCAACAGATGTCCACAAGATCCCTTCCACAAGAGGAAATCTCATGAAATGCAAACAACTAAAAATTTATCATTCTATCAGAAAAAATCTGAAGGTGTCTTTAAAGACATTCAATAGAGATTGTGTGGAAAAAAGCCCTGCAGAGTAAGGGAAAGAAAATCTGGAGTGACAGTGAGCTAGAAACCTAGTGTATGGATGGGCAAGGAAGCAAATGAACCCTTGAGTGTTTAAAGTGGAGAAGAATATCCACCATTTAATTAAGAATGAAAGAGGAACATGATCTGTTGTACACAAAATCCAACTCAAAGGAGTAACTTTGGAAGAGGTTGATAGCAAACACATCTGCAGTAACAGCCAATATAACTAAGGCAGACCAAGTCCTGAAAAGCCAGCAGGAAGAAAGAGGAGACTTTCTGCATAATAGAAATAAATTCCTAATATTATCTCATCTTCAGCTAACTTACGTAGCTTGAAAGATGGGAATAACTCAAAATCAAACAGATCTTTATCAGCAAGGAAGTTGGTAAGTCTAGTCTGTAAGCTGGCAAAGTTTTGAAGAGCACTCATGAGGACTTAACTCATTAGACATCAGCTTAAAATAACCTTATAGTTGAGGGTTTGCTGAGTATGCTGCAAAAGAGAATTGCTTAATGTAGTTTTGGAGGAGACTTTGCAGAATGATGGAAAGGTAAAAGGGGCTTTTTCCTTAGGTAGCAGGCTGGGAAAATTCCTTCACAATAATTATTTTAATGCTGTTGGGCTTCATTGTAATACTAATTGTCATGGTGTCAGGAGCTTTTTTTTTTTTTTTTTTTTTTTTTCTTTTTCTTCTTCTCTATTTTTTAATTGCATCTTCTCATTTACATTTCAGTAAAGGCAAACATTCTGGCATGTTAAAGCTGAGATGTCAAAAAGGACCTTACAGTAATTTAGATGGTAAGTACCTGAACTCAAAAGTAAACTTACTGGAAGGAACCTAGAACAAGGTGCTAAGAACTGATCAGATATATGTACAAGAAAATGAGAAATCACCTTTGAAAAACATGTTTTTTCCTGTAGCTTTTGTCATTGATGTTTTTTCTCCTTCAAAGAATAATTTTGCAAGCAGCAGCAATGTTACTGAAGACATAACTGAAGCTTCACAGTCTGTGTGATTAAAAGCAAACTTAAAAGCAGATTCCTAAACAAAAAAAATATGCTGTATTTATTAAAAATTAAAAAGGACTGAAGTCAAAGCAGCATTCAGATTGTTTTTAGACAGGCTGCCAATACTCTACACTTTTTCCTTTTTTCTTTGTGAACAGTTCATATGCTGCTATTATGCTAAACTACTAACATAACCATGATACAACGACAGAGAAAAGATGCATGCCTGACTCAAATGATTCTTAAAGACACCCTCACACCCCTTAGACGAAACCAAAAAGTCAACTGCAGGCTGCAGTCAACCGTGAGAATTCTCAGCCAATACCACCATAACCAGCACACACACCCTGACAGCTCTCCGAAGCTTCATCATATGAAAACCAGATACATGAATAGAGACAGACATCCAGAACAGCATCCCAATTGAGCTTTGGCTTAATATTTGGCATCACTGCTGGCCCCAGGCTCGTGTGACACGATAGGTTTCCCTTCTCATTCTGATCCTCAAAACCATACACCCCACATGGACGTACCTCGCCAGCTTCTTCCCAGCCTGCCTCCCGTGACCCTTGCATGAATGAGGAACCCAGAAGCCACGATGGACAAGTATGACTGAGAAAGCAGGGTTTGCCTTGCCATGGTTTGGAGAAATCAGGGGAATAAACATGAATGTGACATACTGCAGAAGGGAACACCTGAAACCAAGTTTTCTATTAAGTTATTTTGTAGCATCTTATGGGTTTGGGGGCTAGGGTGACTTGGAGAGGAAGAAGGAAGGAGTGTGAAATATCACATTTCAGAGGAAGAACTAAAATTAACATCAATAGCTAAACTCTGATTAAAGGGAAGCTTGCAAGGAGAAACTTTAATTAGCAGTTTAAGCGAGCACTTGAGACTTTCAAGTTTTTAATATACAGATTACCATGAGGTCATCTTTCCTGCTGTCCTCCATGAGGTTAATATTCACAGAGCTTAAAAAATGGTGACCTACTCCTGCTTGGATGTGCCACACAAATTCTAAGAACATGTAGGATGGGGAAAATAATTAATTAGCAATGAAGGAGACAGTGACAGCAGTAGAAAAATCTTCTGAAGCAGAGTCTTAAGTTTTCACTGAGAAAAGCTTAAGGCTGTTTTCTTCTTTCTTTTTCAAACCAGTATCTTTAAATGCTTTCCGAAATAAATAGGAAATTGTAACATATAAGATGTGGATAGTATGTCATCTCTATTGAAAAATCTGAAATGGACAGGAAACTTGAAAATGCAAGGCACGGGTTCCCCAGCCATGCCACGTACCATTTTAATGACCCAGACATGCCAAGGGGGAGCAATGTAGGCAGCGACATACTAACTTATACTTCATACAGAGTTTAATCTGCCATACCAGAAAATGGATGTCCAGTTTTTCTCTAAGGGTAAAAACATTTATTTTAACAATAGTCATTTACTTCAACAGGTCTGTATCAATCCCTTTCCTTATTTACAGAGAAATAAACCACTTGCTGTTTAGATAACATTCTCTTCAGGGCAGGTGCAGCTTATCGGAGCTGCCTGCTGTGAGCCGAGTCCGGGTTGCAAACAATACACTTTTACCAGCTCTACTGCCTTGAAATCTGACAACATAAAGTAAAGCACAAATTGCTTTCCAAGCCTTTCTTTGGCTTTCCTCAGCATAGCTGGGAGAGATTTGGCCCATTTATACTAAAAGTGAGAGAGAATGAGAGTAAGAGTATGAGAGTGTCAGCTGGCTCCTCCAGGGAAAATCCTGGCCATGGACTGGGCACCCTATCTAGGAGTTTAACCAGCCTTTTACCATGGTGTAGCATACTCTTCCGATGGACTTTTAATCCATCCACTCAACAGCATGCACAGAGATAAAACCAGCAGAAGCCAAGAGCAAGAAACTAGGATTTTTTGCCACTTTGCTCTTTCATTGCTTTCCATTCTCTCACCTGTAACTTACCCTCTCCCATGGACTTAACTCTGTCACTGTGAGTAAGCTCAATGCACGCGTAAGGCAGGTGAAACAGCTTTTCTCAGTTGCTCTGTATTTGTATGCACATGAAAAAATGCTGATGTGGTCACCCATCTGCCTTAGAGGAGCTGCCCTCCCCGCCTGCCCGTGTCTGGCAGGGATGGCAGGTAGCAGTGAGGTAGCAGCAGGCTGTCCTGCCGCCAGTCCTTCCATCTACCATGAGCCACTGTAAACATGTCACGGACAAACTCCATGCAAGCAAATGGCGCTATCTGAACTGCCTGATGTGCCTGTCTTCTTTTCATACCATGATCCAAGTCAGGTTGGCAGCTTTAATTATCATTTTCCTTTCCAGCTGGCCTACACACACTCAGGTTTGAGGCATCATTCCAGAGCAGTCTCCAGGTTTTGAGAAGCCCACCTCTCTCCACGGCTGACACCTCTGCAAGGTGTCTCAGAAAAAAACCCCTAGGTTGAAATTCTAGCAGGGCAATGAAGGAGGAGTTGGCCAGGAGGTTTCTAGTTCCACCAGCATTAAACCAAAAACAAATCGCCTTTTCTGTCAGGGAAGTCCAGCTCTGAAGTCCCTGGAGGTCCTGCAACAAGAAGCACTGCTTCAGGGCAAGGTGCAGTGAGAGAGGACAGCCACTCTGTAGAGCTCTCCTCCCTGCTTTGACAAACAGTCCAGTCTTTGCACCTCATGTACGAGGCTAATAAACTCTATAAAATATCAAAATTACCATTACCACGGGATACATCAATAATCCAGGGATTTCTCTGTTAGCTGTGTAGTGGCTTGGTGTGCTGTGACCCACCACCTTCAAAATTATAATCCCTTCACTGAATGAGACACAATTAAAAATAATATAATATTTCAAAGGATTAAGTGCTCCCATATGGAGCTCAGTTCTGTAAGTGTTGTAATTTGCCAACTATAAATATGCTGGAATTGTTTTAATGAAATATCCTGTGCTATTATGTAAGTACAGTATTGTTTCCATTCACACTTCTGTTCTACACAACTATTCCAGATGTTCTACTCACCATCTCGAGATGTTCTTTAGGTAAAAAAAAAAAAGTATATATACATGCATACACATTTAAGTATGTATGTATATAAACAAATATATATGTGCATAAAAATCAACTTAATGAAATAAAACCTAATGTTAAATTTTACATTTAATAGAGGTTCTCTGGGCATGTCTTAATCTTCTTTTAACGAACGTGCAATCACATAACTCAAACCCTTAAATTATAATGATCCTAAGTTGTAACAAAAACAAGAATAAAAGTTTACTAGAAGGTCAAAAACTGTCAAGTACAAGGAAGAGAAAATACAGAGATGCAGAAGAAGCAGAGAGGTCAAGTGCTTCTGAAAAAATTCAGGTACTGTACCTTCAAGTATATTGCAGCAGTAGGTGACTAGTTACTGCTGTTTTATTTAATAAGACTTCACATAAATTCCAGCTGCTAACCATTTAATAAGTCCATCTCAGAACAGAAGGGCTTCTATTCTCCTGCCACACTACGGTCCTGACTTCCACCCACCTCTCTGGGAGTTACAGCCGTACTGAGGGCTGAATAGATCCCATGGACCATTTTCCTGCGTTCACATTTGATTATAATGTGTGAGCTGTGCAAACGAACAATCTTCAGATTTAAGGAAAAAAACCACCTCATTTTATGTAACCCTATATGTGGTATGGTAATAATCCTGGGGCTTGACTGCACAGTAATTTTCTCAGTGCTTTAATGCAGTGATGGCACTTTTTTAAAACAAGAAGGAGGGGGAAAAAAAAAAAAAAGAAAACGCACACAGGAAGAAGAAGAATGAGATTAAAAGATTAGCATATCTGACTTTTTCTCCTCTTGCTCCTTCCCCCATTCTCTTTTTTCCCCTGTATTACAGTTATCCTGCTTTTTATTATGTAACTCTAGTACTTGTATTAGGGGTCCGATCCTTTGCAAAATGCTGAGGGTCCTAAATGTTCATCTTTTTCCAGCAATTTTATGCAGGGAAAATATTTTTTTTCTGGGCAATCTGTGCAGCTGTTCCATAACTCCTGCTCCAGCCTCAGGTGGTGGTAGGTTCTGCCATACAAATCAGTATTTCCCATACGAGGAGGAGGAGGAGGAGGAAGTGGACTGGAAGATCCAGATGGCAAATTGCTGTCCAGCCCTGGCACTACATGACTGATAGGTACACCAACTGAACAGGAATGGGGGAAAATAAACAATGCAGATACTGGTTGATTACTGAAAAATCGCTACTTTTTTTCCCCTAAAAAAAAAAAGGCAACTTTTGTTGTTGTCTCTTCAGCTGCCTGTTTCTCCTGTCCCATGTGTAGTTTTTGTGCTCTTGGATAGTTAGAAATAAAGTATTTACAACTGGGGAAATAAGGAGATACTTTCTCCCTGGTTTATAATGGAGGTTTTTGAAAGTGAAAGTAAAAGTAATAACATAATTTTGGTGATATTTTTCCCCATAAAAATCTTATTGAAAAAATGAAAATCCTGATGACAAGAAAACTATTCTATAAAATATTTAGTTGTGAAAAAAATTTTTTGAAAGGGAATATTTATTATCAGTGGATGCTTATTTCAGGACGAAATGAAGGTACAAAAATAAATACAACATTTCATTTTTCTCTTAACAGTTATACAGACAGTGCTGCATATTAAAGCAGTATGTAGTTGTTTTTCTCTTTAACATTTTTAATCTCTTTGCAATGTTCTTCTTAAAGGCAAACTTAATTATTTCTCAGACAGTCTATAAGCTTTTCTCTGGAGACCTACCTCAAGTATCTGTAACACAAGCTGAAACTACATTTAATAATGTCCACTGTGCCAAATTCACTCTTTAAAAAGCAAAAGCTTTCAAATCATTACAGCATAAGTGTTTAAAAAAACACGTGTACAAATGGCAGGCTTTTTAAAACATTGGACGTTGCATGTGTAACTCATCAAGAAAGAGTGTGACAGCCTGGGAGGGTGGTGAGGACACCCCTGACAAGCAACCATATGGTCACAAAGACCTGGAGACTCATCTGCAGCCAGCTAGAGGAAGCACACCGAACACGCAGGCCTGAACTAAATTGGCAAAAACACTTGTCCTGTTTGTAGGAATAGAAAAAAAAATAAAAAATCCAGGAGCTGTTCCAAATTGGTATTTCTCCACTGCAAGCTGAGTTAAGCTAAGCTACAGCTTCAGTTCTTTTGCCCGTGGAGTTAGCACCCAGCCAACCCAGCTTTGACTTGATGCTCTCAGCATCTCCGAGCACGAGCATGGACATTTTTGCCAGGCATGATGCTCTTTTTGCATTTTTTCCAGGGTCTGCACAGTAAGCAACTGCAGACCATGCAGTGGCCTGGTGTGGAGACATGCAGGGAAGGGGTGGGAAAACCGAAGGAGGCTTGCTGAAAGGGTGACCACAGTAGCTTGGGATGATTATACAAATGGCTCTGCATCTTTTGATGTTTCATCTTTTCTAATAATAAGATGGTCATCTGCACGCTTTGCTTTCTGAGAAACGCTGCTTCATTTCTCTCCCATAAAAATGGTCTGTTTCCTCTCAGCAAACAAATTAGAGGAAGAGATCTATAATAATTTACAGTATATCAGACAGTTATTACTGTGCAATGATATAAAATGGTGATTGTACTAAGTGAGAACTTTGGTAAAATTCATATACTGGAAACAGAAGAGTAAGTTCAGGTTTGGTACCACGTGTCTGAAGTCAAACCATCCGGGGCAACATATAAATTCCAAATCCCAATCACCTTACTCATTCATGTAGTTTCATCATGATTATTCAAGCACTGACAGTGTGTTCATGCCATAATAAATAAAGAAGATGAGAAATTACAAGGCTGACTTGTGTGAATACAACAGGCACCATTTGGCCTCCCGTGCCAAAGCATCATAGCGAGACTGCAGGTCTTGCTATTGCAACCTTTGCACGTACCAAGCATTTCTTAGTACAGCTTAGAACAGGAAAATGAGGAGAGAGAACTTGTTAGTTCCTGCTTACCACCCAAAACATGAGAGGCAAAGCTCTGTTAAACGGGACCTATTTCACAGAGCTGATAAAATTCAAGAGTTCAACAGTGTCACAGCTTGGCATCCGCATTAAACCTTATTTTTTATTAGTTAATGCGTGTGTTACATTTTAATGGATGCTAATGTAAATAGATGTGCTTATTATGACTTTAGTGCACTCACAACAGCTTAATAAAGCATTTTTATTGTCATCATTTATTGCCACATTCTTTTCGCACTTGAGTGGTGTAAGTCCAAAATAGCCCCCTAGAAGTCATGGGTTTACCTAGGTGTAAATCTGTGGTTACTTTAGATGTTTATCGGCCTGAAAGTAGACTCTGGCTCACAGAATCTAAATATCACTTTGATTTAAGCCCTGCTGAGTTTAAGCAGACTGTAACCAGATCCTGAAGAATCACTCTAGCTCTGGAGGAGAGGAGTAATAATTTTAAGTAGGGGAGAACTCTATTCCTTTATATAGCTTTTTTTTAAAAAATAAGATGTCTTTCTTTCCCTATGAAATAGCTATGAAAGAAAGTTAACTTTCAGAAGGTTATCAAACCATTTGGTGTCAGCTTGTAGCTCCTCAGTGCCTTTTACTTACTTTACCCTTGAGAAAGCAGTCTGCCACAGTCCCTTTTCTCCTCCTCATTTTTCAGATCGACTGTCAATGTCATTAATAGTGCGACACACTGAAACACTGAGAATTTTCATCCCAGGAAGGGTTTGTACACATAATGAAGGATGTGGAGACTACACAAAGTACTGCTGAAACACAACTGTGCGTTAATCAAGCACAGCCAGGTTTAAGAGGGCAAAGTGATGTCAGAGAGCATGTTATGGCCAGAAGAGAGAGATTGGGGACCTCTCAGAGGCATGGGGAAGACCAGCAAGAAGAACATAAAGCATGGGAGATCATACACGTCTACAGCTGCAGCTGTGGAAACAAAACTGGCCTAACATTTTACAAAAGGTCATCAGATTGTGAGCACTCAAAAAATGCTATTTACACATCAGAGGAAAAAAAAAAAAAAAAGGGCAACTCTAGGAACACTGTTCCCCTGAGCCAGAGCTGGTGTGCTGATCAAGAAGAACTTGGTACCAGAAGACCAGGTGCTCCAAAAGATGCCATCTAACTGAAAGCGTGACTCCACTACCATGGTACATGCTTCTTGAAGAACACAACTAACCACAGCTGAGCACGAGAGACCTGAGAGGAGATAAGCTCAGATTGGCAAAGTGCTTGATAATATATAGGGAGACAGATGCTGGAACAAATTACCTGAGTGCAAACGAGGGCATGGCTCCATGGCATGCCAGTGGTACCCTGGCAAGACCACATGCATGCAAAACTGCACAGAAAACGCTACATTGCATTTATCACAGCAAAAAACCCCTACATGGAAGCATTTACCACAGAGCAGCTGAAATGCCGTGGGTATCTTCTGGTAACACGTTATGTATCTGAGACTGGTGTTTTCCCCAAACAGTTTTTCCTTGTGTCAGCAAGCTCAGACAGGAGAACATGCTTTTACTCTAACCAGTCAGGGGTGCTTCTTGCCTTTTTTCCACCCAAGCTTGCTTGACTTAATAGCTCTCCCTTTCAAGACTTCACCATGACTCAAAATTTATGAGGGAAGTTTTCTAAGGTAAAAGGGCAAGCAGGTGCCTTGTTTCCACTGACTACCAGCACCTTGCTCCTACATGTGCTGTTGAACTTCTTCCCAAACTGGCTCTGTAGGTGCCTGTGAAAAGGAGGCTGAAGAACAGGCAATCCAGCTGGCACCTGCTGCAGCCAATATGCCCACAGAGACGTGAGAAACTTTTGCAGTGAACTCCCAAACATCCTCCGGATTTCGGCTTCATTACAAAAATGGATTTCAGGCCAAGTTTGCCAAAAGGTTCACAAAGATCTATGTATCCTTCTGCAGACCTAGCCCAAATTATGACTTCAGGTGAAAGCCATGAGAAAAACCAGTAGTGGTTGTTTCTTCCTGAAGCCAGGCAACTGTTGGTAGTTTGGCACCAAACCCACATGTCAAACACAAAATGTGAGACAGGAACAGTAAATGAAGGAATATTTCCTATCAATCTCTGCAGGCCAGAGCTGCATATTGTTACATGCCTAGGAACACCAACTTAGAAGGCAAGAATAATAACAAAATACAAAAGAAAGACAGGAAGCTGGGGTGAGAATCTCCTGATGCGCTAATTAATTCTTGATTCATTCTTCTGCTGTAGGCGTATAAGAAACTATTAGGGAATTGCACAAATGTCTGTGCAAGCTGTGGGCCCAAATTCTGGTTTCTGTTAATCTGGCAGAAACCTTTTATGCTGACTATGGCAGAAATAAATTATTTAAAGTGACGTAAACCTGTGAAGTGCAAACATGCCTTATCCTTGACAGAAAAGAACCTACTGATTTTTGACTATTTTTTAAAGTTCAGAATCCTGAATATAACACAATGTGAAACAATGGGAAAAAAAGCATGCTTCCGAAAACACCCTCAGTTTACTGAGCTCAGACTAACCTTTTAAGGAAGCTAACACTGAAACTAGACTGAACCTAACTTTCTTTTCCAGATTTTTTCAAAGGTAATGCAGGAATATTGGACAAATGGAGAATGTAGCAAATCCTCAAACACTTTGAGTTCAGCAGCTTGGGGAGCTATACCCAGACCCTTTCCTTCTTGTGGATGTGGGGCTGCACATCTCATCAAAGCACTCATGTTGACCACAAGGTCTTATCATCCTGTTGCAGTCAGTCATCTGTCAACAACACAGAAGGTCACACCTCTCATCTGTCAGTAAGTGATGAGTCCAAGGATTTCTCCAAACGAACGATCTCCAGTCCTAAATAGAAGCAGCCACCAAGCACTGCTTTGAACAGGCTGTTTTGCTTGCATTCCCCATGCTGCCCCACCAGCTCCTTGCCCCTGGAGAGCCGCAGCACCCCGACTTGGAAGCAGCTCTGAATTCAAGTCTTAGACCTACCATTGACAGCATGACTTGGAGACTGCCCTAGTCTCAATGTACGTTTCATCTACACATGCAAAGAGTCTCTTTGGCAGAATACCTAAATGCCACTATCCCACAGCACAATTAACAAATCCAAGGTGAAAAATTTTGTATCGATTCCCTGCTCTCACACCTACACAGGCTTTTTGTGGCCATAGCTACTGAAGGTCTGCCTCTTCAAGGAAATACTCTGTGCCTGAAACTTGTGCTGCCTCAGAGGCACATTTCACTTCCTCAAAGACCTAGCAAAAAGCCAGCTTAGTTACGCCCACACTACAAGCTACAATCACTCCCTAAGTCTTTGGGAATCCTGGCTTTGGCTTGGTTTTGTACTGAAATTCTTGAGAAGGCTGCCGTTAAAACAGAGCATCCACTTTTCAGAGACCCAAGCTGGGATCTGAAGAAACAAATCTATTTTACTGCTCTGTGCTCAGGCAGAGCCCTGAATATGACCGCTACTTTTCACAGTACGTAAGCACAGCTCTTGCTCCACAGTACCATTTTGCCCACAATATCAAGAGAAAACATGTCATTTTTTCACAGATTTTGCAATAATAATTTCCCAGAAGCATACTTTATGGTAGCGCAATACAATATGCCTTTCCTGCAAAGAGTCAGTCGTGAGCTGAATCACTGGAAATGTTTTCTGAAAAGCCTACTTTAAAAATACTTCCACTGAATGACTGCTGTTCAAACAAGGTAATCAAAGATTATAAAAGGCATCTTCATAACATGGGGTATCCTTTAACACAGTTACATGTTTTGAAGCCCAATTTTAGGGATGCTTCCTGGGATTAATTTTAACAACAAAAGCAGGTGGTGTGATGTCCTTCATCTTTAAGATAAAAAAGGGATGGCCAGATAGGGAGCCATGTAACACAGAAGTCTCTTGCATTTTATAATTCTACAAGCATGCATGTATACTGAATCACATCTAGGTAAAATTAAGATGCCAAAAAAAAAAAAAAAAAGTCTTTTTCACCTCCCATCTATCTCATAAATAGGAAAAAAACCCCAACCAACCCACCAAACGCACAACCAGAAAACCTAAAACCCCTGAAGCCATCCCCCACCCCAAACCCTGCAACCCATGGATATCATCAAGAAGAACCTGCCTTCCAGTACTTTTTGTCCCCATGGTTCAGCAGTAAGAATTCAACCAAACATTCTGGTTTTCTCCCTGTCTGGGCAACTTTCCAAAACTTCCAAGCTCAACAGGCAACTTTTAGTCCTATCTCGGTTTCATTCCTTTGTGCTGCTCACCTGTTTCCTCCCTGTTGACATTTGCACAAACTACAAAAGCAGTTGCAGCGAGAAACTCCTTCACAAAAATAGCGCTGCAGTACTATCTTTAAACACATTGAAAAACTTATCAAGAAACTGATAATAATGACAATACTCTAGGAACCTAGAAAACAAATACAGAAATTTGCACACTGAGTATAGATGTACCTTTGTTTAAGCAGCTCATCCCTCATTTCAAATAATTTCCTCTAGTCAATCAGTTCCAACAACTCCTCACCTGACCAGATGGAAGGATGCAAAACATCATTCTACCAACTTTTACCTCCTTGTCATCTGATTCTTCTAGGATCTAATTAGCCCTTGTGTGGATACAAAAAAGAATTTTTTATTTTTAAAAGAGGGGAAAATCTACACAGCTCAAATGAAGATAATATGTAAAATCAATTCTTTACTTTTCAACACCTCTAGAATTTTGGACAGAACCAAAATCTGCACAGAACCGTAACACAGCTAAGGAATTTACTTCATCTCATGATTCATCTAGTTTTTCCTCTTCTACTCCTCCAGCTTCCTTATCAGGTTTCCATGTGCCTGTTTCACTTTTTAGAACTCGTGTTGTTCCAATAAATAGCTTTTTGTTTACACACCACATGCCTAAAACCTGTTTTTCTTATGACATGAAAAAAAACACCAAGAGGAAAAAATACGTTTCTCTATATCCATTTGCTTCTAAGATATTTCTTAATCTTTGCAATGGTTCTCTTTTCATCCAAAACCCTTGAGGCATTTTTGAAGGTAAATGAGTGATTAGAGGCATTCCTGCTGTAATTTATATGCTTTGTAAACCCTAATTGTTCTGAGTCAAAGATTTCATTTTTCCTAAAGTGCCAAGTTTAGTAGGCTTCAAGGTGCACTGCAAGATGTATCCAACTGGTCAGACTTTAATGGATTCTGGCCCACCTTGATGTGTGTTTTGCTTCATATTTTAAAATACAGAGATTTCAGTTGTTGGGGAAAAAATAGTATTTTCTATTACTAACTGAAAATGAAAATTACATTTTGAATTTAAAAAAAAATCCTGACCAGCTCTAATGTTAAGTAATTTCCTGAGGTCATTTTAGATGCTTCTAAGACTTGATATATCTTATAGCAAAGATGAAAGAATACAAATATTAGCTCAGTAATTTGCTATTAAATTGTAAAGCAAACAAACCAAAACCAGTTGCATACCTAAAATGTAAAATTCACTGACTACACAATGGTGCAGCATAATATGGAGGTTTCAGTGGTGCTTGCTTGGAACGATCCATATGAGCTCACATATAGCTACTTATTAATAATATGGCCATTTGAAACTTTTAGCTAATAAAAATCTTCATGCTTTGTCATCATGCACTATACATATTCACGCACAAATGACTAAAGAGAAAACTGCAGGCATGATGAAACCACACAAGTCAGCAACACTAGGTGGTGGCTGTACAGCAAGAAGAAACTAGTTTGAATGGAAGAAATGTACATATAATTTATGTATGCAAACATATACTATGTATAGAGTGGTGAAATAGTCATATCTCAAACTAATATGCAGGAAATAATGCATACGATTTAAGTTTTTGCTTTAGGTACAATACACTTCTATTTCTAACTACTGAGCAGCTGAAATCTTGTTTCCTCAGCCCAACGTAATTTCATGCTTAATTTACAGAAAAAGAATACCCAAGGACTGTCTGAAAGGGGAAAAAATATGGATAGTATAATATTAGTACAGGGACCTGCTACTCTGTTGTTTGGCAAGCAGAAGGGCCTGTGTAGTTTCTACCCTTCAGTGCATCAGAGTAAGATTCCAGCAAAAACACATGTTAAGAGGGGGAAGGAGGGAGGGCTGGGTGTTCAGCTGAATGAACTTACTGTTACCTTTTTTTTTCTAACGTAAGTCTTCTTTTTCCTGATACTGTCTGAATTTGAAACATCTAATTTAATCCATTGAAGGGCCCCGTCTTCCTTTTATTTCCTGTCTGTACTGGAGCAGTCGCCTGTTTCAATTACGACTTTCTCCAGCTCCTACATTTTTCGTGCTCCAGCTGGCTCAAAGTGCACTTCCTTGGAAAGTAAAATGCACTAACTGTGCTGATCAGAGACTGATAGCTGGAAAGCCACAATATTTAATAGCTGAGCTGATAAGAGGAGGGGTTAAAAAAAAAAAAAAAAAAAAAAAGATCAACCCCAACAAAAAAAACCTCACCCCCCCCAACACAATTTTGAGCCTAAACAAAAGGATATTATATAGCTGTACGTTCAATTAAGGCCCCATTTAAAATATATATACATAGAACTGCAGACTGCTTACATAAATTCATACTTTTATGGTAAATTTCATCCACTTCTATGCATGTGTGTTAAATGTTTCTTTCCTGCTTTTCAGTCAGTTAGTGCTGACTGGGGACTAACTCAGTGCAATTATTTCAAAGAACGGGATTGTGGGATTGATATGGCACTACTGCAAAGCCCTTTCCAGCTAAAAATAAGGTTGTTTTGTAGTCAAGACGGCAAAAAAAAAAAAAAAAAAAAAGAAAAAAGTCTCTGGGCTGTAAACACCAGTGAATGTATTTTTTTCTGCTTTATGAAAACCACAAATCTTTTTTTTCCCCTTTCCTTCTTACTCACAGGGCAATTTAATTACAGTTTAATCTCTTTCAGTAAGCACCCCTTGAGACCTTATTGTCCAAGTACTGTATTATCAAGGCTAGAGCTACAATTTACTGCAGTAGGTGGGGGCTCTCTTTAGGAAGGCCAGAAGGTACCAAAGAAGTCAAAAGAAAAAAGGAAAAAAAAAATAGAAAAGGAATAAAGAAAAAGTAGTTCAGTTACTTTATTACTAAGAGTGCAAAGCTTTACTGGACCCTAGAGTTACTAGTTCAATAATTAGAGAAACACTGCAAAGGCGATGGCCAGCACTCCCCCTCTCTAACACGCTTGCGTCAGTGAGTTTGAATGAAATCTCGAACAAAGTTGTTCAGTGCTACAGTTGCTGTGGCAGCCTAGATACAGGGGGGTGGGGTGGGGCAAGGGAAGAGGTTAATGAAGAAAAGCAGGTTGTTAGGTGTGAAATGCAAAGCATAGATATTTTGGTTTATAGGGCAGTATTGAAAATAAGCAGTAACTAGTAATTTAAAGAAAAAAAAATAAATCTACAGACCTTTGCCAGCTTTGTTTTCAAATTAATTTGAAAGTATTTTCCTGAGATGTGAGAATGACTTTGGGTGTAGAAAACTGAACTTAATTCAAGCTGGTAACGTGGAGGACGTCGTAACAGCTAGTTTCTCCTGCTGTTTATACTGGTACAAGCACTGTGAAACAAATGCAACTGAGAAGAGAACTGGTTCAGTATGAAATTACTCATGCTATTGAGGAGACCATAGCTACCTGATCTTTCATGTAGGGTTCAATTGTATGTTTGCATAGGCAATCAAATTATATCCAAGGCACACGGCACATAAACACGGTGTAGTGAAATTTAAAGTGATGTGTTACTAATATCCAAGAATGATATTTTTCCAATTATTTTTTGTTAAAAATCCCCAACTCTACCATTCCCTGTCTGCTCTCTCAAAACTGTTTACTGCACATGGCAGCAACTTGTTGCCAAGCGCACAGATATGATACGGTATGTAGACAGTGACCTAAAGGGAATATTTATTTCTCTGCAGTGTAGGAGGTTATGGTTACAGCTATCAAGCTGTTTCAGTTGCTGATTTATTCACCCAGAAGGATAGATACAATATTTTTCTAAATCTGTTTCCTATTAACTTTTCCTCCCCCCTGCCATGGCCGCCCCCCTTCAAGATTCCTAAAATGGATGAAGTCTCTTCTTTTCTCAGCCACAAACCAAGGTATACTTTATATAAAAGTCCCTCATCCTTGAGGCGATGATCAAGGAACAGGATATCCTGGTTAATACTAATGCGGGAAGAAGGCTTGCTCATTCTCACAGACTTTTCAACCCACTGGTGCCTTCTGAACCAGCCTAAGGCAGGCTTTCCTTTTCTTCTCTGGGAAAAAGAGGAGAAGAAGAAAAAAAAAAAAAAAGAGGCAAAGACTATTTTAAAAGCTAAATCTGCCACGGAATGAGGCAGCATGGCACTAGAGACGCATGCTCCACAACAGGCGACACGATGTTGGGCGTCAGCAAGGCGCCACGTTGCGAGTGCTGCGTGTTTCCAAAGACCCATGCTTCCTGAGCCCGCACCACTGCTGGGCAGAACTACGTTTTGAAGCAAATATTACTAAAAGTAATAACAGCAGCCATGACAACAGAAGATATTCCAAAATCTGGTTGCAGAATGTGGAGAAGCTCCCGAAGAACCTGCAATTGCGGTTGACAAAAAAAACCCACAAAAACAACCCACAGAAACAGTAAGTGATCTTCTAGCCCCTCTGCTGTTTCTCACACACAGAACTAGCCTCTCAAGAATGGAAAAGCAATCTATGCAAAGAAAAGTCAGGAGTACACACCAGTGCAAACTATCCATTTCAACACATAGACACATACCTCACTGTTTCAGTATCCACTATCTTCTTGTCTCCTGACTTCTGTTAAATTACTGTCGATTAAGATCGGTGTTGAGGAGATAAGGTTTTTAATAACTGCTTTTATTTCCCAGAGCAAATGTTTATGCAAGTAGCACAACACCTTGTTCTTTTAATTCGTTTTAAGGCATTATGCAAATAGCAAGATCTAATCAATGACAAACATGTTAGCCACATGAATAACTGAGCAGTCTTTGGTCTTACTCCTCTTTAACATGTATTATACAGGTGGGCTGTGGTTCTGCTTGTTTTATATTGGTAAAAATCTCACTAATTGAAGGGGAAATAATCCTAATTTATATCCATATGAGTCAGGAGGGCAACAAGAACCACAATCATTTAAGCCTTAAAAAAAATAACAAACAGAAAATCTTTTCCTGCTAGATACAAATCACTGTGAAAGAAATAAAGCCAAACTTATTTACCTACACACACAACTATGAACTCATGCCATGAGATTGTATTAATTCCCTACAGTGTTACAAGACTTCCTTCTAGTGAGTCAAACAACTTTATTAGGAGAATTTAGTCAGGGAAAGAAAGGAATTAAACCTCCACAATCAGTTCAGGAACAGCACTGAATTCATTCTTGCTTATCACAGGGTGATTTTGCACTGGCAATTTTTTTTTTGCCCTCAATGCTCTTTTCCAAGATTGTTTTTATGCTGGTATAAGCCACTAATATTTCAGCCATTTTCTCCACTGCCTGGGCTTACTAAATACCATGCCTCATAAAACAGGGATTTAAATCTTCCCAGAATAAATGCATTTTATTTCTCACGCTGCCCCCTCCTTCCCCACCCAAGGTTTCTACTATAAATGGCTGGTTACAGCCCAATCAAGAGCATAAAAGCAATTGAATAAATAAAACTATGAAGTAAGTGTAAAATATTAGTATCCAGACATGCTAGATGTATGCAGGTACTATGAAACTTCCACAGCTGTATGGGCCTGGAGCTCATGTGGTGCCACAGGTTTAACAGGACCCGCTACCAATAAGAGTTTTATTTGCTTAATAAATTACATTCAAAAGCACAATAGTCCGGGCTCTTAGCTGTAAAATTGCCAAATATTGTCAATGACTGCTCTCTGGTTATAAATAGTAAAATAATGTACAACTCATTAGATTTTTGATTCCCTATGCAATTCTTTCTAACCATTACTCAGAAACATAAAAAGTGACTCTACATGACATTTTATAGAGGTTATAAATTGCTATGAGGAGATGACACGGGATAAATTTGTAGGCAGGGTGAAAGGGACCTAGCCAAGCCAAATGTGTAAATTAAGAGTTCGGGCAAAGTGTGGGACTACATGAAACAATACTGAAATCATAAAGATAGATGGATAAGGATTAACTACAGCAAAAAGAGGTTTACGCTGATGGAAAAAACACTAATAGACCTCTCCACTGAAGACAGATAAGTTAACTGTGCCTGGTAGTATATAAAAATCTTAAAAGCAAATCCATTCCAAGTAACTTTAATGTCCAAAGTAAGATTAGTTAAACCGGCAGAAGCATTGTACAATAGCCATCTCATTTAGATGAGCCAAAGTTGCAGGATTTTCTATTAAATTTTCAAGATGAGTTTTGGCAGCTCTACAATAATTTTACTGGACCATAGGGAAGATAAATGTTTCACTGGACAATGTTCCCAGAAAATTAAACAAGTTCCTTATTTCTTTTTAAATAAAGGAACTAATTTTTTTTTTTTTAAAGGACACACAGATGCTTTTGTATTGTACATTTACATACTTAATTAACATATGAATGGAAGAGAATGGAATCAACAAATGAAATTACTCCATATCTCCAGTGCTATGCAATAAATATGCACCTGAACATCTTGGGATATACATTTCACTGCTGGGACAGTATCTAATAAACATCTCTCCACTAAGAAATGTGCCAATTCTTTTGGACAAAAACTGTGGTAGAAAACTAGAAGATATTTTGACAACCTCATTCAGAGCAAAAGTCTTCATCAGCTAACATCATTACAGCTGTAGTGGTATAAGAATAAAGCAAGATAAAGTTTTTAGGGAGAAGCTATAGATTTTATGAAGCCAAATGATAAAATCCAGAAAAAAAACCACGCTAATATTTTCACACATACAAGCCTTTTTTTCAGGTCTTGATCTACTTCAGTTAGTGCAATAAATGGTGCTACCTCCTCCTTACAAACTACACCTCATCTACAAGCTTTCAAACAAATACACTTTGTCACACACTCTCCTCTTTTCTTAAATAGGGGGGAAATGCCTCACAACACTGAGTATTTCCCTCTAATACATTAACATGGCACAGGAAAAGTGCTCCCGGTGCAATCACAGCAGCAGGGTAGTCCAGTGGCAGAATATCAGGCTGAATATCTGGAGACTTTGTCCTATGTGTAGCCCTGCCATGATTTGACCTTTGGTACCTTTCTAACCATTCTCTCTTTCATCCTTTATCTGGCCTGTCTATAACAGATTGACAGTCCTTTGGAGCAGAGTCTACTCTCTTCCTACATATTTGTGTAGTGCCTAACACAAAGGAATCCCAATCTGCTTTCAGCACTGTGCAAACACACAACTGAAAATGCAGCTCCTTCCCCTGGGACCTTGCAATCTCAGGCAAGAGACAATAGAGAGATACATCAAACAGATGAAAAACACAAGTTAACTCAGAGCTCCAAGTGATCTATCTGAAAAGCAGAAGCTGGTTTGCTTTGCAAAATATGGCTTTTACTAATTCTGAAGGCCTCCATTAAAACTCTCTGAACGTTCCACCAGTGGTCATTTTTCTACGTTCTTTAAGTGAAAATAGACCAACTTTATGGTAGAATAAATGCAACCCCTTCTCAGGAGACTTTTATTGCTTATAAATTTGCATAGTGGAACTCTAAGACTGAATAATGGGATATGGCCACTCTTTTTCCATTTGAGCAGTTTAGTTCCAGCGTTACCTTGTACTTTGCTGCTGGTTGTTTTCATCTGTTTTATCTTAGATCTAATCTTCTGAGAACAGACTATCCTTCTGTTGTACACATATTGTGCCCATAGACCAGAGGTCCTGGACAAGGAGATAGGTCCCAAAGTACTACCTCAACATAAAAAGGAAAAGGCTACAGTTTATAAACAAGCTCAGTGAAATATCAATGACCGTTCTTGTCCATATGTATGTGATAGGGGAACTAGATCGGCTTTGTGTCATCTGAAAGCAGACACACAAGCATTTGAATTCCCTGTGAGCTACAATGGTTATCTAAAGAAGTTTAGAAAGCCCAAGATATCTGACAAAGGAGCTCATGGGGAACGTATAATAGATTTATTCTAAGGAAAAAAACCTGGAAAAATATTTGGTGTGAGCTGGGACATTTCCTATGCTTACACACATGCCATGAATCCCAGCTGAGTCAAGGGCAGCACTAAAGGCATTTCTGAGGGAAGAATTTTCAACCTCCTAGTCAGCTAACTTTTTTTCATGTCTGAATGAATTGGGTCCTGTCACTCTAAGACCTCGAAAAAACAGGACCTTGTAAGCTTGCTAAGTGACATCTCTCTCGTTCATGAAAAGTGTAATCTGCTGGGCCAGTAAAGAGCTATAAATATAATTTTTACCCTTCTTCTTTTTCATATTCCTGGCTCCCAGCCACCTGGATTTGAATAAATCCATCACCGGAAGATTCCACATGCTTGCTATTTGAGCAAACATCTGTTGGTTAAGCTGCCGTTCCCTTAGGAGTATGGCCTGGCTGCTCCACCAGTCAGTTTGGTGGCTTGGTTTCCCTTGTATGCAAATGCACATTGTTTTTATTAGCTCATTCCTTTTCTTTCCAGCTATGGCAGAATCCACATTGCGCTCTGACGTAAGCTTATGCGTGGTGCCCTTTTATTGCTCTGCTTAGCTCAGTCCTACTACTCTTTTGGAGGATTGCTAGCTTGCTGATTGTCCTACTAAGGACTTCACTGACAATGATTTCTTCATTAAGTATTTTCTGAAGGATTTTTTTTTTTTTTTTTTAATGTCAGGGAACAGTCTAGACCAGAAGTCTTTCTGTCAATACGGTCACTTTTTTTTTTTTTCAGTTATTTGGACCTGAGTATGTACCACCCTGAGTCTACTTTCATGACTGCTCCTAAGACCTTTGTCCCCTCTTCTGTGTCTTCACCTTCCTTTTTGTTTGACTTGAGGCTTTTCCATCTTACTATCTTTCTGCTCCTTCCTTTACTTTCCTCATAGCCTGGCCTCTCATTAACTATGTCCCACGATCCAAAATAATTGGTAATAAAATAAGCAAGAGTTGATTACAAAATCAACAGTTGTATAACAAATCACAACTGAAACACACACACACACACACAAACACATATATGCCTTTTTGAGCTATAGCTTCAGGTAGCTTGCAGACCCAGAAAGACAGTGTGGAATTGGTTATAGACTGTGCATTCATGAGTCATATCACCGGTCTAGACACCACTGCTTTAAACTTTCCTCTGAGGATTCAGCTGTCTACGAATGAAGTTAGTCTCTGTGTACAGGGCAATACCAGGCAGACATAGCACAGATTTGTACTAGTTCTCTGGCAAAAGAGATAGGGTCCAGCAAGAAGAAAATGTTAATTTTATTCTTCAGACTGATTCTGTCCACTCTTTTATTGAATAATATATATTTACTCTCAACATGCAATTTCTTCCCCCACCCATTCTATCTTTTTCACATATGCTTGCCTGTTTGAGAAAGCTCTTGTGCAGAGGATTACAACCAAGTTTCTAAGGATTAAATACCTAGAACACCCTGTTTCAGACAGTGGATCCTCCATCTCCAATTACGCAGCATGATTTTCCGTTAGAAACATGCTGGAACATTTGCACTTTGAACTGGTTTGGAAGTACTGAGATTGTCTAAAGTGAAGAGAAATTTTTAAAAATGTGATTTTTCTCTTAATGGCACAATACTGGTTATCATAATTTCAAGGTAAAAAATCATTAGTTCTTCTCAGAGCTGCTTCTGTTTTATTTTAAAAAGCAGTGATGGTCCCCTTCTGGTGACATCTGGAAGGGAGGAGTCCTCACAACAGGAGTCCCCAAGGGTCCTCGGATCAGCCTGCATGGGAGCAGTTGCAAGATAAAGGCCAGAAGTACCAAATGCAGAATTTGTTCCATCAATCAGTTTATCAAAACAAACTCTTATTTGAGCTTGAGGAGGCCAAAGAGCAGGATTTTATCTCTGTTGAAGAACTATTTTTCTGTTTGTAAATTTTTTGTAGTAAAGGAAAATCTGAAGGAAAGTAAATCAATTAACTTCACTTTCCCTTTTATTTTTCCTTCTACTTTCAAAACTTTAGCTTCTGGATTTCTCAGGAGGGAGAAACAAACCAGGGAAAAAATTCTACCAAGTATTGACTCAGGGTTCACATTTCCTCTAGCTATCAGAAGACATCTGGTAGTAGCATGGAAAAGAGGGCTCATACATCTGCGTGAAGACTGAAGCAAGCATCTCCGAGACACGTGTGTCCCGTTGAGATGGATGTTTCCCTGCACAATTCCTCAGATTCATGGCCTAATCTGCTGTTCAGCAGGGAGGGAGATGTATCCAACTTCAGCTAATGTCTGCTTGTCACAGTTTTGGCTTTCTGGAGGCGCCCCACATTTCCTCTCCTTCATGTTAAGTCGCTTTTTGGCAAAGGTCTTATGACGGAGCAGAAGACAGTGCATTAATGAGACAATTAGCTGAATTCCAGAACTGACTGAGCAGGCAAAAATGAAATCACAAGTCCTCACCACCAGCAATGCATTTTGTGAGCTGAGTTGTCTGTTAAGCACTGTGGCCACCTGGGCTAAACTGCAACGAGCACTTACTGCCAGCTGGCCTTGTCATCACTTTCCCTCTGTGGGCCGCAGGCCGTGCAGCTAGAGGAACAGGCAGATGATAAATTGCAAAAAGAATTAGAGGACCTGTTGTCCCAGCAATTGAATTTTTTCAGACCAAATAAATGGACATTTTTCTCTTTGAAGGAAGCAAGGCAGCACATCTGCTTCAACGTAAGAGCAAGAATAACTGGGGAAATCTCACACCCTCACCACACATATGTGGTGTGAAGGGAAGGGGGGTGCACCTATCAGTCAAACGCAGTTGTCTCTACCGAGGGTGGAAAGCCCTGATGGCTGGCTCAAGAATTCTTCTAAATATGTACTAGGTCTTATACTATTTTAAATAAGACCACTGTGGCCTTGTGAGTTGAGCAGCTTTAAACCTGTTTGGCAACATCTTCCCCCTCCACCCATTTGGGGCCAGACCCAGCAAAGCATTTCTGCTTTCCTTTCTCTTTAAAGGTCCCACATAGGTCCTTTGAACACAGCATACTATTCTTGTGCTTAAATGCTTTGCCGAACACCAGCTGGAACATCACCAGCTCAGCACCGATGTGATCCTCCAAGGGCTGCACGGGGTGTAAGCATACCTTGCCTGCTGGCATTATGTTAGATGAACTCCTGGTCATCCCTACCAACATGAGAAGTCATAAGGAAGTCAGAAGATGAGCACCTAATTTTAAGGGCTACAGTTATACATGCTTAATTGGTCACTACTCATGCTACGCCCTCCACTGCTGTCAGACTGCTATTTTTTTGCCCAGACTTCTTTCTCCAAAAATGCTTTGGCAGAAGAGCTCATGGGATGGAAAAAGATGCAGAAGCAGTGGAGCCAAACTCCTAGAATCCAAATTCCTATAAGGTGTGTTATGGAAGGAAATCTTAGAATAACAAATGAGCATGGCTGCTTTGGAGATACTTCCCCACAGCTTGAAAGAGAGATGTGGGAATGTCTACTCTTGTACTCAAGCTGTTTGCATGTACACTTAGTAGAACTCTAATATTCATCACTCAGTAGAAATTGGGCTGATATTAAAGCAAATATTTCAAGAGAAGATTTATGCCCAAATCTGCTTCTACTTAAATTGTTTCTAAAATATAAGTTCATTCACCACGTGCCTAAAGTAAGGACGAAAATGAAACAGCTGGTGCATGGACCAGAGGAGAGAAGCACATGTTGATGAGATGTGCTGCATTAGCACTCTTTTACATATGACTCTGCACTAGTGAGTGCTTTGCTGCAGACCTGACACCAGTGGTGTAAATTCAGGTTGCCTCTGCTCCTCTGATTTCATTAGAGGGTGAGACAGGAGGCCAGAGAGCACAGGAGGAAGGTGCCACCATCAGCCTCTCCTGCCACTAGCACATAGAGAATTCAGGCCAGAAAGATTCATACTCATTGTGAAATGACAGACTTGCTCATGCTTCCAGCTGAAATTGATGTGAATGATTTCATCCCCAACAAGCCTTGTTTACTCAAAATGAGTAGAAATCACCTCATAACTCCCTTGCGGTGGTGAGATTTACAAAAGAGATATAAAATGCACATATGGTGCCAGGTTCTTATTAATTTAAGCAGGACTTAAACCCAGCAAATGGTCCCAGTAAGTTCATGGGGCTGCTCGCAGAGTAAGGCACGCTGCAGGACAAGGAACTTGTCTCGCTTCTTGCCTTAAATTATTTTGCACTGTTTGATTATGCACAGCACTCCTCCCCATGCACACCACTGGTAAATCACTGGCCAATTCATCAGATGTGCATGCCTCTCTACTATCTTTTATAATTATTCTCCTCATAACATCCACCACCAACAAAGTTTTTCCAGGTTACAAGTTAACCACCTGCTGAGTGACCAAAATGCTGGCCCAAAACTTCAAACACATTCCATTACTTTCATATGTGAGTAATTTTATGCTCAGGAATAATGTCACATGAGTCATAATATCCTTTGAATTCACTGTCTGAAGGATCAGAGCCCAGAAGTATCTAGAAGTTTAAAAGTTGCCATGTTTTCCTCTCAAAGAAAAAAAAGAAAAGAATGCACTGCCTGTTTGCCTTTTTCATGAGGTAAGATGGCCAGAAGTACTGGGGGGTTTATATTTGACATATAAGTCATAACTAGAAAAATTTACCTTGTACTTGAAAAATTTTCCCCTTGTTTATATGGATAAAAAGTATCCACAAAGAGCTAATTTGATTGCTTTTCTTTAGCAACATAAAACTCAACTCAGTTTCACATATTAACACAGAAGTAATTTTTCAAACTAATTCAGGCAAGCATTTAACATAATTTATAAGTTATTTTGGCATTCTAATGGGAAAACCTTAATAAAATCATGATATAAAATACTGGAAAATCAGCACTATGCATGCTTGTAACAACCTGTATTTATTTATTTTTTTATTTCCTGTAACTTATTTGACAAGCTGGAAAAGATCTTACCCTACCTAAACTCACAGTAAATGTAGCTGATACCTACCGGCAGAGTAATTCCTTAGAAGGAAGTATCTTCTCTAAACACATAAATATTTGGTGTTATTTCCAGACCCTTACTAATACAAGTTGTACTGCAAATTTCAGAGCAGTAGTGAGAAACTGCAATTAATGGGAAAAAAAATAATTAGTATTGTTCATGTGAGAAAACCATTCCAGCATGACCTGCCCTGGCTCCAGTTCAAGTAAGTCTTCAAACATGCAGTTAAGTACAAGCACAGATGTTGTTGTAAATAGGAAAGGGGTAGGCTACCCCATGAGAAATGAGTGAACTCTGTGTTGCCCAAAATTAGAAGCGCATGGACTCCCTTCACCTGCATTTGCCCTGATCTACACCATTGCAAATACAGAAGCTGGCTACCTGGGCCTCTAAGCCAGCCAAGTCTCCATAAATCAGATGGCCAAGTTGGCCAGCAGACCATTATAATAAAGCTTCAAGGTTTAGTGACGCAGCCACAAGGACAGCGTGTGCTGCAGAAACCACATGCTATTTGTAGTCAAAACGACTACACAGCAGCCATTCCTTGCAAGAGTTATTCTTCTTCTGGCACAATTATGCTGTTACCTGGAACAAAGATATGACTTATAAGTTCATTAGCCACACATTCTTTTTAATGTCTCCTTGACAAGTAGTAATGACAATATTAATAGTTATAATTAACTTAGTTACAGGATCCAAAGCTGTCTCCTAAATCAATCATCTGGAATACACCTCACTGCTTAGTTCAAATAGGTCTGGACTTCTTCAAATAGAGAGGGGTTGAAAAAAAATCTGCTTCTTTGCAACGTGTAATACCTTGAACCAAAATAGCTTTCCTTAAAGCTTCATTTTCTTCTCTTTCAATACAAAATGCACAATACAACTTGAAAAAAGGACGACCTCCCTGCCTAGGATAATGACTTGTTATTCAAATCTTCTGAGCCAAGCTGCAACTGGGCCTGCCAGGGATGAGAAAATAAATTGCTAATTCTAATGCCCTTGAAACAATAGTTTTTCTCATTTAATTTCCAAACTCAAATGAATTAAATATTTCAAGAGATACACACTTCTAAATTCAACACAAAATAAATAGATTTGAGTAATGTTCCTTGCATACTGGCTGAAGACTCTGCAAGAGGCTACATGCTTCAGAGAAGCTATGCTTTACTCTGACACTGACAATTGCAACAATATCCAAAATACATCATAATTACAAATGAAAGTTCATTACAGACATTTTATTTGTAGTATAACTGCATAACTTCTTTTGCCCATTTTTGGATAAATTTTTTGTGAGCCAACATTTACCAACAGCCCCAGCAGGCACACGTAATCGTCCCTAATACTGAGCTGTGCCGTCAGCTTTGTGTCTGAAGGGGATGACGTTTCCATTCAGTGCATACTTCCAAACTTTTACAGCAGGCCAGAGGTTCAAGTCTGGCACTGACTGATAACTAGACAGTTGTATGAGACAGACACACTGGAAGTTGTTTACGACGATGCTAACAAATGCTGGCCCAAACATACACCAGGTTCTAGAGAAGGCACAAGCAAGGAGGTTTAAAGTCGTGCTTGTGATAAAGCTGGAAGAAAAGCAGCGTACCAAACATTTCCCGTTTCTCAGGGTGTTTGTCTCAGAGGCAGAATCCACCTTCATTTTAACCAATGTACCCTTAATAGGCTGAATAAAAATGTTGGTATCGCGCATTCCAGATGTAAGACAACACTAACATGCCAATTCTGTGATGCAAGCCCGACTGACCTTTTAAGAAATGCTGGGAGGACAGGGGATGACTACATGCCTATCTTGCATTCTTTCCCTTAAAGCTAAAAAAAGACCTTCCAATAGAAATGAACTTCTGATCAAATTTAACGATCAGCTGCAGCCACTGTTTACCTAAGATAGAAACTAAGACGTATTTGGAAATAACATAATTTGTTTGTCTAGATGTAGCATTTTAATGCTGCCAGTTCCCAGGGTTTTCCTAAATTAAACGGTTGCTCTATACAGCTTTCCCGAATGCAACATCCTCTGAAGTTTGTATACATTTCTGGTGCATTGCTAGATCAATTTTATGTTTTTAATACTGGTTACATTCAATGCTACTTTTTCCCGTCTTCTAAGGCAGACTAACCCCCAAATACAGACAAGGACATGACTTCATAGGTGACTAGCAGGCTAAATTACCAGATGAGAGATGTCAGCAGAACATAGTATCAACTGATTATCAAATTAATTCAAGTTGTCTTGCTTTTCCCAAAATTCAGGCTTTGAAAGGCTTAGAATTAGCCCTTATAAGCATTCACACTAAAAAGTATCTATAAATAAATAGCTATAGTATCCTAGCACCCTTCCAACTACCTCCAGTCCAGGTATTGTACCCTATGCAGCCTTACTGGTTATAAGCTGCACCGTCAATACCCAAGTTAGAGCTTTATCAGTTGCTTCTAGCAAATATCCTATGCATAACACCTACATGCAATTTTAATTCCTTCAAAACTATCTGCAAACTGGGTCCATATTGAATGAACAGCTAAATTTAAAATATATTTTTCTGTTGTTCTGTTGATATTAACAAAACTTAAGGTGGAAGGGAAGAGCCTCCCTTTGTGCTCCAGAGCCCAGGCTTAATTCTCATGTCATGTGATCCGTTAACACTCATAGTAGGTAATAACAACTTTAAAGAAAAAAATACTTCATGCACATATGCTAGCATGTAACTGTTCTACAGAAAATGCAATAGTGCCAGGAAGAAAAATTACCTGTGATTTAAAAATTTAAATTATCTGCTTGAACTGGGGCAGAGATTTGCACAGAGGTAGCACAAATAAAAATGCAAGACTCCTGATTTCCATCTTAGCAACAAGCAAAGGAAGAAGAAAGTATGCTCAGATCAAACTGTACAAGAACTTTTCTTTTCCTTCCACTTCAGTCTCAGTGGAGGAAGAAAGCTTTTTGTGACCATCTAAAAAACTCCCTTATTACTACTCTTTGCAGACATGTTACAAATCTTTTACATCACTTTTGATGATTGTCCTATAGCTGCTACTGTGTCCTTGTCTCCTTCAGTTATTGTTTGTCTGCATCTACTTGTGTTTTTATTCCTTGTTTGTAAACTTTCTGTAGTTGTGTTTGGCCTTTTGTAGTGAGTTTAATAGTGCAAATAATGGAATTCTGGTCCTAGAAGAGTGATCTGAACAAAGTTATCTCCATGTCCAGGATGTGACCCAGCAGATGTAATGCAAAATGAGATAGGACGTGTTATTTTACCATTCTTTACAGTAAATTATTTCTCTACCCTCTGCAAAAAATGGCTCTTAACTTCGTGTCTCAGAAACTTTAGAGATTATCCAGGTTATGCAGGAAAAATCCAGATTAAATACTTTTGACAGTTAAAAATTTGGAAATTTATAGAAAAATACAAAATCTGAACGGGAGGGACCTTTCGAAGTACAGCCCTGTTTTTCAAAAATGCATGTCCCAGGGGATCACCAATATTACATTGTCCCTGATGGAGACAAACTTTACATGTAGTCAGAATGCAGTGGATCAGAGATGATGGTGATGAGGCTGGTAACAGCCATAGTAGTAGTGGGAACTTGATGATCAGGCTAGGAAAATGGATGGGGCAGCAGGGAGGAGAGAGGGAGGGATACTGAGAAGATACAGCAGGGAAAGAACTACGTATTTTTGATAAAAACAACAAAACTCAGACTTTAGGGACTATAAGAGACTTTGTGAGAGAGTAAAAGAGGTAATTGTTCACATTCCAAACATTTTGATATATAAACTGCGCAACCATAGCCCATGAATAGCCCAGCTGTTAACAATTTTTTTTCTTCTTCTTTTTTTTTTTTCCTAAGATAATAATCAAGCTTCATGCCAAGCAACTTTTCTCCAAGTGAATGATATTTTGAAAGTCTCATCAAAACATAGCTGTGACATAATAAGTTTTTAAAGAGCACAAGTGACTCTGAAAAGATCCCAGTCTGGGTTTGAAAGAAGACCCAATTTATAACCCAATTAGGAAGAAAGCACTTTCAGTCTTTCACTCTAGTGGAATTCTCAGAGAGTCTCCCAAAAAAGCCAGTCCTGCACACACATCTGTTTCCAGTGCGATGCTGGTATGCAAACTATTGTCTATTGGAAGTGTGTTGTGGTAACGTTTGCCAGGGTTAAAGACTGGGTCAATTTGATCAAGAAGCTAAAATTAGCTTCTGTGAGCTTTCCTGAAAAGAAAAAAAAAAAAAAAAAAAAATACTGTAAAGCTCTTTGTTTTCCTTTAACTCTTGTTCTCAGATTTCTGTTCGGCTGTGTGAACTACCATAAAGCCAGATGGTTCCAAAACCTACTTCTTCCTTACTTGTTCTTTTTAATTGATGCAACAACAGCAGCAGCCATTACCTTCTACAGAACTGAACAGTCTGATTCCATATTTCATTCATCACAAGAGTTTAAAACTCATGAAGGCACTCAAAATCCCTACAGTAAGACGGATGCAAGGAAAAAATTTTGTCCAGTGAAACTAAAACACACAGAATAGTTTTAGCTACTAACAGAATTTAGGAAAAAACTTTTTATATTTCTGACTGATAAAATTGCACATTTCTGGAAATGTTTTAGTACTTGTCTTTTGGTCACATGCACCTTTAACTAACCATCACTTGTATCTGCTGTACTACGGTCATATACACAGGAACATTTTTATGTCTATTTTCATAAGAAACACAACAGTTAATTTATTCTTAAAGCACTTAATTAAAGGAAACTTCTTTATATGGAAATATTTACTAAATTAAATGCTGGTAACACTGTGCCTGTGTATGAAAGCTTTTAATTAAAATATTTAAATTACTTAAAGGTGGAAAAAAATTAAAAAAAACCCAACACACGAAAACTGTACGTCTCAGAGATCATTGGGTTCAATCATTACTGACCTCAGAATAGCAGGTTCAGTTTGCGAAGAGGATCCCTGTTTGCCAGAAGGTAAAAAAACGTGATGAAAAAATAATCTTTACTCGTTTTGCTTACACACACTCTCTAAGTGAGGCTCCTACAATGGAGGCAATTGAAATGTTCATTTTAAAGCATTATAAAGAAAAAGATGTAAGGATGAGGACATAAAATAGAATAAAAAGAGCCCAGAAAAAAAGTCAGCAAAGGCTCTGTTCCTGCAAATAATGTCACACAAATACTTTGATAACTATGAATAATCCCAAGAACTCTAGTGGGAACTACTTTACAGGTGTAAATGTTTGTAAGTTTGGTGCATCAATGCACAGAGCATAACAGTAAAAAGCTACCGTAAATACTTATTTATTGGTTGGAATTTCTGTAAATTAGAAGACAACTTGATTATCTAGGATACGACATCTTAAAGCAATTGATCTTTAAACTGGTCTGAATTTTGTCAATATTGATGGCCACAAATGCCCATCCTTACACCATCAGAAAAATCAAAGAGTTATTACATTGGCTTTGGGAAATAAAGAAATTACTGGAAATATCTTTTGTTTCAGCCACACTGTACAAAGCAGCCCGAGACCAACACTTTCTTTGCTGTGGATTCTCTTCTATCCACAGAAATCTCCCTTCTTTTACTAAAGACTTTTAACACTTGAAAATTGATAGGTTCCCATAAAGCAGTGTGGAGTGATGTGTTTATTTCTGAATAAGCAGTAATTTTAGAACTCTTTTGCTAACTTAGCTCTAAAACGACAAAATTAGAAAAAAAGCTAGCTTGACGTATTGTCAGTGTTCAACAAGCTACCTTGAATTTAGTGAATATGTTTTCTATTTAATCAGCGATAGATGCAGGACCAAACTGAAGTTAGCTGAGCAGAAGAGAGGTCTTTTTGAAGATTGTATGCTTTTATTAACAGGTCTTTGATTGTCTTTGTTTTTGTATTAACTGCACATATTGGTCTATTTCTCTTGTTCCAAGTACAGACTTGTCCTCACACACACAAAAAAATTGCTATGAACTTTCCTATAGTACTTCAAAATTTTCAGGAAGTCCATCTTTTAAAGACAGAGAAAGCTTTATAAGCAAGAACTTATCTATATTTTCTGGCTTTTCAAACTGTATATGCTACGTTTTCCTAATTTTTAAACTTTTACTCTGTGGGCATCTAAATCTAGTGTACAGATGTGATTGATAATACTATCTATGTTACCTTCATCATCCTTGAAAAGAGAATTAAAAAAAAAAGACACACACATACTAAAGTTTCAGATCTATTCCAATAAACTGGACTGAGAAAAGTTTACTGGTATCAGAGATAAGGATTCTACATCTGATATTGCATTTCTGCTATTTCTCCCTCCACCTCCCAATAATAAACAATAGTTTAATCTTCTGTGCAAGTCTTTGTGGTGAGTATTTTATGGCGTACCTCTCTCTACTTCTTAGACACGAGTTACACTCTCTGGAGGTGATCACGTAAAGTCATAATATTCCTAGTAAAATCAAAGGCCGCTCACTTCAGAGCTTGAAGCATCTGGCTCTACATGAAACACTTTCATGCAGAGTTTTCCCATGGGCTCTCTGGGCCACATATTGTATCTGAGGGGAGTTTCTCCTTGGGAAACAGAAATACAGGCAGCTTTTTGGTTTCCTGGGAATGTTCACCATGTCCCTGGTTTTACTGGAGATAAGCCTATGAGAGTTAAGAGAGACTGAGGAATTCTGCACTACAGTGAGTTCAACTACATGCGAATGTCTATCCGGAAACATAGCAACATCTTTCAGTTTCCCAATCAAGATACATTTCAAGCAAGAGATGATCTTTATTTGTCCTTTCAATGCCTGGGCATGGCCCAGAAAAAAATCCTGAAAAATACATTATGTGTAACATCAGGGACCTTTTCAGAGTTACTTTTTAGGAAAAGAGGAGTCCATCTTTATTGAGATGAAAACAGTGTATAGCACTGATGGAAAACAGGAAACCAAATGCCATCTTTCACATTTGGGAATGAGTTTGTCTACATGAGTGACGTACATCCCATTTTCCAACACAGTCTCAGTTTATCTATCTACCTACCATTGGGGTAAGGAAATCAAGGGGCTCACCTGTTTCTTCCATTGATCTCATCATTTCGGGTCATCTCAAGACCTTTACTAGTTTCCTCCAGGGACTGAAATTGCACTCGAAAGGAACCAGAGGCAGTTGTGGGCATCCAGAGCATTCCCCAGTTGCTTGGAGAGGGCACTACGTCCCCCAGCGCAACCCAGGCGCTGCAGTTGCACAGCCAAATCAACATGGTGGGCTTCATTGGCTTAAACTCACAGAGATGGCTCTCAGGTGCTTTCTGGCTGTACACCCTGCGGCTCATCTGTCTTAAGAAGTATGCTACATCAATGAGTTTCCAAGACTAACCATGATCTTTACGGAGATTTTCAGGACCAGCTTTCCTTCTAGATGCCACAAATCAGGTAGTTGGAAATTCAAGGCTGAATTACCATTTGTGACTACCATTTTTGTATCTACAGAACAGGGAAGTAAGAAAAAACCTTAAAACAAGACCAAAACCTTTGCTACTGCTTCCTACTATACTAGGTTGCCTCAGAAAAGCTTATCTATACATACAGACCTTGTCTAAGCTTAAGTTTGAGTTTTAGGTAACAAGACATTCCCTCATGCTTTGTCCTGCATTTCATTATACATTTGCCTCTTTTTCAGCTACTGAGGAGTATGCAGCTATTATTTGCTTTGGATAAGATACCTTCTTATTGTGCATTTCTCATTGTGTGCATTGCCCTGTTATTAAGGTAATTTGAAACAGCCACGTGCAAAGTAACAGGGGAAATCTCTCAGTCATATGCCTCATCCTATGGGCACAATTGTGTCCACGTTATTCAAGCTGACTATTATGTTATTACAGAAATGCTCTTGTTCAAGTGAAATTCAGTATTTTTTCTTAAAACAGACAGGTTATTAAAAGACAATGTTTTAACTGCAGTATTGGCTCTCATATACAAATACTAAAAGGAAGGAGGGGAAAAAAAAGAGTTTGCTAAATTAGATATTTTGTATTTAGCCAAAGTAAAACACAGTGGAGCACCAAAGGGAAAGCTAATGTAAACCCTGCTGAACAACTTCTGTAACAGCACCTTCTGATGAGCTCCTTGAGAAAAAACATTCTGGAAAAACATGACATGCCCCTCCCCCCACAAATAACCAACTCAAAAACAGAAGTGGAGAGAAGTTATCATTTTCTAAGGAAGAAGAATTAATATTTTCTGTCTCCACAGCCACAATACAGATCACCCATTTACGCAGTAAGGTGTGAGGGCCACACAAGGAAGGAAGTCTTCAGCTACTGAAGATCATTAGCAGCAATGAGGGAGGCCGCTGTCTGTCACTTTGGACTAGTTTCTCTGGATACTCGTACAAAGGACGGAAAATTATCGGCACCACTGGGCCTCTGCCCAGGTCATCCTACAGCTGAACACACGAAACGTTATGCCATGAGAATGAATGCCCTGGAAGAAGCTGAGGGGTGGTTTGAGCCCCTACATACATTAATCACCCTGAATGTGGTCTCATGCTGGGATTCACAGCCAAGGCAGCCAGCAAGGTTGACTCCTCTGAGAAGGGGAGGCGTCAGAATAATATTAAAAGCATCAAATGTCCTCCCTTTCCCTGGTATGGAAAGCTCATCTAGGAGGTGTCAGGATAAAACATGAGAGCTGCAGTTGTACTTAGAGACATGAAGGAGTGATTCACTGTTTCATGGCACCAGTGGAATAAAAACTTTTACAAGGTGAGATCTAAACCCTGAATGCAGCACAGGATTACAAAGCCTTTTTTGTCTTTTCTCAGTTTTTTTTTTTTTTTCCTGAGAGAGACGAGTGTGTTGTAATTAAATTGTAAATTTCTTGAAACGAAAGCACAAACGATTATGTTCCTGACACACCTGCTTTATGAAAGTTACACACACACATGCATTTTTGTTGACCTGTACTCTTTAAGGAGGAATCCTAAAGACTTAAACAGGAAAAGTATGCTGCAAACTGCTAGTAACAAAAAAGGTGGAATGAAGTGAACATAGTAGCATCTCCTTCATGTCTGCTGGGGAAAAAAAAGGCAACAGCCAAACCCTTGCTAGATGTACAGTTCTGAGAAAAAGAAATTATTTAGATTTTATAAATATTAAGGTATAACTGCTGATATATTAACTCTTTACAAATATATGGTAATTAGCATTTCTTGTCTGATTGATTTTTTGGAAGGTACTAATAATGGTAAGACCTCTGATAGGATTACTCAAAATTTAATGGGTCAAGACAGAAATATATCTGCCTGACAAGACCTGATGAGCCAATAACAACACATTGATATTTCACATACACATTCTATTCATTCAGGAATTAAGTCATTTAAAGACAGCTAAAAATCAGAGGAAATTATCACAAAATGACAAATTACTCAACTAAAGCACTAAATTTTCACAGAAAAACACGAGAACCAGAGAAGAAAAACAGCTTTTCCTTTGACCTGAACATGCTTACTCCTCCAGTGACAAATTCAGGATTATTTTTTATTTCTGCTCTCCAAGCAATTCCAAATTTCAGACAATTTTCTGTCTTGCCCAAATCTAGTAAAAAGTTAACATGAAGCCAGATCTAACTCCCTGACACCAACTTAAAAACCCAAAGCTAAAACATGCCGAGATTCCACTTCAAACACTCTCGTATAAGCAGAAATGTTTTATTGGTGAGAGAATACTGCTTTTAAGGCCTCGTAGGACTGGTGAGAGGTAGAACTGAATCATTCTGTACTTCACTGAGCTGCAGAACAGCTTAGGGTGCTCTACAGTGTTTGTTAAGGTTAAAAAAAAAAAGCTCATATTCAGCATTTGTTGCATGTGTGCCATGTTCTCCAAGATATGTACTGTATCTACATTTGTCTTTACTGCCATGTCACTCAGATAAATAGAATATCTTCTTTTATGCGAGACACTCCTACATCTGTTTTCCCCACTCAGATAATCTTCCAAGATATTGGCTACAAACAATTATGTCATTTTTTTTGGGTAATCTCACAGAGATTTAGAAATATAATTCCATATGTAAGTGCTGAAACAAAGTCAGGGCTTGAAGAATTCACAGGCATTGAACACCTTACTCATTGTGGAAGTTGGGAAGGATCACTTATAAGCTTGCCTTGTTCCTATGCTCTTTTCCCAAGCTTTCATTATTGGCCACTGACAGTGACAGGGTGTTTAGCAAGATGAAATTCTGGTTTGAGCCAGCACGGCAGTTCCTATGAATAGTTAATACACTGTTGAAAGTTCAGTATTTTCATACTAGTTACTCTCAAGATTTCCTTGTAATCCTCTTTGATGGCACATTTCTCTAATCCTTCTCACTCCATCTGTAGACCAGCTGCAGTCTTAACCTGATATATCTCTGGTCTGATGTTTCTTTAGCATATATATAAACTGACTCACACACAAAACTTGCTGACTATTTTAGTTCACCTCTCTGTATTTTCCCTCTGGGTAGGAAAGCATTGGCACTTCATGTCTGTCACTCTGCTGGTCTTCGTTCAGGCAGATTTCCAGAAGAATGCTCTGGAAGCCAAATGACTTTCTTTGACTGCAGTGAGTCTTGCTCCTACCTCCCAATATAAAACAAACTCTCCCTCTGACTTTGCGTTTCCTTCCTGTTTCCATTTAATGTTTTTAGTAAGAACATTTCAACCTTTTCAAGCTGTCACCTGCTGTGGTGCCAAGACCCAGAAGTACAGAAACCAGGTTGATGAGTAAACGTCTAGGGGTCTCAGCTGAACTTCCCTAGAAAGAGAATGCTGCTTTGGCTGATTTAGGACATCTGCTGTCCTGAAGTCCAAAACCTGTTCCAAGTGATTTTAAGGACCCAGACTCAGCTGACAGAGTCTTCATCCCACTTCCAAACAAGAATTAAGCACCCTGCAACAACAAAGAGGAGCGGAGCGCAAGGAAAGCCTGAGATAAATAGGAATTTTAACAAAATGGAGAAAATCCAAACGGACAGATTGAAGTGATATGGATTGCAGGATTGACATCCTGACAGAAGGGAACAAGCAATTCTAAAATTACTTAATTTCTTTAAAAATAGGACCAAGACAGAGATGCACTGAAACATTTTCAGAATTCAGAGTCTCTCTTTGGGTGTGACTTCACTTTCCTAACTTTCTGGACTTTGTCCCTGAAGACCTTTAAAGGCTGGAGAACTGTCCTCGAATATATGTCTGAGCTTGAAACGACAAAGAGTTTCAGAAGAGGGTCTTGGCCTCAAGAAGTTTGCAGCTGGAGTTTGGCAGCCATCAGACCGTAACATATGCTACATCTGTTGAGTAAAGTTTTCAAATGAATAGATATAAAAATGGTAGTGTGGAAAAAAAGCAAAGCTAACGCTATACTGATCATCTGGTCCCTGAATGATGACAGTATTATGTATTTTAAGTTTATGAGCCATACAAATACTATTACATATTTTAAAACATGCTAAAAAATAAAAGTAATTACACTATGATGGTGACAGTTTATTGTTTGCAGGTGCACAGTGCTGGAGGGTCTGGCTCTCTGAATTAACAAGTGACAGCACTGGAAGATACAGACAGCTGTCAGTCATCTTGCCTAAACTAGGCAAGTACCCCAGAGATGATGCAACAAAGATGATGCAACAACCAGAACTGAAAAGCACACGTGTAGACTGAAGAGTAGGTGCACAAGAATCCAAAGCTCTAGGAAATGTCTTTATAAAAAAATATTTTTTTGGCCATCCTCAAAAGGATTTAGCCACAGGAAATGCAACTGCTCTGCCTGGTATTGTCCGGATTTCTAGGTAAGCTACCAGGTTACAGTCAGAAATTACTAGGCAAGTAGCATGTATGGGCTGTGCTGTCACAGCCTAGACAGGTGTGATTGTCCTACAGCTGATAGGAGAACTTTCATGAAGTATGAAGACTAGCAGTTCTCCCTGTGAAGTCCACTCTTGCAACAATTTGTCCTGTGAGCAAAAGAATTAATGATGTCTGTCTTCACACAGATTTATATTTTTTAATGTCCTTCCCCATCTCAGCTGCTCCCTCACTCCTCCAACACGTCCTGCTCTTCTTATGCTCCCTATAGCACCTCCCCAGGCAAGAGACAGCCTCTGCTAGAGCCAGGCGAGAGCACATGTGTGTTGTCTGACCAGGCAACTCCTGTTAAACAGAATGGACAACAGCAAAATTGTACTTAGCATTCCCTCAGCGGGGCATTAGTTTCAGTTCCTCTCCCTTCCCCAGCCACTGATTTTCAGACTTAAAGAAAATTAATTACCTGTGAGACTCTCATTTGAAATTGTCTAGCAGGTTCAAAAGCCCCCAGGGAGGAGGAAGGCACAGAAAAACAGTGTGATTGCCTAAGTCTTGTTTCCTTAGGAAACTGGCCTAAACACACATTCAAATGAGAATCACCAACCATAGGCTTCCTCTGGTCTGGTCCCTTAATCAGTGAACATTAATACTTGCATGGAAACAGCAGGAAGCATAAAGAAGTTAATTTCCAGGGAAGGTTTTCCCCTTAAGATATCACTACTGTTCTCAGCCTCTTTGACTAACATCAGCACCGTTATGTGCTGCAAAAAGGTCTTGCTTAGAGCATACTTACAATAAGACAACACACTCTCAAAACAGCTGGAAGGGTAACTGGCAGATCTGGGTGAGAAATCACTTTCTTGTTCCTAATAACCTTTCTGCAATGTTAAAAATTGCTCACTTTATACTGGTATGAACCCAAGTCTTTTGAAGTTGAGAGAAGGAAGGCAAAACAAAACAGTGGCCCCTGGAGAGACCTATCCCAGAACCACTTGTTGCTCAATGTGTAGAGTCCTTACCCATCTCTTAAACCCCTAGTCCACTGAAAACACACCAGGGGCTTGAAACTTAGCCCTTCAGATATGTCCTTTAAACATCTTAGTGGTTATTCTCAGGTTGTCCTAATGCATCTTTTTTGTTGGAGTTGTGATACCTTTGAATAAATATTTCCCTATTTCTGGACCAAAGAGCATATGGCTCTACAGACCAGACACTAGGAGCTTCAGGTGGCATGTAGGAGAGCACATTCAAGTCATTACCTGCAAAAAGATTCCCATGGAATGGATCTGTAAATACCCATTTTAGAATATCCAGCGATATGGTAAAAATGTACTGCTGCAACATGGGACTGAACTTGTAGGTCATTGGTCTAAAACGGGCAGTGCCTGTAAAGGTAATGATGGCTTGAACCTGGGTTTTTGACTGCCACTGAAATTGGTATGCTCCTGAAAACATTTGATTTCAACAACATTTTTTTTCTCTGTGATAAAATATTTCATCGGAAAAATCCTTAACCAATCTAGTCACTGGAAACTGTAACACAAAACAATGCCTTCTCACCCTAGGGGCTAAGGGTAACCTTCTCCAGCACTCTCATGCTCCTTAGGACAGTGTTAGAGGAAGAAGTCCAAGATGTAATTTGATTTCTCCAGGGCTGAGTGCTGTACTAGTAGCGGACCACTCTGCTGACTCCAAATTTAAATTACTATTTAAATAAATTAGAGAAATTTAAAATAAACATTAGAAGTTAGAGATTAACCACATCAGTTTATCAGGTAACGAACAAGACCATGTGTCATTTTTGCTCTAATAGGAATGCACCCATCAGATTAGTTTAAATGCACACTGAAACCAGAAACAGATTTGCCATCAAACTCCCTCTCTGAACCAACCAAAATAATGCTCTGCTTTCACTGACATGAAATGACGGGAGGAGGGATGATTCGAGGTGGGGTCAGGGAAAGGGGAGTCATTAAAGTCCTTGTATAAACTCATGTTTTTTCACTGAACTTTGTAAATTTCATCTTTTTTCTTCCATAAATTTCTATTGACTTTACTTGTAAACCCCTCATTTCCACCACAGCCATGCTTTAATTCAGAATGGAAGACACCTGAATTACATAAATCTCCAATACAAAGTAACATTTTCTGTGCAAAGTAAGAGCTGTCATGAAAAAGGTAATGAAGAAGAATAGCTTGTACAGAGGACTCTAATGCTATCCAGCTGCTGCTATGTGGCACTTGCTGATAAGACTTTGTTTTAACTTTACAATAGAGAAAGTTTGGGAAAGGTTAAAAATCAAAATACAGGAAGCAAAACTCTTTATACTTCATCTGTTACATTTCCTCTTAAGTAGCATTTATTTTCTTACATAATTTACATAGTTTTCCACAAAAAACGTGTATGTGTGCCTTTTGTTCTTTTTTAATGAAAAGAGAAGCAGCATTTTAAGTTGTGCTTTTTAGGTACGTTTTTAGGCAGCATTTCTGTTTTTGTTGGGAGTTTTAAAAGAGAGGATTGTGGAAGCATGGAGCAACACAAAAACTCCATCAGAGTTACAAAAAGCATAGTACGATTCAGAGTTACATTTTTGGGATACTCTAATCACAACAACGCTGTGACATTGCTACCATCCCATATCTTCCATTACATTTTAAAAAGGGGCTAGTTCATTCTAAATTAAAAAATGCCAAGAATGCGCAAGTAAAATGCTGTTATTATGCTTGTTACTTTTCACTGTTTGTTCACCAACCACTGGGAACGTGTTGAAAGACATTTTGCCAATAACTGTGTTGACAATTATATTCACAAACCAATTTTTCCACAGAACTATAGAAATAAGTTTTAAAAATATGTCTGAAAAATAAGCACAGATGTTAAAAGGGGATAAGAAGGATAAACACGGCCTTCCAGTTTTACAAATGAAATACTTTCTTTTCATGTTAAGGTGCAAGTGCGGTAATATAGTGCCCAGCCACAAAACCTAGGATGACCTCGATTAGAATCGGACTAGAAACAAAAGTGAAACCAACTATTAATTATTTTTGTTTCCAAGAGGGGAAAACCAGCAAAAACCGTAAAAAAATGCCTCTAGAGAGAACTTGCGGTCTTATTATTTCAGTGACTATATCATGAATTGTTGGCACTTTGAAATACGTCTAAAATTAACCATCTCTTCAAGTAGCTTACCCTATGTTGCAATGGTAAATATCTATCCCTTCCCCCCTATTTTTTTTTAAAAATTTTTTATTTAGGGCTCCTATAAGAGAGACCAGAAGAGGCAGATATCTATCCTACATGTCAAAAATTATGCAGGCCGATAGCGATTACCTTGGAGCAATGAGAAGCTCCATTCTTCTCTTGCAGTGCACTTGCGGGATCTCACTGGAGTTAAATATGTAGGCTGACGGAGAGCAGACCGATGAGGAACAGAGCAAACTACACTCCAAAAAGGTTAGCGTGCAAACCCCTTCACACGTTGTGACCATTTACTGGTAAGCCAAACTAACCTGTTGATACTATCCTTTAAAGCGTTTTTATTAACCTTGATGACAGTCAAGACGTATTTCCAAATACTGAAGTCGACATCAATAATCTCTGAATCAAGCACTACTAACATCTCCCTGGGGAGGAGTGGGAAAAACGCTGTTGTAAAGACTCTTAATGGTAAACTTCTGCTAGCAATTATTTCAAGAGACAATGAACATTTGGCAAAAAAAGCCGAGGCGGCTTTGTTGAGGCAGCTTAATGATGTAGGAGCCAAAGAGTTAAAGCAAAGCCGCGAAGTTGTGCAGACCGCTGAAACCTTCCTGTTGGGAGTTCCTTTCAGAAAGAGTGGGAAAGGAACAGTATTAATAGTTCTTGCTGGGCTGCACTTTCCCACAGGTCTGGACAGGATCTCCACATCGGCTTTTGCCTTTCTGAAAGGAAGACCTGAAACGACTGCAGACGTTGGAAACCTCTGGGCCTCACAAGGAGGAAACAGGAGGACCTGAAAGACAAACCAAGGGCTGTGCCATGCATTACGACTGCCCGCAGCCAAACAGCCACAGAGGAGAAAAAGGGAGGGGGGAAGAGGGGGAGAAAGAGAGAGGAACAGCGAGGAAGAGGAAGAGAAGGCGGCAGCAAGAAAGCAACAGCAGGGCTGATGTCAATGACAGGTCACTGTCACTTGGAGGCCACTCACACAAACCCACTCGTCCCCCAAGGAACCTGGAGAAACTTTCTGTCCCAGCAGGAAGCTTGCTGGTACAGGAAAGGATTAAAAAAACCCCCAAGAACCCTCAAAACAAACACCCCCCCCCCCCCCCCCCAAACAAATAAATAAAATCGGTGGAGTTTGTTACAAATCACCTCATTTTGCACACCTGAGTCAAGGTGGTTGTTCTCAAAGAGCGTTACCTCTGGGAGGCAAGAAAATACAAACTGTGTCCTCTGTATTACCACAAGTAGGAGGATTCTGCCAAAAACTGTAGAGACCTGCAAATGTGCAGGGATTTACTGAAATTTATTCAGGCTGACAGTAAGTTGCTTTGTATTCGCTGCTGCTTACATGACTACCACTCCAGTTAACTTAGTGCAGGTTAGAGCTGTCAACCTGCAGCGCAGCACAAGCTGCCAGAAGGAACTGAATTATCAAAGACCAACACATCCTGCTCCATTATAAGCAGCAGTCAAGCTTTCAAGTCACTCCCCTATCTCTGCCATTGCCGGTCAACCTGGGTATAAAGAACTATACTTAAGGCTTTTTGAAAAGGGCCAGGAATTTTTTCCAACACTAGACATATATATCTTCAGTTAGCTTTTTATTCATGACAATTTCTCACAATTACATGAATTTATCCTAGTTTGCATTCTTTCTCTCAAACCCAAATATTATTAAATCCTGTTTGGCATACATGTGAAAAATTACGCTTCTTGTACATGTGAAAAGGCATTTGGCTTTCCACCCAAATAGATCATCCTCTGTAAGTTGAACATGGTTACAACAAACCTTTGGTAACGCAAAATGCCAAATGGACTGGAGTTACTGGGACAGCAGGCAAGAGCAGAGAAGTTTCTCTTTCAAGCTTCTCAAAATAATGGGGTCCTAGCTACAGAAATTACTTGCTTTGAAGATGGGATGCGAGAAAGTTTTTGGGGCTACCACACCACTTGACTAAACATTTTGAAAGCTCTTTGCTCTGTTTCAATATTAAATAACATTCCCACCTCTGCTCTCAAATCTTGCAAATGAATCTTTTCTCCAGGCAGACCTCATACTAAGCACCTGCTTCTGCAGACAAATATAAAAACTATTGAGCAGTGAGTCCTGATGAGAAGAAACTTGTGTCTAGTTTTGGTGATTACCTAAAATACAACACAGGAGACTTCGCAATTAACAAAACCTGCATCGGATGTACTGTGCTTCAGTTTCCAGTATGCGAAACCACGTTATCAACCATGGTTTTAAGTGTACCTTGAAAATTTTGGCTAAAACGTTCCATAAGTGCAAGGTCTTAGCAGATTACCAAGGAGAGCTTATTCGAGAGGACTATCCAGTGGTAAAAATATGCTTGGGAGCAGAGGCAGGGAAAGAAAGAAAAGAATTTGTCACAATTATCAAATGCAGACATATGTTGTTTTCCTAATGTAAAACAACTCAGAAAAAGATATTACAAAGCCACTGTTCTATTACAACTTAAAATTTTCCTTACATTCAACTTCAGGGAAGAGCTGAGGACATTGTATTGTGATTATGTTCACTTTTGAGATTCAAGCAGGAACAGCCTAAGGATGTTTATTTTAAACAGTAAAATGCTGAGTGAAGTAAAATGAAGTCACTGTAATGATTAGCGGGTTTCTTTTTCTCTTTAACACACAGAAGATTTAGTTTTGCTTGGTATGGTTATGTCTATGAGTAAGCAATCATTCTACCTATTACTATTATGTTAACAACTGTAAACCACCTACAATTACTAGCATGATCCCTAACCTCTGAGAGGTGGTAATCCAGTATTGGTTGTTAGCTGTCAAATTTATTTCCCTTTGGTGAAATATACCCTGGATTTAATTACCAGTCATTCTTGATACTTTATGGAGTTGAGCTCAAGTACTGTGGCTCTGACATTTAACCCATGACCCTTAAATATTTACCAGCTTTACTGGTTGTGTACAATTATCCCTTCAAGTATATCTCAGATCCATCATTCTGCCCATGACTTACAACTCCAGTCATTCTAAATCAGATACATCTTCTCGCTCCCAATGAAAGGGGAATGTTTAATTTCCACTCTAAAAAAACAAAACAAAAGAAACAAACCAAACCAAAAACAAAACAAAAAAAACAACCCTGCTGTACTGAATTGTGCACTGTGGTAAGCATCTGTTAACTGCACTTTTACTGTGTTAGAGGATGACTTGCATCAGAGAGACAATAAACTCGGTTGTGTGCAATGTTTATTAACAGGAGCATCAAACAAGATTTCTGTTACCGATTATGGGCTCAGTGTTCCTCTCCGGTAACAAGAGTGGAGTACAGGGTGAAGAACAACCATTCTCTGACATGCTTAAATGATGACACCAAGCCCACACAAGCTTTTCCATGAGGTCAAGTTCCCATGGGTGAGAAGATGACAGTACCAGGGAGTAGCCATACTTCAAACAACACAAATAACTTCTCAGAGTTAAAACTCCTCCAGATGCTTCTCTGCAGCAGATAGGGAAGAGGCACCTGATGGCCCTAGAAAAGCCACCCATGCAGGGGGGAAAGGGTAACATGCATCCTCCCAGAGGCGAAGTCCACCTGCAAGGACTCCAGGTTTGGGAGCAGGGTTTGAAGCAGATACCTAGGGCCTTTCCATGGCCAACAAAGCTTCCCAGTCCTGCACAGAGCTGGAGAGACAATTCAGAGGAGTAAAATCCTGTGCAATGGCCTGGGTATGCTGTGCTTCCCCCAAAAGGCTTTTGAGACTTAGTACAACGTGATCTTTACTTTAGCTTATAGGGATAGCAGGTTACCAGGTAATCTGAAAACTTCCTTCACAGAAGCAGCCAGCCTAGTTTAAGATACACAAACTTTCCTCTCTGCTGCCAGCGCTGCTATAGCCCAATCTAAATGTAAAGAACCTGGCAAAAAGCACAGGAAAACGCTGCTCAGCTGTAAACAGGCATTTTTAAAGCGTAACACATGGCAGTTTACAGTGTTTGCATATGTACGTGCACATACATAGCTTCACAAACAGGATCTGAGCCTGAAAAGATTTACAATTACCCTTGATTTTACTCAGCATGAGTTGTCACCTCAAGGGGAATGCTCACATGGCACAGCATTAAGCATATATGCAAGTCTTTGTAGGAGCAGAGCCACTGACATACATAAGGTGATTTATAAGTAGTGTTCAGCAGATGTATTAGCTTCAGAATATTCATTTAACACAGTTAATCAGCAACCTGGCTCAAGACTGTGCAACCTAAACTTATTGCTTCCCCTCTGAAATCCAAGCCACTGCACAAAACACATATTAAGAGGTTTGCAAGCTAAATATTTATTTGCATGTAGTTTTCTTACTTCCAAAAGTGTTTAATTTGCAGGTAATTAGCACTCTATACAATGTATTTTAAAAAAGCACAATAGCCTAGATACTGCCTTTAAAATTGCATATTACTTGTACTCATTACCTTTAAATCAAAAGCACTTTAACATAATTTTTCTTTTCTCTCATAAATAAATACATAAAGCTCGCTTCTAATAGGTAAATGAAATGCTTCATGGCCCTCAAACACACACACACATACCCCACACACAAAGGAAGACAAAAATGATTATTCAACATCACTGCAATATGCCAGAGAATTCAAACTCAGATATTCTCTGTTGAGTGGCTATTCATTCCTCCCTTCAGCTATTTCTAAAACCCACAGTAAAGTTTAAAAAACTGTAGAACCTACAGTTTTTTCTTACCCTACTGAATTAATATAATTTCCCTTCTTAATATATGGCTTCAAGGTACTCCACTGTATTTGATAACGTGTTTTTAACATGCAGAACAGAAACATTAGGACTTCGATAAAATGTAGACTGTGTACGTACCTTTTCAGAGGTGTTTTAAGGTATCGTTCTGGGATTTGATGCTGCATTCGATAGTTTTGGAAGTAGGAAAGGACATACTAGTTTCACATACACAGTTAAGAAACTGCAAGTATTCATAGGATCAATTCCTTCAGTTGAATGGGACTTCCTGAAAATGCTAACATAAGCCTCACTCTGAGACCAAGAAGTTGTAGGATGGAGGCCCAGACAAGCCCATGAAAATGCTAGAAAAGAATACTGTATTTTATTTCCCCAAGCAATTCCTTTCATTCATCACAATGGTAGTTGGGCTATCAAGATCAGCAGAAAAAACCCTACAGGAAACATGGCATCCTGCTAGAGTAGCGCAGCATAACTCAAGTGAATCTGTCCCCTCTTTCTGCTATCTACAGAGTAACTTCACTGTAAGACAAGGTTCACTATAACTACAACCGCACTGTGCACTTCAGAACTTCAAAAAATAAAAAAAACTTTGGTTGCACTTCATGCTGTTATCATTACAGAAACATTCACTATATGAATAACACTTTTCACATCTCTGGGAAAAACTAAAGTCAAAATAGAAATAATTAACTTATTTCTTTTAGACTTATCTGATTTTAACCAGAAATACAGCCTTCTCTCAAGATAAAAAGAAAAAAAACCAACCCCAAGTCATACAGTGTATGTCAACCGAATGCATGTTTATGAGCATGAGTTATAAAGAATTTTAAAAAAAAAACAAAACACACAAGAGGAATTGAGGAATTTAATCCTTCATCACCAGCTTCTAAAGTTATTAGGGGGCAACAATACTTATGAGATTATTACCTGTGTGAGAAGGGAGAAGTAAGAAGTATACCCAAAGTGCATATATAACACATTCCTATACAAAAATTGAGCAAATTAAAAATGAAGAAGAAAACTTTAACTAAAATCTTGGTTTTGTACTGGTATAGAACTGTCTTTTTAGAGATACAGCACTATGAGAAGCTGAATCTTAAAATATCTGATACACATGACATATCTAATTTTAAGACAGTAGTAGCATCCAACTTACATAATGATGAGATAATTATAGAATAATTCAGATTGTAATGGACCTCTGGAACCCATTTAATCCTGACTGATCTAGTCATATTTGCTATTCAGACATTTTTCCCTACGTTCTCCTTGCTTCCGGTTTCTGTTGGTTCTCTTGAAACCATCTATGCTATGTGAATCTTCTGGCTTGCATTTCACACTTAGCAGGATAATTTACAATGTGATGATGTCTTTCTGGAAGTGTAAGAGATGCTTCAGACACAGGAACACAGCTTCTGACAATGTATGGTATGTTTTTTCCGCAAATTTCCTGAATTTGATATACAAATTTATTTCTGGAACTACTCATATTAAAAAACATGTTCCAATGCTTCTCCCCCGCCTCCCCGCCCAACGTGGGCACAGTCTAATTTATTACTGTAGAAGAATGAATTATGGGCAACCATCTTGGACAAGGATAGCTCCCAGAATACATGACTTTCATTTGCCAATGGCTCTCAACATGCTACAGCACAGACATTTCTGAGATAACTTAGCTGTTCAGTCAACAGTCTCCATCCCAGTATTGTTCTGCATGAGACTTAAGCATCAATTTGAGGAAAACAACCTGATGACCTGCAGAGTATTTGTAATGCCTAAGTGACCCACTGCTGAAAGCACACACAAAATCAGCTGCCTTACCAAAGGCAGCAGAAACTGCTATCAACTTTGATTTGCTTTGGTTCACCTTACCCTTGCTTAAAACACAGGTAAAATTCACCAGTTCTGCAAAGGGTTTTGCATTTCTGCAATAAGAGAGTGCATAAATAGATGTAACATAAGTAATTCTCCAGGATATGAGAAGTGTTTTGATGAGTTAAAATATTAAAAAAAAAAAAAATCACTCAAGTACATATCAGTTTGTTCATAAATTCCTGTAAATTATGTTCCTAAGTCCCCATATCTACAGCTGTGTGTTCAAACTCCAATTATAAAAATGTAAACCATACCATGTTTTGTTCTTTACAGTTGGAAGAAATTCTTGACTGAGAGCAAAAAGTAAACGTTATAGCAAGGCTTGAATCTGGATAGTACACGTAGCAATAACTCTGCAACTGAACAGTGTCCATGTTAATTTCAGTGAAATATTAATTAACCTTTCTGACATCTAAATGAATTACTTCATGGTGATCAAAAGCATGAAAGAAAGCATGGGTCTCCAACAGAGATACACTTTGAATAGCATTCCCTTCTAACATTAAGGAGATTGGCAATTGAGAGGCTCTTACCTCTTTTTACTTATCTCAAAGATGAAGCCAACTCTGAAGCACAGTCCTACACAGCATCTTGAGTGACACAGGGATGCCAAGAGAAACACACAGATCTACGCAAACTTCATTAAGAGTAAGAGCATTAAAGGCAAACCAAGATCCATGAATCTGGTGGAAACACACAGCTGTGTTGCAAAAACTACAGAACTGATTAACGTGGAGACCTCTCACTCTGACATTGCAAAAACCAGTGCAGTTGGAAACACACCTAACCCTTCCCCACCTCCAGTCTGGTCTGATCTGTAAGAAAAACTACTGTCCCAGCTTTTGTAGGTGAATCCTTCAGCTGTTGCTTGTATATCTTAACTAGCTCATCAAGTCTGAACAACTATCTGTTCTTCTTTGATCATGCTGATTACCTGAGCTACAAAATCAGAACAGAGGCAGCACTTCTTTGTGTGTGCTTTCTCTTCTTCTTTTAGTAGGAATATTGTAGGATGCTTGGATAATCTCGGAAACAGTCTAAACAGGAGTTAAGCCAATTGCAGTTTTAAAGGTGAAAAACTTACAAGAAATAAAGCAACAGAAAAGATAACATTATGTGAGAGACCTGTCGATATAGATATAAGGAGTGGAGAAATCATGAGCAAGGAAATGTCCTGTTTGTCTTCAACCAGCCTAAACCAGTTTGTTCTTCCACAACTTTTCAGTGCTGCCACAGGATCCGGCGGGGAAGCACAGATATAAAAGTCATTTCAGACCTGCACTGATCAGCATTGACAGAGAAACAAGGAAGAGGACAGAGTGTCCTCAGCTGCTCCAGAGTGCAGTTTGTCTTGTGATCATCACCACTACTGATATTGTATATTAGCCAACAAAATTGAAATGTGGGTTCTCCCTGTTTAGCCACTTGATGTGTCGAAACTACAAAAGGTCAGGGGACACCATCTACAACCACATCTTCTAATGATTAGTTTTACAAACCTGAACTGGCATCTGGAACACCTAACCACATTTTGGAAGAGATTATCAGGCAGAGTACAGGTTTGGAGATTAAGGCTGCATACTAAATGCAATGTATTACAACACCATTCAGCTTTTCACCACAAAAGTATTACTGCCATCTTGATGTTTCAGTCCTATTCCATTCTCCATACTGCAAATGACTCCAGAGTTTTAGATACCAGAGGGCAGCCCTACCCATTCCCCTCCAAACAATAAGCCAGTCAACAAACACTCACAAGTAGAGCACAGAGAAATAGTTTTTGGAATTGATGCTGCTGCTACATGCTGACCATTTTATAATCCATTGCAAAATCTGTTGTCTCCAAGACATCATAAGGAAATACCCAAAGAATTCGTGCATGTCCCAGCATATCCTTATCTGCCAAACAGAGCTGTAATTATTTTCCGGTCTTACTGAATTCAGTTTTCTAAATGACCATTAAAAGGCTCTGATGCCACAGAATCTGTCTGAAATGACAGATTATTACAAGGTCACTAAACAGCTCGTCGTGAACTTCCTGATATTTTATAAACTAGACTGCCTTCACACATTGTGACACAGGAACGATTGCAAAACTCCTTTCAACAAAGAACTTTTCAAGGCCTTTTTTCTTTAGTACTAGAAGTGCTTGGAGGGAGACAGTGTTCTCCAAAAAATATGAGGCTTAGTTTTTCACAATGAGGAAGCTGAATCTTAAAGAGCTTTTGTCCCTACTGAAAAGCCTTTAAATATAAAGTGGAACTGGCTAGAATCTCCTGTAAGTGATCCCTGGATGAAGACATAACACATATCATAATGCATTTCTTCTTAACCTTTCCACCCTCTGCTCCGTGCTTGCTAAATTCTTCCAAATTGAATCAGGCAAATGACAGCAAATGCACATTCATGCACTTTCAACTATACCATAAATGAAGAATGTCTGCAAAAATCAGTATGTGCAGTGGTAAGGATATTCCTGTGTTAAAAGTGTTCTTAATTTTAAATAAAGGAGGAACCACCCTAAAGCTGAAAAGTCTTCTCTGAGTGTCATATTGTCAGCTAGGCTGATAATGGCTCAAAATACTATGACTCGCTAAAAAGTTATGCTTTTTTTTAGTACTACCCCCTCACCAAGTCTGGATCATTAGTGTTTTCTGTCTTCACCATAGATAATAAGACCCTGGCATTGGGAAATGCCCTTTTTAAAATGCCCCTCTGTCACTACAAAAATAAAAAAATAAAATTTCCAAACTATACCTATGTGTTAAGTGATACTTTCATCTTGGTCAGTTTTCAATCAATTTACAATACTGTTTTGTTTATCAGAGTGGGAGCTGAGCCAAGCCCTCAGCGCATCTGATGAGCCTCACAATAACCCCGAATGCACCTGTTAATTTTGCCTCTGGGTAAACAGTTGAAAACTTCTCAGCTATTTCCTCAAGTTGGGTGGAAACAAAGAAACATGAGATTAAAAAAAAAAAAAAAAGGCTAGATTAGGGAATTGGAGATGCATTAATTTAAGAAAGGAACAGGGTCAAACTAGGGGCTAGGAGGCTAATAAGCACAGAGCACGCAGCAAGAAAGCTCACAGCAGGGTAAGAGTTCACTTAATTTATTCAAGCGATCTATTCCAGACGCAGTAAATGATACATTATTGGATCCAGACCTGCAACTGCTTACTAAGACCAACCTCACTTAAGTGTCATTACTCTCTCCTTTAGAAATATTGCTATTACCCAAACCTGTTCACAGTGAGGGCTTTACTCAGCTGGCAATCCACTAACTTTTGTTCTTTATGATGCTCCCCCTAATTCCCCCTCTCTGCTGTGGGAATTAGGCATAACAACCACCATGCTAACCGCAGAACACCCAAGTTGATCCAACTCTATCAGATTTTTAGTGCTTTATTACACTGAAAACCAATCCCATGGATAGCAGACTATAAACAACAGCAAATGCTACATCAAGCAAGCAGTAAGTGGTTAAGGACTTAAAGATTTACTACAGGGTTTCAATCAAAGTCTCCTTCGTACAAATTAGAGAAACCTGAAAAAGAAATCAGAGAAACACTTATCATGGAATATTTTAAAGGAACTTTGATTTTATGTCTTTTTCTTTGAACAAAAGAAATAAAGGGCAGATGGTTTTACTGTAACAGAAAGGCCTTTTTTCCTGCTGAATTATGATTAATGCATTTATTAAACAAGAAGAAAAAGGAACACTTTTATGATGGCAAACCTTTTCAGCAGCTTGCTGTTGATGTCCTTAAGAATATCATCTCATCCAGTGATCCGGTTACGCAAGATTTCAGAATACATTAAAACTGTATGGTACAGACAGAAAGTGTAGGGACTGTGAAGCACATGGAAGGCATAAATCTTTGCTTAGTGGGACTTTCTTCAGTCTTTGGAAACCTGGTAAGGTCACACATTAAAGACTCCTTCTAACTACCTATCTTCGCATCCCAGAGAGACAACCAACCCTTCTGGTTATCCTGGGAGGCGCTCTAAGGTGAAATGAACTACAAGCCCCTTCAGCTCTTGCTCTGAGCTTGGGCAGTCTCTGAAGATGCACGGTACTGAACAGAGAGAAGACCATAACCCATCACTGCGTCACAGAGGGAGACCGTGGTGCATATTGGGCTGTGCTTACAAATTACACCACAGGTTTGCCTGCGCTTGCTTCTGCACTGTATGGCTTAGATGGCACCCCCAATGGGATTTCACAGCACGGTGAAGATGCCTGTTTTAACTTGTACTTTCCACACGGTTGAGGCAATAATGTTCTTATGCTGATAGAAAAGGAAAGGCTAATCAGCCATGAAAAAGATAACTGCTGCAAAACTTACAAAGCTCCTCCTGTCCTCCCCAGGCCAAAATTAAGTAACACTTAGCTTGACACCAAACACAGAACAGCTGGAATAGTGGGGAACTACTGAAGGTTTTGTTTGTTAAAAAGTTAATTGACTGAAACTCATATATTCAGCCATTTGCTTCCCATGTTTGTTAATTTCCCACACTTAATAGCTTTTGCAAGGTCCTTTGCATTTCTCTCTGGGAGCAAACAGTTCTTTATCTCTGGAAATTAGCACCTCTGGAAAGAAAACAATAGTAAAAGGCTGCTCAACAGAAGCCTTTAGCTGAGAGTGTTATGTCTCTTTCAGATTCGGTGTCCATTTGCAGAACTGATTGCAAGGCTAATGACGGTGTCAGCCACTATGCTACTCTATCTGTAGCAGAAGACCAAGGGCTCTTCATAATGCCTAAAAGACAATATTAAAAAAAGAAAACAAACAAAAAAACCACCAAAACCCACAAACATTTTTGGTCATCTTTCTCTACTATAAAATGTTATAGATTACTCTCAAATGCTTTTGTAACAAGTTAACAAGAAACAAAGTTTGGCTTACAGTGTGAACTTTCAAGATGGTCCAGCTCTGGGCTTTTAGGTTGGGACAATCTAGAAAAGATAATTCCCAAAACAGGATTCACATCTGTCTCTGAATGTAAAAATAGAAATAACTAGCCCTAGGACTTTGCACACCTCTAGGTGAAAACATTAATAATTGGAGTGTTGGTGGCGATTGGCATTCCAGGCAGTTCTATTCAAATTGATATATTCAGCGTTGCCACTACAAGCCTTTAAAAGGCCTCTGCAAAAGCCATAAAAACATTCAGAATTGCACTTTCTAGATTTTTTTTTTGTTTGATTGTTACTTTTGATCTTTTAGCAGTCAGATTTTTAGTCTTTTCTTGGAAATCTCAAGGGCTGAAAAGCAAAAAAGCTGAGTTCTTGAGGTAATCATCTAGCTCCAGGAGCTAGGGCTTTAAGAAAACACTAGATATTGTAAGACCCATACTAAAATCATGAGAGCTGGAAACACTGTGTGAGGCTTTGGTTTCTCTTTACTTAAAGCACTGAGGAAAAACAGCATGTAAAAAGGTGATTAGATCCACTAGTCAGATTTATAAATGTAAGGGGGCTTAAAATACTCAAAATCTATGAGATTGGTGAAGAAAAAAATTAGAGTATCATACATATAGACCCAAATTAAAGCCATTCATTTAAAAATCCCCCCGAGTTTGTATGACTCATGTAAGGTGCATTTTTAATTTTAAATTATTTTTCCCTTCTGATATCAATGCCAACTCTCTCCGACCCCTTAACACGATTAGCAGCAGACAATGCCACCACTGTTTCCAGAGCAAGGATATAAGCTAGGAACAAGTAATATAACAAAGCTGTTTGTGGCTCTACAGTTAAAGGTTATGTCAGCATTTTCATGATAGAAAACCTGTTTCAGAGGTCAGTAACTCTTCTGGAAAAGCTCAGTCCATTTAGAAACTTGGTGCAGAGGGTTCCCACCATAAGACACATTCTTTCAGGAAAACTTAACTATGTGCATGTATGTCTGTATATTTATATGTATATATATATATAATGGGTAGCTACAAAGAGACCATAATTAAGGGTGCAGGATGGGCTCAGCTTAAAATGGAATTCTGTTTCTTCTCTAACATTCAGACATACAGTGTGATTTGAAAATTGTTAGGGCAGGTCCAGGACTGGGACTGTTCATGGCAACGTGACCTTACTTGATCAAAGGGTTCCCACTGTACACCTTCACTTTTTGCCTCCCATGATCTGTCTTTTTAAAATGCAATATTTATGCAACTTTTTAAAATTTACAAAGAAAGAGGGCTATGGAAATGAGCCAACACTACATGAAACTCTTGACACTGAAATCCTGGGCTAGTATCTTTGTCAGTGACCTGGAGGAGGAGATGGGGTGCTCCCTCATCAAATTTGCAGATGCACCAACCTGGGGGAAACAGTTGATTTTTTTTTTTTTGCCATTCAGAGGGATATCGACAGGCTGGAGAAACGGGCCAACAGGAGCCTTGTAAAATTCAACACGATCAGATGCAAATGGGACAGATTAATCAACTGTTGAAATATAGCATGGCTAGCTAGCAGCTCTGCTGAAACAGACCCCAGGTCCTGGTGGCCAGTAGGCTGAACATGAGCCAGTGCTGTGCCCTGGCAGTGTTGAAGGCTAACAGCATCCAGGGCTATATTAAAAGTCCTATAGCCAGTAGATCAAAGGACGTGATAATTCCCCTTTACTCAGCACTTGTTATACTGCCTCTGGGATGCTATGTCCAGCTTTGGGTCCAACAGCACAAGTAAGATATTGAAAAACTGGAATGAGTCCAATGGAGGGCTGCCAAGATGGTCAGCTGGAGCTGGGAAAAATTTTTGTGATGAGGTGAGACAAGCAGTAGAACAGGTTACACAGGGAGGTTTCACAATCTCTGTCCTTGGAGGTTTTCAAGACCACTGGACAAAGCCCTGAGCAACTGGAGCTGAAGTCAGTGTTGGCCCTGTCCTAAGCTGGAAGTTAGATTAAGACCTCCTGAGGTCCCTTTCAACCTGAATGATCCTCTGACTCCACTCTGAAATACACTGGTGAGCCCAGGACTTCACCATCCTGACCCAGATAATGGACAGTCATGCCAAATCCAAGTTGGGGATCTTTGGTTCATGAATACATCTTTCTCATTCTCATTTTACCCTTCTCTGTAAGCTTTCCGATCATGCTCTCTAATGTGCTGCAAGGTGGCAGATGAACTAGTGCACAATCACTAAAGCCATCATGGCATGTCTACCCTTTTATTAATATATGCTCTTGACATGGAAATACCACACTAAGTAATGAGGAGGAAAGGTTATTCGTACCTCTCAACTTGAAACACCTCAGTTTTATCTCTCCAACTTTCCTCTACAGTCAAGTGGGGGAATCATATCAGGTGCCTGATTTAGTGTTTTTAAATCACTTTGTGGATGATGATCTCTGTCTTTCCATCAACCAGGGAGGGAAAATAGGGAGATCAACTGATGCACCTTGCCAGTTAGGCTGGGCGTTGTGAATAACATGCAAGTCTTTGTCCTCATTGTCTCACAAATCAGCACTTACACAGGTAGCAGTTTCACACTTGAGTATGTGTCTCTCCTCCTATCTGCTCTATCCAACCAGGGACAAATATGTGAGGCTCTTTAACTCTGAGAGCCCTGCAGGCAGCCTTGACATGCAGACAGTTTCACAAGGAACCTATGGGCTGGCATGAGGCAGTGGACAACGAGGCAACAGGTACATTTGCCAACACAGCACCTGGTCAGTAGGAGTATTCGGTGTAGCTCTTCTTGAGATAGATTGAGACTGAACCCCCTGATGTAACCAGGGAATTACTTATTTGTATTACTGTGGCATGACCTGGCCTGGGTAGGCTACCACCTTTGCCATAGTAGTTCACATAGTAGTAGTACACACATGAAGCAAAAGGTCTCAGAGAGATGAAACCAATACAGAGTTTTCTTCAAGCGGCAGTGCTGGAAGAAGGATGTAGGAAAACAAGCTTGACTGTCATGACAGGCAATGGTTGCAGCACATCGGCTGTCTTGCCATTGTGAAGATTCCTGTTGGCATCACAGGCTGAGATTTGAAGCACAGCAGTGATGAAATAGCTTTGAGAGTGTTTACAGCGGGCTCCTCCCAAGTTTGATCGGTAGCATGGGAGAAAGAGAGAGGTGCTTGTCTGAAAACTTGAGAAGTGGGTGCTGAATGTGGGTGTTGGAAGCTGGCTGCAGGCAGGAGTCGTCCAGTCGACAGTGAAGGAGAGATGACAGATAGGGTGAATACAAGACATGAAAGGCCTGTGAAGTGAAGACAAGTAACAGTGGTCTGATGTGATAGAGGAAAAGGAGGTCGCAAAGACGTGAGACATGCTGAGAGCTGCAAGCAAGGGAAATGATCTTCCCAGAAACATTCTGAGTGGGTGTACATAATTTTGCACATCACATTCACCAGGCCCACAGAAAAGGATGCTGCCCCGCTTAAGACATGAAATGATGACAGCCTGAATGTGTCAAGTAGACGGACAGAAATGAGCATCTCTTAAAGACATGATGCACAGAGACTCAGCAAAATGTAGACTTAACCTGGTGAATCTCACTTTGTCCACCTCTGTCATGGTTTAACCCCAGCCAACAGCTAAGCACCACACAGCTGCTCGCTCACTGCCCCCCGGTGGGATGGGGGACAGAATCGGAAGAGTAAAAGTGAGAAAATTCATGGGTTGAGAAAAAGACAGTTTAACAGGTAAAGCAAAAGCTGTGCACGCAAGCAAAGCAAAACAAGGAATTCATTCACTACTTCCCATCAGCAGGCAGGTTTCAGCCATCTCCAGGAAAGCAGGGCTCCATCATATGTAATGGTTACTTGGGAAGACAAACACCATCAATCTGAATGTCACCCCCTTCCTTCTTCTTCCCCCAGCTTTATATACTGAGCATGATGTCATATGGTATGGCATAGCCCTTTGGCCAGTCTGGGTCAGCTGTCCTGGCTGTGCCCCGTCCCAGCTTCTCGTGCACCTGGTAGAGCATGCGAAGCTGAAAAGTCCTTGACCAGTGTAAGCACTGCTCAGCAACAGCTAAAACATCAGTGTGTTATCAACATTATTCTCATCCTAAATCCAAAACACAGCACTATACCAGCTACTAGGAAGAAAATTAACTCTATCCCAGCTGATCCCAGGACAACCTCTTTGGCCAGAAAGCTTCTTAGGAGCTCATTCAAAGACTGGATTTCTTTTCCCCCACTGCCAGGGAGAGGACTGTAGCCTGGCCTGTCTTCTTCACACAAACCTTCACAACATCATTGCTTCAAAAACCCCTATGACAGGTCTAAGTAGTTAGGTATGACAAAGGCTTGAAATTCACATTTATTTTCTTGGTAGATTCGCAGTTTCCTCCTTCATGTGTGCACACCAATTTATTATTGATGAGTTGCCAGTCCATTCTGTTCACTGCCATTTGTGCTTGTGTGCATGTGCATATTTGTCTTTTATCTGACCACTGAAAAGCATCATATGCATTTAGTTGTATCCACCTCACTGTCTGTACATTAAGAATAAATTATATTAGATCTGCCGAGATACACCCATATACTGCAAATCTTGGACATATGCCAGAGGGTGCAGTTGGACAAACTGCTCTGGCTGTTGCTGATCTGAATGCTCAATGGATTCCCATTCCTTTTCTGCCCAGCCTGGAAGTTTCCCTCAGATCCACTGGTTAATTGTTTATTTACTAAACAGGATTCTGTTGCATTTTGAGATTTCAAAAGAAAAAGAGAAAGGTGGTCCCAGTTATTCCAACAGAACTACTCACAAGAGTTAAGACCAGAATGCATCTAAACTTTTGCAGTTTAGGCCAAATATGTTCAGAGACAAACAAAAGCTCAGCTCAAATTGAAGTTGGTCAGAGATGTCAAAAACAACAAGAAAGGGTTCTTCAGGTATGTAAACAACAAGCAGAAACAGAAGAAAAATATTGGCCCTCTGTTAAATAGGAGAGGTAAATTAGTCACCAACAATGCTGAAAAGGCAGAGGTTCTCGACACTTTCTTCACCTCTGTCTTTACCAACACTGTTGGGCCCCAGGCTTTGGGAACAAAAATCCAGGCTGATGCAAACACAGATCCGCCACCCCCCATAATCTCTGAGAAGCTGTGGAGATTGGGGGACTTCCCAGAAGACTAGAAGAAGGCTAATGTCACCCCCATCTACAAGAAGGGCTTAAAGGAAGATCCACGAAATTATAAGCCCATCAGTCTTACTTCAGTCCCTGGGAAAGTTGTAGAACGAATCCTCCTGGGGTCTATCACAAGTCAAATGAAGCACGTGATTGGAAAAAGCCAGCACAGATTCACCAAGGGCAAATCATGCTTGACAAATCTGATCACCTTCTATGACAAAGTAACCTGCTTGGTTGATGTGGGGCGAGCGGTGGACTTTGTCTACCTGGATTTCTCCAAGGGTTTCGATACGGTTTCCCGTAGCCTCCTCCTAGAGAAGCTGATGTGTTACGGTCTAGACAAGTTGTCTGTGTGGTGGGTGGGGAACTGGCTGACAGACCGTATCCAGAAGGTGGTGGTGAATAGCTCCTTTTCAAACTGGCAACCCGTCACAAGTGGGGTCCCCCAGGGATTGATATTGGGCCCAACGCTGTTTAATATCTTCATAAGTGATCTGGATGATGGGATCAAGTGTACCCTGATGAAGTTTGCTGATGACACCAAAGCGAGTGGGGAAGTGGACACTTCAAAAGGGAGAGCCACCCTGCAGGAAGACCTGGATAGGCTGGAAGAGTGGGCTAACAAGAACCTTATGAAGTTCAACAAGGACAAGTGTAAGGTCTTGTGCCTGGGAAAACATAATCCAGGAGTGCAAAACAGGCTGGGATCTACCCAGCTGGGGACCAGTTCTGTGGAAAGGGACTTGGGCGTCCTGGTGGACAGCAGCTCTATATGAGTGAATGGTGCGCTGCTGTGGCAAAGAAAGCCAACAGGATGCTGGGTTGCATCAACAAGGGCATCACCAGCAAAGACAGAGAAGTCATTATCCCACTCTACTCAGCACCTGTCAGGCCACACCTGGAATACTGTGTTCAGTTTCAGTCCCCGCTATGCAAAAAAGATGTGGATAGGCTGGAGAGGGTCCGGAGAAGAGCCACAAAGATGATCAAAGGACTGGGAAGTCTGCCATATGAGGAAAGGCTGAGAGAACAGTGTTTGTTCAGCCTTGAGAAGAGAAGGCTTAGGGAACATCTTATTACCATGTTCCAGTATTTAAAGGGTGGCTACAAAGAAGACAGAGACTCCCTTTTTACAAGGAGTCACATGGAAAAGATGAGGGATAATGGGTACAATTTACTCCTGGGGAGATTCCAATTGGACACAAGAGGAAAATTTTTCACAATGAGAACAATCAACCATTGGAATAATCTCCCCAGGGAAGTGGTGGATTCCCCAACATTAGACACTTTTAAGACTCAGCTGGACAGGGTGCTGGACCATCTTGTCTAGATCGTGCTTTTGCCAAGAAAGGTTGGACCAGATGATCCTTGACGTCCCTTCCAACCTGGTATTCTATGATTCTATGAAAATACGAGGCTTTGGCAGGGTTCATCTCAGCTACCAGAGATTAGGAAAACAAAGACAATAACCAAAACATAGCTAAGTTCAAATTGCTTGGGTATTCCATATAATTAGAACAATTAAAAAATAGTTAAATCAATAAGTAAATTGTTTATACCAAAAGGAATTAGGTAGGTGATAATTCTTATCATACACCAGCAACTTTGCAACTTTTTTTTAGATTAATTATTATCTGTCATGCTTGCAACATTACAAGAGCTTTCCGTGAAAAGAAACAATAAGCCACAAAGTCTCATTCAAAACTTGATCATACTTTAACTGAAGTCTAGGACTACAGTTATCTTTGTTGGTACAGGGTCAAGATGCTGATGTGCATGTACAATATTTTTTTCTTTTCTTACCATCCACATGGAATAGAACATAGAACAGGATATTCTTTTTAAGCAGGCAGCTTTAGGAAGTGACATCCCAATCCTCAGCTCTGTGGTAAGAGCCAGTCAAAAACAAAGCCAAGGATTGTTACTTTGACAAATTACATACTATTCATTCAAACCAGCTCTGAACCGCAAACATAACTTACACGTAATAATGCGTGTGTGTATATATACACACACATACATATATATATATAATCTCTGAAATTCATAAGTGCTATTCTGGGGCCTTTATAAATTCTGGGGACTAGGATTTTTCATGCAGCAGGTGTGGAATATCACTACTACTGGGTTTTGATAGAGTGAGGACGGACTGCAACCAAGTTTCAAGACAGGGGCGTGGATGGGTTAACTTTGCTACTATTGCACCACTTAAGGGTTTAGCAGTCAGAATTACATATTAGGTCCCCATGGAAGGTGAGGCCACAGGATCTAACAAGACACCCTCCCCTTCTGCACTATAAAGTGGGTGAGAAGGTAAGAAAACAGGCAAAGGTCTCCCACTGGGGGAGAGGGGCAAGAAGATGCCCTTGAAGACAGCTGCAGTAGTAGCAGAAATCCAGCCAGGGAATTTATGAATAATTTGGGACAAACTGGCAAGGTACATTTCAGCAGAGGGTGTTGCAGGCCCTGTGGGGTGGTGGAAACAGCTGCGGTGTGCCCTGAGCAATGCCTCCAGGTGGGTGTTCTGCTCCCTCCTAGCTCTGCACCGGTGCCTTGGATGAAACTATTTTCATTAGGCTTTACTCGGGGATGTGAGTTCCACCTTCAGTGCCTGTGTATGGAAGCTACACTAATCCAGCAAAAAGAGCACCGGCTCTCCAGGAGCCGCTGTGGTCTGAAGAATGGAGGTCCTCCTAGCATTGCTTAAGATGAGAAGTAGTGACACGGCAGGCTACTGTACGTACAAGAAGACAGGGCTAGTAAACAGCAAGTGGTGGCTCCAGAAGCTCTGCAGGTTTAAATGGCCCTCAAACCCATCTGTAAGTCACCCCAGTGTGATTTCACTTCCATCTAATAGAGCGGCAAGGGAAACTTATGAAGCAGGAGGAAAGAATTCATTCATAGTCCAAAAAGATTTTTTTTTTTTAATAATTTGCGCCTTAACGTGGCAAGATAGTAGAGCACAGAAATTGAAATCGGAACAGTGACTGCATTGTGGAAGCAGTACCTGCTGACAGCGAGCACCAGGACCCGCCTGTGTGGCGCGCCGCAGCTGTTCGGTATTGATAGGGACCATCTTGGGAGAGGAGCACTGATGGAGAAGCACTGTTTCTGCCAGTGCTACACGGAAGCATGCAATGTGACACAAGAGTTGGGCTGGTTCCTGCACCTCCACAACGCTGACAATTTCTAGCAATAATTGCAATATTTGGGAGGTTTACATTTTCATCCAAAGCCCAATTCCAGGAGCAAGTACACAAGAATCTCAGTTTTCAAAGATAAATACATGATCTTTGAGGTTTTGTATTTGCAGAAAAATGCTTGACACTATGAACCTTAAAGGCTTACGAACCAGCAAGAAGTAAGAAGACCCTAAGAGATATTATTTTTAAAACTTCCTCATCTTTAGGCCAGTATAATGATTTTTTTGGATTCTGACTGACGACTTTGAAAACTTGGGTGTTTCCAGTTGCATATTCATCTGAAAACACAATTTTGCCTTGCAAGACAGTCTGATATATATATAGAAATATGCTTTTCTAAATGGGACCTCATTTTAATGTCCTGTAATCTACTTCATCCTATAAGGCAATGGTAATTCTTTTCGGCACAATTTCTCGCATGCCTTTCAATATTTGTCAGTGGTTTTTTGGCTGCCAGTCTGAGACACTAATCTTTTAAAAAGAGTTTTTGCTGCTTGTGAAAATCTTTAGTCACCAGGGAGATAACACACATGTAATGGACTTACTGTTAACGTCAAAGTCATATATAACTGCCATTTTATCATATACTGTTTATTTTTTAATACCTGTGCATAACTATAAAAGAACATAATTCTAATCCAGGGCTGGGATTGCCATCCTTACTGAGACCATGGATTTGAATATCCCTCTTGAGTACAAAATGCAAAAACAGACAAAATGCAGCTATAAAGCAATGTAAGCCCTTAAGCAATAATAAAACACAAAGAAAAGTACTTGAGACGTTACCCCTCATTTCTTGCAAAGTAAGCTCATATTTAAGTTCAGATGGACCAGGTTAACAATCACTATTTTTAATGTTAAAATGCCCTAGGGAAGTTATAAACTCACCAAATATGCTGTTAAACTTACTTTATATTGTGTGCAGCTGTATGGCTTCATACCAGTGACCAAACTTCCTAAATGGGCCAGTGAAGTAAAAGACACTCTCCCTTCCCCCCTCACACCCTCCGTCCCTAACAATGACTTACTTGTCACAGGAATTTAATTTATTTTGATAGTATGTCAGGCTACTATTCAGTTTTGACTTTCCCTACCTCTCTTACCCTACGTTTTTGCATCTGGTAAGATCAGGATGAAGGAATAGATAAGGCAGGAGAAGTATTAAACATGAATGACACTTTCTCCCTTATAGCAGTCATTGCTATGAAACAAAAAGGTCAGATTCCAACTAATTTTGAACTATGCTATATGTACCGCTTAATACTGATTTATTTAATATTCATGTTAGAAGCCTTTCTCTAAAACTATCCAGTATAATCAATTTCACTGAACTAATTATCAAGCTAAACCCCACATTTTTCCTTTTTTCTTCCCCCCCCTCCCCCCCCGATCAACCCTATAAGCCTGCAACATTTATTTCTTGCAGTAAATGTATTTTCCTGCAAATGTTTCTGTAGCCTGTACTGGAGGTCTTAAAGGAGGAGGTCTGGCTTGCGGATTTGGATTTTGTGAACTTAACAAGGAGGCTGTTATGAAACGGAGCTTTGGCACGCCATGGCTCATTGGCAGTGATTAATTGACCGACATAGTTTCACATGATCCATTCTGACATCTAGACACAGACCTCACCTAGGAAATCACAAGTGGATATTGATACTGCATCACCAATCTTAGCATCACGAACTCTTTAAGGCTATTTTAGGCTTTGCTGGCAGAAACTGCTTCTCCTGAAGTCTCAGCTAGGATAAATGGCCATCAATGAAATAATTACTTAAAAATGGATTTCAAGATGGATAATAAATAATAAGTCCGTGGAGTCAGAGCAAAAAGGAAAAACTGTGTCAGGCTGAAAAGTCTTTAAGAAAACCAGGCTCTTCAGTAAAACAGCAGATTAAATACAAATTAGCAAGATAACTGCTATCAACAGTGCAGCAAAGGGAAAATGCTCTCTCTAGTATGGTTTGAAAATCTGTATTGCTTTTGGCCACTAACAAAATATAATTATTTTTGCTATTTATTATTTGCACAAAAGTCATACAATACATTTCCAAAGCTCTCAAGACACAACTAAAGCACAAAGATATATATAGCCAACCAGCTTCTAGCTAGGTTCAAAAGACATGATTTCTAGATCACTGGACAGCTGCTGTACTTCAGTTAAAGCATAGAAGAAACAATTTATTTTGCTACATTATAGCATAGCCATTTTTCATTATAAAGAGATAGCTGTCTTATTCAAGAAGAACCCTGATTAAAACCAGATGTTTTTTTAAAAAAGTCAACAAGTTTAAATATACTATTAGTGCTTTAACTTGATTGGATTAGAAGCCTATAAAAATCTTGCCGTAATTTATACATATTTGTTTTAAAAGTAATTCCCTGGATTTCATGTACAAGGTCAATCAGCTGCCCTGTCCCATTGGTGACCAAATCTGCTCCACAGCATGCTGTTGGAAGCGAAGTGAATGAGCCGGGCAACATTAAGTCACAACATGGCATCCTGCCACTAAGTAAACAGTGTTGCACAATGACATCAGAGGAAATGAAGGGATGATAAAATAAAAGAAGGCAAAAAAGGGCAATTATTCCAAGTTTGCCTACGTGAAAACAAGCAGTAGAACAGCTACTGTAATGTTCAGTGCCTGGGGTTGAGGCAGGATCAGACTTTCAATCAAATTAGCCAAGGGGTACTAGTGCAAAGGAGATATTTCTTAGATCCACACTGACTTGATTAGCAGTTTACAGGTAAATAAGGAGGGCAACATTTCCATTAGCATTAATAGTGAATAAATAGTTCAGCTCAGGGCTGCTAGCAATGCAAACCACAAAGTTCAGTGTGTTGATTCTTTACATTGTAAGTATTCCATGACAGGCTCTGTGAAATGTTTAGTATTTATTTATTTACTTTTAAGGTTAGAAAGCTTACATAGCAACAAACATACCACAGACCTCAGGTATTACTGAGAATGGCTTTCGGGAATACCGATCAGCTTCCTTTGTTCTGGGTTTCAACTGAATCAGCATCTCTGGAAATGGACTTCCCCAGTCCCACTCTCACACTGTTCAGTGCTGTAGTTACACAAAAATGCATCCCTATGGTCCAGAAACCATTTTCATCCTATAGCCTTTGCTTAATAAAAGTCTACAGATAGAGGAAACTTACTTGCTTTAGAATACCTTTTCTTTTAAAGAGCAATATTTCATAGAAATGTATCTGTTTCAGTGAAAATATTCAGGATGGAATTTCTAGTGGGTGTGAGAAAGTGTTCAGCATCAAAATGAACACAAGTCCCAAAGCTCCTTTCCCCTCCCTTAAAATGAAATTGTTGCTCTCTGACTAGCCTTGACTCTGGTGGAGTTCTAATGGGATAATTGCACATTTGGAAAACTAAAAACACAGAAACAAGTCCATTAAATTAGATTTAAAACATCTCTCAGAAGAAAAGATATGGCTATCCCAAACTCCAGTCACCATTTCCATGAACTAAAATCAAAACCCCCATACAATACACAAAAATTATGCAAATCCTCATTGTCTCAAACTAGAAACCAATAATAAAAAGATGGGAGCAGGCTTATACTCAGCCATGCCCTACGTACAAGTGAACTATGTCTATCACAGAAAATCTGAATGCACAAGCAGGCATTTGGGTCAGTGGAGTGGGAGCTTATGGAGCCCAGGTTCAGGCAAAAGACAAAGTTGAGGACTCACAGTTCCCTCTAAGGAGAATATTGTAGACACTACTTCTAACATTATACCGTTACTGTATTATACATAGATGTGAAAGTACCTGTATGATGTGTGTAGGAAGGAGATCAATCTGGAGTGTAAACAACTGTATAAGAAGGCCAAACAATTAACCTAGTCTATAAAGTTTGCAAAGCCAAAAATAATTCATTTAGTTTTATGACGCAAATTCTTCCTCAAATAAAAAAAATCCGTCTTTTGCAGCTGTAGGAACTTTACAATGATTAGAAATCAAATTGGGATTAGAAGACATTGGACAAAATTTAAGCATGAGGGCAATACTCCCTAGCCAGTGAAATCCCTGCTGAGGGCTACTGTGCAGGCACATGAACACGTGAGAACTCTGTAATGTGCTCAAGCAGTAGCTAATAAAAAAAAAATCATTTATGGAAATTTCTTACATGTTGTAAATAGCTCTTGCATGTTGCAACTTGTTATAATTTGGGGATTTCACTGGCTATCCCCCAGCTTATTCAGGCAGAGTGTGAAAAGCAGTGTGCAGGAGAAAGTTACAAGGTCCTTTAGAAGGTAATGTGCATTTTTTCCATTATTCTAATGCATAACAAGTAAATAGTCTCACTTTGTTAGTACTGAATATAATGAGCAGTAACAAATAGCCCAGGCTGGTTTTGGTTTGACTGCTGTTGCTCTTGCCTCTCTCCCTGGTGTTAGGCCACTCCTGCATGTCACTGCTAAGACAGAGTGACAAAGGAAGATCTTAGCGAGTACTGTGCAGTTCTGGTGGGGATGGATCCTGCCATCTCCACAATAAAAGTAACCCCCAAATCCAACTTAAACAAGACAGACAAATGGTGATAGTGGGCAGGAATGTACCAACTAAGTCTCTAGTACAAGGGGCTTATTTTACTGAAGATGTGTTCTCTATGCTCAGCCAGGCATGGGGCAGGCTCCTTTTGCCATATACTTGCAGGTGCATGAGCACAGTTGAAGCACAAGGTATTTTTCCAAACTGTTTTCCTCTGCCTACCTGTTCCTAGAGGCAGGATTTCTCTACAGAGGATAAAAATGTACATTTGGAAACATTAAACCAATTTGACCTTAGACAAGATGCAGCAGAAAATTTTCCGTATAAAGCGGACGATTTCCAACAGATTTCAGTAGGAGCTGAATCAGGACTTCACAAAATAACTGATGAGGAGGAAGACAGTGATGACAAGATGAAAGAGTAGCAATCCTACAGAATACTCATTCTCTATAAGTCAAACCATTGAAAACAGTGTTCCATCTGATGGCTGAAAGCACGTCCATTCATTAAACAAGGTCCAGCTTATAAAAGAGTATTGCTATGACTATAATGTGTTAGAGAGAGAAAAAAAGAAATTCTTAGTTCAGTGGCTCCTTCACTATATAAAATAACCTTGAGCAAAAAGTAATGGGAAGAGATATGCTAAACAATTTAGTATAGACTTCAGACCTGCATAATGCTTTTTAAAGCTTAGTCCATTTTACCAGTGAAATCAGTTTGACAAACACTGAATCTGATTAATTCAGTTTGAACCTAGTTACAAGAGGAATAACAACCAAAATGTCCTAGCATAATTCTTTTTTAATATTTGTACAGAAGAAGTATCATTTGTACAGTTGCATGTATTTAGGAATTATCTGTTCGGAAAACTTGATCCAAGAGCATTTTTCTACAGCAGGTTAGTTATAAAAGCTTTTATTTTAAAATACCTACTCCAGTTTCTCCTGGGACTCAGTAAAAGTAACTTACTGTATGATTAGCAGAGCTCAATCACTGCTTCTGCTTGCATAACATTAGAAAACTTAATCTGTTGAGAGTTCATGTCTAATGTGAATGTTTCAAACAGAAAAGTCGAGTCGGACAGATTCTGATAGAGTGGCATTTGCCTATAGCAGAAACACGGTGGCTGTACTAGACAATAATATTAGCTGATAGACCATTACCTACAATTTGAATGCTTCTGACCAGAAGAGATTTTGCTAGAGACACTAGTACAAAACATTTAAACCAATACTATCTACAAAAAAGGCCTACCCTAAATTTTAAAATTCATCAAGATGATAGAGAAGATACTCAGTTCTGCAAAATAATGCAAGCATGCACGCACAGTATCTAGATGGATAACAATACAAAATACTCCTAGATGAACCAAGTTAATTAAAATAAATATCTATTCTTTGAATAAGATAAATCACAATACAGTATTAACTTGACAGTGTGAACAGCGTAAAGCCAAGGAATTACTACTTCGCATAGTAGGAAGAAAAACGAGGAAAATCCAGTTTCAGACACTAAACTTAACAACTTCTAATTCTTATCTCTAGGTCTTGATAACCTTTGTTACCTTTATCGCTTTCAACTATGTGTACCTAGAACCTGGAAAATGAATTAGAGTTGTCCATTAGTCATTTTCTCGTCTCTGAATGTTAAATCATACTTTTTTTTATTCTAACTTTCACATGAAAACCCTCCATTAGAAATGTACAGCCCAATGTTTTACTCTTAACAGGCAAAACGAAAAAAAGTGACAGGTAAAATTAAATGTTTCAGATGTTTTCTTTGGAAAGTAACATCTCAACTATTTTGTGGGGGAGGATAAATGAGGCGAGATCATTTTAACATACTACCTCAATAATATATGCAGAGTGCCTCAGGAAATGTAAGAACTGTTGGCCCTATAAATGAAAAATTAAGAGGAAGACAACTATTTATTTCATTAGTCATCTATATTTCTACTTAGAATCGCTGAATAACCTCAAGGCTCCAGCTGGCTAAAGATTCCTTGTGATCTCAGAAATCAGGAATACTTAACCCATCTTTTAAGATAACAGCCACTTTATTTTTCCCTCAAGTCACAGTTATATAAGTTCTCTGGAATTTTAGAATGTGTTAAGATATATCTGAATTGCCATTATTTTGATTTGCAAAAATACATAGTAGCATTATGGGCTAGAAAACTGTATTCCTAGCCCTGTTTCCAGCATCCAGACATTTCTACTGTGTATCTCCAAGAGTAATTCAGGGAAATAATCTATCTTTTTTCCTAATTCTAATAATTGCTCATTTCCCACTCTCATTTTTTGCTATATTTATCAGTATAAAACACAGTATCTTAAGCGCATGCATCCACTATTAAAATCTGATGGGCTCCTTTGCAGTAAGAACTGTGACTGCAACCTCCAGTCACACAAATGACTACTGTGATGGGCAAACACCTTCAACATGTTCATTTCTTTAATTTGATGCTTTCTTTATGAAATTACTGGTCAAAATACAGTTCACCTTTTCTAAATCTCAGAGAAGCAGACTGTGATAACTGGTTTTGCAATCAGGTATTTCAAATGATCATTGCAGGCTTTTTGTTTTTAAGGAGGTATATTTAGGTCTGAAAACACAGACCAAATGTTGCCATGTATCTTCCATTTCTTTGGTTGCAAGAATATGCTAGTCAGTAATGAAACCATCTGAATTAAGTCATATTTGGAGGAGTCCAACATTTTGATGAGTCTTCAAAAGGAAAAAAGGACACCTTTCAGAGCTTTTAAAACAATAATAATGATTAAAAAAATCCATTTGGAATAGTCAAATCTTGTAAGAAAAATGTGCTTCACTTGGAACTGAAAAAGCAAAATGAAATCATATTACCACACTGAGCAAGCTTTGTCCTTACTTGTGTTTTTTTAAAGGTATGTTTATTCCAAATTACTATTTGAAAATAATTTAGGAATGAGTAAGTGTTGATGATTATAACCTATATTCAGAATACTTTTTTCATAGTTATAAAAAAAATTAGAGATGGATTGTAGTATACTTAGTTGTGGCGGGAATCCTTTAAATTTCTTTTTTAACAGCTATATTCTGCACCACAGAGAGCCTCATGAAATCACGACCACAGTCAAGAGACATGCACCCATATGAGGTGAAATTCGGTACTAGGTGCCTTGTGCAAAAAAAATTAACATGACTTCAGATCAAAAAAGGTAAACATATCCAATGTTGTATTACAAACAATACACTCAATATTCTGTGATGCACTCAGAGTAAATCATACAGATTTGCAGGATCTGGCCCTGCAAATCTCCATCAGGCATTTTCACCCATAGTCCCACTGAAGTTACGGGGCCTGTTCTTGAGCACAGAATTACAGCCACTTAAACTCTTCAGCATCCTATTTTTACAACATCTAGTACATCCCAGGTCTGAAGATGTCTGCTTCTAAGAACTCATGGGAGTTGGACTCAATGATCCTTATGGGTCCCTTCCAACTTGACATATTCTATGATTCTATGATTTCAGTCTTTTTACAACACACAAAACCAGTGTAAAGAGAGAAAAAAAAAATCTAAAACAACTCAACATCACAGCACATATTACACAATCATAATCATACAAAATTTACGCAAACAACTGAAAGTCAAGAAACGGAACAAAAAACTGGTGATGATCTTTTTATGAAAAAAGGAGAAGGGTAAACCTTAGGACTTTTAGCACCACCTTTAAAATTATAAAAAGACTTATCAGCTGGTACCCCTCAGATACCCACTAATCTAACAAATTGGAAATTTGATCTCCATCTTGGCCTCCACTCTGATGTCTGTAAAAGAGATTCCTGTCAAGACCCAGGTAGTGAATCTCCCGTTGTCTTTTCCACCACGATGTTTTTTGACTGAACAAAGAGCACAGTGATACTCTATACACTGTAAATTCAGATGATCTTTCTTTCACCCTCTGTCCCCCTTTTTTTAAATGTTGTTGTTCATGTACAATTTCTTTGGTTTCTAATATAATTGTGATTTGAGTCTTTGGTACCAGATAAGATTTTTTTGCTCCGATTTCAAATATTTTTGTATTAATTGTGCATTATGGAGGAATGGAAAAGTTAAGTAAGTTTGAAACAATTTTTCTTTTAGAAAGTTGAGATCAGTTGTTACATGCTTTTTCACAGCTTTAATACCAAGCAGTGGTTTTAACAAACTTTTGAGTGATTATTATCTCAATAATACCTACATTTGGGATCAAGTTTTTATGTTTTAAACCTAGAAGTGTGCCAGCACTTACTTGTTACTTTTATTAATGCACAGCCCTCTTTTAGCTGCAGTTCTGCGCTGCTTCTTACCCCCTTACTCCATATCTGTGTTTTTTTCCACTTCATTTGTATCCTTTTTGCACTTTTTCCGTGCTTCTTTTTGCATTCTCTTTTATTTTCACACCAGTCAGCTTTGGGAAAACTGACACTGAAAGAATGAAAGTGTTGTGAATCATACCTAAAAACACCTGGTAAAGGTTTATTTTATGGCATCAAATAAAAATGCTGAAAAATACCTGTCAAACAATATTTTATTTTTTAAAACAGAAAACCAGAAGCTTGAAATACAGTGAAGCAAAAAAAGAGGTGTAAATTTACAAGAAGCTAGGCAATGGTGACAAAAAGCAATTTTGCAAAAGTTAAAAAAAGAAAAAGAAAAAAAGATTAAATGACATTAAAAAATATCCAAGTCTTCATTTGATTATCTTTAATCTAATTATAAAAAGGAGCTGCTTAGTTCCCTGCAAAACAAGGAGACCTTAGATGGTTTAAGCAGAAAAAACAGAGGCTAGCACAGCAAAAATAGTGCTAAATTAAAGCACTTGGAGGCCAAGGGCTTTGAACCTGGGTTTAAGCAGTCATTCCAACCTTGTGAGGCAGGGGCTACAGAAGTTTGGGCTCCTGCTAACAGAGCCCTCATTGTTCCACCCAGCAGCTAGAAAAATGCTGCTTTATATCTCCTCACACCACAAGCCCAGCACACAGAGCCTAGGAGGAGAAGGAGTCCGAGGGTGTGCTATCCATTGAAAAGCCATTTTTCCGCTATAAACTACCCCGTGCTCCAGCCCTGGCTTGCCAACCGTGCTAACGGGATGTTATGATGGTGCATAATTTATAACTGGAAATTTCTGATTTATGTGGGATTTGGGGCATTTGTGTGCCCGCCCTCCCAACCTTCCCTCCTTCACTCAACCCTGGGCACGGCAAGGTGAAACCTTTCAAACTGCAGAGCCAAGGTATCCACTGTGCTAGTAGATAAACATTGCACAGTTGAAAGTTCAGTTATTCCACACCTGTTTAATATGTTTATTCAGTAATTAAAGATTAATGCTTATTCCAGACTAGATAAATATATACTGTACACACGCATGCATTCTGTAAGGAACAAAGATTTTACTGTATTGGGCTACTTAAGGGTACTGAAACATACAATTTTAAAAAGCCTAAGCCATGTCACATTTAGGCCGTGCTATAAATTACATTGCATACATTGGGAAAAGATGCTTAACAGTAGGTCAGTCGGAAGAATTACTGAAGACAATTTAGAGACAGGTCACTATTTATTTGTACGGCTTATAATTATGGCTGTTTGCAGAGACGGCTATGGTTCATTGCTATTCTGCACCAAGCTCAACAGAAGGCATATGTGATGATGTTTGCCTGATTTAGACTTGCTGAACCTGTAATAAAATGTATTAGGCTGCAGTGCTCCAAAATGTTTATTTTATATATACGTGCATATATATAGATAGATAGATAATATGTATATACTGTTACATATATAGCTACACAAATATTATCTTTTGAAAAAGATCTGTTTTCCTGTCTACAATCTCGCTGTGCAGCATACCATGGAGGTTTGAAGCAACGTCCTTACAGACATAAAGGGCCATGGGAATAGCTGAATCATGGCTGTCTGCTGAATTCACACCAATCATGCTAATTCTATAATTTCAATTATTTGAAGTAATCAAATACAATTCAGTTAAATCTGCTTCTTATAAAGTTCTTATGTTTATAATCAGAAGGATCTGAATAGTAAAAGATTTTTTTAATTGTATCATTTGGGATGTTATTGTGTTCAATTAAACCTACAAAGCTGGTAAACGAGTATGCTTGCCATGCTGGAATTAAACCGCTGCTAAGGAACACATCCTTGAAATACATTTTAGGTGGTTTTACTCTTTGTAGCTCCAAATCAGAACAGCAGCTAATGATGTTTTTAAGGTTAAATAAATAGTTCTTGTGCAAGACTGAAAGAATATACTTCAGTGGACTTAATTATCAGCCTGTTTAAGCCATGCTCTGTGCTGGACTCTGTTTTGCATTGGTAATACTCCCAGTCTCTTTTAAGGAGGAGGGTTCAGCCAGTACTGAAGTTTTTTAAGCCTCTGCCCAGTGCATGACTTGACCTTGTTCCCATTTACTAAGGGCAGAAAGTTCTGTACACCCGAATGGGCAAGCCCTGCACAGGATGAAGAGCAATCTCCAGAGTGCTCTCAGCCCACTCACCAGCTAGCAGAACAGGAAAGGGACATGACAATTCACATGTAGCAAGGTCTTCCAAGTTTGTTTTTTAATTATTTTTGGATATACCTGCTGATGCTGAACACACTGCAGTGCCTCTCACAGAAGCAGCATACATCTTGCTTTGGCTAGCATTTTCCATGTCATGTTAAACAACTCAGAGAGAAGACAGCATGTATGAGTGCACATGTTCAAAATAGCAAAAGTTTGCTAAAGCATTATTGTACATTCCCAAACTGAATCCTGTGTGCAATGGCACAGATTTTGGACCAGTCATCCTGCCCTCTTTCTCAGAGAAACAGAAGAACTGTTCTCAGTTTTAAGACAATGCAGTCCAAATTGCAGTGGCATACTTTGCAAGCATGTGAAGCAGATAGATATGCATTTGTACTAATGTGTGCACAACTGAGTATAGTAGTCCTTCTCAGGGCCATAAAAATAACTGTAAGAATAAAAATCATTAAATCAAACCACAAAACCACAAATTAAAATCCAAACAGAATTACTTCATGTTCCAAAATTTGGAAATGACAAGCTTCCTTCCATCACTTTCACAATGCAGTGGGCAGAATGGGAGGCAAACAGAAAGGAATTGCATATCACAAAAGTCCTGACCCATTCTTGGCTTTCACAATGCCCCTAGAACTTCACAGAACGTCAGTAACCAGACACAAAGAAAAGGTGCTGCAGATCCAAGTTTCAAATCAAGGTTTTAGTGCACAGAATCATAGGCTGGGTTAGAAGGGACCCCTTGAGGTCATCTGGCCCAGCACCCTGCTCAAAGCAGGACAACTTCAAAGTTAATCCAATGTCTTGGTTAAAACACGCGATCTAGAATAATCCACCTATTCAAATACTATTGTGACCAAACAGCAATGTGTATCTTTGCAGGAAACAGAACTGTAGAGGAACAGCGTACTATGCTTCCACTTCAAAACAGAATAGCAAAGACGTTTCACTTATTTTAGCAAAAATGAATTTTGTTAGCTCTCTCTTGTATCGTCTTTTTTAGCTAAAGGGCAAAACTGAAGTATTATTGTTATCCTTCAGTGATGTATACCGTTAGCCTGTACTATCCCTGTAAGAAAAATTGTGCTTAATACAATGAATTTGCATGGATTTAGTGTGAGAATCTGTTTTTTTCTGTTTTTTTTTTTTTTTTTTTTTTTTTTTTGTCTGTCCTAATAACAGGACTGTGAAAATATAAAGCCTAAATAAAGAATGAGTTCTAGTGAGTTGTCACTAGAGCACATCATAGTACTAGGTATGTACATTAGAGGCAGATGTAAACAGGAAAAGCACACGAAGAGGTTTCCAAAGGTCTTGACTTTTAGATACACTTAGATGCCAAATCTGAACTTCCTTGTTGAAGAGTATCTCTAATTTTAATTCTTTGGTCTCAAAGAGATTTTATTTTTAGCAGCATAACAGATTAAAGTTTTAAGTATTTTGTTAAAGGCATACAGAACAAATCTACACATATATGTATCTTAAGGTAGGATATGTGACTGGCAACCAGTCACTCTTGAATTTATAAGCCTTGTGTAAATGCAAAAAATTCAGCTGTAGAATATGTAGTTCAGAACCAGAACATATTATTTATTATTAATTAATACCATAAAAATGTCTCTACCTATCAAACTACTGAGATTTAATTATAAAGGGAACACAACGAGGCACAGCACAAAAAGACACTGAAATCAGCCCCATGCTAAATTCCCCACAAATGCACTTGGTACTGTTTTCCAGGTCAGAGAGAGCAGGAAGGGACTAACCTAGTCTTGTTAAGCTAACAAATATGACAGAAAACACTAAAGCAAATAGAGATCTCTGGATTAATAGGTATACTTCTCTTCTCCACCCTGGGCAAATGGCTCCTATCTTGCCTCATCTGCAGTCAGCTATGCTGGATTAAGCAGAATCCTGAGCTTTAAACAGAGAAATCACTCTTGACACAAGAGAAGTAATTTGAACAGGCATTTAATTACTGCAGCCATCCAAACTGTAGTGAGGTAAAAGCGCAGGGAAAAAACCCAACCAAACAAAAAACTCCAAACTCATGAACAAGTCAAGCCTATAGCAGCTGGGAGCTGTTTGTGACTTCTCTGTTTCACTCCTTTAGACTTTCTGGCATTTTTATTGCCTGTTATCCCAGTGATAATATGTAAGCATGCAGATATATTAAATTGAGAGGGGGAAAAATAGGGGCCACATAGGAAGCAGCAGACTTGCAGTAACTGATAAACATCAGTCATTTTCTAATAAGCTGAAAGTTTCTAGAAGTTTAGAAGTTAGTAAATAAACTGTTAAGATAATATTCTGATGGAAAGCCTAAAGGAACGTTTAATATTTGTAAGAGCAAGCATTCAAAAATCAGCTCTTTAAGCTTCCCTACCCCACCCTGCTCATTTGAAAAAATGAATAAAATGAATGTACATGATGTTTTTTTCTTTTCTTTTCTTCTTGTTTTGGTGCTTTCAGGTTTTGCCTTATAACCCTGAGTGCCATAATCCTCTCCTCTCTTTTTTTCTTCCAAATGGCAACTGGGATCTTCATGAAATCATTCGACTCAAGTGCTGAGGTTTTAAGAAAAACAAAAAAAGCACACACTCTCCTAACTAATGAGAAAAATGAAAAAAGCTGGAAATTCTAGGGTTTGGTTAAAAATGTCTCTCTCATTTAGAATCAGATGTTACCATAGATGTTACCATAGATCTCACAAAAGTCTATGAAAGGAGGATGGACCAGATTTCCATCAAAATTACAGGATTTGGACATATTACTTTGCAAAGGTGAATGAGCGAGAATACTCACTATATTTGTTTACTTGCTCAGCTAATGAAATTATGGAAAATTCTTTCATAAACATAAGCAAGTTTGGAATGCCTGAAAGTGGGCTTTTTGCCAAACTAAAAAGAAGATAAAATAAAAGCAAAGCCTTAAATAAACACAGGCCACATGGGAAGAAGTTTTGATCTCACTGACTTCACGGGTCCCAGCATTTCACTCCTGTATAATGAGTCCATTAACAATGAGGAGAAAGCTATTTTCATTATTCTCCTCAATTCAAAATCAGAAACGCATCCTCAGTTTCTTCATTGATGGGAAGTGTCTTCAATGAGAAGAAGTCATGTATCTCTCATTCAAACACTGTAAGGCCCAAGGTAAAAACACGAGTAAGGCAGTCACTGGAAAGTAAGTACCCATTAGTTGTCATCAGGGCTGCCTGGAGCCTTATCTCAAAATAACACTGAGCTCCCAAAGCCCTCGAAAATCAGATAAAATCCTGGGCTAGTGGAAAGGATCTCACAAAAGATTTTCAGATTAATTCTCCAAGCCCTTGTGCATCAAAACAAACAAAACGCCTTTCCCAATTTTCCACGGGAAATAGATAAAAGGCGCAGTGAAATAGCCAGTAGCTCAGGGGGCTCAGCAGCCTCCCAGGAACGCCAAAGACAGAGGTGCAAGTCTCTGTGGCATTTGATTGAGACTAGAGGCTTGAACCTCTCTCTCTCTCTGTGATCTGCAGCAAGTAGCACAAACATCAGCTCATTAATTAAGCCCGAGGCTGGTGAGCACTGGCGTCTTTTGTATATTGACCATAATTCTTATCCTTTTCAAAACTGATAGGCACAATCCATCAACAGCTTTCCTTTTTGATGAAACAACACATCAGAGTAACTTCTGGTCACCCAACTGGCCAGAAAACACCTACATGGTGGGAGATGCAAGATGATAAAGAACTGTAGGCAAGCTTCTAGCTTGGAAGTCTTTCGCTGGTTGTCTTTGGGGAAAAGATTTAGAAAGAGCTATGGGGACCACTGGGATGTTCAGCAGAGACAGCAGAAGGGGAGTCTTCTCTCATGTGAAGCAACTGCAGTGGGCTCTGCTGAATTAACATGACTGAAAACAAAGTGATTGCCAAGTTGGGAACCAGTTTAACAGCACGAGCACCTCAAAGTTCAAATGAGAAGAATGCAATAGCAAGGGTCACTGCAGGAACAGGCTTGTAAGGGATTGGTAAGGTTTATTAAACACCACTCATCACTCTTCGTTTAGCACAATTGTGGGAAAAGAAGATTTTATAGCCCAGTGATCCAGTCTACAACAGGAGTCAAATGTGCAAGACAAGTCCTGTCTCTTGGGAAGAAATCACCCTTTAGCTGTGAGAGAAACCACATTTGCTTCCTTGGCAAAATGTTGGGGACTCTCCTCCCACGTAGAAATCAGACAAGACTCCTATTTATCTGAAGATGCCAAGAACGTATTAATATATATATACGTCACCGTTCTACCACATTCTTTCTAAAGGCATCTCTAACATTACATGTGCCCAACCGCTTACAACAGTACCATATTTGTGCTTATAAATTAAGTAGCCCAGCTCCCAACAGGCATGTGTATGGAAGCGTGCCACCTGAAATGCACAACCAGAACCAAGACTAACGCTCAGAAAAAATATGCCCTCCATATCTAGATAAGCTGTAGAGAAAGTGATCAGATTTATTTTAAAAAACCACACAACCATATTTCAGAAGCTACTCATAGTTTGCTGAGAGGATATTCATTTCAGACTTCATCAGAGGATGCAGGATATTTTCAGTAACTAAGAAACAGTTACCTCTTTTTTTTTCTTTCACAACTATTCCTACATAATTTGAAATAAAGATATTCTACTATAAAATTGTACTCACTTTTAATTAGCTACTCAAAAATAAAATTATTAAAAATCTGAAGAAGAAATTCATGCAATTTTCATTATGCCTCAGGAGGTGGTTTTTTTTTTTAACCTGCTTCCCTGTCAAGCCTTATTATTTTCACAAAGATCTGACAATCATGGGGTCATATTTGTTAGCTGCTTGTGACAACATTCAAAAGGGGCACTATATATCACCAAAACAGCTCACAAACTGGCTAGTCACATTATTTATTATGAGCCACACATGTGACAAATTATTTAACTCAGTGACTCCTAATAAGTCAAAGAGCAAGCAATTAGCTAACGCAGTATGAGGGCTGTTTGTGGCAATTTATAGATGCTCTCAAGCTGTCACAGCACTTCAAAGTACCATTAGGGGGGGAACCTCTTAATGACTCACTTGAGATGACAAGCATTACACAGCACACATGGCAGCGATGAATTTGGCAGCCGATTCTGTTACTTGAAGCTTCCTCCCCTTCCCCCAACAGCTGTTTACATGTTTGCAGTTTGCATTTCTCTCTTCCAAAGTTGCTCGTCGCTGTAAATGCGGAGAGGGAGGCACTATGTTCCTTTGCAACAGAGCAAGTGCTGTTCAAGGCCACTCTGTGGGTAAATCCTCAGGATTACAAGAAACTCAGAGAGCTGTATGACTGTTAACTAGGAGAGAGACTGCAGGCAAAATCTGCTGGTTGCACATACAACTCCTATTTCCAGCTCACAACTGGAATGGACTGAACCTCATGAAAGCTGGGGTCCTTTTCCAGTTAGCTGGGATTATTCTTTGTAATAATTATTCTTTATAGTAAACCAAACAAGGACATTTTTAGGACATTTGGACAAGATGACCTCCAGACCTTCCAACCTCAACCATTCTGTGAAACCAAAGATTATCACTTTGAATTCACTCAGGATCTAGGAAATATTGAAGCTTTAGAGCTCAGACCAGCTTCTAAAGCTTAGTCCTTGGCTTTCTGTAATGAATTACAGCAATTGGTGACTATCTTGCATTTTCTTCTTTGCACCCCATTGAAAAAGTAAGTGTGTTCCTTTCTCCTGAGACCCCTCTTGTATTTCTAGCAGCACTCAGTCAAACAACTCCCCGTCTGTATCAAACCTAGACACCTTAGCGAATTACGGACCAATGTCGAAGCAAAGGTCATGTGGGATAAATCTAGTCTGGGTGTTCCCATTCATATGAATGCAGTGACAGTGTACGAGAGTGTAGGAATTAAAAATAATCTGGCAGCATCATGTTAAAAAACCTGGTGATAATTAGCAGATACTCTGTGTTGGAGAGCGGGGAGGTAAGGAGAGGTGAAAGAGGAAAGTCAGGGAGGGGGCAATTAAATGATTACTTTGCAGAAACTCCAGGCATACAACAAAGGCTGAAGAGGAGAGGACAAAGATACATCTTGAAGCCACCATTACCCTCAAGGTTGTACCTGCAGCTATGAGAGCATGACATAGCTATGTCTGGTGAAAGGCAAAAATTAATCAATGGCAATGAATGGGTGACACTGAGAAAACACCATGTGCTGCCACAATTGGCTGTGAGTGTACTATTTCAGGAGGAGAGGAGAGGGTAAAAAAAGCAGATGTCAGACCCACATTCAAAAGCAGTCACTCCAAGCCATCCAAGCAAAGGCTCCCCCGCACTATAAGACATGTAGCAGGAGCAATTAAACCTCTCTCTGCCACACACATTCTTTTTTAAAATGCAAGAGTCATTGACTGTGCTTTAGCATTCCTCAGCAGCCACAGCTGTATTATAGCAACTCTGTTATTCCAGATAGCTTGAGGGGAAAGTACCTGCACACAGGAGTGTTAACCTCTGCCTTTAATTGCACAGTGACATCATCCACGAGATTTAACTTGTGCTTTTGACACAACATCAGACTTTCAATGCAAAAGCTTAATTTAGTACACCATGAAAAAGTGTTGAAATCCTCTTCAGTATAGAAATCAATAAAGTTTTTATCGGAGACAATGCAAGTCTAAAAATGTAATTAAATGTTTTGTCTATCAGAAAAGGTTTCTATTTCCAAGCCTGAATTTGCACATTGAGATTGCTTTAAAATGTGGGAAGTAAAAGTTAGAAATAATTTTAAGGTGTGGAGTTTGAATAACAGGAATACCCTTATGAATAGCTGTAGCACAAGAATGCATTTTCCAAAAGTACTTTATAAGTATCTCCCAGTTACTTGGGAAAGAAAAAGCAACACATTCAAGTCTTCATATGATAATATAACAATCTTCAAATAGTATGGGTGTTTTGGGTTTTTTTTGCCAGCGTTTACTGCGGTCCTTAACTACCTGACATTTCATCAATCTTCTGGCACTTTGTCCTTCTTTATTTTTTTCTTTTCTTCTGGTATCACTTCATCTTTGTCAAGGTTTGCTTTTCTTCCCATGCATTTATGCCATGCTGCTGAGCTTTTCAGAGGTTACAAAGTAGAACTATCTGAACACTGTGCCGAAGATCATTTTACTGCATTAATGTGATAACTCATCAATCAAATTTTGGATTTCCAGGTATTACTTATTCTGCTGTTCTAACTTATAAAGACTGTTATACTCTGAGGGAAAAGTATTTCTAGCCAAGCCAGGTTTGGGTAGAGAGGGAAGGCTCCAGCTTGCATTAGGCAGAAGAATGGCTAAGTAGAAAACAGAAGAGGTAAGAGAGTGTTTCTTGAAGTGGAACTTTTAAAACTGAGGGTTATCAGTTCAACTGTTTGACCAAAAGCCACAAGTGGCAGAATACAGATTTCATGTGCTGCAGCACATGAACAGAGTTTTCATTTTTGTTGCCAGCCTCAGGATCTTTGATGCTTTCCTTAGAGCTCTTCCTCCCAGAGTCATGAGATCGCAGAGGCCTATCCGCTGTCTTTTTAAAAGAAATAAAAATTTTAAAAAATATTAAAGCTTCTCTAGTTCCAAGGGAAAATTTAAAAGCAAAACTTGAGTATTTCCTGAAAGCTCAGAAAACCAAAAAGGCAAATAAATCAACACTTACTCTTTTTAGGTTAAATAAATCGTGAGGTTTTTTTTTAACCTCCTTGTTTTGAAGATCTACTTCACTTTCCATTTATTTATTTATTTAAACACAAGGGAAGAATCCATGGTGAATGTAACAAATCATAATATTGTGGGTAACCTCATACTCCTCACAGGTACTTTTCATCAGGATAACAATTTCCAGTGAGTCTCACAAAATGTAGTCATATTTTTAGATACCTGCTCTTGAATCATCATGACTGCTTTTTCCCAACATCTAATCTCCTAGTAATCAAGGAAAACAAACAGCCTTCTTTTGCAATCCTTTTCTAATCTGTGGAGAACAGGACTAACAGTACAATGGTGTCTATTCAGTAACAGTCAAAATATTTGAACACTAAGCACTAGGGTACAAATCTTTCAGGCTCTCCTGTCTTCTGACAAAGAGCCACAACTTTGGAAAATGTATGTAAAGTGCATTTCTGAGGTGAGTAAAACTAACATCTGAACTTTGTTTTTGAGATGCTCATACTTTAAAAGCAGAACATAGCAAGCATGCACAGAAAAGTGAGCTGAAAACCCCAGGATTTGGGGGGAAGCATAGATGGTCATGCCCAGGTGGAAGGGATGATATTTTACATAGATAATCACTCCATTCTTAATTTGCCTTTTATATTTTGCCATGTCTATTTTGCAGGCATGTGATTGTGTCCACGGCAATTTATTAGCAACTGTAGGAGTCAGTAACCCAGGCTTATCCTCTGAACTAAGATTTAGTGCACGGATTAAAACCTGTCAGAAAATAAGACTGTGGCTGAAGCCTTTTAGCCAAGGTGCAGGGGGTAGGCTTTCAGTGATAATAGCCCTAGCTGTGGGATTTACAGTTGGCAACAGAAAACAATTGGAAATATACAAAATTGTGCCTTAGAGTTTGGTGGAGTCTTAATCTTCTGAAATGAGCTTTGGACAGGACATTATAAGGTCACATTTCCCAATTAATACATGAACGAGCACAGACTAAGGTCTCCTCCCTGCAGTTAAGGTGTCCCATCTTGCCAATAGTCCTCTAAGGAGAATCACTTGCTGTAGTCAGTGAGCTATTCCTCATGGCTGAAGTGTCTACATCTTCTGCCTTTGGCATGGAGCAAAGAACAAGCTCTTCACAAATCAGACACGTCTATAGCCTGTCTCCATCGTACCAAAACTAGTCATCCTTGTTTGAATGCAATTAGATTTTCATTACTTATATCACACTATTTCTTTTTCTCTGACCAAGATTTTTTTTTTTTTTAATTTCTTCCTTCCCCCACTCCACTGACTCCATTATCCCGTTTCCCCTCAAGCATGTTTTAAAAAATGGTCAGTCCTGACTGCTAACAGCACCTCACACACACACACATCTGTTTGTTCCTTGCCAGCTCCATTATTCTGATCAAATTGAGTCTTCATCCTTCAGCAACTCTCCGGGTACTTTTCACTCCACACATTCCTGAAGTGCAATGTCTTTATCTAATGCCTACTGATCTCCCTTCCACACTGCTATATTTCTTAGCCTGCCTGTCGCAAATTACCAGACTGGTATGTTCACTGGATATTTGCCATAGCAAGATGTTATGTGCATGTAGAATGTGCATACCTTGAAGATCAGGGTAAGGAGACACAAAAGGTATGTGGGAAGCATTTTTAAATGATGTTAAGGACCGTACCTGGTCAAACTCTTACCGCTATGAATGAATCCTGAGAACCTGAAAATCCTTAGCACTGCGTGAGAAGCGATAGACAGAGATGTGATAGAGAGCAATTCAGCAAATTGAAAGGGCAAAATATTAGTCACTCTGCTCAACACAGATGGCATTTAGACCAAACAAGGTCTCTGGTTAGCCAGCTGGCCCATGTTTGAATGGGTCAGCTAGCTTCTAGCTAGATGCATTATAGAGCCACGTTCCCTTCTCTCTCCATCACATATGGCTGCTCTACTACCTTCTTCCAAATATTTCAAGACAGTCAGCCACAGAAAACATTGGCTTTGCTACCTCAATTTTGCACAGAAACCAGTCAGGCTACTAAACTACAGTAGTAACACAAAGAGCAGCTGCACAGGAGTTTATTTCCTGCCTTTATTGGCCAAGATAGGGCAGAGTCTGCATCTCATTTGTGAGGAGATGTCTTGCTGAATGCAGCTGTCAGTCGTCAGAAGGACACTCCACTTACAAGAAGTCATTGCTGAAATGAAATGCTGCCTGCAGTAATCTGGTGTTCAAATCTTGTTCAAATCTGTTCTTGCAGACAAGCTTGCAGAGAACATTGCAAAAAGTCGCTGAAGAAACTTCCACGGGTTTTGAGCGTGGCTCAGTGCTCACCACTTCAGCACCCAGCCAGGGTTTAGGGTATTACTGAGATGAAGCGTCCTAGCTAGAATAATGACTGCCTGGAGTCAAAACACACAGAAATTACTGACAAACTTAAAAACCTAACAGAACCCTATATGTAACACTGCTGTGTTGTTAGGTTTTTTTCCTTCTTCAACAGCTCTGGGTAGAAAAGAAACTATCTTCATAAGAAATCCTGCCAGGTCAAACTGAAATCTGAGGATTCAGATTACACCATATGATCAAGAGCATCTGCTTTCATCTCAGGCACAGCAGGGACAAAGCAAGAGTCATCATTCGAGATCTGAAAAATGAATCAGCAGCAAGTGTGGCTCAGCAAGCACTCTAATGGGAACGGAGACAGAAAAGAATCAGCAAATTTTGTTTTGCTTCTTTACTTTCCTGCTTGATTTTTAAATAAAAGGATCTACAATGTTTATGTGTACATGTGCACGTGTAAGACTGTGCACACAAAATTATGCAAAGCATGTTCCAGCTTGATACATGGAAAAAAGTGTGAGAGAGTAAAAAAGTCAAATCAGTGTCAATTTATAGTAATTATAAAAAGCTCATGTCACAGAAAATGCAAGTCCTCAAGCACTGCAGGATTCTTTGCAACCTAGTTATATGGAAGAACTGCTTTACAAAAAATTACTTAGAAAAGGACTGTACAGTTTGAGAGCACACTGTGTACAGACACACACACTCTCTCAACTACACAACTATCAGGTTAATTTCAGAGTTATTCAATTTACTTTAAAAGAGATTTTCATACTTTTACTTATTTTTTGAAGTAAGGAGGTCCATTGATAGGTGGAAAACATAAATGTAGAAAACACCCAGCCCCCCCCCCCAAAAAAAAAAAAAAAAAAAAAAAAAACAGAAGAAAGCAATTTCAGTTACTGACATGTACTACTTGAAAATGGAAATCTGAAAGATTTGCCAGAGATTCATTTTGCTATAAAAGACATCATCCCTTTTCTCTTTTAACGCATTTATGCTGATATTGCATTGGCCCTTTGAAGGTTAATGGTAGCCTTTTTGGTCTCATTAGGAATAGCAAGGTACTCCCTGCACTGCGATCCAACAAATGGCTCCAACAAGGGCACGTAATCTCTTAGGTGATGAGAGTTGTGACACTTGTGCAAGGTCTTTGCAATAACAGCAAGGAGTCTGAGACACTGTTTGTGTGCGGATTCAATTCCACCTGAAGTGAAGTGGTAAGGGTCTACATTCTCAAATCTTCTTAAATATTGAATTTCCTGTTCTGCTTGTACATATAAAACCCAATTCCTTATACTTTCTAAAGAGAGAGAGATGTTATTTAGCTCTATCAGATCAACACTATTTGAACCTAGTCTTTTTACACTGAATTTTTTATGTATGGTAAATGTGTGAACACAGAACACGCAATTTCCCTTATAACGCCTGATTAGCATTAGCTGTATTTAAAAAACACACAATTAAAAAAATAAAAAACAACCCTCCACAAAAGCTTGGGTTTGACTCTTTCTGCTTCAGGGCATAAATGAAGCTCTAAAAGAGGGAAAGAGGAAGAAATTTCCCCCATGACGCATTTATTCCACAACTGCCCACTCCAAGTTTCTCATCCTTTCTCAGTAGGCACACTAAGCTGGCGGCTGTCAGAGACACTGGACTGAATGATGGCTGGGCTGGGCTGCTACAGCAAATCCTATATTTAAATGTACAAGAATTTGTCCCTTCAACAGTCTGGGTCAGATCTGCTGTACTCAGCAATGCAAAGAAACTTTTAATTTTGCTCTGTTTTTAAAGAACACGAGCACACACATGCAGGTCAGATGGATTTGTACAGTAATTTACAAAAGTTTGCAGAGCAGATTAACTAGATTCTTCCCTGCTGAAATGATTATATAAAGATTAAAACATTCAAAGTAGAGAAAAGCATGTAATGCATGAGGGTAATTTACACTAAACCCATTATTAAGGAGATGAACACATTTAATTAAAAAAAAAAAAAAAAAAAAAGGTGACAAAAGCTGAGTCATGAATCAATGAGATGATACCCCTTTAAATGAACACGGCCTTCAAGTAAAGCTGTGGTAGAAGTTATTTCTTCACCAAAGTGGCATTTTTGCCAACAAGACTCTTGGCAGCCTTCAAGGGTCGACACTAGCACAATTGACCAAATATGGTTGGGAATTTGAAAACATTGAAGATATTAGCATTTGTTCCTGAGTCTAACATAACGCAGTCCAGTCTTGCCACCAGAGCCTATAACTATTAAGTGATAACTTAAGCACTGGAATGCAAATAATCCATTGGTTCACATTAGTGTCTTTTCCATTTGTTGATGTTCCCAGTCCTCTTCAAATCCTGGCAGTACCTTACTTGACTTCTGAGGGGAACAATCTACAGGAAATGTACTAAAATAAGTTAAATGATAAGAGCAGAAGTCAGCAATGGTTTACTTGCAGGGAAAGCAAAAAAGACGATACATTAAACTACACTGTCCAGAGTTACTTGACCTCAAACTGATTACTGTTAAATTGCTTGAATTGAAGTTAGTCATTTACCTACTGGCAGCTACTCAAGATTTATCTTTACAGGCTACAAGGTTTTATCATTTCTCCATAAACTCCCCGCCAAATGTTAACCTTCAAAATACTGGTTTAACTGTGAAGCATGAGGAAGCTTTGCCGAAGTCAATGAAAAATTAAGGTAAGTGCATGATAAAACAGTAAATACTTAAATAACTTGGCACCTCTCCTCTGAGAAGTTAAAAGGATGCTCTGAATACTTAATGGGTAAACTAGAACAGCATAATAATTTTTAAGGAACAGTCTGCGATCTGAAGTCATCTGACCTAGAAATGTCATAATGGGCATCTGTGTTGGAAAAATAATAAGAGTCTATAATTTATTAGAATACACTAGACAAAAAATAAGTTATGGTGGAGATAAGCTTTATGCTACAGAGATAAGTGCAATTACTTCTCATTTTAAAGAGAAATAAGAAAAGTTACTCTGGGAAAAATGAAGTCCTCCCACACTTTTAACTACACCTTTATCTAGCACATATATCAGTTTAATGTGTCCACACATCCCAGCAAAGAACTGCAACTTTTAATTTAAACCTGCATTCAAACAGATGCAAGAAATAGGAAGATAAGCAGTAAAAAAAAACCCCATAAACAAAACCCAAAACCTGGATTTCAACAAAATCTGTAATTGTCATCAGGGTATTTTTTATATGGGGAAAAAACAAACAAACAAACAAACAAACAAAACACAATGAAAGAATGTAAAAAATGACAGTGACCTTACAGAAAACCTGTTGTGCTTTCTTAAACACTGTATTTTTATGGAGAACAAGCAGCTGTGGGAGGACTCCAGCGCTTTGCTGGACTGGATCCTGAAGCTATGCCCCAGAGACCATCAAATTATTCCCCTAATACTCTTCACAGCTGACTTTGTTCCTTTCTTATCGAGGCCAATCAGTGATGTATGCAAGGGTAAAATGCAAGTAAAATGAAAGACACTGAACTCTGAAGAAACAACCTCCACAGCAGCCCGAGCTCTCCCTCCCATAATCCAGCCAAGCAGAGCATTAACCAGAGGGATGGCATTACAGTCCAGCCCATGGCAGAGTGCCTTAGCTGAAGTACGCTTGAAGCGCCCAAAGTTACAAATTTCTTCATAGTTTGATATATTTCCCAAGCTAGTGCTCCCTCCAGAGCCTAACAGGTTGGACAGACCTCCATACCTGAAAGAGGTACAAGCGCACACTTTCCAGGCCCAACACAAAATGTCCTCAGAAATAGGCAAAACTCATTTTTTTCCAGCTATGTGCCATACTGCTAGACATAATTATTTATTATGCCATTCCCCAGAGCATCAGAACCAAAGAAAACTGAAAATCCTGAAGCCAACAATTAAGTCCTCAGACACATCAGCCTCTTCAAAGACGTTCAACTGCATGTTAGAAAACCAGTGTCTGCCTGGAAAATGTTTGGGTTATTTTTTTCTTTTTTTTTTTTTCCCTTCTTTTTTTAAAAAAAAAAAAAATTTAAAAGTGGTAAGGTAAAGAAACAAGCATTTCTGCATTTTCAAATGTCTCTGCATTTTCAAAAGCAACCCGTTATTCTAGGTACCTCAGTTCCTGAATGCTCAACTTCAGATACTAAAAAGGGACTCGATTTCCTGAATTGAATGGTCCTCACCTTTTCAGCAGGCAGACTGAGTCTGCACACCAAAATGGAAGCATTCAAGATCTAGAGCAGTAACCTCTTCTAAAAATCAAAATAAAATGTAGAAGATGATTGTCAGATTTATTTTCTGAATAAAGGTAACTAAGCATATTCCACCTGCCCCTTCGTAAGACCACTGAAAGTCAGCATCCACATTTCCAAGATGCATCCCATTCCAAGCTCAGGAAAGGGATTTTCACAACTTCCATGGACATCCAATGACTTTAAAAAAAAAAAAAAAAAGCAGCAGTTCTGTCTGGATGTCTGTAAAGACAACAGAACTCTTCATGGCTCAACTATTTTGTTCCTGTAAATCAGAAAGAGATGCGCTTTCCTGCTCTCTCTGCAAGTGTATCATTCACTTGTGACTCTCTATAAAAAAACCTCAGTGAATGAGATGCTCAGTGGAAAAACTCAAATGTGAAAGGTGCCTTGAAATCACTACTACCATACTTTCCTGCAAGTAACATTTCAATTCATTTCAACAGAGTTTCCAAATAAGCTGGGAATGCCAGCAAAGAGCTGGATTCATCTATATTGAATAGTTCCATCAGATGGCACTATGCAGATGAAACAGTAACTTTTGGTATAGAAATATTTTTGCAGCATGAAGTCTAGATATATCAAGAGGCATTAAAAAAGATTTGTTAAAAAAGTAGTTGGGTACACATTCACACTTAATAAATAATGTCTTACTAAAAAGAAAACCAAAGATTGTTGTAAAACTAGAATTTTAGAAAAAATCTAAGCATCCTCAGATTAGGTAAATAGTTTATTGGATCTAATAGGAGAAACATGCTTCCATTTTGTTATACACTTGCAGTTTTACTCAATTTACTCAAGAAGTACTTGCTACTTCCTTTCCCTTCTTCCTCCCCCAAAATTCCTAGAAATTATTTTAGTATGATATCAACACATTCACTAAAAAGCAGAAAATAACATTCCCATGGAAAAGGTAACTCTGCCTAATATCTTAACTGAGAGATTAGATTTGAATGCCTCAATAGGCTATGTAAACTTAGTTGTGACAGTCTAAACCAGGCTTTAATTTTAATAAATGATTATTTGCATAACAACCCCCTTTCTCTTTGGCATAATAACAAGTACATGAATTGGGTTCCCATCAAATATGCCAATTGGCTTTGTCATAGTTATCTTCCTAATCTATGTTAACAATTATTTTTAAGAAACTTTGCTTAATGTGTAAGAAATTAAATCAAATTATCACATACATTTTGTATACAGACTTGTAAATTGCTTTTCTCATTTCTTTTTGGCTCCAAGACATTATTCAAAATATTTCTAGAATAACATAACCATATTTCATAGATAAGAAAAAAGGGTATGTGTGCCTCAATACAGAGAGAGAAAAAAAGTATAGCAGTGTTTTAATGTCAATGTTTTGACATTCTCTAAGGAAGATAGAAAAGGGTATTTGCCCACAGAATTCAACAATTCTTGCATTTCCACTTCCCCCATTTTCCTGTCACATATCACAGCTAGAACAAAATGTTAACTTCCAAGAAAGAAGGCAAATGGGAAAACAGACATGAACCCTACAGGAAATCCAAATTCTCTTTCATTTTGGTGTGCTTATAGAAAGAAAGCCTGAAGTTTTATGCAGTTTTAAGATGCAGATCTTGGAAAAAAGAAAAAAAAAATCTAAGCAATATTCTGTATAGAATTTATGAGATACATTTGTGGTCAGCACCTTTTGTCACAGGCAATTTAAGAGACCTGTAATAGAAACTACAAGGTATTCAATGGCAAAAACATTATGAATAATGACTTATTAACAAAACTAAAAGAGCATTCAAAGGCAACCAAGGCTGTGGCAAAGTATATAAAGCCACGAACTCATAATTCTTAAATAAAATGTATAGCTACATTTTTGCTCTAAAAAAAAGTTTTCAGAAAAAGAGTCTTTTTGCACCTAGATTTTAAAATGAATTAAGTTTGCAATTTAATGTTATTTTATCCTATCCTCACACTGCCTCTTTCAGAATAATGTTTTACAGTGTGCAACTACCTATCTTTAATTAAAAAGCAAACAAGACCTGACTACTTTTTATTGCTGCTTTGTTGTTCCTGGATCGAAACATCACTAGTATTCAATGAAACGTTACAAAATAAATCTTCTACTGAGAAAAGTTCATTGGAGAGCCCATTTCAGAAGCACCAGAGGTGAAGCAGCCTCCTCATTTCCTTTGGCCATGTGAACATGAGGAAGAAAAGCTGCTGAGAGAAAGAAACCAAAAACTGAACTGGCAAGATCCACAACAAGCAGCTGAAAGAGGGACCTTGGGACAACAATGTCATCATCAGTATCCAACTTTTTTTTTTTTTTTAAACCAGCTCTCACATTTTTTCCCCCTGATGAATAGCTGTTTCTAGAGGTCCCCTCCCACTCCTCCCTCGGTCTCTACACAGCAGCCCTATTCCATGTGTCTACTATATTCTACTTTTTCCTGCAGTATTTTCTTACTCTGTTCTCTTTGCACTCCCTCCCATTTCCCATGTCTCTTTAAATGTCTCATGATGTTCATGCTGCTCGGTCTGGCTGCATAAAAGTGTAAATTCCTTCAAGAAAGGACTTGCCATGATCTTCTTGAGGAGTTCCTGCAGAACTGGGGCTCTGATCTTGGTCTAGGTCCCAAGAGAATGGGCAACGCATAAAATAAACAACCTATTTCATGATCTGAAATGTTTGCACAATCAGTAATTGCTTCCCACACAGAGTCATACTTCAGAAACAACTCAGTAGTAGGTAGCTTGCACTGAGAGCTTGTTGAGTGATGAGGAGATCTTTAAAACATCTGGGGACATAATTGGATGATGAGCACTTTTGAAAACCTGTCCTCAGTGCTTTTCCCTCCCTGAAAAAGTGCAGACTATCTGCAAATAATTTTAAAGACGTTGATTCCCACAGTGTAGTTGTATGGGTCAGCTTCTCAAAGACGACACTGAAGTTAACAACTAGTATGAGTCAGCTGTTCCAAAGTGTCAATTGCCCCAGCACTTTTACAGCAATGTACTAGATGTCCATATAATTGAGATTACATGGAAAAAATTCAGAGATCATCATACGAGACATTTTTGCAAAATTACATTTCTTCACTGATGGGGGGAGTTACAAAAATCCTTTAAACTATAATAAAAATAAGCATGCACATGGCACAATAGCCAGAGTCTCTTCTCCCTGAGTGCAATAACCAGAATAAACATTGTTTACCTACATAATAGTTCCATATAAAATTCTAAAGAAATAGACCTACAGAAATATTTAAGGTTGTCTTACTTTAGCATATCATACATTCCTAGGCTAACTTGTTTAAATCTAAACACAGGGGACAAGGAATTTTATTTTTAATCCTGCTTTATTTTAGATACAGTGATTTAAGTTATCATCATCATCTTTTACCATGAAGTTGTACACTTATGACAAACAAGGCTTTTTTTTCTTTGATTAAGGAAAAAAAAACTTAAGTGAGTGCTTACCGTTAGGCAAAGGCATAAATTCACTTCAGTAGAAATGCTCATCTACTTAACACTATCAGATGGTCATATTTTTTTAATTCTTTTTTACCCATATACAGATGCTGACATGTAATTGTCATGACCCTGAACTTCAGTTTTCACAGCCAAGACCTTCTAAAATGATGGTGACCAAGATTTTAAAGGGAACGTAAGCTTTAGAAGGCAAAGAAGGACAAAAATGTGCATGTGGTGAAGGTAATGATGCATACGGGCACACATTTGAAGCTATTAGTTAAATTGTCAGTAGTAGGCATCAAGAATTCTTTTTCCTTCCTTTGGAAGTCAAATAACACCTCCTAACTAAAAATATCCAATGGACCAGATTTTCCTTTCAGAGATGCATTCTAATCCTACCAATATTTGCAAAGTGTTGGGGAAAAAAATTCCACCACCACCCCCCCCCCCAAAAAAAAAAAAAAATGCATGAAGGTAGCTGAGGATGCTCATACGAAAAACCGCTTTTCTTCCTCTCCCTCCTGATGGTATCTTCGTCAATTCCATTAGCCTCAAAATATATATGCCTCTCCTTACTTTCACTAAGTTGTAAATTAGTTATTTACAATTAATAATGAATTTTAAAAGACTGTGACTTTTTTAAAGGATTCTACTACAAACAGCAGTAAATAATCTCTTTTTCTTAAATACAAATATGGTCTATTGGACAAAGTGTTATATGGGCAAGTAAGTTTCATGCTCTACTCCCTAATAATTGTGATCTATATACAGGATCAAAAAGTATTTACATAATCACAGTGTATATGCATAGTTTTCTTCTTAACTGCAAGACCAGACTTTCTAAGTGTTGCCTATTTTGGAATTCTCGGTTTGCCAAAGGGCTTTCATTAACATGTCTGTCTCTATAAACTGCAAGACATGCTAAGGTTTTCTATAAAAGTGCAACAATAAATCCATGCTTAATCAACCCTTTGTTGAGCTGCACACACATGGACACTGTAAAATACAACTCAGATCTAATGGCAGGACCTCTGTTCATAGCTTCAAGTTCAATGGTGTTTAAGACATGGAAGTGTTACTATTTTTTACCCTTAGCCGTGTAAATATGAACATTTGATGCCTTGGACTTCTTTGATTAGATATGCATTCTCACCACACAGCTGCAAACCTTTTTTTTTCCTACTGTTGCTCCCAGATAAAACCAAGCTATTTTGCCTCAATACTAAACTCAATCCTGGTCTTCACTGCCAGTTCACCTCCAGCTGCCTGTACAGAGTTTCACACTAAGCCCCTTGTTTATATCAGTGCTGCAATTAAGCCCAGGCCAAGAAGAGAAGTCCCTCAGAGGGTAGCAGAAGTGCAAGGCTAAGAATTGATTTTCAACTTCTGCAATGTAGCCCATACACATCCTTTTGCCCTAGGAAAAAAATTCCCCAGCCAGATCTCCTCAGGCCCCACCTTTCTTTGTGTGTGTGTTTTTTGGTTTTATTTTGCTTTCAGTGGCCATTCTGGGACATTTTTCACAAGTTGAATCCTGTTTCCAAATTGGCCAGTGAAAAGTTTTAGCCATGCTGAAATCATTTCCAGGGCTAAATTGGGAAACCTGAGGCAGCTGGGCAATCTTACAGCTGGCTGAACTGTGGCTTGCAATAAAAGGCAGTGTGAATAAGGTATATTGAAGCTAAATTGGATTCGTGTGAAGGGCCGTTTATTCTGAAGGGGGGCGTGGGGGGAGGAATTAATGAACAGAAATTAAATTAGCTCAACCAATCTTTTAAAAATATACTGAAAAATACCTGACCTGCTATGAACCTTTTAACAAAGCAAGAACTTTGGGCTAGCAGGACCAGCTCAGCTCAGTTTCATTTCCCTGCCAAAGGTACAGATTTCAGAGGATGTACACTACTACTCGGCCTGATAAGAAACCAGGTTTACAATGGATGGGGCAGGCTTTATTTCTGTAACCTGAAGTCAACACAGCACAAAGTCACTGCTATGGAAAATGCAGTGTAAACCAATATGTGGCCCAAATACAGAGGTCATTGTGGCTGATGAAAATATTTAATTAACTAATCAGCAGATACCCAGAGAAAAAATAAACATGCCCTTTCATCCTTGTTGCTAAAGTTCTCTTCACTGAAATGAAAAGAAATTGCAGACTACTCTGTTTTGGAAAGATTATTGATTAACCTTGCAAATATTAATATCATAATTAACTAGAATAATATTTTACTCACACTCTCTAATCTAATCTAGGACCTCTTGCAATGAAAGAAATGCTATATGACTATACAAAGTGGCTGATTTCAGAATTGAAAGACAAAATTTCTTTGGGAGGATTTATTTTGGTTTTTTTGGGGGTGTGTGTGTGTTTGTTTGGATTTTGGGTTTTTTTTTTCCCATAGTGCAATGAAATAGTCAAACTGCATATTCCTGAAAAGCTGGAGCTACTTCACTGAGATAGTTAAATCCACCATAAAAGCCACTTGGCTGTCACAAAGTTTCCCTTTGAATAGTAACCCATATTACATCTAACTTTTATATCTATTACAAGGGTTAGTACTTTTTCTGAAATTCTGCAAATTCGTACATGTACCTCGAGCATAACAGTATTTGTAATTAGCTATAATAATACCTACTGATATGACAATTTACAGCTTAACTACCATTCTTAGTGAGCTTGGCTTCGTAACAGTCTCTGTGAAGCACCCAGATTGTGTTCATTTTACAGATGTAAAAACTGAGAATGAAGACTGAAGAAATCTTGCTCAGACATTTCTGAAACCTTATCTGCAGCACTTCCTTTGATGGCCGTGGCATCTTAAAAATAGAAAAAGATCTCCTGAAAAATATGCTCTGGGATCAGATGTTTTCAGTCACATTTGTTGAGGCACATTTCCAGAGACACTGGTATTTTGTGCCATTTTTTCCCCAAGTGTGAGAGCTTTTTAGGGTGGAGTGATGGTTTGCCTGTTTCTCCTCTCTTCTTGCCAAGAGGTGCCACCTTCCCCCCCCACCTTCTTCCAACTATGAGTCATAATATTATGAACTCAATGATGGGAGAAATCAGATTTTCCATCACTCCACTGTAATCTTAACCTTGGTATTATTCAGCATCCTCCCAGCCCCAATTCTAGCCACAGCAGAGTCAGTTCCTCCAAAGTCAGTCACAATAGAGGTACCTACAGCATATCTGGAAATAAAAATATAATTTATGTGTCTGAGTAGTGACATCTTTCTTGCTGTACTAGTTGAAGATTTGCTGGGGGCATGGGGACTGAGTGAGTTGCAGGCATCACAAGCCATATCGGCAGCCTGACAGCCTCTCTGGAAGTTGTGGTCACTCCAGATCTTGAAATGCTTAAAGTAAGGAATGGATACTGTATAGATATAGCTGCAGGCTGAAATCTGGAATCATAATTTAATCAAATAAATTGGGTCATACTGCACATGTAAACACATTGCAAGTGAGAATGGCTAAAACTTAAAATATCTTAATTTTATTTTGTTTCTCAATGGAAATGTATCCTTTGTGCATGAAGTTATTGCTTGGGTTTTAACAGTGGGCAGAAAGGAAAAAGAAAATGGTTTCTAAGGGGCTTCACAGTCACTTATATTTATTGTATTGATTGGCTCCTATGGTCACTGTTACCCAGCTGTAGCAGGCAGGCAACAAATGATTCTAAATCTTACCCTTTCCCTGCCTTAAATTCAGTTCTGAAGTTTTCATACAAATTTCTTAGAAAACAGAGCATTCTAGGCAGGCTTTAGTGTATTTGAGGATCCCCTGATTTAAACTCTTCTGTATCTGGTACTCAATCCAATATTTCTAGGAAGAGGCTAAGATAACAGGCAATTTATGTTGCATCCTGAAGGATACAGATTCCTATTCTGAGATGAGAAGGAAGCAGCAGAGAACAAAGCCTGTCACCAATTCAGCTCTGTGTGATGCTCCAGAATTTGTGGCTGGCATCCTAAGTGAACCCCTAGTCAGCTTAAATGCACCACAATGCAAAAAGCCCAAATGGACCCACTGCACATTTCTCCCAAATAGGCTTTCAGTGTAGATCATGTGTTGTGGGGGCTGTGGGACTGAAATCAGTCGAGCTCTATTGCAGGACTGTATAAATTTGCATTGGGACCTTGCAATAACCACTGCTGAAGTTTCTCAATGTTTTCATGTTGTGAATTTCAAATTTCCTTCCCCTGAGTAAATTCCAGTTAAAAGAAATGGAATTTATAATAACCTGAGTGAAATGCAAATTTATCCAAAACTTGAACCACCATATGCGGGACCCTTGATGTGTGCCACCAGCATGTGTGCCATGGCCCAAAGAAAGTGCAGAAATGTTTGGTCTGGCCTCTCTGGTTTTTGGAAAGGGCTGCAGTACTTTCCAAGACAGAATAGCTGAGCCAGCTAGGAACCCCTATCTAGTGGCTTATTGATGGAGCTGACTGCCAGATCCTCTGTGCCAACAATAAGATGGTATTTAATTCAAACTACTTTTTATCAGTTTATAAAAAAAAAAAATCACTACACAACAAGCATATAGGGGGTCAACTTCCACAACACTGCAAACCAGAGAGAAAAACTACTGAATGGACTTGAAAATAGAGAAACGGGAGTCTCCTGGCATCACAGAGACCTCTGAGTAGCATCACTGTCCTCCCCAACTTCTGGAAGAGGCACAGTACCTGGAGGGAGGGCAGGAGGGAGAAGCAGGCCGTACTTGATACCCCATATCACCAAGCTACTGGAATGAGTCCAAGCGCCCCAAGGAACTTGGGAGTGGTGCAGTCTGTAGCCAGCCTGAAAGAACTGCTGCAAAGAGAAAGATGCTGTTGCCCCTTCCTTATGACACAGCTGAGCAAATTCTGGGCACAGCCAAGGATCCTGACTGTATATTGAACACAAACTATTTATAATAATAACTTACATGCTGAAAAATTACATTACACATTACAAACAGATTATGAACTCAGGCTAAATTCAGTATAAAACTTTACACCTGGGCTCCGACATTGCTTGTCAAAAATGAGCTGGGTATATTTTTTTTTTTTCTGTTTTCAGTGTTAGGCTAAATACGCAAGAAAACGTTCTCTGGTAATGGAAATACCAAGAGACCCCTACTTATAATGACACGAACAGGCAGCACCGTGTAAAATTTCTGAAACACATTTAAAAAGCCAAGTTACTCAATCTAAACAAAGTTAACAGATCTACTTGTATATTTTTCTAATCCCTACATGTTTCGTTATTTCACCCATGATAATTTTCATCACTTATTCTCTGTTCTGAAAGGGATTTTATTTTTTTAATAAAACACATTACAATCGAATGAAATGCACTGACATGTTCTTCTTTTTTCATCTGAGTTACCTTCTTTAAACTGTTGCAAAATTTCTATTTGTAAAAACATTATTTCAAGGAAGGGACTCCTCACCACCCACTCAGCTCCCAGAAGCCAAGAGAACAAACTCAAAGATATTGTTTTTCTAATTTTACACTGATACTCTTTGGCCCTAAAAAATGTTCCAGGTCTAGCGTGCATTTTAAAGGGATTTATAAAGAATTAGCTCAAGCAATGCCAAAAGCTAACTTCAAGCTCACATTAATTTTTTAAAACATGGCATATACGACAAATAATTCACTAACTACTTTTTACCTCCCTTCTGAACTTCCACATTTAAAATGCTCTGTCTTTTCTTTAGGACAGAAATGTTCAAGGGCTGTGGAGTAACCTCATTTCTACAGCTTTTAACACATATCATCCATACGATGGAATTCTGATGTTAGAAATATGAACAATCAACCAAAAGACCTCAGTCAACTTGATTTGAAGCAGGAATGTGGGGTTTTTTTCTTTCTTCCCTCTAGCTAATGATGAATTATTATATTAAAAATACATATTCCAACTTCAAAGAAAAGCTAGGTTGTTATAAAACGCAGGCGTTCAGAATTAAGTTTGAAAAGATTTGACCTTTTGCACACAAAACTAACACCTACATGAATGAAGTACTGTAGTAAGTGATGATATATGATGGATCATTTAAAATGTGTGTATGGAACCACGCACATTTTTTAAGGCAGGAGCAGATGGTGGTTACAGCACATCCAACATTTTCCAATTACTTTGTTTTTTCAAAATATATCAAGCCCATAAAAATATTAGCAGAATCCTCGTACTTTCATAGAAGTAATACTTTTCAAATATAAAAACTTTAAAATATATTTAAGTTCAAAATTTAAGTTCAAAAAATATCTCCAGACAATCCCCTTCTCCCTCTCTTCCGCAGTTTAATAGGTTGCAAAGGAAGAGAAAATTATGGGGTGTTAGACCCAGAGTTTTATCCTAACATGTTAACTAGAAATTCATCCCACCTTCTTAAATAGGAGATAGGAACTAAATACAAAGATATTATCCAGCCTGATCTGCTTTGAAGACAGGGCTGGTGAGATGCAGGGTTTGGGTTTTGTCCAAATTCCAACAAAAAGGTAAGTAACCTGAGACTGAAGATAACATGAAATCTTCTACCTGCACAAAAAGATTAAAAGCAAAATGGGGAAAACAAACACAACACTATTAACACTTTTATATAATGAAATGAATATTTCTTCCAATCTTTATCCAGTTAGATAGAACTCTAGGACAAGATTTCAACAAAAAGTACCTTGGGCTGACAATGGAGCACAAACATTTTCAAAACAAAAATCAAATAAGAAATATGTTGGAACTGGACCCCACTGTGAAGGGAAACAAAAGTTCACAAACACAGCTCCCTTCCAAGTTAGGCTGTAAACCAGGAACACATGGAGAGAAGAAAAGGCTGTTTGTATTGTTCCAGGAAACTGGACCAAGGATTATTCCATAATTGCATTAAGCAAATATAGTATAATATCTTACATAGTGAAAAGTTCAGAGACATCATAGGCTAAGTGACTGACTGATCACAATACACTGAAGTCCTGCAAGCCATTAATTCCTTAATTACTACAGTTACAAGTGTTTTACACCAATATTGTTGTGCTCTACAGCAAGGAAATGGGGAAATAGAATTCTGAGACATTTTCACTTTAAGTATGATTTTTTTTATATGTTCATTTTCAATTTAAGGTCCCATTGTACCTATGTTGAGGAAGCTCGTGAGTTGATGAATTGTACACAATAAAGTTCTGAAGCAAAGATAAAAAATAGTCTTTAAAAACTCTTACTGAGCTGAGACTCACATGTTTCAAGATGAATATAAGTTACTACACTAAGCAATTTCCATACTGTAGGCATTACTTTTGCCTTCCAAAAATCACATTATTACTATCTTTACTGACAAGAAAACTCAGGCAATGCCTTTCTTTGGGTTTTCCAGTCAACAGGAGCTGCTGGGCATAATGTCATCGAGACCCTGAAGAGAGACTGAGGAGAACTTGTTTCTGCTTCCAGCACTGCAAAATACTTCCTCGGTGACTGTAACAGAAGACTGAAGTCAATAATGCATTTCCCAAGAAGTTTGGCCTGTGTGTACCCAGGACAAGATCTGCTACCATACCTTTACACAGACCTAACTGCCTCCAGGCTGCGGGGAAGAGAGGAAGAAGTACTGTACTACTATAATTATGCAGATTTAATCAAGGCAGACCTCTAGAGTAGACACAGCTTGACCTAAAGCTCCAGTTGCTTCCAGACACCCAGCATGAAGACAAACCTGCTGCACAGTGCACACAACTTCCTTGTCTGCCTGTCTCACAGAGACACACTGTCTGGGCTAATAAGCTTTCTACCATCCAAAAAGGATACTGAAAAAAGTCCACCTATAGGTTAATGGATCTGCATACACCTTACTCTAGAGAGCTATGCAACCATCATAAATTAGCATAATATTATTGTTTTGAATGGGATCCACTGACTTGCATCAGCTGAATAGCCAGTTCTCTAAGGAAGGAAGGAAAGATTTGTTTCCAAAAGTGTTAAGGACAAACCACCCAGCATCCTTGACAGCCAGGACACATTCCTTGAGCTGTTCATCCCGGCCCAGCTTTGGGAGGTTCAAGATTCAGCATTATTTCCCACACTAGTAAGCTGTTGTCTTATCTGCTGTACCACTCGTCTCTCTTTGGTTCTGCAAGTATGAAATAAAGAACATCACTGGCTGGCTCCCAAAGGGCTCTCAGCCGTCCCAGCAGGAAAGACGGTGACTAGGATGAGAGGGCCCCCTTTACAGGGAGGGGAAAGATGGGAAAAAGGGGGGATGGGGTCTTAGAAGAACAGACAGGGATGGTAGGGACCACCCAGGAAATAAAGAAAACATGGGTTGAGGGGGAAGCGGGGGAAGCTCCTGAGCATGTACAGTAGCTAATTGTCAAATTTTAACCACTTAGCCTTTTAAATCTTTATTTTTTTCTTTCCTTTACACACACACAGAGCAAAGGCATGGTTCATGTTCAGAAGTAACAGCTTGCAAAGGCATTTAAAACTAAAGCAGATTTTTAAATTTAGCACAGCCTTCTCAGTGTTTTCTAATCCTGGCTCAAAGGCTGAACTTTGTTAAAATTTGTTACAAACAAAAATGTTAAGAAGTTCCCAGACTTTGATGGGCTTTGCTAAATTTAAACCCATGGCGAAATTTTTATAGGAAATTACAGACTGAAAATGATATAGCCATACGGAAAGACCACAGCGGAGCTTCTTGTAGCTTCTCATATAGCTCTGCAGTATTGGTGTCACAACACCTAGCTCCCTGTGCAAGCAGCAAGTTTCTCTCCTCCAGTGCTCTCTGGCCCAGGTTTTCCCCCCCACAGTAATGCATTCCCAAACATGACTCTACAGCAGCCCCTGAGAGGAAAGGGGAGCTGGAGCACTGGGGCCAGGCCGGCTGCCAGAAAGCCACCTATTGTTCCCAAAGGCAAGTGGCCCTGCAAGGCACACTGACTCCCTGTCTCCAGAGGGAATGCTTGCACGGGGCTTCTCTCCATCATTTGATATTCTGGGGCACAGAAACACTGTAATTTGGTGTTAACTGGGTCAACCCCCTACTTTAATTAAAGTGAAACTCCAGACTCTTCCCGTTCTACCTCCAGTTACATTTTATTATTGCTTAGCTAAAACAAATATACCGTGGTGGTGGTTCCTTCCCTTCACTGCACGAATGCTCCACAAGAAGTCTCCTCTTCTCCCTTCTCGCACTGAAGGCACGCTGTCAGGGCTCACTCTACCCATGGGTCTGCGGCTCCATTTCAATCCAGGCTCAGACACCCAAATCTTGCCTGAGCTGTGCTGTAGGCATACCTTGGCCCCATCCTGTCCCCTGCTGTCCTGGCTCACTCACTGATTCTCCTGGATGGTCTCCAGCCTCTTCTGTTGCTCCCAACTGGACCCGCCGGATGGACTCCAGACCCAATTCATCACCTCACCTTGGCTAGAGCTGTCGATGGGACCTTGTTACCTGTACCCAGCTCTGCCCATCCAGCTCAGATGCTGCAGGACTCTGCCCTGGTTGGTAAGGGCACTGCCTGTGCTGGGGTCATTGTGAGCACACAGCCTGTCCCCCTCACGGTGCAGCCCCGCTCCTGCTGCTCCCTGACACTAACAACCACTGCAGCATGACAGGGACCTTCTCCTCAGCACTCCCTGGCATCAGAGAAGCCGCCAGTTAGGAGTCCTGGCATGTTTACTCTTTTAGCACCTGTAACTAGTGGCAATAATAGCAGCAATAGCGGTGAGATCCATGAAGGGTCTGCCATCTAAAACAGGTATGGCAAACACATCAAAGACATGAAGCAACAGTCTTCTGGGAGCATGGAAGAGATCAGAATGAAAAAGGAACTGCTATTGGAAGAAGTAGGGTATGAGGAGGACAGCATTGGTGAAGTCTGATGAAGAAATTGGAGAGTATCTCAAAATCAAGACTGTGCGGAAAACACAAAGGAGCTGTGCCAAAAGACTTGAGACATGAGCAGGGAGCTTGAAGATGGCTAGAATAATACTGGGTGCTCCTTTAGAGACAGGACCATGCATGAGGTAACCTAACATAAGCTGCCCTTTGGTGAGATATGGAAGATTATGTACACAACCTGCGTTGCAAGTTTCTCTGAGGCACGATGACTCTGCGGAGGAAAAGTATCAGGATCACTGGGTTTCTCCTCACTGCGCAGAAGGAGTGACTGCTGAAGAGCAAACCTGTTACTCGCTAGCCATCTGACATATGTGTTACAGCCAGGGCTTGTCACAGTTCTGCTTTGCCAAGGTGGCACGAACGTGCATCTACCCCATGCAACAAGGACAAGCCACAGAGGCAGCAAAACTGTGAAGCCCACTACTGAACTTCCATCAAACCCTGGCTTTCATCAGACCTTCTTGGGGCCTTAACAAAGAACTGTTATACTTGTGGCTCACATTTTGCAGGAATAAGACCTTAATCTACCCTTCTTGTCCAGCTCCTTATCTCCCCCTTTTCTGCCTGTTTTGCAAGGTGGCAGTCATTTATCCTGGGTGGAGGAGAGACTAGAAAGGATGTCACGTCTGTAAGAAGATATATAAGTAAATGAATAAACAAGTCTATACATATATATGCATAGGAACATCCCATGCCTAGGAATATCCAAAGCATCACAACTAACTGCTATATAAGTAGTGACCCACTATACATCGGTCACTACACAGACTGAAGAGCACAGGGCAGCCCTGCACTGCTCGGCAGATCTCTCCTGTTATCTCAGAACCACTTGTCCAGGTCTATGAAATTTTAACACTGCATCTAATCAGAGCACATATGCATACTCATTACTTACACACAACAAATTCAAAGAAACTGGAACCACTTATGACAATAAATGTTGGATTAACCTTATTCAGGCAAATTATTTCATTTTAACATAAACAATCACATACTATTATTTTAATTTTTTTTCCCAAGAAATTTTATTTCTATGCCTGCAAAAGAGAGTGAGCATAGCCATATACCGTGTCCCACAACTGAGCTGTAACACTCTTTCAGTGCCTGTCACTTTTTAAAAAGGGGTCATTCCATGCACACTGTTCAATTAAATTGCTGTATCTCTGGAACTGAGGTTGGAGTTTTACAGAAGCCATAACACAAGCATCATGCAATTTAAGTGTATTTTACATATTTATATTAAAATATACTGAATTTAGATACATGTACATTTCCATAGCTGTCCCTATCAGACCCTCAGGAATCTTCAGCTAAACTATTTTAGTCAAGATGCCTTTCAGGAATTTAATGTAAAACAGGCACTGTGCGAACTCAGTCAGTGGGCATGCCACATATATATATATATATTTTGACCATAAAAAGTGCAAAAGTTCACTCACTCTGTTAGTTTTATCCCACTCTCGATTAATGTTGAACATTTTAACAATTATGTTCTCTGCCGCTGTTAGAAATACACACATGCATGCTTTGTATTTTTTTCAGAGGTGCTCTAGCATAGAGCTTGTCTTGTTTTCTGCCAACATAGATGCTATAAAATCATGCTTGATTCCGTTTACTTCTTTCCTCCCCTCCCCTCCCTTCCTCCCTTTTCCTCAGCCTTATCCTCCTCCATGTTCTTGGGTGGGCAGATTCATGGGGAGACTTGGTTTTTAGTATAGCCACCACCAGGCAGTTTGCTACTCTCCTGAAGCACATCTGGGCTTTATATCAGGCCTTTAATTAATCCTCAGTGAAAGCCAAGCTATGACATTTTGACTGGGCAGGCTCCAGTTTTGGACAGGTCTTGATTTATTGCGACTGAGTCTCAACCTACTTTGATTTATTTCAGCTTTGGGGAGGAGGGCAAGCACTGAACAGAAAAAGCACTGTTGGATGCAGAACATGTGATGCACGTAAAGGACCTCCAGAGTACTGTGGCCCAAATGACAAACAGCTCAGACAATTTGCAATAGAAATAAAATAAAAAAAGCCCAAGTGATGAGAAGATTTTGGTGAAAGCAATCACTTAAAGCAACAGCAACCACCACTACCAAAAAAAGCAACAACAAATAATAAAAGGCTTAGTGAGCTAGAATCAAACTGTTTGGCAGAAAGTGCCAACGAAGGAAGCCCATGGTTTATCTCTAAGTAAACAATAAATCCCTGGTCACTCGTTAGTGTTAATCATGCCTCTCATCTGCATTCAGCTAAATACAGAGAGGCAGGACCAATGCTTTCCTGATGCGTCGCTTTCAAAGAAAAGTATGTTCTGCTATTGTGTGCCAGCTCAACTTGGGTGAATGTCCTTTTGCAGGTCTCCCTCTCTAACCCTCTCTAACTGCATCGTGCATGGCATGCAATGTGCCAAGTCTTCTGGACAGCAAGAACAAACGCAACCAGAGCCAAACTGTTCATGTAAATAAAGCAAAAACATCACAATAATAGGAGCCACTGAATAACAAATCCAATTGGCTCAAGGTATAAAGCTTTATTGTTTCTATGGGCAGGCTTACTCTCTTACCTAGGCCCTTCTCTTGTCCTGTTTTAATTCAAATTCTGTTGGACAGATAACTCGGCAAGTTTATTCTGAATACTGCTGTAGCTACTTCCAATTAATTCCTGTTGCGTGTACACACGAAGAAACCCAGTATCTTGAAAGTTCTAATGAAAAGTAATTTTATTGTTTTCCTTTAAGCACTTTTGTTAAAAATCCAAATACCCTGATTTCTCCCGCCCTTGTACTTCCTTTTCACCAACTGAAATTCAGTTTTTGTTGTTGTTTTTTTCAACCCTCTAACTATGGGAACTAGAGGATTTATGGCTCTATCAAAAAAGAAGAAAGAGTGAAGTTCCAGCAACCAAAAAACAAAAAATTTTTAGTCTAAACAAACTGGCACTTTTTATTTGTTGACATGTATCAGGCCCTGGTGCCTAGTGAACCTTTAGCAGAAAGGATGTTTTTGTTAAAGACGCGGCACCTGCTGCTATTAAAATTTCAGTAACACCTCAGATGTTACCTCAACAGTCCCACACAAAGTCTTGGGAGGACAAATCTTTGCACTCCTGTTATTCCCTGTAACACAAGACAAAAGGACCAGCAATTCATACATGAATATGCTGGCTTGCTCCAAGGCATCTGTGTTACAAAGCAGAAGAGGACACAAATCAGGTATGAAAACATTATGTGGGTTGTCTTTAAAAACATTAAAACCGAATGATTGAAGACATTAGTAAAAAGACACCTATGTGTTAATTTTTAAGTTTCAGGGTGAAATCTGGAAGAAAGGTCTACTGTACTTGGTTGATCAGACAGATTCCTGTGTAAGTTAAGGCCACAGCCCAGTTGTGAACTTTGCCACCAAGCAGGTAAGCAGTAGGATTCAAATGACCATCTAGCTTAAGATGACTTGGGTCTTCTGCTAATTGAGAAGTAACTACATGGCACGGGTGTTCCCAGTCTCATCTGTGTCACATTGACTAATCATCTGTAAAAAAGATGCATTTATTTTAGCAGTGGTAGGCTGGTAGGCCTATTTGTGCTGGTAGGCTACACAGGGAATCAGTGTTTGTTGTCTTGTCCTCTAACTGGGTGAGCAGGCTGAGCTGGCTTTCTGTGCCTAATACAAAGTTACTAATTCTGCAGAAATGCAGAATACTCATATGCCAGTAAATGGGATCCTACAGAGCCAGTCCCTTGTAGTTTCAGGAGTAGAAGTCAAATTACTGTTAAGGACAATTCTCAAGTCAAACTGTTCTACTGAACACATCCTCATCTCTCTTCACTCCATAAGAAACCAAATTGTCAACATCTAATGTAAATATTTGCTATTTTCTGTGTGTGTTTTTGTTTTGTACTGCACTCAGGTTGGAGAGTTTCAGGCTCCTTTCACAGGCAGAATCAAGCACGTTGGCAGCTGGTGGCTCACTTTGGCCCAAGACCACGAGATGAGAACACAGCATTCCCCTATCAACTAGGGTCTTAATCCTCATCTTGCATTGCTGCCACATCATCCCATATGAGGACGAGGCATATCACCATCAGCTATGCTCCTCCTGAGTATAAATCTGCTTTTCTCTGCCAGACAGTGCTCCTTCTAGCTGCTGCAGAGCTGGCTGTGGGTGGGATTCCAGATGCTAGCTTGCATCCTCAGTCCGAACACCACAATTTTATTATTGTTTACAGGCAGTTTTATTTTCTAGCTTTTATCCGCCTTCATGAAATATAAAAGTTTGTGTGATTTTTCCTTCCAAGAAAGTGTAATAACACTGTAAGCTCCAGCAGTACTTTCTAATACCAACACAGCAGGAATTTGCAGTGACAAGGTAGTAGGCTGTTTCACTGAAAGAGACTTTATATGAACCAGCATCCCAGTGAAACCCCATATCTAGGCAAAAAGGATCACTTTAAGATACTACTAATAAAACTATCAGCTTAGTTAGGAGTCAACTGTTTTGCAGGCAACTCCAGAACATAAACAACTATTCATGACATTGCTAAGATAGTGTTTTCAGAATTTGGATTTTTTTTCCCTAACTTGAAATATTTATGACACATTGTATTTAAATGATCAGACCGCTACAAATCAGTGCAACTAAATGCCTATCATCAGTGTGCAATTTCATTACACAATTTGTTTACAAACTTTATATGAATACATTAAACCAAGGGAATTGAGGCTTGTTTTTCTTTACTGCATATTGTATTTTAAAGGTAAATGTCAAATGTGCATGATTCTGCTACATTTAACATTATTTTCTGTAATCACTCCAAAATGAATGTGGTAACAATGATGATTAATTTACTTTCGTTCTGGGTGGACTTTTTACTCAAACTTGTTCTTTTGCCAGCTACACTTTTACACATGTGCCTGTTGGTTTTACACTGCCCTTCTTTAGATGTGACTTTATGAAAATCAGCAACAAAAAAGCCTTCTTTGAGGAAATTCTAATTTACTTAATTACAAGGAGTGGGCAGTTGTGCACCAATTTCATCATTCTGTCGTACTTGAGGCTGAAAATGGGAACAGGTGAAAACTCTTTATTATGCTTCCTGTTTATACTGGTAATGCATTAAATGGAATTTTAATGTCTCCTGAGGTCACTTTTGGAGCCAAATTGTGGCTTTCCCTATCACAGGTGTACTGAGTAACTCTGTGCGGGCACAGAGCCTCTTTCTCTTCTGCTGTCCTGTGCCTCCCCACGCATAAATGTAAGATGCAATGGATGAAGTCAAGTCCCACCAAAGTCAATAATTGTATTATTAGAACAAGATTTCACTCCAAACCAATTCCTGCAGTTGGTTTGCAGCATGCTCGGTCCTCTGGCTTGCTAGGAGGACAGGGAGGGAACACACAGCCCTACAGTCCTCTTGGGGCTTGTGCATTTCACACACGTGCTCTCACCCTTTATTGCTATCTGGATCAAATAGAGTATTTTCTAAAATGTTTTCTTAGCACCCATATTTGTAAGACTCCATTAAAATGCTGTACATTATATGAAGTGTTACATTAAGTGTGCTCGGATCATAGGAACTTGCATAAACCTCCAACCAACACCAGTTCTAAATTGTTACTCACCTGCTCTTGAATTACTTTAAAAAGAAAAAAAAAAGATTCTCCTAGAGATGAGGCACCAGATAATACAGTCAGCCTAGAAAAGTTCCTTGGAAGGCAAGCTCCTTTGTGCTCCACCTTGGCATTGCCAGAAAGCAGAGCACAGCTGCTCCACGGCAGACTCCTCCTTGCAAACCAGTATTATTTCTGCTACCAGTACTATTGATTCAGAAAGCCACGCTCCAGTGCTGCATGCCACAGTTATGGCATGGGAGTCACTGGAAAAGGTTTATGAGTTATTATGGGCTGAAATAAAACATCAAATAAACACATACATGGAACATGCACAAATAGGAGCAGTGGTGATATTCCCCAGCTGCAGCCTGAATACGGCACTTAAAATATAACCTCCTCTCGGCATGGGGGTTCAAGAGCAAGGCTGCCAGCAACCAGATGATGATGGTGGTAAGAGGCACAGTGTGCAGAAGCAGCCAAGCATCTCTTGGGCTTTTCCTTGTCAGGAGACAGACCTATCATGTCTTGGTCTGTCACGTAGCCTACAGACCATCCTATCTCATGCCTCCTGACACCTTTCCAATAACCTGAGATACGCTTGCAATCTGGGAGATGAACAGTTTTAGACAGGCAGTATTTTTAATATATATCTACCTCGGATATAAGTAATAAGACTAGCAATAAAATGAAAAGGGTATACTTAAAATATTTCTCCCTTGTCAATTATTTCCCCTTTAAAATGAATATGATACATTAAAAACCTGATGCTTACTGAATTTAAAACACCTCAGAGGAAGAGAGAAATTCCCACCAGATATGGAAAAGTAGGGTTTGTCTGGAAATAAATGCAGCATAATAAATTAATGATGGGGGGGGGGGGGGGAAATATGCCCGTATTGCATAAGGAAAAAATACTGCATTAGCAACACAAAGCATTATTTTCTCTTGTAAAATAAGGCACAGTACAGCAAGACTGTATGATTTGTACCAACTTTTCATTATGTCAAAAGCAACATGTGTGCCTGGTATTACAGCATTAGGGTTGCCTTGATAAACTGTTACTGTGTAGAGTAACATCTCACTTGATAGAGGTTAAGGCAGAAGTAGGAGTTAATGCTCTACTAATACAATTTACTGCTCCTTAAAGAAATCTGTAAAGTGCACTTGGAAGAAAGAAAACCTCTTGATATTAAAAAAAAAAAAAATCAAACCCATTTGCAGATCAAGAAATAACACACAACTTGCACTAGAAATATCAGCTTCTAAAAAGTAAAAAGCTTGTTATTAAGAGCAAAGTTAGAGAGTAAGAATATTTTCATAACGGTGCCTGTTCTTTTAATAGAAGAACAACATGAATGTAAGTAACATTGGTGCAATGAGAAGTCGGCTCAACACCCAACACTCCTATGGACCCAGCAGTTCAGGCAATGGCTCACAGCAGGGGCTCTTAGCTGGAGGTCACGGTTCTTTGAGGTTTCAAATGGTTGAGTTTACCCTGCTTTTCTCATGCTATTGAACAAGAGAGAGGAGGCTAGGCAAAATGTGCCTAGACTGCATTCAACTCTACAAAAAAAAACCCTCATAACTTGTCCTTGCAGACAGGCAACTTTTCACATGAATAGTTAGGGATCCCCTAATTTTGCTTCCTCAAATCCAATACCAGAGATCCTTTAATCCCACTGCACAACAGAAAATGTAGAAAGCAGATACGTGGGCCTGCTCAGTTAAGAAACACCAACAAAATCCTTATTTCACTAGGAGCAATGAAATGGCCACCAAGCTTGCTAGCACCAGGAGTTGCCCTGTGCATCAGCAGGGTGTGCGGGGAAGGACAGCTCCTGGGCTCCCCTGCACCAGTCAGCCTCCACCTGCACAAAGAAGGAAGGACTGGAAGGGTTTGAGGGAACCACCAGCTGTTTTGCACAGCCCTCATGTAAGCTGCAGGCACAGACAATGTCAGGGATCCACTATTTACTTCATTATCCTCTTCCATGGCTGCAGGCAAATCCATCCCAGCCACACTGCTGAGCTGACTGGGGACCGGGGGTAAGAAAACACCATCGTTGCTCGCCTACCTTGCAAATGTAATGCTCCTCATACTCCTGAGGAAACAAAAAATTGCTCTTGTTGCAGAAATCACACGGACTTTGAAAGGAAGAGAGAGAGGAGTCAAGCACGTGACAGCAATAAGCTTTCTTCACATACTTAACCTGGTAACCAAGTCAACCGTCCCCAGGGGAAGCTTAATGTTGGCCAAAGAAGGCCAACTGAAAAGTTCAGCTGCTCTATCTTTGGACCATTAATGTTGGTTGTTAGGTCAAGGCTTCATCCAAAAACACCTACAGCTAAAATTCAAGTATTTCTGCTGAAACTAAAAGTGGCATATTAAGTGCACCCTGTGGGTTTGGGGAATGTTTCCCACTCAAACAAACAAAAAAATCGTATTTTTTTTCCATACCCAGATCAGGAAAGAACAGTCACTCTGCTGATAGCCAGTCTTCTTAATAATACACAGAATATTAACAGCTAGAGTACAATAAAAGTGAGCCCTGACATTTTAATTTATCCTCTGAAATATTTCTTCTTTCAGTGGAATGACCTGAAATCATTGGAGGGCTAAAAACTTTGGTTCTGGGAATGCACTGCGCATGATGTTTTACTGGCTTCATTTCAAATGAAAACAATTACTGTATAATGAGGATGTTACCACACAGACATAACACCATCAACTATTTTTGACTTCCAGTGTAAATTGAACCATTACGGGGTTTTAAAAATGTCCTCATTAAAGCTTAATGATCTGTTTTAAGGGATTTTTTCCCCTTATTAAAATTAAAACCAACTATGCTATACAGCTTTCTCAGAATGTGGTGCATTACTCTAAGATTCAAATAAATCTGTAAATCATAGATTAGTTAATAAAAAGAAACTATCTGGGTTATTACAGGTGGGGCTGGTAGCAGTACCTGTTATTAATGTTGCCTAACATTTGCCAATAAAAGATGCTGTGTCCTGTTCTTTAAAATGTTGCCAAATACCATCTGACGGAATAAAAATTTTCTGAGTTCAAAGGTAGACACACCTGGTTGTAGGTTTTGGTTTTTTTTTTTCCTTCCCCCATCCCCCCACCCCCACTCCCAACCCCCTGACAGGAAAAAGAGCAAAGAAAGGAAGGAAAAATGTCAGTGGAAGTGATTCACCTGATTAAAGAGCACATTTAATCTGTATTAACTCCCCCATAAACCTGAATAATTTTTTTCCATGAACTTGGGGTTTGCTTGTTGTACAGTAAGTATGTGAAATTTTGCATGTAGAGGGCTAGAGAATGTTTATGAGAACATTTCCATCAAATTTGCTCCGAACTTGCCCAATTCATAAGCTTTGTGTGGACTAAAATGGAAAAAAAAAAATTAAAAATCGTGGTTTACATACACTCAGGAGAGACTTGTGAGACCTTTGCTGTTAAATTTTGTGAAGATTCACTTTACGATGAACACGCTCCATCCCGTGATGGAGCAGTGGTTTCCCTCCAGGCACAGCTGCAGCCTGGAGCAGCCTGTCTGGTGTACTCACTCCTTGGGTCCAGGCAATCCCGTCTTCCTCATGAGATTCATCTCTTTCCCACAGTCTCATCTGCAGTTGCCCCAAGTTAAAACCACCACAAGACTGACTGGAAGGTGGAACAGACCTTTTTTTAAAAAGTTTAGTTTGTTTTCAACCTGGTCTTACATTGCCACCTGCTAATGAGTAAACATTAACCTGCAGCATGCATTCATGTGGACTGCAATGATGGTATATATACTGCATCATATAGTTTCTCTGCTGGCACCTATATGTTTTCTTCCAATCCTATCACAAGTAAGTATAGCTCCTAAACATGGACCCTGTCATAATTTTACCTGTTTTTCCATGCATTGTCAGGCAGAGCAGAAAACTTAAAATCATAGGAACACAGCATGCATTTAAAGTTGCTTATAAAAAGTGCTTTAATTTGGTACTTTACAAGAAGAACATGCTGCAAAAGCAGAATTTGTCAGGAGGACTCTTGTAGTTGTGTTAGTTGAAGAGATACTGCATTCAAGCTACAATGGCATAATAAGTCAGTCTCAGAAATATGACAACAATACATAATTTATCAATCTGGAAACCTTATACTTGAAAGAAGCCTTAGTCTAACCTCTCCATCACTCCAATTAAATTGTAAGACCACCACTGTTACAAGACCACTTAGAAAACCACCGGGGTGGCCTTGACAATAATACACATATCATTGTTGAGGCACAGGAAACTAAACCAGATGGTTTTGCTGAGGAAAGCACTTTTTTTGGCTTTGTAAAGCCTAAAAACACTAACAGGTCAAACACAAAAGTGGTGAAAAAGAAAGCTAAAGGAAAATTTATGTAAATAATGAAAAAAAAAATTTTTTTTACAATTATATTCCCCTCACAAAAATGGCTGCAAGAAAATAAAAAGGGGGAAATGGTGCTGTAGTTCTGAAATAGATCAGGATAGTTTTCTGAAAGGAAAATGTCTAACAGCAACACTTACAGTAGGCACTGCTGCTGGAAATCAGTACCATATGATGTGCATTAGACTGAACACCTACATATTGTAATTAAAACCCTTTTCTTTCCTTATTTTTATATTTTAAATATGGAGACCATTCATCTCTATTGTAATAAACTTCCTTTCTTGTTCAATCTCTTATTAGCAATCGTATCAAACTCAAAGAGAAAATAGCACATACATGCATCTCTCAAAATATATGAAATTGAAAATAATTTCCACAAAATCATCCACGCACAAACAGAAACATATATTCACATACATACACATATGTATATAGGTGGTGTGTATGCACACATGTATAAAGCATGTTTAAATTTTCTCACTTATGCTGTAGTTGTTTAGCATCACATTATATACAGACTTCAGCATTTCATAAACCATGAAAGACTTGCATTTGTTTTGTTTTTCTTTAATGCAGACATGATCTACAAGAGTAAAATTAAGATGATAGCGTGTTACTCTGCTGGGAATTGCAACTATTCCTAATATTCAAGAAGTCTAATCTAAACTACATGTGCTGAAAGAAATGTATTACAAGCTCTTTTATTGTGCAGCCTTATTTACCAAAATGTAATCTTTTATTTGGCATTAAAAATGAAAACTTTTACTATCACAGTTGTTCTAAAACATGTTCTCTCTTCATAAGGGAAGGTTTGCCCATATTTTCAAAATCTGAAAGATGTTTGAGAATTATACCTACATTTTGCTGGCATCAAATCATGCTCTAACTGAAAGAAAACATTATTATTTGAATATCAGTTTTTTCTCTGCTTGGGACAATGGAGAAGAAATGTACACTGAGGAGAGCTTCGCTATATGTTTTTTGTTTATGACAGTTCATTTCGGTACTGCTCGGAAATATCCTTGGAGAAAATGTTCAGTCTTCAGTCTGACTCCCAAGTTCTTAACTAAAACCAGAGAGTTAAAAGAGTGGAGCCTGATGGAGCCTACCTAGACAGCAATAAAGAGAGAGAAATGACAATGGGGTGTCACAGGATCCTTTTTGGATTCTGCATGAGACACACGCCTGTTTTGTGGCCAGTGACACCGTCTACTACCTCATATCAAGACCTGAACTGTTTTGTAGGGTTGGAACATTTCAGTTGAGGTGCAATGTGTCCAAATAATTTACTAAAACAATGGCATCATGAATTGACTCTGGCAACCCACTTATCTATGATGTCTTTTCCCTATAGACTCAACCAGAGGGAAGACAATCTTTACTTCTTTTTGGACCTGCTGTTTCAGCACTCTCATTGTGTCACAAAGAAGTGGCTCTACTGCAAATGCCACTGGCTATGGGTCAGTGTTGGGTGAACTTTGCAAAGTGATTTGGCATCTTTCATTTGAGACCAGTTATCTGTGCTGTGGTCATTTACATTGGCTGTACCATATCCTAAGAACTGGATCATTATTTGCATGGATGATTGAACATACTACTGTGGTCAAATGCGACTTCCTTTATCCTGGACACATCATACCTCCACATGTCCAAAGAATTTACATGAGGAAATCAAAGAATATTCTGCCATTGGTAAGTGTGTACTTCCTTTGGGAAGACGTTGCTTTCTCAAAAAGCATTTCAGCATGAGGCTTAGTTCCACATCTCATAAAAAGGACAACAGATTTTTAAACTATTAGAAAGAAATTAAGGTGGAATAGTCATTTTCTCTGATACATATACTTCTAGAAAAGATACTGCTTCAGCAAGTACCTGTCAAGAGTTTTACGAATGTTCAGTAGTTGTTCCAAAGGAGTACAGTCTACCAAACTTTTCTCCAAAAGGTTCATGCAAGCCCTGCTGCTCTCACAATTACTTCACCTGGATAGCAGCAATAAGATAATCAGTTCAGTGGATCATCACATCAATCAGAGCAGACTGGATATAATTTTAAGATCAATTTGGCTTAACTGACCCATTAATTATCCCAGCTCAAGCAAGCTGATGGAAAGAAAAAGTTCTCATTTGCAAATAAACAAAATACACTTGAGTACCTGCATGGCTCAAAAATATTTACCCTCATACTCAAAGAAGTCCAGCATTGAGCATTTAAAATTATTTCTTAGCTTCTATTAGAAGTGATTAACTTTGAGCATAAAAACTAAGCAGTAAAAAGGGAAAAACAATTTTCACTTCAGTCCATAACAAAAGGGTAATCCTCATTTAAAAGCATACCTTTAAGTTCATGAGCCAATCTCATAGCTATACGAGGTATTGATAGTTGCACAGACAGATATAACTGACTTTCTTTTTATAACCAACAATCCTCAACAAAGCAAGACTCTCACAAGCAAGTATTCCGCTGGGCTGATGAAAGGGTGTATCAGAAAAAACTTCGAGTCTGATCAGACTAAGGTAAAATGTATCTCAAAAGATGCTACATCCTTAACACGCCAAGAATACAACAAAACAGAACTAGAAATGCCTTGGCCAACATTCTTGCTGGCTGAATCCTTTTCTTATGCACAAGAGTAAAGTAAAATTTTAAATAATTCTGTCTGGCAAGAGTTTTTATATTTAAAGGTACACACAAACATACAAGAAGGGATTTCCCATAACAGAAATGGTAGCAGCTGTCTCCAAGGGTCAGTCTCTACTTATTAGAATGGTGAGTAGAAGAATCATGAATAAAAGACCAGGTGATGCTGACTGGAGATTTAAACACAGAAGGCATCGCTGTAAATTAGATTTTACTATCTGAATTCTAACATGCACAGAACGGTTTAAGACAATAAAAATGACTGTGCATTTTCTTATGCATTTAATCACAAAGTAAAGCATGAATCAGCACCGGTACCAATTAAAAAAAAAAAGTAAGATGGAAAGTCTCTCTTTAAACAGTTTCTTAATGTGCTCGGTTGGACTGTACAATAACTTACTATATTACTTACTTATAAACTGTTCTTTTCTGCTTTGTTTTTTTTACCTTATTTAAATATAAATTAATGGAAGCTGATTGCCATACATTTAGAATATCAAATGGTCCCCGATTTCACCATGAATTTAGACACATGCTTGATTTTAAGCATTTGACTAGACCTGTAATTAATTGAATTGGAGCCAATTATGACCCAACTATGAGTCCTCTGTAATTATCGCTTGAAATACTGCTGGATTTCTATTGAAGGCAAAAGAAAATATTTCTGATCTGTATGAATACTTAAAGACTATTAAAACTTAATAAAGACTATTAAGACTTGCTTTTTTTATTTTTGTAAGAGATATATTGGTAGGCTTTTCCACAGCATTCATCAGTGCAGTATTTCTGCTCTCTGCACAACACTGAGGCGTGGGCAGTGAAACTGCAGAAGGCAACCTGAGCATCAGCGGGTGATAAAGAGGAAACTGACGGAAAGGGAGAAAAAGCCTCAGCTGTTGAGCTCTAATACAAACTTGCTCTTTTCCCAGAGCCACTTTCCAACATGACTATGTTCTGTTTGTTGGCTATCCTGTTACATCTTTACAAATAAATGTGTCTATTGCATCCCCAAGAACAACACTTCAAGGTTTCAGTTGCAGGTATACCTTCACAACTTCATTTACAGTATTTAGCATGTAGGAAATTGAAAAAAACAACCAACTAGTGATGGATTGATGGGCATTTTTTTAATGGTCCAAGTTAAATGTTTCTGAGAATCTATATTTATTTGAAATAAGACTCTTGGCTGAGTGTCTGAGGAAATTTGTATGATGCCTTGTGTTTTATACATGGCATAGAAATGAGTCGGACTGTTAAGGCTTGCTATTGTACTAATATTTGAAAATACCTAGCAGATGGTTTACTAGAACTTTCTGCAACAAATAAAAAGTATAAGTTACCCTCACAAAACAAAATAGCACACAGAAGATTCATGTATCAATAGCGCTGATATATTGTTTTTCCTCTTCCAACTCAGTGGCATTGATCGCCATCTCTAATACCATCCCATGAGACTTGTGCTGGATCTCAGTAGAGTAAAAATGGAGAAAGGGGGAGTAAGAGGCAGCAGCAAATTCTGCAAAAATGTTAAGAGTTACTAATATAATTTTAGGATATAACTAATAATCTCTCTCCCCCCCCCCAAATTTTCACTGCCTACTTATTTCTATTTTGTTCTCTTCAAACACTGAATGGAAATCTTTCTTTCTAGTGAGTTAGATTTCCCAGTTTTCATTCACCACCACAACGCCGCTGTACCTGATTTTCCATTCTTGCAGATGGCAGTTCAAGTCCCAGCTCAAAAATCTGATCAAACACATATTCCAACTATTCTCCTCTGATATGAGTCTATGCTTAAACATCAAACTTCTGAATCATCTGCTACTAAAGCTGACCTCAACCCACAGCTAGCACTGAGCACGCTGGCAGCCCATCCCTTGGTGGGCACCTACATGCTTCAGTGCAGGCACGAACTTCCATGCTTTACTGTATACAGAAGCATTTGCCTAAAATCACAGTGGCAGTTGGATGAACACATGTAATCAAAGCTCAGGAGTCCTGACTTCTGCTTGTGCTTTGTAACCACCAGACCTTCTCCATTCCAATACATACAGGATACAATCTCTCCACAAAGTCAATGCGAGTTTGGTCATCAACTTTCATGAGATCAGGAATTGACCCATAATGTTTTATAAAACAACAAAAAGGAATGTATTTATGGTTTTATTATTATCCCTAATAAGGAAATAAGGAGAAAGAAAACACAGTACATGGTCTAGTCTATATGCACGTGTTACTTGTATTAATATCAATGGGATTTAAAAGTACATATGGAGACGATAAGATATATCCCTATGTGTTCAGCCATATGCTTAAGGAAGCTCCCCAAATGCTTGTAAATACAATCATGCTTTCTAACACACTATGTATTTATTTGAACAACGTTAAATCTCTAAGCCCTACTTTCCAGTCCATTAAAGCCGCAAATAATTGTTTATTTCCAGTTTAAAGTTACTCCCTTTTTTAGCCATTAAAAGGCTGCCTGTAACCACATTTCCACAATATTCAGGGAATTAGAGAATTGATAATAACTCTCCCATTATCCGAAGGGGTACCTCTCCAAGAAGAGAAATACTCAAGGTGAACTATATTTTAGTGAGGAATTCTTTCCAGAAGATTTTGGGACAGGCCCAAAACATGTAACTGAAAGGTCTGGAATGCTACTTATGCAACAAACGCGTTCGTGCTGTAGACCTCGGACAACTACATTACTTCTGGAGGCCAAAGGCCTTGAAAGCTAGTCATTCTTCTGGATAGACTTGTTTTCATTTCCTTTTTGTTTTTAAAGGTTTGAACACAGGGCAAGGGTCTGACCCATCAGGCACAAGAGGGTTATTTTGGATTTCGTTTATGGAAGAAGACATCAGAATTCATCCCACGATTTATGATCTGTTGGCTTGGAATGAGATAGCCAAAGTATTTATGGAATATCCAATGCCTGTTAGCAAATTATGCTCATTATGTTCATGCAACCAATCATTTTATTTGGCTTATCTTTTACTTCCTTTCAGTTGAGACTTTGTAAAAGATTTTATGAACACTCTTGTCTATAGTTTTATCTGTTAAAAAGATGATTGGGATGTTTTACTACTGGATTAACTGCTTTAACTAATATTGTAGCCACAAATATAAAACAATAGTCATGGAGGCATAGTCATGACATTCATGGTGCCCTTACCACCTTACATGCAAACACAGTACAGAACCAAAAGCCATCCTTATTTATAGCTGGCTGCCAAAAATCACCTTCTTCGCTTACTTGATGTAACCCTTTTAATACCAAGGCGATATGACTGTTTACTTTTTTTAATATCATCCAGAACAAAAGTTTATACTGTGGTATTACAATTTTGTTTTCTTGTTGTTTCTTTTTGACCATGATCAAGATTTGAGAGCTCAGCTTTTATTTTACCTTTTAAATCTCAACTTATGATAAAAATCCCGAATCAGACTTTTTTCCTACTGAAATACTTATTTCTTTGTAATATAGAAAAACAAAACAAACAGTCATCATCTTTTTAAACTACATCAATGAATGGTGAAGCCAAATCCGGTTTCCCAGCAAGGAATTATTAAAAGACAGGAATAGTCCAATGACCACAGGAAATCTTTAAGCACCAAAATGGGGACAAAAGCCTCCTGGGGAAAGGACAATATTTCCTACATAGTCATTCATGTCTCCTTGTAATACAATACAGGGGTATTGTTTGTTTGTCTGCTTAAGTAGATGCACAGAATAAAATTAGAAACAAATCCTGACTACGAAAACATTTCAAACACTAGGTGCAGGCACATGCGTTGTAATACCTGCCATCATAACTATGTTGTGATGCTTCTTTCTAATGTATAACCAGCTAGACCTTTGATCATTATTCTTGCCTCATTATAATAAAGGCCACCAACCTCCAGCAGGATCTTGGACTTCAGGTCGTATTGCATCTTGCTGTGATCTTAATATTGGTCATAAAATTTGTAAAACAATAGGAGAAATACTCTAAAACAGATCCACTTTATAGTCAGCCCCCTCCCCCAAGGAATTCAGTCAAGGAATGTAAACCCAAAGATTTATTTTTCTGTTCAGGTCATGCTTGGTGTAGACTGCTGTGTTACTAAATTCCCTAGTCTGAAATCAAGAGCAAGGCAAAGTTAACAGGCCTCAATAGGCAAAACCAACTTGAGATAGCCCTCTGTGGACCATGACCTGAAGTTACAGCGATGAGCATTATCCCCACCATGAAGATGATTCAGAAAAAGGTATGTGGCCCACAGCTTACCTCAACGTAGTCCCTGGCATGGCCCCAGTCTCTCTTAGCATCCAGATTGCCCAGGCTGAAACAATCCAGCTGTCCGAGGTGAATCTTTGCTACCGATCGACTAATTTTTCGAGTAACAAAGTTGGATCCTGGAATAGAAATAAAAGGTAGTATCAGCATAGTCACAGTGGCAGATAACTGGCCACAAGAAACACCTGATATAGCTCAGCATGTGGTACTTTCAGTCTTCATTCAGTCCCCTCACACCACCTAGATCCATGCCATCTTTTATCATTTGAGTAGGATAAGAAGCTTCCAGTGCAAGTGTCACGTTAGCTGCACTTTCACAGCAAACATCTCTCTTTGTGGGACTTCTTAAGCATTCCTAATTTGCTGCCTCAGTATTCAGTCCAGGCATAAAGCCAAAGAAAATCATTTGGAATGTCAGTTCTTAAACACAAAATGCAAAAGGTTACATAAAGAAGACAGACATCTTAGACCACCCTCAAGTTTTTTGTTGCCGTTTCTTTTTTCTTTTTTATTTTTAAGAAATGCATGTATCTAAATAAATTAGCTTATTAATAAAAATAATTGACACTATCCAAATACTACATATTCTCCGAAGGACTGTAATGGTTAAATGCGTTCTACTTTTCTAGTTATTTAGGATTCTTTGTCCCCCAGGTTCAGCGAGATCATGAAATTGTGATTTCAACTTTATCAGTTGAAGGCTGTACATTATTTTATCATATTTCTGTATTTTGTTCACTGCATTGCTTTGGAAAATTTGTGTACCCATTTCTGCTCCCTGTAGAGCTGCTTTAAATAAGATTTCTTTCTAGTTATTTTCACATCTTGATTTTTAGATTATGATGGCTATATTTCTAAAATGTGGTCAACAGTCTCCTCAAAAGCAGAGGGATTTGAATTTAGACCATGAGTTCAGGCTAAGCAAGCCCAATGGCATTTGCACACTAATGAGCCACAAAAATTAAAATTACATGCCTTTTTAATAGCTAAAAAAAAAATGATTGAGTGGTGACAGATGATACCTCATCCAAATGGAAAGCAGGAAAGTTAGTGAAAATGACTGCACTTGTAAAACGCTCTTAGCAAATTTCAAAAGTCTTAAGTAGTGCAGCTTGTACATTCAATGCATATATATAGGTTTTTTCATTATGGAACTCTGCTCTTGAGATATGCGTCTCAATATTTTCTGTTTCCTGTCAAACAAACGATAGGCTGCTGCAAAATTATTAAATAACGTGAAGTGTCTTTTTCAGACTACTAATTTTGCCTGTAAAGTCGGGTGCTACAGTACCTTTTTGTGTCATTTGACTCTGCCAAAAGTAATAAAAATAAGAGCGCACCTGTAAGAACCATGTGGATTGAAGCAATTAAATAATTCAGACCTTACCACAGGATTAAGATAGAATTTTAATTTTCTGTCAACTGCTGAACTAATTGGAATTCCCGTTATTAGCCATTTAGAGTAAAACATCAGTTTGTGCTTGTTTTTTAAAGGATGAAAATCATATCATTTCCATATTCCCTGAAAAAGTCTTCATATATAAAGGAAGCTTACCAAATAGTGTTATTTGCAAAATTTCAGAAATAAAATATACTGGGGAGTCTTTTTTATAGCAATGTTCTTCAAAAATTGGACAAATGAGTCAACTGCAGCATGAAAGCCCAAGCCCTTCTTCCAGACTGCACCCTGCATACTCAACAGGAGAAATATGATTATACCAAAGATAAACAGTGCAAACCACAGGACCGACACTGTGACTCTGCTATTGCAATTTCTGAAAGCAAAGTACTGTGGTTCCCCTGTTCCTGGCTGGATGGGCTTGCAGTGGGAGTGGAGTTCTGGCTTAACAGAAACCAGTGACAGAGTCTCTTTGGCTTAGTCAGACTGGCACTTCTCCAAAGATTGTTTCAATTTTTTGTGTTGTCAAAGTGCTTTGAGATCTTCACACAGATTATTACTAATTAATTAAAAATAGATTCAAACTGATACACAAACATATTAGGATTAGCTCTGAAACTTCCTAACCTTCTGCACTGAAATAGTTTCAGTTTGCATTGTTATTCAGTAAATAACAGTTGAAGAAGCAGCTTTTCTTATAGGGTAAAGTATATGGCTTTATGTTCCAGACTGCAGCTGAGTAATAAGCAAAACTGGCCGCTTTCAACGCCACATTCCCATTTGCAGTAAAAGCATTGAGAGTTCTAGTCATCATCTGCATTAAAGCGAGTTTTACTGTCAACCTACACGACTAATGAACATCAGCTTCCATTTTGGAGCAACCACTTCCTCAGCGTAAAAAAAAAAGCGTATTAGGTTCTGTGTGTGTGAGAGAGAGAACTTTTATGCTATCAACTTAACTTGAAATATATGAAAACTACTGCACAAGAAAAAGTACATTCGTCTAGCACAACACAGCAAATACTAGTAACTGCTGTCTTCTTGCAGAGTCAACGATAACTGGAGAGAAATGATCTTCAAAGATCTTCGCCAAGCAAAATCAGAATATACCTCAAAAGGCTGAAATGAAGACTTAAAGAGCACCACAGTAAAAAAGCGAAAACCTTTGTTTTCCAGAAATATTCCAGTAAGGGTTCAACAAAATAATATCAAACCTCTTCTTGGAAGTGCCTCAGCATTAAAGTTGTGGAAGAAAACTATGCTACCGTTCATTCTAAGAAATGTGATTAGAATCTTTTTTCATGCAACCAAGGACTGAATGGCACATTTCAGAAGCATTTAAATGATATGGTTCATAAATAATATTTAAATACCGATTCTGTTCAAACACGGTATCTTAAAATATTCCATCACACCATATGTTTGATCCCATGCCATTAAATGAACATCATAACTAGAATTTAAGCTGATGCCCACTGGAGTCATACAAAATAGTTAAGGCTATGTCAGCATTTCCATTATAAAGCCCTGTCCTAGGGGTTTGCAATCGGGCTATAAAGTCTTGCTTTGGCCTGAAACTTAGCAGATGTAATGTCTCTTTCTTCAGGAGTGATTCTATCTAAAAGGTCTATGTGGAGGGCTACAGATATCTTTATATAACTGAATGCAAAGTACTTTTTGAGATGCAGAAATGGTTAGCTGCCTTCTTCCTCAGGAGGTATTGAGGACTTGCTAATGTTGAACTTACAAGAGCATTTTCCTCCATAGAATGACCAGTTAGTGCCAGCAAGAGTATCAATAGAGCTGATGGTGTGTTAACTACTTCACCCTTCGTGTTGATTTTCACTGGATCAAGATGATGCAGCAGCTAAAATGCCACCAGCTATCACATCTGAATAAGGCCTACTTTATTGTGCTACAAACATTACTAATTCACATGGAAACTTGGTGGTGGTAGCAACAGAAACTAGCTTCGATTGGCAGGGAAGAGAGATGTTTGAGTCCCACATTTGACTCCTGGCTTTGTACTGCTTCCTCAGTTCACAGAGGTTTTGTAAAACACGCCTCACTGCTCACACCTAGTACGAAAGAGCGTCGAGTGTTCAAAACACTATTAAATGTGTGATGTATTTTGACATATTTGAACGCTTTTTCAAAATGTGTGAGGGTGACGCAGTTCTGGGAGCTCACTGTCCTACAGTAACCAAGAGAACAGTCATTCTTTCTCCCTCGGTAGGGCCAAGCATGCTGGGCTAACTGCCTTGCACAGTTAGCTATGCAGCAAATACATCCAGACCATGATGGGCCACATTATGCTCTGGTTTGAGCTGCTACTTACAACACTGGAATTGCTGTACTGCAACAGCAGAGATCTGGCCAGACGTTGCAAAGGATGCTTTGGTGTGTCCGCACATTTCAGCAGTTCCAAACAGCCTTGGTTCATCAGTGCCTGACAAGTTTTTACATCTTAAAAGAGGCTTTAAACATGAGTTTTCATGATATTAACAGCTCTTTCAGGAACCTTGGGCATTAGCTTAGATTTGTTTTCAAAACCCAAGCCCTCCCTCCGAGATCGTTAGCATTCCAATAGGAACCATACAAACCCATTTATCCTAGATACGATTTTAAGCAAGGATTCCTCATTAAGCAGAGCTGATCTGTAAAACATATAACTTGTCAGCAAACCACTATAGGAACAATACTGCAATAAAAAGAAATAGCAGAGGTATAATGCAATAGCTTCAGCTCTCCAGCCCAGACCTGTCGCCCACTGTGCCACCTGGCTCAGGGTGGAAAGCAGCTCGTGTAGCTCATCCCTCTGAGAAGGATGCTGCCTACATCTGGCAAAGATACAGTTTTGAAAGCTGGACACATCTCTCCTTAACACATATTTAAAAATATTGCTTTAGGAAGCATGCTCTCAATGCACCTACAGTTCCAAAGCTGGATGCCCCGAGAAGAAAAAAAAAAAAAAATAAAAAAAAAATCTGGGTCTCTGCATCAGTTCCCCATTCCTTTTATCAGCACTGGGGTTTCACCCTTTGTGCATCATCAGGAAACTGCCTGTTTGAAGTAGGTGGTTTTCTCTATAATCTGTGGTTTATAAAAGGCAGCCAAATGGACGAAGCAGCTTTAAGAGACACTGTTATAGGAACTATTTCAAGAACCCTCATTTTCCAAGCTCTCAAGGCTACATACAAAACTCAACATGACAAAATTGTGGTCTTAGGAAGATTGCTACTCCTGTATAACACTAGTTGTTTCATACATAAGAAAATCTATCATTATTACTAGTAATGTCATAGAATAACAGTTAATCTGATAGCATTTAATAGCAATACTTATCTATCAGCTGAGATGCAGTCCCAGAACAGTCTGTCAAGTTGCCATAACATCTTTTTCTTCATTTTACATCAAATATGATAAAAAGGTTTCTATCTCTAAAGATGCTGGCACAAGAAAAAGGGTGGTGGTGGTGGTTTTTTTTCCCCTCTCCACATTTCTACAGTTCTGGCATAGATTCTAGTGGAAGCCTAACATGTTCAAACACATTGTGTACCCAGTGCTTCTTCTAACCCAAAGGAACATATTTCTTTTAACATATATATGTTGTAAATGGTACATTTAATGAGATCATTAAAATGTTTTGATTGCCTGAAAATCCAGACTGCTCATAATTTCCATTCTATGAGAAGCTTTTCCATTTTTGTAACAAGCTGAAATTAAAAAACAAAGCAACACCCAGTTTTTCTAAGAAAAGAAGTCCAGAGTCTCCTTTAGCTTATACTGATGAAAATCAATAACAATTATTCTGAAGTCAATGGAATTATGTCAATGTAAACCAGATGAAAAATCAAGTTACAGATCTTTAAATTAACCTTCCATATTTAGGGTTTAAATGGAATTTTCAACTGTATCTTGATTGAAACAACTGATACAGTACTGCATTTTGGTAGAACTAGTAAAGCAGCTACTTGGTATATGCTAAACAGCCATGCCTTTTAATTGTGAATCCACTCTTAATTTAAAATAATACATTGATCTCCTCACAACAACAATCACATAAAGTAGAAACAAACATCACTGTTTGGAAATGAAGGAAAAATCACTGTTAAAAGTGATTTTTTATTTCCCAGCTCTTCATAATATTCTGCAAACTTTACACAGCATGTACAGCTACATTTAGATGAGCTTGCCAGAAAGTCCGCAATCAGATTTTTGCAAAATGAAATATATATGAAATAAGGGTGATATGATTCATAAGCAATTCATTCTAAAGTCATGCACTGCATGGGAAACATCTCCCTGACCTGATCAATAAATCATTTTATTTCCTGAAACTTGAGATATAGTGCTTTAATCTTTACATTTTAATCCTGTATAGAGCATAGATGGAAATACTTTGCTTCATCATAATATTTCCAATCTCTTTATCTGTCCTTTAAAATTGTAATAGTACCTTATGATAGTGAGTTTTTCAGATTTCTAATACATTCGCAATGTTTTTCAAACATTTTCAGTTTACATACCCCCAAATATTTTCCAGTGGACACATGAGATCTCTGAATGGGAATGATAAAGCTACTGATAATAGGCTTGTTTCTGAAGGTTATTCTTCATCAACCCCCTGGGAAATAATCATGTAACAATAAAATTCACAGATCACAGATTGAAAACAACAGTATAATAACATGGGGATAAAATTGTCCTTTCCTATCAAGTGATCCCCATTTGGTATTACTTTAAAACGTGTGATTTCAATAAAATGAAGTGGTACTAATTCCTTTAAATATTGCTAACAAAGATAGTCAGCATATCAATTGAATTCTTTCCTTTTATTATATATTGACACACATTTTGAACTTTCCAATGCCAAAAGTAAAATGCGCTAAGTCTGGTTGGCCCCACTTTGCATTTGCACCACACTTTTTGATGGAGCTCCTATGCTACTACCTGTATTTTAAAAATGAGGAGATAGAGGCAGAAAGGTGCAGAGGTAGGAAGCAGCAGCAGCAGGAAGGCAGCACACTGGAGGGGGCTGATACTCTTCAACCCAAGAGCACCCTCCGCCCCCGACATCCACTTGCAGACTGAGAACATTTGGACAGCTGAGGGCAACAGGAGGTCATATGAACTAGGCATGGAGGGAACAAAAATTAATGGTTTTTATAATGGAAGGGGAAAATAAGAGTGAGACAAAATCTTGTGAGGAACGACAGGGTACAGAAATTGGGAGGGAAGGCAGAAAGTAGGGAGACTTTTCTTTTTCCCAGTGGGCGGAAAGATAGCATGAAGCTTACCTGGAGGGACAACTAATAAGCCTCATAAAAGAGGCACATGGAAGTAGGGTGAGAGACCTACCAACCACTACCAGAGGATGAGAATCTGAGGTGACCTTTGTCATAGCACAGCGAGCCACACTCCCCTGTGATTCAGTGGAGCTAACCCTCCACCGGGGATCTGTCATCAGGGCTTTAAACTCTTCACGACTGTTTTGCATACAAACAGATATAGGTTTCCACCTTCCAAAGAACAATGACAGGATAATTTCTATGACTACACAGCAGCAGTTCTCTAAAGTGACTGTGAAAAAATGACATTTAATTCGCAGACAATCTGCATGTGTAATGTGTAACACAAAGGTATTAGATTTCACATTCAAAATGCCCTTATTCAGGACCAATTACACATCTCAGATCTATCATATGGGCTTGTTAAAAGGATAGAGTGACATACCAGCAATAACTGCCGGGCAAAAGGTGCTATTTTAGTATATTTCCTCCATATAATTTTTCTTAAATTAAAATATTTTCCCCTCAGGAACCGTACACTGAACAGGAAAAGGTGAGGCATCAAAGATTCTTATAAAGGAAAAACCAAACATTAATACTGAAAACAATATGTAAAAGTGTTATTCCTGTTCCCAAGTTTATGCTGTTAATGGCACTTACATAAACAGAGCAGCGTTTCGCTTACAGAAAACTTAACCTTTTGCTCCAAACTATTCACTTTGATTTCTTAATCGCAGTTCATATACACTACATTTTAAAACAAAGGTAAATGTCTTCAGCCACTCTGATTTGTTAACACTCATTTAAGCCCTGTTTTTTAAATTGTACAGCTAATGTTATTGAATTAAACCTCTCATTTAAGCTGTCACAGAATTAGACAAGCCCTTGCATGTATGAGCTATGGGTAAGCATGAGCATGCTTGCCCATCAGCACAGACTCTTTATATTGTTTAAGCATGTGTAAACAATTGGAGTTAAGTACATGCTTTGCTGAATTGGTGCTACAATAGCTAGAAATGTATGCAACCCAAAGGAAAATCCAGCACTTGTACAAAATGGAAATATCATACAGTCTAAGGCAACTTGCACAAAAAAAAGGATTTTAACTTATATTGTTAAATAGCTCTCAAAGCTCAGACATCTGTGCCCTTAAATTTAACACCCCTTTTCTTTTCTCCCTGCCTTTCCCTTCCTCCATCCTCTCAGCAACCAGTAGCACATCAAAAAAGGTGCTGTTTGACGGGTCAAGCTGAGACATTCAGCCTTTACCCTAGCACTCCCTTGAGATGAAGCAGGCAAGGCTTTTAATCTTACCTGGTGACACATGACTGACTAATACAGTTTCTTGGACCTTCTGACCTCTGAGGGACTAAGTCTGGTTGGTCTCTCAGCCTCTCCAGGTGGCTGGGACATCAGCTTGTGGTGGGTCACAGTATAATCAAAGTTTTGCACAGATCTTCCATGTCTTTCTGTGCGCCCGTATTAGTGCTAACTTTTAACATGCAAATTTCTAAGTATAAAATGTGTTATTTCACTTCAAGTCAGGGGTAAAAGGAATTTTTATTTACTTCTACTGAAGGCAAAAGAGTGTAATAAGAGCTAGCCTTAAAACAAATCACAGTGGCATACAACTTTGCTGAGTCAGTGCTGATGTATTTTCTTGGAGAGAGAAAAATGGTCTAGCTACAGCCAACAACTTATTTGAAACTTCACCTCCCACACAAACTAATAAGCAGTCCTAGGCGGGTTTGACACTTATACAGTATAACTCAACATGTTCTTAAATCCATGTACCTCTCTTTTGAACTTTGTTGCTCAACTGTTTTTCTCTTAGGACTTTCTTCTGGTTAGCTTTGCGATAGTGGTAGTCCTCAAGGCACCCTTTAGGCCCTCAATACATCATTTGGTAAACATGTTTCAATTTTCACAAACTGCCCTTTGCTATAGGAATCCTGGAGCCACCAAGAGGGGGTCCTGAAACACAGTTGAGCTGGAAAGAGCCGTAGGCAAAGAGCTCATCACGAAGTAAGAAGGTGGGGACTAGTGAGAGCTGAAGGGAAAGAGAAAAAGGTATCTCAGCTTCTGCAAATACAGGAGGAACAATTTTTTCTAGTACTTGAACAGGGCACATAAAACGCAAGGTGCTACGTTTCCTTCCATCTTCTGTGTTATGAATAATTAGATCCTCAGCTAGGATGTGGTGAGAAGAACATTTCCAACACCAGTGATGATCCCAACAATTCAATGTACAAATCATCAGTTCTGATGGTCTGCAATTACCAGTACGAGGACAAATTGTTCCAGCTACAGATACCCCTTCAGACTCATAAGGGACTAACCACGTAAACACACGGCTCTGACAGAACAGTAAAAAAAAAATCTTCACAGTGCGTGCTGTGGCATGCAGTCAAGCTGGTGTGTAACCAGGGGTATGAGATCGGCTCATGGCGCCTTCAGCCCACTCTGCCTGCCCCAGCTACCCCCATTTCCCAAGCTCTACTTCTGCACAGGGACACGTGGGACTGCTGAGGACAGAGCAGGACAACACTGGAAGTCATTATCTTGGATAAAACCAAAGCAACACCCCTCAAATGTAGTGCTTTAACAACAAACCCCCTTGAAACAAGCTTCAAAATAATTATGCGGGGGGACACACACGACCCAACCCTAAAGTAACCCCCCAACCCTAACAGTTTAAGAAGAGAATAGGAGGGAAAGGCAGAGACAAGCTAACAATACACCAGGAAGACTGCAAGCCAACAAAGACAGCATGTCCCTTCTGCTCCTGAAAGACTTGGACATGTTTGGCCTAGCTGTGTTGACCTCCTGTATTCAGAGAGCCAATAAAAACATTATTTCACCTAGCTGCAGTTACTGCCAGTTGCTTAAACTTCCCATAAAAAGTTATGTCCTTATTTCAGAGTAGGCTGTGATCGCTCTCGGGGGACCCTGAAGTTAAGCAAGGGTGCTACGTCTTCCACACCCAAACCCTGAACTGGAAATGCCACCAGGCAGAGCAGCAGCTCTCCCACAGGCAGAAAAGATACGTCAGGAGGTTGCATAAAAGCCATTGCTGAGAGCAAAACCTGCTCTGGGACAAACCCTGGCCACACTGCTAATTTTCACTTTAAACTGAAAAAGGCACCAAGGAGAAGAAACGGACACTGCTATTTACTGAGAAAAATCACTTGAACACAGGAAAACAGTAAAATTATAGCAGCTTTTTGAAATATGCATACATTTCAATGAATATTCCCTTTTTCTAATGTTGCCACTGAAACCGAATCCCACTCCTGCATTCTTTCGGTGTTGGAAATAGTGTTTCTCTAGTGTAATTAATAAATTAAATAAAAAGAAGTATGCGGCTATAAACCCAGAGAACTCAGTTTTCTGGCAAGATAAATTGGTACAGTTTCACTGAAGACAGATTACTTAAGTTTACAAAGAAGAATCCAAACTTAAACATTCCACCATTAACATGTCCAATTGCCACAAAAATTTTGCATAAGAAAATGTGAAACAAAACATTTGGAAAGTGATTAAATGGCAAAAAACAGAGCGCCTAAATAAAATGTCTATTTACCACTGTTCAACTTGTCATGCTCACTACTGTTTTAATATCAGTATTTTTAAGAACACTTCTTCCTTTGTGGACTCCTGAAATTCATTGTTATCCTGTTTTTGTGATATTTCCCATTTAAGTTAGTTTACACTTCCTCTAGGAACAGAAGAGGCAGTTGGATCACCTGCTGTTCTGAGATGCCTACAATACTTGAGCACAATGGGGTGAAACCAGGACAGAAAGTTAGCCCAATTCTGAATTTCCTGGCTTTGTATTTTTAGTGGGACCTTTCACATAATTTTAATGTCCCCATAGGTAGCTGTGCATGCTCTCAGAAAAACACACATGCACACACACACTCTGTACACGTTCGGGAAGAAAGCTGTAAATTCTAGCACTAAAAGTTAGGATTATGTGTGCCAGTGTTATCTTTGAATGCAAAATGATACAGTTTCACAAAACACCTCTAGATTAATTATATATTGTAATTTTTTTCCTAATAGGATTGCCCCCTGTGCAGAGAATAGACTTGCTCTGAGAGCAGAGACTACTGTCTTGTGAGAAGTGAAGTAGGCGGGGGTCCTATGGAGTCTGAAGCTAAGCAAAGATAAAGAACTGCAGGAAAAGAAATGATGGATGCACAGTTCAGTCTGATTAATGCTGCTATGGAAAAATGAATAAAAGCCTGGTTTGTTCTGCAAATTCTGAAAAGGTGCTTAGAAAGTCACTTAAATCAAGGTTCTCATTTAGTCACTGCCACATACTCCTCTGTGTGCTTGACTACCAAGCCCTCAGATGCAAACAGATAGGAATTTTATTTTGAACATCAACCAATCAATCAATCCATGCAGACTGTATTTTTTTCATGCCTTCATTTCTCACCCCAAAAAAGGGAATAAAATGCCAATGTCTTACAGGAATTTGAGAAAGTTAAGTACCTCGATATTTGTGAAACAATGAGAGAGAAATACCCTGGAAGAGTCAAAAAGGGATGAAATCATTCTCAGTGCAAGGCTTGAAGAGTGGCCATGAAAGCGGCACAGAGTAAATCTGCTGTCAAAGAACTCCTTTCTTGCTCTCTGCTCCTCAGAGATTGAACATCTAGTCATTCAGGTGAGAACTCTCCATCTGTGCAAGGCATAAGGAAGAGGGAGCCTGTGGGGGGAAAAAAATAAAGTGCAGACAAGGGCTTTATCAGAACACATAGGCACAAATTTGAGATAAGTTTGTGGAGACACCCACTGTTCAGTCATTACACAATTTTTGAGCTAATCAAGTTTGCAATGTTCCTTTTTCCCCTCTTTTTGTAGTTTTCAGGATGTATTCATATTTACCTCATTTCTTATGCCCACACTAATGTCTTTGGATGGTGAGGAAGACCGTAACTGCTGTGGTCACAGAATTCTTAAATTTCCTGCTGCAGTTTAGAATCCACTTCCAAAATTGGACAAAATTGAATTTTAAATAGTTTCCCAATGCACACTGAAGAGTTCGTCTCTTAAAGGGCAGTTTATCGAGGGGCTCGAGGAGCAGAGAGGGAAATTTAACCCTGAACCCGATGTGAACCCAGGGATTGGGACTGCATATTTTCCACTGTCCTGCCATCTGCTGCTTCACTGCACATGGTAATCTTTGGCAACCCCACTGAGAACTGCCTGGGCTATGGCTCTGTTCAGACAGGGTGTAGAAAGAAAAGACACTGAGAATGTCATGGCTGGCTGACCAGACTACTGAGATCAGAGAGATTATGCCTCATTTGCTCACCAAGCCCTGCCAAAAGCAACACCATTTAACTGCAGGTACTCAAAACCCAACAGGCATGTTTAAAGGAATTCTAGGCTTAAAAAGAAGACCATTCATAATGTGCATTTGTTGGGGATACTGTAGCTACCACCTTTTGGCAATTATTCATGAGAGTTTTAAAAGAAAGTTTACCGTGCCCAGAGTTTCAGGTACAGGTGATATCTGGCAGAAAGTATCATACCTGACTTATAGGACACACGGACCTCGAAGACGACTCAAGGCAGGAATAAACAAAAGGGACCTAATAGCCCAGCAAACAGAGATAAACAGAGAAAAACCATAGCTGTTATTTTAAAACAGCTACAGTCTATTTATCTCCTGGCTGTGAAATGCTGCACAGTATGGGAGTGTGAGGGTTTGGTACTTATATGCATAACCTTCATATGTCATCTCATGACAAGGGACCTCCCTTGAGCCAGAGCCAAATCTACATTTGTTCCCCAGAGCACCCCCGTAGGCTCCAGATGCAGCAGGCGAAGAATCAGCTGTCAAACTCTCGTTTCCTCTGACCACGCTCTTCTGAATAAGGGCCCCAACCCTTTCAGTGATAAAGTACCAAACATTTACCCACTGAATTTACTGACTATTTCAAAATGATGACTGTAAAAGCTAAGGAATATTTCAGAAGTGTCTTAGAGCTGCTACGGAATATTTTCTAAAGCTGCAAGAAAATTACTGTAGTATACAGAGTTATTGTAGGATTTTGAATCATATCATGCTGACACCAACCGCCTGTTATTAACGTATCTCCCTCATCCTTCCTGCTTCTGCCAGAAGTACTAGAAATGAAGATGTAATTGTATATGTGTCTACAACAACATCCTGCCCTATTTCTTCACTCAAATACTGATCTTGGAAATGACAGTGCCTTCTCTTGTATCTGTTTGGGAAAACAAAGGCACTTCAGTAAGATAAGCTTCTCCAGGGGCTGCAGAACTGTGGTTGGCAGATGTCAGGGTTGACAAATGTTCTTCTAATTGCAAAGGGACACTACGAAATTGTCCTTTAGCATGGAATAGACAGTTGCTGTCACCCTTTCTTCTTCCCTGCTGCTCTACTGCCTCCACTCTGTCTGTCTCACGGGGAGATTGGAAAAGAGACAGAAAAAGCCACGTAAGAGAGGAGGAACAGGCATCTTTTTCCCAGCTCCAGCTGTGTTGGAGCCAACAGGCTCCATTGTTTTGATGATTCCAGGACCTTTGCATCTCATTTCATCCCTGCTTGACAGAAGAGCACAGCAGAGATGGGAACGGCCTGCAGACTTACAGCGGGAGCTTCTGAAATCCTTAAGCTGTTCCCTCATAGAAATGGCCTTTCTCTCTGAGAGCTGGAGTCAAATAACCTTGACCCCATCCTCTCGTTAGTAGGTTCCGCACCCAGGTAACCCTCGTGGCTCACAAGGGAGTTTTGCTAGTACTGAGCTTTGTAAACAAAAGGCAAGGAAGGAGCAATGTGTTAAAATGAGTAAGGCAAAGAGATCAAACATGCTTTCCATGGTATTTTTCTTTTGATACTAATGCATAGCCTGAAAAGACTAGGTTTGAAGTAAAAAGCCATCAATTAATATTCCCAGTTTAAACTGCTTCTCTGCTGCTAAGCTCCACTGAATCAGAGCTCCCCACTCCCACTCTCTCCTTCTTGACTCATAACCTCAGTGACAGCCATGAAGCCCGGCAGAGCCACTTCATAAAATGTACTAAATGAAGCAACTTTTAATAATAACAAGGACTGGCAGGTAGCCATGTTAGAGGAGGAAAGACCTAGTAGGAATGTCCTGCAGCATAAAAGTCTCTGTTGTTCTCATTACTGCAAAGGAAGAAAATCTCTTTAAACGCTTTTGATTCAAATGATCATTTGACAGAAACGACGGACAAGACAAATGGCTGTAAAACAAGGCAATTGGGTTTCCTACCGCTACAATATCTTACGTGGCTCCCATGACACAATTTCTCTGTTATTCTGCCTTGCCATGGTAAAGTAAACTTACAGGCTACCCAGAAAACAGATGAGTGTAATCAGTCCTTTATAAATTATATCCCTTCACTCAAGGAAAGCAAATAACTTTGCCTGCTCTATAATAACTGTTGCTAATACTTCATTTATTCTTTAAATTGTTTATAAAACACTTCAAGAGAGGTCAAGACGAGAGAGCAACAATAACTGGAGATTAAGGAGACTCTAAGTATTTTGCACCTGTGAGTAAACACTTCGGCAATTGTTATGATACAAGATAGATCTACTAAAAAAAAAATCAGCTTATTTATTATTTTCTTGAATACACGTTATTTCATCTGAGAGAGAGTCCTTGCCTTTTCCACAGCTATTTCAATTCACATTTAAGCAGCTGCAGAGTTGCCTAATGCCACGTGATGGGCAAATAACAATAGAATTAACCTGGTCTCCTATGGAAGAAACCTAAAGGAAAAATGAGCTAAGGGTAACTGATCTTCTTGTGAAGTTTTCTCCAAGTCTCCTGAGGAAGCAGGGGCTTTCCTCCTCAGAGACAGATGTGTTAAAGACCACAGAGTCAGGAACAGGCAGAAATGAGTCCAAAGGACAGGGATGTGAATTTACTTGCAGGACTGGTGCCTTTGGGTGGGGTTTCCAAAAGAGGTTTCAAACGAAAGGGGCCATCATGTCCTTTTGCAATCCCAGTGGCATGGTTCTGCCCACTCTGGTTTTTGTTCTTCCCATGCACAGCACTAGCAGTGGTCAGGGCACTGTTCTGGAAAAGGGAACTGTATAAACTCTGCAACATCATTTCTTGAGCTGCTGAGTGTCACAACTGTGCAGATGCCTAATGAAGCTGAACTGTGACACATCAGTTAACACCAATCAATATCATCCACACTTTGGAAGTACATATGGATAAAATTATATTAGATCTTTAAACCCTCAACCCATTGGTTTCTTTTAAAATAGTTAAAATGTAGCACACCAGAAAAAAAATGCTGCTTAGTCATGTTTCTGCGTAGCCCAGGAGAGGTTGCTAGAGAAACCACTCGTGTCCCCTAACATCTCACCTGCCAGTTAAAAAGAAAACCCCAAAGAAGTTGCTGAAAAAGAAAAAACAATAAAATTCTGAGTAATTATATAGAAATAATAAATTTAAACATGACAAAAATATTTGCTGAGGGATTTAAAAGTAGCCAGCACTATAGGCATATTGGCTTACCAAAACGAAGTTAAATTCTTAAGTTATACTCAAGAGTTGCAATGAAATTCAGTACACAGTATTTTATTAATGAAAGATTACTCTCTTTACCCATTTTATATGATAAGGTTATAAAACTGCAGGTTCAAGATTCAGATTTTATATCATCCCTCTTCCTTTTTTTTTTTTTTTTTAATTCCCACATTTTCTTGATCTTCTCAAAGGCACAATGTCATGTGGACCTAGACACAAATACAAGCTCTCTCCAAATTACTTCACCCTATTACCAAATCATAGAATCATAGAATTGTCAAGGTTGGAAAAGACCCTTAAGATCACCAAGTCCAACCATTAACCTAACACTGCCAAGTCCATCTATACCATGTCCTCGAGCACCACATCTATCTGTTCTTTAAATACCTCCAGGGATGGAGACTCAACCACTTCCCTGGGCAGCCTGTTCCAATGCCTGACCACCCTTTCCGTGAAGAAGTTTTTCCTAATATCCAACCTAAACCTCCCCTGGCGCAGCTTGAGGCTGTTTCCTCTCGTCCTATCAATCGTTACTAGGGAGAACAGACCGACCCCCACCTCGCTACAACCTCCTTGCAGGTAGTTGTAGAGACCAATAAGGTCACCCCTCAGCCTCCTCTTCTCCAGACTAAACAACCCCAGTTCCCTCAGCCGCTCCTCATAAGACTTGTGCTCCAGACCCTTCACCAGCTTCATTGCCCTCCTCTGGACACGCTCCAGCATCTCAATGTCCTTCTTGTAGTGAGGGGCCCAAAACTGAACACAGCACTCAAGGTGCGGCCTCACCAATGCCGAGTACAGGGGCACTATCACCTCCCTGGTCCTGCTGGCCACACTATTCCTGATACAGGCCAGGATGCCATTGGCCCTCTTGGCCACCTGAGCACGCTGCTGGCTCATGTTCAGGCGGCTGTCAACCAACACCCCCAGGTCCTTTTCCGCCAGGCAGCTCTCCAGCCACTCCTCCCCCAGCCTGTAGCGTTGCATGGGGTTGTTGTGACCCAAGTGCAGGACCCGGCACTTAGCCTTGTTGAATCTTATACAGTTGGCCCCGGCCCAATGATCCAGCCTGTCCACGTCCCTCTATAGGGCCTTCCTACCCTCCAGCAGGTCAACACTTCCACCCAACTTGGTGTCATCTGCAAACTTACTGAGGGTGCACTCGATCCCCTCATCCAGATCATCAATGAAGATGTTGAACAGGACCGGCCTCAGTACTGAGCCTTGGGGAACATCACTCGTGACTGGTCGCCAACTGGATTTGACTCCATTCACCACCACTCTCTGGGCTCGGCCGTCCAGCCAGTTTTTAACCTAGCGTAGAGTGCACCCATCCAAGGCATGAGCTGCCAGCTTCTCCAGGAGAATGCTGTGGGAGACAGCATCAATACAGATTATGCCCACAATTTATTTTAATCCCAGTAAGATCTTTCTCCTTGAACCCATGTATTCCTTGGCACTACATGTTAGTCAAACACCGCAGCACTGTACAGTGCACATGTCAGCCAGGGGTATACTACAACCGATTAAAGCAGCTTACCCAAGCAGAGTGAAGTGCACAATGTAACTAAGCAGTGCCAAATTATGTAAAAGCTATTTGGTTTATTTTCCCCCGTCAAAATGAACTGAAAACTGTTTTAACTTTTTTTTTTTTTTTTTAAATGGAAACTGAACCACAACGGTTACCTGAACCAAAGTCTTTATTGAACCTAATCCAGAACTGAACCAAGAAGAAAATACCCAATTATTGGATCAGAATAATTGGTTAACAGATAATTTCCCAGAGGAAGTTCCCTTATCGGGTAACTTTACATTTCAAAATTTTGTATTTTTCAGCTTGAACTGCTTCAGAAATACCAAGGCAGATAAATAATTATTGATCTGACCAAACGGAACCGACTTGAGTCAGAGTCAAAGAAAATATCAGATCGGAACCAAACCATTTACTGGTTCTTTGTGTTGTTTTACTTTTTTTTTTTTTTTTTAATTATTGGTACTTTTCAAGCATCATAAGCCCATGCTCTTTTACTGTAGGAAACACAATTTTTCTTTCATTTTTAAATTAATTATATTAAACTTAGCAGTTTTTCCCACAAACATTATTTTAGAGTAAAAGGGAAATGAGACTAAGCAAACATTTCCAGGTAGCTGCCACCTACATCATTACATAGTTGACTAGTTCTGCTTTTAGAAGTAGCGAATTATCAGGTGCTCTTAAAAACATTAAAATTATGCTTCTGTCTAGAAAGCGTTCTTTTCAATATGTAAGCCTCTCAGTGCTTTGAAAAATCTGAATGCTCTTGTCATTATACAGCAGGTTTGAAAATCTGGTCAAGGCAACTGAGCTATTATTCACTTACCGGTAATAACTTTCTTTTTAAAATCAATAGAACCAGACTTAGAGTCAGAGCCTGTAAGCATCAAGATGCCTCTAAGTATTTGTAAGATCACAGCTATAATACTCTGTGTAATAAAAGGCAGAAATGTTCAAAAAGAACTTATTGCATCATGTGGCTGCTTAAGCATTTCTTTCCAGATAGGCTACAGAATAAGAGGCATTTCCCTTAATCCATTGAGGATTAATGTTCTAATTTTTTCCCTCTTAGTTCTCTAGAGGAAGAGCATATTTTAAAATGTGTTAAATCTTTCAGAATTTTTTTATTCAATACCAAGCCTTTTGTGTTAACTACCTCATTTTAACCAGTAGAAACAACATTAAGTTTGAATGAACCCTCAAATACATTACCAGTTTGGACAATTTTGATTTATTCTGCTTTTACAGCAAATTTTACTGAACATACTTATTCTTTCATCAGACTTTCATGTACAGGCAGCCATTTTCAAGCATCATCCACATACTCACACAAGTGCATAATTTTGGAAAAAATGAATGAACATTCCCTGATGACTCTGGGTTTCTTCATGGGTGGTGATGCCTGGTTATCATTGTCTATAAATGTGATGGTAAACCAGATGATATCACCACACCACCAAACCCACAAGGAACCTGTAGAACCAAAGTGACAGGAGACACTTAACTTACTTGCAAGCAGACCAAAGTTGTGCAATAACTGCAGCACACTAATGAACTCAAACCCAGAATTGCTTCATCCCATGATTTCAAAACAAAGAGCTTATTTTTCCTTCAAGTGCAGTTTAAGATTATGATACTTTTCTTAAGAAAAGCATCATTATGAGACACAAGTAAAAATTTAATAATGACCTGTTACTTATCAGTTACTTTTCTGACACTATTTTGGCAATAGATCTTGGATTCAGCAGCATGACAAAAACTGTTGCCAGTTCTTTGGTAACACCAGCACTTTCAGAACTAGGCAGCAAAGGTAGCATTTGCCTACTGTTGTTACATGAAATCAAGCTTTCAAGTTCCCAGTCTGAGTTACTGTTACACCAATCTTGCTCTGTTTTTCTTAAATATTGCATGGTCTGTGGGGACCATTAAATATGATAAAAATAAGAGAAATGTATATGTGCTACACTTTTTTTTTTTTGTGCGAAACTCAAACAGGCTTAAAGAAAAATACCTATTATTTGTACTACATGCTCAGTTTACTAGTTAATGGACTCATTCATAGTAGCATCCTCACCTGAAGATGCATACAAAATACAAGCTAGCTGGTGTCCATCGCATATGATTCAAAGAAATGGACTTGAGACTATGAGAACATTAAAACTGTGTTAGAAAAGAGAGTATCTGAAAATTGAGGAGCACTGCAAATAGAAACCATAAACTTGAACACAGCAAGGACTGTGATGCTCAGACCACGCTGAGCTGAAGGCAGACATGCTTTCCTAGATGTAGGAACACCGGCATTTCTATGAGGACACTCCAAATATAAAGGAGACCTATGGAGCCACCTGCTAGCACAGATGCATGACAAGCACATATAATTTTCACCAAAAGTCAGATGATTCAAATGACTAACTGGAAATTGCAGCGTATCTGGACAGGTTATGGCCCAGGACACACAGTGACACACCGCTACTCAGAAAAGGAGAAGCGTGCGCACTGCCTAGTTTTACACCTTACAGAAGGCAGAGGTTTGTCCATGATACCTGAATGACTACCCCAATAGAGCATGACAGCAAATCACACTACTAGCACCAGTCTATCCCATTCCCCTATTAAAGAAGGGACAGAACACTTCCGTCATCTCCTAGTTTCCGTACAACGTACCTAGAGGAGATCAAAAATCAATGCAAGGCTTTGAGAAAAGGAAGTCACATTCCTGCTGAAAAACACGTTAAAATTAGCAATTACTGGCCTGCTTTTCAATGACAGATGCATGCGATGTTTATGCAAGCAAACAGCATGGAAAAAAGAAGTATTTGCAAACTCAAATGCCTGGTATCGTCACAGGATTGGCTTTGCTCAAGATTCAATGGCACTTCAGCATAAATGCTTACAATGAAGTATATCGCTGGTACCATCCCTAACCAACAAAGCGCCTAAGACAAGGGATAATTTTCAATATACTCCATTTTCAGGAATTATATAAGATTTGGGAAGTTTAAGGACTGTTCCTGATCTTTGAAGGTGCATCATGTCTCCATTTGTCTTGAAGAAGTGCAATAATGGTAACAAAAGATCTTGTCATTTTTTTTTACAGTCTGCAGCAAATAGAAACTCAGTGTAAGTAAGAGCATGTAGCATACCAGGCAACTCAAGTATCCCTAATAGATGTATACATGCTTACCAATGACTCAGAATATGGGCATGAGGTGGGGCTGAGAAGAGAAAGGTGTCAGCCAGAAAGCACAAAGAAGATTTATAACTTAAAAGCAACTGTTTCAAAAATTTTTAGAAAGAAATGCAAAGTAAAATGTTTCTGTGTGTTACTGATGTTTTTCTCATGTCATCTGGATTTGTTTTAAATCCAAAATGAGCTCTGAATTTTCCAGATTCACACTGCCTAGACTTGGGATTACTATAGGATTTTATTTTAAAGTTTCTGGCAAATATTCTCAATCCACCTATTGATGGCTATTGATGCTATGAATAAACACCTTAAATCTCTCTTAATGTGAGGTTTTTAAGTGAGAAAAAAAAGGATGTAAACTGGAGGTCTGAGTTGCTTTGCTGTACAATTCTTTTACTACTTGTAAATCTATTCACATTTAATGTCATGAAATCAAGCTCTCACCATCAAAAATAAAAACCCATCAGCATTCCTGCAGCATTGCTATAGCAGTGTTCTCAAACTCACATGTCCTAGGGCAAAAAGTAAGAGAAAGTAGAGAAAACATGATATTGTATTCTCTCTGTTGGCTTGGTTTTAATTTGTTTTCCCATACCAAAGAGCAACCCTGAAGGGTTTCATGGGAAACCTGCTAACTGAGACCCACAACCCTTTGTTTTAACGGCTACCATTCTGTAGAGGTGAGATACAATACAGATCAAAACATGCAACTGATATTGCAACATCTAAATAACATGTGGTATCAGGTTTAATTACAATAAATACTTGTAAACTGTTTGAGAATACTCAGGCTTCTGGACATAGCTTTCATTTGCCAATCAGTGCCTAACGATTAAGTAGAACATATAATTAAATTTTAAGTGTCTATGAAAGGCAAATCCTTGAAAAGGAAATATTTTAGTATGGTGGGCAAGGTGTGTACACATCAACAGTGTGGGAAACACATATAACTGACAGTATATACTGCTATAAGTCCTTATAACAGAGGTTAAAATCTACTTAAAAAATACTTGCAGTTAGATGAACAAGACTGACACAAATCAGCAGTCTGTCCCGCTGTTGAGATTTTCAGCTATTTCAAAGTGACACCGGTTATGTTTATAAACAAAGCTTTCATGCACCCCAAAAAAGTACATAATGCATGTAATGGTCTGAAATCAAACTACCTATACATGCAATGTTTGCCTGTGTGTTTTTGCTTCGTATTTTTAAACACAGCTTTCTGGGAACTTCCAGTAAAGACTGAGTGCAATCAAGGCAGAAAAAAAAATTGTTCCTAAGTTCAAACCAAGCTCTGACCAAATGCACTAACCTTCTTTCTGACCTTGGATAAAATAGCTTACCTTCCTATGACACTGCTGTAAAAGCCCACTATATGAGTAATCTTATCAGAAGTGACATCTGATTACATGGCATTTCTCATTTATTTGTTTTTAATGAATCCTGAAGTCTTTATTGAGGAATAATCAGTTGACATTTCCTTTTGCAGTGTTTTCTGAACCACTAATGGTGGAACTGTTTTATTGTGAATTAGAGTCTCTCTTGTCCAGTTTCCCATACCTTAATTACAAATAACTTTCTCAGAATAACATGCATTTTTAATGGACCTCCTTTTAAAATATTTTTTTTAAACTATGCAAGACAAGGTAAGCAGAGTTCTAATGGGGGAGCTATTTCAAGGAAAACAGGACGCACACTGCCGAGAAAATGTTTCAGATGGGCCTAGTAAGTGTGGCAGTCACTGTATACATACAAGTTGTGTGTATGAACCTGCTTTCAAGTTTCTGCACCTTGTAGATGATGCCTAAAATTTGAAGGTTGTAGAATAAAGTCTACAGAGCCTCATGTGCTTAGTAACAGCTCTGCAGTGATACCCAGCACTACAAAGATAAGCCATAAGCAATTTCTAATGGTCGTTACTTCATACTCCCAGGGGAACACTGGCATTGCTGATGTTGAGTCACGCACCAGGAAGTAGACAAAGCAGAATTACACTAGTATATCACAGAAGAAATGTATATATTCAAGAGAATTTATGTGAACAATCATAGTAAGACACAAGTCTTCAAAAGTTTAGGAAATAATAACAATGAATAAAATACTAAACATTCATTACTTATAGAATATCAACAATGTAAGATAGATTCATTTATGCAACATACCTCTTGCAATAATGATGTGACCTTTGCTCTTTGTGTGATTTTTTTCTTTTCTTGCCTCTGACTATTTCGGAAAGACAACGACATTATTTAAATTTGAGGGGAAAGTGCAGGAAGAAATCTTAGTGAACCACAACAGAACGAAATACTTGTGTAGAGGCAACTGCAAGAAAAAACGGCTCAAGTGACTGAAACAAGAAATACAAAAGTGGTTCACTGTGAGTCTCCACAACTGGAGAAACTGTAACCTGCAGTATGCTCTCTTGTCCTAGACTCTGGGTACACCTGAGCTATGACTTAACCGTGCATTCAAAGGAGGCATTATTCCCCAGCTGAAGTGGTTTCCTTCAGAAAGGATCTCACATGCAGCAGCTTGGACTGAATTCTAACAGAGCCCTGGTCTGGGGGAGCAGTGAACTGAGGTGAGTCTTTCATGCATGGTCTCCTACCCACCAGTACTGGTGTCTGAGATGACCACCCTGTATCTATACCGTCTCCTATATTCTCCCCTAATGTTCCAGCAAGGGCAATGGGATAACTTGGGTTAAATGGACTTCTGGCTGAAGCTACTGTGGCAGTTCTGTTCCTCTGACCTTCTGCAAACTCCACACTCACTTTAAGCTAGTTTGTAAAAGGCAAGATATAAAACTCCCAATTCTTGCCTGTATTTCCGTTCACGTATGTATGCAAAAAAGCAGAATGGACACATTTTCGATTGTTTTTTGCCCAGGGATAAATAAATGTAACAAAGGGAAAAAAATAGGGAAATAGGCATCTAAAACACATTATTTCTAAAAACCTTGCTACAAGCTTGTGCATTAATGAAGCCATAAGAACACTACAGGTGGGATACATTCTCTGACCACTCCATTTCCCATTGCTGACTTCCATATCTTCCATAACATTTTATTTCAAAGTTTTGGGCTGATAGGTCATTAGAGAAAAAAAGTCTACAAATTCTTAGTTTAAGAAACTAACACTGATATCTGCTAATATAACTTGAGAAATGTTAATAATTACATGGTAATGTTCTCTAAATTTAGTAGTTTTGACATTTTGTAAATTGTGTGGATGTTCTGCTTATTTTTTTGAGATTAAAAAAAAGTTGAAATCAATCAATCAATCATGGAAAACAGAAAAAACTGTAATCTACTTTCTTCTCAACACAGTATAAGCCACAAGGGAGCACATGATTTAATGACAAAAAGATGCATCTGATAAGATAATAATTTGCTCAAGGAGAGATCTGGGTTGCGAATGCAGCTGTTCCAAAAATCTAAACCCATAGGCAAGAAATTACTTAGTTTTTGTACAAGCTGTATCCATAACTACTTAGATAAACTGGTGATAGACCCCAGAAAAGTGCATCAGATAGAGAAGTACAGAATCAGGTCTGCTTCGAGATTGAAAAGAAAAAAAAAAATTTAAGAGATGGTAAAGATCCCCACAAACTATCGTTGCAAACACTGAATCAAAAAGATTTTAGTAGCTAGACTGTTCAACACAGCCTCTTCCTTCATCAGTGACTCACTTGAGAAAAATATCTTTTTATACCTTGATTCAATTCATGTGCATGATTATTTTGTTCCCATACACAACAAGTTCCATGGTACTGACTTGAACTACTTGGATGCCCAAAGCTAAGGACATGAATAAATGTTCTCAGCCTTCAGTGCTTATTTCAGAAGTCTGGTACTGCTTTTAAAACACAAGCTCACAGAGGGAAGCCCACTCATATTTTAGTCTGATTGCACTGCCTTCATATATCAGTATTGGCTAGCACTAGGAAAGTGACAATAGAAGTTTAAGATGACTTATTAGCAGCATAAAAATCAGACAAAAATCTTCATATATTTTGATGTGCTCTGATCAGTACTAATTGGGCAGTATCAGGTTCAACATCAGCAGAATTAACTGAATTCACTTATTTTGTAACATCAGGTCTTTTTCAAGGGGAAAACACGTGTACTTAGGTAAAATAGCAGAGAGGTATTACCTGGCAATTCTCTATTATTACAGTCAATATTACTGCAAATCCATCTGTACAAGTAGACCCTAATGCCCATATTTATCCCCACTGATGTTTGACTGCATGTGTAGATAAGAACACACCTGCAAGGATCACTTAGCAGGATCAGTCTCACAGCAGGGAGAAAAAGGCAGTAAGAATGCATGTCTTCAGGACACTGCATGCTTTCTCTGTTGAAACATGCAAACTAAAAAGCATGAAATGATCTTGGCTGCTCTATAGCACACAACTGTCTGAGTAACTCCTTTTACATTGGCCATCGTACCCTGCCATCAAGTTTTCAATATGCTAGGCAGAAGATCCCTGATGATACTAGCCAGCCTGCATTCTTCTCATCCAGTAAGGAGTCGGCAAGACACAAGCAATACTCTGCTGACTTTTGCTATTCAGATATACTTGTGGGTTGGGAAATTTCATATTATATGAAAGAGGCATAGCTCTGCACTGAAAATTTCACACACTTATGTCTTTCACAGGCCTAAACTTACAGAGGGAGCACCAGCAAAAGCCCTTAGTATTTCCAATGGTACTAGGTTGACCAAGCTCTTCTTGCACAGAAAGTGTGTAAGGAGACTAGCAATTAGTCTCCTCAACCAAAGAAATGAGAAAGGGAAATCTGGCAGATGTTGGCTACATCTCTTTATAGGAGACGCAGAAGAGCAGCTGTTACAGCAGGGATTGTAGGAATTTCTTGTGAAAGTTGGTAGCAGATGTCACCATCTGCTTCTGGCTTCTCTATGAAATAGAGGCAAAAGGGAGACTGAAAGCCCGTTAAAAGAAAAGGTAACAACAAAAACCATAAATTCAAAAGATAGATACCCAAACATATTTACAGTAAGTAGGGGAACCTCTTACCCCCTTCCTCCTGGCAAACCTGTGATCCAGATGCGCAATAAAAGCAAAGAACACTCCCCATTCTCTTTAAGTCATGATTTCTTTTCATTTTAATCTTACTACATGTATTCTGACAACAATCAGCCTGCAATCTAACACCTAGCCATTTCCTCCCCGGCTGAAAGAGATCACAGAAATGAGCAGTTGTATCCTTTCCCTCTGGCTATACAGCAATGGTCTGATGACAACTGCTTTACCAGGCTTGGTATCAGACAACCGAAAATTCCCTACTGAATAATCTACACAATGATGTCATGTGTGGAGGCAAAGTATTTATCACTTAGGGAAAAAAACAAAACAAAACAAAACCAAAAAAACCCCAAACAAAACTTCTGTTTCATTGTGTCAGGAAACATGCTGTACATGTTTGTACATCTTGGCAGATAAAGATCAGATGAGGCAAGCAATGAAGTGGTTAACCAAATCAGAAAGTTATCTCAGACATCCAAAGGCACATCTTGTAAACCTGAGAAAACTTCTTACACAGAACTGAGGAGAAAAAAAGTAAAGGCTTGTCTGGGAAGAAACAAATGACACTGTCAACAAGTAGTTTGCTTTCTTACTCAGAAAAGAATTATTAGTGAGATCCAGAGCCCAACAAAAGAACAGGAATATTTCCAATGGTGTAAAAAAGGCTTGGATCAAGCCCCGGCTTTCCTGAAAACTAGACTTGCTAATTGCCTCACTCTTCCACTGTCAAAACTGTGATCTTACTGAACAGAAATACCTTTCCAATATTGCTATAGGGCAGACATTTCCACACTGGTAATACTGGGAGCCATGTTCAGCCACCACCAGCAGCTTGGTGGTCACCACCTTCCCCATTTCGTATCCCATAATGTTATCTTAAAACAAAACAAAACAAAAACAAAAACCCAGCAGCATTCTGGGAAAGTTTTTTAAGTTTTCTTTTGTTTGTTTATTTTTGGAAACAGAGGCCACCTTGTAGCTTACTACCACTGTAGAAAGCATTTTGCTTTTCAGCTAGTGTCATATTTATACAATAAATAAGATTCAGAAATAGAAGTTCCCATTCTCCTTTGGCATTGCCATAAATCAGGAAACACTTGAGCTGTACCTGGATAAAACTGATGAAAGTAACTGAAGAAATCAGCTTTAGCGAGGTGTACTGCTAATACAGGTCTTTTCCCCAAAGCAAGCAAATTATGCTTATCTTACATTAGCGGATCATTACTGGAAGTACTATGCCAGACCCTCAGCTGGCATAAATCAACATGACCCTGTTCACTCAGTGCAGCTGTGTTGATTTATGTGAGCTGAAAAACATGTACTGGTCAAAAAGTGACTATTTCATCTTATAAAACTATAAAACTGACTAAGAAATGAAAGGCAGTATGTATAACATAAAGAAAAAATTAGAAAGGAAAGTACTACAGAAAGGCTCAAAGTAGATGTATATTTTATTAAGATTAGTCTAACATAGCCACTCATTTTGCTCCATATGAGATTTTAGATAATATTCTCTGTTGTTACATACACATGTATCTCTTGTGCAATTTAATAATCATAGGATCATAGAATCGTTTAAGTTAGAAAAGACCTTTAAGATCATCAAGTCCAACCATTAACCTAGATCTGTACTATTCCCAAATTAAGATGTAAGGCTCAGACAGTGGGTTCAACCCACCTGGAATTTATCACTGGTGTTTTTTGTAGTCACTGTGGCTGTCATAACACGAAACATTGGACTTAAAAGCAAGCCCACATAGCAAACTTAGCAAACTTAAGTGTTCATATTTCCAGTATGATGTCATATCTGAAGAACTACTCCTGTTATGGTCTTTCTCTTATAGAGCAACGTAAAAGTAGAAAATCAAATGAGCTTCTCAAAGCCGGCACTTCTCTCAAGCCTTGGTAATTTCAAGAAATAGGAAACCTCTCATATTAGACTTAAGCACTCTTTACCCTTATGAACTCTGTGTAGACTTCCCTATTATTATACAGGCTACATGAAATTAACTATTTTTCTGAGTTAAAACTGGGAAGGCTGAGGAGAATTGATATTCTGAAATAAGAGGTGTATATTCCTAAATTCCTTTCTCAGGGAAGCAGCCCTTGAGATTAGACAGTTCTCATTTTCACTAGGCTTGTGTATCACTGCCCCAGCAGTATAATATCTGAACACTACATAAAGAGAGATCATGAAGCAAACTCTTTACAATTGTCCGTTCAATTCAGCCTCAGTGACCAGCTGCTAACAGCCACTTGGCAGACAACTGCAATTCATCATCCTTTACTGAGTACTGGTACTTCAAATACAAATACTTCTGTATTTGGTCACAACACAGGCTGCCAGGTACCAAAAACGCATTCTGTTCATCCTTACCATTGCCTTACAGTGTAACATACTTCATGGATCCCTGCCTACAAAAAATACTAGGATTTATCTCTTCACAGTCTTTCCCCATAAATACATTCACTGTAGGAAACTTACAGAAATTTTCAGAAGTATGATTAACACTTCAGGTATGGGGAAAAAAAATATGCATTGTCTGCCAGGACAGACCAACTCTGCACCTCAGCAAGCGGCACTGCCACAACCTTCTGCTCTCCACTGATTCCCGGGCATTGTGTTTTGTGCAGACAGGACACACTTAGTATCACCATCAATAGACGATTCCTCTGTATAGGAATTAGAAATCCCTGTTAAATCCTCTTTTCCTCCCAAAGCACCTTTGCAATCTTCAGAAACATTAGGAAAATGATGAATGGCTATTAAGAAACAACCTCAAAACTACTTTTATTCCATTTTCTTCTCCGTATAAATTTTCAGACTTTCTCCCATAAAAACACTAAGCAAATGGCACTGGGCTGTGGTTACAGTTGCTTTCATGGCACGTACTCCCTCTAAGGCAAACGGAGCCAACTGACACCGTTTCTAAGACAAGATTCCTGTTCATGACACAAGGGGCTTAAAACTGTACTCAGCATATACACACAACCAAAAGTACAGCCTGAGACTTCAAAGCACAGACTTGGGTTCTCCACAGGGACGTTAAAGGTGTTGAAAAGAGACTTTGGATTGGAAGCTCCATTGCAGCAGTGTCAAAGCTGGAACAAATGTCAGAGGGATCAAAATAGCAATGGGCACTGAAATTTTCCTCCTTCAAAATGGCACAAGCCTATAGAGAAGCAGCACAAATGGTAAATGTGTTCCTGTAATTTCCATCTCGTCTTGTAGCTCCTTAGTGTTACCAGAAATCATGCCAAGCTAATATTTGTCATTGCATATTCTCTCATTCTTTGTGTTGGTCGGAATGTTTTAATTGCATAAAGATAACTCAGAGCAATTTGGACATCAATTTACAGTGCACCAAGAATATATCACAGCTAACTGTTTAAAAGAAAGTAAAGTATTAGGGCTTCTAAATGAAACAATCTAGTGAATTTGATTCTCTCTTAATTTTGAACTTGTACTGTCATCTGCTCCAGTGAAGTGATGCACCAATTTCTACCACCAAGTATTTGATGGACCACTTACTGTAAATGCTGCTTACCCAGTATACTATGAGGTTTCACAGCTGTGACTCCCAAATCAATATTTAAATCCTATTGACGCCAACTCCTTTTTTCTCCTCTTCTTCCTTTTTTTTTTTTTTTTTTTTTTAAAGCAGAGTTGCAATTATGGTCTATTTTATATTTGTAAGTACGATTAAAATTATTATATTTTGTGCCAGGCTATAATTTATATAATTGCATTTCTGTAAAACTTGAATTTATTTTTCATTTAGAAACAGACCACAATAAAAGGCTTCAGCACTGAGAATCCAGTTTTCTGTGTTAATTTAAAGTTTAATTTTAGAGTGCTTTCTACAGTCACAGTACTTTAGGGGCAGAGGAAAACTATCATTGTATAAGAGACTTTTAATTAGCCGTGGACTCTTACTCAAACTAAATACCAATATTAATTGTTCATAAAATACTGCAAGAGGAAAAGGGATGATTAAGTGGAATTTAAGCTGTACTGCTATTAAACATTAAACAGAAAGGCATTTCAAAGCCATGTGTTAAAAGCCATCTCGTCAGAAGGTATGGGCCATAATCCACTAATTTTTCAAAATATACCAGGCTGTGCTCATTAGTCTTATGAATTTAGAGGGTCTATTATTTCTGCCTCTTAATTTGACATTTATATGCAAATAAAAACCTTGAGTACAAGTCACACCTGAAATTGCATCTGTTATGCAGTTGCCCACCTAAATGTTCAGAAAACCTGTCTCTTCTTGTGTCATTTTAACATTTTATCCTCAACTTATTATCAAGAGGGAAAGAAAACTCAGGGATGTTATGACATTATTTCAGTCTCTCGAAAGCACTGATCCACAAAATCAGATACACAAGCCTCCCAGTGTCAGAGGGCTACAAAATGGAATATGATGCTTGAAAGGGAAAGCTGCTGTTCTGCAGGCTCTGAGATTGCCAGGAGGGCTGCATTAAACACTGTGAGCAAGCTACGAGTCATGACACCCTCCCTACAGAATTTTGGCAAGTTTAAATGAAACCTGTGGATGCATTGTTTCATTTTTCCAGTCAGATGTACGCAAAGTGGGAACAGTTTCACATGGATTTTCTAACCTCTCCTGGGGCTTTCGTGATTGAAGAGGATGCCGTTCACAGCAAAGAGATTGTAGGCCTCTCTGAAGTTCACCACAATCCAGTAGGCATATAGTTTTGCTGCCCCTACAAAATAATTTTAAAGCGTTACATTTATCTGCTCTGCTTGTACACATCTCAGACAGACACACGTACACATCTCACATGCAGGGTGAAGTCCACATTTCAACAGCGGAGTGCATTAGAACTTGATTCATTCCCTATATGTGTCACATTTCATATGGAAAAAAATATCCGGCCCGATAAACAGCAGCTGAATGGGAAAATACTCCTTTTCTGTGCAGCCTCTGAACTGGCCAGGAAATATTAGGGCACTTTGTCACTTGTTTTCTTATGCACACTCAAGCGTAGCAGTTTTTCTTTTACAATGTAATTAACATAGCCAGAGCGTGTGAAATACACCACTGTAGTGACCTCTGCTAATAAAAAAAAAAAAATTACTTTGGAGGAATAAAAGCGAAAATCTGGTGCCTTAACACTCAAATTGATTTGAAACTTTATCACCGAAGTCCTCCATGCACATTGCTTTAATAAGTGTTTCAAATTTCTTGCGTGTTCATGAAGGAAGAAGTGAGCTCTTGGGAGTTTTTCATTTAGGCAACAAAAAATATGAAACCTTATCACTTCAGCAGTATCTCACAATCCTTTGTGAAGGAAGAGCCACCCTTCCCAGCCCCCCACCCCCTCCCCCCCGCCCCCAAGAGCTCTCTACCTCTGAGCTGAATGAACACGGTTTTGTGAAGTGAGATGCTAATTTCCAACCCTCAGGCAATGACAGCAAATACTTTTTATATAGTAATTCATAAAGGTATGCCTCTCAACATGTCTAGTCACTTTAGGTCTATCGTCATTCTAATCTCACACCCAAATGACTTCAGCCCTGAGACATGAGCGGGGAGAACAGACAGACACTACACACACACCATCAGTGATCCTCACCGTAAGGCGATCTTGGGTAAAAAGGGGTGGTCTCCTTTTGTGGGATTTCTTGCACTTTTCCAAAAAGTTCACTGGTGGAGGCTTGGTAGAACTTCACAGAGTTGATAAGGCCACAGGTCTTAATAGCATCTAGGAGCCGTAAAGTGCCAACCCCATCAACGTCAGCAGTATATTCTGCTAGGTCGAAAGAAATCTTGGGGAGAGAAAGAAATAAAAAAACACCACTTTTACTAGGGGAACAAGAACACGCCGTGATCATGTACAACCAAAGTAATACGTCACTTGTCACAGACCATCTAGACACTTTTGTACAGGGTAGATGCTCAGTTTACAAAAGTACCCTCAAAGGATTTCTAAGAATAAACAAGTAGTTCCACAAATAGCAGAACCAAAAGGCTGGTGTTCCCTGATCTCTCTCTCAGGATTATTTTCCCATGTGAAGTAAGGGGTAAGCCTCCCCACAGTGGGAGCATTATCAGTCTCTCTCTCATCTCCACAGCTGCCAATTTTCACAATATTCACTTGGGCTTAATATCTTTGACATACTTGAATTTGGTTAAAATTGTCCAAAATATATTTTAAAAAAATATGTTAGACAGGCAGCATGACAGCATAAACATGCATTTAAAAAACCCACAAACTTTAAACAAGGTCCAAAGTTTTGCAATTTAAACACACATAAAAATGGAGAGAAGACCAGAAATATCTGCTGTCAAATGAGACTCCCAACCCCACCTGACTAAGGTGTACCAGAGCTGTGGCTTTTGCACAGATGTTACGGGGATAATGAATTGGGAGAGCAAAGGGTGGAGGTATCCTAAAGAAATCTGACATGTCCAGTTGACATATTTTTTGAGGTATGACAGTAAACTCATGCACACTGCTGAGCCAAGACTCCTCTTTCTCTCCCCACTCCAGTAGTTCCGTTATCTTTATGATGAGCTTGATTATGGCATAGGCCACAGGACAATGCTTGAGTCTAAACTTTCAGAGTGCTTCAAAAATACATTCGTTCTATTTCTTGCAGTTACAGAAGAAAACTAAAAACTGGAAAAAGTAAGCTGAAGGTAAGAGGTGTGTTGTGACCACCCCAATCTACAGGCAGGAGAAATAAACGCTTGGAAAGGAGCTCACTCTGCTTGTTTGGTGGGTACATGCTGGTTGTTTGGATGTGCTGGTGGAGCTCCTGGACTCTGAAGAATTTTCTCCCACTGGTGCCCATGCGAGTGGCACATTCCTCCTTCCTTCTACATCCTCTCTCCAACCCAGGGATTTTGCTTCTGTATGCCAGTTTTTGAAAAAATGTTCCCCATTTATACTGCCAATGTTGTAAAAAAGGAAAGTGGAATGGACGTTTAGAGCAATCTCCTCCATCGCCCTGACCCAAGGACGACTTACTCTACCGATGTCCCCTCTGGCTGATGACTGACTTTCAGGAACGAGCTCTAGGGTGATGGCAATGTTACAGTCTCTTTATATGATCTAGGCTAGAGGTTACTGATACACTACCAAAGTCAGATAGTACAAATCTGTGATTCCCCCCTTCATTAGTCTTCAGTGATGGGGTAACTACTAATGGCGTAGAGGGTAAATGACCATAGCTGGACAAGCTGAGCTATCACAGTGAAATCAGTGTGAAACCTGTCACTTACCAGGTATTTTTTCAGGGTCTCTGCAGATTCAGACTGATAGCCCTGTATTCATTCATCTCCTGTTAAGCCACTTTCCTTATTCAGTAATCACTAGAGGTTTAAGGCTTATTTACACAACAGATGAAATAAAAATAATTAGATTAATTTGAATTTGCACTTATGGTTAATTTAATACAGGTATGAAGTCTAAATTGTGTTACTGTGCCCCAAAATAAAAATGTTCTCACACAGTTTTGATCTGAAATAGCTAATGGTATGAACAAAAACCAACTTTACTTTTTTTTTTTTTTTTAACCAAAAGAAAAAAAAAGAAACTTGATACTTTGGCTTGTTAACCTGGTATAACCCAGCTGAAATTGAGCACTGGTCTACTGAGAAGTGCTGAGCATTTTTTGTTTTAATCCATTTGGCAGAAAGATGACAGCCACTTAAGGTCTCTCAGCTTTGCTGTCAGAGTAACTCTTGGGAAAACATCTTAATGAATAGGTAATACAGTCAATAATGCACTAATGAACAAAAATTAGTATATTTACCATATGGCTAGTACCTTCACATATTCACAGTAACATCCCAGCTCTCTAACTAAAGGCAAAACACTAATTGTAGTAGAACTAGGAATTTACCTATATTAAGGTATTGTTTCCAACAAATAACCTGCTAAAAACATCACCCTAAAATGCAAATCTTTGCTTACATATTCTACTACAAAGTACATGGCATGTGTAACTGAGGTGGTCTTAAATCAGAGATCCCAGATTATAAAACCTCTTAACCAGAGTGAGCAACAAGCCTGTAGCAGCAGCACTGGGAACTGTTCTCCCTGGCCGATGAAGAGACCAGTTTCACAAGAGATGCTTTTCCCTATTGCCTTATGAATGACCTCAATCTTCACCTAGAAAAATCACTCCCTGGGGTGTGAGGTAATTGTGCCTGGGTCTGGGTCCACACTGGCTGGGTCTGAGTGTCCCCGAGCAGAAACCGCCAGCTTTGTGCCTGTTTGGTGGTTTTGTCATGTGGACTATTGTTCATCAGGGACAGGACTCAGACCTCTAAACTCCTATCATTTTGGAATGCAGGTTAGACTAGTATGGCATTCATGAAAACAGAAAATGCTTTTATCCACTAAAACCTCCAACACCAAAAATGCTGGACTGTTAAGACACTCTGTACAGTGTAGGGGCAGTAGCATAGCAAATACAGATAAATGCATACTAAATTTTAATTTGATTCTAATTCAAAGTTAACAACGTAAAAGAGTTTTATAAAATACTGGATTGATTAAGTAGTTACAAATGAAGCAGAGCAGAGCAGGAAAAGGTGCTGTATCCATTACCATATTAGGCATGTGTATGAAGGCTAAAAACAAGCCACACTTTCTGAAAGATTAAACATTTATCCAGTGGAAAAAAAGAGCTGTAATACCTACAGATGAGAGTTTTCAAACAGCCTAATTTACAACAACTATCTTAAGTGCCTGAATTAGGAAGCTCTTCTCCCTGTACACCAACAAAAACAGTGGTGTGTCAGAGCAGAAAACCTAACGGAGATGCTCTTAATCATGCTTTGGAGAAAATATACACACACTAGTTTTTTAATGTAGCTACCTAAGATAGATGCTCCATTCTAACCTCAAAAATCCAAAACTATCAGTTACTGTCAACTGCGTAAAGCAAGCCATGCAACTAACAACTTTTTTTGAAGAAAACAATAGGAGTTTTTGTAATGACTGGAGTAGGGAAAAGATGATTCTTTGCCTGACAAATTTTGAACCTGAAAGTTTTCTCAAAGAGTATTGAAGGCATGGATCCAATACTTCTTTGCCCTCGTTGGACAGACTTGGTGAAAAAGGGAAAGCATGACATACCAACAAAACAGAAATCGCCTACTTGGAACATGTTAGTCTGAGTGACCTTGGCACTCCCTTCCCATGTACAATGCGGAGACCGTGCTTTTGCAGTTGTCATCATTGATCTCTGGAGATACTGTGAATGTATATGCTGAAGATGTGTCTATTTAATTTGGTACTATATTCGATAGGTAGTGATAACAATGTGTCATTAGAAGTCGACAGAACACTAAGGGGACACTTAAATCCTCGGTCAAAAGTACTTCAGTTCCAGATTTTCAGGTCCTGAACACCTTGCAGAATTGCATTAAAGAATAGTAAAAAGGAATCTGACTCCTTACATACATGGGACTTCTGTACACTATCTTCACTGCTGGATTCATCCCTAATATAGTACATTTCAAGTACATTCTTGGGCAAGTAAAAATTTCCACAGCAAGGCTTACCCATAGGATGATAAAATTTTTTTGAGAAAAGCATAGTTTCATTAGTTATGATATTCCTGGAATCACAGGACACAGTACAAATACACTGAACCACATTACATCTCTTCTTTCACGTGGCTCCAAGAATTACAATGAGTTTTGTGAACTGGTTTCTACCTTTTGAATTTGAACTCTTGTTTTCCCACCCCATTTCTTTCTTTCTTTCTTTCTAATCATCAGATTCAATCTCTACAAGAGAAAAGAATTTAATAGAGCAATGTTTTAAATATGATGTTTCCCAACTGATCATTCAAAACCAAGCTTAGCAAGGTCTTTAACGAGATTTAAAAGCTTACTGAAAACTATCTAAATGAAAACATATGGGTCTTACCCTCCACAACAACACATTCCTATCATGTCTATGAGTACTATATACAAGCCTGCAGACTTAATAAGACTTGCTTCTGACCCATGCGTTGTCAACAGTGGTGATAGTCTGAAAATAAGTATCGATTTAGCACACACACAGGTTTGGCTTTTTGAGATACTTCATCTCTGTTTAGTCATTTGGAACAATCCAACAGATAGGCTGCCATCATATTAACTATCAGCTTTCAACCAAAAATAGCATGTGCTAGCAGAATATGCTTCAATGCTCTACCTAAGGAATATGAATAACAATTTGAAATTTCATCTCCTTCTTACAGCCTTCTCTGTTTCAGAAGATGGGATTTCTGGAAGGCTGGTGATATAAGAGGAAAGCTTGTGTGAAGCCCCAGGAGGAAATAGGATAATATAAATGTTAATTATTATTCTTTCACTGTAAAAACAAAGGTGGCTAACCTAACTATAACGTTAAAATAATCTTTGCTCTCTTGAAAAAACTTACAGTAGATTCTTTAGATTTATCAGAGTAGAAGATATGTATCAGGTCTCTTTAAGCATTGAGAAAGGTTTACACCTGAGAAGCAAATCACAAAGTGGAAAAACTGCTCAGAAATATTTCAAGTCTCACAAGATTCACAGCGGTTACTTTTTTGTATTCTTTAAAATCAATTCTGTTTGCTTTGAATATTCAGTGTGCCTTCCACTGCCAATAAAAGCCACTGAGATCACTTATATCATCTCAGTAAACAAACTGCTCAACCCCTAGGAACAGGCATGTAAAGCATAACATTCCAGTTGCTAAATCTAACACAGACTATGGGCCAAGCATTCCTATAAAATCCTAAATGCACTGGAAAAAAAAAAAAATCCTAGGGATTTTAGGAAATCCAAAGAATCGGGGGGGAGCTGGGCAGTGTCCAAGGGATAGGGAAGAACCTATATATCTAAAAAAAAATGCCAGGTAACCTTCCAGGATAATACGACATTTCCTCTTCCCGCCAGTCCCTTAACTCGTAATGAATGCTTAACTCATTGCCCTCTCACCCAATAAAAGAAGTAGTTGAAAGATACCAAAATCCCCCAAACAACTGTATATATATATTTCTTTTTTTATATACAGAAAAATAATCAATTCAATAGCTCTGAACTGCTTATTATTAAGCAACACTCTTGATATCTTAAAGCCCTACTCAACTTCTTAGCCAAATATAAATTGGTTGAAAAAATAATGACTGAAATTCTGGATAAAAGGAATATGCCTTTTGTAGATTTATCTTCTTTCCTATTTCTTTCCCTGTTCTCTCATTAATAAAACAGAAAAAATAAAGCGATCTGTATAAAATTAGAGTAATTTGACAACATGATTATAAGCAGAGAATTAACTAGGAAAAAGTTTTATAAGTGGAAGCAGAAGTCAACATTTTTTCCTAAAATTCCTGTTAACCCAAGCCATCCACAATATTGCTGCAGCAAGAGAGTTTGGATAACTTGGATTTTCAAGTTACTTGTGGTGCAAATAAATAAGCAATGCAGCTGATAAAAGATGTGCTTCTCTGCCAGTGCTTACGTGGTTGAGTTCTGCTGCAGCTCTCTCATACTATGCACTGCAGGCTGAGTGACTGGAGAGACTTCTTGAAGTGGTTAGAAGATTGTTTTTTTCATCAGTGGGCCAGTATTTCACCTTCACCTCTAAGTGTGAAGACCCAAACCAAAGTGCAAAAATAAGCTATTTGCTGTATATGGATCTTAAATGATCCTTCATGATCTTCATGCTCTATAACCTGCCATAAACCACAACAGACTGCTTCAGGGACCAGCTCAGTCTTATACAAGTAACCCCAAAGTGGTTTTCATTACACACAAGAGAGAGGAGCTTGAATGTAAACCTGTTCATTGCCCCAAACACACACACGCACCTTTGCACCCTCAAAAGGTGTACAAGTGAGGGGTGAAACAGAGTTGAGTTAATTCATGGCTCCCCACCATTCATTTCTCCAAGTATATTGAGATCTGGGAAATGTATGTCAGGAAAAAGGGGCTGGGATGAAGCAGAAGCCTCACAACAAAAGTGTACTTCTAGGTCTGAAAAAGTTGCTTGGCATAACAATAGCAGCAAAACCATGCATCGCCTTTGACTAGCCCTCAAGGGTCAGGCACTGCAGAATCCAAAAGTGGCTATTACCTTTCAGCTCCATGAGCACTAAAAAGTTCATGAACAGCTAAGTTATACTGTTGTTGCCCACATGAGATACAAAAAGAGTGCTGCTAGACTGCCTGAAGTCCCCAACTATCTTTCAGTTGAACTACCCTGCAGCAGAATCTTCCCTGATGGGCAGCAACTTTCTTTGTGCAGCTGAAATACTCAGTGATTAGGGGCAAGAGGCCCCCTAACATACTCCACAGTGTATGTTCATATGGCAACTTCTCATGGTTTAACTTGTGTAAGTTTTCCTTATAACTCTCCTCCTGATTAATTTCAAGTTCTTGATGCAAACTCTCTGAAATAAACTTTAAAGAGGAATAGCTTGGCATTATTAAAACAGGTTTCCTTTTTCCCCTCTTACAAGTAAAAACTATCACTTGCTTTTTGTTGGGGGAAAAAGAGAAAAAAAAAATCAACCCAAAGCAAAGAATAAGCATGGGGAAATACTCCCTGAGTAGTTAAAGTTTTATATTTATCAGACTAGTATGGGTTGATAGCTGGATTCGTTATTCAGTTTCTTTAAAAAGTGACTCCTCCCCGGCAAACTGCAGGTGTGGTTGTAAATCCAGCTCACAAGGTCATCATGTTCACCTTTGCCTCTAAAGCAGCCCACTGGTATATGCCTGACCAGTTCAGAGGTACAGAAGAACCACCAGTTGCCTATTATTTTCAAAACGATGCCACAATCCTTAAATTGGAATATCCATTCTCCATTTTAATAAAACAGTGTCCTACATCCTGTACCGTTGTCTTGGCTGTTGACTGTTGATTGAAAGGTGTGTTTTGGAAGAGATCTCCAAATAGAGGTAATTTGTAAATTGTTTGTTCTTCTGCTTATTGACTAGCTAATTTAGTGGATTAAGAGAATTTAACAGACTGGATTAAAAGAGAGTTGCCCAGAGACAGGTCAAAAGGCAATAGACACAAGTTGAAACATAAAAAATTACAATTAGATACTAGGAAAAAAAGTTCACAACATGGGTAGTCTAACACTCAAACAAGTTGTGCAGAGAGGCTGTGGCGTCTCCAGCCTTGGAGATACTCAGAACTCAATCAGAGACAGCCCTGAGCCACCTGCTGTAAGCTGGCCCTGCTTTACAGAAAGAGCTGGTCCAGATGACATTCAAAGATTGCTCCCAAACTAAATTATTGCACAATTTTAAGAAGACAGGGAGATGGGATTACAGCAGTGTGTTTCAATGTTCAGACACATAGCACCATCCAATGAGTAGACGGTGGATGTACAGCGTGCAAGAACGAGGCCTGGTCTTGTGGAAAATCAGTGATTTCTACTGGGGGAGCGGAGAGTTGTTCACAGAAACTTTTTGGAGGCACATAGTCCAACTTGCTATTCATCATATCTCCTCCACAGAAGAGCTTTAGATAGAGGAATGCTCAGATCTGATAATAAAAAAATACCAAAGCGGAGGAGGCGAAGGAAGAGGGATATCACAGAACATGACATTCAGTATGGCCATAAACCTTTGTCACAAAAATGTAACCTCCCCATTAGTTTTGCTTATCTTCTCATCCATTTGTTATTAATTTGATGGAACAGGGGAGTTGTCAGGGTTATGTGATGCAAGGGATTTATCTTGCAGAACAATCTCCAACCCACTGTTCAAAGTCTTCAGTTTCAAATTACAGAGACTAGAAAAGAAGCTTTTAAAAAAGAAGCATTGATTCTTTATTCCTTTTCAGAATAATTTTTTCGGGGATAGTTTCAACAATATACAAGTTTACTCAAGTTTTAAAGCACAAGGCACATGCAGCAAAGTCAGGATGGGTTTTGATGTTTCCAATTTTGTAGCTTCAATGGCTAGTGACACTGTAATACCCTAAAAGCTTTCTTACATACTGAAGTCCAGCTGTGCCAGAAGCTTTAAATGCTCTTTAGTAGAAAGACAAAAAGGAGCAACTTGCAGAGTCACTAGAGAACATTCAAAGGGAGATGTAAAAAGATAGCCAATTCATTTCGCTTTATACGTACCAGGGGAATAGAGAGCTATGAATAAAATGCATGCAGGGAATGCAGTCACTTTGAAAGAAACAGCACCATTTTCACTCACTTTCACATATAAAGAAATTAATTTAAAACATACAGGTTATTTAAAATTCTAACATGAAAACTAGGTTATAGTATTAATATTTTTTTTTTTTACTTCTGATTTTTTTTTAAAAACTTTCGTCCTTGCTTCCTTGATGCATTCAGAACACATAGGAAAGATGCTCTGTGTAGAAGTGATAAAAACATCATCACAAACTAAAAGAAAGTAAAAAGAAACAAACCCCACAAAACCAACAAACCGTTGCTGCTTAACATCTGCTTTATGATTTTGATAGACTTTCAATGGATGGCAAGATAGATATTGAATTAAACCAATAATCTACTATGGCACAGCTTTGTTGACAACAAGCTCTCCTCTCTTTGCCTTCCTAGCCAACAAGACTGCAAAACATGACTTAACACAATGGACCCTCCCAAGTGTTGATACAACTCCTGTGGTGCCTAGAAGCTAGAGTTACCCCAATGCTTTGCAAATGACTACCTTGTCTGATTCTCTTATATCTCCTACTGATGCATAAGGTAAAATCTCCCTAGGTTTATGGGCCCTGCCAGAAGTCTTGCTTTTTCAACCAAAGAAAAATTATATCTTTTCAGTATTTGTTATTTATCACTTAAGAAGATTACTTCCCAGACTGCAGTTCCTCATGCCAAATGCCATTGTTTTAGAAAGCTTAGAAACAGTTCAAACAACTGCCAAATTACCAAAAATACTCCTCCCTCCATGAAGAAATAAACTTAAAATAATATTTTTGACAGATTTGCATACAGACTAGGGTCTTTTTACCTTAAGGGTATTTAATCTGGAAATAAAAAGTATTGAACAAATGCAGAACCTTTGTAGAATCATTTCTTAAATTTTTCAAAATCAAGTAAGTACAAATTTAAAACTTGCCATAAAATTGTAAACTTTTTTTAACAAAAATTTTTTGTTGTTGCTTTTTCTCCCCTCCCCACGCATTATCTACCAACAATTGTCTGACCAACTCTCCATTATTTTGGGTTTGGCTTTCTGTGCTATATTCACCTAGTAATTGATGTAGCACAGCTGTCATGATAAAAAGATGAGAGAAAAAACACTGACTGCTGGTTAAGTCCTATAAATCATTCTGACCAAGCTGCACACACTCTGAATGAAGCATCTGTAGACATAAGACACATACTTCATAAAAAAACAATTTCTATAACGTTTAACAAAAGCTTTTACCTCTTACTCTATGGAAATCTCTGTAATTTTTCATTTCCTAAAATTAAAAGCATTTTCTCCTCCTCCCAACAACAAGAATCGCTATCTGCTTCCTTGCAGCTAACTGGGGGTTGAAAGAGCTTCCCTACTTCACAGGGACATTGTGAGAAAAAAATTGATTAGATGAATGTGTCTGTATTACTTATTAATGGGATCATAAACGTAATTAGATGGACTGCCCATAAATATGCCTGACTCAGCCATTCAATTTGAAAGCTAAGGGTGCAGACACAGCCAAGTCACTGCAAGAAAACAAGTTACTATTTCTCTGTGGAGCTGAGGTAAGGTAATTGGAAGCACACTTAAACCACAGGAAATGCAAGATAAAGCAATTTATCTTAGCTCTTTTACTGTCAGCTACCGTAACATCAAATCACTCCATTCATCACAGCCAAAGAGTGGACAGGTACCTCAGCTCTGACCACACATTGCAGCTTGTTACATTGTGGTGCTTTGGTTGCGGCTGAGCTTTCAAAACAGGTAGGTCTTCAGGGAGACAAATGAGAACATGAAGATTTGAGGAAATAAATAAGCACGCGCTTATTTACGCACACACAGAAAAATAAATAAGCATGTGCTTATTTACACACACACAGAAAAAATCATGACTTCTTGTCCTGCACAACTATCTAGGGAACATCCTCTGCACTGAGGTACCTCTCCAACACCTGTATGACTGTGGCAAAGCAGATGCAAAGTACTCCATCTCAGCAGGCAAACAACATCTGCCCCCGTTCATGCATTCAGTTTATTCTTAAAATACTAAAGTCATATTCTTCACAAAGATACCACCCCAGAGAAGAGAACTGTAAAAACACATCTTCTAAACAAATGCCATCACTTTAGAACTATTCCTGGTCCACTCACTCTTCTCTAAGTCCAATTTCTCCCCTCATTCGCCATGGGTACTAAAAGCAATTAGTGCAATGTTACACTTCCACAGACCTAGTTCTACTTTCTGGTTTGCCATAAAGCAACAGAAAACTACATCAACTTGTCTTTAGCTAGAATATTGTCAGCATACCTCAGACTTCTATGTAATTAATTTCTGAGGCTTTTTTTAGCTTTTTTTATTTCTGAGTCATTTTTACTGCATGTGCATTAAGAATTAAATTGGGATGGCTAATTGCATGGGACAAGTTTGGATAGATATGTATGTACTGACAAAAGACAGGCTCCCACAGTCACCACCTTCCCAGTTCCTGCTCCAGTACGCCAGCAGGAATGACTGGGAAAAGGAACAAACGTGCAACAGCACTTGAAGAAATCAGTCGCCAGGGCTTTTTTTTAGTTTTCTTTTTTGAACAGGGCAAATAATTGCCTTTTCTTCCAATGCATAAGGTCGTCATCTGTGAAATTTCACTCCAAAATCTTAAAAAAAGGACAATTCCAAAATAAATTCTTCTATTTTCCTCCACAAAACCAGCAGCATTCTTTTCCTTTTACTTGCTCTTGAGAATAGCTGACATTTAAAAACATTCTTTAAATAAATACAATAGTTTGAGGTTTGTATTTGCCCTGAAAGAAAACCACTGAATCCTTTAAATTTATTAAAATTACAACCAACAAGCTGAAAAGAGCCACCCCACCTTGAAATGCTAAAGTGGGTGAACCATAGTAGATGAGCACTAATACCCTTACCTATAGTGCATGTACAGGCACTACATATGATTAATTTCAAAATCAGAGTATTAATAGCATACACAAATACAGTAGGTGATAATGGCTTTGTTGGGAATGATGTAATAAACCTGTAGAAAGAGCTTTCCGTAAACTCACTGCAGTAACACCTAACTTTTAACTTTCTATTTCAGGCAAGATGAGGATAGCAATAATTACATACCTCAAAGTGGACTGTGATAATTCTTCATCCTGTGTAGGAAGCTACAGGAGTGGAATACACTATTACCACCACCAGTAGCACTCAGATTTTAATGTGGTTATAATACTTAAGAAACCCTGAGCCTTACATCTTCTCCAGTTGCACCCTTTCAGGGAGAACACTGATGTTTTCTATGTGGCAGTGAGCACTCTGAACTCAAAGGTGATCTCCCTCATAAAATGCTCTACTTAATCAACTCATCTGCCTCAGAAGGATGTGGGTGGCTAGCTAGAAAGAAACCTGTGGGATGAATCAGAAAAAACCCCGTGTCTCAACAGGTATGTGGGGTTAAGGGGGAAAAGGCCAAGGGGCAGTGAGCTTAAAGGGATGAGACCCTCTGGTTAAACTTTTTTATTATTTCTCCCCTTTTCTCAACAAGCAGGATGATACTCTCAGAAAATAAATCAGTCTGTTATTAGATTTTCTCTTGGCATCCCCTTTGCCTTTACTTTATTCTTATATTTATTATTGACTACTAAAGCCTCTCCACTACAATTCTTAGAAAATAATGTATAGGCATTAATTTTAAAAGGCAGCTTTGGCACTCATGAGGCATGGTGATCACAAATCAAAGCAGAACATTGCAATTGATTTGTGTACTGCAACCCACAACAGTAACCTCAGCCCCATTTTTCACCTATCTCTTGGGTTCTGACACAGAGAAAAGGACTAGGAATAGTAGCTGCTTTTCACTTGAACATTAAGGCAAACCATACAGGAAATACGGACGTGGTAGTCAACTAATCACATAAAACGAACAAGTTTGGGAGTTTCCCCTCACGCCCCCACGAACAAATACTATCTTACTTTAGTCCACCTGACTGTGCCCTAAGACAGCATTGAAATTCTTGTCTCCTGTAGTGCTAGAAGTGACAAAAGACCACACTGACACCTACAAGACAGCGTTCCTCTTCACCTATGCTAGTGTGGCATTCAATGTGCCAGTAAGCCCCCCCTAAGCTTTGAGTAAGACTTGACTGGCATATAAAAAGCTCCCTCAGCTTTCAAAGTGAATTTTGCATGCTCAGGATGAGGCATGTTGGAAAAGCAATGTGGAAGACAGGACCAAGTTGCCAAAATGTAGTGAACAAATCATTGGACACAATCAGTGGGAACATCAGATTTCACAAATAAGGTGAAGTCTGTAAAATTGTGTATGGCTGCATCTTAGTTTTAAAAAAACGTAGGGCTTAGGCAGATGCCAAGTCTATTGTATGCAAATATTTTATTTCAATTAGCACTTTTCAATCATGCTTTTTCTTTTCTGAATGACTCATGGATATCTCAGTCAAGAAATGGCAGGATCATAAGCACATGCCAACAGGGTGCATTTATCTCACAGAAAGATAAATGTGGACGGAAACATGTAAATCTATCTCAGGATTTTTTCAACCTGTCTTCCCTTCCAAACACGTTTTCTCTACATGCCTGCAAGCCTCTATAACACAGTATACTCAGTCTCCATGTCCTTCCAAGCAAGCAGTATTCACAAGAATTTAATTGAAACTAAGGAAATTGTGTTTCCAGAACTTGTCAATCAGGCAGGAAAAACAAAACAAAACAAGTTCAGCCTACAAGTTTTATCACACTCTATTAAGCCAAAGAAGGTCATAATACTAACTTGCTTGTAAATGCACATATGAAAATGGGGAATCTTTAGAACTTCTACGCGCCACCGAGAGAGTCCTGCTGCACAGGTCATTATGAGTGGTGATTGTCCATGAGGGAGACATGCTGAATAGCTGTGAAGTATGGCTGGATGAAAAAATACCACAAGTTAAGATCCGTGATTGCACACAACACTGACATAAGCTAAGAATGCTATGTCTCGCAGCTGCAGTAGGAGTTTTAGTTAATTTCCAGAGTGCTGACCCCAAGCTGCTTTGGGGCCCTGAGCATCCTCACCTGGGATACAAGAAGTTCTGTCAAGGAACCGCAAGAACATGGGGAGAAGCATACTGGTGCTGCCTGTTAGCCAGATAAGCAGAGGAAATTGCAAAAGTATCATATGGGATCTTGGAAACAGTCAATTTTTGATCCTGCATCACTAGTATATACTAAAGAATCTGTGCTGGGAAGGCTAAGAAACATAAATAGTCAATGCTGATGAAGAATTCTATAATTGGTAAAAAATTAAAAAGTTTTGGCATGAAAACAAAACCTCAGCAAGTGTTTCACTTTCCACTCCTATAGATTTTAACACCTCTCATGTTGCAAGAGTGCTCTCTCCACACACACTTTTAAGCTGATGTTAACTGCAGTTGCATCTGAAAATGTGTATTTTTAATACCGGTTAGGTTCTAGGCAGTAATCCCTTTCTCAGAAACTGAAAGATTTAAATGAAGTCATGGTTGCTAAGTGCACTATTCAGCCATATATCATGTTCTCAGAAGTACAAAGAGTACTCAAGGGTGAAGGGTTTTTAGGATAATGTACGATTTCTGCATTAAATACAGAACTGCCATTATATAATTTTAGCATCTTGCCAACTTTTTTTTTTTTTTTGAGCAGGAGAAGCAGAGAGAACTAAGGAGGCTGAATAGAACTAGAACAGTACTGTTTGTGCTCTGGTGAATATTAAGGAAATGATAAATGATCCCTAAGCACACAGACTGATTTATGCAATAAAAAATAAAATACAGTGGGGTGGAGCCTTCGTGTGAAAATCTCATCCTTGGACAGCTATAAGGTATGAAATGCACCCAAGTGTCTCAAATCCCTCAGGGCTGTAATTATCTCATGATAACCACACCCTCGAGAACTGTCTCTTTTGCTCCTCTGTTGAGTGGGAGGAAAAGAAAAGGGAAAGAGGTATATTTCTGATTATGAAAAACAGAAGATTGATAGTTTACATTTGTAAACCCTTTAAGCTCAAACTGTTAAGAGTTCTCATTTTTTCCTGGTTAACAGCATGAGTAAAAAGAAGTCATGTCTCATGTCAGTATGATAAAGGAAAAAACAGAGATAAAGAAAAGCCATTAAGACAAATACAAGTCAAAAAAAGCCACATATATACATAAATTAAACTTGTCAGTAGCTCTAAGTTAATACAGTCATGGGATTAATAAACGCAACAAACAAAATGCAATTAAACCTCATTCTGCAAAGGCTGTTACTCAGAAAATTCAGATAAACTGTGCTATCCTTACACCTGCAACATCATTTGACAATCTTACCTGCATACAAAAACTACACCTTTTTTTTCTGCTCGTAGTGCTAAAAGATATTATTAGAGAGCACTGAAGTTTTATACTCTCCGTATTCTCTTGTAAAAGTCTGAACTCTTCATAAAAAAATTAAGTGGATAATGCTAGGAAGTGTTTTATTTTAAAAAGTGAGAATTAAACCATTTTAAGTTTCTGAGCTCTACTGGCTATACAGATAAGCCTCAGTTTCAGGTAAATAGACTTATCTAATATATATCCAATTCAAACTAATTGGTATCCGTTTACATTTTCAGTGTACAGAAATGCAGATGCAGACACATTTTTTCATGCTATAAGCTTGCCAAATTTATGGAGAAAACAGATATTATACCTGTAAAGTATAGCAATTTATCAGCCTAATAACATATTTACAGGGAATTTTCATCCTGCGGCATGAGGAAATAAACAATGCATTTTCTTCCTCGGGTGAGAGAACACATAGATACTTGATTCACTTTACTGAACTGATAATATTCACTCTCTGCCAGCAGACAGTAACACTGTGCAACATCTTATCATGGGAACTTATAAACATCATATGCAGGTATGAGATCTAATTAGATACCATGCCAAAATTATATAGCAGTCTGATCCTAGGAGTGTTGTATATCCCCAACACTACCCCAAGACTTTAGTTCTTATCAACATTTAACAACCACTAACACTTTTGAAATGATAACTTCCCACAAAATTCTAAATGCAAAACCCTTTCAATTAATGTATTTGTATGATATTCAGTATCTGAAAAACTAGTATGCTCATAAAATTGCATGTAGAGACATTCCAGCACACAGTAGAGCAAATATACACTGCATCTCAGAAGTCTGTTACAAACATTTATTATTTTCTTCAGATCCACTAGAAATGGCAAAACTGAAGCTATTTTAAGAACAGATGAGATGCAACAGTTGCTCTAAAATGCACATCTTACATATTACAAACTTTACTTCAGATTAATTCTTTGTCTCTTTAAAATCTGGAAGTTCATCCTTGAAATCTCTCTCAGCTGAAAATTATGCTGCCTGCATTGGGAATTCTTACCTAACCTTAAATACATAGGAAAATTTACAGTTCAAGACAGTGAAAGAGGGGGTAACAAAAAGTTTTTAGCTGTCACGCTATTTTTCTCACATTTCCCCTTGCTATTCATCAAACCCTTGAATGAAGTCTTTCACTGATGCTTAACTATGACTCCATGATGTTTCTTCTATTGTTACAAGAGGGGATGACTGCCTTGTCAAGGAAGCGCTGAGCTTTCAAAATGAAATAGGTATTTCCAACACAATGACTCTACAGTTCATCCATCATCTGTTCATGGCTTTGTCTAAAAGAGGAAAAAAATGCAACGTGCTCCATGGTAAAGATGAACTAAAAATTTCACAGCTGGCAAGTCTGAGGTACTGTTTTCTCAGTAAAGAGTAAGGCCACATACAGAGAAACTGATTGACTGCTCACCAGTTTTTCTTTTTTCCCCTCTCACTTTACTGCTTTGGTCTTGAACTGTATAGAAACCTATAAGTACAGGAATTTGATTTTTATGATTTAATTTCTTTTTTTTTTCTTTAAAACTCTATCAAAATATTCATACATTTAAAATTGGGGTTTGGAGTTTACTTATGATATTCCAGTATTTTTCTGACAAAAGTAGATATCTGAACTTATTAAAAATACATTTATGATGCATAGAAAAACATTTCAGCTCCCTTTCTTTGCAATCTGAAGTAAGACTTTTACTTTTGGAACAGAAGACTGCAGATATTATCTTTGATAACTAGCTCCAGATCTGTTCAGCATGTTGTCCAGACTGTAAGTCCTCTTTAAAAGTTTGCATTCATATGTAATATACTACAGAACAATAGATCAACAGGCTCAAGTTCCTCTAAAATTTCCTATGTCTTATTCTTTATGTGTTTTTTTCAGCAGGCTCTTACCGAAAAATGAATAAATGATGTAAACATAAATAACCTCAGTTTAACCAAAGTTAATTTTGAACCTCAAGCATATACGCAGATTCAGCAAAGTTGAGAAGTTCCCCATGGACACAGGGATTCATCCTGGTGGAGCTGCTGGTTGGGTCAGGGTCTGTTTATGAGACTTCACTTTTTTGAGGAGGAGGAACGTGATCACCAAAAACATGGTATGTACACATACGCTATGGTGATATCACATATTATCAAAAAAAGCATAAACACACATTTGGGGTGGTTCTATATTTTTAAACTTCCACTGTAATCTGCCCTCCCGAACCCATTACCCTTCTCGCCAGTTAGAGAAATTAGTAAATCTGCATCCAAAGCCTGGAGCCATTAGATCATGTTTTGGCAGACCTTGATGTTCACAGAGCTGGTTGGGCAGACAACCAGCACTATGCATTGACGGGATACTGCCAACCACGTTTCAGAAACACAGAGCTTCACAGTGGTAAGAGTAAGAATCCTGTACATAAGTATGCTATGGAAAACGCTTACAGCTACATGAGCAGCAGGAGTACTTTCTGGAATGTGTGTAACCTCACCATATCAATGCATGCACTGAAAAAAACTTAATTGCATGCTGATTAAGTAACTCCCCAACACTAGGCTAAGGAGAACCATCAGCTGCTCAAAATTGCAGCATAAACCCCAGAGAGGTTGGAAATAGGACTAATGCAAGGGTTTTATTAATAGGCATGAAAGGGGCAAACTCCACATGACTTTACCCATCCATGCCTCACAAAACAGTCTTTCCTATTGCTTCATTCAGGTCCCAAGAATTAAAAAACAAAACAAAACAAAACAACACTGTATTGTTTTACGCTAGTCTGTCTTGGCAGCCTATTGCATTCTGGCTGTAGAAGTGTCTGCTTTCACATTTTAAGCCCTCACGGCAATTATCTTGCTCTCAGACTAAACCTACAGAGCATATTTCAAAAGAAGTTACATCTAAACAGAGGGAGTTCAACAGTGATCAATGTTGAACAGGCCTCAGTGGCAATAAACTATTTACTGCCTTAACCTTTTAAGTTTGTACAACTGAAGCGCTCAAGAGCCCTGTGATGAATTAGCCAAAGTGTTTGGTTGTGAGTCGAGCAGGCGCTGGTTCAAATCATCTGTCCAGCAACACCGTCTGCCTTACAGCCCCTGCAAACAACAGCCGGCTGCTGAAGCAAGCATCTGCTCATCCTTTCTACAGTTCCATTGCCCAGCTGTATTTTCTACCAACTTTTACTATGTCCACCACCCCTAGTGGAGTCAGTTTGGAAAACAAAGCGCATCAAAAGCTGGGCATGATCCTAATCATCTTTTTATTACCCTCCTGATTATTACCTTACAGAAGACATACAGAGAGAGGACATCAAAGCGCATCCAGCACACTCACTGCTACAGTAGCTGATTTAGATCTGCTACCCTCCTCTTGCAAGATTGCCAAAATAAATTGAAAGGGAAAAAAGAATCACGCCTATTGCATTACCGGCGTTGTCACCAGCACTTTCCCACCACCCTGCTGCTGAAATACAGTAAGAGGAAGTAATCCACTGCAGATGGTTGAAGACACCTAAGGCTTGGCAAAGTACTTTTGGAAAGCCTGTCTTTAGAGAAGCTAGTTTTTATAAATTTCAAATGGAATTACTCTGTCTATAACTAAAATGCAAGGCTGGCTCTTTTCTTTTAAAGTTGTGTTTGTAATTCTGGGATTATTAGAATAGGTTTTTAAAACCAGTGAGACCTCTGTAGGGCTTCTATTTTTACAGGTTCCGAAGAATTTGATTTCTATCACCATTACTTGGAAATAAACCAGGTGATCTCTCTCTCAGGTGTCTTTTCAGATGAAACATCTTAAGATTTTTTTTCTCTTTAGGTAGATATATTAATGTGAAATTCATAGGCTAAGATATCACATATACACACCATAGTCAATTCAAGGTTTCTAAATAATCTACGGAAATAAAAAATCAACTTTATGATTTGATTTTCCATATAAAATTTGGAGATATTATTTGCATTTTTATTTTAATTTCAAAAGGGGACAGGGTTTTCGGTTTGTGGTTTGGTTGTTTTGGTTTTGTTTTTGTTTTCTGTTAAACACTACTTCAGTGTTTATAATTCAAATGCTTTAGTATGTAGCATATTAGTGTAAGAATCTGGAAGCAAAACCAGAAACATGAATAACTGCTTAATTTCATACAGAGTAAAACATAAAAAAACCCACATAGCTGGTATTATTTAAGTCTGCAGGTGAGAAAACTGAAAGAAGCATCAGCTATTTCAACTGATACATACATGAATCCAAGGAAAACAAAATTACTAAAGGAGAAGGAACACATTTTTTGTTGCAACTACTAACTTCATAAGGAACAATTATACACATCGAGCTAATACTACTTACAGTTTTTCTTGTATAAAAAAGTTGTGCATAACACAGGCCATATGACTTCACTCAGCGATCCTTATATCAAGCTGTATAAATAGCTAGTAGTTATTTATATCTCTTAGGCAAGCATCCAATCTTGATTTAAGGACTGCAAGTAATGGAGAATCTTTCACAGCCTTTGGTAAGCTGCTCAAATGTTAATTGTCCTCACTTTTAAAAATTTGCACCTCTTCCCTAGTTTGAATTTGTTTAACTTTAGTTTTCAGCACTGGATCTCTGCATAATTGCCTGCGAGGTTAAGCACCCTGTAATACCAAACATCTTATTCCCTGTGTGAACAGGATCAAATAACTCCTTCACATTCACTTTAATGAGGTAACTCTAGTGGCCTCCTAATGTCATTTACTGGGAAGGCTGTTTTCCAGTCCTAAAAATCACTTTTATCTTTCCTCTGAGTCGTTTCCCTATTCTCAACATATTCTGAAAAGCAGATGACCCGCAGTGTTCTCATATTAGTTTATATAAGCAATATCGACTCCTTATTTCCACTCAGTAGTCTCTTGCCAGTGTATCACCTTCAGTGTTTTTCTGTCATGTCGCTGCCCTGTGCATAGTTCAGCACCTACCGGAACCTGTAAATTCTTCTGTAGTTTCTATTGTCCAGCATACAATTCCCCCCCACCCTTTTACATGACTAAACTGCTTTCAGAGACAGAAGTGCCCACTTCTGCAGAGGATGGAGCTGGTCTAACACATTTGCTGGACCTTAATTGGCACCTCACAGAGCCACCTTGGGTATCCCTACTCCATATTCCCAAAACCAGGGGTGCTGGGCATTGCCAAGCGCCCAAATTAGCCTGTCTCAAACCGTACTCACTGTCTTGAGCAGAGCAGCACAAACGTGCTGCATGCCACAGCAGTGCCGTACCTACCAGTGCTGCCAGGCCAAGTACAGCTGTTAGGCCAGAGGTGAGGTCGGCCGTGGCCACAGGCGTACTGTGCTGAGAGGAGGAGGAGGAGGAGAAGAGGAGGTTGCAGGAGTCATTGAACCACAGTCCGCAGCACGCCAGGAAGCTGCATGAGTGAGCATCGTGCCACAGAAGCAACACAGACCATATTGCACAGGGCAACTAAGCTGCTGCTGAACTTCTCAGGCACCCAGTGCAGGTGGTCATCAGCTCCCCTGCCTTTATTTGTGCTCCCCTGTATTCCTCACATCAGAGTTCCCCAGTGCCTTCTCCTAGAATAAGACTATATCTTACTCCAGCACACTTACCTTTATCAACCCAAGGCGAAATATAGTTAAATGGAGTATTAAACTAGTTTGATCAAACCCTTTTTATTTAAAAAACTTGGAAATGGCAATCAATTCTATTTGCAAACTGTAAAGCTCCTCAAAGATTATAGCAAGTTACTAAGGAACGAAACAATAGATTTGTGAATTACGAACCTATTTGGAAGCCCAATAACGTGATTATAAAGAACAAGATAAAAAGAGAGTATGTGAGAAGGAAGAAATGGGAAATGTCTCAGTAGTATGTTATAATTCTGCCTTATTTCTAAAAAGTAATAGTTTTGATGACATCAAGAAACCATCAGACAGATAGCTAATGATTCCTCAACACTCACCTTTAAAAAAAAAAATTATAAAGGTTTCTGGTTGTGGGTATGGGAAGTGGGAAGGTCTGGTTAAAGAAACTACTAGTGTTGTTTCTCTGGGGTTTCCATAAGGGAAACTAGCTAGCTGGAAGTAGTGTTTTCTTGTGGTTTTTAAATTAAATGGCATGTTGGGAAACTTATTTGTCTTTTAAATTTGCATACAAAGCTGATACTTTCCTACACTGTAACTCTGCATTGAAGATGGAGTTTTACACTGGTACCTGGAAAATCTATGCAAATGGGTCTTGAGCGCAGGACCCCAGGCACATGCAATGTAGCAGCAGTGACTTACACAGCTGCAGACGGGAAGTACAATTTCCAGGTGGTCACAACCCCTCTCCTGGCGCAGACCATCACCAGAAGTCAAAGGCACGTTACTGTAGGCACTGGAGCTTTCCTTGCTGCCTTGCTACACAAAAGCTGTGAGACAGAGTTAAGCCCTTGCTGTGCCTCCCAAGAAGGGCAGGAATAAGACTCCAGCAAAGACAGCTGCATCAGACCAACCTCTCTTTCTGGCCCTGCTGGCACCAACTAACCATCCATTCACAAGCAGATGCGCTTTCAAACCTCTGGAGCTGATTTGCCAGATTAAGCTGCAATGATGAAGACAGTTTACCTTCATCAGCATCTTTATCGAATTAGGGACCTCACTCAGATTGATCCAAAATGAAAGTGGGGGCGGGGGGGGATCTCTTAGATCAAGCAGACAAGATGACCGTCCCTCCCAGTCTTGTGTCTCAAAGTTACGCTCCTGCATTTGTCTCCTGAGTCACGTCACTAAACCCCTCCATCTAGAGGCAGAAAGAAAAAGTAGATGAACAGGACTGGAGCTCCTGAAATTCATTAACTTCGTCACAATGCCTTATAAGACCAAAATGTTCAGTAAACCTACCCCAAATCTTGTTCAAGCAAGTAAAGTTTTACTATAGTTCAGGTCAATTCTGCTGTGTCTGTTCTGATTTCATCTGCAGAGAGGAACACACTGGAAATAGCTTTTTTTAGACTGTGAAAGTACTTCATTAGTGAGTTAACAGTAATTTGAAAGCAAATGAAGGGTTTTCCCAAATACAAGACACCTCTCGCTTGCACTGATGATCTCCTCCTTTCATTTGTATTAGTCTCCTCCAACATCACAGGATACACTTTTGCTAAACTTAATTGTAAAGGTTTAGTGAATTACCACCCCCCCAATAAATAAATAAATAAATAAATAAATAAATAAATAAATAAATCATGTTTGACAGTATCACGAGATGCACTCATTTTCTGCATTAATGGGAGGAAAAAGCCCCCAAAACCAGAGACAGACATCTGGGTTTGTTGGGAAAAGGAAAATAAGTCATAAGAAACTCTCCTTTGGCTCATTTTGGGACCAGGCACTGTAGGAGTGAAATCATAAAAAATTTGTTTTCTCCTTGGCTTTATCTCTCTGGCATGAAGGGATCTGGAGAACACAAATGAAGTAAACTTTGGAATGCCTGTAATGTGGCCAAAAAGCATTAAAGTTATTGTTTTATATATATGACTATACATGGAGGGCCTTGATTCTAATTTACTGAAAGCAACAGCACACCACCTTTGGGGTACATGTAGAATAAACCCTAGGGAGAATGTACAGACACACACACTTATGTTTGCATATACATGTGTGCACACTAGCACCCCTCAAACACATCCACTTGTCATATTCTGACAGCTGCATAAGTCAAAGAATTTATCCATGTGAATCTGCTAAAAATTATTTTGAGAATTTTTAAATACTACCATCCATCAATTTTTCAAAATCTTCTCCCAGGTTAAACAGGAAAACAAATTTGTTGATAATGGTACTGTTTTCAACACGTAATATGCATTGAAAAACATAGAAAATCTACTGAACCATCTGAACTACATCATCTAATGGAAAACTTTAATATACTTATTCACAGATTTTGTTCATCCTTCTTCAAAATTCAATTTCAATGAAGGGCAATTAACCTTTAACTATTAGAGCATTTTCTTCTGAAAGCAATCTCTTTTCACAAATGAACCGGGGGAGGGGGGGGGGGAGGGGGGGGGGTGCGGAGCTACAAATCAGACCTGACATACAAGTTTCCACAAGTTGTCTCAACATCCAACATCTGCTTTGGGCTTTAAATATAGATGCATCTAAGAATACATAATGATTGTGCGTTCCAAAATAGCAGCAGGCAAGTTCCACTAGCTCAGAGAAAATGAGCGCATCACTCGATACTTTTGAGCACCTTTTTTTGGCACTACAAGACAGGAAAAGCACATTATGTGATGAGTAGGAGTTTAATTGCTCCAGTGTTTTAACTTAGCCTGTATAAATACAACTTGTTTCATTGTTCTATATAGTGTGAACAATAATTTATAAAGAGTTTCCTAAACTATGTTAGGAAAGCACATTACGAATTCATAGGCAAGGTAAGCTATACCCTGTCAAAGGAAAAAGAGAGTAATTTATTGCTTTCTAACAGGTGCTAAAAGCCATAAACAACAGGATGATACCTGCTAAACACTGAAACGTGCCTGTTTTCCTAAAGCAATGCCTGTTTGCTCGAAGAGCCCACCTTACCTCTCCCGAGGCTCAAAGCCCTCCACTTGCACAGAGGAGAAGGCAGCACAGAGGTCCGGACAGATGCCTGCTCACTGTTCTTCCCTTGAAACACCACCTGAAGGTCATCCTAGCCTCAGCCAAAATCCTGCATCCCCCAGAAAGTCAAAAGAGGAACATAAAGTACCTGAGGTTTCTATTTTATAGCACAAGTTTATGGAAGTGTCTTTTTGTTCTCTCAACAGCCGCAGAGCCTCTTGGCTTTCCAACTGTTTATATAAGTATCGCTTTTCTTTGCTTGATGTAAAGACACGCTGTTTTGGTTGACATATACTAAGATCTTAAATACACAGCCCTGGAGGTCATAAAATTTGGCTGCAGCTATTCTCACAGTGCCATGGTAAGCCAGCAACAGTCCCAATACTCCTATGTCAGGCACACCATTAACACCAATTCTCACAAAACAGTACCAACATTAACCTGGAAATTTGAAGAAAAAAACAGAGGCGTAGAAATGGAGAGTCTGGCAAGCTTCAGTAAAGAGGAGAGAGGAAAAGTGGATGCAGACCGAGACTTCTTCGGGCACGTTTTCCTTTATTTCAAGATGTGAGAAAAGCATTTTGGGGGCATCTTTAAAAGGAAAATGAAAATGTTTTTCTGAATTGCCTGCTTTTCTGAAGCATTAAAGTGATGGTCATTACTCTGATCCCCTGGCAGCACTAATGTCAAGAGAGAAAACAGCTGAGTGGTGGATGCCACGGTACAGAGTGCTAGTGGGAGAGGGCCTCATCCAAAGTTTAGGGAAGTCAAGAGGAGTCTTGCTCCTGCCCTCATCACTTGTTGGATCAGACCCAGGGACTGCACGAGCAAACAGCCTGTGCTATTGACGCGAGGCTCAGAAAGGAAGCTGCACATGCATAAAGTAGTTTTGCGATATGAATGCAAGAAGCTGGTATCACGGGAATAATCACATAAGAAGTTACTTCAAGAATTGTTAAAGAAGGAGCTTTGTCTTAATATCCTTGGAAGATTTCTGACACTGAAGTAATTCCTGTACTTTAAGCAGTAAAACACTGTATAACTGTTACTGTATCTACAGCATATGCTACAAGACACTTATTTTTTGTGCTTGGCTGTAATCTACAACACATTCTACAACTGCATGGGGAAAAATAACTGTTTAACACTTATTTGAGGGCATGTGTGTACTCCAAAGCTTTAAAAAGCTGTTTTTTATGGTTTCAAGAACACAGGAAGAAAGCATTGACAAAGGTTTCACATTTTTTCTGTGTTTCTATTAAAAAAAAAAAAAAAAGGAAAAAAAAAAGGAAGCATGTTCATTGAGGAGCTCTGTGTGAGCATGTGGCAGTGAAAACTACCACGGCAATCCAGATGGAAAATGCATCTTGGTCTCCGTGCTGCTTCTATAGCTTTTGACTTGATGAAGGTGGGTGGGCAGAACTTGGAGAATTTGGCACCTGCACGATCAGAGTCTGTAAAGTTAGCAATTCGGCTATACTATGGTGATGAGGAATGTTGAATAACATCGTGACCAAAATTGGCTCTGCCTAGGCCAGGCGCTTACACGTGTAGCTTTTTCCTATGTTCTGTACATTGTACGTGGTTTCTAAGGGGTCCAAATACCAGCGGAAATAAGTGCTTATCTGTCAAAGAGTCAGGAAAACAGAACAACAAAGGTGGAAGGGATTTAAAAAAATTCTTTTGCTGTCCTACCCCCAACTGAGAAGAGCTTGGCGCTTCCTCTTATTCCCAGCTGTTCCTAGTGCATTTGGCTTTAATCAGGTGCAGGGCAGGAACTCAACATCCTGTTGCCTTGCTCTGATTAGGAGGAGTCAAATTCTACAAATTGGCAGATTTCTTCTTTTAGTGTTCCTTATTTGATGAATCATTTGTTTTAAAGTATTTGGAAAGGGCCATTACAGAGGCAGCGGACCCAGCTTGTTGCTATTTCCAAGTCTATTTATAACTGCTGCTCTAAAGAGTTTCAGCAAAATGCAGTTTCTTCTCCTTTAGCACACAGAAAGAACTACCCCGTTAAAACCATGGCACAAAGGAGCAGTGATAAAAGGCCCGAGGCATCTATAATCCACAACGTGTTAATAAAACCATACAGAAATGTGATTTAGAAGCCATACCGTTGAGGTTAATGATCCCTTTAATGTCCATGCTAAATAATCTCAGTTCGAACATTGAAGCGATTTAAGCTATTCCTACTATCAACCTTGCAAACCTCACTTTAAGTCTTTAAGTCATGCTTTCTGTCCTTTCGTTTTAGTCCTTTCCTACAAAGATTTTGCAGTCAAAATTTAACTGATTGAGCACAGCCTGCTTTTCCATACTGTTAGCAGTAGCAAACCTGTAACTCTAAACATTTAACTTTTGGGGATAGTTACTAAATCAGTTGATATAGTTGAAGATGGCACAAGAGCCATTTAAAAAAAAAAAGTATCTTTTTGTCAAAGGCAAGATAATTGCTTCTCTAACTGAAAGTACAGTTGAAAATACACTTAGAAAAGAAGTACAGAAAATAAATATGACCATCTAAAATGTTTTCCCTCCTTCAATACTGAAAATAACAAGAACAACAAAGCAATAAATGTTTTACTACTACTCCTTTTCACTTTTCTTTTCTTTTTCCTCCTGGTTTAACTTGAGAGAAGCCAGCCAAAGAAGGGATGACACTTCACCCTACCCATGCACAGGATTTCCTCTTCCTTCTTCTTTCTGCTTTGCATTCTCTCACTTCAAAAAATACAAAAATACAAGATGCTGACCAGACCAAGACAGTATTAGATTTTGGAATAAACTTTCAAAATTACCCTTATTGCTTATAGAAGAATCTTTCTCCTCAGGGAGGACTCACATTCATTAAGAGAAGTCTAGAAACTACGTATATCCAAGTTTGACTCAGATACTAATCAGTTTGGGTTCATTACAAAGCAAGAAGTTGCTGGAAAGATCTGCTTTATATGTTACTCAAATTCACTGGAGCATTGAAAGTCAACTATGCTGTACTTTGTTTTCAGCTTTTATCTGCTCCCAGTTACAAGCTGCTGCCCAATTTTATAATAAATCATATATTTTATGATTTATGACTCAGATCATCATCTGCCACACAGAAGGCTAGCTCTTCTGTTTGCTAACACCATCTCAACCATGAAATGCAATTCTGTACAATAAAAACTAGACAAAAGGACTACATCTATCCTTCAACAAACCAACAATAGCTCATAAGAAGCCAGCTCCCAAAAAGCAGATTTGCTTGGTGTTACTGAGTGGCCAATACCTGCTAACCTAGAAACCCTCGGAAGAAAACTGAGATTAAGACTTCTTAGCTGTGGCCCGCTTCTGATGAAAAGCAGCTGCAATACAGAGACAACTACGGCCAGGAAAAAAGCCGGAAACCTTTCTAGCTTCTGACCAACTCTCTCAGCTGGGTCCTTAGTGTTTAGAAAGGCTCCAAGTATGCCGTGGGGTGAAGAGGAAAGCAGCATGGTGCAGTCTTTCAAAGAGAAGCTCAAATAACTTTCAATACCTGGATCATGTTTGTCCCCGCCATTTCACATGCAGGGACAAACAAGGTACAGAAGAATCTTCTTCCAGTGCTTCATCCACAAATTATTGATAATGCAGAGTTGGAGAAAACAGACTTTAGGACCAATGAGGACCTTAACAGAAATTACTACACAAGAAAGATAAAGATAACTGGTAGGTGATGTTTCCAACCCCTCCCCTCTTTCGTTCAAGGAAGTCTATTAGAAGGAACGTTGGTTATCTACTGCTGCCTGCCAGTCTTCAATCAAGAATTAAATTTAAAAAGCTATTTTACCAACCCTTAGTGCAGACCACTTGTATGTAAACTTCAAAAAGTCAACTTCAAAGAAATGGAGAGTAACATAATTTCAAAATAAAATAACAAGGTTTTTTTTCCACCCCCTCTATTTCAATGAAAGCCAAACAGCCATTCACTGCCATTTAAAAACAAACCTATTTATTCATCTCAAATATAGGTCTGGTCAGCAGTAGAATACCAGATTAATTTTATTTGCTTCGGATTTGAGCTCATTTGTTTATGCTACATTTTCATTACACAAAGTAGCTATTTAATTTTGGTGTTTTTCTCTTTTTCCAAGAGTAACATTTCCTCATTTCAAAGCCTACAACTGATTTCAGTCAATTGATAGATAAACAATATCCAGGCTATACTTAAAACCTCTTAGTCCCAGGAATTACTCTTGTCCTGTTGTGCATATCAAAATCAAGATTAATTACAAATTATATCCCCGTTCACTTTCAAAATGTGCCTGATGTACTTCACAGGATAGGTTTTGGGTTTTTTTTTTTTGGTGTTCTGAAGCTCCCAGTAAAAAGAGAAAAAAAAAAAACAAAACATGACTTCTTAATTCCAAGAGTATAAGGGAGGGGAGGCTGCAGGAGTTTGGGCTTTTTTGTTTGGGATAGGGCCTCAATAATGGGAGGGAGTCAGTGAGGGCCTTAGCATTTCCAAGAAGGCTGAAACAGAATAAAAGATTTGGGAAGCTGTTGCTACTTTAATTTTTTTTTTTAACATAACAATGCACATCATTGCCATTAAAGTGTATTATCAGTCTTATTATTTCAAATTGAGCTTTTATTAAAGGTTTCTTTCCTGCCCTAAAAGACATGTTAGAAGAGGTTTGGTGGGCGTTTTTAATTTGTATTTTTTAAACACATGCATAATTTAACCATCAGAGGAGGTATGTATTTCTTCACAAAAAATCTTTCCAAGCCTGTACATGATTAAATGAACCATTAAAATATTTACTGACACATATCAAAGGGAATGTATTCTCCAGAGGCAGCACAATGCACTAGTAAATAAATACCATAAATGTACCATTTTTCATAAATCTGTTTTGCCAACACACTGTACAGCCTCTGTGAGCCAAGACAGTCAGTTGGCTGCATTTTTACATCCCAGAGCATTAAGCGAATTGTTCACAAGAACTCAGAAAGAATTTAAAACTAGAAGTACTGATTTTTCTAGGTCTAGGTCAAGTTCAGCGTACGGGTGCAACTCCCTATACACTCTACAGCAGGGCTCCTATTCTTTAAGCAGCAGCAAGGACAACTACTCGCTGCTATCCTGATCTAAATGGGAAAAGCTTTCTTGTTTTCTGATTCACTGAAGTAAAACACACTAAGTGCCAAGCAACACTTCTCCCAGTCATAGAAAAAGCCTCTAAAAACTGAATCTTATACTGCAAGCACTCACAGTCTTAGCTACACAAGCTCGAATATCTTTTTTTAAGAATATGTATTCTGAAAACACTTATGAATGTTCTTCTCTTTAAATCTGCCAGTAGTCCGTCCAAAACATTCATGTGCTTACAGCTAAGTGCATATGTTAATGTTGCATTGTTGTAAAAATCAACATTACTTTTACACATATACACAGCATAAGGTTCAAATACAGTATCATTGCATGCCCTAGTTTCCTCTATACCGAACAAACTGCCCACAATAATTAAAGCCCTAAGTCAAATTTAATAGCCTACTCATGCAAGCTAGCATCTGGTCTGAGCTGGCTCTTTCCTTCTGTAACCAGAAAGCAAAAATAAAAATATTTTATACATTAAATCTAAAAGATAAAGTTATTGCAGTACAGCTTCAGAAATCACAGCAACTTGTTTGATTAAGATATTAAAAAAAAAATTCCCCTTAAACATATGATGGAAGATATGAGTTCCTCTTAAAGGAATTCTAAAGAACATTTTCTTTAAGGACCCCGTATCACAGTCCAAAGAATTGGAAAAAATAAAAATCTTCCCCTCCCATTTTTTCCTCCTCTTCTTTTCCACTAGAGCAAAGGACGTCAGAAGTGTTAAGGTCATTAGCCTGTTGGTTTTGGGCTTGTACATATACACTCATTAGTCAAACAGGATCTAATAAGATAGCTGTCTCAACATCTTTCTTAGGGGTGAAGAAAGGACAGAAGGGCACATGAATTTCCTTTGTTGCTAGCATCTTAATTAACTCCAGAACAAACATTTGCTCAAACTTGTTAAAGAAACAGACCTGCTTCTGCGATCAGCAAATTTGTACTACCTGCAATAGAGTAAGGATCTCACTCACAACTTAATCACACCAACCACTTGGTCATAAAGATCCCCTCCAAACTGCACGTGCAGAAGGTGACTGTTCTAAAAGGTCCACCACTGTCATCCAAGAAGGTTGACATATATTTTGTCACATACAGGTTGGTCACAAAACCACTGCAGCGGACACTTTACTGTATTGAGGCCATAGCAAGTCATATTTCAAAACTCCATCCTTTTTCACTAGGGTTCAGAAAAACTTGCACAAGTTTCACGGAGGTATGCATGTGTTTTTCCATTCTCATTTTTTATTTTTTTAAACATAGTCCTGAAAAGCTGGCACCCAGACTCAGCTGTGCCATGGACTTCCACTGCAATTTTGGGGAAGTCAGTAAAAGCAACAGGGTAAGTGTTTTTCATTTAATGACAACATTCCAGTTGACAGTAATGGGTATAAGATTTCAACCTCAATCACACTGGGTTCTCAATATTCCCTGAAGAACATGAAAAATTTATTTTCTTCCAGCTTCTCTTTCCACTGCAGGTGGAAACCATCTTGTATCTCATTTTCTTTTTTTATACCTCACCTATCTCACCTGTAGCGTCTTTGTCCCTGTGACAAACATCCTGAATGCCTGGCTGCTGGATGGTATACACTGCAGAGCAGATCCCATCTTGGTGTACCCTCACAGCTAAAGCATTTCTCGTGAAGGATGGACAAAGTAGGGTTCGAAGTCCTCTAGGATGAGGAAGGTTTACCATGCTTTACCACGCAGGTTTCCCACTTCCAGGGCAAGTACCTTAAGCACCAGGCTTTAAACAGAAAAGGAGAAGACTATTTCAGCCAGGTTTTTGAATGAAAGTGGCTATGACTATATAGCCAATAAAATAAGCTATGGAATGAGGGCGTTAAGCTCTTCCGCTGATTCACCCTCTAGAGCAAAATCCCTGTCTCCAGTAACTAACAACGTACCTATGGAGACCCACTCCCTGGGGTCAAGTCAGGAGAGGGCAAGGGAGTTACCAATTCATGTTAGCACCTTCTAATGTTTTACAGGTGTGAACAGTCCCCTGGAAACTGATGGTATGATAAGCATACGTATACTTTCCAACAAATCTGGGACAGAAAGGATCATCATCTCACAGAGGAATGCTCTGGGAGTCCCAGTCAACTCCACAGGACCTGGTCTGAGTATAGACACCAATGTTGGCTGGCTCAGTTCAGGAGAGACCCTTTTAAAAGCTTTTTAAAGAAAGCATTTACCAATTGCCTACAGATATGCTCCATAGGATAAACGGAGGATGAAAACCTAAAAGAAAACCCACAACAAACTGACAATCCAAAACAACTGTAGTCTAGCAAATTTATGGAAAATGACTGAACGGAGTTAACAGGTTTGCTGATGTGGAACTAGGGGAGTGAGGGATTCTCCAGCTCAAACACGAGGTTTTCTATAAAGCACATAATTATTACTTAAAGGGAAACAGGACAAGGAAGGACCGTAAATGAGCACGGTGTAATCCTGGCTGTTCACTGGAAGGGGAAGTGGGAGATATGGAGGGAGGAGACAACAAAGAAAGGCCTTTGAAACCCATAGAGTAAAATGAAGTAGCCAGTATAGAAAACACCATTCCCTTTTAAGCTGCATGCTGTTACGATAAAAACAGGAGGGATCAATTAACATAGCCTCCTGTTATAATTTAAAAAGTATTTAAGGGCAAAATTTGGCTTTAAGACTTTGGCAATGGCTCATAATTTTTTTCACATTTCATTTTCCTTCATCTCTGATTAGTGAAATACTGTATCTTTCATTAAAGAGTAACTACCTACAACATAACTTCTAGCCAATTAATTTAATAATACCATAAATCCAGTGCCTGTGAGATTAATATCTCTTCCACGGTAACTGATCTGTGACACTGTCAGGAAAATCAAGCACAAGTAGTTCACAGGAAGAACAATTTTCTGTTAAACTTAAATCCAATAAAAACCATTAAATAAACAAAAAGTAAACCTAAGCAAATAAACATGTATACTGGAAGATGCATTTGAACTTTCAAGAGAAATGTTGTAGCACTGATACCTCACTATATGCTGCTGCTCACATATAAAAAAGGGATACACCTGGTAATTTTATATGTAGTTAAATATATTTGGACAATTTTTGGTCATATGAATCAAAGGAAAATAAATATAGTATTTTATTTGTATGAAGGATTTAGAAATCTATAGGACAAAGTTCTGCCCAAATGCAGTGACTATCCTTTGAGAGCTGCGTGAATAAACCTTGCTCATTTACTCCCTGGAATTCAGTTCCCCAACAGGCTACCAAAAGGCACAACACACTTGACTGAGCTTTCATTTACGCTTTATAATTGGAAAATATGACATGTTTCCAAATTTAATTAGCAAAGAAAAATTTTTTTCTTCATTTCCAAAGACATCTCATGTAGCTGCACTGAACAGGGAGTCGACTAAACAATGCAACTTACTAGCACGGGACAAAAGGTCATTTGGAAGGGATGTGCCTTTAAGGACTTACAAAGGCTTCATCCTCACTCCTGTATTAAAAGAGGAAGCATATCTCAGTAAAGGAAGGATGCCCACTTTAAATAAGGAAATGAGTTTGCAGGATGTACACATGCTGCTTTCTATTAATGATAAGCAAAGTCTACAGAAAAAGCAAGAGACTTCTTCAGCTTTGGCAGAAGTCGTCGTCTTGTGGATTACCTGTAAAGAACTTTAAAACAAACAGACTGCAAATAAATGTCCTCTACCATTTTTTTTTAAACTGATTTATGTGAGTATAATGGGGATTAACAAACACTGATTACTATACTCTGCAGCAAGAGATATAATTACTGACTGATGATTTTACATGTAGGCCAGAGACGATAGCAGTGGTTTAGGGGCAGCAAGAATGACTGGTTGTAATACTTGACGTTTTCTTCTTCAAGCTAAACTTCGCAACTAGAGATACTAGCCAGACTTAAGGTCTTCTAAGGATTTTGCAAATTTCTCTCCTTAAGCTTAATAAACAGTCACAAAGTGATTATTATTTTCCATTAAAAATCTCTCATTTGTTTAAACATGTAATAAAAAACAGATTCTGCTTTGCAGCAAGGGCTGAATATCTGACCACAAATTTTAAATAAAAATAGAAGGTATAGACTGTTTTGCTATACTCTCATTTCACTCCTCTCTGAGTATGTGTTATTTGACCACTGAAGCTCAAGAGAATGCATATCATGCATATAGTCCCAGACAAATCACTCTAATGGAAAGGGCACAGAAGTAACAATGTACAGAAATCCTTAATAATGATGTAATTAGTTTAGAATATGCATACGCACACATGCACACACACATTCTTTAAACAAATATGTAAATCTATTTATATGCACATTCAGATTCAAGTACAAGGGTACGCTCAAAAGGAGCTCATTGCCTTAAAAAATTTTCCCAGTTAATGCACACAATCAAGTTTCCCATTGCCCTTCAACAATTCCAGGATTCAGTGTTCCCATACATTATTATTATTACTTCATAAAACATTTTGGGTTTCAAAGGATGATTTCCCTCCCCAGAGGGAAATCCTCAGAGTCTTTAAGAAGACCACAAATTCTGGCTGGCTTAAAACACTAAGCAGACGTTGCACAGTATTGGCTTACAACTGATTGAGAGAAGCAGGCACGCTCGTTCACTGCAGCTTGGACCATCCTGTCCAGCTGGGCCCCATTCGTGGTGGTGCTCACTGTCTTTTCTGCAAGGTACTCAGCACATCCAAGCTCAGAGCCAAGTAAGCTCCTTAACAAATGCTATGCACTGTTTCCAAGATGAACGTCAATGGACCTAGTTAAAACAGAAATTCATCTCTGCATAACTGGCCAGAACAAGGCTTACACTCTGTACACCACAAAAATCAGAATTTTTCTTTTTTTTTGGTTGCCTTTGTTATGTTTTTAAGACAACTTCCCCAGCCAGTCTTCCAAACAGTAATAAGCTGCACAAGGAAATTGTTGTGGCACGGAGTTAGGAACAACTACGTACCAAGGTGGCCATGATCCTTATTTATCCTCTTCCACCATGTTGCAGAAACAAGTGTAACAAACTCAGGTGCGTAGGCACAGACACACACCGAGTACTAATACACTGGAATACCGCTAGGTTTTTCTTGGGTGCCAGAGCCTGACAGTTCTGGTGATGGCAACACCTTTTTTGGATCGCATGCAACACTCCCATGCTATCTGAAGAGGTTTTGGTTTTAAAGAAATGGTTTGAATAAAACTTCAAAACATCTAGGTCTAAAAAGCAAAAGTCTTATTACATGAAAATTATTTATTCAACTAGCCTTGGAGGTGTCAACATTTCCATTATACACTCATATGTTTAATGTTTATTATTCAGTTGTAAAAATTTGCTGTTAGCCTGAAACTTGGCATAAAAACATTTTGTAAAAATTCGTTGAAAGTCAGACTGCATATTATATTACATAAGTGGGGTTTTTTTTAAAGAAATAATTACTAGGATAAAGCTCTTCTGGGTGCTTGTGTAATTCCAAAACAAACAATTTTCCTTAAAAGTGTCTCTAGGTATTTATGGGAGAGAAGGAAAGAGGGAAATTAAAACTGACCAAGCAATTTCATTTATAAATATAACTTTCTGTATATATTTTTTTCAATCAAGCATTTGTAAGGATTTTCAGCAAGCAGACTTTACACACATGTATGGCAACCAAATGAATATGGATAGACCACAACAGGTCCCAAGAGTTGTTACTGTCTATTGGGTCAATAATATGCAAACTGAGAAGGATTTACAAGCTGGACCATAATGGCTCCTTAGGACCCATTACTTTCTGATGGGTAAATAATACATGTTTTCTAAACTATTACCATGCCAAAATATGCGTTTGCCCTTCGGGCTGTAAAGGTTCCAAATAAACCAACAGGATTTATCAGATAAATAATACATTTACAGAAGCAAAATACATGTTTAACCAAATAAATAATGCACTTAAATGCTGCCTGAAAGATGAATAGAAACGCCCCTAAATATTGTATATATATAGAAGCTTATTGGAAGCCAATGAGCAAGGAAAAAGGGATTTACAGTAGCTAACACCAGAATAAGTTAGTAGGGATGAGGGGGATTTTCCCCCCTTTCTGAACATACTTGCAGACAGCTGTCTGAAATATCTGTCAAAAATCTAACCCGTATTCAGACAATCAAAGTAAAAGCTACAAAAACTGTGTGCTTACAAGAAGCAACTACTGATGTTACAACCTTTTGGGACTGTAAAGGCTGTCACACTTCTCAAGTGGTCTGCATTTAATGGGACATCCTGTTATTAAGCTATTTTCCTGACCATGTCCCAGGACGCTGCTCTCACATCACGCTTGTTGTCTCTGGACTGTCTGATCTCCTCACACTTTCCTCCCAGCTTTGGCTGAAACATGTGAGCAAAGATAGGAGGGAAGCACCGATCAAAAGTGTGAGAATTAACCTGATGATATTGGGAAATGCTGAACAGCGATCCCAATGCTTGGGAAGGGGAGATAACGCACAGGGATGGTGCAGAGAGCACCAAGGAGGAAGGAACAACAACAAAACCCAAAAGGGAAGAAGCTGATGGCAAAGACAAAACGCAAAAGAGGAAAGGAAAGATGAAAGCACCACAGGGGAAAAAAAAAAAAAAAAAAGATAGAAGCAGAACAAGATGTCCTGCATTTCAGTATTTGAGATTCTGCAGAGAAACCTTTGTCTCTTCCAGAAGCCTCAGGAATTGTGAGACGTGGTTGAACAATGAGCAAAACCAGTGAATTCAAGTATAACACCAACACCAAGATCGAGAAGTACTCTAATGGCCCACCTCTACTTCGAGAATGCGTTTTCTAGGGGCATTTCAAACACATCAGAGATAGTTCTACTTATTTTACACTATGCGTTCGTTAGTATCTGATGACAGCAATGGAAGAACATGCAACTCTCCTTTATCTCACATGGGAACAACACAGTCTAGTCATGACATTACTGGCAAATCTTAATTAAAATTACCCATATTGCAAAACAGCGGCTTTGCGACTGACAGTAAGAATCAATTAACAACTAAACTTAATAAGAACTGAAATAGCAGCCACAACCAAAAGATGGACTGTGACGGGGAAAGGTACTGTGCTTGAAGTCTACATGAAAGGAGCACAGGTGATCAAGCTTCAGAGCCTCCACTTCCAGGAGAGCTCTAACTTTCACCAGCAGCAGGCAGCTAAAAGAAAAGCTGCAGCAGTTGGCAAGAAATTTGGTGTTATTTTTGTCCTGCAGCCCAGGTAAACCTTTACAGTTGGGTGAGGAGGGGATAGATATTGAAGCAAGCCAAATACTTGAACAAGACCTACATTTAGTCACCACAGCAAAAACGTTCTTCTGTTTCCCTTCAACTGTTTGGAGAACACTTCCTAAAGGGAAGGTGGCGAAGCTTGTATCGTTACCCTTTTCCAAAAGGATCCTGCTGAATAAAGAATTTCTTTCATATCTGCAGGAATGACAAAATGAACAAGATTCTCCGAGGGGCACTTTGCAACCCTTTGTTTCTTAAGTTAACAATAATTCTTGAAACAATAGGTAGGCCTGGACAAATCATTGCTTGTTCATTGCTTCAGATACAAAGGAAATTCTATATTCAATCTCGACTTCCTTCAGCAACATTCAAATCTCACCTTTGACATTCAACAGAATATGAAAGAGAATTTTGTCTCTATTTTAATTTAAAAAAAGTTTTTAACAGTTTCTTTACACTGGAGGGCAATGTTTTGGCACCTAAAATAATTCACATTTTATAATAAATTACAACTGGTGATGCATTAGGGAATATACCAGTTTCATTAATATATTTGTTCTGCAAGATTAAAGATGGGATTGTTGTATTTTGACAAGTTTTTTAAAAAATAAATTTAACGGGCATGCTCTGGGGTGTAAAAAGGTTTAGTTCAACCTCCATCTCCCACAAATAGTCAATAATAAAAATCAGCAGGGCAAAATAAAAGGATAAAATAAAGTTTCCTTTCTGAAAAATTTATTAACCTTTTCTGGACAGCTCTTAAGTTAACAAGATGTTAATAAAAATATAGGTGCACTGATGCAATATCCAAGGATGTCTCTCCAAAGGAATCTACCACCACCCACAGCCATCTTTATACACCATGAAGAATCATGGACAATCAACCCTCTTGAAGTCTAATACTGTGCTATAAATACTCTTGAGAACAACCTCCTGTATGCTTTAGATAGCTCACAAATAGTGTTCAAAGTTGCAGGAACTTAGCATTAGTTTCAAAATTAGAGGAATAAATCTAGCGGGGGGCAGAATTAAGATTTACTCTCAGATATAATCCTTCCCTATTATTAGCTCACACATCATAACGGATGCCATGATAACTTAATGTGGACTAAAAAATGGCAGGCTATAACTTTATTTATAATATGTACCCGTTATCAGGCATAAACAAGTTACGTCCACATGCTGGAATCAGCGAACAATTAAGTCCTCTATTCACAATATGCTGGGCAGGAGGTAGAAGAGATGATTTCCTGGATCCAAAGGTCACTTACCTAAAACTCAGGGTTCACCAAGTTGCATTGCTGTATTTTTTTGCAGTGGCCATGGCTCAAGGTGTACCAACCTGCTACCATACCACTTACTTCCCAAGGTTGGCCCCTGGCCATCTAAATACTCAAGACCCCTGATCACTGGGACTGATCACTCACCTGCCTCATGTTTACCTCCTCCTGCCTTTGAGGTATGGTTCACACCTGTAAAATGTGTTTGAGAATCCAAAATAAAGAGCAGTAGAAGGATCCACAGAAAGTGACCTCCCTTCGGCATGAGGCCTGCTAAAAACTCACCCTGGGCAAATATTTATCTTTGTCATGAAAGGAGGCCCATACAATTTATAAGAATTAAATTGAACATCTCCATCAGAAATATAACAGCATACTAAACTAACAAATGTTGTTGATGATAACCATGTGAAGTCCTTTAAATCAGCCAGAGATAGCAAAAATTTCTACAGCGTGGCTGCTTTCTAGTACTTCTTAGACCACTTCCTTGCAAAGGCTGTCTAATAACACCTACTGCAGTAGCTATGCCAAGCCAGTAGCTGGATGAGGGAGGCTGGGAGGATACCTTCCATAAACAATGTAAGAAGTTACACTGGGCAAAATAATCTGTACTGAAGCGATGTATCAGGAAGTCTCTAGGTAGTAATTTGTCAGCAGAAATAACATCTTTCAGGTAAGAGCTATTACAGTAGTTAGAGATGCCTGGACCATTTTTGGGTGCAGGTTGTATAGCACTGTATCCTAGGTGAAACTCTAGCAGAGTATTTCCATTGTAGCTGTGTAAATTCATCCTGTCCAGATTTAATTCATCACTGATATCCTCAGTCACTGTTTCAAGCTGTTGTAAGCATATTTGCACATTCTTCCACATTCTGTAAAATACAAGGTTTGTAAAGAACCAGACCAAATCATTCTGGTAAGTTGCTTGTATGAATATAAAATGAGTATTTTAGAAGTTTTGTTGAGAGTCTTCTGGATCCAAGATATTGAAAATACATTATTTATTATATTTATAAGGAAATGGATCAAATAATCAGTACTACAATTAAAGTTCTCCACTCTTCCACACTTCTTATTCATTTACTATGTTTAAGGAAAGGAATGAAAACACAGTCTGGTAACAGAACTCATTTGCACAAGTTCAAAGACTGATATATAACTCATTAACAAGATTTGTCATAGTTCTGTCAAAGGAACCAAATTAAATTGTTTCTAGACTTCACTTGTATCCCATGCAAATGCTGAAATTTGGAACAAGTTGAATATTTAACACTCCCTCCTCCTACTCTATCCCTAGGAAAAGTCAAACAGAAAGCAGTTCTGGAAAGTCATCATAAAACTGTTCCAGGAGGAACCATGAACCACAGCCTGAGACTAGCTTTGCCATCAAGAAGACCAAACAGAAGGTGTTCAGAAGACTGCAGCATCGTGAGATTCAAAACACTCATGGTGGTGCAAGGATAATCTCTTGGGATGCCTGTGCTCTACAAGGTGAAGCATTACACTGTAGCCTGCCAAAACCCAGCAGTTTGTCAGTGTACTTCACCTAGCTGAGAGACTGACAAGCCTCAGAGCTTCAGAGAGACACTGGAGCCAAACCTGGCCTCACCATCTCCCCAGCAGGATTTGTCCTGGCAGAATGGCATTCCACTCCCACCACTTTCCTTCTGCAATTATTAATCTCCAGAGGACCGGTGCAGCTTGGAAACTTTACAGCACATATATGAGATAAAGGCCAGTGTACAAGGTAAGGGGGAGTGATGGGGAGCAGCAAGGGCCAGGGCAACACCTCAGTCCTTACTCTAGTGAAGTGTAGTGGGCACCCACTGAGAATGAAGAAGGTATTTTCAGCGAGTTATATGAACTTTGCTTGGAAAGAATCCTTCTGTATTAACCTCTGGCTAATAGAGGAGGTGATTAATAGATATCCAATGCCCAATTCCATCCTACACACCTCCCTCTAGCTCAGACCTAAAAAAAACCCCTTGCTATTCCTCTTTTTTAATCCATCCTAGACCCTCTTAGCTACTGGGTGGTCTGTTATTCTACCCTGACACCCCACAGGTTCCCAGCTGCTTGGGTTTGGGTTTGCTCATCTGATCCCCTGCCTCCCCCACACTGGACCTCTGTTTTCCAGGATCTCCAGGCCAAGGAGCAGCTTGTGGGAAGCTCAGCAGCTTCACCATCATGCTTGGATTCTGAAGAGCAGGCGTGGTATTAATCTTTTCTCTGCTGCTCCCCCTGAAACTGCACTAAACCTATGCATTTTCAGAGGGTTAGGTTCATCCCCATGAAGGCTAGGTATTTAACTTGTGTTTAAATAATAAAGCAAACACTGAAGGAAGCAGTAAATTAGTTTCCCCACTCTAAATGTGCACCTCAAAAAAAAAAAAAAAAAACACACCCAAAACAAAACCTGTCCCTCAAAAGTTGCTCAAACTCAGTCTACCTTTGAATCTATTTTTATTTTCCATATACACACAAATGAAAACTAGAATGGAAATAAATAGAAATATATGCACAGATATTCACACCCTGTATCTATATTAAGGATATACCACTCACAGAATTACTGATTGATCTGGTCTTCTATATTAGCACTTGAAACAGATACGCTGACGCTTTCCAGAAAGGGAAGATGGCAAGCACTAGGGGCTTCTATATTTTAAACATGTATACATATGCATACACTTAACTGTGATGGGGAAAATACCTTTTTAAAAAAAAATAAATAAATAAAAAGCAGAACCTTGGAGCTGCGCTTGGGTTCTTTTCCCTTAAAGCTTATAGGAAATTAACCCCAAACTTGAACAAGCCCCATAGTACAATGCTGTTCTTGTCGTGAGATCTGAATCAGCTCTGCAGCACATAGTGTACGTATTGAAAAACAGCTGTTGGGTGACAGACTGCTAGCTGGGAAGTTCGAGCTGAGTGAAGTGGTTAACCCACATCCCTTCCCCACTGATAAAGTGCTTTGATAAGAAGGCCATACTGGTGAAAGCTAGAAAAAGAGCCAGGGCTGAGACTTTCAGGAATGAATGTAAGACTTGTTTGGTGGAAGCAACTTAAATCTCTTGCACAGCCTTCTCCAGTTGTTTCTTACCCACCCGTCCCCAGTTACTTTTAGTACACGCTCCTTCTTTCTGTTCGCAGCAGAACCAATTCTTTGATATGTCAAAGCAATATCCTGTACATATGGGAAATAAAAACAGAAAACTTTGTTAAAAAGTCTCCCTTACTGCAACATTTTATAAAAGTGTTTTCCGCAATTCAAAATGTTACTGGTGGTGTAGCACTGAAAAAAGGTCTGTATTGGAAAAAGCATGTCTGGACTAACCACAAGGAAGAAACACATGGGCTTTTTTTTTTTTTTTTTTTGCTATTTTATTAACAAAAAGTAATTCAAAGAGGAAAAAAAAAGATTTCTTGGGATTAATTTCTGAGCTTCAGCTAAGCACTTTTGGAAATAAACTTGTTAATTAAGTACAGATGTCACGCAGATGTACAAAAAAACCTATTCCTCTTTTCACAAATCTTAAGTTTTAGAAATACGTCCACAAGTTTTACTTATTAAAAAAATCCTACTAAAAGATATTTTTCTCTTAGCATGTCACCTAGAGTTGTTTAAACAGGTCTTACACGCACACAAATTTATATAAGGGTTTCTATCCTTTCAATATAAGAGCATAAAGTTCCAGTTCAGTTCAGTTGAAAGTGGGCGTATTCAAAACTCACTCTCTCAAATAAATCATTACCTACATAATAAGGCTGAAAGTTTGCTGTACTGGATATACGCTGGCACACTGTGACTATTCTTCTTCCACAGTGTTCTAGTCTTGGTGTCTCTATAGCTCTGTCACTCAATCCTTTGAAAACTGAAGGAATAAATTACTTAGCAATTGTTGCTTGACCCCAAAAGAACCATGCTATTGCTGTAGCTTAACATACAGTTATTCAGCTGGCTTTACATCAACATGTGTGTTAGCTTACACGTGGAGTCAGACATATTCCTAGATAAAAAAAATAAAAGCTCCAGTTGTATGCTCCTATAAAACCTTTTTATTTAACATTAGATTTTCTGCTGCTAATGCCAACGATTCTACAGAGATCACCCTAATGCAAAATCAGCAGGAAGTATTTCAGAAAATTTTAATAGTTCTGTGGATGCAAGTTTATAAGAAATGCTTTTTTAAAGTATTTATTTTTTCCTAGCATTTTGACACGCTGCTGCCTGGTCAAATTGATCAGAAGTAATTTTTCTGTCTGCATTTAATCAAACAAACAAGTAATTTCTACATATCTACACTTAGAACATTTGCAAAGGGGTCAAAAGATTACTAGATGGGGAATACAGCAATACCGCTAGAATTCTGAAAAGCCAATTAGGAATTGTTTAAAAGAAAAAGCCTTCTAAGTACCCTCGTCACAATAAGTAGCTAACGAGAACTGTTTGTTAGTATAAAGTGTGTTAATTTTTCAGGAAAGCTAAGTAGAAGTGTAAATGAAGAGTAATAACAGTCCTCCCTATACTTTAATTACAAGCATATTGTTCTAATGTTAAGAACATTTACAGTTTTTGTTTTATTCTGTTCTTATCAAGAAAAGAGAGGGGTCAATCTTTCTACTTTCTAAACTTTCTTAACTACCTTCATTAAAAACACAGTACAGCAAAACCAGAAAATGTTCTCTTTTGCAACAGAACAGAAATCTGAAGAGACTGGATTGTGTGCAGGCCTAATTTGAAACCGCTTTGTTTATTTAGGCAAAATAAATCCCCACTAAATTGATTATTATTAAAGCCAGACAACTAATTGAATCAATTTTATATTGCACAGAATAACAGAGGTCTCACTGTACAGCCTGCAATACCGCAGGGTTCTGAATACTCCAATCATCTATGGAGGGGAAAAGGACAATTTCGCCAAGGACATCAAGAAAAAACCTACAGTCCCATGCAAAGAATCAAGAATATTAAGGCAAAAAAAAACCCAAACCTCAAACCAAATTGAAACAAGAAATAAATAACATCACTTTCAAAATTTCATCCAAAAGCCTTATTCACCAATACATTAAATTATTCAGTGTAAACGCCCATGGTTTAAATGAAAGACTTGAAAATGCAGAAGGACTTGAAACTTCACCTTCAGCCAGCAGAGGCAGGAGGGCTCTGAGAGGAAAAGGGAACAGGCTAGAGACTATCAAAGGCAGAAGGAACTTTTGGTGAACCTTCTTTTGCGTTACCCACACATTGATATAGCCCACATGGCTGCTGAAAAGGCAAGGTTGGTGTCCTTTTTATTGATTTAATGTTTTAGAAGCTGTTTTTACACAGAATCTACCTACTGGAGTATATACGCAAAAGCTACAGAATTTGCAATGCCCAGTGAAGTCCAATAACCCAATTTTTCCAGTACATGATCTTGTTTTGGAAGAACGTGATCTGTTTCAGAGATATACAGTGAAAAACTGGTGTGTGCTTATAGGGCTACAGCACAAATCTGAGACAAATCTGAGACACACGTGCTTCTGGTTCCTGAGTGCTTCAGGGACCAGAGAAACTTACCATTTCAAAAGAAGTTTAGAAAGGCTCTGAAAGCATGTCCCCAGAGCAAACCCGAAGTATTGCTGTAGCCTGGACACACAAGCTCAAATTGAGCTCATATGGATAAATGCAAAGCACTGAAGGTAAGTTAGAAACTAACATTTGTGCCAAAAATCCTTAGACAAACAACCTTGATAGCAGACTTTGATAGACAGAAAGCTTGCTATCCCAAAGCAGAAGTCCATGACAGCACATCTCTATCGCTGTCCTTGTGTTCATTAGGACACCCCTAAAAAAGCTGCACACCTCTGTTTTGCAGCAAAGATATCGCAAAAGCAACAGCAGCTGCAGCCCTGTCCCCACCACATTGATCCATCACAAACCCCACTGATGTGATCCCCTGTGCTCAGGTATGAAAGGTGACTCAGCCTTTACAACAAAACTTGCCAGGGTGAGTTCTTCCTGACCTTCCTCCAGCTAGTCCTGTATTATTATTTTCTTACTGATCTCATTAAAAAAAAAATAAAAATCACAACCACTACCTTTACCCATAATAGAGAACGGCACCAGTCAGAGTGGAGGACAAATTCAGCGCAGCCATCCCAATTTGCAAACTTCTCTATGTGGACCAGATACACCAGTAATTGGTTTTTTTCCCTTGTGGTGACACAATTTAGCCACATAAAAATATATTTTTCTGTAGGTACTTTATGAGGTAGTACTAAGCTTGAACGGAAAGCTCTGGTTCAGGATACAAGCAGTGCGAGGCGTATGCCTCCAGCCTCTAAGCCATTCTCTTTGGCTTCCTGTCAACTGCCACCTGTCACTTGGTTTAAATTAGATTTTAAATTCTAGTCAGTGATAAATATGTTTTGCAAACTAGGAACAAGGCCTAACCAGATATCCTTTACATTACTGTATAACAAATAATGAAGGGCCTCATCACCTGCTTATAGGACAGCCCATATTAGCATGCAAGATGCTGTGCTGTTCTTGAAACTGCTGAAGTGGGATGACAAGATGGGAGAGACAATCACCAAACTCAGGGAAGAAAATTACTGCTGTCATGCAGCATGCACTTATATCACGGACCTGGAGTGGAGAAGACTGAGCAGGAGAATGGACATTAATGTCCTGCTCCAGCCTGATGTTCAATTGTGGAAACACAAATGACAGGCAGAGATACCTATTGGTGCCAAACCCAAACTTTTCTGTAGGAACCCTGTTCTCTGGCCCCCTGTGAGGCCTGTAGCCTCCTGAAGTACTCATATCAAACTACTTTTGTTCATGAGAACCTCAGCTTTTAACATAAACTACCATAGTTATGTCAGGACCAAAACCAGAAGACAGGCAATTTCCATTTCTTCTTAAGAATGCAAACATGTCAAATACCTCGAACAGTGCTAGAAGATCCAAATTAGATCTCCCTTCAAGAGGTCACAGTTTAAAGGCCTGTTTTCACCAAGACATTGGATTGGACTTAGATTTACTGATTAGTCACAGCACATTATAGTTTGGGGGAATATTTCCGCATCTGACTTGCAAATCAATGGTAGGGAGCTGTCCAGGCACTTTAGGGAAGGACACTAGGCATGTACTTGTATCTTCAGGGATTAGATTCTGTGAAAAATATGGCCCCGAGAACACATTAACACTAGAACAAAGTAGAGGGCACTCACAGATTTAAAAGGTAGTTCTGCAACTTAGAGCACTAAGTAGGGTGACCAGCAATGCACTTGACCAACTTTATGTGCTTTTTCCTATTGGGCAGCTTTCTCATAAGATTTTTTTTTTTTTTTTCTTGGGCAGCTGGTCATTTTGCTATCAAACTGATTCAGCTCCTTCCACAGAGTTGGGAGTTGAGTGTGCTACAGGAAAAAAAAGTTACCCAACATAGGCCTACTCTGCCTTAAACAGAAAATGAGAATGCTTACTATTATTTAAAAAAAATAGGGAATAACTCAGAACTAGAATTATTAACAGATTATGATAATTATTAATAATTATAATCATTAAGGATGTCAATATATTATATTAATAGTATATTAATAATTATTATAATCATTAACAGATTATTCTCTAATTGCTGTGCCAGTAGAGGAGATTTAAAAAAAAAAAAAAAACCAAAAAAATAAAACAAAAAAAACCCCAAAACAAAACCAAAAAACAACCCACACAACTGCATCATGTATCCTCTGCTCAGTGTAACACCTACTAACACAAACGAAAACTGCATGGGAAAATGTTAAAACGAAATTGGATCTCTAAATATTTTGCCGTCTGAATATTTAATAAATTTTGAATGATAAACCAACTAAGCAAGCAAAATTTTAGCTCTCAAAGAGGCAACATATTTCTGTAAAAACATATTCTGATAGCTACCTCAGCGTATACTGTGTTACAAAAAAAGCAAAGCATACTACAAAGCAGGTTTCCCATTATGCTAGTGGAGTGCACATCTTTCAGCTGCTAGTTTTGAAGTTACAAGTTTTCATTGATGACAATATTATGCTTGGGTGTGAAACCTGCCCTCTACACATCATCTTGCAAAATAAGACTCCCTATCACCAATCCCACCTTTCTTGTCCAACAGCTGAAGACAAGCTACTTGCCTGCTTATTCTGACAAGAATCAGTTTTAGTGCTGCAATGTTTACAGAAGAAATATGTGGTAAACAAAGTCCAAACATGATAGAATAAGAACTCCAGTCCATTTTACCACAGCACCTTTATGACATGAAATTATGTTACAGCTTTACACATATTCAGATGGAATTAGAAACCATTTATTTTAAGAATAGTGTGCAGAGATTGTGTAAAAACTATAAAGACACAATCAGACAGAGACACTTTTAACAAATCACGTGCCAGGATTGTGACAAACCAGTTGGGATGTCTGCAGGGATTTCTGGAATTAAGACTTGGAGGAAAAAAAAAAAATCATATGTTCTTAATGAATACATAAAATCAGCCAGGTTATGTGAAAAATGCAGTCTCAAAGATACAACTACATATAATTAAAATCTCAGTAAAATTAAATATCTGTAAACCTCACTTTGAAAAAATTATCTCCTCTACTTGTCTCTTCCTGATCTTATGCAAAAGGGAGCACGCAATGGAAAAGGAGCAATAGAAAGTTCATTCAGTTCACAAAACAGACACAAAATAAACTGAATATATTAAATATATTAGTCCTACCATTTACTGAACTGCAAACATAACATTTTCTGTCAAGATATCATTATTATACATAATTCCCTAACTTTTTTTTTTTTTTAATTTTCCACTTTTGGCTCATTTAGAAAAAATGAGGACATCAGCAGAAGCAAGATCTCCTCACTTCAAGCATGTTTGATTCGAGTACTCTATATAGAGTAAGCCCACTGCCCATGTTCTTGCTATTTCTTAAGCCAAACAATTAATGATTAAGCCCTTTTTTTACACTCTTAATCCTTCATGTAGAACTAAGGGCATGTGCATGTTCATGTATAAAATCTCCACTGCACCAATATTCTCCAATGATAGAATAATACAGGTTGGAAAGGACCTGTAATACTCTGAAAGCAGGACCAACTTCTATCGAGTCAGCTACAGCTTTGTCCAGGTGAGTTCTGAATATGTCCAAGGACACAATATCGGTGTAATGGAGGTAAATCTTATTTCACATCTTTGTAAGAACTGGAGAAAGATGCAAAGTTAGCTACAAAGAAAAGGAGAAATATGTATACCTAAAACACAAAAGTAACACTACTTGCAGTGATGCCAGGTCATTTCCAAGACAATCAATATCAATTTGCAGTCTGATGAACATCAACGCTTTTGGTCCTCTGACAACATATGCCTGTCAGAAATTTCTCTGAAGCTTCAGAACTGTGAATCTAATAAACACTATGTCCTATGCATTGAATTCAATCTGAGCTGAAAATGCTACCAAAGCAATTGTTTTAAGCCATTTTCCACAGGAATAAATGGGTGCCAAGAAGCAGGGGAAAAAAAACCTTAAACTTACTTTTATTACTCATCAGAAAAAAGATTGAAGATTAATAATGCTGTTACAGCCTATCATAATTACCTACTTCATTATTCAAGAGTCTAGATCCTAGATTCTCCAGGGTATTCACACAGCTAACTTCCATGGAAATATGATTATTTTTACAAATCTAGCCCCAGGGAAACAAACTTCCTCCTGAAACTGAGTCTTAGCTGCTAAAACTCAGAAACTGGTTTGTATTCACACCTTCTCTTATCATACCACCAGTGTGCTCTCACTTATACAAAGGCACAGACTTGCCCTGTCTCAAACCTGCCTCGTATGCTCCACTGTAAAGTTTTGTTTTCAGCTGTTCTTTGTCAGACATTAACTATTTATGAAGCCAGTATTTTCCATATTTGCATTCTGCCTAAGGCTGTGGAGTTGTTTTGTTTTTCTCAACTTCACCCTAAGATATAGTTCAGGATTTTTGTAAAATCGAAGCTAGGAAAACCAGGGGTTTTGGAAATGTTTTTAAAAACCAAAACTACAGCTGTTTTAGAAGAGCCACACTGCATACAGAATTTCAAGTAGGAGCACAAGATATGACTAGGTGGGTTACAAGTTAGAAATGTGAATTTGCTGACCCTAAGGAAATTTATTCAGATCTTGTTTAGTTTTAAATCTTCCAAAATACTAGCACTTGCTTACAATGAGCAGGTGTATTTCATCAGCCCATAGAAATAGTTTCCAAAAATCTTATCGAATTGAGCCCAAACTCAAGCATCAGACCTAAGTAGCAGGTGACAATATACTCCAACCAATCTGTCTGTTGAAGCCCACAGAGTGGCCAGATTAAAGCAGGAAGATCTGGCGATAGTCTAATTTATCAGAACCAGATTAGCTTCTGTGTACCTCTCCTCTCTTGGAAGATGACTGCTATCCCAGTCTTCCTATTTCTAATTCAAACTATTTGAACCACCATCTCTGAAACATTCAAACCTTAAAAAGATAGGAAGTCTTCCTTAGGATTAATGGAAAAGCAAATTTTATTAGCAGAAGTGACGTCTCTTAGCAGGACCTTACCATCACACCATGTCATCACATCTTGACATGATTATGAGGAATCAATAGATGAGCTGGAGATACCCAGAGCACTGTGCACAACATCACTACCTCTCTCCACACATATTTTTCTCTTCCCCTCATCCCTACTGCTGATCAGTGGACTACAGAGGGGTGGTCTTTAGAGCACGGCACACCTCCACACAATTTCTACTGTCCCCATGCCATGAAGCAGGCACTTTCTTCCTGCACTCTGTTAAAATTTACATTCAACCTTCAGCTTTCCAAAAGCTGGTTGCCACTGTTCTGCAGGAATTCCATCATCACCACTATCTCCTGAGCTCCCACCTTCCTCAGATCACTGGAGGGCAATGCAGAACACAGAAAGAGAGGGGAGAAACGTGGAGAACGTTATTGCCCTGGACTGGCAGTCGACACAGTAGAAATGTGGATGCTGTGCAGGATGGGCTTAGGGCTGCTAGGAAAGGAGTTGGGTCTGCTTTTTCCAACTTTTTGTTATGTGCCATCACAATAAAAAGGTTCTTTTGCCTTTTCCTTTTATCATACATACAGTAGTTGACTTAAACTTCCCTGAACAATTACTATTATGTAGAAAGCAGCAGCATGGAGAAGAATGCAATGTCTTTCACAAAGCTTAAAATTAGTGAAAAGAGAAAAATTTCCCTGCTTACATTCTACTTAATCTTCTTCAGTAATTAAAATCCTGCAATTTATATTAAATGCCTGTAAAAACTGGAATCCTGTAATTTCAAAAAAAGGATGAGTAATTGTCTCAGTTAAGATAGCAGAATTTCCCGTTGGAAAAATACATGCAAATAAATGAGTCACAGTCCTGAAATTATCATTTTCAGTCATGAAAAGAAGACATTTGCTGGATACAACAGTATTAGGCTGCCACTTTACAGTGACCCCTAATCCCTGTGCAGTTTAAAACTAACTTTACCTCATTGCAGTGAGATGCTTTTCCAGCAAACACTAACATGGATTGTCAGTACTGCGTCCAAAGTCTTTCCTCTCCCTTTCCAAGAAAAATCCCAGGCAGAATCCTTTTTTTTTTTTTTTTTTTTGGGGGGGGGGGGGATATATTAAAAATCAGGCTTATACCAGCCTTTTAATTCTGATACATGCCTCAGTTACTGGCATGGCATGCCACAGAGACTATGAATTGCTTGTTTTTGTTACATTTGGAAAAATTCCAAGGATTAAAAAAAAAAAAAAGGAAAAAGAAAGAAATTCAGAAGTAGTTTGAATGTGTAACAAAACTGATACCCAAGTCACGCCCCAGATTACTGCCATTTATGCAATTGACATTGGCCAGAATCCATATAAAAACACACATCCCCTGGCTCCCTACTCTAAAATTAACTCTGTTAAATTTGAAATCTGTGCTTTTATTCTTATAGCCAGAGCAACATTACCATATGACAGTGAGAATACCTCTGCAGAAACTCAACATAGCATATTTTCAAAACCATCCTCCCTTTTTCACACCCAAAAAGACATCATTAAATTATACATCTACTGTAGGACTAGTGAAATGGTTATAAAATACAAATTTAAAAGTTAGGGAGAAGAATACAAGTAGTTGGGTTGGGTTGGTTTTTTTTTTTTTTTTTTTTATGGAACATTTGCAAAAAGCAGTACTAGTTGTCTGGCAGCTACGTTTATGATGTGACTTTTAAGATCACTTTTACTTTTAAAATATGGAATTTTTTTTTTTACAAGTGTAAACTAACAAATCTTTCTAATAAAATGCAGAGCAGTAAATAGAAGATGCAGTCTGCACATTTGCTCACTTATTTTCTTTAAGTGAGAGAGTTAACTCTTTAAGTGAGAGAGTTAACTATTACCAAAACTGAAATATACAATTTATGCTGATATTAATGCATGGGATTTTTCTACTGTCTCACAGACTTTTTTTTTTTTTTTTACAGCCAAGGAAGGGTTTTGCAAGATGTCAGTCCTATTTTAAATACATCCCTGCAACATGAGAAGAAAAAAAATTAACTATTGACAACATATTCAACCCGTCATACAAATTCATCTATTGCATTTCAGTTTATGTGATTTCTGAATCATTTTACAGAATACAAAATTTCTTTGCTGTGAACAGTAGCACGTATAGATAACAACCATTGACGAGCATACTGCAACATTAAAGGCATCATCCAATGACATTTTTAGTCTCCCCCCAAAAAAAAAATCATACTAATGGGAACCATGATTTTTATCAAAAAGTAAAAAATCTGCTTCATGTGGGTTTCCTTGGAGAAATAAACAGATTTTTGTAAGCTTCCTCAGGAAATGTGAACATACCTGAAGACCCAGAGTCTTAAACATGTGAATGCCCAATGCCAGGCTTGAAAGACACAAGAGTTATTTTCATCACTTCTCTTTCTACTCCTCCAGCACGGAGAAGACCAGGGAAAGACAACATTTCTGTAAACACATCACTTGGGATATTTATGGTGATATTCATATTTGTGGTTATACCCAGTTGATCAAATACGTGGCAGTCATACAATAAAACATTTACAAAGGCACATACCAAAAGCAGATCAAAACAAACAAGCAGATCAAAGATAGGAGATCATCAGCTGATAGGGAATCTTCCTCTTGGCAGAAGGACAGCTGTATTTTTTTTTTTTAAACATAACAAATTAATAAACCCCAACTTGTAATATCAAGCAGATATTCAATTTCCAAGCTATAGAGCAGAGTGACTTCTATGCAAAGACAAAAAAAATATTCTTTGAAAATTTTGTTTCAAGCCATATAGCATTTAAAAGCAATCCTTTCAAAGAAAAGGTCCTAATACGCTGAAGCAACTCCACTCGGCCCTCAATGCACTCTTTAAAAAGGGCAAGAAAAACAAAAGGAAAAAATATTAAAGTGTTATTGAGAGTATTTGTGGGGCTGGTAAATTTAAATACGAGACGGGCTCATTTCAGCTAACGTTATGTTTGTTTTACTCACACCTCTATAACTTACTCTATAGCTTAGAAATCACAGCACGGCTTTTCAAACACTGATAGTATAATGAACTAGATAACCCTTTGCACAAGTTAGAGTGAAAAAATAGGTAAAGTTAATAGCAGATTTCTAGCGTTAATGATTCATAGCATAGTAATGCACTGAAAAAGAAGGCTTCTCTGAAGAAAACATTTTTGACACATTGGTACTGATACTTCTGGAGCTTCTTCAGACAAATGCTAAAGGAAAAAATAGTGCAGAATCTGCAGTACTGATAGATAAGTGCAATTTCACAGAAAAAAATCATTTAATTTGGTCACTCTGGAATTATGCTGAAGTAGCTGAACTCACAAAGTGACCCTGTGCACAACAAGAATGACAGACAGGCTTACCAAAACCAACAAACTGTGCTCCTCAAGCCATTCACGACCTTTGCTACCAAACCCAGCTGATATTGTATAATGATAGGAAGGCCACAATTAGTGAGCCAAAAGACTCATTTTGCTCGTAAAATGTCTTAATGTAATTATTAAACATGTATATTTTATTTTCTATTTAATCCTTCAATGTTTATTCCATTATTTAATAACCATTTAATAATCATTGCCAAAGGCTTAACTAGTCTGCATAAAGAGGAATGGAAAATAATTTTTGAGGTTATGGCTTTGGCTTCATAGTACCACAAAGTAGTACCAATCTGAATTAAATAACTAATCCAGTTAAACTATTTAACAAATTTCAGGCAAAATATATTTTCAGTTTCAGAACATATGCCTACATGATTAGTTAGAAGTGTGCACATACATCCTTCCATATCACAAAACATTGAGTTTGTTACACAGTTCATAAGCATGACTCATACAGTTTAGAATTTAACCAGGTAGAACAATTACTTCTCTTTTAGGACAACCAACAGAAAGCTTTTATTATTATGTATTATATAGTATACGTGTATCTATGTTACAAAAACATAATCCCAAGCATCACATAATTTGGAGAAAAAAACAGATGAATGAAACGTTTTCTGTTTTCTCTGCATATCATGAACAACTTTAAAATTCAATAATTACCTGACAAGAACTTCTTGACCTTCCCAATCTGCCTCCTTTAAAGGTCAAAACTCTCTGTCACCTCAGTCTATATGAGCCTCCACCTATAGACACACACAAGCTAACAGCAAATCCACATTGCACTTGGTACTAGAGAAGGACATTCAATTCATGGCCCAGTAGCTATAAAACTAAAAATCTGCCCTAGTCAGAATTTGGGAAGAAGGTTACCAAAGGGCTAGCATGGAAATTCAGTTGACACACAGTGCCAAAAAGGACATGGACGTACAACAAACCTCCATTCTGGCACATTGGCAAACAAAAATTTCACGGCACTTACAGTATAATCACCTATAATCTAGTACATAATATTGCCTTTATGCGTGCCTCTTTCACAGGGAATTTTTGTAGGTATTAAGTGTAAGAAGTCTATTTCTTAGTCTCTCAGTGTACAACAATTACCTTATTGTCACTCAGTCCACTGTGCATTGTAAGTCTGATTTCATGTAACAGTCTTGCTGCATGCTGTCATGTCTGGGTATAATGACTGTGGTATTTGCACTGTTCAAAATCCTACCTCAGGGATGACAGATTCCTCCCCCCCCCCTTCCTCTTTCCTTGTTTCCCCCTCCCTGGATGGCAGGACATTTTAATCCAGGCACCCTCACAGCAGAGTGATGACATCATGACCTTTACTTACATTCACTGCCTGAGATGCAGGACCTGGCCAGTGGTTTAAGGTGTTGAAAGGTATCGCTGGTTCACTTCAATGCAGGTGTTTCAGAACTGATCTAGCACATTTACAGGGCCAAACTTGGTGAAAAGCCGGTCACTTAAAATATTACATTAAAATGTGCTTCTAGTCATCATTTAAAAAATGCTTTCCTCAAATTCTATTGGGAATAATTTGAAAGGTATGTTTTATGCTCAGAAGCAATAGGCCACCAGGTGATTTTGACTTTTCCCGATTGGTCTGTTTTCTATTCAGGCTTTGTTTCTCCATTGGTTTAAGCTCTGCAGTTTAACGACAAGGCAAACCAGCCAAGGAAAAATAAACACAACAAAAAGAGAATAAAAAAATATTTCTAAGAAAAATATATAGAGAAATAGCTAACATTTCAGGGGTTTAGTATGAAACAAAATTCCTTTTAATGCTATTATCATCAAAGGATGGATATTTTTTTATGCAATAGCAACAGAAAATAGGATCTTCAAGAAAGTAATAATCTTGCCAAAAAGCATACTGGAAAACATAAGAACTTTTTATGAGAAAGTTCATGGTCCCAATTCACATTTGGCCAAAATCCTGCTGTAGAAGTGGCAGTGTAGACTAGACTATTAGTGGACTAGCATTACTAGACTAATGCAAAGGAAAATTATAATCTTATGTAATTTTAAAATTGTGACTAAATTGCTGCTTTACATAAAGATTCTTACTAAATAGAAATATTTAATGAGGTAATTTTGAGGACCAAGTCAGCTTCCAATAATTTCCTTCAAAAAAAATTCATGAAAACCACTGATAAAGAATGAATCCAGCACTCAAAACGATTCCTGTATTTATTTTGTTCTAAAGCCCTATGGACTGCAAGGGGTTTTAACAATCCCGCTATCATGGGCAGTAGTAAGAAGTTGCCTCTATTAGTAATTAGACTGTTCCAGAGAGAAAAAGCCTAATCAGAAGGAAAAAAAAAAAAAAAAAAACCACCACAAAACCCACACCACTCAACAATCCACAAAACCCAACCATATAACCCCCCAATTAACTTCAAATATTGATTTCTAACATGAAAAAAATACTTGATTCTGAAATTCCCAGGTCTTGAAAGCATACCTTTTTTCAACTTGCTTGAACAAAACAAGTTAGGGGATTTACCATGCAGATTACTGTATTTTATCATACAACATGGTCATTTGTTTTTCACAAATAAGGGGGAAAAAAAATCAGGCGATAAATGTGACAACTGCCTTTTCAAGGCAAGTGACAAGAAAGACAAGACAGGATCGGGTAGATAGAAAAGTTGGTGTATTCTGAATCCTTGCATATCCCTCATTAGCATTAGGATGTTCTTTTCTTTCAACAGGAAAGTCTATTCATGGTTAAAGATTTCCAAAGTTCCATCTTCTTTTGGAAATCGATCTATTTACTAGCTAAGCGGAGAGAAATCAACAGCTCCAAAGAAAGTACAATGAACAGCCAAACATAGTCAAACCATGCTGCATACCAAGAAATGGTTCACACTTTCCCTCAGACAAAAATTAGGGGAAGGGATGTCAGCAAGGGCAGACAGAAGCTCTCCAGTGGTTCCACCATCTAGGTGGCACTGCCTCAGCTTTCTAAGTTTGGGCACCAAAAATTCCCTCTAGTTCCCCAGCAGGTATTTTCCCCTCTTCACCAAATGTATATGGAGCTTGGGTATCCAATGTGGTGCATCTTTTGATTTGCTCCCAAGTTAGATGATCAGAACAAAACAACATGCCCACTCCCCACTCCACAGCTAATTCTCAAGCAATGATTGCAATGCAGCTGCAAGGGAAAAAAAAAGGACAGGTTTTCTAAAAAATTTAAGCATCTGAAAGATTTAAGGCTAATTTTGAAAATAATTGTGCCCCTACTAGAGCTCTTCTACTTAACTAATTGAGTGGGATTTTCTGTCATTTTACTCAAATCTATATGAGCAAGAACATTTCATTTCAAATACCCCAAAAGATTTCAGATTTGTTTTTCCAACAGGATATTATTCAGTGTTTGCTGCTTGCAGTTATCACTGCTGAAGCTCATTGCAGGCTACTTAAATCAGAAAGGCCATACATAATACAGATTCTGTTTCAGTTCCAGCTACTCTCTTGTCTAGGACTTAGAAATGCAATTATTTTGTTAAGCCACGTAGCGGTCTTAATCAATATTGTAAGGGTCTATATGGCTGAATGCCTCTGTCTCTAAACCATGGTCACAAAGTTTTGAAGTATCAGACTTCTGAAACTACTAATTTTGACATTGTGCTTTGATCTGGAAGCTGCATTTTTCATAGCTCTTTCATCAGTAAGTACAGATGCGGCATTAGACATTCTTTAGAAATTCCTCTGCTGAGAAAAGAACCAGGTTAAATTTTAAAAGTGGTACGTGTATATTACACAACGCCTGGGATCTTACCTTGGAGAAATTCACCAATTTAAAATTAATAGGAAACTTGCCACTGGGCATGATGGACTAAGAAACTTCATTTTCTTTGCTCGTTTACCTCAAGCATACCTCCTGGTATTTGCAATCTATTACACTGTTTTGTGAAACACTTCTACACTCATTTTGAGATGATATAAAAGAAGTACTGATATGTTGATTACCTGTCATTTCCTTGATTTCAGCATAACAAACTATTAAAATAATATACAAAAAATTGCTTCTACTCAACAGGTATCTCCACCCAATCAGCTATGATGGCCTTCCCAAGTCAACTTTCCTGCCCAAAACATGCTGCCATAAGTTAAATACATATATAGTCCTCATTGAAATAATTTGTAAAACAAGTGTCAGAAGACATATCCTAATTGTTCCCGTGAAAAGCTTTCTGATCTGTTTTTCATATGTTATTCCAAATTTAAGTCAGTGTCTTTTCCCGCATTCAGTAGAATTTTGAAGTATATTTGCAAACACGAAACCTAAATTTCTATTTCTCATGCTTGTCATGTAATTTTAATTCCAGCTTATTATTTATAGGCATTGCATGCATTGTGTGGAATCATTTAGACACATACGCTGACACAGGGAAATCATTTATTTTTTCAGATTTATATGATCATCTGTATGTTTCTCTTTCCACTCTTCATATTAGCATGGTGATGGCAAATGTTCTTTTGATTGCTAGCATATATACCACATATATAACTATATAGCATATGTACTATACCCTTAATGCAGATCACATGGAAGAGCAGACATCCCAGCTACTTCATTCCACTACTTTATTTTTAAGTGTAACAATTTTGTTTTGAATTCAGCTTCAGTGGCCAGTTTTTCCCCACTTGATTCTATTTTTCACTGCAGAATATAATCAGCTGTTTCTTTTATTGAATTTATTTCAATAAAAGCCTAAAAAGATTTCTCTACCAACTGATACAGCAGCAATATGCTGAGATCTTTGCCCAGCTTACACAGCATGTGGATAAAAAAAGCAAATTACAATGGCATAAACCAAGCACAAACTTCTGCTATAACAGGTCTTTTCACAGGTCACTGTATGCACCAGTTTCTTATTTCTTACTCATTCCATGCCATGCCAGTTCAAGCAACTTAAAATCATATAAGGGTGGCACACAGCAGTTAAGAAATGCATCTTAAGTTCAAGCATTAGCTTATTACATGGCAATTCATTCATCTGCCTACATCTTTGTAAGACTTATAAAAGAACATATGTAAAGGTGAAGGTAATCAAGAGGGCAGACCACCAGATGTAGGTAGTTGTGGTATTCATCCTGAAAAGCATTTAGAGTGTTCTCCTATTCTGTGGATTTTAATAACAGTAAATGCTAACAGCAGAGTATTAGAGCACATGACTGTTCAGCAGAGGAACAGTGAAACAAATCCCATGTTTTAAACATTAAGTTAGATTTCAAATCGAGGTGAAGTGCTTTTCAGGCATTATAACATCATTAGCATCATTAAATTTAAAAGCTGGAGTTACTGCTAGCAGATTACAGAAGTTACTTTGAACAAGTCACAAAGCTATACAGTTTTGAGAAACTCTATAGTCAACCTCTGAACGCTAATCTTTGAGAATACCTTTTAAATTTCTCTCGAAAGGAGAATATCAACACATACACCCTGCTAAAGTCCAGATATTTGAAGATATTCAGGAACCTAGCAATAGAAATTCCATAACTAAAATACATATCTGCCTTTAGACTGAGGTCTTACACAAATGTGATTTATTAAATGGTTCACAGAGTGATGATCCTAAAAATAAACTACCAGAAAGCCAGTGTAAGACATGTCCTAGGCTGCAATTACTGAAAACAAACTACACAACTGATATGTGAGAAAACAGTAAAAATGCATTATAAAGGGATTAGACAATTTCACAGAAGCCAAATTTGTCAATTGCAATGCAAATAAAGAGAGTCCGGGCACTACCTTAGGTTTGGGAAATCACCAATTCACTCACAGCCAATTTCTTTTTAATTCAGTGACCTGCCTGGCCTGGGACGTCCTTCCAATTCCTTGCTAACTCAATAATGTATTAATTTATTTCATGCTGCAGATACAGCAATTAATTACAAACCCTGGATTAAGTCCACAGTATCAACATTACACAGTATTTGGTCTTGACATTCACAGATCCAGGAGAGACCAGGTTTCCTGTTTCTATCTTAGTGTCTGCTTCCCATATTGCAAATCAAGAAGTTTCTAATTCGCCTTACCTACTCAGGACTTTTACTTAACTCACAGAAAACTGGGTTCTTACTGTCAAATTTTAAGCTTTACCTTCTTTTTGTTCAGAAGTTGAGAAACTGAAGAAGCTAACCTTACCCAGAAGTCTTCTACAGTCTAGGAGTTCAGTATCCACTCACCTCCTCAGACTGCCCCTCGCTGCCCATTCTGCTCCATCATTTGAGCACTTTTTTTTTCTTTAAATCTACTTCTCGTGTTTATAACATTACAACATAGCCTAACATAATCTGAACAGAAGACATCCTGAGTAGGTCATTAATATCTCACTAACATCACTGAGCTAAAACTTCATGGTTTGTTCATTTTAACAGAAAACTGGATTCTGATTTTTATCCCTTTCTACCCCAAATTACCTTGGAGGTTTCAAAATACTCAGAGTTATCCAGGAAATCCTTCACTTTATGCCATGTGTTTTACCTGCCTGAAAACTTGAGGCTATTAAAAAAAATGGTGACTGTGCTTAATGCAATGCTAAAACAAGTAACACAAGAGCCCAGCCCTAGTATGGACATACAGATTTTTATTCACATGAAACTGAGGTTCACCAGAAACTCCTGGAGTACTTCTAGACAGATTTGCTATAGGCTCATGGCATGCAGGCAGGGGCTTCAGTCCGTAACTTATGCTAGGTGCCTGGGCAAGCCTAAAGGTACCTCAATTGGCAGTTTCACAGAAGCAGGATTTTTGGCTGTACTGGGGTCCGACGGAGAAGCAGCTGTCTCAGTGCTCAGGGAAAAGTAACCTGGTCCCTTACCTTTGGCATTCCTGACTTACAGAGGACCTTCCCTTTGACATGTCTTTTCAATCATGATATGCAACAGAGAACCCAGTAGAGCAACACCAATAGTCTAAAGAACCACATAATATATTAAAATAATGACAGTATTTGCTTAATCTCCTGGTGGCCAGCAATTCTTTCTTACTTATACTGTTACAAACGTGATATCGCAGCTTGTTTCCTGCTGGGATAGTCTTGCACAGAGATAACAAACGTGCCCTCTGCCAGTACCAAAACCAAAATCAACTGCCCAACCCCAACAAAGAGAGAAGAAAACTCCAAATACTTAGTAAACAGATGTTGAAGTTTTATAATTTAAACTCCCCTCCCCACTGTCACACTGCAGTTTTAGGGGCACTGTTTTAATAAATGTTGCTGAAGGAAATAGAATTTAAATATTAATGACTGTATATTCCAAACTAAGGGTGAAAGGGAAAAAAAAGCATGCACACTTAAATATAACAGGTAATTTACTGTGGAAAAAACATACAAAAGGAAAACTTTTGAACTCCTGTTGTACAATTTGTTTCAGAAACATGTTAACAATGTAGGAAAAGAAAAAAATCTTCAATGCCATTTATAAGGCTAACTCTCGCAGGCATGTTCCAAGTCCAATAAAGAAGGTTAATGCTACAATGGCAGCCAGAAACATGCAAGTCAAAACACAATCTAGGAGGAACAAAGCACCCCATACAACCTAAATTTCAGCAGCACTAAATAATATCCCACCTGTCAGTATGTCAAACAGCTTGGCGTGTTTCCATTACAAGACAAAAGTCACTTTTGTTTGTGTGTCAAATGTGCTCTGAGCAAAAGGGGCGGGCGGGGGAAGAGAAAAGCTTTTGGAGAGTAGAGACAGTTCTGAGAGGCTAAAAAAACCCAACTGATAAATAACAATCATGCTTACCACCTTTGTGTTTGTGTTCAAAAATAGCATTTTGGTTAGCCAGATGTTACAAATATAGTTACAAACACACGTAATGAACAAATTTAGACATCATTGATGGATGGAAGATAAGACAGGGTGGAACATATCCCACAACTTAAAAAATTATCTGCAATTTACAAATGAGATCCAAAGATAAATATTTGTATGTTAGTACCTCATGTTTTCCATTTCTCTAGGAATTTTTTGCATGCTGATTTATATTTTTGCTATGACCAGGGAAGGGGTGCAGGGCAGAAAGAGGGTGAACAACATGGTTTAGTGTTGTCTTTTGATTGCCTAATATAATTTTATAAAATAAACTGATTTTTAATATTTTTTTTAAATCATATGTTCCATTTATTTTAAACGCAAATGTTGAACTTGGACAAACAGTGACGTAACAGATCACTTTTGCCTCAGTACGAGATGAGGTGCCTTACTAAGGAAGCAGGCAATCTGTCACTGGTTTTAAAACCCTTGGTTTAGTACACTCTCTAGCAATAACAACAATTACTTTATACCAGAGCATAGGCTATCAGACTGCTTGGTTTGTGGTACAAGAAAAATCAGAGTTGGAAAACGCAAATGGAAAGATAGATGGCAATACTTTACCATACTGTCCCTGGATGTCAAACAACTTTACAGCTGTGAATTAAAAGCATCGTCATGAGAGACAAGCAATATTTAATGATGATGGTCATTTCTAATAAGAAAACAAAAGCAGCCCCCATCCCAAATTCATTGCATTAGTTTACAATAAGGGAAAAAAAATAACCACAGAAGAATACAAAAGAATAGTTAGAATTACAAGAAAGCATTTTAAGTTAGCTAAAATTTACTACACTTAGGTTATCCCTGAATAACCAAGGATCCTGCAGTTGCTCTGACTCCTTTATCTCAGCCATAAGTTCCCAGATCAGCCTCAGGGGGCTTTCAGCTTCAGCTGAGCCTGGAGCCCCCTGTCAAGGGAGCAGGTAGAAGGACTAACAGCTCCCTGTCCAAGAAGCCTCTGCGAGACCAGGCAGAGAAGCCACTCACACAGCTACAGCAGTTCTGCTGCATGTAACGCTGCAAAAATGGACAGCATAAACAGGTTTTCAGAGCAGCTTAAGGTATATGAGGAATCTCTCTTGTCTTGAAGCCACTATCTTAAATGGTCCTTAATCTGCTTTACTAATTCTGTAAATGTATCAGGGAAATGTAATCTAGATTCTTACTCTACAAGATACATAGGCATTAAGCATCTTTGTAAACACACTAACTGGTATGAACATTTCCAGTTGCCTACTTTAATTCTTAGATTGATTTCCCTCTCTAAAAAGCTACTCTAAGAATTTTAGGTAATATTTCCTGTTGCTGTTTGAATCACTTCTGGGTGGTTTTCAATACTGGGATCAAGATTCAGAGTGTGAGATTCGGAGAAAGATATAACCTTTACATTTGTGGAAATAAACAAATACGAAAATACCTAATCAAATGAACTTTGGAGTACTAACTTCATTCAACAGAAAACTGAGTACTAAACAAACCTGAGATAGTACTTAGAATTACCTCAAATAGTCTGAGATGTGTTAGAGTGAAGATAAAAATGCAGTAAAAAAAAAGACAAAATCCTAGATCCTGTAAATAAGACAACAGCCATGCACAGAAAAAAATTTCAATTTAACAGAAGAGAAAAAATTCTTATACCTTGCAAAATAACTGCGCACAGCTTTGGCACGTTCTTAAAGCAGCTACACCTGGACACTGGAGAGTGTAAAATACGAATCGTAATATACTATGTAGTATTATGCAAGAAAGCATGGGTTCAATAATACTGCTAAGTAACCAGCTAAATCCTATAATCTTTTTAGCTGGATGTTTTGCCTAGAATATTTTCATAACACTGGCAACCAAAGGAACCCTTCTGGAAACAACTCGGTGACAAATACCCCATCTCACAACTTCAGCCTCTGTGAAAGGGCAGCATGGGGAAGTGAAGAGGACAGCTACATCCAGCTGCAGCCACAAAATGGCTATTATTTAAGATGCTTTCACCTACTTAAAAAAATAGGCTAAAAAACCTCTTCTACATTAAATAATGCAGAAGTCAGACTCAAAAGCAAAGCCAAACCTCTTTGATCCTATAATTGCTGCACAGGAGCTAAATTTGTGGTTGTTTTATACAATTATTATTATTATTATTATTGTTATTTAAGATCAGTAGTCAACAAACTCATATCGCTAAACTAGATGAAAGGTGTTAGGAATTAATGAGATCATCAATTATCTCATAAGGGAAGTCAAAGCATTTTCTACATTCAAAAAGGAAACTGCAAAGGTTTAGAAGATCTTAACAGACTGATATGAAAAGTAATTCATGTCCAGGGCAGGGTAGCCTTTGTGGAATTAATCTCGTCTCACGGGGGTCTCAGCCAGAAGGAAAGTTCTTCCATTCTGGAATTCAGACTTCAAATCAGAAGAAACTCCTATCGTAAGACACAATTAAATTGTGTTAAAAAAAAAATTATAACCCATCACATGTTTACTTACACACTCTCTCTTATGCAAGCACATGCTCTTTAATTACCAGGATCATAAATCAAAGAGCATTGTGGTCATCACAGGAGACTACACTTCTCAAAAAAAATAGGAATAACGTACTGATACCCTGGGCTAAGTCAGGAGGCAGACTAGTTAGTAATATAGCAGTTTCTAAGTATTTTTACACTATTTTATGAAACATGTTAGTCTTTCTATGTCTGTATAAAGTCATATATTCACCACATGTAAAAAAAGTGAGAAAGTGAAATTCCTGGCCCTACAAAGGTCATTGCAAAGAGCACGGCAGGAGGGAGGGGAGAGAAATCAGAGGAAAAAGGGGAGAGCTCATAAAATGTAAGGTTTAAGGAATGACAGTGGAATACATCCAAGATCAATCTCCATTCTATTTCATAATTTCTGGGACAAGCAGCAGGTCCTTCACACTGCATGGAGTAAGACCATTAAATGCCAAGAACAACAGGCATAATTCTTTCAAGATCATTCCATCAGGATTTTGCAAATGAAAACAGATTGAAATATCTGAAAAAAAATAAAGTTGCTGAAAAGAACAAAATTTTCACTTTTCTCATCTCTCACCACCAAGTTGAATCTTCTCCCCGCCCCAGGACGTTCTAAAAGACAAGGAAAGAAACTGGCAAGTGAACACCTAATTACTTCAGCTAGGTGAAAAACTGAACTGTTCATTGGTCGTCTATTTAATATTTTATATAAGCTTTCCCTGAGATTTTGTTGGTTCTCGTCATGTACTTCTACTATCAGAGGCTCCCTGATCTTGCAATATTAGCTAATCGTTGTGGTTTTACACTGTGATGTTTATATTAGGCTGTCAGTGCACAGAGAAAATGAATACAACTCCAACCTGCAGCCACTGCTGTTAATTTATGCACATGGCACATGCATGCAGGACTCACAAGAACACCTCTGCTACACCCCTGGATACCCTGGGAGGCTTCTCTCCAAGCATCTCCTGTTACATTCGGTCTCTGTGTTATCCCAGTGGGGCAGAACCAGGGCTGGCTTTAGGCACAGGCAAAGGCAGCAGTAGTCTACAGTTGCAGATCGCTGGGGAGCAGCAAAAAAACCCCAAGTGAGGGTATTCATGCCCATATGCTGCATTATGTCAGATGGCTGGAGAGCCAAATGGGCTGCTACAGCCCGGAAGGGAGAGGTCTGGACGAGGCAGAAGCCTTTCCTGGCTCCAGCAGGAAATGCAGCCATCTCCCGCTCCCATCTGCGGTGACAAAAATAATTTCTGCCTACACCACACAGAAATTTTGCACCATCTCTGGTAGAACAATATACCTGTAAGTCCTCAAAGAAACAATCAAAGGACAACAGGACCCAAAACCATTAAGGAATATGCATATAACAACAGGTACAGATGAGACCGCTCTTACCTGGTTTCAGAACCCCATTCTGTTTATTTCCGGGAAGAGTTATATATTATGAGATCCCCTGGGATTTATGCCTTTTCTTAAAATTCAAGCTCGTGGCAAAGAGATCCTCAAAACTCATTAGAAAAATGTTACTAATAAAAGTTTTCAAAGTTCTATTCAGTTATAGTTATGATTGTCCCCCTCCCCCAATTTTGTACTCTTGTGATTTTCAAAGTTTACCTTTTTTTATTCAGATTCATGACGCTCAATTGTATGAGATTGTCCATACTACAATTGTTAAAGGATGACTTACATAAGTGATCAGAAAATGGAAGCAGCTAACCAGTCTATGTGACAAGTTTTAATGTAAATTTTCTATTCAATTCTATTGCTTTCTTCCTTGAAAGTGAATTAGGAAAAAGGAAGCATATTTTAGACCTATTCTAACATTGAAGATGTCAAGAAATCTACTTTCATTAGAGAAAGAACCTCATGACTTACAAGCTGCGACTGTCAAAACAAGTACATGTCTGTCTTCCCCGTTTCTTGGTCTAGATAGGTTAATCCTATCCTATTCCTTTATCAGTATTCTGAGACCATACACTATCTCATGGTATGCTTGTAGGATTAAATTTATAACCAGAAAATGCAAATAACCACCTCAGCAAGCTAATGGAAGTCAGCTGAAATGTATGATATGCTAAAACAGCCAAATGAACATTCATTTAAAAAAAAAAAATTTACTTGTAATACAAGTTGCTTGAGAAAGTTTAATTAGGACCAGAGCTGTGACCACAGGTAATTTTTTCATCTCACAATAAAAGCTCTCAAAATTTTTCTGTCAAGGACACAGCTTTTCATGACTGGTGTCAGTCAGCTGTTTTTGAGAATCAGGGGAAACTCAACAGGTGTTTTTGCAAAGAAGAGTGAGGAAAAAACCTACTTCAGATTAAAATTTAATACTTAACATTTTTGGCAACAAATAAAACATATCCATCACGTATCCATGAACACGGATGGTCCTTTTTAAAGAAGCTACAATGTATGGAAAAAAGATGTTCCAGTAGTGGAGAACTGAATTAGACTGTGCATAGAGCACCTGTTAATAGTTTAGCAGATCTTTATAAAACATTAATTCCTCCTAACATTACAGTGAGTAAAACATCACCTCAATCTGACAAAATTTAGGGTTTTATCTATGACAGCCTGCAGAAGAGCATTATTGAAACACCTCAAAAACAGAAGATGATTAGTCATCCTTACCCAAGTTTCATGCAAGACTCCACCAAACCTTCTTGTGTGGTCTATTTTGAGTAAATGAGAGGGTAAATGCAAGAGAATGGGGAGGCAGAGATTATTGCATTTTAAACAACCTGTTCCTGGAGTCCCATGATAAAAAAAGATGGGATTCCTTCATTTTAAAAAGTCAGAAATATATAATGACTACTCTTTAAGACTGCATAGAAGCTTTCTAAGAAAGAACACTACACATTAGGGTCTTAAATACAAAAAGACAAAATACAACTATAGCTAAAACCACATGATTTTGAGTAGCTGGATTAGTCATACCAGAAAAACTACTTCAAGGTATGTGTAATAGATAGGCTAAATTGAAGCAGCCCTGGCAGGAATACTTAACAAAGCAGAAGAGGGGCACTTCCTCCACATGAGCACTGGCTCACCAAACATTCGTGGTTGAATTTTCTGTTTGAAACATAGCGACAAGAAAACATGGTACAAGGGGAAGAGTCTAGCACAGGTTCCACCTAACTATAGCAGAAACAAGGTGGCTATGCCAGAGGAGAGCATTCATGTGCATGTACATATGAAAAACACCTCTAAAACATGGAAATATTTTACATAGCATTAAAATTATGACCAATTTTCTCTAGCAGAAAGCTTTTTGCCTCAGTGGACAGAACGCACCCTGCAAATGCACTCCTGAATCCTCACTGTAGCGCTGTCCAAACCACTCCAAGAGAGGCATGAGCTTGCTCCTGGCTGCATCTGTTTTGCAGATGTGGCACTGCTGCCTTTTACCCATCCTTGGGGGAACAGCCTATGGATACCATGGTATGAAATCCATTTTGTCCCACACGTTTTACTACCAGTTAAATATGCACTCCAACATTCCCATTTTATTCCAGTGAGGCGTGAGCTTCAGTGATGGGCTAAGACCATATAAAAGCTATAAAAACATTGGTTTTTCTCCTCATCATGCCCTTTCCCACACCACCTCCCCCTGAAACAAAAGGAATAGAAGAGGAAGAAAACTATTGCTAACATAAGTTTCTGTTTAAAGCCAAAGCAAAGACAGCCAAGGGAATGCAAAACTCGCTCATCCATACAGTGAACAGAGATCATATCAGGTAGAACACTGTATTTACCTACTCAGATGAGCATTAATTGCACTCGTATGACTGATTCAGAATGACAGTTTCTTCCAAGCACCATCAAGAAACATGTTTTGTCATATGGCAAATTTACTCTTTTGCAGATGTTAAATTGAAAACCTCTTTACGATATCTTTGAACATCTATAACTTTTACTTTGCACATTAAATAAAGGCAGTTTTAATGCAGCATTCCATCTGGTGTATTAATAGTAAAATCATACTTGTCTAAACACAACTGTTTTGGCTGATGCCTCAGTATCATTTTGTCCTGTTAAGAAGCTTATGTGTTCTTGTTCTTCTGCCACGATCCAAAATACCTGCCAGACACTCTCCTAGTTCTCTTGGCCATATTTTTTCATGAATGAACTCGCCAGTACATCTCAAGGTCATGTTTTGTTTTTAAATCACAAGCATAAAATTGTTTTAAATTTCCCACATCTCCCTTTGTGTACACAGAGGTTCTCTTGACTCCCTCTTCCCATATATATAATTTCGCAGGAGAGGGAGGGGAGTGTTTGTTTGGGGGGTTTTTTGGTTGGCTGGTTGGTTTTTACTTTTCCCATGCATCTGTTGTGGTTTTACTCAAAGTGCCAAACATTTAAGTAAATTGTGGGGCAGATCATTAGCAGTATTACAAGCTTACTGCTTACTTGTAGAGAAAAAAAATATGTAACCTGACATAATCTGAGTAATATCAGAAGATCTAAAAATGCATTTTTCTAATGAAAGGAAGGTGTATGTATTCATCTGCTCCCAGAGAAGTATTTTCTTCATACCAGCTTGCTTCTTGAACAGTAAGCAGTGTTTTGTTTTGATTTTTGCAGCTGAGTGAACTGTACTGATGGCTTCTGCCAATACGGAAAGCTCAGGGGAGGAACTGTAGTCTTAATTAATATCATCATAATTAATTGGCACTCTAATTTACATCTTCTTAAGGGATTATAACAGGTCATTATATTTGATTCAAGACAAAGGAAAATATTTAGGAAATTTTTAATGAAGCTTTCACATTTGCTGGCGAAAAACATAAGTTTTAACACTTTACAGTTTAGGATAACCGTATAACATCTGTGTTACAGTTAAAAGAGGGATAAGAAGTGGGGTGGAAAAAGTTCTTAATTACATCTTCAAGAAATGAAGCCGAGAGACAAAACAGTTGCTGCTGCTTATTAAATATAGCTGCTCAGCTATATTAAATTAATTCCTTAGCACACTCCTTTCCACACCCTGGTTTATAGGTCTCTGATGATCCACAAGCTCAAAGTTAATGGTCTACAGGACCAGATCTCGTTTAAGTGTTTTTAATTAAAAACTCAGCAGAAATACTTACAGTCCTCTATGAAAAAGGTAAAGGGTAAATAGCGGCCCGCTGGTACAGAAACCATGGGAACCACTGTCCCAGCATGATGTCAAAGGGCACCATGAAAAAATAAATACCAGTACAAATTTCAGCTGGTAGACTGACATCAGGATCTTAGTCACTTCAGTTTTAAGAAAGGATTGGGCTTTATATCAGACATCCAGGACTAGCTTTTCCAAACCACGTTAGTAAGAATACTACAAAACTGTGTCTTGTACACCTGACTAATGGCTGGATACTGTCAAAGTCTCTTCAGGTCTAGTCAAACATGTGACTCAGAGTAAAAAGCCAGATATGTGTGAAAAGCTGTGCTGCTCATTATTGGCCACCACAAAAACTGTCACGAGACTAACGATACCCAGTCATAACAAGCCCGCTTTCCTTTAGTTAGCTTTGCAGCAACTGAAACAAGTGCATTAGCTTTCAGTCAGAGAACCATGAATCAACATTTAGCAAGCCACAGCTGTCAGTTCATCACAAAATTTCAAAAGTAATCAGATTATACCCAAGAGATTTAAGGGTATTACTTTTAAAACAGTCTCTAGTTTGCCCACACAGGTATAAAACAGAAAAATGCTTGCTCATCCATTTATTAAATCCATCTCAGCTTACTTACTAAAAGAACATTTTGCCTGCTATGTTCATAGACCTTTACATTAGTATCACAGTCAGGGAAAATAAATAGTCTATAATAAGCTCCTTCTCATTCATGGAGATACATAAGTCTTTTCTCTAGAAGTCCACAAAAGGACAGAATTGTCACCAGAACAGACAGTGAAGAGGCAGTCCTCTTCCCTAAAAATAGCTAGAACTAAGTAAATTGAGTAATTGAGTAATCCAGGAGCCTTGACTTTTTGCAGTAGTTTTTAAGCTTTGTTTTGCCACCTAAAAAAAAAAAAAAAAACTAAAACCAAAAAACAAACAAAAAAACACCACCACTTCCCCCTCAAAAACTGTTACGCTCCAAACAGTACTGTAACTCTGTAGTCCTGCAATTCAGCTCCCTATTGCTCAATTAAAATCTGTCTTTAGATTTAAAAACAGTTTGAGTTTTCTTTCTTAAAGCTCCAGGCAATGAGCTACCAAGCGCCAAACTGTTCTACTGATCCTTTGAGCAATAAGAGTCTTATTACTAGCCAAAACAAGGACACAAATCCTACCACCAGAAGCGTATTCAAGGGTATTTCTAGCCCCAGACTTTCCAATTAGCTACTGCTTTTCCCAAAGAGCTAATAAAAATGTGCGAATTCATCTGTGGAAGCTCGATGTTGCACCGAATCTTCTGCAGGTTAGAAGAATGGAAATCAGAGTCCCTTACCCTGCTCAGTCAGTCCTCTTGCAGGACTTATGCATCTATTCGTGTGTTGATTTGTTGAATCCAATCGTGATATTAGGCAGCTAATTTCCAGCAGTATTCCAAACCTCAGGCTGCAGTCACACTGTTCTCTACATTCTCATCCCAAAGTGGTAATATCATTAGCAGTAACAGCAGGCAGCACCTTCTCAGGAAAATACTAGGGCTAAGTCCCAGATGGGCTGAGAGAGGTTGCCAACACATTTTTGCTCTAGTGGTTTTAGAGCTTCCAACAGGAGGACAAAGGGAGTTTTGGTGGCAGTGGCACACCAGGAAACCACATCAGGTCTTGTTAAAGATCCATTTGTTGTTCGCCAAATCAGTAGTGAGTGCAGAGGTGGGGAAGTGCTGGTACAGCTTCTGCCTCTGCTATGTCTTCCCACACACAACTGGAATGAGCTGGTGAGAACTTCAGGAACTTCAGAACCACTCCTTGCACCTCAATATGGTACAGACTGGACTCATGAGACTGGAAAAATCAGCTTGTTTAAAACCTGAATTTTGGAGCATGAAGTAGCTGCTCATTGATGTGTACAACATATTTATCTGCAAGTCCATATCTTCAGTAAATATAATTTCTTCCAACTCTAGGAACAATTCTCATGGGTTTTTTTCCCTCTTTCAGTTATTCAGAATACCAAGATGTCCCATTATACATGAAAGAGGATTTTTTTTTTTTTCCTCTTTCTTTGCTGATGATCCAACTATCTCCAATACGTTTTAAGGTTTATATAAAAATCTTAACATTTAGATAAGACCAGCACAACATATCAGGTTCTCCTAACCCAAGAGCTGCCTACATGTTGTTGCAGTGAGCAATTTGGAATTTTGTTAACAGCTCGACATCTGTACTTTACCATGCCATTGCTACTGATGAATAACAAGAAGAGGAACACTCAAAGATTCTCCAAGACAATTTAAGAGAAGCAAAAGTAAAAGAACAGAGGTTTTTCTCTTCAAAGTCTGAATAGGCTTTTGCAGATGAATAGCAATTGCAAATAATAATGAAAATAATTTTCAGTCTACTTGTACACACCATAAATCAGCTAAATAAATCATAATAGAAAGACAGGACTTTATACCATGAATTGCAAAGATTTTAACAAGTGAGCATTGCACCACCCTGAGTATCAGAACCTTAGAGCCTGCTCTCACTTCCCAACAGCCAGTGGTGAGGAAAGAGTTAAAACCCAGGACTGCTACTTTTAGCCTAGTATTTTAGCCATTAGGATAGGTTCCCTACTAATCTCCCTTTTGCTCCTAAATATGTTTTTCAATAGTGTTGATTGCTCCAAGGCTCCTATCTGCAAAACTCTAATGAAACTACAAGAAGCATTTAAGCTTAAGGTTGAATTATCAAGTATTTTCAGGATATATAAAGCAGGAAACAGCAACACATTATGTAATTCAACCATTATATACTGCCATAATAAATATTTAGAAATTCCAAGACTCTCTAAAGCTGCCTTTCACGCACAGTATCAGCATTCATCCCTTCAGGGTGTAACATGCAGACTGCTTCTCCACAGGGAGTTTTATCTTATTTCATTTTCGTACTGCATTCCACCTCTATGTCGCCAACCAAATTGTTTCCTGTTTTATTGTACAGAAGACCAAGAAAATGTTTAGTAGTCACTATCTACTTTTAATGCATACTGATGAAATTACCTAAGGCATCTAATACATCGACTGTTATTAAACTGTAGGAAATCAACAGGGTCACAGAAGATACAAAATACCATATTTTTACACCTAATTTTTATGCCTAATATTTAAAAATACTTTCACATGTAGTAGAATTGCTTCATTTCCATAGTAAAAACTTTGTATTTCTGTTTTTATGAGTATTGAATGCCTTGATCACTTAAGAAGCAGGAGTGTCACATAATTCAGAAGGTACTTTATTTTGTCTTTCAAGAACAACATTGTTGTAATGTAGCCAAGGCTGCAATGTATAATTATTATAAACACTGGCACAATCTTCCCCTTCTGAAAAGGGACGGTTTCTCTAAAAAATCCTTTTTTTCCAGATTTTAACAGAAAGTTATTATCAAAATAATGATTTTGTTTTAAAAAATTCTCTATTCTCACTTATAAAACATCAAATCTGAAGTAAAAATATATTTAAAAAATCCCTGAATTAAACTGTGATAAACTGAGGCTTCCCACATCCTAACACAGACCAAGACCTAGACCAAAAAAAGGACTAGAAGTGAAATGTATTAGCTCCTGAAATCTGCAATATCAATGTCATACAAAAGCAATGACCAACAAAGCTTTAACAGCAGTAACTTGTGGTTTTGATACGTATGGTTCACAAATAGCCAATAATTAAAACGTGAACCCATAGCTCTTTCTAAACAGCATATTAGTTAGCCCATTATTCAAAGGTGCAATGGAAATAACAGCCCTCAGTGCAAAGAGACCTTAAACAAACTCATGCCTGCTCTGCATTACAAATGTTTACAGCTGAAAGTGTTATTTTTATGTCTATGCTTCGGAGAAGAGTCACTATCATCTTGACTGCTTAAATTAGCAATTACTATTGGTATACTAAACAAAACAATGTCACTGCCTAATAAAACAACTAATGTATTGCTTTGTATTCAAAAGACGTATATCAGTTCCCCTACTGACACTGCGATGAGAGGAGCAGCGCTGATCTTACTCCATGAGCTTGGGGTACAGTCACGTCATAACTGGAGTATGTTAATAATAGTGCCTGACACAGTAAAAACAGTTATCACATTGCAAAGTCTGAATTATTCCCACAGAACTCAACACTTGAAAAATCCTAAAACATTTATTTTTCCAGAAGAGTTTTATAAACATAACCTAGTCATTAGAATATGCAAGTATACTTTATAAAGTGACCCATGCAATACTTATTATGACTAAATGGCTGTAACACCTACGTTCTGGTGGGGAAGCATATGCACACTTCTGAGACCAGTCCATCTTTGAACTTCTACACTGCAGCTCATGCTTTGAAGTAGGAAACCATAAATGGAAGTTGTTGCTTTCTTCACTTCACGTACAAGATGAAAGTCCTCACAAAATGCACATAGGATACCATAACAACAGATCTTAGAAGAAAGGCAGTAACTCAGAGGAGCTACAGTCCTTGCTACATGGAACATCATATCTATATTAGCAGCACAGTCCAAAGGGACAAACACACTATCCTACCTTCTTGATACAGTTAAACTCTGTTGCTTTTCAATGTGGAAATAAAGCCGTTTCTTAGAAGGCAGATGGATACTCTCCAGTGCAGAAGTTTGTTTTAAATGAGCTAGCTCAGGGAACAGCAGCATCTTAGCTACAGATGTGCCAGAACATGCTTCAAAAGTGTGGGTCTCTGTAGGAAAGATTTGAAAAAATTTAGACATATAGATTATAAGACAGGAGATTCTGGTTTTAAAGATTATTATGCATGAAGGCACTCCTGGTTTGGGGGTAAGAGGGTAGAAAGGCAGCTTGTATCCTCTGTCAGCTGCCCAGTAAAGATCTTAAGTCATCACAGGTGAAGCAGGATGGTGGTTTGTAGGTGGTGAAACAGCCTGAGGGCAAGTAAACAGTTTACACCTGACTTAGTTTTCAGCTTTCTGAGAGACACCGTTTTTTGTTTTTGTGGGGTTTTTTTGTTTTGTTTTGTTTTTTTTAATTAAAGATTTTACAATTCTTTTCATAGGTAGAGAATGAAAAACTCTTGAGCTATAGGGCAAAGCTACTATAAATCTGGTGGTATTTAACCACGAATTATGTAGTAGACCTTCACACTTACAAACTTTAAAAGCAAGTCATTTAAAGACAAAAAAAACCAAAATGAAGAATACATAAGTTTACATGTAGCTTCTTATTAAAAAAAAAAAAAAAAACAACAAAACAAACAAACGGAAAAATCCTATTCCTGTACCACTCCACAGGAGGTTGTTGTTTTTGTTTTAGTTTGTTTTAAATATGGAGCCAAAATCAGGGTAGTATTATTATAGTACAGAGGCTGTGTTACAAGCCGTAGAAGGGACTGAACAACAGTCTACTCAGGTACCAACACCAGCTGTGTAGCACACAAGCTTCTGCGTGCTTGGGATCTTCCTCTTCTAAGCAACACCTGAGAAACATACAGAAAAATAATTCCATAATCTTCTATAACACTAACAATGCATTAAAAAAAAAAAAAAAATTCCTCTGTGGCACCTATAGTGTTCAAACAAATCCGGAGCAGTTGAAGATGCCCCTGCTCATTGCAGGAGGGTTGGACTAGATGACCTTTAAAGGTCCCTTCCAACCCAAACCATTCTATGATTCTATGATTTTATTTAATACACAACCAACAGCCTCTTTTCTGCTTTCCCTCCTTGCACGCACCTACAGACCATACAATTGGACTCTCCTGACCACTATGTAGTGTAGGGGACTACACTAGCCTACAGCTACCTTTTATTTAGGTTTGACAGAGATGCACAAATTTATTAATTTTAAAAATTGAATTTAATTCAAAAATTTGGATCTTAAAGTTGCCTGGAGAATATTTCTCTTCCAGGAACAAATACCATAGCCTAGGATCTGACACTTGCTAAGTACTGTACCTCTGCATTGATGGTCTACAGGCATACAGCTGTCATGGAGTTAATCTCATGAAAGTTGAGGTTCACATCTCCAGCACCTGGGTTGAAGACCAGGTATGCCATTAGTAAACAAGACAAATATTCTCAGAGCTGATTTGGTACAAAAAGGGAGATCTGGCTCAGGGTGAAGGCACTCATAGCATAACCGTCTTCATTGATGAGAGTTATACTTACTTCAGGTTTTGCACGCTATGTGGTCTTGAAGTTATAATGAGCTGTGGTCACAAATCACTGTAACCAAGTTTGTGCCCATAAAATGCTGCACAATTTACTGCTGCAACAAAAAACAGCCTTCTTTTTTTATATACATATTAATAGTCTGACAGAGGACAAACGCCCTGAAAAAAGTATCTTCCATCATCTTTTAACCATCCTATTCTGCCAGTCTTTATCTGGAAGCTGATTTTGGCTAGATAGATAGAGCTGAAGGATGGTGCTGTTTACATTTGCCAGTTGGTTGGGGTTTTTTTGCATATGGGCTAGTACTTCTACCTGTATTATCTCACAAGCCCCTGCAACCAACTCAGATGGATGCCAAATGGCAAAGACAGAAACCTAAGATGTGGAGGACTCCACATATATATATATTGGAGTTAAAATAAAGCTTTGGATTAAAAAAAGACCGACATGAGGTATTAGCCCTGGGGAGTCTCCATCTCCATTTAAAATCACCTTGTTGGCAACAGAACTATTTAGTGATCAACCATATCAAGGAAAAGATATAGCAGGATACTGATGGGGGTGAAACCACCACTCAAAAAGCATCACCCCTACACTAAGCCTTGTTTTGATGCTTGTAGGGCATTTGTTTATTTATTATTTTAAAAAAGGTGAGGTCCAGACACCCACTTTTATTCCTAAATGTGACATAATGGAACATTTTCCTAACTTGGTCTGAGGGGAAGGAGTGTGTGGAAAATCAGTTTCTCTGTCAAAGTGGAAACATGTATGTGGCAGATGATGATGATCTTTTCCAAATTTCACCATGTACCAGTGTCATACTGTTTAACATGCAGACAAATAGGTGGCTTCCTCCTGCCATGTGTCTCCTAAATTCCCTTTCCCACTAAGGAAGGCAGACCTGCAAAACTATCCCAAAGCAAGAGTAGCCTGCTACAGATCACTGAGCTGTCAGTATCTGTACATTTTGTATTTTTACATCTTATTATTGTTGCAGATAGTTGTATCCACTAGTCCCTTGGGATAAGGTTTGGCCTATATTTCAAGAGCAACTTGAAAATTAGGAGGTTGGAACAGATGGTTTTAGTCAAAGCCTTTTAAATCAGTTCCAAAGTGTAATATTTTCACATACTCCCCCCATGCTTACCACCCATTAAAAAAAAAAAAAAAAAAAAAAAAGAAAAAAAAAGAAAAACCTTAAATCAAAAAGTGACAGAAAAGGAGAAAAAAGATGAAACAGACTAATTTATTCAGTCTGGCTTTTGTACTTTAACTTGACAAGTTTTAATAAGTAGTGAAACACCCAATCTACTACACTTGTATTATTACCATCACATTTAGCACACGGCATAACAAATACTTGAAATCTTTAGCATTATTAATGCACAGAAAATAGCTTTGATGACATTCCAGGTAATTCATCTGTGCCACACAATGCAACTAAATGTTATAACAATGCAGTTCAACCTGCATAAAATGTCGTATCTAACAATTTAATAACCAGTTAACAGAGCACTCTTTTCTGCTATCTTATCTTTTAATAATTTCAGGCACCTTTTGTATAACAGTTTCATACATAGTGTTATAAAGAAACAAACCAGGGAAATGCAAAAACATAAAAGTTAGGAGATAAAATACATCTGATTAATAGTCAAAAAAACAAGTGCAGATAGTATAGCCTCCAGATTTCATTGCCTGTCAGACAAGCAATTTCTCACTTTAAACACAGCATTTTAAAGATAATTACAATATGTTTCTGTTAAGAGAAATACAGTAATTAGAACCCTGCAGAAGAACTACTATTTTACAAAGATCCTTTAAATCACAGTCATTGACAAAATAACTATCTGCCTATTGCTCTCTCATTTTCAATCACAATTTCTAAAACAAAAGTTTTTAAAACTAGTTCTAAATGTTACATGACAGAATGGACAAATACACTAATACATGTACTAATAACAATTTCAGTAAAGGAAAGAGTGTGGGCACGCCACTATAGACTGTCAGGAAAAAAAAAAATCTACACACTTAAATTTCCCCTTATTTATAGGTTATGCTTACAAATAATCACACCTGTGCTTCATTTTTAAAATGCATCCACTTGCATTTGTAGCAAACATTTTTAACTATAATTTTATAACATACTGATAAAAATGATATCTTAAATGAGCAGATTTAATTTAGCAAGTATATAGTTTCTGATTTTATGTAAATCTAATCAGGTTGTACAGATTGCTTTATGTAGACTAAAAGCTAAAGACAGCAAAAAATTAGCACTAATTCATGAAGATCAAGAATCTACAGACACCACACATGCTGTACAAACAGTTGCCCCATTAAAGCCAAGAAAAAACACGTTCGGAAAGCTTAGTCTGAAGTGAGGTGTCTAACAGTGTATTAGTGGAAGTGAACCAAAGATATATTTCCACTTAACTGCTTCATTTACATTATGTTGTAACATTACAGCATGATACTGCCATCCAGAAGAGATGTTATAACCACAGCAGAGCCCACTTAGGCTTTAGAAGATGCATGAAGTAGCTGCCTCTGTGCTGGAGGTCTTGGTAAATGTATTTGGTACAGCAGGCAGAGATTAATACACAAATAAACCGAATAGCACCTAAGCAAAAGTCTAGTGACAGCCAGGCTTCCACACACCCATATGCACCTTGGGATCTTCTTTTCAAACTCACAGGCATAGTGAGTGAAAGCCACTTCAAAAAGTTTAAAAACTATTTGTGAAGTTTTTATTCATAACAACATTTAATTACATTATGGAAAAAGTTCCTCTTCAAATATTAAAGACAAAATGTTCATCCTTCCACACCCCACATAAAACCAAAAGTGCCTGCCTACTTAAAAAAAAAAAAAATCCAACCATAAATTAAAATTTAAGTTACATTTAATTAAGGTTCAATTGCTTCCTTGCCTTGAAACATAATTGTGTTTTCAATATATTGTTCTCGTGACCTTTAAATCTTCAAATTATTTACACTCCATGGCATTAGAAAGCCACATGTTCCACTTTGTTAACAGTGCAGTTTGTGAGCACGTTAACATTTAACAGTAAATATGCATATGTAACATGTCATTAAGAAAGATACCCCTCCTATAAAAATGTTAACATTTGCTTACAGAAGCAAAGTCAGCTTTAATCTACACTTGCTGACAGAAAGGATAATATATTGCAGACAATTCTGGTTTATCCATGGGTCTCACTATATTAAACTTTCTTTTGCTTCCCCTCCCCCCTACTCTTTCATTTTGTTTTAAAGCAAACCACTCTTGGATTAAAAATATTTCAGCTTTATTAAGGAAACCACAGAATCAATGGAAAAATTGCCCTGTGAATGAGGACAGGTTTTCATGCTAGATAGTGCTACATGTATTTTTCAACCATTAAATTGCAACAATATTACTGTTCTTAGATTACTAAATCTACACTGACACTATCATAAATTACTTCTATTGTTCAGTTGTGTGTCATTATTGTGAAATTTTGACTTCAATATGACTTGATGCTAATCATCAGATTTCCAATTATTTATTTTAAGTTGAAGCATTGGAGAGAAAGTTCAAGTCATTTGCTTTGATTTATTTAGTATAAATAAAGAATACTCTACACTAATATTTATAAGGGAATTCTAGTTCAGTACCTTAACCACAAATGTAAGGCAACGAATTACAAGTAATAAACTACTTACACAATTTAAACAAGGTTAACAGTATGCAATTCTCCAAAAGCTACCCAAAGTTTTCGTCTTCAGCTGACTTGTATGGCACTCTTTTAAATCTTATTTAGCATCCAGCATTTACAGTTCAACTTTCTAACGCATATTTCTCGTCACTGTAAGCTGTTTAATAAAAATAACACAGCAACAAATATAGTAACACTATAAAATGCAAATACTCACTGGAACTTGCAACATTCAGTAATGATACTCTGATAAATCTAAATGTGACAAGACAAAAAAATGCACAACACCTAGAAATACTGATATCTGAACAAAGTCGAAGTATTAGACATGGAACAGTAACAAAACCCTGCAAGCATGAAATACTCTCAAGCACTGTAGAGAACCCCTTCCAGTGACTTGAGTGGCCTTTGGATCAGACCTCATAACAAGTCAATCAGTCCCGTTTTCTTTCATTAAAATTATTGCAACCAGCTTCAGGAAAATCTAGTATGTGAAAAAATCCTGAAAGGTTTTACAGAATTTCTTGTGTAGTACATCTGAAAAGAATTCGCATTTATCAGCTATTTACATACCATATTGTTTCAATTAAATTGTATTTTTTGAAATCTGCAGGAAGAATTAGACACCATTTTATTTCAGATAAAACTGGCAAGGACTACTACTATAATTAAAGGTTATACATGGAAGACATTACAGTATAGAATAGATCAGCATCATAAATAATTAGCATCTTACATTATCCTCTACTCAATGCAATTTTTAGTCTCTATTTTTTCAGTGGAATTGGCATTTTAGATAATGTGGTTTTAGTAAACTAACTGAATCTTTCACTAGCTCCGTAGATTCAGGTGTGCTGAATGTATGCAATGTTTTCAGGAGCGTTTTTTAGAGCTTTGCAATTAAATTTTACTGCCCAGCTAACTAAATACATAGGTCGCATATGCCTTGTAATTAAAATACATCATTTCTGGAGGATGTTCTTTGCCACAGTGGAGTTTTAGAGACAAGTCAAAGGAAAAATATTACACCAATATAAAATTAGAAAAGCTCCACAGAACTCACAGCTTGTTACACAAACACACAAAGTGTGTTTTCAATTCAAAAATTTCAAGAATATTAAGCATATTAAAATCTTTAAAGCAATACTTCAAACTTCTAGCATCCTTTAATTTGTTTTTACATCCTTGTTTGATGCTGTATCCTTTGTTCTGATGCTATGCCAGTGAAATTGCATCACCATGAAGCAACATTATGCAAGAATGTCTGGCTAAAATTAAAATGCTATTTCTCAGCATCACGTAGTTACAGGAAAAATGCAGTTCAGGCATTCACGATGCAATTATGCAAGCCAGTGGATTCAGTAAATACTTAATGAAAAAATAAGGTAATGTAAAGCTAGTATGGATAGCTGTATAGGAAGATAAACCACCAGACTGCTCCTCCTGTTGCTCTAACTACACCTTTGGAGTCCAAGTCTATTGCCAAAGATGCTTGATACAGCTCCACTTCAAAAAAGTCAGAGCGGTAAAAACGAATAGAAGTTGCGGAGTTCTTCATGCAATGGCAGATAGTACTGAATTTAAAAAAAAAAAAAAAGTTTTTCCAAACAATCTGCTGTTACGTAAAACCTACCTAACTTCTCTGCAAAACAAGTTGCATGTTAGGGCACAAACACTGATAAAGATGTTCTCTCTTTCCAGACCCAAGTGTTTCACACAAGCAGGGAACACTCAGTTGTTCTTAAGTTATAGCTCTTCATTATCTCTGAAGAGAACAGAGAAATTTCCTGAAGAACTGTTTTCTGCCTGCTAAAATATAACACAGCAGCATCACAATAAGGTTAAACTGAAGCAACACTATTTAAGCAAATCTGATTCCTAATTCAGATGGATTATCAATAAATACCAGATGTACACTGTTTACAAAGTAAACAATCATCTCATTCACAGGAGACACTCAGTTAAGATGCAATATTGTATACAGATTCCCTCAAGATCATTGCTATAAACAGAAAAATGAACACAACATCAAGTGATCCTAAACATCCCAAAATGACAACTTATCTTTTTTTCCTGACCGATATATTTTTCAACATGGCTAAGTTGAACAACTATGTCTATTCCTAACATCCATAAAATTTATTGATACTAATGAAGTAGCAAAAAAAAAAATCTCATTACAGTTCTGGAACTCATAAACAAATTATGTTTCATCTTCAATTTCTAAAATGTTCAATGAAAAAAAGAAACTTGTGTCCACAGACTATTGTAACAGTGGAATTAATCCCATATAAATGTGTTCTGTCACTCCTGACCACGCAGCCATTCTACATCATAGGTTCTGTGAGCTTAAATGTGCACGTCTCACTGCAACAGTTCTTTGACAGAAATGTTTTGTGTGCTTTAAGTTACCTCTGTGCTGTTTTATGCTCTAAGAAAATAAGCAAACCCATTTTTACTGCAGAAAATATTTTATTTCTCTTGTTTTGCATGCCTGTAAAACATACCGAGTAGCTTTAAGACGCACAGTGCATTTCTTCTACAGATGAAGGAAGTCGAGAGGATACACATACATTTTTAAAGCTGCATAAACCACAAAGCCAAACTTACACAGAACAAAGAACAAATCTAGCGTTACTCAGCAAGAAGACTAGAAACATGCACGCACACATACGCCCCAGCAGTCCTAATAATCCTAAAGGAAAAAGAGAAATACTGCTTTGTTATGCAAATACACCATTTCAAAATTGAGAAAATGAAATGATGTCATTCAAGCTAATATCCTTACCTCAATGGAAAAGGGGCAAGAGACAACAACAACCCTCCCTCCCCACCACTCGCCTTGCAAACATTTATTTCAGTGAGGTTTGGCTTCAATAGGAGTCTGTAGGACTTAGTCCCAAGAAGAATTACAGAGAAAGTTTTGGGACTGCTTATTTTAAAAAGTTAACATTTGTTCTGCCAACCTAATTTATCTGAATGATCAATGCAATGCATGTATTATTTTGCATTCACAGATTTTTCATAGATTCCATTTCTAGTGTTTAGAACAGCAACTTCGTAAATGGTTTCTAAACATATAAAAACACAACCACATTATTTCTTCAAAGAATTTAATTAATTTGCCTCCATGAAAGCATGTTCAGAGGCACGATAAAAATTTTAAAACTTGATATACCAAATTAATTTAATACTTAGCAAGAGAGAAAACGGATTGACAGCTTCATATTATTACTCATCCAACAAACCACATGCATTTTCTTCATTTAATAGTAGTGCTTTACCAGTGTTCAAATAGCAAATATTGTATATAATTGTTATAAACATTTTTCTTAAAATTGTCACTTTCATTTTAAGACATTAAATAAAAATTAAAAAAAAAAAAAAAACACAAAACACATGCAGACCCACTCATCCAGCTGCATGAACAGTAATTTAACCATAATAAAACAGCTCCAGAAGTCAGAGCTACTATATTAGCACTTTCTATAGTGTACAATGAACAATACTGAAAATCACCTACACTCGTGTAAACCTGCGTTACCCTCTGATTTCAGTAAATTGTAGCAGCTAGCATGAGTTGCAACACTTCAAAGTGAATCAAATATGCTTTTCTTTAAACCTGTAAGAAATAAATTACACAGTGGTTTGGTTTTCTTACTAGTCTGCTGAAGGGGGTGGATGGATCACTAAAATATCAACTCTGAGAAAGAGAAACATACGAGAAACAAGTTGTTATCGAAATAGAAAACTGCCAGGTACCACCAAGTTGTTGTTAAAATTTTTCAGGCAACTGGGTTAAAAAGCATTTGTTTACAGAAAGTAAAACCCTAATGAGGTCCATCAGAAATACAAATGGTAAAGCTAATGCTCAGCCAGTATTGTTGCACTCAGAGCTGCAACAGAAATAAAATGTTTTGTAACTTTAAGATAGCACCCCATATTGACTTTTCCAGCCTTGACACAATTTCTAGATGACTCTAGTCACAATATAATAATAATTTCTCAACTTCTTTTCTATCCTCCTACTATGATATCTTAAAATCCCAGGGCTTGAGCAATAATTGACATCAAAGCCTTCAATTCCACCTTTTATTTTGGGATCGTCCTACTACAAAATTTTAGATGCAGATGAGAGTACAACAATATATGCTAATGCCTAGATGACTGCAGCTACTTTGCAGCCATTAATTTTGTACTTAATAAATACTAAGTCAAATACTGTACTACTTCTATTAATCAAACACTTCTAGAGACAGATCTACAGCTTGACTCGGTTTAATAGCAAATCTAATTTTGGGGATCAGAGCAGAACAGACTGCAGCTCTTTTTCTAAAAATGCTGACATTTGAGCAAACCTTACCAAAGAATGCTTGCCTGATTGAGGACTGACATTTCCTTTCTCTAACTCACTTAACTGAAAAATAGGCATTCTGGCCAACTCCTACAGTACCCCAAGGCAGCTGTATATCACTTTCAGTTGCAACTTGTGAATACTTTCTTTTTCTGTCTCTTTATTTTGACATGCATATTATGTTAGCTGATTTCAATCATGTTGCGTGAGTGGATGACATACCTTAAAAGATTAAGTTTTGCCACCTGGGACTATTCCAGAAATTCAGTACTTTATAGCATCTCATACCCTTCTTCATCCTCTATGCGCCCGCATTATCAATAGTAGCTTTCTGTCCTATTTTATGCCTAACGACAAGTTGTTCAAGGCTGCAGTTGATACAAGTCAGCTTGAAGTGTCATTCCCCTCTCACTCGCATTACAGGATGGAGCTACTCCATTGTGTACAACGCTCTGCTGCCATCTATTTGACACAAGAAATATAATGCTGCGAATGCGGCAACTGGTTTTGCCTTCTCTTTCCCCCAGCTTTCTCTTCCCCTGCAGCAGCTGTTAGAAGAAAACTATGAGGGAAGTTTTTGATCACTCCTCCTCGCTCATGCCCAGATGCAGAAATCACTTCAGCAATTACTTTTGCACTTAAAAACAGCTACAATTAGAGCTGAGATTTGGTTATTGAAAATAAAAATAGAATTATGTAATAAACCACTCTTCTCTAAAAGGGGAATCAAATTTAACAGCCTTCTCCCATTTATAGCCTCAAACAAGAGGCCAGTTCTAAAGTTTGCTTTAAAGCAATTATTTTAAAATTTGTAATTTAATTATGTAGCAACAGAGCTCATTGAGAGCTTGATTTCAACAGCTATCCAGACCTAACTGGGGCCACAGCATTGAACGAACATGGATTCGCCAGCCGTCCCCCTTCACTACATCAGACTTAAAATTCAGAAGTCAGTTAGGAAGTCAAATTACAGAGCCTTAAAGCAGAAACCACACACAAAGCATGAGATGAAGGAGGTGGTACTTTATCCGTCATCAGGGTCACAAAGATAAACACCACTTCATTCATCACAGCGTTCCCCCTGCTTTGTATGCAACTGCATAACACAGGAACAGCGGCTAAAAAAAGTCTCTTGCATGTGCAAAACTTCATGCAAGAGACACCCACTGAAGCTGCAAAAAAATCAAAAGGAATCTATAATCTTCGGTTATAGATTCATGACAGCATACATTCTGCTCTTTAATTACCAAGCCATATAGAAAAGTCTTGTTTCAGGGCTCAGCCTCATCCTTTTCACATCCCTGATTAAGTACTCAAATACTTCATTTTTTTACATGGTTGCTTTCCCGATACGCTTAAGTAACATGTTGGTAGAAATGCGCTTCAGCATTTACCCTGGAAATGATCCATAAGAAAAAACAACAAAATGAAAGATTAAAAAAGGCAAAAATGTAGCAAGTTATTCACACAAACTATAAATAAGGTCACTGTGATCCGAAAAGCATATGAACTCTTGTGTATTTTTCTATAGAGGAGGGAAAAATACCCTACCTCAGAGCAAGGGTAGGGAGAAAAGGAGGGGTTTTGCTGAGGCAGGGAGGGGACAGGTAAGGAGAAAATGAGAGAGGTGGAATAGGAGGGCACAGAGGCAATACCAGCCCGCAGCGGAAGTCATGGGAGAACTTCTGTGGTATTAAAACATACCCATAAACATAATACCTTCATTTTCTCATTGGTACTGACATAAATAGTACTTGATTTGGGGAGCAATTTGTTAATGCTTGTATTTGCTAATACATACTAGCACCACCGAGTGAGTTATTCCATTGTTCTTTTTATGTATTCATAACATTTGCAGCCGTAATACATGTATTTAACTATTAATCTGTGTAATAAAATTAATAGTTGCACTAAGTTCCTTAGTAACACTTGGTTTTAAATCTATTTAGTCTGACAATACAAGTTGCAATTACAAAGATTGTGTAAAGTTGCCATAAATATTTAGTGGACCAAGTGAAGAGACATAAAAAATTCCAATTGCTAGCTATTACTGGAATTACCTTTCTTCCTAGGCCACACACAAAGTCTGTTTGAACAGGTACTGCAAGTATTATATTAAAAAAATTGCCCAGAATAATTCAAGTGTAAAACTACCTAAAACCTGCCTGCTTAGAAAGAATTAGATTACTTAAAGCGTTTAAGCTACCCACAGCAGAACAACACATATAAGCATTTGAAAGAAACACTTGAGAGGCTTATTCTGCCCTCTGGTGCACTCCATCCCACAAGGACACAGCATCCTGCACAAAACCCAGGAAAGCATCCGAGTAAGTCCAACAGCCTGAAGTTAAAGCAGTTAAAGTGTGTGCTGGGCTACATTAAGACTATTCATCACCTTACAGGATCATACCCTGGATGATACCAGCACGAGCAAAAGCAATAAAGCATTCTGCAGGACAGAAAGTAGCCCAGCTAATTTTTATTCTTTTGTATTTACGGCAGAGAGCCTAATTGCCCTGGCTATGGACCAAGACCCCATCATGTAAAGCACTGTGCAAATACAGAATTTTCTGGTTTGCATAACAATTTTCTAGTGAGGTTGTGTCGACGAGGCCGGTGTTACGAGCTGTCATCACCAGTAAACAGATGACAGGAGGCGGACAGGTACCCAAGCACACCACAGAACATGGTACCACAGATCCATGCAGGGATCCTAATCTAATCAGAGGTACCCCAGGGCAGTAGGTTCTATACTTATAGTCTTACTATAGCACAAACCGGGTTTGGAAACTCACTTTTTGGCTAATAAAACGAACTGCCATACATGCTAAATTAGAAGTAATTTGATATCATCTTGAGACAATAAAATATTCTATAAAGCATAACTATAAAATTCTCTAACTCCGTAAAATTAAGGTCTGTTAGGCTTATTTTTGCCTACGAATAAGTCTTACTACACCTCTACAACAGAGTGCAGCTAATATTCTTTACAATTAACTAGACTAGATCTTGTTACACTGAACAGCAAAACTGCTTGTTTTATAAAACACACACACAAAAAAACCCCATTAATTTTCTCAGAAGCCGTGAGCTTCTGACATTCATAACAAGCTTAAAACCTATGCAATAATATAACAGCACAAGAATGCATACTGAACGATAAGAACCATGAGGTACAGTACATAAAACATTTATTATGCAAGCTGTAATACACAATTCTAAGCCTTGTTACTAATGCAATAGTGGAAAAGCTTTACAATTAATTCCTTGAATTGTTTAGCCTGCAGTTTCATATAAGCAAGAGTGTATCAAATTAAAGAAAACAACTTTCACCATCAGGAAGCATTGCAGGATCGGAACCAAACTGGGTAAGTACACAGTTAGCATATAAGGACAGAAGTAGCATCATTAAGATTACTGATTGGTATTTATGTGTGATAAAAAAATCCACCCTACAAACGAGCGGGGAACATTCCTGTTTAACACATGGACTACAATACCAAAACATGTCTCCAGGGCAAAAGAACTATTTTCAGAACTAATCTACCAAATAGGCAATGGCAGCAATCACTAGAAGCTATTTTACTTCAGTGTTATTGAGATGGTTAAAGCTAAGCCAAACCAAATTGAAGGGTTTTCAAAGTAAGGATCCTAATAGAGAGCTGTTCTGTAAGGAGGGCACATTCCCCAATCTGGCTATTGAATGGCACAAAGACAGACCTTGAAAGGATTCCAGAACTCAACAATCAGGAGACTTCAGTTCTCAGTTCTTAGTTCTGGGCTGAGTTATTTAAGCTCGTGCCTTGACTTTCCTCATAGCTAAGTACTCACTGGATACATGCAGCGGAAATATCTTCTCCATATGGGACTGCCTCAGAGTGACACCATCCTCTTCTACACAGACTTTCTCATAGATGATTTTCAACTATACCAACTGCTTGGATAGAAAAGGGATGAGGGAAGGGGGCTGCCTCTGTAACGTCACTGACAAAACCTGCAGGAGAAAGTCAGCAATATATATTTTTAATTATTTGATTCACTTGTGTCCTAAACAGAAGGATGCCATCTTCCATACCATATCCTAAACACTGCCTTCTTCACCATAAAGTTGCACAGCACCACCTCTCCCCAGCAATTGTTCATAAGCACAGTTACAACTGCAGGAAGAAGCATCCCATAAAAGACTATGGTGGGAAATTAAAGAGAAGACCTGTTTCCCATAGGGTTCATGCTCCGCAGACCAGGAGGAGACCGGGGATGCAAACAGGCTTTACAACGTGACACAGTAGTAGATAAGGCTTTCTTCAGATAATGGGAAGAAACCTTACATTCATAGATCCTGGTCCTCACGAGGGACTTTCACCATCCCGATATCTGCGATAGGGACAACACAGCAGGGCACATAAAATCCAGGAGCGCATTGATAACCTCTTGACATAGGTGATTGAACAGCTCACAAGGGGAAATGCTATGAACATCCGATTCTTACAGTCAAGGAAGAACTGGTCACGGCAGCCTTAGCAGTGATCATGAGATGGTGGAGTTCAGGTCCCTGAGACAACATACAAAAAAGCAGGATCACAATCCTGGACTTCAAGAGAGAAGACTTTTTCCTGTTCAGGGATCTACTTGGTAGAGCACCATGGGATACAGCCCTGGAGAGGAGTCCACAAGAGCTCACTGATTTTCAAAGATCTCCTCCTCCAAGCTTAAGAATGGTCCATCCTGACAAGTACAAAAATCAAGCAAAGGTGGCAGGAGGCCTGCATGATGAGTAAGGAGCTCCTGACCCTAGCATAAAAAGAGGTGGAAGCATGGACAGGCAACCCAGGAGGAATACACAGAGACTGTTCAAGTAGGCAGGTATAGAGGTAGGAAGACCAAAGCCCATTTGGATTTGAATGTGGCAAGGGACATGAAGGGCAGCAGGAAGAGCTTCTACAGGTCTATCAGCAGCAAAAAGACAGTCAGTGAAAATGTGGGCCTGCTGCTGAACAGGGCAGGCAACCTGGTGATAAAGGACACTGAAAAGGCTGAGCTAGCCCACATCCTCTTCACTTCTGTCTTCACTAGTAAGGGTGAGGTCAAGAAATCACAGGTCCCTGAGACCCATGAGAAAGTCTGGAGCAACAAAAACTTGGTAAAAGATAATCGGGGAAGATTTATACAAACCGGACACGCACCATGAGACATGGTGGGATGCATCCACAAGTGCTGAAGGAGTTGGCTGATACCATTGTGAAGCCAGTCTAGAAAGGTCATGGCAATCAGGAAAGGTTCCTGACAACTACAGGGAAGGTGATGTCACTGCTATCTTAAAGGAGGAGGATCCAGGGAACTATTGGCTGGTCAGCCTCACCTTGATCCGTGGGAAGGTGATGGGGCAACCATTTCCAAACGTATGAAGGACAAGAAAGTGATTGTGAGAAGTCAGACATAGATTTATAAAGGTGAAATCATGCCTGACCAACCTGATAGACTTCTACAATAAGATGACTTGGCTGGTGAATGAAAGAGTAGGCTAGGTAAGTGGACAGTGAGGCGGACTGAAAACTTGTTGAACTGCTGGGCTCAGAGTGTTGTGATCAGTGGCACAAAGTCCAGCTGGAGTCCAGTCAGTGGATTGTGTACCCCAGGGGGTACACAATGACCTTGACAACGTGACAAAGTGCATTCTCAGCAAGTCTGCAGATGATACAAAATTGGGAGGAATTGTTGATAATGCCAGGTGGGTATACTGTCCTTCAGAGGGACCTTGACAGGCTGGAGAAATGAGCAGAAGGGATTTTCATGAAGTTCAAGAAATGGAAGTGCAAAGTCCTGCAACTCCAAAGAAATGATCCCATGCACCAGTACCTGCTGGGGGCTGACCAGCTGGGAAGGAGCTCGGCAGAAAAAGGCTGGGGGCTCCTGCTGGACACCAAGCTGACCATGAGCCAGCAAAGGTATTCAAAAACAGCATCTTCAGCTGCATTAGGGTAAGTGCCACCAGAAGGTCAAAGGAAGTGATCTTTTGTCTCTACAGTGCTGAGTGGTGCGACCACTGTGAATTCTGGGCTCCCAGTACAGACATAATGGACCCACAAAGGGCCACAAAGGGCTGAAGGATTGGAGTATCTGTCATATGAGGAGAGGCTGAGAGCGCTGGATTTGTTTAGCCTGGAGAAGTCTAAGAGTGATGTGTATAAAAGTACCTGATGGGTGGTGGAAAGAATAAAGATGACTGAGACAGACTCTTCCCAGTGGTATTCGATGACAGGAGGTGAGGCAATGGGTACAAATTGAAATACAGGAAATGCCATTTAAAAATATGAAAAAGTTTGTGGTGGTGGGTGTTGGTTTTTTACTGTGAGGGTGATGGAACTGCAAAGCTGAGGGAACAGGTTGCTTGGGGAAGTTGTGGAGTCTCCATCCTACTTAAAACTTGACTGGACAAGGTCCTTTGCAACCTGCTCTAGCTGACTCTGTTTTGGGTAAGGGGGTTGGACTAGACAGCCTCCAGAAGTCCCTTCCAACGTTCAGCCATTCTGTGATTCTGTAAAATTATATGATGTAAACTTTTGCTTGCGTACTTCAAGTTTCTCCTCCCTGCAGCAATCCCACTTTCCCACCATCCAGCATGCAAGCTATAACTTCAGGATGCAGCAGAGACAGAGGTGAGCACAGGTTTTTACATAAGTTGGAATTTTCCTCCATGGACTCTGAAGACCTTGTTGCTACTTTTTTTTGTTTCTTCATCTCCCCTGCTGCCACTTCACCCTCCATGCAGCATGAAAACAGACATAGTCACATTAACAGGCATGATGGGCTTGAAATCAGTTAGTAGTTCATAACATGTTTGGTTCACAGAAATTAGGGGTCAGTATTCAATGCAGATAAAAAATACAAAATAATCAGAAATAAGTAAGTTCTTTAATTTTGCCAGCATGGGGAAAGAGGAGACTAAAGGCCTCCCAAAACTGAGGTCCTTCTCTTTGGAGAGCACAAAAATATAGAAGGAAAAATAGAGGAGCTAGAGATAAAGCTGAATTCAATGGACAAGTGTAAAGAGATCCTTACTCAAGTGAGGGGTTATATGCCAAAAGCTCCTTGATTTTTACATTTCAACTAACAGTGGTAGGGTTTGCTTCTTAAAATTAATTTCTGCATGACTCCAAGCACCCATATGTCTGCAAGGACTTAAAACTAAATAGAACCTTAATATCCCCTAAAGAACAAAACACCCCTGTACATAACTTCCAAGGTGAAAAAATACAAACTGAGCATTTACTGGCTTTTTTAAATGTAGTTGCATGCAAGTAAGATTTTACTCTTCCGTAGTACATACATGTTGCCTATGTAAGGAACAGCTACCACAGAAAAGTCAACACATTATTTTTGTATCTCATAAAACATGTTCACTGTAAAATTTCTGGCAACAAATGCCAACAGTAAGTAGGCAAAATAACTTTCTGCTACCCAATACAATTTAAAGACGTAAACTGAGCAATTGTGACTATTTGCAGTACAGCCAAACTGGACTAGGTTATTAAATACATGACTGCTAGGATAGCAATAGCCATAAAACCGGAGCCATTTCTTCAGTCCTATATTTAACTGCTCAGTGCAAAAAGTTTCAAGTGCTAAAAGCACGAGATCTTTTACTAAGGTTACGTTGCCTTTTTGCTTAAGAAATTTCTAAAAAAATATTTACCAGCTTCACCATGTCAATACAACTCAAAAAAAAAAAAAATCTTACAGCACAGTCAAATACTGATGAGATCACTTGTCCTTCAGAAAAAAATAGTTACAAGTTCATATCTACATGTCTGCATCCACTGAAACATTGTGCAAGAAGAGACATTTATATCATTTTAGACAACCTAGCATTTGGATAATTGATTTTCAAGACATTCAACAGAGGGAAATGAGTACAGAGTTATGGATAACAGAATTTAGATTAAGCCACCTGCATGTTACCTATACACAATAATAGATTATTATTTAGAATCAATATACTGTAAAAAAAATCACTCCCATGAAACCTAAACAAATGAAAACCAATCATGGTCAGCACATCAGATTCCCAAAGCACCAAAAGCCAAAGCAGCAGGCCGTATAAAGACTGGATAGAGAAAATGAGGCTAAACTGTTTACTTAGTAACTGTGAAATGAAAGTGCTACTGTTTTCTGAACATCCAATGGAGAAGCTACAGTGCGGAGAGCTAATCCTGATTTCTCACCAAAACAGACAGGAATGCACACTGGATAATTTGTTCCTACTGATGATATCATCCTGTTAAGTTTATGTTTTTAATAAGGAGCAAGTTTCAGTCTTCTCTCACTTTCTCCCATGTACAAGATCAGATCAGCCTCTTAGTGACCTACTTTATGACTCATAGTCCTCACTATTTATGATTCAGAAAAAATGTCTTCTCTGACAGTATTTCCCAGACTACTGTGGGTTCATTCCAAGAACCAATTTCATCTTCATTGGTTTCCTACAGGAAACCAGACCAACTTCCTATTATTTTATTTTCCTTCATTTCAGCATGGCTCACATAAACTAACTGGAAGTGAGAGTGATAGAAAACTTTATTCTGCATAAACACAAGCCAACATAAACACCACCAAAAAATACTGAAGACGTCACTGGTTCAAAGTCACCAGAATGTGAAGCAAGCTAAGATTAGAAGTTCTTTTCCCTCCTTCCCCAAACATGATGCGTACAGGCAAAAACAGTAAGTTTACATAACCAAAGTTTAATGGTAAGAGCTGTTCAGGTCTCTGGTGAAGACATTCACCCCTAACGGGTGGCCAAGTTCTACTCCATCTTCTAACATTGGGAATTGTTTTAAAATGGTAAGCACTGTTGGACTGCTTTTAAGTCCTATCAGTACTGTAGTCAAGCCCCGCAATCGCCTCAGTCAACAGACTTGGGGTGCCTAGGTTCTCTTCTCAACTGCAACAACGGAAGTATTAGTGGAGATACTAGGAAGCACTATAAGCGTGCCCTAAAGAAGTCCACCTAGGCTTCCAGTAGGACTTCTAACATTGTCTAAGTGTTGGCCTGCTGCATTCAGGCTAGCTTCTAAGAGAGCCATTTGGATGTCTCCTCCAAGGCACGTTAGATCTCCAACAGCCAAGACTCAGTGCCAGGTCTGCATTGGCTCAAAATGTTCATGCACTGAGATACTTGAGGAATAAACTTTCCCAGAGCCCATGGCAGTGTCTTGCAAGAACCTATAGCAGCAGCATCACCACCACCCCTTCATGCCCTCCCAGTGCTGTGATTTGAGCTGTTGGCAGCTGCAGCAGCCACATGGAGATAGGTTGGGACTAGAACATTAGTACCATGCTAACACCACCTAAGGGACACAAGTAATTTCCATGGAGATTGTTATCCAATGCCCTAGTTCAAGAAAATAAATGATGGAACACCTAGGTGTGGGACTGCAAATACCCAGCAAGGTTTGCTGGCTCAGGTTTCACTCTGCAAAGCAGCAGTTAAATTGCCTTCTGGACCAAAGCTGCCCTTGTTCTTATACTGCTGTACATAAGCTAATAAGCCCAACCAGACTCATTTTTAGCGCAGACCAAACTGGATAATTCAATCATGCAAGCAATTTAAAAGCAAAGTTATTCTCATTTCATCTCTATATTCTGCTGTTTCGCTTGTCAATAACTGCAGTCTTTCAACATGATTTCCTCTTGCTGGGTTTCAAGGCTTACAGAGCGATAGGAACAACACATTGCTTTTTGTAGGAAGGCTGACTTACAAAACTAAAGGCAACCTGATTTTCATGACGCTTAAATGCTCCTTCAGTTCTCACTTCAAGAGAGGCCAGGGAATACCACCACTTAAGGATACTTACACATTGCACACAATAAGGACGGGACATATGACTGACACAATTTATTTTTATGACAGTTTGCTACCTGGCCATCAGTTTCAGTCTGTAATCATGAAGTGAAGTATGAATGAGGTTTTTGCAAGTAAATAGAGGTCACCGGTTAGTAAACTGAGCTTTTCCACGATACATAGCTTAACATATGTAAAATGCCAGTTAAAGTTATCCTCTCTACTCTTCATTTTATTTCCTTATGATGCAGCAGTACTTGCCAGGGTCAAGTTATTAATCTTCAACAAGGCCTTTTTGTTTCAGTTTCTATAAATTGATTTTTCCAACCAAAACCCCAGAAATGTTATAATACTGCAAGAGGTAGCAAAGCTGTTTCCTCTACTTGTATGTCAGTCTTTCAAAGAATACCACCTGCATGAAAACTAGTGTAGATGAAGCCTTTCTAGAAGTGAAACACTCAGATACACGTATTGATTTTAATGCAAATGAAAATGTGAAATGAAAATGAAATGTTAGGCTGTTTGGCCTAACACCACTGCATAGCTTCTCCACTAGGGCTGATGAGCAGCAAACTCTACAGCAAAAAGTTGTTTCACATGGTAGACAAATCAGATTTTTAAACCCGTGGATTTTGTTGATAATGACAATTTAACCTCACTTATTCTGACGTCTTAATATATATTCAGTAGCAAGACTCATGCAGTAATTCAGCACTGCAGCAAACACAACTATCTTGATTTAAGGCAATGTTTACCTGTTGAAGTTAGCAATTGTTAAAACGGCTATAAACGCTGCAGTCTAAAATAATCAAAGCAGTATACCACCACCAATGCACATTCACAATTCTCAGCGCTAGAAGCTACTCACCTTGACATGGCTCTGAGCTCCCAGGTTGTATATCTCAGTGGGTTTGACTTCATTAATGATCTTCACCAGGCAGGTGCTGTCCGTGAGATCACCATAGTGCAGCTTCATGTCTTCAGAGTTTAAGAACACAGAGTTAATACATTTTAGTCCCAGAACAATATGGCATTCTTGGTCCAAATCCTATTCCAGGTTTAAAATCCAAATAAACATTTATAGGAAAAAGAGATCACCGGCTGAACAAGGTTTTGCTTGGGTTTTTTTCCTGCATTAAGCAGAAAACGTATTTCCCTGCAGGAGTAATGAATACCATTTCAGATTTGCTTTTCAAAAATCTGATTTACCTAGCAACATTTATATAATTTGTTTAATAGTTTACACTTCATTAACCTAGGATGTATAAATTAGATCAAGGTCATATACAGAATTTCACAAACAAAAGCACATCATTTTAATTTAGGCTTCCAATCTTTCACTCACAAAGGTTTTTAATAACTTCTTAAGCATACATCGATAGCTTTCTCCTCCTTCCAAAAACGTTGCACATCCTCATTGCGAATAATTTCACAACACAACAAAAATGCCTAAGGTACCTACAAGATGAATATTTAGGTAACGTTACAGTACATAACGATACAGCATTTATCACTATTGTTTTTCCATTTAAAAGATAGATACACACACTGGAAAGGAATTTCAGAGAACATTGCAACTGTCAATGAAACGTGCTTCATGATATTACACACGAAAATCTCAAATGTGGTTAGATACATCAGTCACACAGCTGTTATTTATCCTTTCCCAACTGAGTTACTTTCTAACTTGTGTGTGAAAAAGTAGGTAAGAGCATGAGACCAGCTCCTGTCAAAATTAAAAGAGCAGGTTGCAACAGCTAATCAACTTGTCCTTGGTTTGAGACCCTGACCTGTCAAGAAATTATTCCAAAAGTGAAATTCATTCTGATAAAATAGGTCTCATTTCCCTCTTATTAAAAAAAAAAAAAAATCACGCCACCACACTACTATTCACATATCTATTCAACAAAAAGAAAAATCTTCTTATAACTATTGATGAATGAGCTGTTTATATTTGCCGTATTTATATAGATTTTCATTTGACGGTTTTGACCTTAATAAATTTATGTTTACATTGCCCTATTTCGAGGAAAAAGAAGAAATTCTTATTTCAGTACAGTTTAGCAGTCTTCCCATTTGACAATGGTCACCACTTTTCTGGGGCTGTATCATCTAATTAACTTGATATTTTTTCTTTTTTTTTAATCCCGAAACCAAGAAATACAGGGTTTATTACAAGAGACCATGATATGAATCCACAGTACACTTTTTTAAAAAGCTGTAGAGATATGTGAACTTTGTTTTTATTTTATTTTTAAACAATTTAAGGCAGCAAGGAAGTAACAGATCACATAGTTGTCAGGTGTTCAGTTTTGTACATTCCTAATTAACAGGTACTTGAGGCTCTTCAGGTTGATAAAGTGATACGGTCCAGCAAGTCACAGTATATTCTTGAAATCTGTTTTTAAATCCACATTGCTTGAAAAGAACAGTTCTGAAAAGACTTCAAGAGCCAGTAGAAGCTGTGGCTAACAGGTAAGGGAATGGTAGCGCAACTTTTTTTTAAAAGAAAGATAACTATGATTAAATGTGAGGGCTGGTAAGCAGGTTATGACCCTTTTTGTGCATACACGTCAATTATCCATGGTGTAGGCTGCCTTCGTTCCTGCCACCAGTTATATACAGGCTGTGCTGGAACAACACCACATTTCCACTTGTATGGAATGCAACTGTCCTGCTTCCCGAATGAAATTCAATACATGAAACCAATTCTGCCCATGGGCCACAGCATGCACAAGATCCCAAATGGTTATAAGATAAAACTATTTGGATATTGGTGTTAACCTGCAATCCTCAACACTGTTAGGGTTCAGACCACCTTAACAACTGCTGCATTTTTCTTGCAACACTAAATAGGGACTAAGAGCAAGCACCACCTAACCAGTTTCTCTGATGGCAGTTACCACCTTTTTCAGGACAACTCTGTGGGCTGGTGGGAGGAGGGAAGAACCCAAATGCACTACCCTTTCTGTACCAGAAAAGAAAACTTCCCCTAGGCAACAAGGGCCCATCTTCTTCCTCTGCTTACCTTGGCTGGGAGTTAAACAAAATCTCCCTGTCAGCTGAGCCAGCCTTTCAGAGAGGATGGAGCAGAGGACACTGTTACAAGAGGAGACCCAGGGAGCTACAGCAGCTCTGTAGGAGCCTTAGGGTCTGAAAGAACAACTGGTTCCTCTCCAGCCTAAGCAGCAGCTGAGCAGGAAAGAGGTGCCACAGCCAGGCTCCCTCTTCCTACACCAAAGACATCCAGTTCTGCCATGATCCCCAGGCCAGGGAGCAGTCTCAGCACTTCCCAGGGGAAGGTGGGCTGCCAGCTGGGCTGAGCCAAGCATCAGCGATACCCTCCCACAATTACCTTAAATTTAAAGCTCTCAAAGGAGAATGCCCATTTTGGTCTACCATCAAGTCTTCAAAGCTTCTTGTCCAAATGGCTTTTTTTGAAGGGGAGCAGGGCATGAGGCTCTGTTCATTTCCCGACCCACGAAAAAGAGGTCTTTCAAGAATAACAGGCTAAGTGGAAAGACTTACTAGAAACGGTGTTTATTTGGTGAAAAGATTTATAAACACAGATCAAATGTCAAAACCTTTGGGTTTCAGTAATATTATCCAATGTGAAAACCTCCTTAGCAAGCAATAGCTGGAGGGCTCATGTCAGGAAACACCTTGTTTTCCTTCTTGTTCACCATACTTTTTTTTGTATAAAGAGGTTCACTGTCTATGAAGATCATCATCTTGCAATGTGTAATCAGTTCCTCATGGGAAGAACACATAGGGCATAGACAAAATTAGGATTTGCTCACATCAACCACTATTGCTTCTTTGCTTCCTCCAGTACTGCCTGGAAACCCATTGTTTCCAAACAGTTTCCATGGAGCAGCCTTTCCTGAGATTTCAAGTCCAATTCCTCCTCCTCCTCCCATTCATATGGCTACATTCCTCAGTTACAGGAAAATGAGATAAAAAGTGGGGAAAAACATTTAAGGTCTGCTTGCTTTTTCCTTTCTTCCATCTCTTTCCTTAAACGTTCGTATATACATTTATCACGATCTACATTGTCTTCTCAAATCACTTTTCATATTCACAAGATGGTCCTCACAATGCATAGGTTCCTGTTTGATTTCTTTTGCTTTATTTTACCATGTGAGCAATGAATGTAAGTCATGGGAAATACAGTTCTCACAATGTCCACAACGGAAGTACAGGTTTCAGTATTCTTCATGAAGATATTTTATTCAATTTTACCCCTCTCTCAATCAGATATTTTAAGGAGCAATGCACAGTAAGTAGCAATTATTCACATCAAATACCACTGAAGTCATGTCAGAAATTAAATATTTTTTTAAATTACAAGCAAAGATCAAGTGAAATCTAAAAGTTGCATTATATATTACAATTTGATAAAATTAGGCTCTGTTTAACCATGGTGGGAAGCAGACTTCAAAAAGGCATGAGATTTATTTACAGCAAGGAGATATTTAATGTTAACAATACCTTAAATCGTACTATTTAGGACAGCGTCAGTCTGCGCAACTCTACAAAATATGCATAGCATAGAGAACTATATGCTTGTTAAAATGCTCAATCATTCTGCTGAACGGGAGGCATCCAACATTTGAGCTTCTTTTGATTAAGTGACCAGTTAACCTTCTTTAAGGTAAATTATTCAAACAATTTTTGCAAAGTGTACACTAAAGGTAATAATTTCAGCTTTCCAAATTGTCATCGGTAACAGAGAATACAGTAAATTGTCAGCAAATTTCCAAGAGCAATGCCTTTCCTTCAGGAAAAACAGGTAATCGTTTCTTTGGGTGTAGAAATTCAGAAGGTCCAAAGATTCATTCTTCCTGTCATCAGTAAGAACTGATCTTGTCTTATTCATGCTGTCATACAGGCTGTCCCAAAACCTTCACCTCCATCAGGTACTAAGAAGCTCATGAGGAAACAGAAGTGGAGTGCTTAAGATAACTGCCTCAAAAAAAAATTTTACTATTTGATATCTCCGTGTTTTCAACCTCGCATATGTTTTTGCAGGCCCAGCCATTTTCTAATTGCTGCTGCCTAGCTATGTGTGAATGGTGTAAGCATTTCTACACAACAGAAAGCACCTTCCTGGGCCCCTCTCATATTTTCCCCTCTTAGTAACTCACACACAAGAGTATCTATACTTTGTGTCACATTTTGATCAGAGAAAAATTGACACTTTTGTTTCTGAGATAGAGCAGCTAGCTAACACAAGCAGAGAAAAGGGAAACTTCACTATCAACGTTTTTTGTTTGGTTGGTTTTGTTTTAAATAACCAATCCTAAGACAAGTACGGCTTAAAAATAACTACTTATTAATAACATTTAGGTAGAGGAAACTGGGATCCCTTTCTTGCTCCCAGGGACCTTTCTCCACCAAACACACCCTACAGACTAAAAAAAAAAAAAAAGAAACCAAAAAACAAAACAAAACACACAAATATAAAAACAAAGTCTTACTTCCTTCAATGTGAGCCTGTGGGTTCTTATAGAGGTGTTCAATCCGGCCTGTATTAAAAGAACTAGACCGACGAACGATGCCATGCACCTGGGGATTGAACAAGGAAAAATACAAAAGGAAAGTGGTAAACATTAAGAGGAAAGTGTTCATCATCATCATCGCTCTTTTCACATGCATGGGCCTAATCCTTATATCAGGTAATCAGAGCTTGTCTCTATTGCTAAAGGCAGACAGTTATCCAAATTGTAACAAAATACTTGGAGATGAGCCCTGATGCCATCATATTTATTTTAGTACCCTTAAGTAGTTTTACCTTCTCCCTTGTTGACACCACTAGCAGCCCAACCATCATACTCAGTACAGAGAACGCACTGAGTTGCCCTAGAGCATCATCTCCTAGTGAGTGAGACTTGCCAATGTTACTGGAGTTAGAAAAGCCAAGATAACCACTTCTCCCTGGTTGCAGAGAAGTTTTTCTGGAGCCAGAGATGATAGGCATGGAAAAAGCAGCAGCAGGAGATGGGGGTAGGGAAAGGAGAGAGGGGGCAGAGAGGAGAGAAGAGGAAAAAAAAAAAGATGGGGAAAGAAGGGGCAGCAGCTACCAGGCCCAAATATATTTTAGAAAACAGCTGTTATTCACTTTCTGGGGTGTTGGAAGAACAGCCAGAACAGTCAGTGCTGTTTTGTGGACCTCATGAGTCAGTGTTCTCCAATGGGTTATGAGACAAACAGGCAAGCCTAAGGCTGAAACGCAGACTGGGAATTTCCTTTAAGCAGCCACAATAAATAAGTCAGTGAAAAAACCCCACCAACTAACATTAAAGAAAAGCCATTTGTGTCTAATACATTAGAGAAATTGTTCAAACACTGATCCCGTTTCCTCCTCATGTAAGATAGCCCCAGGTCTGCTGCCAAAATTCACGTTAGCTTAGGTTACCAGCTGCAGAAGTTGTGCTTGCACAAATGAAATAAAGCTTCAGCAGCTGACTGTCCTCCATTTCTCCCTGCCCTTTTTTTCTGAAAGTGAACTCTTACACTGTGATGCATCCTAAACTTGGTTGGGTTGGGCCATCGCTTTACTCTCTCACTTCATGTTAATTTGTACCTGCGAGAATATACCAGCAGGCACAGGCAGTGTTCAGGGTTTTGGTTTGGGGATTTTTGTTTTACACAGAACACAAGCCATGGCTATTGACACAGAAAACACTTTTTACTATCTTACGTCTGAAACTTAACTGAGTAAAAAGGTACGCACAACCGCAGTGTGAGCCCATTTTGCTGCCTTAAGAATGGTATTTTGGTGGCAAGATCTTTAATAATAGCTGAATAGCTTCATCTTTACAACTTGCATGCCAAATTTATGATGCCAGTTTCCTTGCACAAAATCTCGTGTGCCCAGCCACACAGCAGGCTCACAACATACCTTGTTCTACAATTCAAACACTGAACTTTCCACGACTGAGTAAAATATTTGCATTTTGATGATCAATGGGGAACTGAGAAACATGGCCCCTCAAAAGAAATATCCATCAAATAATGAATTTATGAAGATAAATTTTTAAACTTATGTAGTTAAAAGCCCTATAAAAATAATTATTTATAGAATGTGTGGATAATTTATAGGGACATAAGGTTTAAAGAGAAACACTTTCAAAAAAAACGCTTCCATAATAACTTCACTTTTGTAAAAGATGGTGGAAATATTTGGAGTACTCAGATTAACATCTGCTTTGCTGAGTAAAAAAAAAAAAAAAAAAAAATCAAACTTTGCAGTTTTAAAGCATCAAATTATTCTAAAGGAAGCTAACTGAAGTGCTGTATAACGCTTCTAGCAAAATTAAATGTTTTGCCTTAAAGTTCTAATGAGAGACTTCTTGAGCTCTCAGTTATCTGTCTCTGAAGTCATGCTGAAATTCAGGTTCACGCAAATGATTGACCAATAAGTCAAATCTTGCCAGCTCAAAGCCTGATGAAAGATTGTGCTTCCAAGAGCTTTGTGTCAGCTGAATGACTGTAATACCAACATTTGACCAATGAGATGTGCTAAATGCAATCACCCCAGGACTTCAAAAAGTTTCAGCAAACAAACAAATCCGGAGAGCCTGTTGCATCCAGTGATAGCAAGAAAACATGCAAACCCAGCTTTTTCTTTTCTTTTTTTTCCTCCCACTCCTTTTTCTGGTATGCACATACAAGAGAGAGAAAACCTGCCAAATGCTTAATCCATGACAGCAATATTACCGTAAAAAACTGATGAAAGGTACCTTTGTCTGCATGGGACAGGTGAAATGCAAGCTTTGTGACAAGCCAAAATGTGTGCAAACTGGTTGATCTAGTTAAGAATGTAAGATCAGTAGATTTTTCTCAATAGGGCTTGATCTTTATATAGATTGAAATTTTAAAAAGTCAAACAAACCACCTTAGTTAGGGAGGCAATCAGTTATCACATGTACTTTTGTGTTCAGTTATTCAGGAACAGAGATCTCTAACTGGGAACACAGGAAAGAATTCCAGCAAATAGATGGAGAGTTGATGAACAGAAGAAAAAACCCTCTACCCAATTATTGTAACCTTTCTACTGTGGAAAGGGTTATTTATATTTACAACATTTTAGTTGCAGTTAGCAGTTCCCAATTTCATTGTGGACTAGGAGAGAGCATGTGCTTATGCCTTTAAAGTAGCAGAAGCAACCCCTGTTCCCCAAATGGAATAGAGGAATAGTAAAAATAATCCAATTACAACACTGAAAAAACACCACCAATAAGCAGATCTAGCAACAAAGCAGGAGAAACGATAGAATAAGCAAGGCAAGATTAACCATGGTCAAAAGCATGGAAAGCACACGCTGGCTGAGAAGAGACTTCTCACTAAGCTGTGAAGCAGTATTACAGCAGAAGCAATAAAATCCATTATTAGAACGAGCATTAGGCTTTTACTAAAAAGCCAGAAAATATTACATTGTGGGGACATTAATTTGACCACCCCTTTCCTTCCATTATCATCGATTTTGGAAGCATCTTTCATGACTGAAGGCAAACATTCTCACATATATGCCCACAATAGTTCAAAACTGTCAAATCATACCATAATAATGTGATTGTTGCTTTGCTGGGCCACAAAAAAAGATGATTTTGCCAGGAAAAATTATGCAGCAAGAAGGAATCAGACTCCCTTTATCTTAAGGAAAAGGTAAATGAAAATCAGGTGCTAAGCAAGAACATAATTAATCCAAGAGAAGGGCTGGAAAGTAACAGTACCGGGGGGTGGGGGGTGGGTGCTTTTAAACAGAGAAAGCAAAATGCAAGGTATTCATTGCTGAAGTGTAACTGCCAAAATAGAAGGCCTTTAGTGTGGAGAGATAGGAGGGGAAAGAGAACAAACAAGAGATTCTTATTCCTTTATGTGGTACATTGCATCATAAATTATTCCCTAATTCCTTACAGTTTTGGCTCACACAGGTTGCTGCTTATCTGAGTTGGCGGGAAACATGCAAAGCAGCTATACCCTGAGGAGAAGAGGGAATCCACCAGTGGACATTAGATGATAAATAGTACAATAAGCTGGCATGGTTACAGGCCATGTTGCACATTCCTCTCCAGAGTTTTGATTCGTTATCTAGGGCTGGAGTGGAAAACATACACAGAAAAGGACAGAGGCAGAGGAAGCCGGAGCTGCAGCATCCAAACGACTCCATCAGCCCACAGCCGGTCACCGAGTCACTCACCTCATAGCCTTTTTCCAGCAGGAACTCGGCCAAGTACGATCCATCCTGGGAAGAGTAAGATATAGGAAAATGTTAGAAACGCAGTGAATGGGCCTGGGAGATTTGGACTGTTTGAGGTCTCAAAAAAGAGAAGAAAAAAAATTTGTGGTGAGTTTGACCAGGTAACAAGCATATACTTTGATTTCTCCAGATTTATACACTGACCTAAAAATACTATAGATGCTTTTTGGTTAATTTTAGATTAAGAAGCAGTATATTTTAAGATAACTTGCTTACAAATGCTGATTGAGAAATCCCGTCTCTTGAATCTGTTCCCAAGTTCCATTATAAAGTGCCTGGGGACGTCTTTCCAAAATATCCTAACCACAGTTATTGAATTTGAACTATTTTGGAAATAGGGAAGGAAAAACATTCTAGAAAAACTGATGCAGGCTTGACATACTCTGCAAACCAGCGTGCCTCTGTAGTACTGTCACGCTCACCTCTCCCTTGCACCCATGCTCCTTCCACAAGCCTTCTGAAGGCAGCAATAATTCTGCCTGCCTGACCAATTGAGTTTTCAAAAACATCCCTAGCACACCCTATATTTATACTACAAAATACAAGTCATTTTCACATTTTATATATCATTGAGGGTTGAGAGTTTGGGTTGTTTTGGTTTGGGGTTTTTTCTTTTTTTTTTTTTCCCCCCTTCCTTTTAAATCCTTGTCAAACTAATTATTAAACTCCCCAAAACCAAATACTTCAAAACACATGCTAGAGCATGTTTTCCTGAAATAAGATGATTTTCCTGGCAACACTGTTGCCAGGATTACCAAATACAATGTCATATTATCCTTATAAATGCGTACGCACCATCACAAACCCAGCAAAGTTCACCCCTCCAGAAGAGCGCTCACTAACCAAATTCAGTGAATATTACCCATGCCCAAAGAGTCTGCATCTTTTAACTGACTTTTGGAACCAGTTGTTCCTTTAATATGTGAAAGTATTCCAGAGTCAATTGACTTGCTACGGAAAAAAACAAAAACATGAGATGCCACCTATGCTTACATGCTTAAACTCTATTATGTGGATCTGCTCTGCCATGATCACAGCCAGAGACATTTAAGTGCAAAACTAAACAGACATTTCTTTGGTCCTCTTTTTAAAAGCATGTTTCTCCAGAGAAAAACCTCTCTCACTTGAGATTAAATGAACTTTCTTTGTTTCATAGACAGCCTAAGGAGAATAACATACTGAAGTAAGCAATTTGAGATGCTCTAGGAGGCCCTAGAGCAGCAGGACTGCCAGTGGAGACTGCTTACTATATTGACAGCAAAATCATGCATAAGTCTATGCAAAATGGCACAGTGCAGTGTACAAGGGGCATGTTGCTGTATGTTTAAAGCTGCAGCATTAGAAAAAAATGACTGACTTTACAGTGTAAGTATTTCACAAAGTCTTACACAGTCTAGAAGAGCTTGAAACCAAGAAAGAAAGTCTTGGCTTACATACTTCTCCCGCTACATGTACACACGTGTGTTCACATAACTTTACAGTGCCATAACCCAACAGTCATCAGTCTATGACACTGTTTGATCTGGAACATGATGAACCACATGGGCCATGGCATCACTGGAACAGTATATATTTCTGTACATCAAATGAAAAGAAAAAGACCCTGTTGAAAGGAGAAATTCAAAGAATATGCAGTGGAAACTCTGGAGGAACATGGGGGCAAAGCAGGGGGGATGACAACTACCTTTACTGTAGCTGCCATCTTTTTCTTTAGTAATTCCTCCAGGATTTAGCATAGGTGGATCAGAGAGAAAAAAAAAAACTTCCCAGTTCTCCTTGGTTGCTCAGTCCACTAAAATAAATAAATATATAAAATAAAAAGGAGGTGAAAGTGAGAGACCCAGAAAGTGCAAAGGAGATGAAAAAAGAAAGGCTGTGATTACTTAGGAAGTGGATGGGAAACAGACTTGACTAGGATTGAACCCTGTCAATAAGGTCTTGTTCTTCTCACCCAGGCCATTGCTCAAACTTTCCAGTCGTCCTGGAACATTTTGAACCAGCATTGGCACTTGCTTCCTCTGCACTTCCTTTCCAGGTCTATCAAGTGATAGGGCAGGGCTTGACAATGAGTGGGAAACAGACAGCAAGTGTGAAAGCTACTGGTTTCTGGCTCTAGCACAGCACACTGATTTACTGTCTGGTAATCGCACACAATGCAGATTCATGCTGTCCTGCACTGTGATACCGTATCACACATGGCCCCCAGGTTTCATGTTTCCCTTCCTTTTCTTTTCAGTACAGCAGCTGTCAATGTGAACAGCAATCAGAACAGCAATCAAAGTGTCCAAGAGTTTGCAGCTTGTAAGGATAGTACAATTTCCATCTTTTCCTAATAAGGTCAAGGAGTAAATAATATTAAGTAAGCTCTATTAAGTGATTTAAACCTTTATCCATAGGAGACTGCATTATGCATATAAATTTTATTATGAAAGCTGTTGATTTCCATTTATACTACAAACAGCTTTCAAGATTCAGGAATCACTAAACCAGGAATGGAATATTAGAGGAACTAGGTGTTTAGCAACAAATCTCAGGTTTTGTGAGGGTTAGCAGATTTTGCTTTATTTGAGTCACATACTGCCAACCATACCCATTCCTGGTTTGCAGCTGAGTAGGAATGGACCAGCATGAAGTGCATGACATGGTCAGACCCATGAAGTTGGGAACTGGGGGGCAGGGTCTCCCCTTTTGTAAGAAATGCTTATAGTCACCTTGATCCTATTTCACTGAGCATTTTATCCCAAGACTATCGGTCTAAATCATGTCCTCCTTAACACTGAAAAAAACCCAATACCAGCTTAGGTGTTGGTGAGCACATTCAATCAGCAAGGCATTAGTATGCCCAGAGCCCAATTTGATCATTGAGGTAGCTATAGGAACCCTACTCACCAAAGTCAACCACAAAAGCAAGGTGAAAAAACACAGTCTATACAGATTAGAGTGCTTGGTTACAGTGTTCCCTCCACTAGGCAATATGCTATTCTACTTTAGAAGTGTTGTCATATTTGAGAGCTTATTTTTGCTAATGCAAAGTACCCAGCTATTGCTTCTCGGTTTATAACAAATCAACAAAACCTCAGAAGACAGAAGTAGGTCCCTTAGTCTGTGGCCAAAACATCAGTCTTAAAAGAAAACAGCCTACAAGCTGCCTTTAAGTAGGATTGCAATGAGACCTGGCTCTGCACAGACGTGTCAGACCAGCTTGAATGGTCAAAACACTTTAGCAAGATTGATTAAATAAGCCACCTCAGTTAAAACAGATCCTCATCAGCGCACTCTGACATATCAGACTTGAAGAATCACTATGCTGTCTTCAGCCAAATAGTAGTTTGAAAGCACATACAAAGAATGATACTTCAGCTGGCTTCCAAGACAAAGCAGCAGGTTTCCAACTGCAGCTGCCTTACAACATGTCTGTAAAATTCCCAGACAAAAGAAAACAGTCACATAAACTAGAGTGAAACAACTTTAGGATGCAATATTTTATATTTAATATAGTAGTTAATGTCAAGAACTTCAATAGGCTTTGACACACTATCAAAGAAAACCTTTTCCAACAGAGTGAAGAAATTGAGACATAAACAAGAGTTAGACAGTGCTTTGCCACAAACATCTAGAATAAAAGAAGTATAAAGTTTGACTTGATCCATGAGCAAAGAACAGGTTCATTTCTACAGAAAACTGAAAACAAGTGGAATTAAATAGCCTGTTTAACAATCCAAATCTCCTTTATTTTGCACTGTTCTACACAGGGAAATTCCATTTACAACGGACTCATTTCGGATTTATATTGATACATTCAGAGAAGGGTGTAAAAGCAACCCCAAATGCAAAACATCTTTGTCCTCTTCCTTTGATATGGCCAGTTCCAACATCTTTCCACAGAGCTCCTAGATTCAAGAACTAGATCACATCTTACATGAGCATTTGTAATCTAGAGAAGGAGACTCCCTCTTCCCCCCGGCTCCTCTCTGCTAATAAAGAGGAGTGGAAGAAAGTACTGGATGGATGAAGAAACAAGGGAAAAGAGACCAAGAGGAGAAGGAATAGCATTCCTTTTATTACTATTCCTAGAACTCCAGAAGACATACATGGAGTGCTTTTTCAGAAGGACGAAAAAGGAATTAAAAACCTAACACAAGCGATACAAGTGTATTATGACCATAACACGGATAAAGGTCTCCCATTGCAGGGGGATAGTATAAACATTTGAGAAGAAACATCCCCAAAGTATGGTGGTAAAAATGACATTCCCTACAAACATGCAGTGTTAGCAAATCCCAAAGCCATGTAGAGGATTGTGAGAAATCCTGCTGCAAGATCCCTAAAGAAACTGTCCACCAACAGCCCAGCCACAAGAGACAGTCACTCGAAAAGCACCCCTTCATCAGACAACGCAGCAGGGAAGAGAGCCTGACTGCTGTGCCACCTCCCATACTCCTCGTGCCTGCCCATTTGCAAAGGGATTAGCAATAAAGCCTGAGAACATAAAAATGCAACACACCCACTGTCAGATGCACTGTTTAAGGGAGGTGTTGCTTTTCTGACATTGCTATGATGGGCATATATGATGAACTATCTGTCCATTTGCTACATGCTTATAGTTCTCTGTACTTCTGTGTCACAAATACTAAGTTTTCAGACTTCATTATTCCTTTGGAAAAAAGTGCCATAATCTTCCACATATGACATGAAAGACCAAAGTTGGTTATACTTAAAAATTCAAAATTGAGTAAGGCTAGTGCCATGCCCTTAGGAATAACACTGCAAAGGCGAGTTTATGGAAGCCCATACTATAGATGGTGTCAATTATCAAGGTCATTCATAGCAGTTCTAAATTTCTTTTGAACTACAAACTATAGCTGTGTTCTGCTGAAGTTAAATTTTGATAGGTTCAAATAATCTGGGGGACAGTGCGTGGAGAGAAGAGGCACACATTGAGCCATAGGACATGGTTTTTATTTCTTAAAGGGATCTTTCTGCAGTAATATCACCAATAGCACCCTGTTACCATTTTTGTTTAGCCTTGTTTGCATGAATAATCTATACTTCTATTAAAATATGCAGCAGCAGCGCCACTAGTAGCCTTGCACAATAAATCATTTCTTCATCAAATTTTAAACTTTTGCATAGCTATAAGCTAATGCTATTTCAGTGACTTACTGTGCTGGTTTTATCTGGGATAGAGTTAATTTTCTTCATAGCAGCTAGTATGGGGCTATGTTTTGGATTTGTACTGAAAACAGTGTTGACAATACAGGGATGTTTTAGTTATTGCTGAGCAGTGCTCACACAGAGTCAAGGCCTTTTCTGATTCTCACCCCACCCCACCAGTGAGGAGGCTGGGGGTGCACAAGAAGTGGGGAGGGGACAGGGCTGGGACAGCTGACCTCAACTGACCAAAGGGGTATCCCACACCATATGACATCATGCTCAGCATAGAAAGCTGGGGGAAGAAGGAAGGGGGACATTTAGAGTGATGGCATTTATCTTCCCAAGTAACTGTTACATGTGATGGAGCCCTGCTTTCCTGGGGATGGCTGAACACCTGTCTGCCAATGGGAAGCAGTGAATTAATTCCTTGTTTTGCTTTGCTTGCATGTGTGGCTTTTGCTTTACTTATTAAACTGTCTTTATCTCAGTGCAGGAGTTCTCACTTTTACTCTGGTGATTCTCTCCCCCATCCCACCGTGGGGGGAGTGAGCGAGCAGCTGTGTGGTGCTTAGTTGCCAACTGGGGTTAAACCATGACACTTATTAAGCTAGAGTATGGTGACAGATCCTTTGGAGCAGGGAACACACACCACTCTAAAGCAACATCTAAATAATTTTAATAACAATCCATAATAACAGCTACTCATTTGTTTGTAGCACTCCAAAACAGCTTTCCTTCAAAAAAAAAAAAAATCCAAGAGTAATACAGTGTAATGTTATTTTTGCTGAAAAATGCATGCTTCTAATCATTTCCAGTGATTTACAGAGGAAATCAGTAATTTTTTGCAGCTACTATGAACAGAACAGTACTGCACTTTGTCTCAAGTCCTCAAGGCAATATTCGAGGTAAAGTATTAAAGTGTTCATAAAAAATTCTCCATACTGAAAAAAGGAAGAATTATGAACTCTGGAGTATTTAACTGATTTATTAAAGCTGCCACCCTCCAAATGCAGTAGTTATTTTGCTATTTTGATTTGTATTCTGGCCAAGTAAGAATAGGAAAACAAGTGTCCTTTTGTTCCTGCAGTCAAAAGAAAAAGTCAAAAGGCAATAAGTGTTTAAAAAAAAAAATCTTTGTTTTAAAACCTTCCCCACTTAATATATTACAAAAAATGTTCAATTAACTGCAGTACAACAAAAAAAATTAAGCAGGAGGAAAAGTTATCATTAGCAACAACAACAAAAACATTCTAATTACATTACACTGTTCTGTTTCAATTAAGAGTTGTTTAAAAGTAAAAGAAAAGCAAAGTTGCTTTGGAAAAGTGAATCACCCTGTTATTTCCTAATCTGAGCTCCATCTGACCTCACACACTATTCCACTGGTAAACTATCAAGTTATATTAAGAGCTGCAACTGCAGTTACAGACAACAGCAGCAAGTTTTTCTTCCTTCCTCCCTTCAGTTATCTTTATCCAAAACAACATCATTCACATCATCAATATTTATAGCTATTCTACTGTGAACCTCAGCATGGACACTTCGTCTAAAGAACAAACCTCTGCATCACTCTAAAGCCAACACGAGCAGAACAAGCTTGTGTAATTCAGATTTGCTCCTTACCATTAGGAGAGGTAACCAGTTATGAGTTTGGCTTAACTTAAGCCAACAACAGTAAGGTAGTCAGTGCAACACAGCTGATTTTTTTTTTTTTAAAAGTGTTGATATTTGAAAATATAAAGTCTTCAGTCTAAAACATATGGATATTCTACAGTAATCAAACAGCTTGCGTCTATCACACAAAAAAACCCCAACATCTCAGCTTGGGAAAAAACAAGTTACACCATCCAACTGAGTATACTAAGGTTTTTTCCTGATTGCAGGAACCTGTGACACTTAATGTGTTATTTCCAAATACTCTGACCACAAATTTCCCAGTGACAACAGTCAGATGCTTGATAGCTTTTTAGAAAAAAATTAAAAATTATGCCCCTAAACTCTCAGGCTATGTGCTCAAACATTCAGATACTCAAAATAACTACTAGTTTTCAGATGCATCTGAAGAACTATTTTTATGAAGAGGAAAAGTATCAGTAGAGAGCCATTTGAAGATTTTTGAAGAACAAGCTGTTTCTGAATGCATGTTATAAGCCATAACACATTACTTTTTTCTTCAATATGAATGTTTGCAGTATACTAATATAAAACCAGTTGTGAACTCTGAATTTGAGAGAAACCTAGCTGTATTTTTCTGTCTCACTAGTGAAACTGCAGGGATTGGAGGAAACATGTCTGTAAACATGGAAATGCAAATCATATGGACAGCAGTCCACAAGAAAATTAAAACCTCTGCTTACAGTGTTTGTAATGGGAAATCCATAACAGTTTTGAAACCCACAAGATGATTGTTTTGCCCATCCCTATTTCCTCCTGCTTTCAAAAAGCTACTGGTATCAGATGGCCTTTAACCTTTCCAAAATAGTAACAGCAGCTCCAAGCAGCAGCAGCTATGAGCATTTTGGACATGCCCCTCCTCGAGTACTCAGACTAACCCATCAGCCCCATTAGGTGACTAACACTGCTGCAGCCGACCCAGGGGGAAACCCCTCAATCTGCAACAAATGCAAACTAACCCCAAACACTACCCACTGGAAACCCAAACACGCAGAACCTCTTTTGCACAGAGCAAAGAAACCAAGAAACCCAGGACTAAGCTGCAGGACATGCTCTCAAAAGGGTAATTTTGACCTCAAAATTTGGAAGTTCTGAGTTGTCACGGTAACAAACCATAAAGCCCAGAAATGGTTTTGGAAGAAATACAGTGTCTGTTATGTTTAAGACAGATGAGTAATTTTGTGAAGTGACACCAGGAAGAAAATATGAAATCTTAGCATGCCATCTTCCCCTTTAATATCCTACAAAGGAAAACCGAAACAAAAGCAGTAACATGGCTGTTACTGTAACTGGGGAGGCCACCTGAACTTATGACCATAGCTCAACACACATCCTACCAGAAATAACAGAGCCATCTCATTCCCAGACAGAGCTGGTTGGGATTTTTTTTTTTTTTTAAATTGGGTTTTTGGTGGGGTTTTTTTGTTTGTTTGTGTTTGTTTGGTTTTTTTTTTTTTCTTTCCTTCTGCAGTAGCCTACTACAGCTGCTCAGGTTAAAGCTGCTTTCACCATTGCAGTGCCAGCCTCTCACACTGATGCTCAGTAGGCTTTCTACCACTGCTGCTCACTACCTGAATTTATGTTACTTTAAGTTTAGCCCAAGACATTGTTTCCTAACAGGGTGTAAGGTCAGTTATTTGAGAGAAACCAAAATAAACATTGCACTTGCTATCTTGTTTGCATGAGACCAAAGCCTAGTGAAGGAGAAATAAATGTGTGCAGACAGGGAAAAGTGTTTTTTAATTCATTCTTCTGTACTCAGCTTTATATATGGACATAGCAATTTAGTCTGAAATATGATTTATTTACAGAGAAACACAAAACCAGAAAGAAAGCATGTTCCAATTTGAGTAGAGAAGCAATGCACAGTAAGACAACTTTTATTTTCTTAAATGTTTGCATGGTTAGAAATTTGAAAATGCAGTCAGGAATGCTTGATTGGTATGTTGGAGCTTAAACAGCTCTCAGTCTTGCAATGTTTGCTTGGGTGGAAGGAAAGCACTACTCCTGCAATGATACAGTCTGCAAGTTGTGGGAGCAGCCACTTTGTTTCCCCAGACATTTGAAGTTTTAGGACAAGACAGCTTGTGTTGCAACTGATCGTTACTCTCTTAGGTATTGCCTCTCCCAGTCAGCATGGTGGGAGCCCAGTTTTTACTGGTCTGGCATCTACTGAGGCACAAATACATTTTTTGGGAACTCTGTTTATGCAATTCCCACTTTTTCATTTCAAGGTCCTCACACTTCTCAATTTTCAATACTAGAAGTCTTTAAAAGGTGGCCCCCAACACTTTCCACATAGTTGTGAATATTCAGAAAAGCTAAGAGACCAGCAAGCTTAAGTGTGATCACCATCATCCTGGAGCTCCAGGCAGCTCAGATTTCTCTTTACACCAGGAAGGGATACCCGAAGAATAAGAAAACCCCAACTCTATCACAGCAATAAAACTTCCTGATACTTTTGCAATGGAATAGAAAAGGAAATATCTAACTGAAATTTCAAAACAAACAAGAAAAACCCCACAGAAATCCCAAAGCTAAACACTTGTGAAAGAATATCAATATTTGGACCAAAATGTTACATTTTAAATGACTCTTTACTTGGCTATTTGTGTCACCTTTTCTTCAGGATAAAGTGAAGAAACAGTAACAGGAGAAAAATGTAACAGGAGAGCTCTTAAGAGTTGTTCCTTAGTGTTCACTCCACACATACGCTGTTCTTCCCTCTAATGGGTATGTTATATATTTTGAGTTGTAGATACATAAAGCTATATTTCAATTCATTGAAAAAACAAAAATGATAGAAATCTTAAGATGACAAGTTCTTCCTATGCCTTCAAAACATTGTCCTCACAAAAAATCTGGAGAAACAATTAGCAAAGCCAAAGACACAGTCTACAAAGATTTGAATACAATGCTTTTAACCAGTTTTTCCAAAGATAACACTTGCCAGAATTCCATGTTTTGTAACACGTTTTTATTATGCCCAGAAAAAGCTTCCCATTTTGTCAGATATTTTAAAGTAAGAGCAAATATGCTTCAAAAGTTGGTTTGTTTTTTTTTACAGTCTAGGATTTATTTTTTTTTTTTAAATACACAATACACATTCTATAGTATAATTGTAAGTAAATTAAATACATGGACTCTGTGGTAAAACCTGATTGAAAGAACAGAACTATTAATTCAGACAGTGCCTACCTTCCTCTGTAAGCAAAAACAACTGTTAGTGAAGATGCTTAATGGTATAATAAATGCACTCATCTTCAAAATATTAACTATAGATTGATTGAAATTGGACAGTAGACCTGATACCTCTGTTGCACGTGGCTGCTCTTGCTAATCAAGCACTCCGATGCCACATGGACTGAGCTTCCTGGTGGCGAGAAGCCAAGCACGATAAGGATTATCTAGGTGATAGCAAAAGGATGCAGTGTTTTTTCAGAGAAGGTTGCAGAAGGTCATCCTTATATTTACAGATACCATACAATGCCTTGTGTACCCAACTTCACAGCTTTTCCTTGTCAGCTTTGAAAGGGGAAAAAAACCCACCCAGTTTCATTAATTGCCAAGGTTCTTGTCTAAGGGGGAACTAGAAAGGGAAAGTGAGCAATCACATTTGCTTATCCTATCTGTCAGGAACAGGATTTGGAATAGACTACTATTACAAAGCTGCCAACAAGATACCCATCCCTTCAATTCATACAGTATTAAAAATCGCCTGCAGTTTGAGTTAGCAATAACCTCTTGTATCATCTTCAAGTGCAGTTATCAAAAGAATTCTTTCAACTAGCTAGCTTTCATGAACAGCTTCCTAATTAAGGTTAGGACAGAGCTACATCAAGGTAAAGCAACGTATAGTTTAAATATTTCCACATCAGTTGTGTTCCAAAGAATTATGCAGTTTTGCACAGATCTCTGAAAACAGAACTATTTAAAACTTCCACAAAGAAGCCTCTAAGAAGCATCAAAATGAGTTACTTTAAAGAGCTTGTCACAAACATTTCTTACTTTAACTTCTTTCATTTGCTGTTCCACAAAACCTGAAACTAGTTAAATTTAACTGACTTTACAAGCTGTGGAGAGACTGAGTACATAGGACACATTTTAGTCATTTTTGTCTGCGTTCATAGTTATTTCCTCTAATCTCAAGGTTTCTTTGTAGTTTGTTTGAATCGCTTTGCACCCTAGGAACTGCAGGAAATACTACGGAAACCTCCTTGTCTCACTTACTTTGCAAACTGTTCTGTTACATTTATTTCTGGTTACATTAATAACAGCCTACCGAAGCCAAACAACACAGTATCACAATGTTACTTGTTTAATACTCAAATTCTTTAATTTAATTGCCAAGGGACATGAGGGTATACTTTAACTGAACAAACACAGCAGTTTTTGCAAGAAGGCAAATGTGAAGAAAAACATCTAGTTTTTATTACAAACATCACTGGCACTTAAACATGGCAACATCCTAAGTTTAAGAAATACTTAAAGTTTCCCCAGCAGGCACAGGAAGAAAATTCTTAGTTTTGTTAAGCATCAAATGTAAACATAACAGCAAAGTGCAAGAGGGCCTCATTTTCAGAAACATAGGGACTTAAAAAGGTCTTTTTCTCTGAACAATACACTGAGCCCCCTATAAGATTATCAGGTATGTGTATATATAAGCAGTTCCTAAAATTAAGTACCCAGGTCCTCCTTTTAATGCTATTAAGAATTACCAATTAACACCACCATGCAGCTGGCTATTTGGAATAGTCTTCATGCTTCATATTTGCAGGTTCACCTGCCATCTGGCTTTTGCCTAGGCTGAGCCAACACCTCCAGCAAATAAAGACAACAGATAGAAGTCAAGAAATTGCACCTTATACTTTATGAATCTTCTTAAATGCTTATGCATTGAATCACTACAATATGCTCAAAGTAGACAAAAAAAAGGAAGTTTCCATACTGAACTACACCACACATGGAAAACAAATTTGAACAGCCCTTAAGGAATTCATCACCACATCAACTAGGCCACTTGGCATCAAACCATCTGTTTTCTCCCTCTGCCTCATTCCAAGAGAAGAGGCATCATCCATTTTCCTCCCATCCTTCCCTTTGAGGGTGATCCATTATTTAAAAAGCTTGAGGAAGCATCATAACAGGTCTGTTATTTAGGCACCTGATTACATGACCTGTGCCCTGATCAAACTATAGTACATGGTACCCTTTGGATAAGCATCCTTACTCTTTAGGGGCTGATTGCATTTATTTAGGGCATCTGGAAGTACACTGAACAATGTCTTGTGCATATTAGTGAATATTTTTGTACTAGCAAACATACTGACAACCAGTAGGTGTATACAACCAGACAGCTAGCTTACCTACTCTACTCTATCCTCACATAAAACTCTGCTTAAATGACATCACACCAGCAGGCATTTTAGAGGAAGTTACTTGATTTATTGCAGCCCAGAAAGAAGTTCATAACAAACTCCTTTGAGATGATGGTAAAACTCCACCTTCAGGATCTAAGGCATCGCAGCTACACCCCTTCCCTCCCTCTCAGAGGCCAGTCATGCTGCCTGACTCACAGCACTACATCTCATTCATTTAGAGTTGTGATTAGAACTGCAGTCATCTATGCCATCTGCTGTGTACAGACCATCCATAGACACAGGCAGTCCTCCAGCCACACACACACTGCTCCCATGGCAGAATTCCAAATAAAAACTGTGGCTTCATGTTTGCACATCTTGTTTGTCAATATTGCTTTGTTTGTCCTAGAACAACTTGGCAAATTGACAAGCTAGAAGGATGCCAGCTAGTGCAAAGCTGCTCCTTTCGGCTGGATGCCTACGCAGCAGTCAGCCACGTGTTGCAATTCAAGCACTCTGTGCATATCTGTATAACCTGTGATGGGAATACAAACTTTTCTAGATCTTCTAGAAAGTTTGCTTGTTTCTAAAGATGACAACAGTTCTAGATCCACAGGGAGAATATTCTGGTTTTTTCCAGATATTTCTATTTTACTCAAGACAGTTGTTTATGTGAAGGGATGTTCAAACTTGAAAAAAAAATGTTTCCAGGTATTCTCGTGTACTTCTGTAAGGCAATCTTAACCTGGCAAACTAATTTAACCATCAGGTGACTAAAGTTTGCATCAGAAGGTAAACAGCAGGGGTCCCAGGGAGACAGCGACCAATTATAAGGACAGGCAGGCAAGGAGGGGTGCTCACCCTACTGAAGCGTAACATAAGAATTTCTCCAAAATTACTGGCGTGGGACCAGCAAAGGTCGTGCTTGTAATTCTCCTGCTGACATGCAGGAGAGGTAAAATTGCCAGCTGCAGTGAAAGTTGTTGTGCTGATCTATTCAGACAATGAATGCTATGTTTTCCCACAACTATTGTCACATTTTAATTTTGTTCTGCTGCTTTCCTTAAAATGAAAGTATTTCCCCAAAGATGTTGGTGCCAGATATTTATTTACCCATTCTTAACGCATTCCATGCTACGAGAGTGCCAAGCTATATTTTTCTCCATGCACCCATGTTTACATATATATGGTACATGCAAGAAGCTCATACCTAGTCAGTAAAGAGCATTTCATGTTTTCTTGCATAAGAACATTTTTCTCAGTAGTTTGTTTACACAAAAGCAGCAGCTAGGCACAGCACTACCTCTTGAACAGCATCAGGAATCATTTGTGCACAAACATTTCATGCATGGGGTCAAATGCATTTCTATCTCTGACAATTCCATTTTCATCCACTTGTTTCTGTGTGCCCTTGAATACATTCCTCACTGGATCACCCCATACCCTTGACAGGTTAGCTGTTTTATGCTTTATTGATGCAGAATCCCAATGATTGCATAGCATCATGCTGCTTCCTCCTCACTTTCACAAAAGCCAGTAATTTGTAAACACTCACTTCATTTATACTTAACTTTTCACATCAAACAGGGAGAAATTCACCAAGTTGAAACTCAGTGGTCCTAATGCCATTCTGTGGAAGGTGGTCAGGAACCTAGCAGCAGCACAGGGACTGGCCATCCCAGATGTCCACAGCAAAAAGCAAACGGAACACCAGTATCTTATGCACTCTATTTTACAATCTTCTCCATCTCCAAGTATTTATGCTTTCCTAAAGTCTTGGAAGTTATTTATAAGGTTAATAACATCTTTGTAAGATAGCTCTTCATTTTGCCTATGTTTATTAAATTTCCCCAAGCTGTAAATAAAAATGCATCTAAAATGCAACTGGCTAGACTAGTAGTGCAAGATACTAAAAGGAATCCTCTTTCTTCCCTTTTTAATGCATAGCAAGGCTGAGTAAAACAAATTACTCTTGCTGATGCCATGCAGATTGCAGATGCAAATTGCAAAATTATTTCCACAATTTTTGTGTCATTCTCCTGGAAAGAACGAAAGGTCTGAAGACATTGTAACAAGAGAAAGATTTAGTTGCACCATCCCTCCTAGTTTAAAACATGCAAAGAACAGTCCTAATGGGGCCTCAACTTTTGACACTGGCATGATTTACATTTGATCTCACCCAAGCAACTTAATTTGTTTTTAAGCCTTTTTTTGCCATAAGCATAAGACAACTGATTATGCATAACATCACTTATAAAACACCCTCAAATACTACAGCAACATACGCAAACAGTCCTGAAAAGAGGTATCAGGAATGAAAACTGATTAAAATGTGTATACAAGCACATGTCCCAGCAGAAATTCTTAGGCAAACTTACCCTGTTAGAAGGGGGAAAGAAGGGAAGGTTTTTTTAATTGCAGACATATTAATAAAGTGGCACATTCAGATGTGTTTTTACAGAACAGGAATGAACAAGCTGATGTTAAGATTGCTGGAAACATTATGGTGGCTGCACCAACAAATTTTGAATTGAACAGATTTGCTGAAATCTAGAAGAAAAGCCTGACTGAAAAATGAAGAGGCTGTTAAGGTAATACAAACCGTACCAGCCTCTATTGGATCCATTGTCCGTGGCTCATTCAAGGATTACTCAGCTAACTGACCCTTGACAGTGTTTGGTGGGACCATTTTTAATTAATTCACAATATTAATGGATGCTTTTACTGACACTAATAATATTTTATAGATAGAGCATGGAAATAAAGACAGACCTATGGGGTAACCGAGTCAGGGAGCAGTACTAAATCAACTGAAAGGCTCAGAAAGAAACCTTCAGCTTCCCTGTCAGCAATCATCGAGTACATTGTACAACAGCTGGCAAGACCTTCTGTTGCATCTCATCGCTTCTTTCTCTGGCCTTATCCTTTATAAAATTATTTCCTCTTGATATCGCCAGACACACAATAACTGGGCTAAAAATTTAAGCTTGCTGTCTAAAGCAATCCTCCCACTTTTCCCCATCTGGATTTCAAGCCTATACAGTATTATTGCAACATTTCTGGAAGGTTTTCATCATTATTTCTTGAGAAGAATCTTTTTAACTCTTATGAACAAATTGTCAATACCTATGAACTGGGAATACTTTATTAAAATAAACCAGCTAGAATTTATATAGCTCTACCGCTATGTATGCCATTGTATGCTACATTTCTTATGCCAGTAAAAATAAACTTAAGGGCCTAGTTTTTCACACACAAAAGTGCTACAAGTTATTACCAAAAGGGGAGGGGGAATAGAGAGAAGTTTAAGTATGCTAGATACTGAAGAGGAATGCCTTATTCTTAGAATTGTTCTAATTCTGCAAGCTTCAGAGTGTCATATTTTGTGTTGTACACAGAGTTGTGTAATCCTTCATAGTGAATTATGGGGAAAAATGTTATGGTATGAACTATTCAGTTTCATTTTACTTTCCATACATTGCATGATTTACAAGAGAAAGACAACACAGAAGTAAGGGGAAAGTTTAGAATGCATTTAAAATTAACATTTCTCTTTTAGATAGCTATCCTGAACTGTTCTTAAAATTTCATACCAATGGAAATTCTTTGCAGGGCTTTGAGAAAGGCTATATAAGCTCAGCCACACATTTACTGTTCTGGGGAAAAAAAAAAAATGATCCAAGGTGCTTTAATTTAGTTATGCCTCCCAAAGATGAGATCTGCTGAAGGGTAGAAAACAGCTCAAGAATCCTTCAGAATTATCAAATTCTAGAACTACAACTTAGTTTTTACTGATCCATGAACTGCAGATGCACAAACATGATCTCTATTACAGAAAATTCTATACAGGGGATAACTACATTAAACAGTTTTTCAATATTTACTGCAACTCTCAATCAAAAATACTCCCAGTTGCTGGAAGCAGGGGGTTTGTACGTTACTATTAGTCTTTGAATGATCATTTCATTTCAACAAACTGAATGTAAGTGCCAGAAAAGTATTTTAACTTTCCCAGTTGCTGTTAAACAAATGAAACTGCTTTAAGCATTACAGTATTCCAAAATGGTACAAACTGGTGAGGGTCTCTGAAAGATACTAGCCTTCATACTCATGAAAAGCACAACCTGAAAAGAGACTAATGTAAGGAAAAAAGGAAGGGGACCTTCGCTTTGTCTTTTAATAGTATACAAAAAGGCTTTTATCCCCAAACCCCATGAACTATGAAGAACCACACAGTGTAGCACAAATTCAAACCTTCAGACTGAAGACCAGTAATTTTTCAGTGTTCACCAGCAATATTAGCTAACACTAGGACATTACTTCATACTTCCCCAGAAACATTTCAGTCCAGGATAATTAAAATGTGTTTATCCACTTCTAGCTCAGAGGGAATACATTCCCTCAAATTAGAGGCAGTCTTACACAGGCAGACCAAAGGCTAATATCCAAACTTAGTCACAGCAGGTTAATACTCCAAGCAGAACAAATTACTTTCAGATAAAGTAATCAGATCCTTCCTTTGTATTTCAAAGTATAATGCAACACTAGCATAACACTGGATCCTTCAAGTACTACAGTAGGTCGAATTATTTTTACAGACCTAGGGTTCTACTTCTGAAATAATCTAGAATTAAAATATCAACACTACTTCTTGCAACTTGCAGCTGAACAGCAGAGCACACAGCCTTGGGCATCACGGATATCACCAAGATCCAGGGATGGAAACACAGAGCACAGCACAGTTTAACAGGTCTGTAAGCAGAGGCTGCAAGTACCTTCCTGCAAGGCTTTCATCAAGACATTTGAAGTTTAGTTTATTTTAAAACTTGAATAGACTTGACAAAAGATTCTCTCATATACCATGGAGAGTAAGACAGACTTCAGAACCAATGTCAGATCACAGATCCCTAAAATGCTTCCCAGGTAATCCACCATGTTAAAAAATAGGTTCTCTCATTTAAAAGATACATATGGATGCCACATCACTCCTTTTTGAAAGCAGAGAAACGTTCTTCAAGATCCCAATTTAACCAGTCACCTTCATACCTTTCTACAATTAGTTCCTATCTTTATGCTCAGGATTAATAGAAGAACACACCAATATGATGATTTACCTGCAGGTAATCAACCAGCTATTATCTCCCTTCATCTCATGTGAATAGCATTTGGTTTTTTGGTTGGTGGTTTGTTTTTTTTTTTTTCCTTTTTATTTTAAGCTTCTTTCCTTCACCAGTGGTAGAGCCTGGGCTGGAAAAGGTATCACTAGACCAGGAGAAACAGCAATTCTTCACTGATGTGTCCCCAGAGCAGAAAATGTTTGGCTACAGCTTGATGTGACACTTCTGGTTTTGGCACAATATAACAGTCTTTCAGTCACTGTTTGAAATTACAGAAAAACAATGTGCAAGTCAAGTTTAGCTGTAAATTAACACCCACTTTAATAAAAAATAATTTTAAAATAATGACATCAGCTAAGCTACTCTTTTGTAGACATCTTCTCACACCTGCAAATATAAAATACACAACAGATGTTGGAGAAAGAGGACTAACTCTGTCCTCCCCCACTACAACTGAAATATTGAGTTTCTACAGGAAAACTTACACTCTGTCACTCTGCTGCAAGCTGATTACACTCACATCTTTTCTAAATGTTTGTTTGTGCTGGCATGTATATAAATATAAAGAAATCAAACTTGCACAGCAAAACTGTTCTGAAAACCCTGACACAGTTTTGCTCTGAATACAGTATGAGACAGGAAAACCGAGGGAGCAAAGGAGCTCTAACCTGGTGCAAAACCTTTTCACTAATTTGGCAACCGATCAAGGAAATCAAAATGCTGGATCAGTTCCAAAGAGAGCTGAACTTTCAGTTTGTAGCTGACAGTAATTAAAAATTCGGTGGATGGTTTGTGTCAGAAATCAGTGAGAAGGAGCCCACGGCTCCTTCTGTTTGTTCCTGGTAAACAACTCATCAGCATTTAAAAGGAATCCTCTTGTTTCCTCAACTCCTAGAGAAGACTGACTGACATTTCAACATACCTGAACCCAGACTGACAGCAGAGACTGGTTTCTTATAGTAAAATGGGTTTTGGGATTTTGTTGTGTGGGTTTTGTTTGCTTTTTGTTTTTTTTAAATTAAGAAAACCCTATGCTATACCACTGTTTTTTCAATTAACACACCACCTCAGGGACAATCCATCCTTAAGAAAAATGAGGCGTTAACGGAGTACATGTCATACCAAATGCTCCCTTCAACCTTAATAGAGCAAATTCTTTTCAGGTCTGGTAAATAAGCAGTTTGACTCAGCTACCACTTTTATAAAGTAAAAAAAAAAAAAAAAAGCACTCTGGTTATTGTAATCAGATTTGCATTGCATTGGGGACGACTTTTTTTTTTTGCCCCTATCCCTAAACAAAGTCAATGAGCTTTGGGTAGGACTTAAAATAACCATTCCCTTTCCACAAAGGGAAAGAGGGACCAAAAATTGCTCAGGTTATTGTCACTGGTATTTGCTAGAAGAATGCATTTGCAAAAGCTTCTTCAAATCTTAAAATCTTTGAATCTAGGATTTAAAGACGACAAATTCTAAAGGAAACAAGTAATTTTTAAAAAACAGATAAAGGTTCACAGGCTCTGAGTCACTAGTATTTTCCTTTTCTTTCCAAGCCCTTACACGATTTTACTTGTCATGATTCTCTGGTTCCAAATGTTGACCCCTTACACTAAGGACTAAGCCACAAGTAAACTCTGCCATTTTCAACTTCCACTCTCCAATGGAGAGTTCTAAGTAAGTTTGCATGGTGCAGAAGAACAGGGTACTACTGTGAAATCATTAATTCCAAAATAATCATCCAAATGGGGAAAAAAAATCTCAAGCAGATATTAAACCCATTTCTAGCTACTCCTTTTTCATTCCAAAGGTACCAGAAGTATTTGAAAACTGCTAGTGTTCCCTAGAAGAGGGTCACAACAATGAAGCAGGGGATTTCTGCATTTCCACATTTTGCTTTCAACCCTGTTCCCCAAACTAAAAGCTTGAGTACGTGTCTCTGTTCACTTTCACAGGCAGCAATGGCAAGAGTAGTTTAATCAGGTTCAGTACTGCCCCAATGAGCCTGTCCCTAGGCACCTAGGACCCTACTCACGAAACTGGCAGCCATGTCAGTCCCACAAAGCTTTCATGCTTTGGAAGGCCAAAAAACAGCAGCAGGATTAAAAAAAAATCTCCATCCAGAGACTTCAGATGGCATTATAACCTTACACATTTGGGGATTTCATTTCCAAGCAAAAATTAGAATTGCATTTAATCTCACTGTAAATGAGATTAAAAGGTTAACACACAGAAGCTGCCAAACATACCACCTCTTGGCAATAGTTGTTGTAAATGTGCAAACTAGGGATGCCAAATCATCTTTTTAAGCATTCAATTTAGATTACTGATTAGGTTTACCTTAGTATCCTCTTACAGTTTCTGTAAGAAAATTTACAGTTCTTTCAGCCATCTGCATTATCATCTTTAGAATATGGTCTACATCCATAGTATTTAGCATATATAGCATAGGCATCAGTATCTTCAAGTAAATCTCAATTTTTTTCAGAAGACAGACCACCTAGTGGTCTTGCAATGCACTTGAGCCCTGTAGATAACTAAAGCAAAGGAAAATACATAGACCTGATATCCAGTTGCACTGCAGAATTAAAAGGCAGAGACAAATGGAAAGACAAGGAGACAGCAGAAAAATGCAGTCCAAGCAAAGGTTAACAGAAGCATTCCAGCAAACATACCAATAAACTAATCCTCTTTAGTGTTTGATATCTTATTATTAAGCAGCAAAGGATTCTTATAAGAAGGTCCTATGAAAGCACCTGCTTTGTTGCAAGCAAATAGGCTAATGGTTTTATTAGAAACATATGCTAAAAGGTTTATCTGTTAGGCAAGAGTTCCTTTCTTTATGCAGTGTTTTAAAAAAAAATAATGATTGAATCACTTGCTCTACTACTTAGCCACATGCCAGTTCAGTATGCATAATGCTCTGATGCAGCAATTATTCCTATGGTATTAAACAAGTCCTTCTGAAGGGAAGTTAATATTTACAAATCTGCCCTTGGCCATCATTAACAGTAGAGAACAAGATTTAGTAAAGAACTTAAGAACACTGATCTCAGAGTAGTTCACTGCAGAATGAAAGTTTGAAGATTTAAGGAATTTTAGAAATTGCCAGTCTGCGTTTTCAGCTTGGAAATTATTAAAATAAGCCAGTCAAAATACAGAAATATTCAAAATCTGATCAACTGACTTGGGGTTCATTTTAGCTGAAATTGAGCCATTGCCTCTTTTCCCCTACCCCTTCTCAAAACAGGTTTTTCCAATACCCCTCTGAACACAGGTGTAAAGCAGACAAGTCAAAACATACTGTCAAGATTCTCCTGTTCCAAGTAAGTTGCTGGAAGGCGCTTATTTTACTTGGTGAGAGAGATTCAGACACAGCCTGCCTTAGTTACTACTTCGCTTTTATGACTTAGTTTGCAGAAATAAAGGCTTATTTTGATATCAAAAACCTATGCCATGTTTGGTCCTGTTTAATACATACTGAAGTCAATGATATCCTAGACAAACTTGATGGCACATAACTGTACTTTGCGCTTTATATCTATTATTCAGAACCTACATTTTATGGCACACTTTTTTTAGTATGTTGCAAGTAAACATCAAATTCACAAATTAGTGACTCTCTTAAAGCATCTTCAAATGTATTGACAACAAATGATGCTCAAAGCACTTAATATGCCATACAATAATATACTCTTTAGTTTTTCTGCTTATTAACTACTATGATATTGGGTCATATAATTTTATGTTCTTGATAGCCTCCAAGGTAAAAAAGAACCTACCCTCTCCCCTAAAGAAGGAATAAGATTCAAAGAAGAGTGACAGGAACTCAATGCTGAGAAGAAAATGTTACTGCACAAATCAGAGTTTGGGTGTCCTAAATAAAGTGTGTTAATTTGTCCCCAAAGATTTCAATGAAGATACTGAAATAAGAACTGGAGAATGTATATATATGCAGAGAGAGCATGCAAAAGCAAGCCTACAGGACAGAGAAAAAAAGATCTTTTTTTTTTTTTTCACCATGCACCACACATTAAGTTCAGCTTCCTTCTTCTATGTCCTCTGTAAGGCCAAACATGAAAACATCAGGAGTTCTCTGATCCCTCTCTGGGCTTGAAGGTCACAAAAAGGGGAAGGCAATGCTAAGTCTGATTCTTAGTAAGTTAAGACGAACAAGAGAAGCAGAGAGTAAAAATAAGAAAAAACTAGCCACAGGTGAGAGGAGGCTAAAAACTTCCTAAAATCCTAGGTTTAGTTCCTTTAAAGGCAGCTAGAGATTCCTGAGAATAAGCCAAAAACCTATACACACTAGATTTCAGCTTTCATTCTGAACTAGATGGGAAGGATACAGTTACATTTAAATGTAAAGCCACCACAGCAGAAACAAATGCTAGAAGGAAATGCTTTTTCAACAAAGGGGTGCTCAAAAAATTCACTTGAGAAAAAAAGGCACTTGCTAATTGTTTGAAGAGTGAATAGCCCAAACCAGTGAAACAACTGTAGATACTACATAAAAAATACAACATTTTTATTTTCCAATTTGAACTTCTGGGGTTTTGGGGGTGAGGGGGTTGCCACTTTTGTTTTTGACACTATACAGGGACTGCCAATAGGTTATTTCAGAAGTTGAATATCAGGTTGTTGCATTAATTTATCCAGTATGTACACACCAAGTGATGATATAAAGAAGCTTCAGCTTTCACCACAGAGGAAGTTGATTCCACCCTATTCTTCTTCTTCCCAGGACTCCCTAAACTGCCAAGGTTCACATATTGGAGGTGCTCACACCAACTTTCTTCCCCCAGATTGTTCTTCCCTTCAGACAAAGCTTGGCATGTCTTGAAAAACTCTGATGTTCAGAAAAGCTAATGGTTTATTAATTAGCATAATTATTTATTAACAATTTATTAGCAATTAACAGTACCTGTTTACCTCACAGGAAAAGTGCCTCTCTATATTATGCCCACTCCCACCAAGAGGTTTCACAAAACTGACTTTTCTTCCTTTAAGCTTGCTTCACAGCCAGCTTCAAAACTTTATTATCAGAGCAAAACTTTCAGCACTTAAAAGTTAATGGAGGCACATTAAATATTAAAACATTCACTAGCTGAAATAAGCTGGGCTATCCTGTGATGAAGGTGAAATGAGAACAATTTTCTTCCAATGAGTTTACTATTGAACCATTTGAGAACATAAGCTTGCAAATTACTTCCACCTTGCTAATCCTAAGCAAGTATTCTAACTATTCTATGAATGATATAAAGCATATCTCCCCATTGGAATTGGAATAAAAAGAGAGGAGAAAAAAACCCACAGCTCATACAGTAGCCATTGTTTGAATATCAGAAGGGGAAGCCAGCACTGGCATAACTTAATCTGCTGAACTACTAGTTTATCTTGATGAAATTTAACTAAACTATCAGACTGCTTTGAAGGCGTATGCTAAGAACATTAAAAAAAATAAGCAGCTTCCAGAAAATAGCTTCCAGAAGACTGAACGCAGATTGTAGACACAGCTTTAGATGGAAATTTAAATGCGCCTACACCTTGCAAGGCCGAAAAAATAGATTTAATAAGGATACTTAAGTCTTACTAAAGAAGCATATGTACCAAATTAATTTTTTTTATCTCTACATAAAAGAACATGTTTTACAAAGAGATGGATTGTTTCTGAAGCTACTGATCCCACATCCTGATAAAAGACCAATATAAATATTATTAAATTTTCACCAAGGTGGAGATGCTAGAGAGAAGGAAGCACACCCATCTAATCAAGCAAAATAAGATTCATATTCAATAACAAGTCTTCACAGAACAGTATTGTCTGAACTAATATTCCCAAACATATCAGCAGATGAATAACTTCTACAAATAAATGCTTTTAGAAGAAGTTTATTATACTCAATATGAAAGATGAAACACTTCACTTTAAGTGACCGGAGTTTAAGTTACATTGCAATACCAAGAACCTACACATATGCTCCAGAACAGAAACAGCCAACTCTTCAGTGACTCATAGTCATTAGTATCAGATTTTGTAGTTCAGTAAAGACTTTAAAAAATGAGACAGAAACTCCTCACAAATATTATCGGGTAAAGAGACTTCATAAAAGAATCTGTACAACTCTCAACTTTAATTACTAGGTTTATAGTAATTACTGTAGATAAAACACAACTAGCCCTGCTATTTGACAGCATTTAATTCTACTGTAGCTTACACTTTCCATCTTGTCTTTTCAGGGGGCAGTTTCCAGTGTGGCACACTGCAACATGATGAGGCTTAGGAATGAGTCAGTTCAGGAGGAAGGGAGGAGAGAACCACTGCCCAAACCCACCAGAGAAGAGGGAGCCAAAGCAGGGTTGTTTGGGTTTGTGACCACAAGCAAATATTTTGCTTTTCCTTCCCTCCCATCCTACCTCATTCAGTAATCACATATTTGTGAACTCAAATTAGGAAACAAGAAGCTTCCCCCCCAGCAACAGGTCTACTCAAGGTATTATGAAAGAAGTTGCTAATTCTCATCCAGCACCAATGGGCAAAGACAGCCGTCATGGTAAGCACAGTCACCTTTAAGTCTGAATGCATACTTGGGAGGGATAGAAGCAGATAAATTTATCCTATGCTGTTGATCCTTTTCTGCAAGTCATAATACAAGTGGAGCTTCTTCCCTCCCAGGATGGAGGAAGAGTTACAACACAAACACACAGCCCAAGAGTTGGCCCTTCAAAACTGAATGGGCTGAGGTCCAGCAGCACAAAACTCAAGTCAGTGCTACCTATGAATGCAGGTAGTCAAAAGACATCCAGAGGAGCACCAGGCAACTGACTCACTTCTCAAAATGGAAAGAATGAAGAGGAAAAACCCAAGAAGCAGAGGCTGGCTAATCTTGGTTAGAAATCAGGAAAAGATGGATTGAAATTGCAAAGAAATTCTCAGAGAAGACTATCCTTAGAAATCCTGAATGTTAGTGAAAGCCACCTTGAATTTCTGTTTCTAATTTAAAGAGGAGGACTCTAAAGAAGCTGAAACTGTGTTGCTGCATGAAAAGAATGGAAGAAGCCACATGGGTCACAGATTCAAGCTGCCTCAAATTGCAGGGCATTGCATGATGAACACCAACTCTGGAAGAGCAGACAAAAATTGCTACCTTCCACCCTCCTTTTCCTTCTTCTCATGTTCTTAACACAAGTGTAATTCCCCAAATTCTTCCTGTGATAATAAGATAGAGCACTAACATTGCTGTGGCCCCATGTCAGGCAGTGTTGAATGAATCATTTCACAGCTTATTTTGGAGAATACAGATCACAGAAAAAATATATTTTGGAAAAAAGAATCTGCTATGGTGTCTGCCAACCCAATTGCAAGGAAAACATCCTGATTTCCAAAGCATCCATGCAACTCATGCCTTGCTCACAGCTTCAGTCAGGTCCCTACAAGGTTTATCAATAGCATCAGCAAACCTTATCCAATATTACACCATCCTAGTGCTGCAGTAGAAAAGAAATCCTTTCCTCATAGCTTCAACTAAAGAAAAGTAGACGACTATTTCTGGTTCCTACAGGAGGAAGGTCGTTACAGAACTTGTCTAATCGTTATGAATGTCCTCCTTTCTCCCCACAAGCATAAGTGTTCTTGTGACCACTTTATAGCCACATAAACATGTAATTCCTATCCTTCCCTAGTCAGAATGTGTTTCATGAATATGGGAGATTTAAAATTATAGCTAGAGAACAATAACAGATCCCAAAAGTATCCCTATGTTTTGCTGTTTTTGAAAACTTTCTTCAAAGTACTTAAACACTTACATTCTGTTGAATCTGAATTTATGCAATCATTTCATACCCTGCTAAGACATGAACTGCAGGGAGGTGAAGATTATATCACGTTTTGAGGACAAGATCATGGCTCAGAAATTGGGGTTAATAGGTTTTGCAGCTTGTGGCCACCAGAAGGCATTCCAAGACTGAGGGCTTTCCTTGAGAAAGATTACTGATGAGGGCAACACTAAAGTAGCCCAATGTGCAGCTCATATCATTATCATCCCCAAACTGTTCTCTAGTTTCCAAGTTTAAAACTTTTTTACCAGGCACACCAACCTGGACCCTTTTATTCTAGCCCTGAACACCCCTCCTCCTTATGGAAAGCCTCTAGGATTCTAATTACTCTAAAGTCTACTTCAATTGATCTTTGTTCCTGGTGAGCAAGAATTTTTTTTAAATAGCTCTTTAGTTTTCCAGACCAACCTTTTCCAGGACTACTACTTCCAGTCTAAAGTCTTCTCCTTCATAATTCCTTTGGGTTTAAAATTAATTTGTCTTCTGTTCTCTCTTCGTCTCTATCTTTCTTGTATTCCGGCCAACTCTTATCCATTCTTCCTCCTGAGGCTGGCTGCCCTTTTCATACTGACCATTCCCAAAAAATCTTGGTGTTCCCAGGACTGCAACCTGCTACCAAGGTCAAGATTTGGCCTCTAAATCTTCATGTTTACCAAGCACATGCAACTGTTAGTTTTACAATGCTGTTCCACTGCTCTCTTCCATCACCACCACCACCACAGACCAAATCCTGTCTGAACATCACTATTTTCAGCAACATTTCCTAGCTTGGGGTCTTAATTTTCTTTGACTTCTTCAGGAACGCAACAGCATCAGGAAGCTGTGCTAGGAGAAAGTACATCCACCTATTTACAGGATCAGCAATTTGACCTCCTTCACTGCTGTCACAGTTGCCACCATTACTTTTCCTTATTCTCTCAAACCTGAAATCCAAACACTCCCTGCAAACACCCACCTGACAGATTTTTCTGCTCAGCAGACTGGGTGTTCCCCATGTACTTCCTCAGGTACTCCTATTGCAGCTCAGGAACTGCTTTGTGCAGCAGCAATGGTAGCTTCCCACACTGTGCTGAACCATGCACAGGCACCAGAGGCAGCAAGCCCCAATTCTGCTCTCAGGCAGAGATGGTGGCAGCCTCCTTACCAGCCATGCATAAGGACAGACCTTCCTTGATTTCCTTCAAGCATCACTACATTACATCAGTATGCATAGGAATGTGCAAAGTGCCAAAGGCATGTGCTATTGCTTGATGACCACAGATGCCAAAGTGATACCAGACAGAAAATACTCTATTACAGTTCAACCCATCATTTTTTACTGGTGGTATACACTGAGCCTGTACTCCTCCAGTGCTTGTACTAGAATCATTCTCAGGCTGGTCTACACAAGTCAAAACAGTATATTTCTGACTTATAAATGGAACAAATCGTTACCCTGATTAACTAAAGTGTTACAGGGATCAAGTGTAAGCCACAGCCATTATTTAGCCTCATTACTCTTATTACCTGACTTGATTTTTGACAGACAACTTTGAGATTGCCTTTTTTGTTAAAACAATATTAAGGTATCAATCTTTCACACAAAAATCACTGTTAGAGAAGTTTGCGGGCATTGTTTTGTTAGTGATGCAAATACCATCTATCAAGCTTACCTTTTCATCTTACTTTTATCTCGTATACATAAAGATTTGTGCTCTTTTAAGTAGGCAAAAATCAGAATCTATGTTCTTTGTCTTTCCTATTATCCGCAGTATTATTGGCAACATAATTTGCATGTTACATCATCTTAACTAGTTACTGCATTAGAGGAAACAAGAAAAAAATCCTTCAACAGAAACAGTTTATCACAATATCTTCTATAGAAGCCTTCAGCACTTCAGTTCTCCTAACACAGATTAAGAAGAGATTAAGAGCCATAAACTGTAGGCAGATAGTTGATGTTCTTTCAATGGTGTTAAAATGTTTTAAGACATTTATATATAATTACCTATATAGGTGTATCAAGGATCATTCTTCTCTTCCTCTGCCCTTGAAGAGGCTAGACCCAAGAGAATAACAATCTCAGTATAACTTAGTGAGATTTAAATTCCAGCATAAACTATAGATATCCTATTTTGTTATATTAATCAGGCTTTTGATAAAACAAACTTGAGAATTAGAACAATCCCCATTAAAGCCCTTTTGATGTCACCTCTTTTCAATATATATTAGGAATTCCTTGTAGTGGAACAGCTCAGGTAGAAACATCAAAATTAACACTCATCTGATAATTTCATGTCTCAAGCACAAAAAATCCATCCTAACAAAAAGTCCACATTGACAAAAAAAAGGAAATTGTAAAATGCCAATCCCGTAACACCAACAGGATTATTTTTTTTTTTTTTTACCCAAACTCAGTCAAGTAGGATTACAGGTTTAAAGGTAAACTGTCAAAGAAAAATTATATCATTTCCCATAATTTACTCTAAAACTAGGTTAGACTGTTTACCCTCTCTTCCTAGAATGAAATAGCACAAACACAAAGAATCTCCAAGGCCCGTGGTACTTGCAAGTGGAGGGTCACATGCAAGGTGTGTCAGGGCCCCAGCTAATGTCCAGAGCCTGACTCAAAACTTAATGAAATTGGTGACCACTAGGTATGAGTTTTCCATAGGACAAAAATGGATAAAAGTTATTTTATTTTAAACATTTCCTTTAAAAAAAAAAAAACAAAACAAGACCAAAACAACCAACCTACCCTTGTCAAAACTGAAGTCTAGTTACTTCTAGTTCTTGGCACAGAAATCTGTACTTCACATATATTTTAACTTTTTGGGGTACCTTACAACCAGGAACAGTAAAGCAAAACATTTTTGCTTGTAAGGTTAACTGCTTCACATCTATAATGTCATTATTTTGAAACAGTGAAGTATGTGTAATTTGTCTTTAGAGACCAGACAGAACCACCTGATCCTGCAGACCCACACACTTTTCTGTGTTTTAGTTTTAAAGGCACACAAGTAGAAGAGCACTATTTCAGAGGACTACCTTTTAGCCAAAAAGATGATATAACACTTCATAACTCTGCTGTGTCAGATCATATATCACAAATATTTATCCAGTGATAAATACTTCTCAGGGAACATGGAAACAAGCTAGTTTATAAGGAGACCTTCTACTCCAGGTGATATGCCTGATCTTTTAGTTTCTCCTCTTTTCCGCACCTCTCTTAGGAAAGCACAATGACTACAGGCATCTGCTATTGACTATAGACACTTCACAGTGGTGATACAAGTTAATGTTGTACAAAATAAAAGCAACACATGTGAGGCAGCTAGGTTTTCCTACTAGGACACTACTGTTAATCTGCTTATCCAAAATGAGAAACACCTTTACTACTAAATAAATAGTGAACATTTCCTTGTAGGAGGGGAAGGGGAATCCCCTTTCCCTCCCTCCTCCTTTTAATACAGCATCCTTTCAAGTCTCATCATTTTAATATGGGCTCTTTTCAATGCCATTTTTTTTCCTTTCTCTTTTTGCCAAAAGACATGTTCTCCTTCAGCACAGAATAGAGGCTGGAAAAATACTCCTTCCCACATACTTGCAACAGAATATACTTACCACACTTACATGAGCTTTGAACCTATCAGAACTGTCTAGGAACTAAAAAAAAAAAAGCCAGTCAAATCTAACACAGAGTAAACTAAAACCCAAATAGGACAATTTCAGTTTTGGAAGAAAGCAGATTCCAACCATTCCTGCCACCTTTTTTGGTCTTCAATGTAAGAAAAGAGAAAAAAGTGATTTCACCAGAGGTGAAAGTTTTCAGGTTTCCATAACAAGGCGGGAAGACACGATTAAGCAGTCACCTGTACATGAGATGCATTTTCTATTTTCTCTTAAAGAATAATAGAATAATTGCCTTTTTCTTTCTCTATAACGCAGAACACAAGCATGAGACTCTGTGGTTAAGAAAAAAGCTGAAGTCATTTAAAAATAACTTTGCCAGAAGACTTCAAGCATTTCCTTTCTTGTTCCAGGAGCCGGCATACAAACTAGACACACCTTATAAACCCCACCACCATCCTGGCCTTAATACATTCAAGTTTTTGCTTCATGAAAGAAAAACAGCTAAATAGCACATGTATATACATTTACATACATACATGTCTTATCACAAAAAAGCCTGACAGCACTACTAAAAATAGTACATCTTGCTGAAATGTGATAATAAACACATGTTTTCACTTGCAATTAAAGCACAATGAATGAAGGCACCAAAGGAGACAGATACTTTGTACTCACTGATCCAGGGCCTTTTGCCATAAATGGCACGAAAATTTTCAGTCATAATTTGTTTACTGGAGTACTATTTTCTGTCTACCCCAGTTACAAGTTAATAAGAGGTGGTATCTGGCTCCAATTCTGGGTCATTCCATCTGCAACACTGGAGATGTTTGCATATTAGCTGGTAAGGGGAGGGGTACAGGGGCAACATAAAATGCCACCACAACAATATTGCCTTTTGCCTGGAGATACCAGCGGCCTTCAGCAGAATATTCTGGTGTGCTTACAAGGTAGGGACCTTAAAGCTATTTGTTGTTCAAAGTTTTAGGTTTTGATTCTGCCACTTTTTCCTTGGAAAAATTGGTTCACTTAAAGCAAATAAGTCTCCTTATTGGTATCAAAGCCCCAAATCTGTTCTGAATCCAAAATCTCCAAAGCAATGATTAAGGAGTATATTGATACACTGCAAATCAATGAATTAAAGTGATACGTTAACATCATTAATGTTTTCATCAAACCCTGTAATGAATCTCAAGTAGCCCAACTAGCAGGAGTCTGTTCAAGGATTGTAGGCAGAAGCCACAGTGGCTACTAACCAAGAGAAAAAAATGTAGGAGAGGGAGTAGAAGAGAAGGATGACTTTTTAGTTTAAATTACATGCAATAAAGCCATATTAGAATTTGCTGTTATGTATTGTAATAGGAAGAAACAGCGATTTGTGGCTTTGTCAGATGTGTAACCATTAGTATTGCCAAGCAACTTTCAGCTAAAGAGACTTCACATTGAAGGGGTGGGGAAGGAAACACTTTCTACCCTATCAGACTCAAATATAAAACCATTTACCTTTCCTATGTTTCAGCTGAAGCTTCTTGCCAATTTTGTAAGCTTATGTTGATAGACCACTTCCCTTTATCCCCATTAGAGTCTCTATTTTGCTCTTGCCTGGGCAAGTAACACAAGACCCACTCATTTGTGGGACAAATGTGGTTACATGGGGGCAAGTACAAGACTTGACTTTCCTTGCCTGCATCCTGAGTATCTAAAATAGCCTAAGCCTTTAACCATCTCACCAGTCCCTCCATTACAGGCTTGGGTTGGGCAGAACTGGCCACGTCAGAGGAAGAGCTGTGGTTTAGTCTAGACACAGCATTTCCCCTTTCCTTTACCATAGTCCTGCTTCCAGCAAAGATCCTTTAGTCAGGATGCTACACAGAGAAGATTCAAGAGCTCAGGGCTGTGAAAGAAAAAAGGCCTGCTAGTTCAAAAAGGAAGATCTCGGAACAAAGCTAGGAGCAAAGCAGCTGCGGTGCAGTTTGGTATTCACCAAATTTCCCTTCCTGAGGTTTTGTCTATGCTTAGAAAGGCAGCACTAAACATCCCGGGTCCTCCCCTTACAAAGGCCTGCTATTTGAGATCAATGTTAACTAGTCCATTACGAAGGGCAGACAAGCATACACATCTAACCAAACAAGTTCCACCTCAAGGGCTCCAGTTCTACAAAACTGCTCTCAGCTTCCAGTTCCTTTCAGGCCCACCCCTGTTTCTTGACCGTTCAAACATCATGGGTGCCAGAGCAATTTGTAGAGCCTGCATTTGGCTGAGGCACCACAACCATTCTTTAAATGCTGGCACTGTCCTGGACAAAACCTTATGATGGGAGGAAAGGCTACTGTAACACGCTCTGCAAGGGACTGTTGTCCTGAGCCACCCTGAGCTGCCAGGCTGCAAACACTGCAGCTACCTGCCAGCAAGCTGGTACAGGGCTACATGAGCTCTGCCACCTTCTGGGCAGTCCTCCAGGTATTTTTTAAACTTTCAATAGTTCAAAAACTTCATTATTTATTTCCAGATGCAAAATGAAACTAGAAGAATTGGTGAACTTCATTTTACTTAAGTTCTGACTACAGCAGGAAGACTTGTATTTAAAAATACTTCTCACTACTGCTGGATGAACTCCAGATATACACTACATGAGCATTCAGTACCAGAAGTTAAAACAGATTAGTAAGCACTTGTTTCTGACTCTACTTCTAAGCATGCTACGTCAGTGCGATTAGTGAAACATGTCCATCATCATCTTATATTAGAATAACAGCACAGCACTTTCAGTATGCAAGATGCCTTTGCTGTTCCTTTTCTCTTCTTGTTTTTAATCACATGGGTTTTAGCCCCTAATATGGTAGTCAATATAAGATATAATCACTTCATTACACTGATCATTTTCAACAGCTACAGGAAAAATGTTAGTTTCATTTTCCACCAGCTGCGAAGCCTAAACAATCAACTACATATCAGAATAATTCAAGATTTAGAGGGTAATTTTATGATATCCATCTCTTTTGGCCAGACTTGTTCTGGCCTGCATTCCCAGTCCCAGAAAGATCAGCAGTTGGTGACAGTCAGATCATCACATACTTACGTGCCGACAAGATGTAGTCACAACACGTAGAAGCAGGAGAGGTAATGAAACCCAGGACTCCCCAGTATAAGTCTGTATTTTTACAAGGTCCATAAGATCTGCATCTTAATACTGGAAACACTCAGTTTTTCTTGAATCTTCAGCATCCTCTCTTCCCTACCACAACAGCAAACCTCCCTGCCCCTGCCCCAAGCTAGCAGCATTAGGAAACATTAGCTGCTATCCACAGGAGATGAACCTGCATCCATTCTAGCTCAGGTACCATTGCCATTTCTGTTTTAGCATTCCTGTTGGTATCTAAGCCAGAATTAAAAAGAAGTTTTACTAGGTCAAATTGGAAATTGTGTGGGCTGAAAGATCATCTTGTTCCCTGAGAACTTCCCATTTTTATTTCCAAACAAGGTGACAGTTTTATAGCTACTTTTTGGTCCCAGGCATATTAAGAAGATTAGGATCCCAAGTATCATGTTTCTTTCTGCAGCTGCATGGTCATTTATATTTCAGCTTTTTGGGAAAGAGTTCACATTTCAGTATCATAAAAATACTATTATTTCCATTTTTTCTCCCTACAAACAGTAAGCCAACTCCTACTTTGAAGGGCTTAAGAACAAAGTTTCAATTAAAGCTTCAAAAGTGAATAACAAATTGCCTCCAGATGAATCAATTCCAAAAAGCTTGACTGAAATACAGATCTGCTGTAATACCACACTATGAGAGCATGCAGAGGACACCTTGCAGTCCCTACATTTGTCCAATACAGACCACACAGCGATGCACTGAAGTAACTATGTATTCCTCGAAACTTGAGAGCAGGTTGTAGCACTATGCAAAACAAGTGTTTTCACATTAGTGCTAAAACTGTAGTTAAATACTGTGTTGTGAAGTGAGCCAAAAACTTTTAAGTAATGCTTGAGGTGCTATATTGTTGAGCCACCTTGTGGCATCTTTGTTACACTACAGTGCTACACATTAGAGGAGAACAGGGCTGTGATTTGCTGGGTCTGTTCAAATTCAGGCAAGAAAACAGAGAGCGCCTAAGAAGTTCAACTGTAGCATGCTCATGAAGCAGCACTCCCTTAGTAAGGAAAATATGAATTTTGGAAATTAAGCTACATAAGACCAGCCATGTGCTAGCATCAATCAAATTTAAGCACTTTGTTATTCCAAACAATAGCTCCTTACAAAGCAACCTGCTTTGCAAGTCCTTAAAAAACACATTCAGGCTGTGCATATAGAACTCCTTATGGATGAGACAATTGTGGTCTATAGTATCAGCTGGAAAAATACTCAGCAAGGTTAATAAATTCCTCCCCAAAAGAAGTTCAAGAAGAGGCATTCTTACATTTTTCTGAAGACTGACTGTAAAATATTTTCATATGCAATAGTTTTCATACACTTTCATACACTTTGAAACAAAGTCCTACAATCCAAGGTTTCCCGTGAAATTGTTAAATTACATTAATCCAACAATTTAACAAAAAGTGAAGCAAAGCCAGAAGACAGTAAGTGTGGGTCTTCTGAGGCCTCAGATAAAAAGGAAAGCATTGCTATTGCAGAGGATCCCTAGGCATTAGTGAATCTGTGGAATATATACATATGAACTCTCCAAACTCTCTGCACACATGGGATAACTAACCGGGTTACTGCCAGGGCAGGCACACCATTGGTTACTGCAGAACAGCCCTCATGTAACAACGTATTTTATTCCACAGTGATTTATTTCCACTTCTAAACCCTAAGACAGTACCAAAACACAAAGCTGGCTTCCATACAAAGTGAGCATTGTGTGACCAGTGGCAATGTAATCCTCTCACCAGTCCACTGTAACCTTTACTTCAAGACATCCTTTTTGGAATAATTATAGTTTTCCACTACTGCCCCTTCTGACACCACAGAAAGACAGCAGCTTTTAGGAGTTAAAAAAAAACCACAACAAATCCAACACTTAGACATTTTAGATCCTTGTTTACCACTATATATTACCCATACTGTTCATTTCTTTTGTGCATATATTACATATGAGGTATAAAGAAATACCAACATGCTAACTACGAGCATTTTAAAATTAGTTCCAAGCCTCAAAACACAGGAAAACCCATCAGACAAGATCCTTGCAGGACACAACACACACACCACTTCTGGATAAACAAATGATGTAGACAATCTCAACAAAGTACCAACTAGTCACATTCTTTCCATCAGCCCCCAAAGTTTCAAAGTAATGGAGAAGATTTACAAGGCCTTAACTGGTTTTATAGTCTTTTCACAGACATTAGGAAAGTACTAATAAGTAGCATTGTTGGGATAAGGCACACCAGATACTTCACTGGATCACCCATACTACGGTTGACAGAACAGTAAAAACAAGATTTATCTACTGCCTTGTTTCCTACTCTATCCTTTACTGAAATCAAGAGACTACAAGTCCTAATCTTGACTCTAGTTCCTTAATAGCCTTGAGAAAGGTGGAACCTAGATAACCACAGGACAAATATAGAGATGCCCTAATACATGCTCTTGCCCATTTCCTACCACCATCTTCATTTTGCCCACTTCCTTCCCTCCCTTACCAGAAAACCTCCTACACTCTTTAAAGTTTCAGGCTTTCCCACTTTTGCAGCAAAAGGAAAGTAGGGTTGGTACTGGCAAGAAGATACATAATTGAAGCTGCAATATATATTGGCTTAAAGCATGCAACTGAAGAGAACAGAATAACCAGCTCAATCTAAAAAAGCTTTTCTGTCAAGTGATGTTAAGGTGTTAAGTGAACAACAGTTAAAAAGAAAAAATAGCAACGGGTTTTTGAGTGGGCTTGAGGGCCGTCCCAGACACCTCTCAGTCTCAAAATCTTATCCAGCCCCATCCTCATAGCTTCCAAAAACTTTTCACAAACTCAATTTACAGCAGTGGAATTCTTAAAATGTCTCTATTGCATCATAACCTCACTTAAGGTAACCAATTTGGAAGATTTATATCATCCCATGATCCAGATATCTAAATCTGGGATGAAACCACTCAGGGCAAAACCCACCAAGCTGTCTAATCACTTTATGCCATATTTCAATAGGAGGAAAGCATCTGCAGTATGTTTGTAGATAAAGGCTTTAACTCCAATATTAAAGAATCACTTTTTCCTAAGGATAGAAAACACATGCTTCTACATTTTCAATCTGCACCATGCCAATTATCATCAACATCCTGAATCAATGCAGTTTTAAAGATTTATGTTGCGAGCATTGCCATTCACACATTCACTAACTGATGCACCATTTCCTCATGCCAAGGATCCATGGCAATATCCACACAATTACAACTTTACAAAATACAATTTTCTTAAGATCAACTTTGCAGTTTATCTTCCCTCAAGAGTTCTGGAGTGGCAGGTTTGTATGGAAATTGGACATTTTACATCTCCACAACTACTTGGCTTGGAAGATGGGATGCCCTGGGGAATGTGGCAAAATGCAAACTAGTTAAAGGGCAAAAAAAAAAAAAAAAAAAAACAGCTCACCTCTTTGGCTTCTTTGATTTACATAATAAGATAGACAAAGCAATAAAGCAAAAGCATTTGAGTAGTGAGGAGACACTGCGTAAGTTAAAGACACAAAGAAGAAGAATTAATCACAACAATAACAAATCTTAAGGGTGGGTAGCTGTCTGCCATGTTTCATGAAATATCTCTATTATCTGTATCTAAAGACTACAGTTAATACTAATGCAGTCATTTCACATTTAATAAAAGTTAAATAGCCTTGGTGCCAACAACCCAAGATCTGTACAAACAGGATCACATACACTTTAAGCAGTGAACAAGTTGAGATGATACTAAAGATCCAAGTTTTGCAAAGCTGCTAATGGCATTACAACAATTAGTCAACTTTGGGTTTTAATGTTTAAGTTAAACCTGAATCTGCTGACTTTTCTCACGTGAGCAGAAAGCTTTAAGAGCTTTATGCTGATATTTAATACTAAATCTAAATAACCCAAGAATGTTTCAAAAATGGCAATGCATGTTAATTTAAGTAAACACTGTATAATATATCAGCATGGGATTCTGCACTGGTCTTGCTCCTAAAATAATAAAATCAACGAATACTGATAGAAGGTATGTTTAGAAAAAATAGTATTACAATGTTAGAATATTAGACTATCACAAACTATTTCCAAAACACTCCTCTCTCCTTCAGTTAACTATCAAAATAATGGATATGAATGCATTGAATGAGGTCTGCGTCAAAAGGAGTAAGGAATATTCAATAACAATACAGAAAAAGAAAATCCTGAAGTGTTGGTAGACTGCCCCCAAGTTAAAACCCTTCAGCAGCCAGATTGAGTCCCAGAGCAGGATTTAATCAACATAAAATATACTCTACAGAAGATATCCATCTACATAACCATCACTGAAAAATAAGATTAGGTTTAACCAGCTTCTTGCAGAACATACCCACGCTTCCCATAAGGGAGCCACAGGCTGGCGTTGTGAAGGCTGCTTTCAGGCAAAGCAAGAAATTTGTTTTTAAATCTGTAACACATATAGTACTATTGCTCAGGAAGGAAAGGGCTCATACACACAGGGCCTCTGCACACAAGTAATTATGCACACAAAAATGCCTGTTAACTTTTTCTAAAACAGTTGATTTGCATCTCATCTGCCTGTAAAATCTCTAATCTAGATTCAGAGAATATTCAGCTCTCTTCGGTAAAAGGAAATGCATCTCCCCTGTCTAGACATCCAATTTAAAATGACAGCAACACTTTTTCAATTTCAATTAAAGAACACATATGCCAAACTTCTTTTATCTAACATTTTTGAAACTCTTACAGTAGTTTTATTCATTAAACTAAACCTGTAAATACAAACCAACTATTTATTTCCCCCTCAACTGCAACATTATAGTAAGTTTAATGACCTGTTTCATGTAAAAATGTCACATAATCCTATATTGTAGGCTTTTGCTGTTCATGGTTACATAAATATTTATCCTGATTAATTTACTGTGTGTTGCTAACTTTTTTGTACACATTACTTAAAATTATTACTTTTGTTCCAGAACTGAGATTTTCCTAGAACCCGTTTGATGGAAAGTCATAATTTTTACAAAGAGCATTTCAAACTGGACAATTCTCTGCAATGCTACTCGCGTACAACAGTAGTTCTGGACTTTAACCCTCTGCTAGCAATGGTATGGGGTTCCTCAAGGCTGAAGTGTTAATACCAGCATGCATTTGCACTTAGGTTGAGAAATAGGAACACTCAGCTCTGAAGGGTTAAATACAGAAAGAAGTAGGCATTGCAAAGGAACTACGTGAAAACCAGCAATTCATACAGCAATTTGTATGGCTGTGCTTTTAACCATGACTTTGCTGTAGCTGCGGAGGGGAACAAGCAACGTGAGGTTAACAAATAAAAGCTATTGACCTTATCAGAAGAATTTAGATATTTTTTTTTATTTTACAGAAAGGAACAAAACAGGAAACCTAGTCTGAAACTATCCTGAACTATACATTCCCATGACAATGAAAATCTAGTTGATAATGGAATTCACTAAGTTAAGCAATTGGATCAAGATTATGATCAAAACACTAAACTCAGGGGAGCAGGGGGAAGCAACACATGTTTGTGCATTTAGTGGTTTTTTTGTTTTTATTTGGGGTGGGGGTGGGTGTTTTTTTTTTAAAAGCACAGAAATACAAATGTGACATACCAGCACTGTTTCTTCACATGTATGATTCAGAAAAGTAACATTAATAATTGAACCAAAGTAATATACTGATTTCTCCATCAACTGCAAGATAATCCAACAGTGCTAGATTGTGACATGACCATAGATAAACTTTCAGAGAAAATTTTCTTTATTATTGCAGCTTTGAGCAGCACCTTTAAGTTTTTAGCATTGCACTGTTATTTTTCATTTTAACATACCTACTGAATTGATGTGAAGTTCAAGGAAAAAATTACTTTCAATTTCTACTTTCCAGGTGTAATTTGAGAGAAGCCAGTAAACATAGCATACATTTACTTTCAACTGAAGCATGTTAACACTGAAAAGTAGTTTTATTCTATGGTAAGGAATACAGGAATCTAGAAACACGTTTTCCTTTTAGCAGATTATCCAAATATAAAACTGATGTGTAAGTGCTCAGCAAGGGTGCTGTGGTATAGTCCCAAGTCAGTGCATTAAAGACCAACTCATTGAGCACATCTATTACGACAGTTCTGTCTTATAAAAGTGTTTTGCCAAAAAATCTGATAAAACAAAGCTCAAATTGGAGACAAACTATTTTATAAAATATTAGCAGTAGGATACATTTTAGCAAAGTGAAATCTGCCCACAAGGGACCTGTCAAATATGTAATTACTTTAAAAGCGTCTTAACTGTTTCTAAAACTATGGCATTTAAACTAGCCATTTTATTAAGACCATGCTTGCTTTCAGCATTATGTAGTTATCTGTTACACTGCTAGAGTACTAAAACAGTATGTTTACCAGATGAGTATTTTCAAGATGCAGCACAACTAACATGCTAACAGCTCCCAGACTGTTAAAAATGGCAATTTAGGAAGGTCTTTGTGGCAAGAATGAAAAATACCACTCAAAGACTAATGTAATTCTCACCACAGATATGGATCTTATTGGCAGAATTGGATAAGGTCTAAGGTATTCTTTGCTGCTAGAAATACAGGCAATAAATCAGTTAAAGTGAGAGGAGAGGAAAAAAAAAAAAAAAAAAACACGAAAAACCTGCACAACCGTCACCCTTCCCAACAGAGAATGCATGTTACAATTATTCTTTTATCCCCTTCCTTGCGAGAGTTTATATTCTCACTCATGTACCAAATATTATTCAAAAGTGCTTGTAACATGGCCATTTTGGGAGTCTAACTTCAGAATTGTCTAACAAAAAAAAACCCCAAAACAAAATGGTTTAGAAAATTCAGTTAAAAGGGCTGTCCAGCCTCTTCCTATATTTAATCAGAGCCATATAAGGCAAGAATACTGGGCAGTTACATTTATTGGCAGAGAGAACTCCATAGGAAAAAAGTTCTCTTAGTTGAAGCTGTCCATAGCTTCCAGCCTTGAGATAGTAATTTAGTTTAAGTGGTTATTGTATTCAGGCAGAAAAAACTCTGATATTTTAAAAACGGTATAAGTGATCTCCCGCTTCTGTGAAAAAGTACCATTTATCATGGTGTCTCTCTAAAACTACCGGGATTACTATTTGGCATAGAAACAGCTCTACTCTTGAGGTAGTTAGGGGTTTTCTGACAAAGCAGAGGGGTTTTACAAGGAAAACTCCAGCTAAATCAAACTTTTCATGGGAGCATAATAGAGAGAACTTTCATGGGGAAAAATATCGTGGTTTTGCTGAGCACATGGCTTTTTGTTTTGGGTGTCCACCCACTCCCCGCCCCGCCCCCATCTTTGGGGTAGCATTCCATAAAGAGCAACATCCCTAGTCTGACAGGAAACACTGTCTACCAAATCAAAGCAGTCTTCAATCTAGATCTGAACCTTACTAGGTGACAACCAAAGCCACAGGTTATCTGCTATTCTGGAGCAAGCATCACAGCTTCTACACAAGAGTTGGAATTACTGAAGTATACATATATGATCTGAACTAAGAATACAAACTATCACCCATAACAGCTCAGGTGGGTACCAAGATTATTTTTCCCTGTCTCAGAATATATGAATAACCTAAGTTTAATTCACTCCTAAAGAAGCTTAATAATTAATGACTCTCTCCAAGAAATTTTCCCTTGAAGGACTAAGTTTCAAAGCTATACAACCCACTATGGCTATATCAACATATTTGTACATGGCCTTTACAGACAAGCACTAAACAATATTTCTTTAATCGGAGCAACTAGTACAAGAAAAATAACTTGGATGATTATGTGAAAAATTGTTTCAGAGATGCTTTGGTCAGAGATGATCAAATTGCAAGTTTCACTGAGCAAAGTAAATGGCTAGCTGTATCTTAAAATTTTAGATGCCTGCAAGGAAAAAAAAAGAGAGAGAGAGAACTAATTGTTACCAAGTCGATTACCTGACCTTAAACTGGGTTGCCCCCACTTCAGCAGCCAGAAGCCCCCAAATTCCAGTTTGCAAACTCCATACAAGCTATATCACAACACAAGCAAAAACATTTCAGCATAAATATAGAGCTGATGCTACCATCCACATCATTCTTCGTGGTTTAGTCAAGTTTGATTCATGGTTACTCTCCAGTTTTGCCCGAGTCCTAGTGTATATATAATCATAGACTAATAAGACACTACAAGAGATGTTTCTGTGATTTACAGTGGACATTTCTTAGATGAACTTTCTCAGATGAACAGTGATAGCATTTAAAGGCTAAATAGAGCAACTAGCTTCAAGCATGTCTAGGACCTTGTCTTTTTAGACTACCAGCTAGATACCTCTACCACAAAAGTATTCTTATTGCGGTGCTGCGTCTCTGTAATATATAATTATATATTCCTTCTGTATAGATCTTCTGTAATACATAATTATAAATTTCTTCTGTACAGATCTGTGAGCAAATTGACCCTGCAGACTGTGCAGGCTGCAAAATCCCATCCTTCCTGATGACACTCAGCCAACTCAATCTACTTGAAGCCTCAACATTCCCTGCTGTAGCAGCCTCCACATTCCCATAGTTCACTGGAATTTCTCAGGCATATAGGAAGAGGCATATCAAAATTCATGTGCTGCCAAATCAAGAAACAGGTGCTGGGTATACATTTTAAACATAACAGGAACAGTATGGACAGCAATCTTAAAGATCTTCATATCCACCATTGAGCTCAAATTCAAAAGCTAAGGTTTTTATTTAAAGGCCTGTAAATGTAAACATATGGAAGGTGACTGCAACAGTGCTAAGGATTAAGGTCTTTAAAAAAATTGTCCCATACAAGAAAATAAAAAAAGCTTTTTTTTTTAATCACACCAGGTTTGCCTTCTCAGCAGAGAATATTTGACTGTGATGAATTTATCCTAAGTGTTTTCATTCAAAGACCACAAAACTTTTGAAACACTTGAAAGAGAAAACACCACTTTTTCTGCTTTAACTTCAGACTACCTGTTACCTCAGAAACTGCTAAATGCTCGGTTACCAAGAAGAAATAGCTCCTAACAAGTCAGTAACTGTTTAGAGCTAAAGAGATCTCTCACCTTTGCAGGTGTTTGGGGCAGGGAGTGTACTCCCCCATAGAGGAGGGGAATAAATTTATTAGTTCAGCAGGATGAACTTGAAGATGCTCAGGATGCCTAATTTTTCCTGGATTGAGGGAGTAAAAGAGAAAGGTGAAACTTCTCTGACAGATCTTTACTAAAATAGCTTCACATTATCTGTACTTTAACTGTGACAAAGTTCCAGAGTCCAGTGTATTATTACATATATGCATGAATCAAACTGATAAAGCATAGTGGCACAATACCCAAAATAAAGAAGCAATGTGGATAAATCTACAGAACAGTTCATGCTGATCACTGCTGTTAGCAGTTCTGATGCTCGGAGGACTCACACCCACTAGTAAGGGACAGAGTTTTTTTCCATAATTCCCCTCCATACACACACAGGCAAGAGAAGAGACAAAAAACACAAGACAAATATTGGACTTCTAATGCTCTAGGATTTCCGAAGGTGGCCTCCATCCCCCATCAATTTTTCTCCTTAACTGGAGTCTTTCAACATCTGTGAAACTGAAAATAGTACCCTCACTATGTCCTCAATTCAGTATGAAGTGTTTCCAAGTTGAAAATGGACCTCTGGGATAAAGTAAAATGAAAAAAGATGTGGGAATCTGAATAATGCCACGTCACTCAATATCTCATCCCATTATGGTGAAAAACACACAACTTATTAAAAACCTTAAGGGACAAACATAAAAGAAATTGTGCTTACAAAAAATTGTAAGAAAATGTAAGACTGTAGAAGCCTATCTCATATTTCATTCTGCAAGTTTGCTTTCCTTTTAACACACACAAGTGAGCCTTACTGTGAAACTACCATCTGCTTTTCAAAACTCTTTATCCTTCAATGCTGTATTTTATAAAATGCTGTCATAACTCCCTTCAAGACCTGATTTCAACACAAGAGTGATATTATTTGAATAAAACCAAAACTTACATAGTTAAACTTATGCAACGAGGTTCAAGTTTTTATATTGTATGACTAGTCAAAGCAGTAATCAAGATATCAGCCGAATTCTTAAATTATAGGATCCAATTTAAATCAGAAAAAAATTTAAAGTTACATGATTTGAGTCAGTTTTTAAGTATTACCTATACTAGTTCATTAGGATCCTGTCCCATGCTTTGCCTAATTAAGAGCTTGCAATTTATAATTCCACAAGACTTCTAGATTAAATAAATTTATCAGCTACAGTCTGTGTTGTCTTGCCCTATCCAAATCATATCAATTGAGAGGAAAAATAATGGAAACCAATCAGACAACAGTAGCCAGCATAGCAGGACATTCATTCCTGGTTAAGGCTGGAAAAATAACAGTTAATAGTAGCAAGGCAATGAACACAGACTGTTCATCTGATATTTGATCGTACTGTACAAATCCACCATGTTATATTCTTGAGTTGTTATAAGAAATAATTTGCACCTAGAAGTTAACTAAAAGTTCCTCTATGAACACCTGCCTGTATCTTCCCATCTCTTCTGTTTCTGTACAGAAGTTTTGACTGAAATCATACTCCTTGTGCCATACTAGCATCTACTTGTTTAAGTAGTTCATGGTTCTGCTAACTCCTCATAACAGAAAATAAGTCCACACAGCTAGCACTTCCAGACAACACAAGACTAAATGTCTTTTTAAAGTTGGAGCCATCTAGCTATAATTTACAAGTCTTTATAATACACCCAACAAATTACATGCATGCTGCTATTTTATTACCATTTTGTACTTTATCTTACTAAAACTATTCAAAAGTCTTACTGTCAAAGCAAATGACAAGAGAGAAGGACAAAGTCCTCAAATCCCTCTTTCCAATATCTAGATTAAGGGCTGTGAGTTGGTTTGATGAATGATTGTGACCCAAATCAAATCTTGGAAAAGGTTCTCTGTCATGCAAAGCAAGAAACCTCACTGCAGGAAACAAATTGACTATCACTCTCTTGTCACAACTTTTATACAACTATATTTTTCTCTGTATTTATCAGTATTCCCTTGTTCTGTTACACCAATCTTTTATTATGAGGAAGGCAATACATTCAAGTAAAACTGGAAGGTCTTTTTTTTTTTTTAAATGGGTCTAGTGTTCCTTTCAGACAAGAGAACAGTTTTCAGAAGTACTTTTGTTTCTAAACCAAGTTATTTACAAAAGTTACACCTTTGCAAGTCTTAAAACTCCAGCTTCTTATTGAGACTGTAAGAGTCAAACTTGAAATTAGTTTTTATGAACTTTTTTTAAATGCTTTCTAGCACTGATGACATTTCAGTTTTCCATATCAAGTTTCTCTGCTTTTATCAAAATTGCAAGATTAAGAAAACTATTACAATTTTCAGATCATTTGATTAAATGATCATCTGTAATTCAGCTGGTTTTTTCCCCAGGAGAATGAAGTTGTTAATATTTCAGTAGCCCTGCTATTATATTTCTGATGATTTCATAACTAGTAAACAGATCTGTGACCTGGGGGTGTTGTACATACCCAGTCTTAGTAGTCTAATGTCTTAGCTGAGATACTTCCTTAAATCAAAGTATTTTTTATTAAATAAAAGTCTTCTAAAAAAGCAAAAAGAAGCTACGTATACTTTTTTCAAGATGTGCACATTTATACTAAAACTTTTACCCTAAAATATCTACTATCATTATAACTATTTAATTATAATGACTTAACCTCTCTCCTCTTTTCTGAGGACAGTGTAACCCAGCCCCCTGGACCTACAGCCTTCCTCCTGTAAGGTTGAACAGGTGGTCAAACCCCTAATTCTGTTTCCCTTTGCTGCATATTTGGAAACCATTAAAGTAAGCTGTAAACAAGACTATCATTAAGAGTACAAGACATCTGCCATTAAAAAAAAAAAGCCTTATCTTGACTTACAGAAAAGCTAGCTAAGCTTGAAGAGCTCATGGTGACATTTTATACACTAAGTTTTGTTTGCCATTATTATTTGAGGGAAGGCATAGGAATTTACTATTTCCTAGGAAAATAGGGGAGGGGAAGATGTTGTTTAGTGTCTGTAGAGATATTCTTAACAGCTCTGGTGTGAGGATCCAGCTTCAAAGATGAATCTGCTTGAATAACTGATTTGCTTGAATTCCTGCAGGCTGCAGGACACCCTCCACCTCTCATTAGAGTGCAAGCTGTGGACAGCAGGAATACAAAGCGCAAAGTCTGGTGAAGGTAGATTAACTGACCTGTACAGCAGAGGGTAAAACTAACCATTTACTGCCTTAATTCCTCCCCCTCAAATGCACATGCCTTATACCTAATTAAAGAAAAAAAATCAATTTTTCTGAAGAATAAAACACCCATGTTCTAGATTTCACATTTTATCCAAGGCAGACATATTTCTAGTTTTAAGCTGGATTTTAATACGATTTAAACCATATACCAAAGTGTTTCTATACAATTAAAGCCTTTAAAAATTAATTGCACTACCACAGACTAAAGTTTGCAAAAATTAAAGCAATACACAATTGCTACATATTTGAAAGACTAAGAAAGCCCTGAACTGGAGGAAGCTGCTGGCTAGACACCTAAGATGTCTTTACTGAAATCTCCCACAACAGCAACTTCTTTGGCAGATGGACAGAGAATATTTTCTTCACTTGAATTTGTTCAACTTGTTAAATTGAATAACAAGTTCTTTCAAAGCCAAGAGCAACTTTAAATAGAAAATCCGGAAGAAAAACAAGCTTTCCAATCTATAAAACATGACTAAAGAGATCTTCTTTCACTTAATGGCAGGAAGATTTCCACCCTGAACACCTTTAAAAGGACCAGAGAAGGAAGCAAGCCACAGAAGAAGCCCCTGCCCATTGCACTTAAAACCACTGGTGATTGCTTGATAGATGGTACCTTTCCTTTCTGTTGTTTTTGGTTGTAGCTCAGCTCCTGAGCTGGAAATCGTATCTTCACTCCTCTCTCCCAGGAGAGTTAAAACTGCTCTAAGTAAAAGGGTTGCCAACTGTTAGCGCTTCATTCATTTTAACGGAGTCCAGGTTGGCCCCAGCCACAGGAAAATATTATCGTGCAGTAAACAAGCAAAGGACTATTAATTCATAATACTAAAAAGAATAAAACCTAGTCTATATATTAACATTGTTGTTCAAAAACAGTAACATATTCTCCTGGTTAAGAAAAGTAATACCGAAGGTAGTCTATAACCCATATTTAATCACCAGCAGGTTTCATGGTATGCAGGCTTTGAAAATTAACTCATTTTCTAAAGGACAGAAGAGTACAAAAAATACCAACAAAAGCCAACAAGATTAAGTATCCAACTTAAAAATCAAGGCCCCTAACTGCATGATTGAAACTGTGATTCAGGTCAATATACAGCCCAGTTTTTAAGGAACAGATATTCCAGTTTACCTCCCAAATACCCACCATATGGACAAGGAGAAAGCAAGGTACAGACAGCACATAAGGACCTGTTGGCATTTATATTTGGAAGAAAGCATGTTCATAAACAGAGCCACTTTTGCCCATAACAGGGCCCCTAGTTCACTACAACTATAAATTGTTCTCACATGGAGAAGCTTTGAATGAAACATTTAGATCACTCAGGAACAATTCCAGTTCTAATGGATTTCAAAGTAGTACTCAAAGAAAAATTAAACACTTTCTGCATGATGAGCTACATAGCACCCAATATAAGAAAAAACTACAGTCAATTCATATTAATGCTATATTGTGGGAAAGTATTCAAATGAAGGAAACCTTCAACACTTTCTGAAAAGCCACAGATTTTATCTTTAAAGTTAAAATAAACATAGGTTTGCCCATCCATGAATTAGTGTTTAAATGATTCCTATAAACTGTGGCAAATAAATTAATGTCACAAAGCCGCAGCAAACGTACTTTCCTTGTTACTGCATTTTGATTATACTGCAGATCACCTTTTTAAAACTGCACCAGTATCACCAAAACCAAGCCCAAACAACTAATAAGCCACTCATCTGACACACACATCTTCAGTGCATAAAAAAGGATGAGAGCTCACCTATCTCATAATACAACTGCAAAGAGATTTGCAAATACTTTTCTTGTTCCACATTACCCAGGTCTGTTAAGACATTGAGTTAAGGTTGGTCATTTTCTTAATCGCTTGCAAAACTTGCTTAAGAGCCTGGAAAAAAATTGTCAAGAAAATAACCCTAGAAATAGAAAAATAAAAATCCCAGTCTAAAAATGTCAAAACAGCATTCGCACAAGTCTCCCACAGTGGACCTACTGTATTATGTCTGGTGGAATTTGGCATTTTTCTCTAGAGCCAGTCAATAACAGGAACTCGATCATAAATGCCCTGCTTTCCGGCAAGCACGGCAGCCTCAGCTGCGCAGCCTAATGAGCCAGGGGCACACCAGTTTCAATAACAGCTGGCAGAAAAGTCCACCAGAGAAGGTTAAAAGTTTTTTGTTTGTTTTTAATAAAGCCAGAGTTATTTCTTTGTTAAAGCAAAAAAAAAAAACCCTCCTGTTTCTCTCAATATTAACTTACTGAAGACACAGCTCTTCTGCTAAGAGTCCTTGTACTTAAAGCACCACATGTCTGGTGCAAGTTACCACACTAACATGAACATGTTTAACTGATTTCGAAAGTTACTAGCCTTTCAAATTAGAAAGAAACTGAAAACAGCCAGTTTTCCATTAGCCTAAAGACATTACTACTATAAAAAAGGCAACCTCTTCTTAACATTTTATTGTCTAATATTCTTCTTATTCCTTTTTAACTCTTAATTGTGTTTTCACATGGTTCATAAAGCAGATTCATCAGTTTATTGGCTTTTGAAAGGAATCTATAACAATACGTTTTTTCCCTATGAACATTGAGGGAGCACTAATACACAGCTCACTGTTTGTGCACCATATGCGCAAAAATCACTTAAGACCTGAATTAAGAAAGCCTTTATGTGAAGCTCCCTCCCCACAAAAAAAAAGACTTGCTATAAGTCTAAATATTAGAATTAATTCCTACTAAAAGTGAAAAATTGTCACTAATTTTAATATGTACATAAGTTTTGGTATTAAAGACATCATCTTAATTACAATTAAAGCACTGAGGTAATTTCCTGTGAAAAAGCTGTACAAGTTTATTAGTTTAGTGGGGAATTTTCAACCTCAGTCAAACTGAGAATACAGACTTAAAGCAAAGGCATTTTCTGTGGTTAAACCAAGTCTTACTCACATTCAACATACTACAGTCACTTGATTCAACATTATAAATCTACAAGAAGTTTCTGAACAGTATCAAAACTGATTAGACACCTGTACGCACACCTCATTTCATTTAGGGTAGAAATGCCTGTAGCAGTCCAGAGCCCTCAAATATTTGTGTGGCTAAAATCTGCGCTCATTTAAAATAAGATAAGTTTTTGACTGACACCTTTTTGATTATGAGTTCTCTAGTTCACATTTGTCAGCTTGCAGCAATTGCTGAGGGGTTCCAATCCCAGCCTCCATTTGCACACAGTTACAGTGAAATAACCGACGGCCACCACATATGTCAAATTTATCCTAGAAAAGTAAGATTTTATTTTGTTACTAAGCTGACAGCTCAATGCTTCAACTGGAAGTTGGCATCACCTACAAGTATGCCCAGGTCCATACCTCATGCTTAGTTGAGGCCAATCCCTGTGGGCTCCTTCCAACCTCCCACTTTGCATTGGCCCAGCAGCCAATAGAGCAACCCAGCTGCATCCACTTCTGGCAGGGAAAGTTTCAGACAAACTTTTGCAGTGGGCATTAGTCCTATCATAGTGCTCTGGAGCATTGTATCCACAGACCCCAGCAACACCATGGGCTACAACCTCATGTCATCTTCTGACATCTGTTTCCATGCAATGGAGAAAGACCCCGCAGATCACTCCCCCAAACGAGGACTGTCTCCCTGACCAAGGCTCTCCAGGCACCTTAGAGAAAAGTTTGGCAGAGGCTATGATTTCTTTTCCCAGAAAATGGATGAAAGGAGAAAGTGCATGCAGCAAGATGCATTTAATGCTGCCCTCGTTGCTGAGAGGAGGAGAAGAATAAAGGAACAGGCAAGCTGAGGGAGAGACCCTCAGCTGGATTCAATATCCACCTTATTGAGGAAGAAGTCCTTCCTCTCTCCCTTGCTTTCCTTTCCACCCTAGCTGCCGAGTACCAGAAAAGAGGGTCTCCAACTCCTGGAGACAGGTAGAGAAAGGGAATTGCAGTGTCTTTCTATGCTTCTCGCATTTCTTCCCAAAGGGCCCCTGCTCAGCTCCTCATGCACCACTAGCACCAAGTACAGTGGCCCCAGCACCAGCTCCATTCAAAGCACTCCTGCTGCTTCAGGCTCTGCTTCGCACCTGGTTCTTCCACACCTTTTCTCTCTCATTAATGAATAGTGTAGACAGTAGTTAGAGGACTGAATCTGGCCAACACACCACATGAGCAGCAGCCTATTAAGCATAATAAAATTTGCAGATATTTATTTTGCACAGAATATTTTTTCTTTTGATAATTATGTACAAATGGCTTTAAAATATTAATTGAACAGACACTCACTGTTGCTATTTATCAAGCATTTTAAGCATCACTTCCAGATTTAGTTGTATCAAAACTGAAGACTTCTGCAATGCTCCATGTTTATGATATGTAAGAATGAGTGATTTTGCACTCTCAAAGCTCAAAAATATCAAGAGAAGATACTCAGGAACAGTAGCACACATTTATTACACTTGGGAAAAATCCAATATTTCCAACACATTTATGTACAAAACCAAAAAGGTCACTCCTAAGAACCCCAATGCGTAAGATGACAGTCATTGTATTACAGCACAAAGACTGTATTTGGCATAATACACCAACACAGAACAGAAGGAAGGTTATCATTGTAGCACACATTTCAGAGACTCTATATGTGAACTGTGACAAAGTCTGTTTCATTTTTTAAATAGTTCAGAAATATCAGTAAGCCATTGTTTTTTCAGCAATAAAAAAATTGTCACAAGCTGTTACTCAGAAATCAACAAGTCATATGAACAGCCTATCCCAGGCAGCTTTCTGATGGAAAGATGGATGATGCTGCTCCATTTTAAACTTTGGTCAAAACAGATCATTAGATAGCTTCAGTCAGCTGTGGCATATCAAAAAGTTTAAAGGATGTATTTAAACATATCCACTTGATAGAGACATATATGTCTCCACAGTGATAAGCCATATAGAATTTGAGGTTTTTGTTTTTGAAATTAATAACAAGGTGTCCTTATACTGTCAAATTCAAATGGCAACAAAACCCTAACTCACTTCAAGTATAAAACTCCACTCTTTCAACATCAGAATTAGCGTTCTGCAGGCTAATCTCCTCTAAAAGACCAAAATTTCATCTTCCTCACAAGCAGAAAAAGGAAGAAAATACAATTATATTTGTACCTCCATCAGTTTCCAGAACAGTAAGGGTGCCAGCATTTCTCTACGGTCAAGAATTTGACTCTAATTTCATGAAGAAAGTTGCCTGCAATGAAGCTAAGGTTATGAAAAAGACTGGTAATCACACAATCACCTCTTGTGCATTGATGCATATCAGTAGCAACAGCACAGTTCTTCGAATTGAATGTATTTTTCCATGAGGAATCTGGACCACAGGACACACTGCAAGTAAAAACTAGGAAACCTTGCCAGAGCAGCGTGGGAAAACATGCCTGGAATCCTTCTGTATTCCATATATCCCATACAACCCAGTACTTAAAGTTGCTATTTAAGTTAAGCATTACCCCAGTTACTAAGAACAACATGGCTGTTGGTGAGGCAAGTGTGGCAGCACAGCCATAATGACACCTCATGCGATGACACCTCAGGTCAAAAGCAGCAGCAAAACAGACTTTTAAATTGAATAAAAAAAATCATCTCTAGCACCATTCCACATGGGGCAACAAATTTATCTGGCATACTGTAAAAGCACTCAAAAAGGATGAATAAAAACCCATGGACAAGCTTGAGCAGGTCCAGAGGAAGGCCACAAAGATGACCAGGGGGCTGGAGCACCTCCCCTGTGAGGACAGGCTGAGAGAGTTGGGGTTGTTTAGGCTAGAGAAGGCTCTGGGGAAACCTTATAGCAACCTTCCAGTACATAAAGGGGGTAATGGTTTTAAACTGAAAGAGGGTAGATTTAGATTAGATATTAGGAAGAAATCCTTCACTGTGAGCGGCGAGACACTGGAACAGGTTGCCCAGAATTGTGGATGCCCCCTCTCTGGAAGTGTTCAAGGCCAGGCTGGATGAGGCTTTGAGCAACCTGGTCTAGTGAAAGGTGTCTCTGCCCATGGCAGGGGGGTTGGAACTAGATGATCTTTAAGGTCGCTTCCAACCCAAACCATTCTACAATTCTATAATTACTTCTACATAAGTTTTGTAGAAAGAACACTTGTGCTTAAGGACAAGCTGCTTTAAAAGAAAGTGTTGGAATAAAAAAATGGCTGGAATTTTGCTTAACTGTTTTTCCTTACAAAAAGTGTAAGCTTTGAAAGAAAGTGGTAGCTACAGAAGACCTGAGTGAAATGCAGAAAGGTACCCTTCTCCAACAAATAGTCCTCATCTTTGCCACCAAATTCCTAGACTGTGCAAATCATGTGTGAGACATATGGTCATTAATGATGCATTCCTCATTTTCCAAGGGCATTAAGGCAAGATCTTCAGGGCCGTCAACTTGGAGATGTTCTGAACATGCCAAAGCAACAGCTAAAGGAACCTTGCTCCTCATGTACCAAACATCTTTGAAAAGCCCATGAGGAAGCCAGTAACTTCTGGTGAGTGAGGTTCAAAAACCTCAGTGTGGAGCCACGCTTTCACCACAGAGAAGGGCTACCCTCTACTCTCCCTTTCCATCCCACACAAGAAGGCGTGTGGCTACAAGGCAAGTCAGATCAGCTCAACAATCCAGTGAAAACCTTTTCCTCGCCTTGCCTTAGGTCAGTTTGTTGATCTGATTTCTCTCTACAGGCAAAGTCTCTTCTCTCACATCCTGCCTGCAGCAGAAGCCAAATGCCTGGGCAAGCACTGCCTTTTGCTCCCCCACGTACTTTAATGATTTCACTAGCACCACAAAAAGGGTCCTGAATTCTTGCTCCAGTTTCACCGCTCAACCAAACTCAGCTGTACTGCCCCTCACCACAGCTATCCTCTGCCCTCTCTCCCTGACCACCCCCCTCCACTTAGCCAACATCCAGTACCAACCTTCTTGCCCAGTCTCTTGTTCAGCTAGATCCTCAGTGGGGTTTTAATCATCCACTTCAGCAGATGACTTCTACCTCACCTTTATTTCAAAGCTTCCAGTCCCCATTTCTCTTCTACACAATGCTGATCCACTTCTAACAGCCCTCATTTAGATTACAGCACAGTTCTGCCTTATGGTCCAAACTACCTAGAACACCAAAACCAAAATAGATGCTCTCAGATTTCACTCCTGTTTCCCAATCTCATCCTAGCTCACTGAGGAAGAGGAGTCCTGTTAAGCCTCAGCTATGATAGTCTGGAAAATACTTCACAGGCCCACAGGGATGCCGAGTCTGGCAGAATAAAAAGCTGTAAGGACTGGAACACGGTCAGCACAGAGAAAACCTTCTGAGAAGTCAGACAGGCAACACCACAAAGTCCCTATCTGACTCCAAGAACAGACTTTTTCAAGAGTTTATGAATATAGCCCAATCAGACACAAAATCCCTTGTCCCAAAAAAGATCTTGAGACCATGCTCCAAACCACTCACCCCACCCTGAAGTGGTACAAAGATTATGCAGCAGTGTAAAACATCCTCTTCTTTCCTCACACTTTGCTTTCTTTTATAGTTGGCTCATTTGGATTGAAATGTTATGAAACAGACAGCCAACGTAGGAAATTTTAGGATCAACTGTAAAAGCCTGGCAAAAGACATGAAGGCAGCAGAACAGGACAGTCTTACAACAGGAAGTTTCTGCAAATCTAGGAAACAGTGCTACCAAACTCACCCATCAGGGTAGCAGAACCCTACAGATGATCCCCGATGCTCTGCATCAGCACTACATTGTGTCGGCAAATATAACCTGTGTTAACTCACTTGCAGCTTTCTTCCCTGAAGAATCCTTAATTCAAAAGAATTCAGACATCAGCAATTCAAGCTGATTTAGTGAAAAACTAAGAAACAAATACCATACACAATAGCAATAGCTAACTTCAAGCAGTAACTCTTCTTAACAAATATCACAAGCTCCAGCAGTTCCCTCCAAATTTGCCATATTGTAAAGTACCACTACATTTTTTTTTCCCCTCTCCTCGATTGTCATACTTGCAGATAGTTATCTGTAAGCAAAGTCTTCTCACTGAGGCTGGAACAGAAAAATAGCTCAGTTGATGAGGAATCTGAAAGTCCACATGCCAGTGCTGCAAAACTTGAAGAAACTGAACACATAAGAAAACTGAAAATACCCCAGGCATATGTAAGAACATGAGGATTTCATCATACTCTCATTAAAGTTAATTTCCTTCTCAAAAAAAAAAAAAAGAAAAAAGGAATGAAACTAAGTTTTCTCTTTGTCAAGACAACATAGCTAGAATCTTTATAACATGTATTTTCCACAAGAACCAAAGCGAATATACTTTTTGCCAAAAACCAGAAACACATACTTCTACTCTTTATCAGGGTCCAAGATTTTTTAAAAAGGCTGCCACTACGCCAAAGCAATACATACCTTCTTCAACAACCAATTTTGTATCCAGATGAAAAAGATGTATATAAAGTTTTCAGAGGGTAACATTCAGCGAATGACTTGAAATATTCTTTCAAGAAGATAAGAACAATTTTCTGCTTAAACAGAAACCTTGTCACATCCTGAAACCACCCTTGGATGCAACAGTTCCACAGCTCCTCATGCATTGAGGTATGTAAATCTCTGCACATCTGGACAACACTAAATTGTTAATAGAAAAGAACAAAATTGTTGTTGGCTAACTTTGTGGCTTTTTTTCAAGCATGTGAAAAACTCAAGTCTGGGAATAAACTGGCAACTTCTCAAGTCCCAGAGTAGGACACATAGAAATATCATGAATTACTTTGCGCATTACCTGGCGCTACATCACCGCATAGCATGCCAGCTGTGACACAGTGAAACTCTGTTTAGAAAGACGCATACTTCATAACTCCGTATCTGGAGAGAAGACTGCTCATTAAGGAGTTTTTCTCCCTTCCCACTCAAATGGGGATATTGAGGGGCTGACGTCAGCTTTAAAGTTAGCCATCAGTTTCTCTGAAAGCTCAGAAAGGGAGGGGGGAAATGGTGGCAGCTACAGCTGCTCGATGACAGTGATTCTGGCAGCAGTTTTCCTAATGACCAAAACCCAACAGCATAGGAGGTGGGCAGCTAATTGTCATATAGAAAGTAAAGCCCAAAACAGAAAAGACTCAATGGGAGAAGAAATCCAAGGAAAAGGTGGAGAAACCTAATATACTGGAGGGGTACAATTTCTTGCTGCTTACAAATACATCCTTTCACTTGCGATAAAAAGTTCAGGTTTAGGCACAACCAGGTCTGTTCTGCAAGCACAGTCATGCATTCAGAGTGTGTTGGGAAACACACTTAAATTATCGTCTTCAGCCAGAACAAGTGTGCAGCTGCTCTTTAAAAGCCTGCTTTCAAATCAAGGCATGGACAAAGCAAAGACAGTAGCTCTAAGCAAGTGATTTCTTTCAAAGCATCCAGAGGCCTGAAAAACATGAGGACTGTTATGGTCAAGTTTGTATATATTGTATCCTCTCTTATTGAGGAGGAGAGTCTAGGGGTTTTATTGGAAATAAAATAATAACCAAGGAAGTTATCAGTTACTTGATTTCCCCCCTTATTAAAAAAAAAACCTTCACCATCAACATCTCCTTCGTGCAAAGTGCTGATCGTCCAAGCCAAGGCAGCCCAGCCAGCCTTGCTCCAGTGGCTGCAGGCAGCCTTTCTGTCTCCTCCCTCTAGGTGGAGAGCTTTACTGTGCCACTGCTGCACAGCCCCGCACGCAACTGGGGACAAGGGAGAGCGCACCGCTACTGCATCATCAGTCTGTCAGAGAACAAGAGTAGGATCTCCATTAAGTATCTGTGCTGGGCCATGCTGCAGAGAAAAAACAGGATACAAAAATGGAGGGTACTCTCAGCTAGTCTTCACACCAACATGAAATAAAGTTCTACAAAAGGAGAACAGCCATTATGGGACTTCTGGGTCATAAGCCTCCCTTTTTTTTCCCCTGCCAGGGTCAGGAAACAATGCCCCAGTCCTGCTCTAAACAGTGCTCTGCTTTCAGATTTTGGACTTGGACTTTTTTCTTATCCCCAAACCATTTTGCCCTCCCCCTCGTCAGCAACAATTTCTCCTCTTGCTCATATCACCACACAGACAAAGTTTCTTTTCCCGTCACAATGATGGGACAGAAACTTGACAAAAGTTTCCATGCCCATCTCATGCTTCACTGCAGTTGACATCAGTTTCAAATAATGAAGGAGGAAGTATAAAGCTGACTTACTCCTCTTCAAACTCCACTGCCAAGAAGCCTGGGCACCCAACAAGGTCCTCTTGCAGGTGTCCAGAACAACAGCACTCCTTAAAAGTGTTTAAGGAAGAGACCCAAAGCACCTTCTCTCTATATCAAGTCTCATTACTTACTGAAACAGTAAATATTATTCACTACAAAGTTCAGCCACCAATGTTCATACCTTGTCATGAGGAATTCATAGGAAAGTTTAAAAGTGGAAGCCTAAGAAAATCCAAGTACAGCTGAGGTACTGAGAATGATGACCAAATCATGGTAACAAAGCAACCAAGAAACCAAGTCAGAATTTGATTTAATAACCACTGATACAGGACTGATGATGCATAATAACAATATTTACCTTCAAGCAGCTTGTTATCTTTCACCATTAACCATTACTTCAGGAGCATCAGGTTTATTCACAACATACTGCAATGCCTAGACAAAGCAATTAATTTATTTAAACCCATAAGCAAACTTCCTTGAAAGAAATACTTATTCTGCTCATGAACAGCACGCAGTTTCACTCTTGCATGCTTCCACTGAAAGGGGGTCATCCTACTTTCATCCTCCATTCCCACTGCCAGCTATATATTCTTGCAATTTTCCCAGCACTAGTACCTGTGTGGCCATCCAAGGTCAACCACAGCTGTAGACCAACCAAAAAACCCTGAAAGAAGGTTTTCAGCTGGAGCACATTTTAGGAGTTGTCATCTTTTCCTAGCTCTTAATTTAATAGCAATGTCCAGCATTAAACCGATCTTCCATTCCCTGCCCTACACACACTCTTGCATCCTGTCTCTCATCAGCTGAGGATTTTGATTTGGCTGGGCTTGACAGCAGCAATGCTGATAAGAGTCATTGGAACAACTTGAACCAGGAGGCAGCAGAACCAGAAATTTACCTTTACGATTTCTCCTCCTCACTCTCTAGTCCCCCCCACCTCCCCAACATTTCCACTGGATTAGTCAGCCTTTTTCCATGTAATTAATGAACTAAGTGTGGCTAAATGTATTAACAAAGATAGCAATGTTAGGAGTGTTAGTTCTGCAAGGCTGGTCTCCATGCTAATTAAGCCATTCCTCCTACAAAATCTCTTAAAAGCCTAATAACAACTTTCAGCTAAACCCGTATCAAATACCTCATTACCTAAACTGTTTAAAGGTGCAACTATATACACATGCATGCTACAGTATCAATACATCTTTGAAATCCATATTAAAGCATTATCATTTGCAAATAAACCTCACATGCATTTTTCAGATGTCAACAAGCTCAGGTACAGACCAGGGAGAAACAGAAGTATATTGGTACCATACCACGTCTGCTAGCCATGTTTCAACAGCAGTCCCAAAGAGGTTGTAACTGGAGCTGAACAAAGACTTGTTTGCTTTATAGATGCCAGGAGCCACACACAGAAAATTGCTCACTTCTGAAACAAGTTACTCTCAGTTCAATTTCTCCAGAGGTTGAGATAATTATGTCCTGGTGTATTATTGCATTAACCGGCACTACCTGGTAGAGGCAAAGCGCCAGTCCTCAGCTGCTTTAAAACGGGGCTCAATGATAACAGTACGAGAGAACAAGTTTTACAGTTCACTCCATGGAAGGTATTTCTCCAAGCTGTCCGAGGAGTGACTGTAGCCACCTAAGCTGTTCCAGATTCACGTTCTGTACACAGTCACTCCTTTGTCCTCCTAACCCCACCATGTACACCAGACCCAAGGGGGAACAACAGAAAGCCCTGCAAGGGGAACTCTGCCTTCCATCATCTGCTCTGCTAAAAGCATGAGACATCCATGTATACACTCAGCAACAGCTGAGGAAAGCCTTTACTACCGTATTCAGTTTTGCTTGCCAGTGTCTGAAACAGAAGCATACAGGCTTTTCTTCACAGTTTTGCTACACCTGGTATTCCCTCAAAGAGGGGAACGCTGCAGCTACACCTCCTATGCTGTCCTGCCAGCCAAGCAGCAATGGCAGACCAGTAAAACAGAGAGGTCAGTATTTTTTCCCAGTAGACTGACAATGGAAACATCAGATGGAGTGAGGCTGCCCACTATCACAGGCAAGCCAGTTTCTCTTTCTGCTTTTCCTCCTAACACAACACTGCACTTGAAGAATTAAAAGTAATGAACATTTTCAACATATGGATTTTTATGACCAAAAACCTCAAAAGGAAAAAGAGTCAGAAGGTCTCTCTGCAAAAATTAATCCTGGAATTAATGTGATTCATTTGAAAACTTACCAAGTGTTGTCTTATAAGAGTTATTATACATGAACACCTGTAAGGAGCCAGCTATTAATAGTACCAATGAAACTGTTGGTACAAAAACAAAGAAGTGCTACTTGTGGCACTGTGATTAAGGCTGTGTCAGCAGTTTGATTTTCATGACTTTAACACCCAGCTGTAAAAACGGCCTTTAGCAGAAGCAAGCATATTGTGCCTGTATCCATAGGGAGCCTGGTTTCTGTTTTCACTGGGTAAAATGTAAGAGTCAACTATATTTTAATACATAATCTCCAAATAGTTAATATCCAGAATTTGCAAGTCGGTTTTGGACATGATGATTGCCAAATAGGACTACACCTCAAAAGACAGTTTGGTAAATGCTGCAAGACAGAAACTTGGTAAAGCAGAAGAAACTGAGAAATAGAGTGTGCGATTTTCTATTTTGGCATATGTTCTTCAAGAATTAGAGGTATACCAAAGAAACTGTGTCTTAATACACAGTTCACAGCTATAGATCTTTGTAACTTGGCCACTATTTGCTTAAACACAGAACGGCATTAACAGATTTATATGTTTGAAAATGCACCATTTAAAATTCTTCAAGCAAGGAAATCTGTAACCAAATAATAAGCAGTGAGTGATTAGCCCTGTGCATGCACAAAATTAAAAGCTCCACTTATGCTGACACGGGACCCATGTCTGTCCCAAACATGAAAAATGCAGCATTTCAATAAAACGTGTTAAGGATATACTACTGAAGAGGCCCTGCAATAAAAGAACATCATCTTTTAAATAAAAAGCAGAGTCAAACCACAAACAGAGTGCAACCAGAATCCAAAAGAAATTCTTGCCAGTGTGTTTTGATGCATCAGGCATACTGCAGTGATTCTGGATTTTATTCTATTTAGCTATCAAGTTTAATTATGACAAACATTACAAAGTAGCTTAGAAGGGTAGCACCCTTGACTGCCTCACTGTGGAAAAGCTGTAACGTCTTAGTTGTTATATTTAGTAAGATAATTTAATTAAATAGTGAATTTCAATAATCTGATTCCCCCCCACACTAATATATAAAAAAGAGCTATGTTTCTTCCACATACATAATGCCAAAGGCAGTACAGTCCTACCGTAAAGAGAGAACCAAGAATATTTTTCCTCCTGGCCTTTCCTACATCTTTTCCCTTTATCCCACATTTAAATGAAGCCTCCTCAGTAAGATAATCAGAGGAACATGTGGAACTACAAAGGTTTGAAGGCAACGCAGCTGACAAATTCTGTAGATTTATAAAGCCTTCCTTCCTCCATCTTTCCCTCCACCCCAAACATGCTAGAGGGAAAGCTGAACACACACAAAATGTTAATCTAAAGGGAAAACCCCCTATCTGGACTGTTAAGAGCAATCTTTTAAGCCTTATTGAGAGTTTGTTTTTGTTTGTTTTTTTTTTTTTTTTAAAAGAAAATTTGAGTTGATAACTAGCCAATGTCATTCCCATAAGTTCAAATTATTTCTTAGGGAAAGCAATTAAAAAACAAAATCATCAAAACCACCCCCACTGAAAGTCAAGAAGTGGTCAGGATCAAACTGGCAACATTATTTCACTCAGCATATTGAATCGCTCACAAGATTTCAGACCTTCATTAGGAATGTGGGCTCGTACTTCCTTCAAAAGAATCTCTCTTTAATTGACTTTTGGCCACCCTTTCCCTTTTCCTACCATCCAGGGCTATAAACTGGCCCCATCTTGTCTTTCAACACACACAGGCCATACAGTAGGTGCTAACATTTGTAAGTAATTATAGGGAGGTTTTCCAAGGGGAACATGGACAGTCGTTAGCTTACACTGAAATGCCACAGTCTCAATGAACCAGAAGACAAAAATACCTGAACTCTCCAGAGAGTTTTGGAAGCAAAACCATTACATTCCTGGCTGGAAGTATGGTTTAACATCAAAGTCACAGTACACACGTGAGAGACAGCAATGTAAGGCACATCAAGGCCAAGCAAGGTGGAAACCAAACCTGCCAGTCAGTCTCTCAAACAGAAAGCCTAGAGGGTCAGGGATGGAGAAGACAGCAGAGACAATGGAGCTGCAGTGGGGTGCAGAGGGTGCTCAGGAGGCAGGTAGTGATTTGGAAGTATCATTCCTCTTCAGATCAGCTCCAAAGGAGCAGTCTCACAGGATCAGTACCTGTAAAAGCACCCAGTCCCCATTTCTTTAATTGCATATACACGCATTTACTGCACAATATGCTCTTCTTACTACAAGAAATGACACAAGTAATCAAATTCTGTCACCTTTCCTTATCCTATAGAGTGCTTCAGGTAAAATAAGTGCTTCTTCATTGCAAGATGAGTTGCCAACTCAGGACAACACAATCATAAGCCCCATCAGGCAGCCACCCTAAGCACCCTTCACAGTCAGTGGAGCAGATATGCATATAGCCAATACAATTCACAGCGCCAGTCGTCTTATCCCAAGGCAGGCACCTGCATTTGCTCAAATAAGCCTGGGCTCTCAATCAGATAGAGGGTTCTCACGCACCAGAACAACTGCCTAGACAGCTTGCTCAGGTGTAGAAACAGTTTAAGCAAGAAGGTTCGCACCCGAGATGACAGAATCCATCACCAGTAACATGGGCTCTTACAAAGGAAATGAAATGGCTTCAATTCATTAGTGAAAGTTCACCATCACATTTTGAAGTCACACCAAGTAAGTCCAAGAGAAACTCAACCTACTTAATCAGTGTCAAGAGTAAGCTGTATGTCTGCCACTGCAAGTACTAGTTACAACATTAACTGATAGGGAAGTTGTATATTTCAAATGCATGTGTGCACTCATTTCCTGCTTTACACACCTTCATATTAACTAAAAGTAACTTAAACCATCATTTTACAGTTCATTCAATTTATCAAAATCAAAACTACAGCATTATTGCTTAGGGAAATACAGTAGTCTTAAGGTTCTGTTTGTTTCCAATGTGCCAAGTCTGTGTTACACTTCCCTTTAATCGATCCAGACAGACAGATGTGAGATCCTGGGATATGATTAAAACTGACAGAGTTCATGTGTGACAGAGCTGAATTGCACTGTAAAAGGAATTAGCAGTTAGTATTTCCCCATCTGAGTTACTTTCCAATTTTAAGAAAGTCCGATCTCTCGTGCTGTTTAAACAAGAAAAGCAACAGGCAATGTAATGATTTGAAATTACACCTACATTTCACAAATCAAAAATTGCAGCATAATAATGCATTTCCACAAAGGTGTTTTTTATAACATGACTAAATAGTGATCCAGCATAACTGCAAGAGTATGGAAGTACAAAGGTATTACCAACAGAAATACAGCAAGTATCATTTTGGAGACACAGACAGTATTAAGACTCCTATTTCATTCTTGAATAATGAAGAACTCCCAAATTAGCGAAAAAATCCTCTTCTCATTTTAAAATGCAGGAAAAGGACTGAAACAGCTGCACTATATATTCAACTATAAGGGCTGCAATAAGAGCATAGGAACATTTAATGCGTATCAGGTGACCTTCAGAATTTTAAGAAATCAAACACACAAAGCAAAACCACACAGTTACAAGTTTTCAGTCTCAGATCAGCTGCGAGTATGACTATTACCCTAAAACAGGCTGGCAAGGGCACAAACTGAAGTTTAACTCTTAGTCTTTATGATTTCCTTGCCTTCACATCTTCAAGAGTAACTCTCCAACTTTATTTCACCTTCAGAAATAAAACGATGTATGCTACTGAGCCTGCAGACCTACAACCACAGAGGCCCTGCTGCTGTTCAAAGGCCAGCCAGATTCTGAAACGGCTTCCAGCATCACTGCAGACACTGAGGGCAAAAAAACGCATCAACTTGTAAGCAAAGAGGCTGTGAAGTTCTGCTGGTACAGACTAGGTTTGGGCTTCAGCAGAGCAACACTTGACCAGTAACAGCCAAATCAGCACCAGCAAAGAAGCTTCTGGGCTGTGTCTTCTTAAGTATTCCCATGGATCACAGATACCTCACAAAACCACCTAAAAGACAGAAGAATATAACATTCTGCATGCAGGTCTGAAGAGCTCTGCATCCCTTTTATACTGTACATCTTGCAGGATTTTAATAGTATTTTAATTTCAGAAGCAAACAGCATGCTAAATTTCAGCAGGAATATGTTGACAGACTACTACTGTGTGATCATGGGAAAGGTTTCACTGACATCAAAACCACAATTATTTAGTGGTATGAAATGCAGAAAGTGTAGCCAGAAATTTCAGCTTTTCAAAAACAAACCTGCTCCACAGTAATGTTTATGCTTTTAGAGAGCAATATCAGTGCTTAAGGAGGCAAGGACACCAACCAGCAGCCAAAGATAAAGTGGCTGTTCCTTATCTTTCTAAAAGAAATCGCAATGAAGAGGAAGCTATGGATCACCACCAGTATCACTGATGAAGCCAGCCATTATTAATGCATCTGAAGAGATCCTGCATGCATGAACCAAATGTTAGGAAAAAAGCAAACAAAATAACCACACCCCATGACAGCATGCCTGCAATTTGACAAGTAGCAGACTAAACTGTCAGATGATGTTTCCCATTTCCAGAATAGCAGCCACAGAAGTACATAGGTAGGGACTACAGTAGCAGTCAGAAGAGACTGCAGTATATCAAACTAGAAGCATAAAAATCAGAAGCGGGGTATCTACAGGAGCAGTCAGGAGTATTCCCTGCCTGACTTCAGGTTTTATTTCCTTCTAGCCATATATACCATTCCACATGCCTTGGGAAAGGCTTATTTCCATTCATAAGATGCTAAATATGTTCAAGCTACTTCTGGCATGGGTTCAGACGTTGTAGGATACAAATAAGGGAACTGTCTACTCTTTTCAAGTTGCTACGTGTTTTCTGATTGTTTTGGATGGCACAGTTTGGGTGGTTTAAGGCTTCCATTGCAGTATGGTGACATGCTACCTCAAAGTGCCTATGAATACACAAGAACAGTTACAGTAGACCTGACAGCATATCTATTACCACATACTTCAGCACTATCCTGGAAGGTGGAGCTTTATAGAGGTTTGTATGTGATACTCAAGACATTCAAAGAATGTCATCTCCTCAGGAACTTGGAAGTGGAAAAAAGCCAAGAGGCACATATTCAATAGCTAGGCAGGTGTCAGATATGCAGCAGAGACAACATTATCTTCTCATTACAGCAAAAGCACTCAACTAGACATTTAACATGACAAATTTTTTTCTTTCTGCATTAGACTTCACCACAGGCTGTAGGAATTGTCCTTTGAGAAGAACTTCCTAGCAGCAATAAATGGGTCAAATGACAGCTAAAGCAAAGCCCTGCAGAAATCTTTTAAGAATTTGACTGTATTTTACCATATTTAATAGTTACTCAGATTTTTCCAAAGCAAGCCTATTTTCTTCCTGTTATTTCAAAGGTGTTCAGGCACAGAAAATACAGCACAAGCTAGTTTCTCTACTTGGAAACTCTGCAAAAAGGCAAGATCTGTGGCATCCCACACCCAAGGCAAGTACATTTTTGTGGCTGACATACCTGTTGGATCACTGTACTTAGCTGGGCATCATTACAAAGGTGTTGTGATATTGTCAACTTTAACTGACCAATTTAACTGCACGATGCAAGCTGTACCATTATTCAATGCAATAGAGTTGTCTCAGTGTACAGTATCAAATGCTCTTCAATGGTACTTACCACTGAACTAACTGGAACCAGATCATAAAAGTCAATGGACATGTCCTTAGACTTAATTTGCTTACTTTCAGATGACATTTCTGAGTTAAAGCAAAATTCATGCTTCCCATTTAAAAAAGAGACTTTAACAAGAAATAGTCATGAAGAAGGAAGCCTGCCTTAGGTATACTACTTTGTGTGTATTTGTGAATAACTGAAAAAAAAATAGTTGTAACATTTACATTGCACATGAGGAAGTTCAATTGCTTAATGACACATGTAAAAAGCACAGGTGACAACAGATAAGCTAGTTTACATCAACTTGTTTGGCAGGCTTTACAAAACCTTCATTATGGATTTAGATTGTGAAGTCTAGGCACGCCCTAGAAATGGAACAAGTTATAGGGACTTTCCAGTAATAGAGAAGACTGGAGAGGATTCTGCTCTTTCACCTCACCTCCTATAGCTTTGCTTAATTGAAAATTTTGGATATGTATATGAACTGGGGGATTCAGTTATATGACCCAAAGGAATTCCTTAGCTGAGATCCTGAAAAAACAATCAGTGAATTTATATGAAAGAAGCAGGAGGTGACAAAAATATTAAGAAAAATCTTTTATTTTGCTCATTTGGCTAAAAAGCAACCCAAGTAGCAAGAAGAGATTTAGACCAAGAGAGAACATGCACCTGTGAGAGGAAATTAGACATCTACCACACCGCTGACTTGCTCTTGTATTGTTGTTCACCTAGTGCTTCAAGGAAACCATGTTTTCCAAAATAAGACTGAGTTGTGCTGCAACAGTGTAGGAGGAGAAGCAGAGCCGACAAGTTTGTAAGAACAGACACTTAATCAGGACTCTACTCCAGACCCAAAAGTCTGAAGAAGCTGGGATAAAGTAGCTAGAAATTGTCAAGAAAGAGAAAGTACTTCCTGCCTCACAGACTAAATGAAAGCATAGGTAAATGCAAAGAAACTCAGCCTCAGTACTCCTCAGAGAAATAAGGTGTGGGCAACAGGAAGCACCACTAGGATGAATACCAGTATCACAACTGCACTGAAAAATCTTTTATTCAGCTTCCTTGTATTACAAGAATCAGAGTGGTAACCTTTGATGTGTTCTTCACGCAGGCCATCACCAGGTTTAAGCACTCAGTTTTCCTTGTCCTTCTGCATAGCTATCTATTTTCTAAGAAACTGACTCCCTTGTGCAGAAAGCTCAACAGCCAAAAGGATCTGAAAGAGAATCAGAGGAGAAGAGACCAAAACTTAGTGGGAGAGGATGAAGTCACAAGAAAAAGGTTTCCACAGGAGTTCTCTCTTCAGTTTGGATTGGCTGTAGGTACATAGAACAGATGATGTTTCAACTCTTTAAAAACTTAGGATAGAGAAATACAGGTTCTGTCTACACTGGCAGTCAGCAATCTTCATTAACTTTAAAACCCACAAACAAAAAAACCCCAAGACTAAGCAAGTAGCATGCTGCTGGCAATGGGATATTCTGCTCTCCTTGTTGGTCTGAGCAACAGTGGCAATAGCTCCCTATGGCCATCCACAGCATCAGAAACTTTCATGAGAAATGTTGCTTGGAGGAAGTCAGCTTCCCAAGCCCAAATTGGGTGCCATGCTTCTATTTGTTTCATATCTTGGCACCATTAACATGAACTATATAATTTTATTTTTCCTGGAACATTCTCAGTATTTTATCTACTGTCACAGGTACACATCACAGTATACAGTACCTTATAATTCACTTGCTGTTCACAATGTTTTTCAATCCACATCCTGTACATATCCTGTTCAAACACAAGGAATCAGATTGCCTGCACTGGTCCTTGAGTTAATACCTGCTAGCTGAGCCAGGCTACCAGAACTTCCCTCTTCAGTAAGCAATAGAGAATAGACTTCACTGGCAGTCACAAACACTGAGAAAAGCTGTGCAAAGATGGAAAGAAAAAAGGGAAGTTAATACATCAAGACACATGAACTAATCCTGTATCAGCCATACTTTTTACCACAAATATCTTCTAGCCCACTTATGTTCAAGCACCACCAACAACTGTACTATTCTGAAAGGCAATGGAATACAGCTGGGCTCCTCTGGGCAGGCACAGAGAATAGCCAATGTCCTGGACTCCCAGTTGTGGGAGAAGACGAAAGCCTGCCAGTCTGCACATATTGTTGTAGGGTATGAAACACAGACGAAAGCTTTAGCATTGGACCACATCCTTATAGATTCCTTTGGTAAGATGCCAATGCATTAGCTGAATTAGACTATCTGGTAACCCTCCTCCCTTCAAAGGGGGAGCCAAGACAATCAAAATTCAGGCATCTTTCTAAAAATAAAACCTCTGTTTTCAGATAGTATTCTAGTCTCCTATTTCAGTATTTGTTACACTATTTTTCAATAATACACCTTTTTCTCAAGAGTTTTGGATGAAACTTGATAGCAACGCTTCTTATTTATATCCTGAAAAGGGAAAGACCTGGAATTATATTTTAGGCAAGCTTGGGTTTCATGCCACAGCCACTATTCATTTGCTGCAGAGTTTTCAACAAGCTGCTTATGCCATCTTGTCACAAATTGCAGGTGTTCAACACCTGATACTGTGGAGGACTCACAGAATCATACAAGTTTATGTTGGAAGGGACCTCTGTGAATCACCCAGTCCAAGATCCCTGCTCAAGCCAGGGTCAACCAGAACAGGTTGCTCAGGGCCACATCCAGTTTGGTTTTGAATACCTCTGGGGACCCACATGCCACAACTTCTCTGGTCAGTCTGTTTCAGTGCTTGACCACTCTCACCATTTAAAACAAAGTAACCCAAAAAAACCAAACAACACACACCCTCTCAAGTTTAAATGAAGTTTTTGTATTTCAGTTTGTGCCCAAATTAGCGTTCCTACATCTCTGCATCCTCAAACTAAGAGAAGGATGTTCAACACATCTGAAATTCTCACTCAAGACAACTCTTGGCTACTCAGAGACAGCAACTGAAACAGAGTACCTGGTTTCAAGGAAGACAATATTTGTTTAAGTGAAAAGGCAGCAACATTAATATTTAGCTTTAGCCAGAAATCAAGACAATATTTGTTTTAATGAAAATGCAGCAATGCTAATATTTAGCTGCAGCCAGTTTCAGCAAAAGCTATCCTATTTCTGTGCAGAAAACCAATCCTTTGGATTTTACCCTTCACCTGGCAAACCAATGTCTTTTCTCTGGTACAACAGGCTATGATGTTTCTCTGCATCTGCCTTCCAAGTATACGCACACTCCCCAGCGACAAAAACTCCCACCTCACTACTTGATACTTAGAAAAGAAGCTTTTCAGAGAAGTTGTTTAACTGTTTCCTTTACAACTGTTCTCCAAGAAACAAAGTCTTTCAGCCACAGAGTATCAGAGTTTTATAGTCACACTCCATACCAGCTATGCGTTACTTTTTTTTAAATGCTAAGCAATGAGTCATGTTCTCTTATTACTGATAGTTTGCCCCACAGAGTCTGTCTTGCTTGATTTCATTCTCAACAGCCAGATTAAAAAAAAAAAAAAACAAAAACACAAAACAACTTAACTTCAATTCACAACAGCAAATCTTGCTTTCTCAGTATCTTTTTTTCTGCCTCGCAATACAGTTAGCCTTTCTCAAACTATGAGCTGTAACACCTGCATAAGACTTGCAGTACACATGTATAGGGGTTTGGTGTGTTACAGGAATAGCAAAGGCCATAAGCAACTGATTGACCTGATACCAGAAACAGAGGCTTACCCCACATCCTACCTACATCAACCTATTAAAGAGAATGTTCTTGCATTTCTGCATGCACACTCACTTGTCAGTCGTATTTACACTATCTTAGGGTTTGGTTGAAACTTCTGAGGCTGCTACCTTAAATTTTGCCAAATGGCAGTTGAATTCGACAGAACTGTAGGCAAGGGAGCAGAAGCTGGTGCTAGTACTGCTGCTGTAAGAGCTCTCACAAGGCAGAAACACAACTGCTTTCTTCATTTACAATTTGCAGTAGCCTCTAGCCATGTATTGACACTTGAGTTAGTGCATTGCTTCATTCAAAACTTAGCTTTATAAGTGCCTGTTGAGTGATCTTGGTCTACAAACTCTTACCTTACTGTCTCTTCAAGTAAAGCAGGACAGCACCAGACAAGATAGACATTATTCACTGCTCATAATCCAGTGACTGAGGGGGGAAAAGTAGAAACATCAACATATAACCTTGTCGTTAGACTCAGCAAGAGTATTTCTTGGTATTTCTCCAAGAAGTCAAATATCTAAATACTCCTACAAGCATCAGTGTACAGAAAGACAATCAGACTGATTGCAGTGCAATTAGACTTTCTGGAAAGATATTTAAATGCAACTTTAACAGACATTTAGTCACAGTGCCTATAAAACAATGCTGTCAGAGTACTGCTTTAGTAGCTTCCCCAAATAAGAGACAAGACATATCTGCATATCTAGAATTAAATTTGTTAATTATTCTGGTATTTGATTCAAACCTCCCATTTTTACAGAGTAATTCTTCAAGGTATCAAAGCTTGAGAAGTCCAGCACATCTATTTTGCATTGTGAAAACTCTTCCAATAAGAGTCACATTCTAGTTTTGTAAAAAAATATTTTCATTTTAATACACACAAACAGGCCTGTTTCATTTGAAATACTTTTCCTTAAATGAAGAAAAGTGCTATGCATTACTCAAGTAGCCTACCAGCAGACCAATACCTACATGACACTTCAGAAATGTTTTATCCATCCAACCACAGCAATTGCCTTGCTGTGGAAGTCATTTTAGCAAAACAGCGAAGCATGGTTCATCCCACTGCTGTGGTGTGAGAAAGGAGATAAGGGAAATCTCAATACTGCAAAAGGAGTATACAACGCCACTGGCTGCATACTTAGAGTCTCTTATCAGTAATGCAAAGTGGTAGAATGATACTGATTTCACTCTAACTCCATGGGTAAATGCAGAATTTAGAGGTTCATTTATCTGCTTTGATTTCATAGAGACTAAGGTCCAGCCCTTGCAGCCAGAATGCCATTTGAGTCCTGACGATGCAATTACGGAATTTGTTTTCCTTTGTGGGTTCACCATGCATATTGCAAACTCATTCTGTTATTTGTCCAAAGGTCACAAAATCACCTTCCTATCAGTAACACTCACCCTCGCAGAGACCTGTCCTTTCAACATCTGGTAGCTAGAAGAGAAGCAAGACACATGAACTGGTTTTGTGAACTGATGCAGTAAGCTGGCACACAGCACAAGCCTCCAGTCACTCACTATACAGAAGAACTTATGCAGACAGCCCATCTTCTTCTGGCATCCTGTGAAGTCTTATGAATCCCATCAGAAGTTCAAAAATCAGAAGTTACAGCTGTGCCATATCTCCATGGTATATTTCAGTTAAAAGCTGCATCGTCAGTCAATTGCCCCATTGTCAAAATATAGCCCTACCTGAGCTCAACTCTTTCTCCATCATAGCAGAAACAAAATCCCATCTTTTGTCAGTGGAAAAGATAGACAATCCAGATGTTCACCGCTATACAGAAGTTCTGAAAAATAAAATGAGTTGTCTGATTTCAACACTATGATTAAGCACACTTGCTATGGCATCATCTCAACTCAGGAAGGGCTGCTACAGTTCAAGCAGCACCTTACTTGGCCCAAGAATACTCTAAAGACAAAAGCACAGCTCTACATTTGCCTAAAATTGTCACAGCCCAGTTAAGTCAATACTTCTCTCCCACCTACCCTTGTTCCAGGAGCCAGGCACTACAGGGCCTTAGTTCAAATACTCTCAGCATACACTGGCCACATGCAAACAAAAGCAGGTTCCTTATACAATGTGCCAACTTGCTTTTAAAAGAGATTTGCTGTAGCAGAAGGAGCCCAGTTTAAATAAGGGGAGTTTACCATCCAGTTCTGTTCTCTGCCTTCCTCAGTCTGAAGGGATCTAAGCCCTTATCTGCCACCTTGAAAGAGCACCAGTTCCAAGGAAGACTGTGAAACAGACCAATTCTCTTTAGCTCAGTAATTAACATAACTACCTGGGAAAGACAAAGCCTGAGCTCTAGCTTCTAATTCAGCGTATTTGTACATTTTACACATGGTAATTAAGTTAAAAACAGATGGCACTAGGATTTTCTCCCAGGAGGTGGGACATGCAAGTCTGCCTATTCTCAGGTAATAAACAGAAACCAGATCTTCCATTTCTGGGTGAGGCCTCTCCAAATAAAACAAAAGCTATTATGTAAAAATAAAGGGAGTGAAAAAGGGGCAAGGAACAAGTACTACAGTGACTTCCTTTAAAGTTCATCTAAGAAGAGAGGGATGAGGATTCCTAGCTGCAGATCTCAAAATGGTGGAAGACTGCAGGACCCCAAAAGAGGCCACCCTCAACATAAAACTTCCATGCTAAGCCAAAAGTTGGTACAGTCTTGTCACTAAAGCATCCAACCTCCCTGGCTAACTTTCAGGCAGCCCAGGCCTTTACTATCTCTGGCTCTCCACACGTTCCAATACTAAATAATATGCCTGACAAAGGTTAAATTAAGATGGAAGAGCTGCTTTGAAAATAGAGAAAAATAACATAGAGAGCACAGTACTGAAAGAATCAAGGTGTTATAGCTACAGGCCTCTAACTTACTATCTTTTATGAAGAGAAACGTATTTCTGTCAACAAACTGGAAGACTATCCACACAGCACCAAAGTAGTCCTTGGGAAAGCTCTGACTGCGCTCTTGCTAAAAATAAACATCAAGCAAAAATGTTAGTGTATACAGATTATTAGTTTTTCCTCTCCTCAGACGTAGTAACATCACCTCATCAGACAGCTACTTGGAGGGGTTTCTTCAGCCCACTATTGGCAGGCAGAAGAGCACGCACCAAAAAGTGTTGTAAGAACACACAAGAACAGGCATAATGAGGTAAACCACAAACAGCAGGTGAATGTTCAAAGCATAGAGCAGGTTTTCTTGGATAACAGATGAAAGCTGCTCTGACACTATATTGCCTCTGGATTTACTCCCTCACAAAAGGTCAGATGGCTCTTCTACTACAAAAAAAAAAAAAAAAGAGCATTGACTACCATTGTCTCAGAGGGAAAGAGCAACATGTTTGTTTTGACATGTACTTTTCCACAGTGCTCATGGCTTTCTAAGCAATCCACACCAGGACCTCAAGTGGATCTGCAAGCATACCAGGACAAGTCACAGTTGAAGGGGAAGAAGTTCTTCCATGTATGAAGCCATCACGGATTAAATGCAAGCCATAAAGGAAAAAAGCTGTTCCACTGGGATTCTAAGATGAGTATTAATGCTTACTGTGCAACATTACCTACTTAACAGGTTATACCAATCATAGAAAATACATCCTCTGAGCAGAAGTCATTCAGCACGTTCCAAGAGATAAGCAACGTGCAAGCAGAGCAGTTTTTTCCAGGCAGCGGGCAACATCTACATTGCAAATAAGGTGTTCCTCAAATATGACTAAGCATGTCCAGGACAGCTTTCATTTATCACCCACTTGCTAGCAAAGACGCAACAATGCAGACCTCTGTGTGGGCAAACAATCCAACAAAATATCTAAGCTGCCTTTTGGTAGTGTAGCAGCAAAAGCTACAAACTGCATACATCAACACTCCTGCAGGTCTCACCAGGTTAAAACTCACCACCGGAACATCTTTTTTCACAGTGCAGAAGCTGCTCCAAGGGAAACTGTGATTTTTCTTTCCATGCCACTTTTCTCCTGCACCTTCCGCTCAAAGCACCAGGCCTCTGAGAGCATCATTATCCCTATGAGTAATACAGCCAAAAAAATTGGAGACTGCAATGAACGCACATGAATACAAAACAAGCGGCCTGGGGAGATGCTTTTGTCATCCGTTCAGGTCTGGGTGTAAAGCAGGTACTGACTGTAAATGCATGGCTGCCCAGTATGTCAAAGAGACAGGTGACAAAGAGCCCCTCTGAGTGACAAGCCTGCTCAGATCAAACCCGACTGCAGGCTGCCTCGCTCCTGCACTGGTACCACCGCACTGCTACCTTCACCACTTCAGACCATCAGGATGAAGAGTCCCAACACTGGCTCCTTGTACCATGTGGCTCCTTTCTCATTGACGCTCACACCTCACCTCAGCACAGGTTTAGCTGATTTCTTAGGAACTCCTAGTAAAGGTTACCATAAGACAGTCCAAAGCCGAGATATAAAAGTGATGCACCCCACTCGTACACACCTAGTGAAAAAGCACCGCAACCCCCCAGGCAAACAAGCCCCAGCCACGTGTGGGTGAGGCCCGAGAAGCCTCTTCCCCCGGGGCGGTCCGCCGGCCGCCGAACCGGCCGGGGGCTGTCAGAGGGAGCTCCCGCACGCCGCGGATCTGGCGGCACCAGCCCTGGGGGGAAGCGGGCACCGGGGACGGGGACAGCCGCCCCGTTGCAGGGTGCTTCGGGGGCTGGGAACCCACCCGCCGGGATGCGCCCCCGGGGAGGGCAGCCCCACGCCGAGCCCTCCGCCTCCCACGCGCGGCCTCAGTCACGGCTGCCTACGGGCGCCTCACGGCCGGTCCCCCCCCCGCCTTCCCCTCCCCACCCCCACGCCGCCGGGAGCCCCGCGAGACCCAGCCCCCGCGTGGGGAAAGCCCGGGAAGGAGGGCAGCCCCCACCGTTACCTGCCCGGTGATGCCGGTGATGAGAGCCACCTTCCTGCCGTTGACCTCTTCGCCGCCGTCTCCCGCTGCCGCGGCGCAGGCACACGCCGCCTCCGCCGCCGGCTGTGCCATCCCGCCGGCGCTGGCGGGCGCGGCCCAGGTGTGGCGATAGCCCGGGGTGGAGGCGCGACCGCCGGGGGCAGGCTCAGGGCGCTAGGGGCGGGCACGGAGGGGAGGATGCCTGCCGCCCCGAGCGCGCCTCGCACATGGGCTGCCGCCACCCGGGGGCTACCGCTGCCGCTCCGGCCGCCGCGGCATCTCCGCACTCGCCGCCCGCCGCCGCTCCCGCCCCGCGGCTCCCGCAGGTGAAGCCCCCCCCGCGCCGCCGCCGGCCCAGCCCACGCGCAGGCGCGCACCCGCCAGGCCGCCCGGGCTCGCGCTCCGCTTTAGCCGCCCCTCCCCTCGTCTCGCCCCGCCCCTCTCGGCCCCGCAGCCAATCAGGAGCCTCGGCACTTCCTTAAAGGGACAGGAGACGCAGCTGGCCGCCCGGCAGCGTCGCAGCGGCCGGTGCGGAAGCGGGCGCGGTGATTGGGCGAGAGCGGGCAGCGGGGGGGGCGTGGCCTGGGCCGTAGCGGCGGAGGAGCGGAGCCCCCGACTTCCTGACCGCGTGTCGCGGAGGGGCTTGCGGCGGCGGCGCCACGTGAGAAGAGCGGAGCGGGCCGCGGACCCGCCCCTCCCCGGGCGCCGGCGGCACGGAGCGCACAGCGCCCCCTGCGGCGTGGAGGAGCGGGCGGCGGCGGCGCCGGCGGCACCGAGTAGGGCGAATTGAGGCCCGGAGGAGCGGAGGCCGCCGCAGCCCCTGGGCCCATCGCCGCCCCGCCGGGCCTCCTGCCCGGCCCCGGGGCCTGCGTTGCACATCAGGGAGCAAACCCGGGAGTGCCCCCGCGGCGGCAGGCGGCTCCAGATGCGAGGCGCAGGGTCCTCCAGCCATCGGGCAGGCAAAGCTGCGCAAAGGCGGTCCGCCTGGGCCTTCCCGCCGGCCGAAGCGCTTCTTTATACCCGGCCCAAAGCCTTCCGGAAAAGGCACTTGTAATAAATATGTCCCCTCCTGGTGAAACGCTGAAGCAGCACCCTCTTTTACGGAGGCTGCGTGTCGCTGTACCCACAAGGAAGAAGGGGCCTGCCCGTATTTCACTCTTAATCCCCGAAGGCTGTCACGCCAGAGCGTCCTCATTGCATGCTTGGGTGGTGGGCCCTCTGCGTGCGCAGCCAATCGTATTACCACAATTGTACTATTATTACGGCTTATTACAGCGTGTGGTCAAGAATTACTTGGTGTCACTGAAAGCCCGTAATATACTTAAAAAAAAAAAAAAAAAAAGTGAAGCGTGGGAGCGTATTGCCTTTCAAGTGGAACCGTACTCTGAAATCCTGAATGCTTTTTTGCACGCTGCTCCCCCCGCTCTCAGTTTAAATCCCCTTGTTGCAGCCTCGTAGTCTGTGATGGAATGAAGAAACTGTATTGTGTCACGGTTGCTCTGTCGCAAGATGTCATCCCACTTGTACCATTTCTGCATCTTGTTTCCGAAGCCTTTTCTGAGGCACATGCAATTTTATAAAGTTGGCGACATTGGCTACTACTTCTGCAAACTGATTTCATTCCACTAGTGATTGCTTTCTAGGTGTACGATCTCAGATTTGAAAGAGGAGAGACACCACAAATAATATGAATGCCACCCTCTCAATTTTAAAATGACACTGGAGACATAAAAAGACATAGAATTCTGAGACTTTCAGGACTCTGTGCACCAGAAATAAGGCACAAAACTTACTTCTATTTAAAAATTTAGGATTTGAGATTAGAGGGAGTTAGGAGCGAGTTTTCTTCATTTACGTATTTATATAGATCATTCCCTCTCCTGCTAGATCTAAGCTGCATAAAGCAATGCATGAGCTACAACATTACAGCTTGTCCTTTATGTGGCCAGATAAGCTTGCCATTTCTAGCTTTGACTGGCAGTCCATTAAATGTACTCCAAAGTAAAGCTTGCCTTCTTTCTGTGTTCTGCTCAGGAAGGCGGTGAGTAGGGCTGACAATACAAGTCCTGAAGCTGGGCTAGAAGAAGAGCCCCCATCACTGGGGCCTCCATGTGCAGCTAAGAGGCTTTTTCTGGTCACTTTCCCCAAAAATTTTCTCCTACCCTAGTTGTCCAATATCCCACAAGAACTATTTTTCAGATGTAGCATTTTCCTTGATTGCTATTCCCAAAAGCACTCCAGCTGAGGGGGGAAGCTGGTTCACACCTTTCATAACTCACCTGATTAATCAATTACATCAGTTGAATGACCACCTTGTCCTATGATTGTACTTTCAGGTGACAGGCACCTTGGGCTCATCCCTCAGAGCAATAGCTTTCCTTCCTACTTAGCATGTGCACTCCAGAGTGATTCAGAACAAAAGACACTGCAATCTGTGTCGCTTTTGCAAGGGGAGCATCTCAGCCAGATTGTGCTGAGAACACTTTAGCAGGGTTCATAGTTGTATTTTTGGTCAATACTAATACTAGAAACAGGCAGATGAAGCCAGACAGGATGTAGCCCAGTTCAGGTTCCAGCTGACTGAAGGAAAAAAAAAAAAAAAAAAAAAAAGAAAAGCCTTTAACTTGTTTAAATTTCTGTTCCATTTATAAGTCTGGCAGTGGTAGTTGCAGACACCATTAGCCAGCTACCATAATCCTGCTAGGTCTGCCCCTGGCATGCACTGGGGCACATTCCAGGTTTAATGCACAAAGACTGTTCTGTCACCAAAGTCTTCCAAGGAACATTTACAGAAGAGACTGAAGGCTCAATTGTGGCACAGGTACTAGATTTTACCTAAGTTGCTCTGGTGTCGACAGCAATTTATGACAGACTGCAGCTGAAAACTGGATCAGCAGCCCCCAGGGACCCCGGGATTAATATTCACTCTGAGCAGTAGCCTGCACTGATGTCTTCTTGCTGCCTCCAGCACCTGTACCATTGCATGTGCTACCTAACTTAAAGCTATGTCTGCCCACACTGTAATCACTTTTTCACGCATCTGTGTGGACCTGGCTCTGGTGTCTAAAGCTGGCAAGGCCCTCATGTGAAGAGGAGAGAGCAGACTGACACACATCTGCACCTCCAGCCCCCTTGAATACCTGTAAGAGGAGATGCTCGTGTGAGCATGGGTGTTCAGTAAAAGTTTTATGCCCAGCAAGCAAACAGACTGACAAGCTCTGATGAGACAAAAAGAATAACATGTGTGGCGTTAACTTTAAAGCTGCCACACCAAGAAGTGGGGAGAAAGAGATAGGACAGATGTGAAGAAATTTGCTTGGTGGTGGTGGATAAAAACGTGTATCACAGGGAAAGAAGGATGGAGAGCACAGCCGATTGAAGTCAAACTGGTTAAACTAGGAAATAATGGAAAATGAGCAAGGGGGAAGCAGAGAGGGAAAATTAAAGAGAAAATAAATGTTGCTGAGAGTAAGGAAGAAAGGAATAATAGGAGGAAAAGACTGAAGTGTATTAGATTACAAAAAACACCATCTTAAATGTTAAGGGAAAGCGAAAAGGAAGTAGAGCATCCACACACTGAAGTTTTGTTACACTTAAATACCACATACATTGCAATCCCGATGATCTCAATGTTTGAATGGGGATGTGGCCTCATTGCTGATAGGGATTTGGAAAGGTAGCTATGTGAGGTTTAAGAACCGCATGTGAGTCCATTGTAAGTTCTTGCAGGAAAGAAGTAACCTTACTTTAACTTTAGAACTAGAAATTACTGATTTAAAACACTGGTGTTATTCACTGTGGGACAAAGGTATCCTCAGTATTATTTTATTAATAGTGTCACCCATAGTAGAACTGCAGTAAAAGTTGACGTAGTACCACTGTATCCTGTTCTGTACAGGAGTTAGAAGTAGTCATTGGACCAAGTAGAGCCCTCTTTCTCTGCATCACTCAGTGCAACAAAGGGGAAAACTGGTTATTTGTCTTTTTCTGAGGCTCTTCTAAATGATCCGCATCCATTAGATTAAGCAACTTCTGCATCACGCTGCCGTGAACTCCATCAAAGCAGTGTCCAGTGATCAAAGAAGAACCCAGAATACATTGCACTTTGCTTACCTTCAGCTACCAAATACTTTGGATCCTGTCCCTGGCTGTGAAGTCCATGATGACATCTAGGGATAGTGCAAAACCCCACCAAGGCTGGTTTGGAGGCTGCAGAAAGGGAGCCAGTGGAGGATGGATAGTGCATCCAAGTGCACTTTCCTTCCTGAGGAGCTTTTCATTTATACAGGCAGGCAAGTGAAGGGACTGTGGTAGGCCCAGAAGAAGGTACCATAGAAAGAGTTTCTTTTTCTTTTTCTACTTTGCTGTTTTAAAGTAATGGCAGAAAATGATAGTATTCATTGACTTCACAGAGCTAGAGAGCTGTGGAAAGGGATGTGGGAGAGGAGGGAAAAGGGAGTCCAGGGAAGATCCATCAGAGTGTGAAAGAAGGTGCAGATGTTGGAATGAGAGTAAGCAGTCACAGAGGGAAGAGCACCGGATCTTATGAGGAAATAAAGAGAAGAGTGGGCAGAGACAAGAGGATGAATGGAGGGGAAGTTTCATAATTGTTTTTCTAACTGTTGGCTTGAATATTTGAGGGCATGTGGAGTGACCCACAACTTCAGTGCCCTGACATGGTGACTGGCAGGTGGAGCAGAAACAGAAGGATTCAGGGGATGGTTCTGGACAGTGAGCCTCGAGGCCAGAGCCTGGAGATAAGCAGCGCTTTGGCATCCCTTGCCTCTCAGGTGGTTCTTGTGCATCTGACAAATCTTGCATTTCAGACCTCTCCCCACAGGCTGGCATATTTCTTTCCAATAGGACCTTCTCAGTGACAAACACAGTTGTGAGAAGTTGAGACGAGTGCTGCGACTCAGCATTACAAGGCGGGGGGGGGGCGGAAATTCCTGGCAGTACTGGCTCCCAGCTGGAGATCTTTGTGTTCAGGATTCATAGCCCGTGCCCAGCCCACAAAGTACTCGCAGCCTCCTTTTCCTCTTTGCAAACTCTTGCCTGCTTACTTTTGAAGGGGTGGGTGAGATTGGCCAGATTTGCTAACTTCTTGGGAAAGATGCGTCCTTGGAAAGGCAGAGACCCAGTTCCTGTTGGTGCCGTCACGATGTAATTTCTACAGCACTCTGCGCAGCATGGTGTTTCAAAGGCAAAGCCAGTGCCAGTGCCACATTCCTGCGCCACATGTATCTCCAACACTACAGCGAAATGACGCTACCCTGCAGTAACGCTGATGGAAGAGCAGGATCCAGGCTGAGCTTTGTGCTACTGTTTGTTTCCATCCTAAAGGTTTGCGCCTGGAAGTTTTACTCAAGACTGGAACAGCACCATGACCAGGCACGCAAATCTCGATCCCTCCTGTGCTTGGTGCAGGAACAGCACAGGTGTGAAGAACTGGGCATGCTGGCAGAGCTTTGTGCAGGCTTTGTACTTCTGGATCACTGAAAAGGTCACTCTCCAGCCCAGCAGAAGGGAAGGAGCCTGCCTGTGTTCACCGTTCCACAAGGAAAGGCTGGGGCAGACCTCCTGCTCCTTGATTACATTTTCTGTGGTCAAGAGGAGCCTTGCAGCAGTGGTGGGCTACGTTTGGTAGCCTCAGGCACATGGGCAGGGCTGCGGGGAGCTGGAAACTGCCCCTTCTGCAGCATCACTGGGGCAGGGGCTGATGGCCCCAGGGGCTGACGTTAGGTCCTGGGCCATGAGCAGGGTGGGGGGAGCCCAGCGGCAGGCAGGGACAGCCAGGCCTGTGGGCAGAGCAGCCAGGGATCCAAGCCAAGTCCTGATTCAAGAAGAAATATTGTTTTGTTAAAAAAGAGCATGGCAGTGACAGTCTAGTACCTCGCTGCTTGTGGTCTGCAAGCAAGCCAGCCCTTGGTGCAATATGTTCCTGAAGCGCACGGAAATAATTAACAATTGTTCCTTTGTATCTCAGCCAGCACTGGAGGTACCTCATTATGGGCGTTGTTTCTGTAAGAAACACCAAATAAATGTCCCTTTTCATTCCCAGAAGGAGGTAAAGAGCCATGACTACAAAAAGCATCAGGCCCAGCAATGTGTTAGCGTATGTGATTGTCCCTCACAGCTTTGTAAGCCGGTGCTAACTGGACTGGAGCCAATGGAGTTAAAACACCTGAGAGGAGAAACAGGTTCCTAACTGGAAGGAGAAGGAGAATTCTCTGTGCATGACTGATTAGAAACATTTTTACCCAACATGATTATTTCAGTATGTACAAGGAGTCACAAGACTTTTAAGGGAGATGTTGGCAGCTCTTTGAGAAGTCTAGCAGTCAAAGTTTAGAAAACTATAAAAGGATAATTTTGCTAGAGGTGACAAGCATCTTTGCATATTTTAGAGAAGGTCCCAAAGCGGGAAGCTGAATCCCAAACATCCCATTTCCCCATGTGGGTCTTCACATCCAGTGCTTCCAGCAGGATAGCAGTGTTACAAAAACATACCTTACAGAATGAATGCTGTCAAAATTTAATTAATAGGTTTGAAAAACAACAACAAGAAATCGCTGGGCCTGAATAGAATGAGAAACCTCAATATAAAAATGTGGCTGGTTAAAATCTTATTTCTTGGATTTGGTTTCTTTTTCCTTGAAGAGGGTATGAACTAAAAGGTATGTGATAAGCCTTGGAAATCTACCTAAAGAAAGAGAAAAGAGGAACTACTGGAAGGCCAGGTTTTTGACAAAAGCCACTACTCACATTACATGTACACAGTCACACTTGTGTGTCTCAATCTGTGGCCCTGACACGTGTGCCAAGATTCATCTTTTTATTACTGACATTTTCCTTATGGGGAGTAAGTTTGACCAAAGCAGAGTTTGTACCCCTGTTCAAACTATTTAGTCCACCCGCTAACACGAATGAGAACATCAAAGACTCTTTCTCTGGAAAGCCATCAGAATATAGTACAGGGGTTCTCTTCTTTCTTCTGGCCTTATACAAATATAGTCTAATATACACCCAAATCCTTACATAAATCTTGTCCAAAAGACTTCTAATCAGAAAAGAAAACAACCACCCTGTATTTCTCACACTATTAAAAAGACCACCTTGGGAAAAGAACAATGCAGTCACAGAGTGGTATGGTGTCCGTTAAGAGAGTTCACATTAAGCAAGCGTTAGCTATTCGAAGAACTAACTGAAATGGGGTGGTAAATGAGCATCTGTTCCTTGTCACTGAACTCAGGGCTATAGCAGAGAGAAGAGAAAGAAGTAAGTTATAAAAATTTTTAGCAGGGAAATAAAATAATCACTTCACTGTCCCCTAGTCTGGATTATTCTCTTAGAAGGTGGGTCAAAATATCAGTGGTTGCTTTTCCAAGTTGTCTCTCCAGTCATGAACGAATCAGTAGCAGAATGTGAGAGAGACCCAAAATACGAACCAGAGGGGACTCTTAACATTGCTGGAACTGTGTTTTTTGTAACAATACATGTATTTGGCTGGATATATGTTATTCACACTCTTTATATATTCCTTTGCATTTTATTTGTGGCTAAGCGGTAAGGTTATTTTTAATGTGCATATTTCAAGTGGGTAAAAGCTGTCTCATGGTCTTGTGTGCCTGGGATAAATTGTTCTGTGATTAGTTGTGACCAAACCTAGAAGAATGATACATAAAATTACTTCTTTATTACCCCTATTACAATGCATTAACTGTTTGCTAGGTGCTGACAGAGTCAGACCCCCACGGCCCTTCTTCTGGTTTGTCACAAAGAGTGCTGGCTTCAAACCAACAAACAGAGGAACATAGTGGAGTTGGTCAAAGAGGAACTTGGGTGCCAGTGACGGGGAAATGACAGAATTTACATTTCCTTGGGACTGGAAAGAGGCAACACTGCAGTAAAAGCAAATGGGATTTCGGGAGGACAGATTTCAGTTATCCAGAGGGTCGTTAGGTAACATTTCCTGGAAGGCTGATCCAAGGCAAAAAGGGAATTTAAAAAGAAATTATGTAACATGAAAGAAATGGTATTAAAGGTGCAACTGCAAACTTTCCAGGTGCAGAAGATGGTCAGGAAACAGAGTAAGCGATCAACTTCGTTAGGTCCCTTTGATCCCAAACATAGGAGGAAATTATACAGGAAGTAGAAACTATATCAGAGTACTAAGGACAGATTTTCAACAGCACACAGGGGCAACATCAGAAAGGCCAATGAGATGTTAGTCCTAGTGACCATTGCTTGTGAAATCATTCTGTCAGTGCATTAATAATAGGAAAAACAGGGTTGGTGAACTAGTCAATGGAAGAATAAGTCTATTAACAGATGACATTGAAAGACAGCTTATTTAATGCTTTTTGATAAAAAGTGGCAGACAATTAAGATCAATAGCAAAGGAATGGGTCTATATGAGGTGGTGTTTTCTTTAACAGTCTAGAAGATGGAATAGAGAGATTTCCGTGAAGCTGAGGGGGAATGCAAATAAGTTAGATCAGAAATCAAAATCATCTCCAAAGATGGTCTTGATAAAATAAAGAAATGGTCTGTGGGAAGAACCAGATTAATTCAACAGGGACAAATGCAAAATACTGCATTTGTGGAGGGCTCATCGGTTTCAAAAACACAAGATAAGGAATGCTGATGTGGAAAGAAGTATAAAGCTTATAATGGAATCAACAATAGCGTATTGTTGCTGAAATGGGCAAACACAGTCTAGATACAGGTGTATAATCTGTAAATAAATGAAGTAATCGTGATGCATTATTTAGTATTAGAATCTGAATTGGGTGCTGGATGTTGAGAGGCTGGAGGAGAGCCATGAAAATTATCAGAATTCTAGAAAACATGACGTGGAAGCAAAGATCAGAAAAAAAGTGGGGTCCTTTAGCATAAGAGAGGATGATATTGTCCAGGAAGGAAGGACCAGGACAGTCTTCAAATACATAAAAGGCTGCTACAAAGACTTAGGGAGAAATCTGTTCTCTGTGCCCTTTATGGATAGGGCAAGATATAGTAAATTTAAACATGGGAAAAATAATTTTAATGTTAACGGTCTACAGCAGTGGAACAGATTTGCATTGGGAAGTTTTGGCAGCTCCATAATTTAGTTCTCTCGTAACAGCCTAGATGAATATTCATTAGGAATGACCCACTACAGTTGACCCTGCCCTGGATGAGTGGCATTCTACTTGATGCTTCAAGGTTGCCTCCAGCCTTACAGTATTTTGATAGGAGTGGGATCTTGACCTCTCCAGAGTCAATACCAAAGAGTCTCACTGACTTCCCACAATTCTTCAAGTGCCAGGCAAGCTGTCATAAATGGCACTACCTAATCCTACTGCAGCCAAAGGTTTATTCTGCTCTTAGAGGACTCTTTATTTTAGGAGGACGGGGTTATGTGCAGGTAGCAGAACTGCAATCAGAGAGTAGGAGACTGAGTCCCATAGATTACTCTTGCCTCACCCATTTCACCTCTTCCCTATTGCTTGACACCACACTGTTTTTCCAGCAATAAAGTTGATGGCTGAACAAACACTTCTGACAGCCCAGTTTCAGGGAGCAGCAGGGGTGAGGCTGGGAGCTGAGTGTGACAGCCAGGCTGGCCAGGCAGCAGCCTCACTAACAAGGGGTACAGTACTACAGCACCCAAAAATGAAGAGCACAGCAGGTCCTGTGACAGTAACCAGGGTTAGCCAAGCCTAGTTCACCAGACAAGTCTGTAGCAGTGAGGCAGAGCCTAGGTCAAGCCAGGGTGTCAAGTCTGCAAGTCAGAGCCAGTATCCAGACCAACGAGGCACGTGGCCACACACAGGGACCAAGGGTGAGTGCCTTAGCTTGAACAGAGCTCCTAAGCAAAAGGGCCCAGGCCCCCACTTCCCCCAGCTTTTTCTCACCCGTCTCTTTCCCCAGCAGTGATCCAAGGTCCTGCAATGGCACCAGATCCAAGCTGGCCTCAAGCACCAGCTGCCAGACCACTGGGGAGGGCAGTGCCTTTACAATCCAGATAAAAGCATCTGTTGCTCATTTGCCACAGTGCCAAAAGGGCAAATTCCCCAGCACTCCCCCAGAATGACAGACCCATACTGCATTTTAAAGGACAGCCATGCGCTGATGTAAGAAGGGCCACTGATAAGCCACAGCCTTAGGAAAAAAAATCCCAAATACATATTTTCAACCTCAGTGACTGGTTTTAACCAACTCATACTCTCAAGGCTATTGCCATAAGAAATGAGGGTATGTTGGTTTTTTTGTGTGTTTGTTTTAAAGGGCAGGTTAGCAGTGACATTTCTGATACCCTCATTTCTGGCTTCCGTAGGCTCCAGAGACCAGATCTGCTAACCACAACTCTCCTTCTGACACATTTTCTGTATTGTAGGCTCCAGTGCTACACCCATAACCTCCCTGAGTGTAACTGAGGTTGTTACCACTTTTCATTGCTGCAGCCCCCTGCCCCCATTAGACTCTCCAGCAGCAAAGGACCACCAGACAATCTAGCCCAAAATGTTCAGTATTTTTATTTGTGTTTTACAGTCTCTCTACATGACTATCAAAACAAAAAAATTTTCTTGGTTAACTGTGAGGAAAGATTTGTTTGGCAGCACTTGAGCCATCATGGTGAAGTGTTTGATTATAGCCTCGGTGACACAATTGGCCCGTGTGCACAAGGAAGTGACAGCATCGGCTAAGCCTGTCCCACCACTGACCCTACCAACAAGTCTGACAATTTTGGAGGCTATAATTACTTGATCATCTTTGTCAGATGCTTTCACTGACTCATGGGTTATAGACTATGAGGTAGTGTCTCTGCTTTCTGGATCAAATTAGCCATTGGAGTGGCTGAGCCAGATGGTTAGCAGAAGCATCTGCTTAATTCTGGTGGTTAATCTCTTTGAATTGCACCCTGCTCACCATCCAGCCATTTCCTTTCCTTCAAGGATGTTTCTGAAGAGCTGTCTCTGGCCAGGCAAACAGCAGTTGTACAGAAATCTCTATGGCTTGGGTAGAAGAGCATGCTTTTGTAATGATGTTCTGCCTTTCACACCAGGATATTAAACTCACTGAGTCAAACAGGCAAAGATATTTCATCAGACTCACAGAAAGTTCCTGTCACCACTTCGGGATGAGCATTCGTTTGGCCATTGGGAGAACAAGAACTGAGGGACAGAAAGAAGGGAAAGGAAGCAGATATACAGGAGAAAACTGATTAACCAAGGTGGGTTTTCTGCGTCACACATGCAGGGACCTCACCCAAAATGGTACATATGCTTTATTCTCCCTGAAGGCAACTGAACTGACATTCATTTAAATGCAAACCTGTATCAGGTCAGATACCGGCTTTTTGTAGAATCAGGCAGGGGCTCCCAGTACAGAGTCTCTGGAGTGGCCTCAAGCTACTTGGGATAAAGTTTGCTTTTTTCCATTCCCAACATCACCTCTGCTTTGAATACCTGGGGATGTTTCTGGTTGCCTGCTGGCAAAACGGCACTGGAAAGAAATTTGTTAAATTAGCACTTCTTGCCGCCAGAAAACTTTTTGACTGCAAGGTGGAAATGTGAGAAACCTCCCACTCTGCACACAGGGCTAGCACATTCGGCTGCTACGCTCCATTGGAAAAAATCTGCTGTAATTTTAAACAGAAACCACAGAGGTCTGACAAAGCCCGTAGGAGACTCCTGGAACTTTTAACCAAATTGTTACTATATTTCTAACTTGTTGGACTTCTACCGTTAGCCTGCATTATTCTTCTAGGAAAGGCTTTATTCTGATATCCAACCAAACTTCCCGTTGACTAGGATGGGATGGCCAGCAATGCACAGTGTAAAGGACAGTATTTCTACAGAAAAGGATATTTAGATTTTTGGGGCATCTCCCTTTTTCCAAAAAGGATTTTACACCCACATTTTTACCATGTTTTTCTTTTGGCAAATTTCTGGCAGGTGCAAACTCCACCAAGAGAAACAGAGACCTCATTTAAAAATTAGGAATTCAATTATTGGCTATAAATACTGAGGTTACATGTATCATCTTTTTCATTATAAGACAGCAAGGTATCTTCCTTTAGATTCATTCTGCAGGTGTCTCAGTCCTCAACACAGCTGGCACAGTCAGGCTTGCTATTTGGGTTGTGGTGGCTGTACATGGTTAGGGAAGAATTGCAGGCCTGGACTCCATAGCACACCTGGTGTAGCAAACACAGTGGTCCAGATTTATCACTTCCTGAGCTCCATGGGCTTTGAATCAGATTCTCTCTCAAGTTCATCAGAGGAGCGATCAACGAAAACTACAGTAACCAAAACACTGCTTGGCAGGCTGAATAAAAAGGAATAAATAACATAGTCACCTCATTTCATCAACCCAAACTTCAGTGTAGTCATTTAAACAGTGAGCCTGTGAACCATGTTGGAAGCAAACTACTCCAGTCAATGGAAAGACATTCATTAAGCTAAATGGCTTCGTATCAAACTTTTACTGGATAGAGCTCTAAAATATTTCCTCCAGAAGTTCTGCAGGCTATTTTAGTCTATCCAAGCTGTAGGAAAGGAAACTAGAAAACAATAGCTGGCCAGACCTGCAGAAGATACATAAATATGGGCAACTGAAATACAGCACAAGTTAAAATCTCATTGGTATATAGCTGAAGTATGATCAGTATGTTTAACTGTAGCTTGAAGACTGCTCTCCAGTGGCTGTTCAGCTGTACTGATTCATAACTCTGTGTGTGGAAGTTCTACAGGGTTCGTAGTGTTTTCTAAAAATAATGTAAAATGAATCCTAGGTGGAGTATTGGTAAAACAGCAAATTGTAGCTAGAGTTCTAAAAAGATTTAAAGTATGAAGCATAAGGCATCCCATTTCTGTTAAAAGAAGAGTCTTTATTTTTTTATCTTTTTTAAGAGCAGTCAATTGGCCTGCCAAAAAGATGTTGTTTATACTTTTGAATCTGGATATCAGCACATATAATTTATTTTTAGTTAATTTATTAAATGACATAATTAATTTATTGTGTTAGTAAAACACAAAGCATTCAAATCAACTTACACAATGTGTGAGTGATTCACTCTTTCAGTTTGTTGGTTCTGAATCTCGTTTTAACACCAGCTACGTCTTTTTTTCAGCTAGAATAACAGTGGTTTATACTGCTGTGTTAATTATGTGAGCCTTTAAACTGTGGTTTGGAAAACATTACACATCTGAGGTATTTGTGCAAATTAGGGGATTAATAACAAGACCTGTTTTCTTTTTTTTTAAATGGAAACCTTGAAAGGAGTCTGCCTGCGTGAGACAGAGCTGAACCAGGACTGGTGTGTGTTTGTGTGCATTCCTCTCCCTTCTCTTTCCCCTACTCTTTTCCTCAGCAAGGTGCAGATGGTGTTGCGAGTCTTGTCAACTGGGTGACAGGTTATGTTCTCGCTCGCTTGCGGGATCATATCCTCCAAGCTAAAACCTAGTTCTCAGATGCTAAAAAAGAACATACATGTACCAATATACACATTCAATCACGTAAACAAAAATAATAGTTATCTGCCTCTTTATCATTCAAATAAGGATTGCTTGCCTTACTGGAAGCCAAAACACAAACTGTGCTTTAGTCAAATAAAAGTTATTGAGCCCAACAGGGCAACTGAGTAAAATTTAATGGCCTGTGACTTACAGGTTACACCATATGATCTAGTCCCTTTTGGCCTCCAATTCTACAAACCTAAATGGAATTTAAGTCCTGCTTATTTTTTTTTAATTAGAACATTGGTGATACTGGAGGGGCCTATCTAGCTTCAGACGTGCATAGGTGTGGATGGCTGGCTGGCTGTATTTTTGTTGGGTAAAAGACTGCCCTTCTGCATTGTATTTGGCTTCATTTTTGAGGTGGCTGGAATATCCAGTCCAAACACAAATTGGCCCAGAATTAGTTTCCACTTCCTATCCTTCCTTTTGCTGAAACAAATAAAAACTGGGATTCAGCTTGCAGAGCTCCTGGCTTTGTGGGCAGGGTCTGCAAGGCCATTCGCTAACCAAAGAACACAGTACATAAGGAGCATGCAAGATGCATCCAGAAATTCTTAGGGATATTAACCTGACTCAATACCTCCAATCAAGAAAGTTAATAACTATTTCCAAGTAACTTTTGCCAGACAGTTCTGCAATTGCTTAATTGCTTATATGCTGACTCAGGAGTGAGACCTGAGAGGCATTTCAGAGAAGATCCTCACAGAGAAGAACATGAAAATAGATCAAAGCAGATATTGAAATACACAATCTATTAGTTCCAAATGTAGCTTCCAGGTCAAACTGACACAGCAGAAGCCCTGGCAATAACGAACTTAGCTTTTTAAGTAGCTATCAGAATTCAGCTTCTTACTCGGGTCTGGTCAGCTCTTGAAATCTTATTTCCAATTACTTTGCGCAAAGACTGAGAAGGACTTACTATGTGACAATCATTAAGCATCTAACTTGCCCGTAAGGCAGAATTTGCCTTACACAAAGCCTGCTCAGAAGTTAATGGGATATTTTATTCATGGAGCAGTTCATTCATGACAGTTCCACCTACTTAGCAATAAGCAAGAGAAGAAAATGTTTAAAGACTTGTTATACACTGCTCATGCCAATACATGTTTTCTACAGAATACTCTTCTCTGAAAACTTCTGTGTTAAAACTACTACCAAAGCATATTGAGGATGCTATAAGCAACACCTAATGCTTCCTTCAGTGTAGACTTCATTCTAAAATCAACGTCAGGTCATATTTTAAAAATCTCCCCTGGAATTATCAGGACTCCCTCCAGGACTGAGCCCTGTGATTCAAACAGTATATCTCACATTTACTCTTTGATTTTTTCCAGGTGGAAATGAAGAGCAATTGGAAAACATACAAGACTTGCCAGAGAGATAAGGCAGCTGCAATTTTTAGCATTAAGAGCTTGCTAAAACTTCCAGTGTTCGAGTAATATCATAAAGTCGTAGAGGAAAAGAGCTGGAAGCCATGGCATAGCAAAGCTAAGGTTTTGGAAGCTTAGAAATTTCTACCACTTGCGAAAAGTAGTAGACTGGATACGTGTTTGCATCCTGGCTGCAGCATACCAATTGGTGAATTAGCTGGGTATAAAGCTGGGTGCAAGCCAGTTCATTATCTCCTTCACTGCTAACATTGAGTAGCAGCAAGTAGGAAATAGCCTTCCATTCCCTGATTTTCATCTCCAGACTATCTTCCCTTCCTTCTTGCACTGATATCTCCTTCTATGCAAGCAACTGGCGCGTCCCCGTGCCCGCACTCTTCCTCCCATGTCATGAATGAGGCACCTACCTTATTCTGCAGCCTGCCCACTACTGAGTTGGGATACCCATATTTGCAGTTCCCCTTTTAAGTGACTACAAGACCTTCTTCTTTGTGAGGAAATCTGTCTTAACAGTACTGCTTTTATTGTTCATTAAATCCATCTTCCTCACCGGGGACAGATAGGTCATTCTTGCCATGACTACCTCGCCTGTTCATAGATGGAGTATTTGTGTCCCATTCTGTGCTCTGCTCTCCAGTGCTACTCTATCGCTGTTCAGAAGAGAAGTTTTTCCTAATGTCCAACCTCAGTGCTCCTTGCTGCTGTTTAAGCTCAGTGTTTCCCATTCTAATTGCCTTGGATGGAGGGAAGAAATTATTCCCTTCCTTATTGCAGCAACCTGTTATGTCCTCAGACTCTTATCATGTTCCCTCCCAGTCTTCTCTTTTAGGCTGAACAGCCTCAATTCTTTCAAGCTTTGCTTACAAGTCATGTTTTCTAGAGTCTTGAAGATTTTTCACTGGAGATAGTTCAGGGAACAACAACCAGTGTGAATCACATTGTAGTAACATCCAGAACTAAACTCACACCCGGCTTTCTTAATGCTGAGCAGAGCAAAGGATTACTCTATGCATATTACAAATTGTACCTGTACTTCTGCAACCCAGCGCCATGTTTTCCTGCTCTGTAACAGCATGAAATGTTGATTCTCACTTGGTTTATCATCCACAGGTACTCTCCATCCCTTTTCTAGGGAAATGGCACTTGTTAGTTGCTCTTTATCCTCCATATATGTGTCTGATGAATCCTGCATAACATCCCATCTTGCACTTGCCCCACTAAATATCATCACTTTTTTTTCTAGACCATTTCTGCAATTTTTTGGAATTGTTTTGAATTATTAGCCTCTCCAGTAGCATACATCTCTGCTCCCACCCCCCATCCTGCTTTCACTTGAACACCTACTTTTTAGTCTTGCAAACTGCTTAGGACCATCTTGAATAGTTCTGGTTCCAGGGCTGATCTTTGTCAAAGCCCGCTCACTACATCTTTCTAGTTTTGACAGTCAATCAGAGAACTTGGAGACTACTCTCCAAGTGTAATTTTCTATTAGTGAATCTTCTGTGCTAGACTACTGATCTTTACAGGTCATTTTGACAGATATTTGAGACAACTATAATTACACTTCTACTCCAAAAGCAAGACTTGTCTTTAATTTCAAGAAACTGCCAAGAATACCTAGTCTTCAAAGCCAACTGATAATACATTAAATATTTAAATGAATACCCATTTAACTTCAGTAGCTATTTGGTCAAGCTGTTGTGGAGCCTCAGAAGTTCACTGAGGTTTGTGGGTAACTGATCTACAAGATATAACATATCTGTAATTTGCAACATGGGTAAATAACATGTGACTAATGATTTCATTTTTAAGAGTGATCAGAGGATAAGCTAGAGACCTGATTTTCAAGATTACAACCGAGACTGAAAAAAATGCAAAAATAAAAGACCTATATTCTGTTAATCAAACTCACAGTGTAGTTAGACATTAATAGACTAGTAGCCGTAACATTTGGAAGAAATATGTAGCAGCTTCTATGTATGCTACAAAATAACTCATGATATATGTGCAGAAACATATTTTATCCTTAATTTAAAAACCTCATGTTGTTGTGCATAGCCCTTTCTGTTCATGCTTGTGAATATTACTGAGACAATATATTCTGTTTGAATCAGAATTTCATTACAAAACAATGCGTCAAACTTAAAACCTTCATAAGTAGATTTTGTTCCCCTCACAATACGCATTGGCTATTAAGAACCATTTTCCAGCAAAATCAGCCCTTATGATTTTCCGATTTTTCATCTGCAGACAGTTTGAGAAATGTTAAAGTGAATGGTGTAGCAAAGTGAAGTAATAATACTGTAGGTGAAAGCGTGAAAAATGGGATTAATAATTTTTGTAGGAGTCAAAGTAAACTGCACTGGCAAGAAGACTGGGAAAAACCAGATGGTCCAGCTGGACTGAATAGGTGATCTTCATCTGAAGACTCCAGCAGTCCTTTTTCTGTGAAGCAGGTTAGGTGGGAAGTACTGAGATGCTAAGGTGACCAATGTAGCATAAAGCCTTACCCTAGACAGAGAGATTTTGTATAAGCATCTTCTGAATGGTGTAAATTAATTAGGAGCATATGTTCATTGCTCTTCAGTAAAATAGCTCCTTGTGAGGCCAGCAGCTGTGAGGTTAGTGGTCTTAGAGTCCTAAATGACTTTTGGAAATAGAAATCACTTAGATACTTTTTAACAGTACTGCACAATTATTTAAAACATAAATAGACTTGGGCCTAAACAAATGCTTAAATAAAGATAGACAAGAAGAAGTACCAGCTCCATTTCCTTTTCAAAACAGCGACAGTCTTTTCTACACACTGAAATGTTTTTACTTTATGTTTTATCTAAAAGGCTGATTGTGGAATATGTACTGTTTTCTCTCAAGTAATTTGTAGCAAAGGTTTGAACTGTTTTATACAGAGGATATGGGTTGATTTCTGCTCCTGTAACTCCTTTCCCAAGGCTTTAAGGAATAAAGCGTAGCTCTTTAATGATATGCAGAGGCGTTACCAGAGCTTCCTTGGAACTGCAGTAGGCAATGGGCATGCAATGCACAGGCTCTTCAGGAATCCTGGCACCAGTGAATGCTGGTGGAAATGCTGAAGTCTGCTTCTTTGAAGGGGTAGAGGGGTTAGATTTCAAAAAGAAGCTGGATTGTCCTTACTAGTGGGAGGCTTCCAGAGGAAAAAGGTAGTCCTTTGAAGACTCCTCTTGTTTATTGTACAAAACTGCCACCATGGTTCATTGCTCACAGAACTTCTCACTTCAGCTCTTTGCTCTCCTCCTCTTCCTGCCCCGCAAATCTTGGTATGTATTTCTTTTTATGCCTTTAGTGCAAATGGAAATGTTATGCTCTAAATCTTGTTATTTCAAGATTTCCGGTAGAGCAACATTAAAGATGAGACTGAAATTGCAAAGTAGCCAGAATATGCCTCTTTCTGCTCCTCAGGAGTTCTGATCTCTCTCTGCTCCCTGCAGGTACTGCACCCATCAGCCACCCCAGAGGAAGACAAGACTGCAAAGTGCAATTGCCAAGGAAGAACTTGTCCCACACAGCAAGTAGGAGACATAAAAGGTTTACAGGTTCATTACCGCCATCATGCCAAACTGTAGATCCTTCGCTCTCAGAAGTAGCCCCATTACAGAGGTAATATCTAAACTGCTTTCAGCACAGGAAAAAAGTTTCTCTCTCCTCATACTTTGGTGTGACATCTGTATCCCTCTTGGTCTAAAGATGCAGTGTTGGTAGGAGATGTTGTTTTCAGGTATTAAAATAAGTTCTCCTTTTCCGGAGGGAAACAATCTTTTGTTGTTCAGCTTCAAGGGATGACACAACATGTGATAGATTTGTGCAGATCTCTCTTTGCAGGGCTGTATGTAATGGAAGTTTAGCTAGTATGGAAGAGAGGACCTGTATTGACAGAATTGTGGTAGAGTTCTGCTCTCTCTTGGCAGTGTAAATTACCATTTTATCTTTTGTTTTAGTTCTTGGTGGTGGTGACATTAGTACCATGAGTGGGTCTCCTCTGTAGAGTAACCTCAAAAAAAAACCCAAACTAAAAGAAACCTAAAAACAGAGCCATTTGAACCTTTACTAATGTGGAGTTATTTGAGGTGATATTTCAAGTTTTAGTTTATATTTCCTTTCTATGTTTTGTATACTGCTGTAACAATTTGCTTTCATTACCTATATCATTTCATCTTGTGCCATCCAAATACAAGTTTGAGTATGCATACATTCCCATGTTCCCTCCTTGCAGTCCTTTATGGAGAGCTAGATATATTCCTGCCTCTTGCTTTCCCAGAAAACGGTTCAGTCTTGTAACACAGTTTAATTTTGGGTGGACAGGGGCTTGGCCAGTGCTAAAATTTATAGGCAAGCAGAAGTTCAGCGGTTAAAGGAGGGACCATACCCTCAGTTTGTCACCAGCCAGCTATGTGGGGCTCAACCCTGGGGTAGCGTATACTGCACCCAAAGATGTAATAGCAGCTGTGGATGTGCACGCTACCTCAGTGGGCAGTGATGGATCAGTTCCTGGGTCCATCCTGGAGGTCCAGTCAAAAGCAGTAGGAGACAGGGCCAGAGACAGAGCTGGAGACAAGCTACAATGTGGGTCTGAGAGGTTCATCCAGAAGACAAGCTGCTTACAGCAAAGGTTCAAGGTCCAGCCAGGAGACATCCAGAGGCAGGACTGGAGCCTGACATGCCTATGATGCTGCTCAGGCAAGGTCTGGGTGCTCAGGCCTGAGCGGAGATGGTTCTCCTGTGCCATGGGCAGAGGTGTGGGTGGAGGTCCCAGGTGAGGCCGGTCAGGGCTGTTAAGGCTTGTTGGTGCCCTGGCAGAGGTACAGAGCTCGGATATGCTCGGTGATGCCATGTTTTGCAACAGTGGGGTAATGGCTAAATTACAGCTTGCAGAGTCACAGTGGGCAGGATTCAGTTTTCACATAACCCCACCGCAATTTACAGCTACCTAAACACAGACACCCCAAATACAGAGGTATACCAAACTAATAGCCACAGTGGCAAACCTTGGTGCTAGATGTCTTCTCGGCCAAAGGAAGGGTAAACTAGAGACATTGACATGACAGATTACTCACTCCACTTTCCCATTCTGGCATAGAAATAGCTCTCCTTCCCATGTTTCTTCCCCACTTTCATTCTATTACCCCATTTGAAATGGACCCGAGCTTCCAAAAATATACCTGTCTCAAACCCAATACAAACATATTTACTTCTAAAGCTCCCATTTTTCCTCCCCAGCTTCCTCTGTCTAAATACAGGTGTTTTCATGTTTTTCGCCTTTCTGCCACCATTCTGATTTCTTGTAAAGAAAGGACGTTTGCCAGGGTGTACAGTAGTTTCCCCATCACCTATGGGGAATGGTGAGTATCTAAGTTGGCTTGATGAAACCCTGACAAATCAGAGAATTTCCTTTTATATCCCAAACAAGACACGATGCCAAAAGCTATATATGGACAATGCAGTACTCCTGAAAGAGGGCTCACTTTGGTATGTGACACGAAGGACAATATCTTTAAAAGTAGCAAAACACAGATAAGATTAATTTGCTCATTTCTTGGGAATTACCCTTTCACAGAAAAGAAAAGTTCATGTTAAGGTTTGTGAGTGCTCTGGGATAAAGTCAACACTCCCACCTACTGGTCTCATCTAAGAAATTTTTATCTTTTTTCCTCTTTTTATCTTTTTTTTCTCTTTTTTACCTTTCTCCCTCTTTTAAATTTTTTCTGTCTTTCTTTACTTTTTTCTCTTTTTCTTTTTGTGTTTCTTTTACTGTTTCTTTTCCTTTCTGTTTGTGTTTTTCTCTTTTCCTTTATGTTTTGCTTTTCCTTTTTTTCTTTCCCTTTTCAGATTGAAGTTCCTATTTTCCATCAAAGGTTCTAGAGATTCACACAGGTAGAAATAACTGCCCCAGCAAAGGCATAGTATTGGAAAATGCACATCCTCAGAATGACATTTTTGTTCTTTTCTGACACTTGTGAAATAACTTACAGGTGCCTTGCTGTTTTGAGTGGAGCAACTTTCATCCAATCGCTGCATTCTGACAGAAGTAATAATGCAGAACTGACAATGTCTTCAAAATAAGACAAATCACCCTTTGGCTCATTTTTTCAAAACCACTCCATTGTACTGAAAACCCTGCTTGCCACTCACTGTCAGTAAGATAAACAATATAATTTGGGGAATTTATTTATTATTACTCAGTGACAGTCAGGATCCCCCATGTTTTCTAGTTCATGATTCCACAGTGGCTCTCGTTTGTTTCTAAGGACCATTTACAACTCTGAGTAACACACCCTGCCTGAGGAAGGGTGGCAGAATGCCGACTCCAAGCAATCTGATTTACTTAATTGACCCCTTAATTGACCCCAGTGACTTTGTTTTCTTTTGCAAGTAGACACATCTCATGTAAATATGGGCTATAAAGACTGTAAGGCCCCACAAAAATTATTTGCTCCAGTTACCTCAGAATCATCTGTTATGCATACGTGCATGTTCATAATGGTGCTAGTTGTCTCAGCTGCAAGACAATGAGTAATTCTTACTAAGAAGCTCAGCTCAGCAGAAATCCATTTTGCCAAGTAATCCTTACATATGCAGGATATCTCCCCCACACCTTCCTATGTACTGTTCTTATTTTTTGCATACGGTAATTCTTCTGTGTTTTGATTTTCTTCACTTTTGGTCTGAAAGCCAGTAAAAATACTGAGATACTCTTTACATGAGGGAAACACAGTATTTTACCTCAAAGCACTTCAACTGTTTTCACTCTTTTATGTCCTCATTTTTGTAACTCTTACAAGATTACAAATTATTTTTAGAAATGTGAGAGAAGAAACAGAAACACCGTTTCAAAAAACCTCCTAATCACTTGTTTATAATTTAATAGTAACTACTATAAATGGCTCTCTATTATTATTTGTGTTACATTAGTGCCTATGGGCTCCAACCAGGAAGCACATGGGGATGAAATGACTTGCCCAGATTTGCACTGCAACCAGAGCCAAACCAGAGACTGAACCCACAGCTCAGTCTCAGACTTATGGCTGAACCTTTGGACTGTGCTGCTCCCCTCCCAGCCAAGAAGCACATTTCCATAGGCCTTAATAGCCGGTTGCGTGAAACCCGCCACGCTTTGGTTAATGAACATGAACTCAGAGCAGAGTGCTGATGCCTAATAAACTGTTTCATTTAGAATACTTAACTGCCTGTAGAAGGTGGCTTAATCACCTAAGAGCCAGATTTCCAAAGTTATTTAAGCATCTAAATGCACAAAAGACCATTGACCAGGATTTTCAGACGTACCTCCCTGTTTCACTCCTCTGGGATATTCATTCAGCAGGTTTGGGCAGCTCAGTGCTTTTCATAGCCTGACTGGAGTTTTTACTGGGAAGAGAGCAAAAAGGAGGCCTCCATGTCACAAGTATGGTTTACACCCAGTGCCAAGGGATGGTGGGGCTTCTGCATACCTCCCCATCTCCTTTACCTTGTGGCTGCCCTAAATGCTAGCTTCGACTCTGCTAGAATTATGAAGATCCATATTTTGATGAGGTTATGCTGTCTACAGTTCACTATGTGTGGGCTTTTCTGATGTGCTTTGAAATTTGTGACGCACATTTTCTAACCTGCTGTTTCCCGTGGAGCAGCACTGACTCGTTGGATGGAACAGGCAGGCTCCTTTACTCCCATCTCCTCCAAAGTCCTGGTTTGGTTTTTAATGGCCTGAATAAATACTACAAGCGGGATGTGACATCCATCCATCCTTGCTTTCCACCGCCAGCTGTAGGACCTGAAGACATGCATGCCCTGCAGGGAGTGCTGAGGGATGCACAGGCTCCCACACTTCTTGTCACAATGCAAGTGCCTTTGGTGACAATGTTCATGCAGGTATGATGTCACAGACTCACGTGGACTTACCCTCTCATTCCCACTTTTACGAGAAAAGATATATGAACCGACCATTGTCTATGCTGTGATAGCATGCCTTCTTTTTGCTGAAGTATTAGTTTTGTTCTGATGCAACAAGGATGTGAACTGTTCTTTCATATCCTTGCTGCCTTTAGTAACTGGGCACCAGTCTTTTAGTGGCCTAGTACAAGTGGTCTGATGGTCCCACCAAAAATCTCTAAGCTGCGTGAACATTAAAGATATGAGTAAAATAAGAGTGGTCAACCTTCTCAACAAGCAAGACTTTCCTTACCTCTGTTGGTGTCAGTAAGTCTGCCAGTACATATGAAGCGTGTGTAATTCTGCATCCCTACTGGGTGCTGTGCGTTCAGGCTGCTGAGCACACTCAAGAGCAGAGAGGTTGTAGAAATAGCATACGTGTTGTAAAGTGCTCCAGGAGGAAAGGTATCTTAAAGGCAAAATATTTTGTTTTATTTGATAGTCCTCCAGCTGTATTAATAAAATATTGGTTAGCAATGTTTATACATATAAGATTTATCATGGTAAGATTGATTCCAAACTTAGATTTATTGTGCAAGAAAATGAAGAGAAATCAGTCATGCTGTCAATCCAAATTCATTTCCTAGCACTTTTTCTTCTGAACCAGACAGTCCCCTGGAAATACGCATTTCTTAACCATAAATGTCCTTCAAACTTATCCCTGATGCCAATTTGAGGCTCAGCTTCATCAACTATTTTTTTGATGCTGCAAAACTCCAGTATTTCTGGCCCAGTTGAAAGGAAATCCCTGGCCCTTTTCAAAAGAAAGAAGCTTGCCCGGCAATGTTCTCTCATTCAAAGAAACAAATTAAAAGCCCTAAGCATGGACTATTGCTGTACAGTGGGCCTCCCTACTCTTCTGCTCTACAACAAGCTTTTAGATCAGTACTTTGAAAAAGAAATATGTATTGAGATGTGCATATTCCACCGCAAACCTTTCTTTGTGAAACCACAAGGCTTTTTGAATTTCACTGCCAAAACCCAGGAAAAAGTTTCCTGGTTCAAGGAAATCCAGACTTTACAGTACAAGCATGCATAGATATGGGTCACAAACAACTTTGACTTAGTCTTTCATTGACTTTTTGGAATAATTGATGCACTACCATACTTGCAGTTCTAGATGAAATACAGTGATTTTAAATTGAATGAAGAAATTTTAAAAGCTTTTTTTTTTTTCATATCCTTCTTGGTTTCAGTGAATCTAAATCACTAGATTTTTACTTAGGGGTTTTAGGTATAACTACTGGGGCTATCTTGAGGTGGGAAGTCAGTTGCCATTGAAATGCTAAAGCAACCTAGAGGAAAAAAAAAAACATTTAAAAATATTATTCTTTATTTTAAATCTGCCCAGTTCTAAAACCAGCAACTTTGCCTATATTCTTTTAGAACTGTTAAATTAAATAAAAAAGACTAGAGACAGTGAAGTTAATTGCTGGAACTGACACATATGAAATTGTTTAGTCTTGAATCTGACAAGGATGTCTATCAGTTTTCGGTAAACAAACATGGTGGGTATTATTTCTAGACAGGATATGTCAAGTTTTATGCGTGCGGTCGTCTGCGAGGACTCATTCGTCAAATTGGTGAAGGTGTAAAAGGTTTTAATGACCTCCTAAATCTCCTTCTCTGGCTGTCGTGGTGGGATGCCTTCCAAGGTCAGTCACCCAAATAAGCAGGTTCACTTGTATTGTAAACAATCATAGATCAGACTGAATGATAATTGCTGGTGGACCCTGGAGCAGAGAGAGCTATATATATCACAACACTTTCTTGTCAGGGCAGTACAGGTCAGCTGTGTTTGTTCATGGACATATTAGACTTCGGTTTTCCCGAGCCTCTGCATCTTTCACAGTGGTCTTGTTTTCCCATTGTATTTGCTGTCTGGACAGGATGTTCTACCAGAGGAAGTGCTCCTCGTGGAAAAGGCGTCAATTAGTTGTCCAACTGACCCTCATTGCTACTAACTACCTCGCAGACACAAGGTTGATTTATTAATTTAGATATGACCTTACATTTGTTTTATTGCTTTGCCATATGAGTAGAACAGTAAGGCTTAAAAGTTGCTGACTAAAGCAAGCAATAATGCAAATTTCCATTTCCACAATATATCGCCAGCTATTTATTTTATATATAAGATAGTTTTTGAATGGAAGAAACATTTAAAAGGGCATGGCTGGTCAACAAGTTTAATTAATTGCTATGTTGGCAGACAGCTTGCTTTGAGAAGGCCGGGATGCTGTAATCAGCTGAGACTTTCAAGGTTTTGTTGAGGAAACAGGTCATTGAAAAAATACAGGATTTTAAACAAATTGTCTGATAAATAAAAGAGAGGGGAGAATCTTCTTAGCAATCTAGCGTAAATACCAGTAATCAGGAATATGATACATTAAAACACATACATATTTTGGGTTCATTTCCTCAGAATAATCTATTCCAATGCATAGGAAAGCAAACATTAGAATACCACAGGCAGTTTTTAAAAGACCTCTCGGTCCCTGGGCAGAGTTCTGGCAGGCAAGGGGAAGCTCTGCTTGATCACACAGCATGTGTTATGAACTGCAGTTGATTTTATGGCTTTCCAAAAAGCTGTCCAAAAAGGAGGTTGGTTGCTTTTGTTTGTTTTTTTTTTTTCCCCTCCCTCCTTTTTGCAAGGGGTCTCAGCCATCTTAGCCTGTGTTTTTCCTCACCCAGCTGACCCAGGCCAGAGAGGTATTTGCCAAGAGGGTAAGCAGCTCCCAAAGGCAGTGACTAGAGTGCAGACCTCACTGGTCCAATTTGGAATAGTTGGGCTTTTGCTCACCTCTGTCTTCTGGGCTCCTCATTTCCCCTCCACCCTATTTAAAATTCTCTTCCACCCTCCTTTGTTTCTTTATTACTGCAGCAGCTGAATTTGCCACTCTGCTGTGGTAATGGCCACGCAAAATAGCTTTTTCTAAGATGGCAACTCTACAGACATCTCTCAAGCATTTGAGAAAATAAGCAAGTGAAAACCTGGTATGCAGGCAATGACCTTTGAAACCCCACACCTACTGCAACGACTTGGAGAAGAAAGATACTTTGTGAGATAACCAAGATCCATAAAACTGAAGGAGGATCTTCCACCTGAGTGAGCCTCTGTGGCAGGGTGTCATTACCTTGTCGCTACAAAATTCACCTCTACCTTTGACAGTGTAGAAAGAGAGATTTCACCTGCTAAAGAAAATTCAGTTGCAGCACCAACTTAAATGGAAACTGCTGAAATGCTTGGCGACTTTAATGGTGGTGTTCATCCATAGTTGCCTAAATGTCATCTGTCATTACCACATCTGAGGAACGCCGATGAATTCTTGTCCTCATAGCACTTTCCTCACATCGGGAGGTTCCCGTTTTACAGACAGGACACTGAGGTGTTGGTTAAAGCCATGTGCGTATGTGTCTCATTGCCACCATGCCTGTGGTCGCACAGCAGTGAACACAGACCTCTTGGTCCTAGTGAAGCTGCATATGGATATGCAGACCTTCCCCTCCGGTGTAACATGAGTGTAGTAAGGCAACCTCAAGCACAATTTATGGTATGTGTGGAAAAACCAGGCCCAAAGTACCACAAATAAGAATGATTTTTCTTTCAGAAGGACTGCCAAATGGAAATCTTTTAGAGGATAACTCTTTGATATGGCTTCCGTTACTCAGGTTTTGTTTGCTTCTTTTAAGCAGAGTGTATTTAAGAGCTTTTGAAAATAACAATGTGGATGAAGTTAGGAAAATAAAACGCAATTATTTGTTGTTTGGTTTTACATCTCATGTTTCAGTTGAAATGTTATCAATGCTTAGGCTCATTAGAGAACCCCAAATGGAACAAAACCACTGAGAGTTTTATGTTAGGCTGCAAGGCTGCCCTTACCAGAAGCAGTGAAGTGTGTGCAATTTTGTAAATACTCGGAAGACATGGCAATTCCTGCAACATGGTGTGTCTACTAGGTATTTATAACACCTCAGTGCTGGTCCCCTGAGGCAATTTTTGAAAAGCTCTGGTGTTTACGTGGTTCTGCTATGTTTATGGAAGCTACACGGTTTTAAAAATTGGAACCAAAGGGACCTTCTTCCCACACAGCTACACTTGCAAAAACCAACAGAAAAAAAAGGGTGCCAGAAAGGGTGGAACGAAGCTGTTCTTTGCCACAAAATGTCGGCTTCATCAGTGCACACTGTCAAATCACTTTATTATAGTTCTACAGTGTGGGTGTGTTGTTTGCCATTTTGTCATTATTTCATTGCAAAGCCTTCTCCCTCAAGTCCTATTTGCACCATCTGTGGTTTCTGTACATTCTGGACTATCCAGCAGAAGAGTTTGTATTTTTACCAAGATTTAATTGAAAGTAAGTAATTCTATTCGTTTTGCATTGTTATAACCCAAACACTTTCAGATGTCTTATGTGATTATATGAATTGCTTAAAGGCAATACAGGTTGCTTCCCCAAGATTTATAATGCCTTCAGAAATTAGGTCATTCTAATGTTTTTTATTTTTAGTTAAAGTTAATTTGGCTCCGCTTTTAAAGAGTAGCAGCTTTCAGGTAACTGGCCAGACAATATAACAAGGCTCAATTTTAAAGAGAGCACTCTGTCTCAATACTCTGAAGGTTGAGTTGGTTGGGGGGGACACATTCACTAGCCATTTCCCTCTATAGGCTCATTTATAGTGCAGAATCTCAATAAGAAAGATTTGTAAATCTGTATTATTTCTTCAGACTCTTACCAGATTTAAATATGAACATCACTGTATGACCTCTCTAATTACAAAGCCCAATACCTCATAATAAGATAAAATCCCATTGTCAGAATGGGATGGATCCCCCTGCTGTTAAAGTCACTTTTAAAAATTCCTACTGGTGTTGGTGGTGTGAATTTAGATTCCTAAACCCTCTTAAGAGTCACCTGAAAGAGCTCACTCGTGCTGTTGAGAATGACACCATTTATAGAAATAGTCCAAAACCTCCTACACAAAATGTCATGGCTTAGGAATGAAAGTTGAATAAATCGAGCTCAACTAGGGAGGTTTCTCTTGGAACTGGGAACTTGGGCATCTAATAAAGCCAGTTATGGAAAACAATAAATAAATTTTAAAACAAATGGACCTTGCTTCAGCTAGGTGTACAAACTGTACAGATCTGGAGACTGTGTCTTCTGGATATCTGTGCTTTTGGCCTCTAAGTGTACAGGCACAGGGAGCCAAATACAGAATGCTAGTCTTTCTCTTCTGGATGTATCATTCTTGTGCACTACTATTGTCTCAGTTGTCTTCTCTTGATATTAAATTCTTTAAATTACTTAAAAAGCACAGGAATATGACAGTTTCCTAACGGCTTTCTCTGCACTTATTTTGAAAAGTAAGAAAACAGATCTGGCACCCAGTGCCTGCCAAGCTAAAGTTTGATTCTGGAACTATTTATTGAGTAGACAACGCTCTAAAAATATAATTTTTCATAGCAAGAAATATAACACATACACACTCTACTCTGTCTGCACTTCTTCTCAAACACAACCACAAACACATACATACTGCTCTCTGGAGGCTTGATAACAACTGTTGGACCCTGGACTCTTTTGAAAGCCTGGCATAACACAGGCAGCCTGTGTGTGCTCATGTATGCATGCACACATGTAAGACGTGAAAGTATCTCAACTTCTATTGATTGCTCGCACTTGCTTCATTATATACCTTTGCATTTCTGTCTCGTTGCATTTTTTACATTTGCTTTGTACCTGCTCTATGCTCAAGTAAATGGGCTAGATGAAGTGCATAGTGCAGTGGTGAACGATGCTTAGAGTAGTGAAAAATAGCAAAGTTACATATATTTAGAACTTATGTCCCATGTCTTCTTAGGTAGTTTCCCAAAAATAGTTCAAGGAATTATGAACCATTACAAGATACTGGGAAAAAAATACGTAGCTGCTTGTGATGCCAGCAAAACTGAAAGCATGTCATCAGCGTATACTTAGTAGATATTTATAAAATCTGGGAATTTCCACTTTCCGTATTTCATAACATATTTATCTTTCTCAGCATCTCATGACTGAATGTTAAACACCACAACTTGCTGAAGTGTATTTAGTGAAAGAAAGTTCAATGCCAGCCTACTGCTGCTCAAAGGTGATTGCAAACTTGGTGCGTGATGTGGCAGCATGTAGAGTGTACCTAAAGCGCTATGCTACAGGCTGTACTCTCCTCATTCATGGATGTGTAGGTCCTTTTCATCTTTCTTTCTAGTTGCAGCCTGCTGGTAGGCTGAAGCAATTACGGGTGTAGAAATTTGCAGGGGGGGAAAAAATTACTCTAATGAACGGTCAATTGAAATTTCCCCCAATCACTGGTCAGTATATTTAAAGAATTACTACAGTAATTATATTTTATGAGCATGAGTCATTTTTCTGTTTTTAAAAAAGTACTTCACTTTACCCATCTCTTTTAGTACATTTCCATTTGGTGTGGTTTGGCTGCACAGAGAAATGCGGCAGCTGGTTACTTGAAAATATTTAACAAAGCGCCAGATTCCTCAGCTCTGGCATACCTGTGGACCGCATATATGGGCATAATTGCAAACATCTGTCCACCCACCCATGTAACAGCTAAGAGGAGTCATTTAAGAAAAAGAAGGCTAAAATAGTCAACTTTGGGGGTGAGGAACTGCAGAGCTACCTATTTGTATGTTTATTTATTCATAATATATTAGCAACTAATGATCTTCAGAGACAAATTCCTCTGCCTTTTTCACAGGAGGGCCATGACAATGCAATATATTGCAGTACCACAATATATACTCACTAAACCAAGCAATGATAGGTTACAACAAAAGCATGAAAATTTTAAGAGCCTTCTTATCAGTTGAAGAAGGACTTTCTATGGTGTGTGTGAAACAACGAAGAGGAAAAGTAAAAAGCCTTGGGGATGCATGGGAAAATGTACCTTGGAGCTAGTTGTGTGAAGAATAATTCAACTTAGATTTTGTGAACCAATTAAATAACTTCAGCAGTCAAAACTGAGACTCCAGATCCAAATTGACCTTCTGACCTGCAGTGAATCGCGTACCAGGGAGGACTGATGAGTCCTTGCTAGTCCTGGTTTGATCTGAACCTCTATCCAAGCTCACCCTGACCCAGGCATCCTGAATTCAGTGGTTGCCATCAAATTCAACAATGACTAGAGTCACCTCAGTGTATTTTTTACCCTCCAAAACTAGTTATATTTATGATCTATATTCAGATCCCCTTCTGGAAATGAGTCTTTCACAGTACCTGGAATGATGAGAACTAAAGTCCTTGGCTAAAATTCTTCAAGCTTTGGGGTGCTCAGAATCTAGACCCACAGTTAAATTTGCTAATTTATATTATACTCACATCAGTTATACTCACTGGCTGTCACACCGAAACCATCCCTTTCCTCTAACCCACCTTCTCCTCTTCAGTAGCTATTCAAACAGCAGAATGGCGATTGTTGAGATCTGGGAACTCCTCAGAGCTGGTAGAGGTGACAGAGCCACCATGATTCCTTGAACTGTACGAATGGGATGTTTGGAAGTGAGATGATTCTGGGGAGCTGGTAGGCTTATGCAGGAGCAGGGAGGAAAGTGTTGCCTCTTGTAGACTTTCAGCTCCTGGGTCTGTAAATAGGGTGCACATGGGTAGCTTAGAACAGCCCCAAGGCTGCTCTAAATCTCCTCCAAATTATTTAAGCATACACAGCGAGCCTAGGGCACGTTCTGTCATTGGAGCAAAAGTGATTTGCAACCATCTTCCTCCTTGCCCAGTTAATTTTATATATACTACGTATAGACTTTGTGCAAGTTAAGAAGTTACAGCTCACATTTATTTCTTTCAGTGGAAGACTCTTCCTTGTACAGCAGTGCTGCCCTCTGGATCAGATGAGCTCTCATTAATTGCACCTGAGGCAATTTAAGACCCTGCAATGTCCAGTTGTCCACCCTGCCCCGCTGCCACGGACTTCTGCCCCTGCTAAGGAGGCAGTGGAGTGGAACACCCCAGCAAGGATATTCAAACCCCTCCATACCGAGACTTCATCCATATGCAAATATTTTAAAGCTAAAACTGAGTGCTCAGTTTACTACATATGCAACCAATCCACAATGAATTACTAAACTAAATACTAAGTTTTTCCTGCCCATTTATTTTCTCCTTCTCTTGTTGTTAGACTCCAGGTTCTTCTGAAAGGAAAGGGACATCTGTCTGAAGAAATTTACCCTGGGCAGAAAAGAGGTTGAGCACATGGCTTTCCCTGCTATGTCTCAAGGCTCTGTGAAAAACCATACAGGTGAAAAAAGATCTGTCAGTGCAGTGTTACAAGAAGCAGAACATGCATTCACAGCCTGAACAAAAGTAAAATTTAGGATGTGGTGTGGTACGGTATTTGCTTGGACTGATAATTTCTGGCTGGTCAAGGTCTGAATGCTTTGAATGGACTTCATTTGCCATTTGGATGTACCTCATGGTGATTTACAATTGATATGATACTGTGATACCATTACTCACTGTACAGCTCCACAGGCGCATAATATATAAAATCTGCACCATGTTAAAAGGCGAGCTGAAAATCAGCTCCAAGCATTTATTTTGTGGCACAAATTCTAACTTTTTCCCAAAGCCAAAATGCTGTCTCCCATCATAAATGCTACACATAAATACTGTATAATGGGAACAAGGTGTCAGCTAGAGGCTTGCAGGCTCTGCTTAGTTCTTAATCTTTTTTTCCCCATTTCTTGACATATAGCACCGCAGTTGTGCTACTATTAGGCTGACTGAAATGTTATTTTCCAAACAGATGCAGTGAGACCTAGATCTATATCAGACAGAGGCATAAGATCTGAGGAAGGGCATGAAAGCCAGGCACAGATTGTCACTGATCCGGTGACTGCCAGTTTCTTTGTAGAATTGAGCTTCCACGATTGTCATTTCTGTTTGTATGGAACAGCAGGAGAATCTTCACCATCTCACCCATAGATAAGTATTGCTAGAGCAACTCCTAGAGAACAATAATTACATCTCTGGATAGATACTGAAGCCTCTAGCAAGGATCATGCCCTGCATATAGACTGGAGCTGGGTTTTTTTCCCCCCTTTGCATTGGTTTAGTTATCTCAGATGCTCACAATTAAAGAAGCAATGAAATCACTGGTCAGTAATATGATGTCAACCATGATTTAATTGTTAGTAACCATTTCATTAATAGATAGATAGGGAACAGAGTCTGTATAATTAACTGTAAACTCTGACATCCAGCTATTGTCTGAAGTCTGGGGGTTTGTGCCAATTCTCCTAGCATGTGTTGCCCTTTGGAAACTAAACTATAAAGTCACAGCATGAAAAAATAACTGGGCATGAAAAAAGTCTGTGTTCAGTTAGTAACTGCTAGTGGTTTCACTGCAGATGTAGTGTGAAGAAAGCATCTTGCCACACAGAACAATGAAATCCATATACACACACACACTATTGAAAAACCTTTCCTCAGTGGGTGAAGGATAGTCCTGTGCGATCTGTCAGCACAGGACATGGGTTCAACTCCCTGCACTTCAAGGAGACTGCATAAATGGGCTGGACCCAGAGTTTTAATAATCCTTGACATTTATCAGTAAAATATCTGCTTTTTCTTTTTTAAAGGGTATTTTCCATCTCTCAGTAGCATGTGGATAAGAACGTTGAAGACTTTGAGGTCCTCTGATGCTATTTCCAGAATCACAGGGGACAGTGTGCTTCAAGGCTAACCTGCCTTTCTCTCCAGGAGGATTACTAGATAGCACTCCTGTAAAACTATTAGACAGATACACAAGGTCACATGAAAATAACATTTTCAGCTCCTTCCTTTTGTTTCCAGAAGTGCAGGTCATGAATGAAAAAAGGCAGATCAGAAGGAATTGTCTCATCTTTAACCTATTTATTGAGTGTGATTCTGACCTTGTTGTAGTTCTTGGGTAGAGGATGGCCCTAATGAGGAGTGACCAGTGTCTCTGCTGAGCAGATTACACGAAAGTCAACAGTGAGAGCATCAACATGAACTCAGAGCTGTTGTGCATGCTGCTGGCTGTCCTCCTCTTCACCAGCTACCCCGATAATGGGAGCTGAACCAGAATCTGGCAGGAGCAGTGGCAGAAGTTATTTTCTCTGCACCATGCTCCGTGCATCTCCTCAGTGCTCAGGGGTTGGGAGGATGAAGCCAACCAGTTGAGTTCCCTCAAGAGGTGGGTGGCCAAGAGGAATAACGACAGCACAATCACCTGGCAGAAGCAGCACCCAGGAGAGGGACATCTGCAGCAGGAGGGCGTGGACATTTTTCCTGAATTCCCATCCCTTCACATTATGGAGCTCTGGGCTGCATTTTGGTTGTGTGGTGAGAGAGGCCCCACAGATGCCTTGGGAAAGAGGCTGGTCCTCAGGGTGGACAAAGGGGTTCCTCTGCAGTGTGACCCATTCCTTGGCTGTCTTAGAGTAGCCTTCCAGAAGGAGAGTTTCTGATGAATTATGCTACGTCATCTGGGTTTACCATTTGTTGCTTGGCCTAGCATACTTGTCTGAGTAAGGGCTGAACACCTCTCCCCATAATTTTTGCCTTCTTCTGTTTGGGAGGCTTTATTCCACATTTGAGTTTGTTCATCTGCTAGTGCCACTATTTATCCACTTAGTGGGATATTTAGTCACTTTGGAAATAAGGTGTGTAAAGGACCAGATAAAAAATCCTACTAAATCACGAAAATAAAGAAGCAAATTTTCAACTGCCATAGAGCAGAGTGGATCCACTGGCTTCAAAGAGTTGTGCTGAATGATGTTCTGGCCTGAACTATTTCAGATGGGGGTCAGGACTGAGAAAAATCTCACAGGTAACTGAGTCCAGTCGCCTGCCACCATATCATACATTCTCTTTTGGAGTCTCACCAACTTACCAAGCAGCCTAAATGGCCAGTTAGGGTTTGGGTTTTTTTTTTCCCCCTCTGTTACTCCAGTATCTAACTGTCCTGATTATTAGAAATCTTATTTCCAGCCTGAATTGATGGATATTATGTCCATATGTGGGAAAATAACGGAAGATTGGCAAGGAGGATTGTAAACACACTCAAGTGACTTGCAGCTGGGGTGTCAAAAAACACGTATATCATAACAATTGTTGTTTAGCCTTGTGTGTTGGGCAAGTAGAACATCTGTGTTTAGATAACATAGGCCTGTGATAGACTTGGAGGCACCCTATTGAACATGCTTGAGATTCCTGCCCTGCTGTGGGAAAGATCAAAGCACAGTCGTAAACTACGCCTGCGCAAATCCCTGATATATAGGCAAAAACAGCAGGTTCGGTGATCCTCTAGCATGGACCGAGCTCCGTGGTGCCTGCATTCCCGCTTGTGTGCCTCTGCCTGGGTGCTGCTTCAGGGATGCCCCGGTTGGCGAGGTAACGAAAACAGATTTACTCTTTGCATTTCATCCGTGGTTTTGTGGTTGTTCCTGCATCCTGCCTGTGCCAGCTCACACATCATGTTATCTCCACAGTCTCTTGTGGCAAGTCGCTTTACCCTAACTAGTTTTCTATTAACTGGTGCACATGAAGAAGTAACATAACTGCTTCTAATACTTGAGTTACTGGATTGAAAAAATCAAGTTCATTTAGGTTGTGTGGCCTCTAGGCAGCAGAGCTACACCATGCCACTACTAGCTGGACCCCTGGGAGAAGTAAAGCTGCATTTGACTCTGGCAGTTTAGTCCAGCAGCCTGAGCATGCTGTTGATGTGACTGCACAGCTTTCAGTTCTGAAACTAGGTCACCCTGAGCGTTCGTGCCACAATTTTTTTTTTGTGTCCACAATCTTCCTTTTTAAATAGGTTCTCTACCTCGTCCATCTTTGCACCTCTGTTCTGGCTTAAATACCTTTTTCTTGAACACAAATAATCAGAATTATATATTGCATTTCAGATGAAGCCTCGAAATTGTCTTATACCTGCCATAGAAATATTCCACCTGCTGCATCCTAAGATTACAATCACATCCAACTTGGGGATCATAGTCATTCTACATTTAACTGGTATATCTGTGTATGCCTGCCTCTCCTCCATTGTTTCCAGCTGTGTTTCTCAAACAGAAATTATTGTTATTCATCCTGAAGGGCTGGATTTTGCACTTTGTGCTATTCACTTTCATTCCATTTCCATTACTTCTGTCCTCAAGGTCATCCAGTTCTCTCTGCATGGTATTCTAGTCCTCCTCTGAATTGACAGTGCCTTCCAACTTTGTGTCATCAACACATTTCATAAGCCCACTCCTACTTTTTGAGCCAAAACCAGTCCTTGAGGAACTCCATTAATAGCCTATCTCCAGCCCAATACTTCCTCTCTTGACACAGTCTGCTGTCATCTCTGCTTTAACCAGTTTTCTAGCCATCTTACAGTTTCTCTACTAATCCCCCTTTTCCTTACCTAAGCAGACACTTTCTCACATGGCACCAAAACAACTGTTTTACTGAAATCCAGAGCACTGTATTTCCTTTGTCTAGAGAAAACAGTCATCTTAAAGAAAGCTATTATGTTAGTCTGGCATGACCAGACTATGACCAAACCAGACTAAAAATTACATTTTCCATTTTCCTGCTTATCTTTACTCTTTTCTACAAAATCTGTTCTACAGACTTGCATGTTGTTGCAAACTAAATGACCCCAAGATAACCAGACCACCTTCTCTTCTTCTTATCCCATTTTGAAAGATGAGTATGGTGGTTTTGGTTCTTTAGTCATCTCCTCTGTCTCAAGTATCCGGGAGGGGGAATTTCTAATGAGTTGGTGATTTCATGTGCTGCTTCCCCGAAATTTCTGGAGTGGAGATTAATCTGTCCCCTCCAAAACAAGTTTGATGTGGCACTTTGAGTTCTGTTTCTGTCACCATAAGACTAATACTCTCTGGCCATATTGTGTCTCTCTCCATTGTGAGTGTCATTGTACATAAAGGGAAACAAAAGGCACGGTGTGTCAGTTTTAGGAAAAATCATTATTAATCTCCACCCTGGCTTAGTGCATGGCTGTTCCCTTGCTTCTTTTGTGCTCAATTCCTAGTTACATGGCTGAAAAATTTTTTGGTATTTGTTTTATTTCCTCTGTAGGGTCTAACACAGCTTGACTTTTGGCAATTTGTACTTTATTTCTGCACTTTGACCTCTTAAGATGGTGCTTTCTCAGCTGATTACTCTTTCTTCTCATTCCTTTTAGGATCTCTGTTATTGTCCATGTGATTTTTAAGGTGGATTTTTATTCAGTTCCTTCCTACAAGGTCTCCTCCTACTTTTACCCTTACTTAGGAAACAAGTTCCAGATATTTTTTGGACCTCTGACTCAAGGCAATCTCGATTTTAAGTAGCTGTTTCTTTTCAGTCTGTACCAAGAAGTGAACTACTCCTTCCTGAGGTAATTCATATCTCTCATGAATCTATGATTATCACTCCCAGTCTTATTTTATTGCTGGCTTTTCCTGATCATTGCAGAGCTTGAAATACCTTTGGTCCAGTCAAGACTCTGTTCTGTGCCTGTAAAGAATGGGGGACTCCAGAGACATGGAACAATGCCACAGGTAGTAAAAACCATAATAATCTTATAAAAACATATTATATTTTTTGTCAAGATATACATATTCACATAGAGAGAGAAAGAGAGAGAGAATGCATGTTAATGCAGGACTAAAAGTGATCTATCAAGCTTAATTATTTAAATTGCATTAACAGTACCAAAGTATGGTAATGGATCTTAGCAAGCCATTGTACCAATGAAAACTTGAAAGGAAATGAATCCAACTCTCTCACAGCTCACAGAAAATAAAACATCTTTTCTTAGCATTACAAGGTTGGCCAGGTGGGACTGAAAATATGCCCTAAGCAGGCCACTGGGTAAGAAAGTACCATTTTTACATAGCTACATTTGAGAAAGAGACCATACTTAAAGAATACTTAATACTTATACATACTTAAACCTCTGATAGAGTTACCCAAACCCTATTCTCAATGTTTAGCTTCTACTTTGCCAAAAAGCAAAAAAGTGATTGAAAGAGTTATTTCTTCTTGACTTGGTGCTACTCAGAAGTTGGAATAAAGGTATTGGACAGCACCAAGCGTGAAAGTGCCTGGGTACTTTACAAAGGCCCTTATTATAAGAGATAACTAATGGTAGTAATAAGAACAGTTAAATTTAATCTTTGCTGTTTATGTCTAGACCTAATCCAAATTAGAGCAATGGAGATGATCTGAACTGTTCTCCATCTGAAGAGAATTAGCACAGGCTAGCACGCAGAATGCCAAAGCCGTAACAAACGTGTGCTATTTTAAGTAGAAATTTTTAAGTAGAAATGCCTGAGGTGAAACACAGCCTTGTCATACGGGGCTAAAATCTGCTTGGCCCTTAGCGAGTAGGAGTGAGGTATAGAGAGACAACCTTTAGCACAGCTGATGTCAGGATGGGGCAGAACTGCATTTCTGATGTTCATAAGAATGCATGGGCTACACCCCTTGAGCTGTACACAGTGAGGAAGGAGGAATATAGTGTTGTTTCCTTCCAGGCACACTGTCCAGCTGAGCTGCTTGAGTCTTTTCCAAGGAGTATACTCAAGGGAATGCTAGGAGACATCCTGCCTCTCTGAGGCATCACAACTGAAGCATTTCACATGCACAGCATGAAATACGAGGTTCAGGGCAAAGTAGTGCATAAACTGAGATGTCTGACCCCAGAAAAACACCCCCAACTAACCTGTGCATTTGCCTGAATCATTGCTCCTTATTACATGTCATGTCTTTGGGAAGATGGTTATGAGTCATTAGATTATGAGTTCCAGACTACTATCAATAACTGCATTATAGCACCCCGTGTCATCATGGCCATGTTATTTCACACAATTCCCCCTTAGTTAGGCAAAGCATTATCTTATCGAAGAGGATGCAAAGCAGTCTCAACTAAAAACGGATACTCACTACAGGGCAGTGCTTTTTCAGGCAATTATTAAAAGCGCAAATAGGGGTTCAGCTGTTAAACCTCTAGCAAAATGATGCTTCCCTACCCCTACTGCTTTTTTGTCTCCAGAATGTGGGATTTTTTTCCTTCTCTGAATGTGGAAAGAGAAACAGCACAGACAATACATTAAATTTTTCCCTATTATATAGTCACTCATTTTTTATTTGCACCCACAATACGCAAAAAAATATCTTGCAGCTCTGACACTGGCAGCTACACAAACTTCAGAAAGGCTGCTGCCCTGGATCACTCTATGAAGAAGTGTGCTTGAGTGTGTGTGGAGGGTTTTCTCTCCTTTTTCCTCTCTCTCTCTCTCGACTACAGAGAGAGTCAGAGGAGACAGATGCCAAAATTAGGAGACTAGAAGTATTTATGCTTGTGCCCACCACCCACTGAAATTAAGGAGAAATCTGAGTGCCTCCCTGGTTAGAGAGAAATTAAGTGTGCTTCTAATCTGTGTGTTAATTCAGACCTATGGCAAGAAAAATTTGTGTTGATTCTGCTCCCGGGCAACCTCCTACAAAAATGCAAACCAGCTACCGGGATAATGGTTTGGACTCAGGAAGTTAGTTTTGTGGTAAAGGAAAACATCAGGTTCTGCACAGTTTGAAGTTATCTGCATATATCCAGCCAACCTGCATGTTACACACAGGTTTTCTGGCTGTGGAAAGCCAGTGCCTAGCTGCCATGCAGTACCGATGGCAGAGAACACTTCAGTGACAGGTGCCTCCTGTGTCTGATGCTAGCGAAGCAGAACATGTGCCCTTTTCAAGTTGCTGGAGACCAGTTTATTGCACTGATATATTCCCTCTCAAATGATGTCTGAAAGCAGGACAAAGAAGCCTGACCGTTATTCATCTATCTGTATTTCTGATTTTATTCCTCTAAGCTTTTGATCACTTTGAAGGCTGTTGGCTTCAGAACAATGCCAAGCATAATTCCTTCACATTTTAGGAAACACGCTGGAAGAAAGCAATGACTGCCAAATATTTTTAATTTGTCAGGGATCATCCTAAATCCATGCCGTGAACTGAAGCACAGTTGCTTTCATTCAGAACTTGACACTGGCTGAACTGGGGCATGTGTGGATTCACCGTATGTAGTAAACCTTCAGCCTTCTCCCAAGTGCCTCTGAAGCTCGAAAGGTTTCAGCACCCATTTTTTTCTCACCTAAAGGGCGGAATAAATTTTGCATCTCATCTGGCTTTAATTTCAGGCAGTGCTAGCAGAATCTCCCGCATTGTAGTGGGGAATTGGCTGGAAACATCCCCGTCACGGCCAGAGACACTACCCTCCCGCAGATGGGTTTGCCACAGCACAGGCGTAGTGTGCAGCTGATACAAAATGCTATTTGAAATATGGAAACATCCAGCATTTTTGCGCTGCGGCCAAGATAAGCCTTTGTTTCTGCCACATAGCTGGGACCCACCCTGTGGAACTGATGTGAGGGTTTAGCTCAAGTCATGGAGTGAGTCAGCCGAGGCCAAATTCTGGTCTGGGATGTACCCACATAACTCTACTGAGGCAATGCGGCTGAACAGGTGTAAGTCAGAGAAGAATCGAAAACCAGCCTTAAGCCAGCATTTCAAATCCAAGGCTTTATTTTATGCCATTATTTCCTTTTGTTGCCCCATTTTGCAAGACACTGAGTGACTGCAGTTCTGCTCGGGTTCAGCCACCGTGCACGGAGCTCAGTGCAGCACAGGAATTGTAGTTAGGACCTTGTGTACTCCCAGGCCCGAAGGCTGACCAAAGAAGTCCTCAGGAACAACTTTGTAAATGCTTAGTATTCAGCTCAGGTGCCAGAGTCTTACAAAGTGCTCATTATAAATCTTGTGGAAAATCTGACAGTGTAGAGAAGTGTCTGAACTGGAGCAGATCTCTTCTAGAAGTTGGATTTTCAGTGTGCCATGAGCTGCTCTATTTTCAAAACCTTATTTTAGGATGCTGAATTTTTATCTGTCAGTTCGTAGCTAACTAACAGGGTTTTTCTAAAAACCATAACCCCCACCCCATCTAACTGATTATCATCTGAGAGAGGAACAGCATTAAATTATTTTCCTTCATATGACATGTCAAGTGGACGGTATCTTGCAAGCCAAAGACATAAACACTAACTCACCCACATAATTTTATTACTGACTAAAATAAAACCATATGATGTTTCTGTATCAGTGCCTGAAAAATTAGTTCACTAGATTCTGGCAATATAAAGTGTCCCTAACACTTTTGTTCATATACATATAAAGTCCAATGAAAAATGGTGGTAGTTATTTTCAAAGAATAGCTGGAAAGCAGTTCCCCCAGAACAGAAGTTACCTCAGCTGTTTGCCATTACTGCCATCAATGATAACGCAGAAAATATTCAAAACATAGTGTATACAATAAACTAAATTTTATAGGTCTTATTCAATAGGCAGTAAAGTAAATGAAATGACTCAGATTAAGTTCAGTGGATTTTGGAGCTGTCTTTGTGCTTCACACCTAACATTACAGCTACACGTTCAAACACTACCGACACCGTGTATTACTCATAAAACTTAGAAATGGTGCTACCTAGTCTTAGGAATAACTGTACAGTCAAGATAACATCTATCCAGAAGACAATTGCTTCCATCTGTTTAAAAGAATGACATTGTTTAGTTATGGTTACATACTTTTATAAGAATAGCAGCAGAAATATATGAATTCTGGCTACAGTACCATTTTACAAAACTACTGTTATTTAGCATAGTTTGATTTTTCCAGGCAACGGAGCAAAATATAAATTACCTACAAAACCTGCTTTCCCAACTAGCACATTTGAAAATAAAATATAATGATTTATGTAATATCTTGTCATCCAGGGATCTTGAAATATTTTACAAATAAGAATGACCTTGAAGTATCCTCTCTTATTACCTCCTCTCCACAGAGTGAAAGTGCAGCACTTACTTACCGTGTTGAGCGACTTGCCACGTTTGACAAGCAAAGCCAGGAATGGGTTCTGTAATGGTATTGTCTTATTGCCTTTTTCTTCCGTGGTATTGCCTATCACTTTCGGCCGGATCTGATAATGCTTGGAGCCTTGTAGAGCAAGGCCAGCAGGCAACATTTCTTATTATAGATCATATCTACAATAGTTAGAAACAGCTGTTTGTGCACAACACCTTAAAATTAAAATGATCAGAAAAGTCAGTGAGACTGACTGGTCTGGAACAAAAGCCTTCAGTGCCCAAGCTTAGGAAATATCTTGTAACTGTCAGGTTCTATATCCTGTAGGTGAGGCACTGGAGAGCAGTATCATACACAACTGCAGGGTGAAACAATGAAGTCAGGGTAAGATTTCAAACTGCAAGTCTTGGCACCTGAGGAAGGGGTTGGGATGAGTCAGGTCTGTAACACATGGGCCCGTAGGTATGAAAGTTGAGAACCCCTGCTCTGACACTCGGCTGGTTGTGGGGTCTGTTGTACGTCCCCTCGGCATCCACCAAGTCTCCTCAGCTTTGCCTTTGGCAAACCACTTGCCCCTCATTCCTCACCCGCCTTGTGCCCCTCAAACTAACACACATGCGCACACTCATGCATGCACACACAGATGTCCTGCTGTTTGCCTGTCTTGTTCACTTGCATTCCCACAAGCGTGAATCCAGCATCAAGAAGCCAATCTGTAATGAGTCTGTGGACTACAGCAAATTTTTTCTTTTCACAGCTTCTCCGGGACTTTTAGTCCCCTGACCCTAGGACCCACTGGCTGAATTGTTTCTCAGCCATGAAAAGATACTGCCTACTGGCTCCTGTGATTAACGGTGTTATCCCTTGATGGCTACCTAGTAGAGAGGATGAGAGATGTCCTGTTACTCTCCCCCCAGGCACGTGTGGCCATGCCATCAAATGGCAAATCCACCTGGTTTTTAAAGCTAAGGTCTATTCACAACTCTATATATTTAGTTCACAGAATGCCTGTGGGTTTTTTTTAGAGAATAACTTTGCAGCATGTTGATTTGCCTGCCATTTGCAGTTAGGGAAATACTGGTGTGATCTGCATCCACTGCTTCACACCGGCTCTGAGGACATCTCTGTGCATCTGTTTTGCCTACTCATTCTCAGATGTCACTGGCCACCACATGAAATGTGATGTTTAAGTATGTATGAGAAAACCATCAGACTTAGAGTTTCAAAATGCAAATAAGATGTCCAAGAATTCAGGAGAATTTATAGGCTATAAAATCAAACAAATCTGGACATTTTCTGAGCCAAGGAGATACAAGACAGATGCTGTTGACAAGAAACAACTATTTAGGATTTTCATTCATAATAAAATATTCAGTAGTATAATCACAGACAGAAGAAACCTACACATTTTTTTGTTGTAATTATTTTAAATAAAATACATCATTTTTCCTCAGCCTGATCTTTGGCACCAAGATACAATTGTACTTGAAATGAAGCAGTAAAACACAATTAGGCATTTTATGTAGCAATGGTAGTTTCAAATCCATTCAGCTCTAATAAAAAATTGTGGAGTTTTTTAATTGACAATAAATCACAGAATAAGATGCCTACCAGAAACAAATACCAGTTCTATATTTTACAAGTAACACTTGATATTGTAGCCTCTCTGCCTGTTCTTTGTTCTCGTCCTTACCCCTTCACTCTATCAAAAGAGTTGATTTATGCCACCATGGTCAAAATTTCATTACCTGCTATTTAACCCAGTGGAAATAAACCCTGTCTTGAGCAATCTGGAGTATGTGAAAAATCAAAGTTTGCTTTTTGATCTTTTACTTTAGGATATTGAACAGAAATGCCTTTTCTTTTCTCTCAGAAGCAACTAGCTTGATTTTTTTTTTTCTTTTTCATTTCTTTCAGCAACAAGGAATGGAAGATTAAAGAAACGGGGTATGGTTTCTAAAACTTTTTTCCATGGGCGTGCCCTATATGACAGACTGTGTCCCTGGAACACCTTGGCTCAAATGTAGTAGCTGTGGGTGTGGTGATTATTTCCTGGCACAAGGAGGGATTTCAGGAAAGCACTGACTCTGCCTTCTCCACCCAGGCAGGTTCCTGACCTCTACTTACAAGTGACAAAAGCCCTCGTGTGCATAAATCCTACAGGATCCTTTAGGCAAAACCACTCACAGTGTTTGCATTGTAGGACTGTTCTCTTGAAAATATAAATGTATGCGTAGCGTGCCTGAGGGTACCCAGTTTTGAATTATAGAGTGCCTTGTGAGGAGTTGTGGCATTTGGTTTGAAGATACTCCCCCTACCTCCCTCCCCACTTCCCACTTCTTATTATAAATTCAGCTTTTCAAAGGCTTGTTACCAAAAATATTCTGATAGATCTGTGGTGGTGCTGACTAGCAATAGCTTTGCAAAAGAGAGTGAAAGATCACTTTATAAACTTCAGCTTCTTCCTGGAATTGCTGCTTTTTTCCTTTCACTTTTTTTTTTCCTTTCTTGGCAGATATATTTTAAAAAGAAAAAAAAAAAAAAAAGAGTGTATGAATTTATTGCTGTATGGGGCTGCTAAATGGGTAGCCGCAAAGATCAAAGTGCTCTCTTCGCTGAACAGGTGTGGCATGGAAAGTGCCAATTCTCTCCTTTCTATGTCTAAGCCCTGCACTGAGGGAATATATTTGTTGGGCAAGACCTTACACAGCCAAGCCTGGAGAGAACCTGAACTAGAAAAAGTCACACTGAATAGGGAGAATGGACACAGGAGCTGTGTATCCAGATCAGGCTTAGATAAGTGGTCTGATAGGGTTTATAAGTGATAATAAGCTAGTTCTAGACCCATTCCTTTCCACACATCTGGCTTCTCCTGGGAGATTTACAGGGTAACTGTGATGGTAGTAAGTAGATCATCATCGGGCTAGTGATCTGACCTTTGTGGTGTGTCAGCAGTGGGTTGGACCAGGAACTATTTTTGCCTCATACATGGCTTTTTGTTTTCTTTTTCTAGAAAAGAACAACAGAACACCAACTGTGGACAATGCCAAATAGCAAAACACTGTATTTGTTCAACAAAGGACCCTTCCCTCTTCTTTGTAGAGAAAGACCCAGGTATTCTGATTAATCTTGGCAAGGAGAGTGTGGTGGAGAAGAGGCTCCAAGGAGCAAGAACAGCATGAACGGGAAAAGGACAGACCATGTTTTAGGCACATACCAGAGCAAACCTGCCTAAGGGCTGCAGCTTCCAGTGTCTACCAGTATCAAGTGAGTCACGGTTTAACCCATGGCAGTGGAGCTGTTGCCAAGAGATTTATAGTCTTAGGAGGAGCCTGTGAGACACCTTCACCAAGCAGAGCATGGCTTGGGTCAGCACAGAGGATTCATCAAGGGACAAAGTCAGCCAGCAAGCCTGGTCTTTGGAAGCCTCAAAGTTTAAATGGTCTTGAATAGAAGCCTGCCGTTGTTTAACCAAGTCCTGGAAAAGGAAGAGCCTGGAAAGATCAGGGCAGAAGCAGCTGGGTCTGAGAAAAGGAGGTTAGGGGAAACAAATAGGAGAATGAAGTGCAGAAATGGGCTATGCCCTCCAAAGCATCCTCTTCTCCAAGGTCTGGGCTAGAACCCAAGATTCCTGGTCATTCCTCTGCTTGTCAGCAAATATCTGTGAAACTCATAGGAAAAATCTGTGTTTGATTCTCCTTGGGTGCAGATCTCCACCACTGTCCCTGCCATATATCACACTAACTCACATCGCCGTCATAGTAATACTATTTACCACTATCACAGCTTACCATTATGCACAGGGAAACTGTACACAAAAAATACTAAAAGGACATTACTGAGTTTTGAAGTCAAGTGCTCAAAAGCAAGGAAATTCCTGGGCAGACTACATTCACACCCTTCCTCACATGGATGGATTATGATAGGGCCTTTAATTGCATCATTGCAAGCTATCTTTTCCTTCTTGAGGCAAAAGTCATTCAGGCACAGGATTACTTGATGGCAATAGTAAGGATCAATAAGCTTACTTGGCAAACAGCTATTTGATTTTTTTTTTCCTCACTGTACAATGTGTATCCTTAGGTCTTGCTTATTTGCAAGCAATTCAGACTCAAAATGATGAATATTTCTGCGGCAGCCTTACCCACAGGCAGCCTGTGGTTTGACAGCAATGGGGGCTCCGGGGACAAATCCCTAATGTTTGCTTCTGGCTCTGAACATTTGAAAGGGGAGATGGCTCTAGCATCTGCTATTGCACTTACTTAATTCAGTTCTGCATGTAAAAGCGGTTATCCCCAATTTACAGAGGGGAACAGAAACACAGAAAATGGGTAAACAGTAAGCAATGTAGCACTGTGTGGGGATATCCACAACGGGAAGCAATATAATTGCATTGGAAAATCATTGCACAAGGGCTACCTAGTTCTAGCGAGGCAGTCCTCCTCCTTTATCCCCTTTCTTCTCATGGTATAAACCCTCTATCTTCTTCAGAAAACAAAGTTGCCATTCTACAGCCTCATTTGCTGCACAGTTAGTATTTATTTGTAGGTAGGTGTTACCTTGTGCAATGAAGGAGGAAGGAATCCAATGAGGTAGAAATTCTGCATGCAAGTGCCTCCCTAAAGACAACCTCTTAGTTGACGTACATGTGTGGTATTTGACAAAGACTCCTCAGAATTAATTTCACATATTGTACTTTTAAGTCTCTTCAGAACAAAGAACACAGACCAGGAAGGCATGTTTTCCGAAACAGCGCATCAGAGACAGCTGGTTGCACAAAAATTCTCTCTTCTTCAGTGGCAAGACCATCTGAGCTCTGAGCTCCTTCATTAAAAGGGATCTCTGTCTTCGTCTGCCAAAAATTTTAGAAAATGTATGTATTTTCCTCAGGCATTTTAGCTTAGCAGAAAAGTTCTATTTTATTTCCCACAACACGTGGACTTTTTTGTTATGGAGCGTAAACAGAGTGCACCCAACACAGCACCTAAGCACATACTTAACTTCAGGCTTCAGTGGAACTACTCATGTGTTTACAGTTAATAGTACTTACATGACGTGGGTGGAATTGTCAAAGGAGCCCAATGGAGAAGGGCTGAAAACTCTACTGAAAGCCAGTGGGAGTTGGGCATCTACCTGGGCTGAGGCCCAAGAGAGAACTTTTTCAATTCCATGCCAGTGCACTGATTCAGTGTTCAGATCTGATGCTGTTAAGTGAATGAGGCAATTGTGAGATATTTATTTGCCATGACTTAAGAGAAGAAAAAAACCCCTGCACGTAAGCACTTTCAGCTTTCACTTGGTTGTAAACTGGCTGTTCATTAAGTGTGTATCTGCGTTTGTCGCACAATTACCCAGTTTACACCTAGACTGCACTAACAAGTTTTATCAACACCCTCTCTTCTTTGCGCAACATTATCTGCACAAGGAATGCATGCCACTGTCATTTAGAACATAGGAGATTATTACTAATTAAAGTAGAAATACATGGAAAGAATACCAAGGAAAGACATAGGAAACTAGGTCCAATCACTGGTCCTGTGTTCAGTTTCTTCATTTGAAAAAACGGGAGGGATGATTCCAATTGCCTCTGAGTACTTGTGAAAAAAAACCCAAAATGCTATAGCTAAGTTCTTATTACAAAACAACTGCATGTAAGCAGAAATTAACCTTTGAGTACATAGGATTTGGGTAAATTTGAATCTGTTTTCAGAAGGACGTTGGAAGGTACCTTTCTGTTTTACAGACTGTCTTCTGCCAAATATCAAATTTTTGTCTGAAAAGATTTGGCCATTATACCTATTCCAAAGAAAGCTGCAAGATTTGGGGGAAATGGTGGGAAAAGCGTATTTTTTTGTTAAGTTTTGGTTTTGCTTGATTCATGCTCAAACTTTCCCAAAATAGTCACTCTTGGGAAGAGAACAACCCTGGAGAAAGTTCAGCCAAAAAGGCTAAAGTTTATGAAAATAATAAATAACTGAAACTGGGCCTTTAGAATGGAAATGTTTAAATGAACTTAATGTTAGTGCTTTGACACATAGGTGCTTCACTGGATTTTTGAGTCAGAAATATAGAAGTCAGGAAATGAGTGGTAGAAAGTCACTGGCTTTTTTTTCTCCTGGTGTATTTTTTAATGAAAACAGGAAGAAAATACAAGATGTCATGTACAGTATGTGATACTGATAAAGTTGGCTTAGACCAATGACACATCCTTGCACTTCCAGTGACTCATCTTTGGTGGGTAAAGTGAATTACAACTGAAAGTGGAAAAGTTTCTACAATTTATAGCAAATGTTGCAAAAATCTAAGGCTCCAAAGTCAACAGATCAGTGAGATTCAAATACGATTAGGTCCTATGGAAGGCAATGGCATTTAACATACTTTAATACATTATAGTACATAGTAAGCCTACAATCAGGTACCTTCTGCAGTTGTGCAATGGGAGAGATTAAAAGAAAGAATGAAATCATATAAGTATTTTAATTTGCTGAGGGTTGTAGACTGACAATATTGACAACATAGGCATCAGTAAAATTTGAAGACAAGTGGGGGATAATAGATAAAATTAGAGCTCATAAATTTTTTGAGATATCGTTTGAAATACCACTACTGTATTTTAAAGCAAGTTCATGATTACTTGTGATGAATGCTGCTTGGAAGTACCTGTTTTTATGGCTTTATTGGTTACTTCATTTTCACTGAGAAGCTTAGGCCCTCAGTTAAGCAACTCTTAAAACTAACAAACCTAGAGCTTTCAAAGTGGCCATCCAAAACCAGCTGATGTAAATATACTATGGCTCAGAAAACTTGTGATAGCTTCCTCCTCCTATCAATTTTCTACTGACAAATATGTTCACAACCATTTATTGGAAAGCAAATAGAAAAGGAGTTCTATTTATCCTATTTTCCTGACTTTTATTGATGTGAATGCCTATGCATACTATTTGCAGTATTTGCCTTGTCTCTGGCAATGGTGCTTGCCTCCAGTGACACAACAGATGTATGCAATAAGGTTATGGCAGTTACCTTTCAAGTCAGGGCATACAGCTAGGACTGTGAAGTATTGTTGTTAGCTCAGCTTGCTCTTTCATGGGATTTGGAAACAATTATTACCTATCTGTTCAGAAACCACGTATTTCTCACGAGTCACCTCTTTGTTTTCCGTAGTGGCAATCTACACAGAAATTAACACTTTTTGTGAATCATTCTGGTCACCTTTGACAACGAGTGGAACTCCAGGTTTCCCTTGGTGGCCATCAACTTAGACCCTGATCTTCCCTCTTCTCCTTTTGCATGGACTTCAACAAAAACCAATCTGACTCGCAAAACATGAGATCAAAATCTGCTCTTACCATTAGCATTGTCAATGGTCTAAAACAAGAATAACTTGCCAAAAACACCTGAAGGCCTTTGAACCTGGGACCAAAATGGCAGAGTTGAAGGTCTGGCAGGATGTATGCACCCACGTGTAACCAGGGAGCGGACTGAAAGCTCTGGCAGCCATCAGGAGTGCTCCCAGGCTCCAAGAGCCGTAAGTGACTGATGAGTTAACAACTGTCATAGGGGTCCAATTAACATACTCCATCACTGGACTGATTTTTCTAGCTCTACTGTGAGGGCTCTGGGTTTTCTTAACAGATTTCTGGCAACATTTTTCATCTTTTAAATACATTTCCTGTGAAGCAGAGATAACTGTTTCTATTAGTTACTAAATTGTTGGTGACTTAACTGAGAGTGCAGTTTATAGCTTGAGAGATGCAAGTATGAACCATTAGGTCACTCGTCCTTCTTCAACAAGGAGGAGCTGAAGTCAAAACAACAGAAGACAAATGTTACAGCAGGGAAAGTAGCATGGTATTAGGAAGAGAATAAACTCTCAAGAGAGTGAAAGACAAAAAAAAGAGAATAAAGAGAAATAAGAGAGTAAAATTAGGAAATTTCCGTCTAGTAAACTAAGTTAGTGAGGCCAGGAGAGGGGAAAATTTGAATCCAAGGCCAGTACTGGCACACATTCATCTAATACTTATGCTGCAGAACATCGCACAAGAAAACTGTGATTTTTTTGAAACTTCTTAAGTGATGTGCGTGCACATTCCTGTGACTTTTATTTGGAGTTGAATGTTTGAATTTCCCCCAATGGAACTGAAAGTCCTGCTCGAAGTACTCTGCTGCCCTGACAGGCCAAGTAGCTCACGTGGTAGTATAATGATACATAGATATAGTCAGTAAGAAAGAGGAGTAGCAGAAACAGTAATTTGGTGTGTGCGTGTGTCCTTCTGAATTTCATAGAAATACAAATTCTTCTTTCACCTCAAATACTATACTGGCCAGTCCAGACTTAGTAGTTATCTGTTGAGATATATATATACACACAAACACACACACAGAACTGGCATATATTTTCTTCCTATCTACCATTTCTTTCCTATTGAGTAGACCAAGATGTCAATGAAAACATCACTTCTGATCTAATTTTAAAGTGCAGCAAGCCACCAGGCAGAGTGAAAAGGCAAGATATTTCGGTGTCAAAAGTTTTGAAAAGTCATGTTGCAAGCTTTCTCCATGTGCTTACACACAGTGCAGAGCACAGAAACTTCTGTCACAAAGCTTAATCCCCGTTATACTGGTAAGACTGCCCACATGGACATCTGACATAGTGATTTCAACTTTTGTCCAGATTAGTAGCCATTTGTACATTTGTCTGTGAAAGTCCTTTGCCTGTGAACTATGCATATAGTACATAAGTTGCTATACACTGCATTTACATGCATGGATATGCCTGAATTGACCATTTGTGGTTGTGCACCCACTGCCCAGGAGAAGGAAGAAGCTACCAACTCTTGCGAATGAATAACAACACGCTCTTTTCCCTACTGCCTTTGAGATTTTATAAGGTCCAATCCCATCCCATGTCATTTTTCTTCCAAGAGATATAGCTCAGCAGGGGCCAATTGCTTTCCCTTTAGCTTTTCTGCATTTACAAAACATAAATTAATACAGACCACATTAAAACACAGTTCTGCTAGATCCATTACAAAACCTGAAATTCCTTCCAAACCAAGCACTAGTGCTTTATTTCAGATTACTGTAAATCATGACTGGGCCCTTTTGCCTTTTGACTAATGGGATGTGATACAGGAGATGACCTTTGGCTGGACATGGTCAGATCTTTATTTTGACTTTTGCTGCTGTTGGCTCTGTTTGTAGCAAGAACCAACATTGCTGCTAGCTTCTGCAGAAAATGCTCTCTTCTCTGATGCTTCCATAGGTGCTTAAAAGCTGCTGTTCCCACTGCAGAGCATGGGAACCATCTGCAGAGGTGAGACCATGCAAAAGGGTATGATCTCAAATGGTGAAAAGTGGAACAACTAGCTCTCAGAGAAGAGGAAATAAAGCTGATACACAAGACTCAGATCCAACAATGTAAACACCTGATTTTCAACTGTGCCTGATTTCCAGCTTCCAGAAGCCCCCGACTTCTACTGACATCAGTTGGTGCTCAAGATCTCTGGAAATAACCACAGCATTTCAGTTTTCTTCTGTCAGGTCATATTTTGATTGCTGTAGTATGGGGCAAGTCCTTAAAACCACAGAGTCTGTAGTCAGAGGCAGAGGTCTTAGCTAATCCTTAGAGTCCAAGAAGTACCATAAGACTGAGTAGACAAGTCTTCACATTCACTATGTGTTAAAGCCTCTAAGGATTTTTGTATTCATGAGTGTCACAAGAAGTGACAGCACAGAAAAGAGATTGAGTGTGTATGAACTCTGAACTCTAATATGGATTCTGACAATGATAAGAACACAGGAGGCATTTTTATTAATGCACAGATTAAACAGAATGATTGCATGTGAGTGTAAGGTCCATGTTTACCACTAAAGTGAGACTCATGCACAGCTACACTGAGTGCAACACTGACCTTGCTCCAGTTTTGGAGTTTGTTGGGTTTTTTTAACTGTATTAAATTTATGTCTAATCATAACCTAATGAAATTGGATTTCAGAAAGTTACTTACAGTTTGCCTGACAAGCTCACGGGCTGTGGAGGCTGTGTTTAATAATGAGTGAATTCCAAGTTATTTCATATAGTACATCAAAAAAGCAAGGCCTTTCTGAATCAAACAAAACTGTTTGTGTATTTCAAGCAATCTCTGACCTTGCATCCTGGGATTGCACAGACCTGGCTCGAGGCTGTTCTGAAACTAAGCAAATTCAGCTGTCCAAGGGCAAGCCCTCAGGACTCAGCTGGGACCAGGGTGCTCCTTCCATGGGAAAAGGAGAAAAGCAGGGCTGGGAAGGGGAGTCCTGGGAGGCAGTTGTGGAGGACTGGGCTTGCCTCTCCTCCTGCCACCCAGGGGAGACTGGAGTAACCCAGCACCACCTAAACCCTGCCTCTTCCACATCTGTAAGCCTCACTGTTCAAAGCTCTAGCAAACCACTGGAAACAGCTGTTTTACTGCCCTGACAGGGCACTGTGCTAGACAGCTGCCAACTTTGCTGATTCCTGAAGCTGGTATTGGGAACATTAGATCTTTTTAGTGACGTTTACTTCCCATTACTTTATTTTCACATACAGACAGAAGATATCCAGTATCCTGGGAGGTAAATCACCTTTTATGTGCTTTCTCAGTGCCTTTGAAGGTGCAATGTATGAACGAGTTATCCAGTTGCAGACCGTCACCTACCAAGGATCCAGTGCTGTGAAACCAAACGGAAGAAATGGATCTAAAGGGAGAGTTCACACTGAAAAAAAATGTGGGGTTCTGTGCAAAAACCAATCTGTAGTTTTCATTGCAGCAAATAGTTTCCACTTGTTCAGTTTGTGCTATACTTGTGGCCCTTAAGAACCAGGTATAATTTCTCAGACGTATATGAATGGATACCTTCGGCTGGGGCTGCACGGCTAGAAGGCGCGTCCCCTGGGTGGTGGATAGGGGATCCCTCTCTGGAGGGTGCACCGGATAAAATTGAAGAAGGTGCCGCGAACCAACGCAGCCTAAGGGAAGGCCACCCTGACAGAAAAACCACTGGCCCTCCAAGTCATGGGGGTTGGGCAGGAGGCCAACTACCTCCTCCCGGGGGAAGAAAAAAAAAAAAAAAAAAAAGTTGCAGAAACGACGAGCATCAGAAATGGCAGGGATGGAGAAAATCGGTAAAGAAGTGAAGAGGAGATGGAGATGGATCGGTCGTGTCCTGAGGGGGAAACCGACGGAAGACTGCGCTGTGGCCCTTGACTCCAGAGCACGCAGCAGCGGACTGATCGAAGTGGAAGAACGATGGTCGCGCCTTGTGTGCCTCCTGGCACTGAGAGAATTCAGATCAGATATGAATGGATAGACACAGTGCCCTAAAGGAACTCCGACACAAGTCATTACCTTGTGTTCTTCCTACATCAACTCTCAAGGCATTTAGTTGGTTATATTACCCTTTGCTTCCCCTGCTAAAAACAATCTTGCTGGCAGTGCTGCTTTTCCTCTGTAGAAGTAGACACATTTCAATGATGGGTGACATGAGCTCTGCAAATACAGAGCCAAATTCCATGGTAACGCAAGAGCATGTATTTATGACAGCAATGAATTTGTGCCTGGTCACACTATGGCTGTATGAGGTAAACAGATGATAAAATCGTCTGGGGTGTAAAGCATTGTAAAGTATTGCTACCGTAGCTATGGTAGGTAAGTTCTATCACAAATCTGTTTAAGGGTCTCATGCTAAGTCTTGCAAAATACCAGGTATTTATACAAATGTATTTCAGAGTTCATCAATAAGTTATTTGCCTTTCATCCTTTATTCAGTCCATTCTTTCCCTCCACAAAGCTCTTGGTTCATTATTTTGAAAGCACTGCTTGCTTTATTAAAAGCTATGGAAAATTGGTCACCAATGGAATACTTCAAAAACCAGCATTTGGTTTGGAGATGAAAGGGTTATACCTGCAGCATCCAGCCGACCTGGATTGGAGCTACGCTGCTATAAAGTGTGGCCTCAAAAGCATGTGTGTGTGTATGTGTGTGCAATGACCCAAGTGGAAAAGGAATTTTTGACATGTAAACAACTATTTGTCTCCTGCACTCTTGAACATAGACACATTATCTTATCGTTCATTAGCAGACTATTGAATTCACATAATCAGTAATAGTTTCTGGAAGCTGTTTGGCAAGCAGATATGGAAATTACTAACTCACAGCTGGGCAAGAAAAAATGGCAAATACACACGTTGTGCTTGCTCTCTTTCCCCCTCTCCACCCCCCCCGCCCCCAACTCTCTTCCTTGGACACTGTAGATTTATTGCCTCACAGTATTCACAGATGATGTTTTCATAGTCACTAATGAGGTCCCAGCAGTTTTTTAACAATAACAGGACATTACTACTCCTAAGATATATTATGTGTTTTCCCCATTTTTCTCCATTTTGGTTGAATACTCAGAAGTGTGCTAGCTTAAAAACCTCCTGGTTTATTATTATTATGACTGATAGTCCAGTCACGTGATATAAACGACTGCTGAGGTGTAACTTTTAAATTGATAATTTGTATACAATTTTAAAATATAATCTTTTAACATGCTGTTCATGGCTTTGTACATAAAAATGCCAAAACACTTGTTTAGTTGTTTGTGTTTCTACAGGCAAAAAAGGAACAGAGCAGAGATCACTTTTCAATACTATTGTGCATTCATTTTTCCTCCCTGCAAGAATCTGGCTTCAACCCATCATAGTTGGCCGTGACACACAAGGTAAAGCTGAAAATATTTACTGGTAATATCTAAAATGAATGTTTGGAGACCTGTGGTCCTTCAATGCTTATTCAGCAAAACCAATTCATTCAGACCCTGATTCAGGAAAGCATTTAAACATTTGCTTTATTTTAGGCATGTGTTTAAGTTACACTAACTTCGAGATAAGTCTGAGGGCTTTCTTCTTCTTGAATTTGAGCTTCCATACCTAACTCTTCTGCAATATAAAAGTAAGTTTAATTTAGGATAGTTGGTAGCATGCTGCTTTCTGGAGTCAGATCTAGAAGTTACTGTCATTTAAGATCATAACGTTTGGAAGCTGTTAAAGATGAAGTCACGTTTAATATGTGAGTATTTAATAGGCTGTAGTATGTAAACCTAAGCAAAGCAGAGTTTAGGAGATCAGCCTCTTGTTCACCTAGTTCTCTGAAGTACAAATTTGCTGTCGTCTTTGCCTATGATTTAAAATCTTTGCTCTAAAGTGTGAACTTAAGGAGTCTTCTGCTAGACAGATACTTGCAATGAGCACCATTCATAATACTGAAACTGTCCAAGGTCTCAACCATTCCAACATCCATGCACCTTTAGCCTCAGACAAATGAATATGCACAGTGACTTCATGGGTATGGGACAATACACACACCTAAAGCTAACCTGGTGTGTAGCCTCTCGCAGGTTTGGGACCAAGGAAGCTATTTGGTGTGAATGAGTAAAGCTGTGGTCAGGAAAACTCTCAGAGCTGCTATTTTCGCAATTAGCTCACACACCTTACTTAACACCATCCAAGTCCCTTAGGTCTGCACGCAGACTTGCGACGCTCTTCAGGGAGTATCTAAAGCTGAGGACAAAGTCCACACCCACTGAAATCAACAGGAGCTTTGCCAACAGGGTCCATGTGACCAGGATGCCTCCCCAAGGAATGTGCATCACTTCTTTGGGTTTCATTGCTTATGAATGCAATCTGGGCATTCACTCTTTTTTTTTTTTTTTTAATCATTTTTCCTTAGGTTACGTTCATCTTCCCTTCTCTCTTCCCTGTGCAGATGATTTGGCCTGAAAGCAGTAGGCACCATGGATGAAAGAGGTTGTGGGATAGAGGAGGAATTCCCATAACTTGGGAAACAAAGCAAAGATTTTATTGGGTCTAATTTTTGTTCCACTTGATGTCAACTGGATTTTGCCAGGAATTTTAGTTAATTCAAAATACTCTATGCTATAACTTTGTTCCTGAGAGATACAGGGATGAGGAGCTGTAGTTTTTGTTTAGCAAACCTTGATCCTGAGCCTGTAAGGAGACCCTCATGGCCAGGCACTTTCTTCTGTTGAAGTTGGATTAGAGACAGTTAGTTAGATTTTAATGCTGTAATTTGTAAGCATGGACTCTTTGGTCCTGCACTCTTTTTTAATGAGTTGCCAGATTCAGTCAACACATGGTTCCAATTTTGCCCCACCTCAAATTCTTATGATGTAAATTTTAACGGAAAAGTGTCACTTTGAAAACCAGAAAGCTCTATCAAGCAACTTAACATTTCATCAACAGATATATTTGCAGCCATTATCAGCAACTTGCTCCTGGCAGCGCCCCAGCACACTTTCCTAGATACAGTGGACGTCTGCCCCTTGTTAGCTGTTAAAGCTGTAATATTTTCCTTGAAAGTTACTTGCAAGAGTCTTATCCCCAAGTCCCTAGTATCTCCTTCTCTCTTTGAACTGCTTAGGCCATTTCCAGCCACTGAAAAAGAGCCAGTCCTTTAGAGCAGATGACTGGAAAGAGTGGCAAAGGGGGAAGAAAATCACAGAAACACAGGGGAAAATGATTTTTTTTTTTTCTTGGAATGATAATGTCTCCATCTAATTTCTTCTGTTTTCCCTGGACATTACATTCACACAGCTCTTGATTATCTCACCTGCTGGGCAGTGCTTAAACACACACCAGATGGACCAAGGTTTCCATTCCCATTTTGTAATCACTTTTCTTTTCCATGAGACTCAAATACAAAGGAGAAGAGAAAAACAGAACATTGGTGATGCTCAAAATTAAGAAAATACCAAGTTGTCTCATGAGTGGCAGAATTAATGAAGCCTTGCATCCTACAAGACTGTCCTTGTTCTTCTGCTTATCACTCCAAAAACTTGCTCATATTCTCTATGCCAGCCATATCAGAAATAAATAGCATTTACTGTGGCTAGTTCACATTAATGCATGTGCTGACTGACCAGCTGGCTGCAACCAAAGAAAATGTATAATGGCTAAATAGCAAATGCGTTTCCCTTGGGGTCTCAGAAGTGGGAGCAGAGAGGGGACTCTTCTCCATCCAGCTGCTAGTTTTCCTAAACTTGATGTTTGTGAGATTCCTACCCCTCTTCTACACTGACTAGGAAATGTACAATGGATTGAAAAGCTGTTTAGATTGGGAAAAAGTGGCAAATATTGTGATTACAAAATCCTTATCTTTGTAGAAATCCATGGGGGCAAAAAAAAAGGGAGGATACAGTTCTAAGTGCATCAGGTGGCCCTGTCCCTCATAGAGAGTCAGGGCTATCTTGTTCCCAGGAGAGGCAGAGACTTCTGATTCCTGCTGAAATCTCAGCTCTGAGGTGGAGAGGAGATGCTGCTGCGGACTCCTTCCAAAACTGTTCACCCCACAGGGGGACGGGGCTTCCTCTGGTTATGAGATTGAGAGAAGTGGCGGCATGCTGATGTTTCAAACACAAAGTGTCAGTGTGGGAGCCATCCCTCATAGCATCTGACTCGGAGCACAGAACAAAGCACCAGGAAAAGCAAGACAATGCAAAAACACGGATCCGTTTCCCTAGCTGCAGAAAGCTCCAAATCTCTTCTCTCAGAGAAGGGCTTTGAAGGGCTACTTTGAGAGGCAGGGTGAAGCGTGGTGGGCTGGGCATTTGCAGAAGCTCTTGTAAGGGAAATGTTTTGTTGGAAACAAGACCCTCTAGAGCCAGGTGGCTGGGAAGCCTTTGCCACAGAAGGATGTTCTGACGGACAGAACCTGCCCAGATCATATCTGGAGGAAAGATGCTGTGTCACTACTCTGCATTCTGCATTTTAAATACAAGGGTGTTTGGAGGTGGATGTCTTCCTCTGGGTGCTATAGGGAAGCTCTTCAAGGGAGGAGCTCTTACTGGTGAGGATGTTTCTCTTTCTGGGTAGCATAGCAGGTGCTGTCTCCCCTTGCTGGTACTTTGCTAATTACATGAGCAGAGACAATACATTATATGATGGCCACAGGACCAGACACAGGCCTTCCTCAAAGAGCCCTGCTCCCTCACAGCCTGGCGCACTGGCTGCTTCCTGCATCTTGCCTGTCTCATTCCCAGTGCGCAAGGGCAGATATTGCCATCCCATTTTAAAGAGCAAGCTTCGTTTCCCTTCGCAGCTTATTAATGTACAGCTGCCACTGCATGCTAGCGGGTAGGGTCCGTGGTGGGGCAGTCGTGGATGTGGAGGTCCATCCTGTCTTCACGTTCTCCGCCTTTCTGTCCTGCCCTCCAGTGCTTACCAGCCTTGGCCAAAGGCAGATTAGTGATAACAGCCCCAGGTTTGCTGCAGTATCTGCATGCCTTTACCTATGCACCACGTTCAGCTGCTTTTATTGATTTCTTAATGCAGTCACAAGCACTGCCTGCTTCAAAATCCTGCTGCAAAACCTGTCGCTGGCCTCTGAGCAAATTCTTCTTGCCTGGAGACGTGTCAGCCGTGAAAGTGGCGTCTCGCTAGGCAGAAGTAATATTTCAACTGAAGTCAAGTAGACTTTTCCCCAAAAGCAAAGAAATGATCGTTTTTCATGTAAGCGCCTAAAAACATGTTTCCCTGGGCCAGGCGCCCATGCCTGGTCCTGGCAGAGTGCTTGGCTAGTCCACGTGGATCCACGTCAGTCTCAGCAGAGGCATGGGGACCCTCATGAGCAGATCCCAGCAAAGGACTGGGACCCAGATTTGACAGACAGGGCTCACCCCTTGCCAGCCCCTTTGCAAGCAGGTGCCCCCCATCAGCCCCATCTCCCCAGTGAGGAAACTGAAGCCAAGAAGTAAAGGCTGGATATTCAGAGTGTACTTTAAACTTAAAATGCCCTTATTTGGAAAGGCACAAGGCATCAGCTCTTCCCATTGACTGTGGTTGCTAGTATAGGGCCCTTCCCATGTCAGATCACTTATTTAGAGCCCTGAGTTTAGAATCTGAACTCTCAGCAAGATGGGAAATATTAGCCATGGGTTGTTACTGCTATGTGCACCGTGAAAGCATACAGCCCTGCTGCTGCTTGCCTTTCAGGCGGTTTGTCCTTTTTTGTCCTTTCAGGCAAATTTAATCCTTTCAGGATGTTTGTTGTCCTTGATTAAGAACATCAGATGCCTGTAATACAATTTTTGCTGTTAGCTACCACCTCTGCTGTCAGACAACCTGGAGATACAAAAAGTGTCCTAAATGAAACTACATTTTTCATTTCAGAAGTGTGTTTTCATCTTCAGAGTGCAACATCATTCTGCTGAAAGCTAGGAAAACCATCTAAATTTTAGAGCTACAGGACAGGGAAAGCACAGTCTTAGACTCAAAGATTGTCCAAACTATGCTTTTCCTATTACGGAGTCAATCTGTCTCCAAAGCTTTTGCTTTTGTTTTAACTGGAACAGAGGAGAAAAGACTAATAAGATTAAAATAGAAGAATAATTTTCTCAGTTCATTTACATCCTCTCTTTAGTTTTCTGTAACGATGGAGAACAAGGCAGTTAACTTGTTCTTACCAACATAGGAGTACTCAGTACAGTAAAGTATTACCCAAGGTAAAATCTTTCATTTCAACCACTCTGTTATTTTCTAGTTATGTCCAGTTTAAAAGAAAAGGCGAGAATGACTTGGCTCAGTTTGAAGTACTGAACGTGAATTGACAATTTGCAGTTTTGGACACCTCCTCCCCTCCCACGCACAAATTCATAAATAGAGGGATAATATGATAAATATATTCACTGATCATTTGAAATTCCAGCTAATTTACAACTGGTAGACCTCTGGTTGGGGACTTTCTTTCCCCAGCTGATTCAATATGTGCTGTTACCTAAAGTCAAAGTCAGCCTCATACAAAGCCGCTGAAAGCTTTATGTGCTCTGAGAACACACCACACCTAAACGCAGTAGGACATTGTTTCGTCGCCGTAAGAGAGATTGCAGAGAGTTACAAATAATAGTTCAGTTGCCCAATGTATTTTTAATGGATTAGCAAAGTTAACAAATGGTATCTTATTTCTGGCTCCTTCTGATGTAACGTAATTCTTTCAAAAGCATACTAGATGTTCCAGTTTAATGACCCTTCCTCTTTTCAGGGAACAAATACACACGTCCCTGTTGCTCAGTCCTTCACACCAACCTTCCAAAAAATAGCTGGAGGAGGAACAGCTTTTGTCCTAACTGGATTAGAAATACTCGGTTTTAGCTTTACTTTCTGATGAGAGGAATTTTGACAACTGGGGGGCAGTTTTAAATAAACTGAATTAGGTGGGGAAGATGTCAGGCCGCCTTCCCAGAGCAAGCCACAAGCCCGTCAGGGACTACAGCTTCTCTCATGGTAGTATCAGTTTATCATCACCATCGTACGTGTTTCTGGCAAGGCTCACTGGTATCTCTGTGTGAGTTACACCCAGCCACGATGATCCCAACAGGGTGGGGGGAGGGAACACCTTTTGTCTTCTTTTCTTCCCCCCCCCTCTTTTAAATGTGACCTTCTTCCATCAGAGTGACTGCTTCAGGCTCCTGCTTCTGGTTGGAAGGGCGGGGTGAATGGTTTCCTCTTCCTCCTCCCTTCCCGTCCCGTCCCTTCCCCGCTCCCGGCTCTGCTGCACGGATCACTTGGCTGGGAGAGGCAGAGGGGAAGGGTGTTTCTAATGCCAAGAGCCTGAAAAAGACTGTGAGGATATTTTGCATGATTCCTGTTTCAGGCAGAAATATATGCAGAAGCAAAGCGCAAGGCAGGGGAGAACAAAATAAAAAATCCCCAAGCCCCAGTGAGATGCTGAAGCCACAAACAAGTCCAGCAAATGACAGAGACATACAGGTACCTGCAAAAAGCCTGAGCAGCAGTGGGGCTCTTCCCTCCCATCAGCTGCCCCGAGATGAAATCTAGGGCCTGTTTCCCAGTTAGAGGGCTGCCAAATCCTTTCCAGCCTCACTGCCGTGCTGTCCTCACCACGTTTCAAAACAGTCAGAACCGTTTCGCTCATAACGCACAGTCCAGAAGGGATCAGAGCTGAGAAGTAAGCGCTATGGTCTCTTCTGGGCAACATGAAGTATTTTGAGGGCAAAGGGCAGTAAAAGCACCCTCATTAGGAGAAGGCAGAAGAGCACCCTCATTTTTTCATCTAACATAAATGAAGCTGAGGGAACCCAGCCAGCTGCTTCTGCTGGCAGTTTCAATGCTGTACGGCAGTAGAGAAGCCAGCTGAATCTCACCTTCTCCATTCCTGGGTAGCTGAGGTGGTGGCTTCCCTACACGGTCAAATAAAAACAGTTTTGTCTTAGACCTAAATCACAGTTCTCCACTCATTTTCAGGTCAGCCTCTTGCAGTCTGATGCAATCATGGCAAAACTTACTGGCTGCTTCAGTCAAAAGCAGGATGTTTTGGACCTTCTGGTTCAAAAATACCATGCTTTCGAACACACGCTACCTGGCCACTTCCAAGAACCCCACCCAGTCCTACGCCCTGGGGGGGATGATATGATCACATCTGACATGAGAAACAAGGTCTGACTACCAGAGTCTATTCAGCTAATGCTGCCTTGCTCACATGGCACCAGTGCCCCCTCGGAGGCCTTTGGGGAAATCTACCACGCGGCAGAAATGAGGTCCCTGTCTCTGTCCCACTCCCGGAGACTGGCGGAGGATCATGCCAAGGGGAAATCTGCTCTCACGTCAAAGCCAGAACAGCCTGCTCTCTTTCAGAACATGATGGAAAATGCCCTTCTTTCTTCAGTGTTTTTACTAAGTGTAAAAGTGTAAAACCCTTGATGGTTTGCCATCTGGATGGAAATTGCTCCCCGTTCAGGGGAAGACAGGTAAAATGCAGAGCATGTGGGTGCAGCCTTTTTTGCTCTAAGTTTTGATGTGGAAAACATTCAGTCTCTCAGGTGATTACTGCCATATTTATGTGTAATAACAGTAAATAATATTAAAAGAACAACAGTAATCTGATGAGCACCACCACTGTGCAGTTCTCTGAAACCAAAGCGAGTCAACACTTCTGTAAAAGAGGAGGCTGAAAAGGCACCACACGTTAGGTGCAAAGCAACTTTGGAAATGTATGTCTCCAGCAGAAAAAAAAAAGAGCATGTGTGTGTTTGCAGAGACTGGGTGGGGGGCAGGACAGTGAGGTGGTGTGGGGGACCTCGTGGGGAGGAGGGCCAGCAAAACGGGAGGATGTAAAAAAGAGCAAAGGACTTTTGTGAGCTTTTTGGCAGATGCTGGAGCAGGTGGAATGCAGAGTGTTTACACAGTTCATATTTCAATATACTAAGAAAACATGGGGAGTCAGGCTCTAAGCTGTTATTAAGCTCCCCTCCTCTCCTGCCCCAACCACTTCTTTAAAATCTGCCTTCAGATCTCAAATGAAACTGCTCTCTGCTGGACTGATGGCGCTGGGGCAGCGACTGTGCCACCAGCTGAGAAAACAAATTTGAGAAAGAGAGTGTGCGCTCAGGTTAACAAGCCTTGGGCAAGCAAGTCCCCCCCCTTTCCCTGTTCTCACCTCCTATTCCCCAAAGCCCCCTGAAAATTGTGCGCTTTGGTGGGAGAAGCTGTTCGGCATCGAATGGCGGACAGGCTTCAGAGCAGCAAGCGGGGAGGAGTGGGGAGATTTACAACGTTCCAGTTTTGACTTTTTGCATAATGAAAACCAGAGGTCTAATAAAATACAGCAGCAGTGACACTGCAACAGGGGGGGAAAGGAAAACAAACTTTTAGGATAAAATAAACATTGTGTACCCAAGTAAGGAGTCTGTCGCTATTTCCATCTATGGATACAGACATAAACTCCTCTACTAATTCAAACTAAGAAGATTAAATCCAGGTAAACTGAACACAAGATAGGTAGGAACATTTCCCATTAGCAAATCAGTCCTCAGCGAACTAGCCCAGAAAGCAACTTTGGCCACAGGACTGTATGAGTGGCCCAAAGGTGTTTTCATGCCTCTTTGCCACTCATCCATGATCTGACCCTGGTTATTCAGAAAAGGGCCAAAAATATATTTTTGAAAAGTTCTTGGCTCATTCAGAATGATATTGGCAGGGGGGGTATTGCATTTACACTTTTATTACTTTTTAGGGAGAACTTTTTTTTGGCAGGGCTGGAGCAGAGGAAATAACAGAGCACATCTGAATACCTCAGTGGGCTGGTTTACATCCTGTGGGATGAAAATTACATTGTACAATAATTTCTCTCATTGATATACGTAGTGCTTCTCATCTCTAAAGCAGTGTGGAAACATTATGATCAGAATATATCGGGCAGTTGGAGGAGCTGGCAGACCTGTGCAGCACACAGAGCAGCTTGCATCCTTCCAAGCTCCTGAGTAGTGCATTTACTTCAGGATGCAAAACTAAAATTTCTCCATGGTTGTGAGTGTGGGGCAAAACTGAGGGTGGAAAGAAAGGGGTCGCGGGCTGCACCCTCTGCCCCTTCCAGTTGTTCTGGGAAGTACAGGTTCTGAGTTTAATTCACAGGTTGGTTTCATTCTCAATCTGTGATCCTGGGAAAATCATTTAACTTCTTTGACTTCTCCAGTTACTCATCCATAAAACAGATAGTTTTATTTGAGCTGGGAAGCTCAAGTAGAATTTCTACTTGAAATTTTTACAGGAAAAGTACTATAAAGGGAAAAAAATTGCCTGAGCAGCAGTAGCAGCAAGACATACTTGCAAATCACAGTGGGCTTCTTTGAAATGCATTTGTTAATTCCATACTATTTACTTGGCTTTTGGAACGACACATCCTTTGACCACATGCCATGTTATTAACGATATATTCACTAATAAAGCCACAGTGTCCTGATGACAATGAAATACAGCATTTGAAATTCAATAACTGTATCCTGCATCCTGTACAAGGACCATGAGCAGACAGGCTGACTGGCTTGCTGAGCTCCGGAGCTCTTGTATCACGTTTGGCTAATGCAAGCTCAGCTGAAGAGCACTAGTGCTGACTTCGGGTGTCCTAATATAATCTCCCAAATTTGCGAGCAAGGCTTGCCATCCATGCATTTACCATGGCTTCATGACTTCTGGCCAGCACGCTGAAGAAGATGTACTGCGCTTTGCCTAATTCAGAACATACTTTGGAAAAGCAGTCAGCGCTTATTCGACAGACTCAGAGCTCCTCTGGCTGAAAAACAGATTCCCCCCATTCCTTCTCTCCCTCCTCCCCTTTCTCTCCTCGAGGAATTTAATACAAAATATCATCTGTGGACAAGAGGCAGTAAAACTGTTCGGGAACACACGGCCATACAGTGAGAATCCAAGCCTGTGTTATTACATATCATTCTTTGTTCACCGCCCGGACGACTAACCGAGCCGAAGCCTCGTTGTCCTGAGCTGTGGGTGGGTCCTGGTCCCTCACTGGGACCCCTTGTCACCCCTATGAAGCCCAAACTGGAAATCTGTATCTGCAGGCCCTAAGGAGCTCTGAGAGCAGCGCTGCGAAGCTGGCTGTGGGAACAGCCGAGGGAGCTGCGCCCGGGGCCCTTTGTGCGACCACTTCAAATACAACAGCACCCTCCACTGCCTGCTCGGGGGAGAGAGAAGTCCGCCCGGGTAATTCCCTCTGACAAGATGATAAAACCCAGCCAGCGGAGATCATTCTAATTACGACAGATTATCCAGCTGTTTGAAGAACACAAATTAATATAGATGATGGTAAGTCAGTGACTGGAATGCGGCCATTCGTTTGAAAAAAATTATAAAAGGGACTGACACTTCAAAAAATGCAACCCACTTTGGAGCAAAATTAAAGATGAAATCGTAATTAGTCTACTGTGTATATTCTACTATGATATCATTCCAAAGAATGTAAAATTCTTTATGGTTAGTATTTTTCCCTTATGCTGTTATTTGAAGATACTTTTTCAGTCTAAAGGAAATACAAGTCAGATGTGCTTTCTCACACTAAACCTCAGCCATTTTAAGTTAGAGTGGCTTATAGCCAGAGCGCTATACACATTTGTGAGTCACAGCTCCTTTCAGTCACAAATGCAGGACACTGAACATGACCACCAGCTACTATTTCTAGGTTAAGAGGCCTTTCTGGAACAACAGTGGCAGGAATATTTGGTGAAAAGGCACTGTAAAAATAGGCTGGTTTACTCAATTCTTTCTTTTCTTCCCATACATTTTTTTTCCTGACTTCTTTTTGTTTCACATATGTTTCTTCTCCCTAAAACACTCATGACTGAGCTAAGTTTGCCATTAGCCTTCACTGATGTAAATGGATGGAACAGAATTGCCACTGGGAGAGAGTCACCTGGTAAGCAGGGAATGAGGTGCATGCACTGAAAATGTTTGTAGAAGGGAGGAGAGGGCAGGAGAATGACAGGCAACCAACGTAGCTGGAAGAAGAGGGAAATGATGGAAACAAAGGATAGAGTAAGAAAAAAGCAGGTTCCTCCTCCAGCTCTGTGGACAGTCTCTTCTCTCCTCCTGTCAGACCTGGAAGCTCTCCTTTTGGTTGTGATTTCTGCTGGACTGCAACCATACACCCCAATTCTTGTGCCACGCATGCTGCAAACACACAGTACCTCAGCAGCTTCTCAAGTCTTTGTGGCCAAGGAGTGGGACCATAACACAGATGTTACAGATCTGCCTGAATGCCCTCAGAAGTTCCCAAATTTCCAGCACAGAGCATCAGTTCCCAGCAAGGCAGACGCATCTTGCTGGGGAGGTCTCCCAGTACCAGCAGCAGGGAAATACGGGAAAAAGTTTCTGTACTGCCACATCTGGACAATTGGTGCAGAGCCCAAATTAAAGATCTTCCTCACTTACTAGCTTCTTTTTTTTTTTTTCATACTAGCGCTGCTGGAGCTGATGACAGGACGATGAAAAGATAAATGCAGGGATTTAGGTGGTAAAAGTACGGATTTAGGTGGAGGTGGCAGACGAGGCAAAAGGAAGGGTCCAGTGGACAAAAAGAAAAGGAGAAAGAAGATGAGGCAGCAGTACTGAAGCTTACTCCAAGAGGTTTGGGGAATCTGGACCCATCCTTCCCAACAGCAGAGAGCAGTGAGCATCTTTGGGGAGTGGATGCTTTACTTGGGGGCTCTTGGCTCCAGAAGGGTCATACCAGCAGCTCTTTACAGCTGAGCCATTGCTTTGCTTGCAGACCTTGGGAAGGACTCGGGGAACACTTTCAGCTCTTTGCAAAGCAGAGCAAGAGGCAAGGTATGGTTAGGGTGTATAAGAGGGTGACAGCTCTTTGACAGCCTTCCAGGAAAAGACCTGCTGCAGATGTAGCAAGTGCACAAAGGAAAGTCTGCTGCCACAGCTTGATGATCACTCATCTTAGTCCATGGGGCTGGTAAATGAGGTCTGGGTGCAGGGCAGGAGCAGCATAACTGTGACAGTCTCTAAGGATGCAGAGGGACACCTGACAGCAGGCGTGTGCGGCTGTGGGGGGAGAGACAAGGAACTAAAGGCACAGTGGTCCCTGCCACTTGCCTTCATGAAGTCATGTGCTGCAGCCATGGGTATACTGGCGCATGCTGTAGAGAGACTGGGGCTGCTTTAGGGACTGATAGCTCTTTAGCTGCAGCAACATATGGCTTGGTATGGTTGCTTTGTACCAGTGTGGGCAGAAGAGAAAGGGACTCTTATTTCATGCCTCTGTGGTGACAGAGCTAGGTTACCACTGATATCAAAGAGAAACAGGACATCTCTGCACCAAACCACACTGTTTGCTCTTTATTTAGATTTCAGGACTGTTGCTTAAATGTTTATCATATACCCTATTTGTAATTAGAATTGGAATTATCAAAGGGAGTCCAACTCCATGGAAAGCAGGAGAGAGCTGGGGATACATTTCCCCTAAGTTCCTTCCAAAATTGTCAGCAAAAAAAATAAAGTGTCCCATTTAATATTCCAGAAGCTTTTAACAAAAACATACATAGTGCATCCAAAACTTACTTCCTGCCGCACAAAAAGCAAAATACAGAACCAAGAAAACCCCAGGCTCGGCCTGAGTTTTCAAAATGCCATTGTGCAAGTCTTTGGCAAGACTTTATCCAGCTCAGGTCACCCACATTCAAGAATGAATTTATTCAGACTGGGACAGTTGTGGAAGACTTCAGGCTGAGGGTAAGAAAAGCCTGTCTTTCTGGATGAGACCAAAAGAGCCTGTCTTGTTTAGTCTAGCAAAAAGAAAGTTGAAATGTGTTCACTTTTTATAAATACATCAAGGCAGTAGACACCAGGAGGGCTGATGAGTTATTTAAGCTAAAGAATGATGTTGTCAGAAGAACAAATAGCAATAGACAGGCCCTGAATACATTCCCACTGGAAATTATGACACCTTTTCTAGCAGAAAGGGCAGAAAATTTCTGGTAAAACAGTAGTAGTAGTTGAAATGTGAAGCTCCATCAGTTTATGAGAGGGATTATGTGACATAATTGCCGGTACTAACAAGGGACTGAGTCAAAGATGACTACTCAGGAGGTCCTTCCTGACCCAGGCTCCTCAGCTGGCTGGTGATTTGGATGCCTTCCCCTCTGGGTACCCACACTCAGATCTGCTGGAAGGACATGGTTTCCGGAAGGTGTGGATCCTTTCTGAGTATTTTGCTTGTGTCAACCTTAAAGACACACCAAAAAAGTCAACACCATGGCTTAAAAATACCTCATTTTTAACACACACAGTCCCCCCAAAAAAACTTTTCTTGAGAGCTATTCTTTGATCACAGACTCAGGATCAACATTCTCAGATAGACATTGGCTTGAAAGAGAAGTAGCTGTTACACTATTGGGCAAATGTTCACTTGTCAACAGCAATGTGTTCTGGTGCTCATGCCCTAAGGCTAATTTAATTGTCCGTCATTGTTTATTAACACCTATGTCTACCAGACACTATCTGATGGAAAAGGTAGTAATGAAACATTGCCTTGAGGAGTCTGAGAGGAGTCATTCAACTAGATGAAGCAAGAGGACACATTACAGAAGTATACAGCTAGACCACAACAGTCTGTATCAAATCCACGTGTCTTCTGGTCTACAATGCCCAAAACCTAAGAGAATACAGCAAGTTGCCTAAATATTTACAGACACTTGAGCATGTGCACATATCACACACTGTGATTACTACACAGATAATCACAAAAAGCAAGACAGGCAATCTTGGCATCAGAAATTCAGTTAGTGTTGCACTAGCATCTGCTGCCCTATAATACTGAATTATTTTCCATTTTTAAAGCAGCTTTGAAACAGTTTCATTGTAAAACTGCATATGTACATAACTGCCTCCAAGCCACCTCATTCTTCTGGCTCTTCTGAGATTCATTACACAGTTTCCATCAATAATTTGAGTTACTAAACGATGGGATCAGTATCTGGGCAAGGCTGAAGAAAGGCACAGATGTGAGCCCCAGCTTGGAAAGTGCCTGTATATCGTGCCTGTATCATGAGACTACTACTTGTAGCAATGCAAGTAAGCAGACAGAAGAATGCATTAACTGTTCCTGGCATTTAGACATTATGGTGATGAAGACTGCATTTATGCAAAAACACACACTTATAACAGTATCTGAACAGATAGGTCAATATGAGAAAAAATGACTGTCACTCATGTCCTTGATAATCTCTGTAGAATCCAGTATGAAAGCCAGAGAAAAGCAACACATTTCTAGGAGCTGAGATTGGCATTGCAGGAAGATCACTATTTATTGATTCAGTGATACTGTAAAACTGAGGCCATTCATAGTTGCCGAAGAAACGTCAACGAAACATCAGCTGACTGCGGTTCTCATTCTCCTATCAGCAAATGCATGCTGTTGGACACACTGCAATGTGACAGTCTTCCTATTTTATGCTCAAGTCAGGCTCACCGAACAAACGGTAAAAGTACAAAACAGAAGTTTATTTCTTTCAGACAGCTTTTCAGGCATTGCAGCTCCTGCTTGTTTTATGTCTACACTGAAGTCAAGCTAGCGTGGACTGGCATCGAGCACCGTTTACCAGAATGCCTGAACTAGATGAAAAGCTCCAAACCTGGCATTTCTGCACGTTGAATTCATGGAATTTGAGAGAGAACATGGCAACCGGGGTCATCCATTGACAGGAGATTCTTTAGTTTCTTACTAAAGACAAGAAGTTTGACATAGCTTTCTGAACACCACAAATACTGTTAGATTTTTCTCCCCAGACCAGCAGTAATGAAATATCATTTACAAAGTGAGGGATCTGTAGACAAATCAATGAATATCCCAGCTGTTTTCAAGAACTGTGTCAATCTGAACAGTATTAGTCAGCTACCTATACTGGAGAGACCTTACATTCAAGAAAGAAGTTCCTTCCCTGTGAATGTTCATCTTTAAGCTGGTTGCAGCATTAATTCAGACAGGAAAGCAACTGGTGAAGGTTGCCTATTAACTACAGGCAATCTGGTAGTTATAAGGCCCTGGAGACTTTTGGTAGGTTATAAGGCCCTGCAGGCAACTGTTAATCTATAGGTGTGTTTTTAACCAGTACTGTGCAGTTGATTTGCTCACTAAAAAGCACATATGCAAAAATAGCATTAATTTTCAGTTACCACTTAGCAGCTTTGTCTGGAACAAAGCAAAGTGAAAAAGCATTTCCTACTGGAACATGTAAATATTTGGGGACTTTATTTTCCTTTTATGATATTGCTTTTGAAATTGAATTAGGATCCAACCTAAGATCAACAAGGACAGGATAATTAAATAAAAATATTTGTGCCAGCCTGAAAACTCTTTGGGCAGGTGATATTCATAGGGGAGCTGTTTAGCTGTTTTTTATAACTTCCAGAAAAGCAAACAGCTGTCTCTCAAGTGATAGCTGCATTATTTCACAAAGTTTCTCCCCTGATGACTTAAGGCACAGTAACCTGGTGGTCACTGCAGCTCTCCCTTGTGTAGACACTATGTTATCTGCTCTGTTGTTTTCATGCTGTCTCTTTAAAAACTAAAAGTGAATCCAAGTGGAAGAGTGGAGTTGGTTTTTCCCTACATACAGGAAAGACAATACCAAAATAAACTATGTGCAGAATAAGAGAAAATAGCCCCAACCCCCAAAATGTATGCAGCATGTGTAAATGAGCCATAGCTTCAACTGGTCATTTTGAAGGCCTTCCTCCATGGTCTATATATTTAAAGTATCAGTCCTACCCTAGTGAAGATTGCTGGATCAGGTGAGCTGCTGAAATGCAACTCATCTGGGCCTTGTGACATGTCTGTTCATTACATTTTGAAGGCAAGATAAAATGTCCTATCTTTCTAAAGGATTTGACTTGCTGTCAAGTCATCATTTATGCCCACAGGAGGATGGATGAAATGGTCTTATCTGAAGCCCTAGGCACAGCCAATGCATCCAAAAAGTTCATGTTTGTATTAACGCTGTCCTTTCCAACCCCTCATTTACCAGGTCCCTCCTCACCTGCCAAAATATGCAAGCATTCAGCAGCACAATAAATGGGCACTTTTTAGTCTTGAGAAATATTCCGTAAGTCCAACACTGCCTCATTCACTTGGAAAAATGTAACCAAAGAAAAGTTTGCATCCAGAAACAAAAACCAGATCACTGCAAAACCTAAACTATGTCTGAAGTTCTATGAACAGAGAGATTGGATTTGCTCAGGCTTGTGCCAGGCTTGTCTAAGACAGTGAAGGTCCACTTCGTTGTAAAAAGAAGATTTGGCAAGTCTCTGCTAAAACGGACTTCATTTTACATATATTATGCTAGTTTCCTCAGAATAGTGGCTCAAACCAGATCAAAGCACAAAACAAGGTAGTCACCAACCTCGGCAATGCTCCAGGTACAATTTCTCTTGGCTGTTTTGCCCAACTGTGGGCTTGTCCCTTCTTTAGGCTCTTAGTACCTCTCAGAGTTAACATGAACGGACAGTGGTGGGATCATGTTCCCTGCGGTCTGCAGACCTGAACACCAGGCATCAGCTCCATATCTTCACATTTCACTTACTGCTTTCCTTGGTTATGGCTTCAATAAGATTTAGAAAAAAAATGGTTTTAAAGTGTATTAAAAAAGGTGCATTTTGATTTCAGCTCTCTCCCAGGTGTGGGTATGTGGGATCAAAGCAACCAGAGCTTCCCAGAGCACAAGACCCAAGGCCATCTTTCCTTTATGATGATGGGTTTCATTCCTTCTCTTCAATAAAAGATCCTGACTAAACAATGATCATAATCCTCAGTTTGTGAAATCTGAGGAAGCTTATGCTCTTTCCAGTCTCTCTTGTGGAAAATGCAGGACCAGACACTCAGTTTTACCTTTTTTTACTAGGTCATTTCTTTCCCTCGCAGTCTTCTATAACCCTTTTAGCTGACCACATAAAGACAAGGTGATGTGGCAGAGTTCTCATAATTGAAAGTGCTGTGGAACAGATTTAAGCCTGCCTTGGTGATGGAGAGGGGCACAGCCTCACAGCTGAAGGCCAAGTTCAGAGCCAGTACTGGCACAGAAGTTTGCACTGACTGCTTTAGAGCCATGCTCACTTTCTGAATTTGGCCCAGAGTGTCTTTGGCTAGGGAGTCAAACAACAAGCAAAAAAACAGTGGTTATGAAACTGCGCAGTTATTACAGCCTCTAAGAACTCAGCTTGTAACATATTATAGTTGTAACAACAACAAAAAAATTGCAATCTTTGCCTAAATTACTTCACTTGTTTGACAGCTGATTCCTATTAAGGGTTTGTATGGATCATACCAGTAATCTTGATAAACCTCTGATAAGGTGTCCAGATGTCCTGGTTTTGCCAGTTTCTAATTAGCAGTCCTGGGGTCCTGTCAATTTAAGTTGGTGTTTGCTGCCCAGGGCCATAAAGTGAAAAGTTCTCTGCATCTGATGTCAATTCTTCAAAGAAGGACCCCCTCCTTACCATTGGATATTGAGTCCCAGTTGGAGAGACTGCAAATTTGATCAGCCTAACAGAAATTACAGGCAAGCCTGGAAACAATATTCTCATGTGTATGTCCTAAGAAAGTGCCATTCTTCCTTCACGCTTTGCCTGCACCTACGGACAGACGTGCCCCAACCTTCCTAGGCAGATACCTTCCTCTTCTCCTGTGTCCTGCACAGAAAAAATCCCATGCCACTTCTCCCTACGCCCTGCCAAGGTTTGTGTCTCAAATATGACCAAAGGAGAAAAAAATGAAAATACCAAATCCTGGCTAGATAGGGCTCATATCCTCACAGGAATACATGGGCAGCTGGAAACAAATGTGAATGGAGAGGTAAACATATATGTGAGGCTCTTCTTAAAGCCTGCTGTCCAGAGAGAGTCCAAGTGACTTGGTGCTGAACTGCTGCTCCAAGGATGGTGTTTTCTAATCTAGGACAGGAAGCTCAAGTCATCTCCAAGGACCTCATGCTTTAGGGATGCTTGGGGGTCTATATCTAGGCATGCCGCCGCCTCTTTTTGTAAATAGAGCAAGTAAAGGAAACATGCAGCTAGAGAGGACTCCCACCGGAGGAGAAAAAAAACCTCCAGTATTCCAAGTGAAAGAAACTGGTAGCTGATTTCCTGTCCCTTCCTTAGCACCGTTTCAGTAATGATGCACTTTGCATGCTGCTAAGAACATATACCGCAGGGACAAAAACATCCCCACTTTTGTCTTGTTGAAAGACAGCCACTGGGAGGAGGTAGACGTTGAGGGGGGAGCCAAGCATTTAAAAAGTGAAAACCTGAAGGGCAGGAAGAGCAAGTAATAGGTGTGCAGGTAGAGTTAATCTGATTAGTCCTTCAACAATGTGTGTCACGGCATTTCACTCCCTCCCTAAAAATGTCATTCATTTATACCAAGCAAGCTGAAGCAACACCAGCCACTTCCCTACCTACAGGGATCTCAAGATGACACCCCCTAAAAAGCGGAGCTATTTATATTTAAAATTCTCAGGCCAGACAGATCCAGTTTAAAGACTGAAATGAAAAGTGCAGGTCATCTACCGCCTTTCAGACAAGTGCTGAAAAAGGGAATTACATGTGACAGTTCTGGCAGCAAATTCAGCCAGACCCTTCTTTGCTCTAAATGCCCTTAGATCCTGTAAAACCCTTATCCTTTTCTTCCATAGCTCCAAAGGATAACATTTCAAGAACAAGCAAACTGTGAGTAACTGAGGTGGGAAGCAATCTAAATGTTGCCATAGTGGTTAAAACTTAGAGTTTAGCTTAAGACATTGAGATTTCTCATAGCTTCTGTAATAAGACAGTTAGAAAGCAGTAGATCCAATCTCTCATGATGCACAACAGTGTAACTCTTCTGTTTTGGTGTCACCATTTGCTTATCCTCTAGTACCTTTAGGTTTTGTCTCTTTTCTCTTGCCATTATGTGTGCATGCACGTTGGAGTCGCAAATTACAGGGCTGCTAGAGTCTTCACAAAATAAAAAAGCAGCTACCGAATCCTAAAAATACCATCTCAGGCACTGCCTTTTCATCCATGTTTAGGAGGAGAGAGCTTTTGCTGACAATCCCCTTGTGTTTTCCATGTTAGGGGAAGGCATGACCCCAGGAATCTGCCAGAGCAGCTCCACTGCTACCTTCTCCACCCTCTTTCTACTTTCCTCATGGTTGCAGAAGAAAAACAGAGATGCTAGAGAGCGCAGAGTCATCACTGAGATTATCAAGGGTCAACCCACAAAAGATTTCTCAACCAGGCCCTTAACATGGGTATTGAATTATCATGGTGAGAGGTAAATCCGGCAGCAACGGAAGATGTGCTGTGAGCCCAGATGCTCTGCAAGAGGAAAGCGCCGCGGTGGCGTCCTGCAGGCATCGGCTGCTGCTGAAAGCACAGACGCAGCACTAGATACAGACGCGCTCAGCTCAGGGGTTTGGTATGCTTCCCCGGCAGACCAAAGTTGTCCCTGTTTAGTTTCAGTGAAAACTCATCCAGCCGACTCCACAGAGGAGAGCCTTCAATACGAAACGCAGCTTGCCAGGAAAGTTAGCTGGTCATGTGAAATCTCAGAAGGAAAATGAGGAACCCCATTTGTCAGAATTATAAACTGATAAAATTGGAACCTTGCCTCGCAAATAATATTAATGGTAAATAAAATGCAGCTTTTCAATGACCAGGCAAGCTAAGCAAAAAAATAAAACAATTAAAGTAAAACTTCTGGATGTCTGCCCCATCACTTGCTCTATGAAATGTGTTGATGCGGGAAGCAGTAGCCCTGCTTTGTAGAGGTGCAGTTTATCACTCAGTGCCCACTAGACTGTACTATGTCCTTTACATACACTTTATGCAATGCAGGAACCTCACTGAGCAATTGCCACTCATGCTGCTCCTGCCCAGTATCAAGCTTGCCGCAAGCTTTGCATTCTTGCTTTTTTTATGTGCAGTGAACTACAGTACTTCGGACCACAAAAGACTATTGTTGGATGTGTTAGAAAAAGCACAATTTATAGGCTGTGCCTTCTTTTTCTTTCAACAGATAAACACTAACACCAAAATTATAGCACAAGCTCTTTAAGTCCAACAATTAGAAACAAAGGTTAGTCCCTATGGTGAGAGGTACTAAGGTCTGCAAGATGTCCTTCAAATTGAAACCGACTGTGTAACTCACAAATAATATGGATACAAATTAGCTATATGTGATCATCCGCCTCTGTTTATCCAAAGCATATTCTTTTCTTGTGGTTTTTGCATACATTGCATTTACAGTGTGAATGAGCCTGACATACCTAGTATTTACCATCCAGTATTTCACATGGGGAAGATGGCAGTTAATGTTTTGGTTTAAGTTCAAGAAAATGCTCCCTCCTTTCCATGACCCAGTGCCTGATTTGACTCTTATGACAACTCCTTACCTTAGAGCAAAAAAGAAACATCTTTAAAACACAGTACTTCTCTCCAAAAATATGATACCCACTGAAGAGGAGCTGCAAAAATGCAGTGCTGGAAAAAAATAAATCATGGAAAGACTAAAACATGTATTTCAAAGTTTGTCCAGTGAACTAACTCCTTTTGATATACAAATTAGGCTACACATCAAACAAGCCCCGGAGAAAATTTCTTGTGCTTCCTGATTTCAATGACATGCCAAATAAAATTTTTCTGGCCATTTCCAAAGACATAATTTGTTATTTTAACAGAACACTAAGGACCAGCCCAGCCCCTGGACAGACTTACTTTTACTATGCTTTTGACTTTCAATAAACAAAAGATAAGTTGCTTTCGTGGTATGTTAGTATTTTTACAGCAGACCCTTGATGGAGTCAGTGAGTAGAGAGTAACAGCAGTTACCGAGGAAAGCTAAACAAAACCCAAGCAGGATCAACAAGCCTTTTGCAGAGCTCATGAGCATCTGAGTTTGGACTGGGCTGCATTTGTGGGGGAAGATTCTTGTCGATTTTCATCTTGGCTGAACCCCCTCCCTAGTGTCTCCAGTCTGCAGCACGGCGTGGCGCACATACCAGGACAGTCCAGTGCCTTGGCAGAGATTTCCACTGCTGGCAGCTAGAGCTCAAACCCTGGCCAAAGTCAAAAGGAAGAGTGACAGTGGTGGTCTAGACCTATCCCTCAGAGGAACTTTGTCCACGTCATTCGCACACACGCAAATACAGCCCCCCTCCCCCCATGTATTGGGAAGTAAGGGCTTCGGAGAGTCCCTGACCGCTCCTCGCAGCACTGGAGCAGCAGGGCTGCTGCCAGTCAGGACGGCGTCGTGTTAGCAGAGCTGTGTGGGAGGCTGCTAACGCTCTGCCTGGTTTCAAGCAAGCCTGCGAGCCCCTCCTTTTCACTAGCATTACTCTGCTATGGAAGATTTCACCATAACAACATATTTTGGCAAAGCCCCCCCAGAAAGGTCCCTAGTCCTTTAGTGATGACAGGGAAATCGTGTGGAGGAGGTTCTCACCCAAGCGTCAGGAGCTGAGCTGCACAGTGCAGGGGGACGGCTGCTAACAGGGAGCACCAGGCAGCAAAAGCCCTCCCATCTATTAGCACTTCTGACTGGTCCAACTCATTCCCAAGGAGTCTTTCCCAAGGAACCACACTTAACACGCTTCTACATACACACACCCCGGCACTTCAAGAATCCCTGCCTGCTAACAGCAAAATAAACATGGCTGGTCTGCAAGGCCGACAGGGGTGGACTGAGAGCTGCAGTCACGTAGCCCCTGCAGGAGCACATGTCCCACTGCTGAGGGAATCAGACACCCCAGCTAACACCCCTAATTCCCCCTCTCCCCCTTCTTTCCCACCCCTTCCTCTTCCCCCTCCCCCACATTTTATTTTTTTATTGATCTTTTCCTTAAATACGTGGGGCTGCTTCTTTGGTCTGACTTCCCTCACGAGCACTACCAGCCCCATCTCCTTTATGAACTACTGGACCTTGGCATCCCTCCAGCACTACAGAGTTAAGAAAGACATTTTCTATTCAGCAGTTCTGACTCCATCACATATGTCTCTGTAGAGTAGGTCAGAAGGCAAAGCCTGCAGAGTGCAATAATATTTGTACTGCTGTCTAATCCTACAGGGAAATTCGTAGGAGGGAAGCAGACCCAGTTAAGAGAATGCCAAGTACCTCCAAACCGCAGGGCTCTGCAATAAAAAGGGGAACAAAGAGAGATGGTTCTAACAATACCCACAGTGTTTCTTAATCTAATTATATTTTTACTCTCAAGTTTGTCATCATAAGAAATGCTCCTTATAGGCTTTTGTTATCTTTTCCTCTTTCATAGGTAAAGTTGCTCACCTGGTTAAATAGAAAGCTGCTAGTAAAACAGTCCAAATATATAGCAGATGCATAAGCATACCTTGAGAAATGATTGCTGGAGATATAAAATCTGATCCTCCCCCCCCCCCCCAGTTCTTCTGTTTTCTTCCTCCTGTGATGAAAATGCACCTCTCAGAAATGTCCCTGTTTTCTCTTGGACTGAGACATGGTGGTCCTGCTTCAGGCTTGAATTATAGCATCACAGAAACTATTTAAACTTACATTTTTATGAGACAAGTGTACTATAAAGGAGAGCTTTTCTTTGCTCCATGGAAGCAGCTTTACCCTTTCCAACACCCAGAGTGAGGAGACTTAACAACACAGCTCACTTATCTATTAGAAATATCTCAGTTGACAAACTGTACTCTATTAAAAGCTGAAAGCAGAGGAATGAGCCCCAACCATCAACAACACCTCTACTGCTACCTGTGACTTTCTGTTCTTCCATATGAAACTTACAAAAAAAAAATCCTTCCTAATTCTTTCCAGGAGGACAAAAGTATCACCTCTAAGTAACAAAGGTCCTGAGTTAAAACTATTACTTTAATTATGTTGGTTTAAGAGAAGAGAATCCTGCAAGAAAAAAGTAATACAAAACAATCTCTCTTCTGAGAAATTTCTGTAATCACTGTGAAAATACTTGCAACAAGGTATTAGGAGGTAGTATCACCTCAATTTAGAATCAGTAAGCATACATGACCTTTACTGTTGCCCTTCCATTACCCTTCAGTCAGAAATGCTGAAATGACACCTCCTAATTCTTCTCATTTCCTCTGTAGAATTATTCTTTCAGTTGATCTAAGCAAGTCTTTTCCATCTAGAAAGAACAGAGAAAGGTAAAGTTACCTTTCTTCCCTCAAAACTGGTGTGTAGTTTCCCATTTTCACTGGTTCTGATTAAGTGAAATACCCCAGGCTCAGCTCAGCTGCCCAAATGTCTGCTGTTTGAGATGCAGTTGAGCATCCTGCTCAGCCTCCTGCTGCTGGAGGTCTCAGCCACACTTTGGAGCTGTGTAGTTGCATAAACTCTCTAATCCACTTAGCAGGGTCAAAAAGACTTGGGAGAGATTGCCAGTCTTGAACTATTGAAAATAGACTCTGTCCCCATGGCTACCAAGGGCTCCAGAATCACACATCACCATTCAAGAAAGGACAACCTTAACATGGTTGCAGATCTCTCAGGCTTTGCAGACAAATTGGCCTAAATACTTGTATCCCTCATCTCTGCCTTTAATAATGACAGGAGGGCTTCCGCTGCATTACCTTTTGGATCTTTGTTCAATATACATGGCATTACGGAACAAGACAAGAAGTCAGTTTTCAAGGCGGGTACTGAAAATTTGCTGCAAAAGTGGCAAGAATCATTAAAGTAATCATTTGGAGAACCAGCTCAAGCCTCTGCAGAGAAGAATACTTTATTTCTGAAATGTGGAGACACCAAAAATAATTTTTGCCTCATTTTGTGGTCATTTCAAGTATGGTTTGAGACACACAAAATAGGAGCAGGCATAAGGATGCCATATAAATAAAATTAAAACATCTTTTCCCCTTTCCTCCCCACATTGTCTTTAACAAAATGCCTGATCTCAAAACTTCTCAGGAACATGCCACCATCCTCAGCCTCTCATTAAAAAAATGCTAGCTGTTCTGCAGAGAAAAAGTATGAAGACATGAATAGTATGAGCAGTAAGAATATGCAAAAGAAAGTTGGAGACAGAATTGCTACAATCTCTTAATTAAAGAAATGGGGGCTGAAACAACAGACTTACAATCTCCCTACTGAGGTTGAAAAGCTGGGTTAGCTGATCTAAGACCATATTAGACTAATGCTTGTGAAGATACGGGGAAGTCCTGTACTGAGCTAGATGGTACATTAGGATGCAATATGGGAAGAAAGAGTTTGATGTGAAGCTAATATGTGAAATAGAGCTGTGGTGAAATAGATGAAAGTTTTTTTGAGGACGGAGATGAAAAGTAATCACATCATAAAAGAAATAACACATTTGTAACTAATTCATTTGCTTCCTTTTTCAAATGGATCTATGAAAACTAGATGTAAACTTTCCTCTCCTGCCAGTTCTGAGAAAGTTTGTTTTCCAAGAAAAAGAAAAAAAAAAGGAAAATAGCACAGTAGACATCATTCTTCGTAAAAGATGGGGATTAGGATGCCACGTCTTAACACCCATTTGTAACATTATTTGCATCCAAATGTAAGTTCATTTTTTATAAGTCCCTGTTCTACTTTTATTGGTCCTGGCAGAGTATGGGATATGAGATGTGCTGCCCCAGCCTGACAGATGGAGCTGAAAAGCTTTCTACCGCTTGAAGATAAATCAAAATAATAAATGTAAAACTTGTGGTAGGCAGAAGAAAAAAAAGATTTGCCTGTGGCTAGATACAGATCCAAGGCAGGTATCATACCTGTCCCACTGCAGTGTTTATTCCCCAGCAGCATTCATGCTCTCCAGGCTTGCCCTTCCTTTTCACTTGTTGACAATTTGAGTAGATACCTTTGACTAAATGCCAGGGAAAAACTGACAGCTCAGAGCTATCTTAGTCGTGGTCAGATCTTCCCCAACAAGAGGAAAAATCTGCTGTTCTCCTTGAGCCAGATGGAGAAGGTTGCTCCCTGCTGCCTCCTTGACCTGGACCAGGAAAGCCCTGTTGCAGGTGCCTTCTCTGAAGCAGCTCTCCACAGAGCTCACGGGATGCCAGCACAGCCAAAATAGCATGCAGAATTTATGACAAACCAGAAATATACATGAGGGTCAAGGGAAGCTGTTACAGTGCTGTAACCCAAGTAAAAGTCAGAGCACTGCCCTTCTATTCTGCCTTGGATCGAGCCAGACTTTGAGGGCTGCAGCCCACTCCGTTATGACTGCATAGAGAATTTCAACTTGAGTTTTGGCCTGGTTCCAGGCAAGATGAATAAGACTAACTATTGACAGGTTTTTGCAATACTTGCAGGATTCAACTATACATTTATGTCACAAGTCACCTAGGTGTTCTCAACTGATTTGATTTTCATGATATTCTGATTAAACGTTAAGGAGACCTGGTAGATATACGGCTTGAGTTTTCAAAGACGCTCTGTTTCTCAAAAGAATTGCCCATAAAGCTAGAATAAACACAGAAGGAGTAGCAGGCAAGAAAAGAGAGTCATCTTTGAGCTAGGAATTACAATACACAGCAATCAAACACAGCATGGGATGATTTAACGAGGCTTTCAGATGTGCTAGAGTGGCTGCGCTTTGGAAAGTCCTCGCTATTTTTAGTGACCTGCTAGAACATCAGTATCGCCACATAGGCTAGCACGCTTCTTTCTTCTAAGAATAAACTTGTTTCCTACAGGTCTTAGGAAGATCTTTTCCTCCTGAGCGCTGCATGACATGAGGAGTTGGGGTATTTACCAGCTCTGCAATGGGATGTCAAGTAATATTTCTTTGCTGAGTCACTTCAGAGGGTCACACAGGAGCTCTCTGCTCTGCTAATTTCTGTGATCTCATTAGCTCTTCCCCTTTGCAAGCATCTTGTTCACCCACAAAAAATGTATATGCAGTCTAGTCATTACCCTATTCCAGTGGCCTGGATTTTAATCACTGCTCTGTTCCTAGTTGTTCTGTGATGGGATCAGGCGTAAAACAAATCTGCTCCTGATTCTTCCTGTCAACAAATGAACTAAAGGCCATAAACTATCCTCTTCCTAATCTACTATTTCAGCATATTAGCTAACAAAAACCGGCTCCAGTGACCCATGTAATAGCCACACTGACATTTTATGCTTGGTTTCTCAGTCCCATATGTAGATGATTAAAAACTACAAGGGTTTTCTTTATACAAATCTATTAATAGCTTGGGGATTTTTTTGTTCAATTTTTAGGGTAACGTATTTTGAGTTTGAAGTGCAGCATGCATAGCAGCGGCTGGCGTCAGAAGCCACTGCAATACACATTTCAGTTTCCTTCAGCCAGCCACAGCAAGAAAATTGATGGCCTGTTCTCTGGGGCTCGTGTGTTCCTCCTTGGCTGCTGTCTCCCACGCTGCTGGTGTATTACTCTGTTTTCACTGGAAAAGAATGCAGGACATTCAAGCTATTCCAAGCAGCATCCTTGATGTCTGGGTTTCATGGGAATGTTTCACACCGCAGCTATTGCTAACTGTTAACTTTCATACCTCGGACTGTTTTTTTTGGCAGCTCCCTCTGTTTTGCTAGCCGGACAGAAGTAAGCCAAAGCAGCCTTCGCTGCAAACGCGAGATGCGTCGCCATCTATCATATTGTTGCCAACTGGGAGACCCAGCTGATGGCACCCTGCTATGTGGAAAAAAGGAGGGAAAGAAAAAGAAATAGAAAAGGACTTTAAAAAAAAAAAAAAAAAATCCGTCTTTGCTCTGACCTCCAGGAAAGGCTTTCAACTCATTCCATGGAATAACTTGGAATTTCAGCATCTTAGTGCAGTTAACAGGCATTTAGGCAGCAGGGTGTGCGTGTACAGGAGCAAGGAGACAGCGGCTGCGTCAAAAAAATTCTGTCCCTCTTCATGATCTTCTCCATGCGATAGGAAAGCTTTTTAAAACAGTTACTCTCTGAGGAGTAACTGGAAAGGCTTGGAGGAGGTAGGGGGACCGTAACACATACCCTGCCATCTCTAACACTCGCACATCTCTTCTGTCGCTAGTGCTGTCTGCTGTTAGGAGGTCACAAGCCAGGCTGGGTTAACCATTCTTTACGGTCTTACAGCTGGCAGCATGTCAAAATATCCTCAGCACTGTCTTGACATTGCAGGAATGAAGAAGGGGCATGGGAAGAGAGGGATTATGTTTGAAGCTGCTCCTGTAGTTGATTTGATTGATACCAGAGAGATAATACAAAGCTTGGACTCAGACCCGGAGTTTGTCAGAGTTCATGGGTCTTCGGATGGAGAGCTTTGTTCAGCTCCTCAAATTAGGGGCTAAAAAAAGTTCAAATGCTGATCTGGTTTGCAATTTTCCTCATGTAGAGTATGAAAAATTAGGGCTTTGCACTGAGTTCACATACCGCACAGAGAATAAACTATTGCTTACGTCACAATGAAAAAACAGGACAATTATTATTAGGAAGCTGGGTCTACGTTCTATTCAAAAACTCTGAAAATCCCACAGACTGTGGTGAGTAGAAAAACAGAGCAAGACAGGAGTCTTTCAGGAGATTATTTAACAGGCTTTTAATGCTGTTTTTCTTTTCACTTGGAGCGCTTCTATGTAGAGAGCTGGTTGCAAAGTGTCACAGAAAAATCTGCTGAGCACAAAGCATTTCCTCAAAGCATCTCAAACTCGACAGCAGTGCTCAGAGAGGGGAGCCTGCCTCCAGCCCTGGCAGGTCCGCCGTGGCCACAAGCCAGTTGCTTGCCTTCCTTCCACCAAGATTTGGAGAGCTGTCATCCTGATCTCCCTCTTTCACTGGAGGGAGAGGTGCACGCTTCCAGAAGGCAAAACGGATGTTCGGCTCTTTTGGAGAGTGGTTCGGTACATGGTACTAACTGTTGAATTCAGAGGGTGTTTGGGTTATCTGCATTCCTTAGGAACTCAATAAGGATACCCCAAATGAAATACTGTCATTCTTCTGTAAATACTGAATGGATTAAGTGTCTTTGTCAGCCAGGAATTGGTGTAAAACCAAAGAATATCAAGCCGTAAGGAAACTACAGACTGGGGGGTGGGGGGGAAGAAAAAAAAATAATTGGGTTCAGTCCAGTTCAGATCTTTCCTGCTAGTATAATCATCATCTTACTGACAGAGAAGAAAAACACAAAGGCATTAATGGTTTGTTTGAGGCCACACAGGAAGCCTGAGAGAGGGCTGGAAACTGAGACCGTATCTTCAGCATCCAAATCCTTAACCACAAGGCCATCCTCCTTTTCATAGCTGTCTGTCTTGGGGAAGAGAATAGAGTAATTCTGAATCCCGTGGGCCAATAAATTATATTACCATGACATACAGAATCAGTGCTTTGTGCTGGCGTATTCTTTGCTGCTTGCAATTACCTTACCAGGGATCACTGGGCTGCATTTATTGGAAGACCAGTACATAATTTGGCGGAGATAATATGTCTTACTGTTTTGTTAGACCTATAAATGAGCTCGGTGGTCTCTAAATCTATTGTCCAGTGAGTAATGGCCCATATTGCAAAATCTCTCCACAATTTATCATCATCTGCAATATATTTTGAATTGAATTCTGACTGGAAAAGCAAAGGCTGCTGCAGATGAGACTGAATGACACATCTGGCTAGAGAAAGCTCAGACATACTGCCAATATATCTATCTGGCAATACTTCCTCATGTTTCTTATCACTCCTTGTGCTTTTAAAGATGGGGGGGGGGGGGGGGGAGAAAAGAATGAGTTTTTAGTAATTTTTTTTAAACATAGCAGTCTAAGGATCAAAGTTGAGGTGAGACAAGGCTAGTGGGGAGAGGTAATGCCTTATTTTAAGCACATAAAATGAAAACATCTGGCCTAATAAAAGATACTAGCTCTGCCCTGTAGTCTGGCTGGAGGTCAGTAACAGAGTGCTGCTCCGGTGCGGTATGTAGCCTTCGCTAGCTGGTGTTGCAGTCATGCACACAGCAGTTCTTCACACTGGCCCTTGCAGAGCTCAGAGATAAATAGCTTACTGTTTCCTTCAACTCTTGACAGAAAATATTGAGCCTTTCTGTGTAAGATATCTGAAATGTTAAAGTGAATCAAGGTGCTGTCAATGGAGGATGCAGAACGAAGAAGTCACACATCTTACTCTGAACTTTTAAATGGTGGAGATCTGGGAATTGCTCTTCATGGCAAAGAGCAGGAATGACCATTTTACAATTACTCCATTGTTCAAAAGCAGTAGATATAAGAAGAGATGACAAGGAAAGAACACGATAATTCATTATTATGAGCAGGAGCCACAATGGCTTTTAGTATGGGTGATCTACCTTTCCTTTCCAGAGGACAAGTGACTGGGTTATCTGCACTCTTCTGAAGGGGTTGTGATGGGAGAACAGTGATGTCCCCTCACTTGAGGCATGGCCCTTGCAGTTTTTCCACAAGTGCAGGATGAACCATGTGAAGCAGCTGCAACCGGGCTCCTCATGCTGACAGTGCCACAAGCGCCACTCACAAACAGCAGAGGGTCTGAGCCCATTCCTTTCTATAGGTGCTAATTCCACCAAGACATTGTAGACTAAGCCTGGGTATAGTCATCCTGCCAAGCTGCTCCATGCAACCCAAGAGACCATAGTACAAGTAATAAAGGAAGGAAGCCAAACTCAGGAGCAATTTAAGATGCCAGAAAAGGTTAATTACCTTGCTGCCCTGAGTCAATCCTTCCCCTGTGGCTCCCATGGCGATCCTACAACATTTCGGAAAGCAGTGCTGGGGCTAGATGGATATTTTCAGAAGAGGCAGGGTGCAGCCCTATACACACATTTCAACACGCAGCTCAAGAGGTGGTATTTCATCAGCTCACACTGAAAACTAAGTATATCAGCATCACTTATGAGAATGAGGTCTCTTCTTCAACACCCAACTGTGGAGTTAGAGGTCTTGTGAAGCATTGTCCTCCAATTCTAGACAGAGGCGCATATTGATGAGGTGCTGTCCAGATACCCTTTCCTCTTAGCTCACGTCCTTGACCTACAATAACTCATAGGCATTTCAGAGCCTTCTGAAAACTGCAGAGCTGCTGTGACTAGATTTCATGAAAATACATGTGACTATTGGAGGCCATGTGTGAGATTGGGCTGGCTGATAGCTTATGACTGCATCTGCTTACCAGTGAGAGAGACTAAACAACCTAACTCTGTCATAAACCATTTCTGTATGTTTGAAGTACTAAGGGAAACCATGTGAAATGCAATGAGAGAGACAGTGTCAAACTTTACACACAGGAAGCACCTTATACTCATTTTAGAGTGAAATAGCTGACCTTCATATCTTCTGAGGCATGCAAGGGGTGTACTCTACTTTTGTAGCCTTCACCTCTCCAGTCTTGTGCCTGTTTCAGGCTCAGGCTTCAAAGCTGCTCAAGAAGGACCTGGCCAGATGCAGAGATTATTTGCTAAACATCCTGAAAATATGCAGGTTTGTGAAAGTTGTGCCTGGCAGCTACTTCCACACTCCCTCGCCAATGGAAAACAAATCTAAGTGCCAGAGGCTGTTCAGTAAAAGTTCACTAATAAACTTTGAACTGCGTGTTATAGGTATTCTTGTTAGCTTGTGTGTGTTATGTTTGGCTGTAGAAGCACCTCAGCTTTCATTTTATGCAAATGAACTAGTCAGAGACATCTGACAAAAACTTGGATGGCCTGGCAGTATGGCTTTCTGGACTCTTTTGCACTTCGGGGAGATGGAGCATGCATATATACCCAAATTAAATTCATCAGAGTTTGGTTTCTCTGCTGACATGAGCTTCACGGAAACAGAAGGCTCCTCCATGTATGCTTGTAGAAAGGAGACACACTGACACCTCCTCTGGTCCCAGGTTAAGAACATTTCATGTTGAAGAGAAGCCACTTCACTGCCAGCCTACTGCAAGTTTAACATCCATATTTGCCATTAAACCGTGTGATATTGAGGAAAGCCTTATAAATCTGAAGCAATCCATAAAGGGACGGTGCCTTAAATAGTTGTAAAATTTACATCAACATAAAAAAACTTAATCCAGATGTTTGTGACTGGATTAATTACTTGTAAGTGTTCAGGTAGTGCGAGTCAACAATTTCTTGCTTGTAAGTTGTTCACAAGGGAACTACTTTCTCCATGCACCATTTCTGCTGTGTAATTCATCACTTAGGCCCCATAATCATGTTTCTGATTCCTGGCTGAGTAACTAAACACTTTTAGTCCTGTGGACACATTTAAACAAGAGCATAAAGAAGAAACAAGTGAAGAAATTGTGAACAGACAAAAAACACTTTTCAAACACACTAACATCCTAAATTAAAACATTCGTGGCCCAAATATTTAATGCAAATAAAGTCTTTGTGCAATCATTGATATCTGTATCATCCGTTAATCACAAGTTTGGTGGAGCTAGACAAGAACACAAAGAACTTGGTTACAAATGCCACTCTTACTAAAATTCACACAGCCTGGTGTCAAACCTATTCTACTTCAGCACAGGATGGTCAGTATAGATATCTTTAGGCAAAGAGAGAGAAGAAAATCATTACCTTTCTCCTGTGTAATTCTGTCTCCCATTAGACTGAGGCAGTTTTTGTTATGTTGATTGAAAGGTATACTTAAGAAAGGTACTGCTTAGGTCTTGTTTCACTATAAAAAGTCCCTGGCATAAGGCTAGCTATAACTCTTCTAAACTATCCATTTTGAATGACTGTCATTAGGAAAGAATTTAGTGGCTTTACATTTCATATAAGGTAATAGTTTCTAGAGGATTTTGGGGCAGCAAATAATAACTTTAAATGGTCTCAGGAGAAGTCTGGATGACGTACAGCATTCAAAGCACCTGAGAGAGTCTGTCTTTTACCACCAAGTTTAAAGCATCTCTAACTTACCTTCTTGTTCTTGTCTAAACCAGTTCCTCTGACATAGATAGGAACAACTCAGCCAGTATTGCCCTACCATTGCCCTCTCAGTTACAGTTCATACTAATCCTACCCAAGTTACTACCTAAGATATGTAGGAGCTGCAAGGCACTATAGTGGCCACTCCTGTAGAAGTCCTGCGGGCATTTTGAGAGAAAACCAATTTTCTTTATAGTGTTACAACTTCAATGGACACTTCACAAACCAGCGGCTGGTGTGGTGAACAGAGGAAACACAGTCAGAAGATTTGAACCCAGCTCTTGTGACAATTTAAATCAGGATAGATCCATCCACTGCCAGTTTACAGAGCCTGCAGACTTACCACATAGTCTCCCGTTGAGGAGAAAGAATACTTCATGCTGTATGCTGCTAATAGAAGCGCTGCATAGCTTTATTGCATGCTACTGTTGAGCATTCATGGAGAGATTACAGAAGCATCCATGCTCTGCATGTGTGGGCACACATGGCTTTCTTTGAATTAATGGAAATCATATATAGATGAAAGTTCCTGGGAATAAAAACTTGTCAACTCAGGAAGAGTCGAGTTTTCCAGCTGAGTTCAATTCTTTCCTTTGAGACAAAAGGAAAGAAAGGCAAGGAGAAGCAGACAGGTTTAAGGGGCCAAGTTCTGTAGCATTCAACTCCAGCAAGTTTGAATGGGTTGGAAGTGAGGGCAGAATTTGTTACATGGATGAAATCCTGGTAGTGCTTCCATCATCTCACAGCTCCGTCCACAACAAAGCCAGTAGGAAGCATTGAGGAACTTTCTTCACTTTGCATAGGTTAAATTGTTTTTTGTACAGAAAACTCATGATAAGACAGCAGATTTTTAGTGTTTACAGGGTGGCTAATCAGGTTTCTTCTTTGGGACAAAAGCAGGGTGAGGGGGGAGTTTATGTTCAAAAAAAATCTCTCTGCTCAAAACCACTTAATCTTAGTTGTACTTGGAAGATGGATAAAAATAAGGAAGAAAAAAAAAATGGTTTGGGAAGTGCTAACATGTTATTTTACTAGTTTTCAAATACTTTAACTAACATAACTGGGTTCCAAGAGCACTCCAGCGCAGGCCACAAAACCAGAATAGGCTACACACAATTTCTAGGTAGAGACAGATAAATAGATCGTACTATAGTACACGCTAGAATTTGGATGAAATCAGTGTCTCCTGCTCACTCCATCATGAGAGTCATAGCCAGAATATACGTCTTTTCATTCTGTCCTTTTATGATTCAGCCATTTAAATCCTCTTATAACGTGGAGTACCTTCAAGAGGACAAGACAAGGAAAGGCAGACTAGAATTTCTCAAGGAAGAATGTCGGCTCTGAATCAGGTAAAGACATGATATGAACTCCATTCCTCTCGATTTCATGATGAGTAACCACAGCCCACTGCTTAGGACCTAGATTACAACTCAAGTTTCTACTTTCTGTTTTGCCAACAATTCCAAAAATGCACATTTGTTTTTATGTCAGCCCAAGATCATTTATTTGTTTTTCTCCAGTTGGCCAGAACACCAAACCCTCCAAACCTCAAATTATTTAAATTTTCCTTGTCTCTAACACTGTATCCCACCAGAGTGAACAATACATCTCTTGGGATTACACTGTTGCAGTGACCTGATCTTCATCCATACTTTATCTAATGGAGTTTAGAACAGCTTCTAGCAGAAATAAATTTCAGGTCTTACCAAATTATTTTAAAAGAAAACTTTAATGCAAAATTAAAGTATTATCATACCTAAGAAGCTCCAAAATAACCAGAACCATTTTAAATATGGCTATTTCATCTATTGTATTTTTTATTAAGCTGGACCATCAAAAGAACAAAAGGAATAAACAGTGAAGTCAACACTGGGGGTGGTAAGGAAGCTTTTCACTAATGATAATACCTGTGTTTGAACTGCCTACAAAGAAGGCTTTTAGGTAGAAGGAAGACACATAGGGGAAGAGGAGAGGAGCAGATGACCAGAACAGGCAGTTGTGGGTAGAAAAATGCTTTTGCCATATTTTTCTTCTCATCTTGGCCACTGACTTCTCATGTAGTTTAAGATGGCTCTAGAGTTCCAGAAGGTAATATGCTCTTGTACTGGGGATAAAACAGTTATGGTTGAACAAGTAGTTTTGTATTCTTTGAGATGCTCTACTCCTTTACCCCTTGACTAAAGTTTTCTCTGTCTTGCTTCGAAACCCAGAATGTGGTTTAGAAATTTAATTGGACCTTGTATGGTTTTGGTTTTGCTCCTGCTCTAAAATCTTAAGCTTGCTGCCTGTTTCGGGTCTGATTTTAACAAAGTACAGAACCACATACTTCAGTGCAGCTGAGATCAAAGAAAACTATTTAAAGTCATTTAGCCACTTAAGGGATTTATTGATTGAGGTCATAAGCATATACCATTAACAGAACTGTGCCTTGTGCATGACTGAAGAAGAAACAAGAGAGATTGAAAAAAATTCATTGTAAAAAAAAAAAAAAAAAAAAAGCCATGCTTATTCTAAGTAATTGTACTTCAGGGCAGAAGGCTACACTTATAATGGCATTGCAGACGACAGATTTGCCCACCGATGCTGTGTGCCTGAAGCTCTCCAGCAGTAGGTGCACATCTCCCTTCCAGAGGAGATTCCTTTCCAAGGTGTCTCCCAGTCCCCACCTTGAAAACTGCTTTCCCCCGCTGTCTTACACAAGAGAGGCCCAACACTCCTAACAGAGGATTTTCACACTTCAGGGTGTCTCCCCATAGTTGCACTCATGCTGCACTGCTCTCAGGGTTCATGGACCATTTTTGCAGCAATTTTTCAACCAGATGGTTGTCCTCAAATGTGGTTACTGAGCAGCACATTAAAGAGTTCTCAACAGAATAGGTATAAGCGTGACATGAAGAATGGCTAGGGATGGAGCCAGAAGGAAGTATTACTGCAGCTGAAGGGGATGCTCCCACTTCAAAACCTCACTTCTTCCCCCTCCCTCCAAGGGGTGAGAAACAACCTTAAAGATTAACATTCTGTCTTGATATTTATGTGAAACGTTTATTTTTTATTATTATTTTAATGTTCAAACCTCTAGACTGTAGCCAACACTTGTTAATTTTTATTTGTAACAAAATTCATATATGACAAAGTAAATAAAAAAAAAATGGAAAGCTATGAAGATGTGGATAATCACAGCTGAATCTTACTGACATCATAAATCACGAAAGACCCTAGAAGTACTTGTAACTATGTCACTCTAAATTTCCCCTTGGGTTTTCTGTGCATTATTACACACGCTCTCTCTATAAATGCAGATTTAAAAACCCCATGAGTTTCAAATGGCACTTTATTATGGAGCATTTAAATCATTTCTGAGAGCAAGATCAATTTAAGCATGCAGAATTTTTATTAGTAGCACAAAAGAGGAGTCCAGCTGTTCCTATGCAGCAAACATGTGTGAACCAGGCTTCAAAGCAATTTCTGCTGTGCCAGCCACAGTGTTAAATGTTGGCCAAGAGGGACTTCTGCAGAACAGAGCAAACCGAGTCTGCAGCACAGCTGAGGCAACACTGCCCCACATTTTGCATTTCTTATTAGAATGACCTAGTCCTTGAATCACCCAAACAAGCCTGTCAGAGATCTTGATTTCACAGCAGCAGGCGCTGCACAAAACAATATAAGAAGTTCTTCAGGCTCTCAGAATATGAGAGAAAGTGGAGCGGAGGGGGAAGGTGTCAAGTCTCAAACATCTGTCCGTCTAAGAAGAGCATCTATGTTCTGGGAACCAATGAGTATGGCCATTGCAACCATATTATAGACTGGCACATTATTTGTTTTACCCATATATGTAAACACTGGCTTAAGTTGTTTTTTTCAGTCCAACTCATGAGCTCACTCTTAACTGCCAGGAATATACCTCCTAATTTGGGAATCACTGCTACAGTGCAGATAGCTCAGTCACCAGAGGGCACCCACTGGAGCTGCTAGAGTTTATAACAGTTACGAATTCATCTGCCCTTGGAGCCATTTTTATTTCCAATAAAGCACTCTTCTTCCAATGAACTATATGCCTTTTTAAACACATAAGGAACATTTACGAGAATAATTGATCTTTTTCTCTGAATGCTTAAAAAAAAAAAAAAATCAGACAGAAAAATGAACTAGGTCTGCCCTAGTTGGCCCCTGATGGCAATTGCAGAGTGAAATGTTTTAATTGCCAAAAAAAGTCCCTTTTTGCCAAAAATCATGTCTTTATGGAGCTTGTCAGAAGTTTTCGGTTTCTGTCCAAAAGGCTGCCAGAGTAAAATCCAATCACTAACGACAGCAGGATTAAAAGTGCACAGGCTGGCTGTCTGAATAGTAGTTTATAATAGAACAAAAATGTTGCGGATTTTACATAGCAAACTTTTAAATAGATTTTAATAACAAATGCCCATCATTTTATCCCCTGGCATTTCTTGAGTACATGGAAAATGTTGGACTGGAATACTGAAAAACAGCAGTATTACTTAAAGTACATTTCCCTTTCTCTAGTGACAATTGAACAGTTAATAAAATTAATTAGAAGTGGGTACCATTGGAAATACAACAATGTCCGAGTCCTTCCCAATCTAGAACACTGATCTTGATTCATGCATTTACCAAGGCTTCTGTATACTGTAAAAGGGCTTTCTCTGCAACAGGAGAAAAATGCAAAAGGACTACGGCAGTGCCCTGCCATATGTTAGCCCGTATCTTTAACCACAGAATGGATTTGCAGTGGCAATTCAAAGTAATTAGCTAAGTATTGTATGATATTAACTTATAGCATTTGAAAGTGGAATGCACTGTATGAAGACTTGATAAATACGATTTATAGAAGGAGGTGGTATGGAGGGTAAATAGGCGTTTTGCTTTCTGCATCTTTAAACACAGGCATTTCTGACCAGCAGAACAATTGAGATTTTGAGCATGGGAAAGAAGTTTACACCTCAACAGAGTATTAAACCCCCTTCCTCTCTTTCATAACTAGATTAGCTTGAGTTAGCTAGAGTCAGCTTAGAGGTACACCTGTCTGTGCAGCATTTATACACTTTCAGCTGCACATGCGTGCACACAAACACTCAGAGCAGCTCTTAGCTCCCAGCCCTTCAGCACATACACTTGGGGCCAAGAAGATGCCACATGCAAGCTTTGGAAAAGACATGTGAAGCCTTCACTACTATTAGAAGCTGATCGGTTAAGAAACGCACTATTTCAGAATCTGGGTCAGAGCTGTCAGGAGCTGGGGAAGAATAAATTCCAACCTGAACCACTGTAATAGTACTGCCCTAGCATAAATCAGAGCCAGTCAGGTATATTTTGACATTTTATAAACTCACAGCTTAATACAAGAATCTAAATTGCACATCTCCTTCATTCATCTACTGAGCAGTAATGTCACTGCATATTCACCTACATGTACACTGAAGCCAAGCATTTGGCTCAAATACAAGATTAATTTTACCCATCATTTTAATTCTTATTGTAATATACAACTCAAGTATGAGACTTTCCTGAAGAGAGAAAGCTATACTATGTGATGGTAGTACATCAAACAGTTTGGAAATGAAAACATCTGTTCTTCATCTGTTTTACTGAAATCATTTGATGCTTATCTTGTCCCAGTCAAATCAGAGTTAACACCTATGGATTTTATTAAATTTATTCCTTTCATGTGAATGTTCAAATCACATCTTTGGCATGTCTTATTGTATATGATATATGTATATAATACAATGAGACACAGGGGCTATTATTTTGCATTTATACAAGAACAATGTGAAAAAGCTCCTGATGTAGCTATACTGTCCCTTAACACTCTGGGAGGCACCGTTGTCTTTAATGATTTATTCGTGTTCACTATACACCTAGATTAAAGAAAAGCACTGTTTGGATAGACACAGCAGTGGTTTTGCCACAGAAGTATTAAAAACTAAGGATCAGAATGAAAAATAGTGTAATTAGTACATTTGGACCTCATTATGTCTGCATTTATTAAGCATTCTACTTTTGATGAAACATTAACAGAGAAGATTGGCAAGCTTTTCTGCCATGATGATATGGATAGTAAAATGATGAAGATCACAAGTAAGACCCATTCAGCACAGAACAGCAACACAGCCACTAAACCCAAGAATATTAATAGAGACTTATCTGTGCATCTTCAAAATCAAACACACACCTCCCCCCAAAACCCCACAACCAAAGAGCTCCTTTTCCTCAGAAGCTGATTTTGGAGAGATAACATTGATTAGTGTGGGAAATAATTGCATAGGTTGATGAAAGCTCTATATAAACATAAAAGGTCCTTTGGGCTCTATTAAGAAGAATCTCAGCTGTTATGGAAAGTTAAAAAGAAAAAAAAGACAAAGCCCTGGCTCCCTTCAAGTCAATTGAACTGGACTCATAGCATAAAAAGCTATGATGTGCTATACTCTGGGGACACAAAAGGTTTGGGCCCTAGATTTCAAAGCACTGAAGAAAACAAGGAAAAATATTCTTCCTGAAGGCTGAAAGAATCTATTCTTTAAAAACCACGAAGACATGGAGAGTAACTTTAAAGTTTCGCCAAGGGAGAGAAATAAGTACCAAACAACAACAAAACGTTTACAATACTTTCACTTTTTTGGGGAATTTTTATTCAGCAGCTGAGCTGTTTTCAAGCCAGTAGGCAGTTTCATTTTCTCTCTGTGTTTATTACTGTGATTACTGCAAAGGAAAAGACAGAGGTTCCTTTTTTTTGTTTTTAAATGAAAAAAAAGTCATCATGGAGACTGCATGCAAGAATCTGCAGCACCTTAAGAACTGAGGTGATTTTAAACAAATAATTTGTATTAAAGAGTAATATTATTTTAAAATAAGTTAGAAGGAGAAAAATCCCCAAACATTTGCAACATCCAGTAATTTCAATTTAGATGTGCTATACAAATCCTTTTTTTTTATTCCTCTGGTCTAAACTAGCACCATATACTTTCAATAAGGGACTCTTCTACATACCGTAATTATTTTAATGACAGTAATATACCTTCCACCTCAGTGCAAACCTTGGCGAACGATGATTTTGCTTAATAGTGCCATAATGCTAATCTACTATGCCATTTAGGTGATGGTTGCTGTTACTTCTTGTTATTTTACATTACACTTCTCAAAAATAATTTGGCCAATTATGTCCCTTCTTGTTCAGGCTTGTTCAGTCTAATAATACTAGGTGAATAATAGCTGTCAAGAGACTTCTTCTTTTTCTAGGCCTCTCAAACTAATCAGTTGATCATTGTTGGGAGTTGCCAAATATGTGATTTATGTTCCTTAGTTTTGGGAAAAGAGATTAAAAAAATAGAAGTGACAAAGTGATCCACATACTTTGCTGTTATAAAAGAACAGGTAATAATAATTCTTAACAGAACTTGCTCCCAGCCATCCTGTTCAAGTGAAGCATTTTCTATTCATGTCCTTATTGCAATACCATGAAAGAATAATGTGACACATGAAAGCCATCTCAGGTAAACAGTACTGCTCTTCTGCATGTCTTTTAGATTGTTGATATCTCAACTCTACTACTTTTTCCATGGAAAACACTTTCCTTCTCCCATCTTCCAGTGTCCACCTCTCAAGGCTGTGTACTAGAAATGAAGACTAAATAGTAAGAATTGGTTTTAAAATACAAATGAAAGCCTGTCAACACAATATTTTAAGCATTTGCCAAATACTGATCTGGTTAAAACCAAAGGTATAAGCCAATGCAAAGTGCCTTGATTCTGCCAAGAATTTAATTATTTTCTTACATTGAAGTGGCTGGTTGTCATTATTGGATGATTAGGCATTAGCTTAGCCATTATTAGATGATTAGCATCTTGCAACTCCTCTCTTTCAAAACTATTCAGAGCTGTTTAAATAAAAATTCTTGGTTTATATATCTGAACTGCCCTAAAATTACTCATACATATAGGTTCCTGGAAGTGTTTAGTTGAAAATATCTCTCTTCCCCTGTTCCTTATCCCACCCCCTTTTCTTAGGAGGATCCAAGTCCCACTTTAGTCAACACAAGCTTTGGCACTGACCTTGGTGGAGCCAGGATTTCATCCCTAAAGGGTCAGGAAAGGAAACTAAAGAAGCATTAACCTCGTAATTCTCAGTCTGAAAGACAGCCAGGAAAATAGACTAATGGAGTCTCAGCTTGCAATGTACCAAGATAAGATATTAAGCAAAGAGAGAGACAATTACATGCATAGTACTTTACATTACTAATCAAAAGATGGATGACCATAGGAAAATAAGTGCAAATTTAACTTAAAGGAAAGGAGAAAAAAAAAAAGAACAACAACATTAAATTCAGTTGTGTTACTCTCCTTTATCCATTGAAGAAAGAACTCAATATGTTGTTTATTTCAGTCTGGGCTATTCCTTGGCCTCTCAGTTTTTCTTAGCATGGGCCTCATCCTTGCAATTGCAACTCATACATAAGACAGAAACAATTCATAATGATCTGCCTGAATCTTATTGCCTTATTTTTTCACATCTCATTCAATCTCTTACCTATTTACTACCAATCTATACTATGCTTTTGCAGTTTTCCTCCCTGCACATTTGAAGATGAAAGTAATTGGAAAGGTGAAGTTCTGTGAAGTTCTCTGGAGTCTCTGGGAAACTATCTTTGCTAGCTACAAAGTTAGTTATTTCCCTGTCTAGGGAAAATCCCAAAGCAAATTCTCAGAGTGTTTCTAAAAGGATTTAGAAATAAGCATAATGAACAGTCTAATTGGCATTTCACTTGCAGAATTAGTAATGTGCTATAGACCCAATTCTGCCAAACCCTCACTGACTAAAAATAATACTTCTCATTCAAACTAGCAGAGAAAGCTCTTGGAATAATGTCCCCTTTGCTAGTGCTTGAAACATTCTGGTCGATTTTCACACTCTGCTGTACTTAATGGCAATTAAAAGCACCAATCAGTCTCTCGTCATTCAGTGATTGATCCTTTGCAGGCATAAAACATTATTTAGCTGTTTGCAACATTTTCAGGGGACTCATCAAGGTCAAGAGAGATGACTGTTTATAAAAGGCTTCCTTTCTGTAATATAACTCTAGAGGATACAAAAATCCACTAAAGAAAAGTGGTAGTAGGAACAATGGGCATTTTAGAAGGGAATGCATCAGTCTCCACTTGTTTTCCATGACAGTGGAAACATTATCAGAGATATGCAATCATATCTGTCACATTATTCTGTCAAGACCAAATGATCTTCTTTTCTAAGGACATAAATCCACCTCCTCCCAGAACTCCAGTCAAGCACAAGTCATGCAGTTCATCACAAGTAAGAAGTTTCCCCTACCACAGCCAGCACACAACTTCTTCTTCCAGCAGGCTCCACCACAGACTTATAATAGATTTACCCAGATCTCTTTCCAATAGCAATGATCTTAGTACCTCATCAGCATAACTATACACACTTTCAGTCTTACTACATGAGTTACTACAGCTGAGGAACAGATGGTCTCTTTATTTATCTATTTTTTAAGGATGTGATACACCCCTTCTAAATTCAAGGCACTTCAAATGAACTAAGGTAGTACTGATACACGGAGTGGGTTAACAGCTTTATTAAGGCTTTTCAACATGATGAATACAACCAACAGAGCCACAAGAATTCTTCAGATAGAAAGTAGTTGTCTGTCTCAGGTAAGCTGGTTCTTTTGCTGTACTCCACTGACTGTATGGATGAGCTCTCCACTAACTATGACAAGAGCTTAGATACTAGCTCACATTTACACAGCTACATGCAAAAACCTTAATTAATGTTTTAACATGGAGCTGAATCCCACACACAGTTTCTGTCCTGAGATAGCCGAGCGCCACTTCAGTTGTGCCCTGCAGTAACTGAATTTCTCTCTTGCCTCCTCACGCAAGCCAGGTCCGCAATACATCCCTCCTACACATTTCCAGGAAACAGCTGGCACTCAGCCTGAGGGTTTATCAAACCCAAGGGCTTGATGGGCAAGTGTCACATCCAAGCCTCGGGTGCTCTAGGAGTACCACGGCAGTTATTTACAGTTGCAGCGGCGTTGCACAAGGGTAAGGATAATTACATGCAGGCAGTCTGGTTGCGAGCCAGGCATACCTCCCTCCTGCAAACACTTGAGCAATCTCTAAGGCACAGAGCAGTATTTCAGTAGGCCCTGAAAATGATCTACTGCTCAGTAAACATGTTGCCACTTTTTTCACAATGATCTCAACACCTGACCACTGTGAAAAGCCAGTTCTCTTTAACACTTGAGCTAGATCCTCCCAGAGTCGCCAGTCATCACTGTATCCAAGCACAAGATATTTCAGGAGACCTTTTGAGATGACAATCCCTTTGGGCACTTGTACTACCATTTGGCATAACAGGACTGTTTAAGTGAGAGAGAGGTAAGCACAGCCTGGAGACAAGACCTTGGACTGCATGATAAATAGCATTATGATGCCAAGGGAAAAAAAGAGGACTACGCTAAGTCTTAGTAAACCTAAGCACCAATGTGTAACAGCTTAAGGGACTGATCATTCTGTATACCCCAAGCCTGACAATGAGCAAGGGCCTGCTGTCACGGCAGTGATGTAGCCCACGTGGAGCAATGGATCTGAAATCACCTGGTTCATATTTCATTGCTTTTGGTGCAATACACAGTCATCTAGCTTGCTCCGTCACACCACTCATCATACCCTGAAACAGGGTCCTTGTTGAGCTTTTTTTGGTTTCAGCTGTTTCGCTGCAATAATATGACCTTATGAGACATTTTTAAAAAATGTTTTCATATATGAACCATATTTTTTAATTTCTGCTTTCAGTCTCCAAACAAAGAATGGTTATTCTGTAATATAATAAGAGCTATTTACTGGTATTGAAACCACAGACTTACTGTAAGTTTTACAGCATTCAAAATGCAATGTAATTCATCTCTTTTTTTTTTTAGCCCATAATAATTTATTGTCATAATCACATCGGCACAGTCTCACTGTTTAAAAAAAAAGTTTGTTGAAAAGCAGACTGTGAAAGACTTGTATGTTACTATTTAAATTGCTATTTAATAGCTCAACAACAAGCTAGTGGCTAAAAGCAACTTAAATCTGACTGGTAGTTTAATTCTCCTTTTCTTTTTTACTGCTCTCTTTGCCTTCTCTTTTCTGACTCAGGTTCCCCCAAACACACATACACTCTCGCTAGTTCACATAATGGTATGACTGCTGAAGATCAAAATTTCAGCTCTGTACCTTGACTGCAGTGAGAGACATGGTCTTTCTTTTTCTCCCACATCTGTTTACAGAGTCTACCCACCTGGCTTTTCCTTGTGCAGCAATGTAAGGTTTAGGAAGTTAAAAAAACAAAACAAAAAACACACAATAAAACCACACAACAACAACAAAAGAGAAAAAACAAACCCCACGTCCCAAAGAAACTCAAGAAAACCCAGATTTCAAGATCCAAACCCTTCAATGCCTAAGCACAGTGGAGGCATGCTTATTGTCTGGGCATGTTATTCTCTAGTTAAGACTAAATGAGACTAGCTTTATTTACAGTACATACCTGAAGCCTGATCCAAAGCTCTTTAATATCCGTGGGTTCACTCCCACAGCCACCCTCACCAGGATTTGAATCAAAGCTTTGCTGTGCTTCTCAAACTAATCTTGTACAAGACTTGCCAGCTCTATCTGGACCCAAACCTGTACAATACCACTCAAGTTGCACACCGCACCCACCACAAAGTCCCCACAATAAGCAAGAAGTGATATCCAGAGATGCTTATTGGTATAAGAAGTCCTCCTGCCTGGCACAAATTACTATCCTTTAATTATGATGCAGGAGGCGAGCTGGTGCTTATCAGTTTACTCATCACAGAAGTCAGCATTGGTCATGAAAGCGTTTAGCAATTTAAAAAAAATAATCTGAGCATAACACTGAACCAACATGACAGAGAAATTAACTCTGAATGGCACTCTATATCATTTACTTCATTTTAAATCTACCTGGCCTTACTGTTGAAGTAGTGATTTTTGCTCACATTGTGTGACAGGATCAGAGGAGAGAAATGGATTTTTGTTTTACACTACAAAGGGAATGCTCTTTGTATATTCATTGGTCCAACCTCTTTCAACATATTTCACACAAGAAGATCCTAAGGAAACTGGGATTTCCAAAAATGAGTAGTCTCCTAAAGCAGGCTTACCGGCAGAGAATATTTCCTGTTGGTTGCTAACATATTTTAGAATTTCTTTTCCTCCAACCATTTATTCCAGCTTCTTTTCTCCCTTCTTATCTTACTCCTCCTGCCTCTCCCCCAAAGTTCCCATCCTCTCAGCTGCAGCAAACATTAAGCCAATTGTTTGAGTGACTGCATGCTAAGTGCACATGAAAGTGTCTGGGGAAGGTTGATACAAGGGAGAAGGGATGCTGGGAGGGGGAAGAGAAAGAGAGAGGAACTTCTAAATGCGATTCTAAAGAGTTACATTTATTGTCTGTAAAATTAATCTATGTTGGGGTTTTTTTGTTGTTGTTTTGTTTTTTTACAGATCCACATAACATGACCAAACAAACTGAGTTTAAACTGTTTGTAACCAGTCAGATTTTGTTCATTTATGTGCCTTGTTCTGGTTAGGGCACGTACATATAAGAGCATGTTTTCATTTTTCACACTGGGATTTTCAAGAAATGTCTTTGGTCAGTCTCTAAACTTGCTGTATCCTGATGGCACAGTAGGGACTGTCTCTTATAGTTTGTTGTCATGCAATCAGAAGAGTTTCCAGTTATCCTTCAGTTTTACACTGTAGAATGTAAAGTCCCTTTATGATCCTTGATTTTTCCACCACCTAACATCTTGGCGAGCATTCCACATTTTCTTGAAAGCTATTTCCTTTCTTAAGCAGTCAACCTAAATTTAGTAAAAGCTGGGATGCTGATGACCTCTACTCTTATTTATCCACAATTAGGTAATTCCACAATCACTCTCAGGGCTCTTTCACCAAGTTATTTGTCTTTGTGTCACTGTGTCATACACTCAGAATGAACTGGTGTCTGCTTGACTACCCAGATCTCGTTTGGAAGAACAGACATATCAGACCTTTTAACATCAACATTATTCAATCCCGAGTCAGACAAGGTGGCTATTAGGAAGAGGCCTTACAACATTTTAACCTCATAACATGTGAGCAGTTTGGTTTTGAGATGGTTTGACCTTTTTTCCCACCCAACTCTCTCTTTCCTCAACGTATAAAACCAGATCCCAGAATTTGGCACTGCAGCACTCAACCAAAAGCCAGAAAGATTTTGCTAAACATGTTGCTATAGTCAGATCATAACAGACATAGTGAGTGCAGGGGAAAAAGAAAACAAGGAAAAATAAAAGAAAACAAAATAGGACAAGTCTGTTCTTTTATAATGGATATGGCTTTCTTATTTAATTCCTTTCCTTAGCTTAAGCAAGGGGAATTTTCATCATAATTCTTTCTTTCCCTGATTTTCAGACTTATGGCAACAGGTTTTTTTGAGAGGACACCACCTTTAATTCTTTCCTTATGATGAGTCATTCTGACAGACTTACCTATTGTTTTGTGTTGGTGGCAAAGCCTAGCCATCTCCGCATGGCAGTAGGAGGCAGAGACACTCATTTCAAAGCCTCAGCCCTATCCTGACCTGAATTAATCAACCTTAGCAGCTTTATCTCAGCCCACACATAGCGCGTCACTTAACTCCTACTAGCATTGCATATCTGTTGCTGTAGGAGCTACACCACAGGATTTTTAAACTCTCTTCCTCAAACCTGAGGCTCCTCTTTGGCATCTCCCCTGGATAGCCAGGGTGGCAGCTGTGAAAGTCACAGATGAAGAACTAGCACAGAATAAGGGAAAACCACATCTAGCATGCAGACACACACAGGGAGCGCCCACCCTCAGGAGAGGATGGGCAGAGCCACTGCAAACTCAGCCCTTCCTGCAAGGAAAGGACACGGGGGAAAACTGAAGGAGGAAAGAGGGAGAGAAATGTAAAGGGGCCTTTCTTGCCTCAAATGGGCCTTCTTCCTACAGGACTCAATCTTTCAGCATGTGCAGGCTTAAAACCATTTGGCTCTAAAGCAGTTTTGTCCAAGAGGACTTCAGGACTCAACTCTACAGTCTGAGAGCAGAGAAGCTGTCTAAGGGAGAACTTTGAAGCTATATTCAGGTCAAGACACACAAATATGATGGAGATGCACATACTACCCTAACATTATGGATAACAGCTGCGAAATACACATCTTGTAGGACGGGGTATATCCTACACCAGTGATTTTCAGTGGTTTGGTAATATAAAGTGGCTGAAATGCACCAATTACTTGACTGTTAATTTCCAGCAAGGACTTCTACCACCCCTGAAGATTATACTCCTGACAAGTTCTTTAGAGCAAGAAATAGATATTTTAACTTCACAGCGTCTCTAGAATTTATCACACCATTATCATCATATAGGGTATATCAAATGGCACAGCAGGCAATATTCGTGCAATTTATATAAATGGAGCTTACAATCGATTGATCCCAATATCTAGAAAGACTGCAAAAAACATATAAGTCATATTGTGTTTATCGTACTGATGGTTTAGGGGGGTTGCTATGTTTTCTCATTAACTGAGACATAGTTTTCCGTCCACCTAGACACACACAATCCTTCCCTTTTGGGAAGGACTCCAGGTTCTGAATTAATTCAAATGTAAGTTTTATTTACCCTGCAGGACATATAAGCAGTAAAATAAATTACTTTAATCCTTCATTTCCAAAGCCAACTGAAGCCAGTGGAGTCTTTGATTTCATATCAATAGCCTCTGCTCTTCTTTCTCTTGAGATTTTCCAGCCCAACAGGGGGTTATATGCTATTCTCAATAAGGACCTTCAAGGATCCTGGTCTGCACCAGAGGTTCACCACTCTATCACGTAGCAAGTAACACAGGTGAAAGCTTGTGCCCAGTGTAGTCACATGTGACAACAGAGGGGTTGCTTCAGAAAAAAGGGAATTATTTCAACAGTGGAAGATGACTGATGAAAGTAGAAAGCCTTAAAAAGCAGCCAAGGTGGGAAAACCCCCAAACACTGAGCCTTTCTTCTGAACCAGTCATATTTACAAGAAATAAGTACATGTCCAGACTAGCCACTTAAAGTCAGAGTGTCAAATATTTAAAGCTAAATTAACCCTCACTCTGCTGGAGTGGAGGCACAAGGGGCTCAACAGCAGCCACTTCTGCCCAATGCCCTGTTGCAGTGACCACAAGAAAACAGGTAACACCTCTCTCCTTAGCCCTTAGCCAAAGCGCTGAACATGGAGCAGGGCAGGGGAACCGCAGACCCCTCAAACCCACCTGTGCCAAACACCACTCAGCTGCCCCTGTCCCCTGGCTGCTGTTTGAAAGGCTCTGGTTCCCCAGGAGGCCCAAAGACCCCTTATGCTAGGCAAGTAAAGAAAGCCAAAATAAAACAGACTCTGATTGCCAGCTGAGCACAAGGGCTTACTGCAGGAGGCATAGAAGTCATTCCTCATAAACTGAGCACCTCTAACAGGGCGGTTGCTGATAAATAACACTTGGGTCTACTTTTATTCAATTTCTGGAGCTGGGCTCCCTTTGAAAGCCATAACTATTGCCCCCACACTCAAAGGGTCCAAAGCTTTGAATCTGTGACTAATATAAGCTCACTGTAAGTTGTATAAGCACAACAGACATTTTGAGAGATCTACTGTGTCTTATGCACTGGTATGAGCTTCATTTCCAAAATCAGTCAACACCCAAAGCTCTCATAACAATTCCTCCTTACTAAAGTGCCTCAGCACCTTGTTATCCTTAAAAAGAGAAACGTTCATGTAACGCCCCCACATGTTATTGCTGAATAGCAAGGAGAACCACAGGGATACTAAGGACAAAATCCAGAGATGAGGGAGTGGAGGGAAATTTCACCATGTAAGAACATCAAACAACAACACTGCTTGGAAAGAAAGGCTGACAGTGCCTACCTCAGGAGAAGGCTGCAGCTCCAAAGCAGATCAAGGCACCTCCAGCACCCAGGAGAAAGAAGCAGGGCTGAAGGCTGACCCCACTCCATCCCAGATCCTATCAGCCAGGTGCAGGCGTTTTCCTGATCATCAGGGGGCAGGATGAAGGGGAAATAAACTCCTTTTGAAAGGGCCATACCTTTCCCACACAGCAGATTGCGAGCACTCGTTCTTAATATACCATTCTGGACTTCACTTCTGCCAAAAGCTAAGCTTTTCAGCACCTGACTTTCAGACACTTAGGTAGTTTTTTGGATCTATCTTTACAAGGTTTGCCAAAGATTGCATAGGAAGGCTGCAACAGTCCAAGGTCTTGAACCTTTAGTCTCCTGCAGTCTATATTGAAGCGTTAATCACTGTGTCATTCTTCCTCCCCAACAGGTTCTTTTTTAGAGTTACAGTCACCGAAAATAAGAAGAGTTATATCCCATTATAAAATACATGACCAATCATACAGCTCAAATTTAATGCATAGCAGCCACTTACATCAGCCTGCCAGCGAGCTTGTGACAAAGAATTATTCACAAAATGGCAACTGGCCCAAACTGGCAAATGCCTTTGAAAACAGAAGCTGTAATTACATATAGCTTGGTTTGGGATAATTGGCTAAATACCGGTCTCTTCTTGGAGAGAGGTACTTTCCACCAAGCAGTGTATTTGACCTAAACAACTACTGCGAAACACAGCAGAGCACAGAAAAATTGTGGCCTCTCCCCTCTTCTTCCTGCGTCTAGCTTTCAACTTCAGCCCTCACCCTGCACCTCCCAGCAGGATTGCAGCACGGCCGCCTGCCTCCATACATACATTGCCATCCTGTGGCCAGATTCTGCCAGCACAAGGGACTGTCGGAAGGAGGCAAAAATAACCCCTGTGAACTGAGCGCTGTTATTTCTAGAGAAGTAGAATGGCACAAGCAAAATAGGGCTTTATAGCAGACATAAGCTTGAGCTAGAATATGCAAATCCAACCACATTTTTGAACCTTTGCAGTTCAAGATGCAGCTGGATTTATGATTCAGCAGACTGTTGAAAAATTTCTGAATAATATTGAGATGAGGATAAGGAAAAAAGGAGCTTGAGGGAGAGGGGAAGGGAACATCAGGCTTTGAAATCTTTAGCAAAAATAGCAGTGGCCACCATTGACTTCAGCCCCACGCAGAGCATCAGGGAAGAAAAACTGACCGGGGAAGTGTAAACACAAAGGAAAAGCCTCAACATACCAGATGACCCAAAAGCCTCTGGAAACTTGACCCCCCCTACCAAGAGGCAGTCGGAAGGAGGGCATGACTTGATTAGGGTGAGTGACAGGAGAAAGAAAGCAGAAGCTGGGTGGGAGTCTGAGGGTTGCTGGCCCATTTCAGAAAGTTGCCCTGGATGTTGTATCCAGCCCTCTATGGCCAGGGCGAGGGGGACGTGCAATTCTAGTAAGGCTGTGTTTTGGTTGCCTAATTCTTTTGGCCTCAATGGAGGAGGCAATATTCCCCTTGCAACTGCTTAGGAAGGCAAAAGGAAAATGTTGATTAGCACTTAGCAGAGGAAGTGGCTTATTTGGCCTGATTATAATCATGGGAACTTTGTTCCCTCTGCTCCAGTGACCGCATTGGTAGTGTTAACTGGAAAGGCAAGTAACGGGTAAAGAAACTGCTGAATCAAACTTAGTCTCACACTGCTTGCGTAATTTTCCTTGAACGGACATACAAGGAACCTTAACTTTCTTCACACATTGGGCCCTCGGTGGCTTTCTCCCAAAAAAGCCATTTCACAGCTCCTTATTGGGTCAAAATCCGCCTCTCTTTCTCCTGGGTGGCTGCTTGGACAGTGATAAGGTTTCAACAGGGGTGCCTGAGAACAAAGTCTGGGCCTGGCATGTGCTGTAGCTATCAGTCTATCATTGTTAAATATGCTGAATTTGTGAATTATGTCTTGAGAGGCTTTTCTAGGCAAGGTTTTTCATGTGTGTGTTTAAAACAAAAATTTACAGTGCCATAGACATTAATTTCAGTTCAGGGTCATGCAGGCCAGAAGCAATAATGAAATGGTATTTTCATAATTGACGTATTTTATGGTTGTATTATTAAATGCTGGAAAGCCAAAGTGAGATTTTCCTTAGTTCTGTTAAATTAACAGCTTAAGTCAATGTACTTATCAATTAATAGAAATTCATCTCAGCACGGGCTGGAAATCCTTCAACATGGGCAGCTAGAGCTTTTCCAGGGCCTGCTTACATGTCAGTGTAGAACTGCCCAAGGACTGTTTTAAGTTATACTTTACATTTCATTATGGTGGTGCATCTTAGCCACACCGTCTCCCTGCCTTACTATGTTGCACATCCTCCAAGCTAGCACGGGCTCTGTCAGACCCCTGAAGCTGGGTCTCTGTGAGCCGTGAAGGACGTCTGGTGTGGGCATTTCTGCGCTTTCTGAGATCTTGTTGATTTTCAGATTATTAGTGTAGCTGAAAATCAGGCCCACTGGATCTGAACTCCAAAAGCAAAATCCAGGAGAAAGACTGGATTTCCCCTTCATAACAGGGTATTGCTGTTATCCTGCAGGACTGCAGAATAGGTTTCTTTTTTTCCTGTTGCCCTCAAAGGCAACACAAGAAGAAAAAAAGGTAGCAATTTGGCAACTTCCAATGAATAGAACAGGTTAAAAAAAAAAAGAAATCTTGCAGTGTAAATTTCAAGCCCTGTTTTGCACAGTGGAGGCTACTGAGGCTTATTAGAACACCATGTGGGAAAATAATTTTGTTTGGAAGATGCAAATAGAAAAGAATAATTAAAAGGTAACAGAAGACCAGTCCACTTAGTGCTGAAACAGACACCCTGGGCTTAGGAGCACCAAATAAAATTACCCTGAAAAATATCCACGTAATCCTCCCATCTTCTCTTTCTCTTTAGATAAGAGTGGGACAGAATATTCCAGGGATTTAAGGCATCATTTGTTTACATGGTCATATTTTAATCATCTGCAAGAAGCTAAGGTTACACAACCCCAGCGTTCAAACGATCCCCTACCTTGCTGTTTATAAGAAGTGGGGCCTGACATTCATAACGTTCCCGGGCTGCTCCGAGGGGACAGGAGGAGAGGGATGGGGAGGGAGGAGGAGGAGGAGGGAAAAGAGGAGAGAAAGGTCAGCTCCCTTTTTAAGCATTTCTGAGCTTGCTGGAAGCTTTCAGCGTGTGGGTGGTAGGTGTATCGGCTGACACGGGGAAGTGTAAGCGTGAAGCTGGCCACCCAAGACCTCAGGGTCACTGCTGACACTCCAGATCTCCGAGCTGGGGAAGGCACCTGCTCCCTTGCCAAAACAAACCATCTCCTGCTATGGGCATACTTGAAAAGACCTGCTTTTGTCAGCCTGGGGGAAGAGGGAAAGCGAGGGGGCGAGGGGGGGAGGAATTAGAGGGATGCGGGGGCTTTTGGTTTTACTTAAACAGTCTCAAATAACCAGTTTACAATGCAGCGATGTTCTTCAGAATTTATTAAAGGGGGGAAAGAAAAGGAGCCGAGGAGACTTGACTCCAGATCTGGTGAGCATTAATATGCATCGTGCTAGAATTTCATGAGGCAAGCGAGTTTTGTAGCCCTTGCTCTGGTGGTCCTCTGCTGACAGGATCTCAAGCTGCTATTTGTTATCTTTAGGCCTGATAAGTACATCTGGTTTTGATTCAGGTGGCCGCGAGCTTGTCTCAGAGTTGAAAAGGGTGCTTCGCTCAAATTGAATTTTCTCACAAATTTCAAACTGGGATGAGAACCAGAAGAAGCTGGGCCCTGTCACACAAAACTCCCGTTTTGCTTGCTCGGCCCTTGGGCTCGTAAAAACCTGGCACAAATCAGTTTCACCTGTTTGGCTAAGTGAGTACATGCTAAAAGTAATAAAGCTATTAGTGCAATCAGATATTTCTCCGCATGTGTTCTGATGTAAAAAGAAAAAAAAAAAAAGAGAAAGAAAGCGGGGAGGTGAACTCTTCTCAACCCTGCCTGTCACATATCTTCCTGTGTCCCTGCAAATTGGTTGCAGAGAGGCTGCTGCCGGTTCTCCACGCCTTTCTGCTTGGGCATTGTAGGCTGGCAAGGAGACCTGGCTGCAAAGTGCTGTTCAGCTCCGTTGCCCTCCTTAGAAAAGCGATTGAAGTCGCTGTCTGAGGGGAAGGGGCTTTTTTTGTTTCTCACCATCTCATACTTTCTGGCTGTCTTTGTACCAATACCAGACTTGCCCCTGCTCTTAGGCAGCGAAGCTTCAGTGCCTGAGCAACCGGAGTCCTCCTGACCCCAGCTACAGTCCCTTCCAGCGGCAGGACAGGGCTTGGGTGATGAGCTCCTGGGATGCTATAAAGTTTGAAACAACGCACGCTTCTGACATCATTTCCCGGCACAGTGTATCATCATGTCCTCACAGCCAATGTCTTCCATGGGAGAGACTCTCGGTCAAACTTAGAAATGAAAGAATTTAAGAGGCTTCTGGCCCCAAACAAAGACCAGTGACATCTCTTATTAACTCCACTCTAGCAACACATTTTATTGCCCATAAATTTGTGGCATTCCAGTGGTGTGTCCCGCTCGTGCGAGATGCTCTGTAAAACGCTCTGGGAACCTGCTGGACATAAGATACCATGAAAGACTACTCTGTGACTCTTCACCCCGTCATTCTTCTGTGCTCCACTTGAGGAACATTCAGGACAAAACATGAGGCATTTTCTGTCTGATCTATTATCTATTTTCCATGTTCCTTTTTTCTGTTTCATTATACTTTGCTTTGTTGTGCATTTTTCCCTGCAGTGGCTTCTCTTGTGTCTCGTTTTATAAGAAGCTTCACCTGCCATGGAGATTAAGAAATTACATTTGTTATACATAGTTGTCATGCCTTCTAAATACAGATAGTCTTACCTTAACAAAATGAATAAAACAAGTCTCTTTGTATAAAATAATAATCCTCACAGAGATATTTTAAAATTGCGTCAAGGCAACTCCCTAACCTAGATTGGACTGAAGGAATAAAAAGAATGATACTGTTGGCATTTTTCATAAGTATTTTTCCATATTTTCCAAAACTAAAATGCTATAAAAATATAAACCATCTGTATAGCTTCTTGCAGAGAAGGGTGTCATTCTTGAGGAAAAAATTACTGAATTTCCTTTAGAATGTTTTATATGTTAACATTTCTTAAAAAAAAAGTTGATCAGCTGTACCAGTTCTCTCTCCTAAACCTATAGAGCAAGAAAACCATCTGCTTTCTGATATGAAAGGTCAAGAAAGTGCAAAAAGCCACGTGATATCCATTTCCTCCAATATTTAATAGCCAATATTTAATAAGCTAATTCATGTACTCTTTGGGGTCCTCAAGAAAGGTACCCCATTTGCATGCTCCATCTGTGTACCTGAGGTCTGAAAGGAAGTGAAGTGAATTCACTTTTGAAACTGTCCTCATAATTTATCACGGTCTCTTTTATTTAAAGTGCTATGTAATGAAAATATCATACCTTGCTATTGTGGGTGCTCCCATGGAGCGAGTGTTTCTGCACAGCATACAAATGGTGCAGTTCCCAATTGCATGACTGAGATCTGAACAAAGGAAGAGACATGAAGAATGCTGAGAGGACCACTGGCCATAAACTAAAGGAGGAACTGAATGCTAGAGCCAAAGTATTTCTGTCCATCAAGACCCATCTTGTTTGGGGACTATTTTTCTGAGTCTCACATTGTTAGGCAGGCTGATGGAGAAGGAAAGCCACAGAGTACTTGAGTGTCTCCTTCAGCCAATTCTAGGCCCCTCAGGCACTTGAGAACATCTGAGGGAGCTCTTGTCATTGTCTTCATGGCTGTATGAGGTTTCCTACAGCAGCTTTCTACCAGATGGACACTCTGCCATCTTTGTGGGATCCCCAGCCTCATAAATGCAATACCATGAGACATCTCTGTTGGCATTTGGGGAGCACGGTGGAAATTCACTTCTGTGACTGTTCTGATTCCACCAGGAAGGTAAGTAAGTGACCCACTGCATCAGACAAACACACAGACAGAGCTTTCAAACAATGTCTGTCCCATCTCTTCAGGGGATATCTTTACTTTTTAAAAAAACAACAAAAAGACCGCTCATAGCCATATATCTCTTTATGTTGTTGGGGATGTCACTTTGAGCCTGTCATCAGGCTGACTGAATCCATGGCATTATGTAGGTCATGGTTCTCTTCCACTCATCTTCATTTACTTGGCATGGAGCCACCTAGGTCTGGGACACAGAGGCAGGATGTGGATGAAGGCATGCCCATGGCATACCCACTTAGGACATGGTTCTGGCATCCCTGTTCACACCAGCCCGCTCCCCTAGCATCTCATCACTCGCATGTCTTACAGATGGGAATAAGGCATTGGTCACCCTAATGGCACACATAACGGCGGCCTTTGCGACTGAGTGGTACGAAACTGATAGCTGATTTCCACACTTGCTGCCCTGAATACCTCTGTCTAGCTGTTCCTAAAACTGCCACTCTGAATTTCCCAAACTCTAAGCGAATGCAACTTCTTATCTTTCGTCCACTTCTGACATCCTGCCTTGCCTTTGCACCCGACCTACCGAAATTCTCCTCATTCTTGAGGTGTTTCTCTAGGCTGCGAATCACAGAAAAGAATGGGAACAATAAAAAAAGAAAACACGCTTAATTTCTACTGGTGCGATGCTTCCCTTCACCCACACTGGCCTTGTTTAGGTGGCCGTGCACACAGCATGGCCACTTCTAAGTTGACAAAGTTCACACAGGGGCAGCAGAGCCAGCTCACTGCAAGGTCACCATCAAATTAACATCTGCAGTGTTTCTTGGCCCCTCTGTATGATCTTTAGGGAAGAGACAGATCAAAGGGAAGGCCATCAAGTTCAGGGATTTTTGCCTTCTAAGTCACGGGGAAAAAATGTATATTTGCAGTATGAACATCAGAGCATCGTTCTCCATGGGCAGGCTGAGGAGACAAGGAAAGGGTAAAGCCCTGGAAACAAGCCGATGCCCCTATCCCTGCAGGAGCTGGAGATGACAGTAGCAGAGTAGCATGGGGTGGCTCATTTGGTCTTTGTGCTGCAGCTGACACAGCTCCACCAACCACAATTTGTCACCTGGCCTCTCAAAGCCCACCCTAATGCTCAGATCAGTTTGGAACAATTTTTCCTAACTCCTTTCTATTCTCTCAGCTAAAATATAAGAAGGCAGAATTCATTTAAAAACCAAAATCTCAGTACTTTGTTGTTTTTTTAGTAAGCTATTTTACAATGATGTATACTTTTCCTCTTTACCTTTCTCATCTTTCTTTCCACCAAATGTTTTCCAACAGCCACAGTCTAACAATAAAAGCAAAATATTTAAAGTACCAAGAAAAAAAAAATCAGATTTAAACTGGTTGAAATAGATCACAGCCATAGAAAGCACATAGAATCAGCAAGAATGTCAGAAGTGCAGAAGAAACATACTTTAAAAACAAAGGAGATGAACAAAACAGGTTGGAATAAGTGAAGTCTTTTTTCAGAGGTCCTGGTTTCTATGTTTTCTCTCTACAAAATCTTGTGTTGTTTATAAACTTATATTGTGCTCTTTATAAATCACACAATTCTTATGTGTAATTCTGTAAATTCAGAACTATAAAGATATATTTTATATTTTGTATAAATTTTTTGGTTTAATAAAATTAAAAATAGGTAAAGAAAAAATCTGTTTTAATTTAATATGTCAGAACGATGCTGGAAATGGCAGGATACAGGATAAAAGCAGAAAAAAAGACAAAGATATTTACTTATTCTATGGAGAGATACATGCAGTCAGTAGTATTATCCTGATTTTTTTTTTTTAATAGTTTTAATTCCAGGAAGTGCTTAGAAAATTTACTTTAATTTTTTTTCCCCCAGAAATCCACAGAGGTTTTATTTTTCTCCATTTTTCAGATAGATCTTTAAAGTTAACCACAAGCACAATGACTTTTTGAAATAGGATTAGTGTTTAAGTGATTTACAATATTTAAAAAGTGTGAAGTAAATCAGAAGTGAGTTTTGGGAAGAAATTACCCATTTGTACAATACTAGATATCCAGAAGGTCAGAATGAAATTGACCTTTGTTTGCCATAAATCTCTTTCTGTAGCAAAAGGGCAATGGATAATTTAACATTTCTATGTTTGTTAGAAAACAATATTATAGCAGAAAGTACTCTATTGCAAAGTCAACAAATTTTAAGTTATGAAAGAGAAGAAAAGGTAGCAAGAAAAGGATTTGAAAATGTATTTTGTTTCTTTAAGGATGGATATTCTTGATGCAGTATTGTGGTCTTAGGAATTTCAGGATCTATCTTTCACCTTATTTAATTTTTTATTTCTTTTTCTCAGCCCAGAAATAATCCATACACAGACTGTGATTCAGCGTGTATTTTGTTTACTGATTGCAGTACAAAATACCGTCTTATCACTTCTAGAGATATTTATTATAGTGTAGATCCCTCTTTCCTCAAAACCAGTTGATACTCACAAATGTTTGCTTTTCTTCACTGCCTTGGATAAGCTGCACAACCAAACAGCAACCTTGGTCTCCCGGTTATGTCAGAACATGCTCAGAAACAGTTATTTTGCTGTAGAGCTCTGCAAAACAATTCTGCAAACTATCCAAGAATTTAACTGCTTTATCTACATGAATAAATTAATCAGACTATGTTTGAATGAGATACTGAGCTATTTATCTCCATTTTGCAGGAAGGGAAAAAACCTCACCTACAACCACCTGAGACGTACACCAGGAACCAAAGCATCTCAACCTCACCTACGTTCTTTGTGAAAGGCATGGAAAACGTGCAATGGATGCACAAATTTTATTCGGTTCCTAACCCTTACCCATGCTTCAGTCCATTCTTCTTGTTGCTTTGACTTAAAAATATATATATTTATGTATTTCTTTTTCCCTATCCTTTTCTTTGCATCCCCTCTCTTCTACCTGCGCTGAAATTTTACATGAAAGCAGCAACCAAAAACAAAGGCTTTCTCTTTGAGTATTCCCAGCTTACCTGGCGTTACCTACTACTGAGTATTGGGTAAAAGAGATTTTTTTCCACACTCAGGGACATGTATCATTCAGAAAAGCTGTCAAGGAACACCTATATATTTACCCTGTAAACCGCACCTGAAAGTTTCATTAGTTAGCCTCAGGGCTCTGATTCATGAAAGGCTGGTACAGCTGTTGCAGCTGAGAAGAAAATAGTCCCTGCATGTTTTCTCTATCCTGTATGTGGGAATGGTTCATCTTCATGTGAGCAAACTCCCGACTTGCTGCAATTTTTAGAGAGGCATTGAAAGGCAAATTGTGACAGTTTACCTTAAAATACCATGTAGTAAACCACAGCTGTTCAGCAGCTCCTCCACAAGCAGTTTAGCCATCCGCACAGTCAAGGGCGAGTGGGGGCTGCAGCCTCCCCCAGTCCAACAGATCCTGTCTCTGCGTTGTGAATCAGGGCACAGGCACATTTATAGATCACAGATTTAAAACCAGAAGGGAACACCCTTACCATTTTAGCCTGACCTCCTGTGTGCGTTATAAGGCAACCCGACTTGGCAGTCTTATTACAATTAAGCAATTACTTTTTTCATTACCTTTTGAACATTTTCCCCCACAGAAGAAAGTTAAGCGTATCGGAAAAGCTGCTGTTCTCACAAGCGCTTACACTGAGTTCACAGAGTGAGGTATAGCACAGGCTGGTGCAGGTTATAGGTGCAGGAGTTTCTTATCATACCTGAACTCAAAGAAAAAACATTTGCTGGTGCTATTTTATGGCACTGAGCTCTTTCTACTGTCATTTTTGCATTGTCAAAATGCTGCAAAAATTAAGCATAGACAGACCTATAGTGAAAATTGTCTGTGAGGTACATAATTTGAAGCAATAAAGAGCCCCTTAAAGTTAGAGGCAGTTGTGGCCTGAGTATGCCCAAAGGCACAGCATTTGAGGTGTTAAGGTTGAAAACTGGAATCCTAAGAAGGTTTGGAAGATTTTAAATCCAGACCGGTTCCAACCAGATACCCACTAATCAGTTTTTTCAAGAGGTGTACAAGAACCTGACTATCATTTTGGGGCAGCCGGAAGAGAAGTGGTGGAATAGTATAACTTGTGCACTATAAACCTGTCTGGTTATTTCTGGCATTATTGTTAAATTAAAGTTATATTAAAATGAAACACTTCGCTATTTAGCTTTCTGTCTGCCAGTAGGTTTTGCTACATAAATCTAGTTAGAGAAAATTGGCCCATTTGAATTGGACATTGGATATGGCATTTCTGCACCATCAAGAAAATGGCTGCACATTTTTTTAATTGTTTCCCTTGCATATAATTTTTAAACAGTCTTATAAAAATGTTTTCCTTGTTTCACTCCCCACTGAATTAAGAATGCATATGAATAGTTGCCAGTTGGCCTATGCAATAGTCATTCCAGCAGGCAGCAATGAGAAAGTATGAAGTGATTTTTGGAAGAAGTACCTTTCTTTGCAAAATGCACTAGACTTTGCATAGCTTGAAAGAGATGCCTTTTATTCCCTGCAGACCACTTCCTTCAGCTCAAGAAGAAAGAATTTCCTAACCGGTGAACATAAAGGATAAACATAAGAAGTCTTACATGTACTACTTGAGATCTGCTTTGCAAGCAAACAAACTTTTGCTATTTTGTTGAAATTTAAGTGACTTATATTCTTCAAAGACCTTGACTGGGCATTAAGATAGAAGTCTCTTGTTGCTATAGGCATGTATGGTATTTAATCCTTTCCTTACCCCCTCCGGACTCTGCCTTTCTCACAAATACACGCGTGCATAAACACATCCATTAACATATTGATGACTGCCATGTAGTTGCTTGGCTATAGTTCTTTTTTTAGGGGTTGGGGGGCAGTCACAGTTTCCTGGAAAACAGCATCGTGCTGACATACAAAATGACATTGAGATGTATGGTAAGTAAGGACAACGACCAAAGTAGTTTGTGCTGCCAGCTTATCGGACAAAAGCTGTATGAAAAGGTGCATGTGGTGCTTCTGATCTGTTGCTGGAAGAGAGAGAGGGGAAGTAAATTCCCACTAGGGCTGCACTCACCACTGACGTCTCTAGAGCTGTTCAAAGTGAACAGATAAGGAGACAGCTATTTTATTTCATTATATGAAAAACAAAAGTCAAACAGTTTTCAAAAATCTTTCAAAAAAAGGCTTGTCAGACGAAAAAAAAAAAAAATGAGGATGACTAGAAATGAGCACAGGCAGGGCGGTTACATGGTGTGACCGAAGGCACTGATGTTAGACCAGGCTGCAGGAGCTCCCTGCCCTGCTCTGCCGACCCCCTGCCTGGGGGCATGGAGGGTCCCCAGGGCCCCCGGGGCCACCGAACAATCGCTGGCTTGTTGCAGGGACCGGCTGCCCGGGGCCACCAGGCCCAGCTGGAACAACACTCCCCGCTCCCAGACCGGCCTGGGGAGCTCCTCTGCCGGCTAGCGCCGGGCAAACCTACAAGAAGTGTGAATAACTGAAGGGTTTTAGCAAAAAAAAAAAAAGCCTCACAACTGATTTTCCACTCCGGTGATTGCTTGATGCTTTCAGCTCTTGGGTAGCCCTGAAAGACATCTGCACCCTGGGACCAAAGCCTGACCCCGAGCCCAGCAGAAGAGCAGGGACCTCGAACTGATTTTAGGAGTCCCTACTGCATAGGAACATCTCCCTGCTCTGCCCAGCTCCTCACCTGGTGAAGCTGGTTTATTTGTGAGCATGATGACAGGGTGAGTGCAGCACCCACGGGGGACACACACCTCTGTCCCAGGGCTCTGTCTTGATCAAATCGGGGGTTTGCTCAGGAGCTCCCAGTCCGTGATACAGGCACCGTCGGTTTCCTCCATCTTTCATGAAGCTCCACGTGGCAGTTGCAAGAGCTCCCAGAGAAATGCCAGGGAAACCTGGTAAAGACACCTTTTATAATAATCTTTTCTCGTTTCTGCTTTTGAGGATTTGGTTTCTTTCAGTGTGCTCTGGACTGTGTCATCTGGCAAGAGCTGGCTTTATCTAGATCTAATTGTTTTCTCAATTAAGCCTAGAGAGAGAGATTTTCCCTCTTGGATTACTAGGCTCATTTTAAGAAGATAATTTAGTGGCTTAATTTAGTGACTTTAAAATTAAATTTTAACTTCAGTTTTTCCCCCCATGCTGAGGTGTGTAATGAATAAATTGCCTCCTGGGAGGGGTAAATTTCTCTCCTGTTTTTCCTTAGTGGAGAAGACACTGGGGAGGAAGGAAGTAAGAGGTGAGTTGGAAAAAATTAATCTTTTCATGTTTGGATCCTAATTCAGAGAATTAAGAGTAGGCTAAGAAAAATACAGGTTAATCTTGACACCCCAGCATGTAATCAAAAGCAAGATCTTCCTGCTGCCACCAGGCTTCTGCTACACAGATCAAGTCGTGAGGAATAAAACAAACAGAGAAGGTATCTTTTATCAGTCTTGGAAATACAGCACCCTGTGCCCCCTTTTAGCATTAAATTGGGTAGACCGAGGCATGGGTATATGTTCCCCTCTTTCTTGGCTTCACCTGGGAAGGCAGTGGGGCTGTGAAGAGCCAGGTGGAGAGGCAGATCTGCTTGTTCCCTGCCACACCACTGGCCTCCAAATGCAGAAGAATAGCATTGGTTGGCTGACTTGGGCTATTTAGTTTTACCTCTCTCCTATTTAGGTCCTGTCTCCTGTTCCCCTGACACCGAACCCTTCTTCCATCCCTTTCCACCGTCCTCAGCAGTGCCAGCTCCCCAGTAAGCCCCCGTGCAGCAAACAGAGAGGTCCTGACCACACTGTCCCCACCAGCACAGAGAAATCATGTGGGTAACTGGTTGTCCTCACACAAATCCTGCTCCTCCAGACAGGCTTGGTCTGTAGCCATTCAAAGTTAATAATTTCACTGAGATTTGCACATTTTCCTGGAAGTTTACAGTCTGGAGATGCTGCTAAGTGCCCAAATCTTGTGCTAATCTCTGCTGTGATGGATGGGGTTTAATGTTTCTGAAAATCAGGGTCTGTGCACGGGGGGCCACAGGTCTGGAGGAGCAAGCAAAAAGAGCAACAGAGCCATCCATCCACTGCTTCTTCACAGAAGGACTGGAGTTTTAAGGGGATTTATACTATTATAAGTTACTTTTCTGGATCCTATTCAGATCCCCTTTCTTATGCTTTGCACAGAAAAATCTGTTGACTGCAGCTGACATCAATGTGAACTTTGTGTCACAAAGATGTTAGGAACATGGAACAGCACCTATTGTTCCCATATTCATTTTTATTTTTCAAAACATACAGTGACACTTCATAAGCAAATGACAATACAGCTTTAGAAAAAGCTGATGAAGGATTAATGTGCAAAAATTCTGTTAAAATCTGTTAAAGAACGGCAATTACATTAAGAAAACTAGTACCTGAGAGTTGAAATGCAGTGATGTGCTTCTACTAGTACTGCTATCATCAAAGGACTGGAAAACACTCAAGTGGCAGCTATATTATAAAGCACACATATTGATCTCCAAATTTGTAAACTAGAAGATGTAAGTTTGTTGGGCAATGATAATTCTTTTTCTGTAATGCAATTCAGAAAGTGTTGATAATAATACACTTTCCTCCTTACCTGAATCTCTACACGTATTTTTAAAACATTAAGACTGCTAATAACTCCTGCCTTTACAGAATTATTAGCAATTTTGTCTTCCTAAGAAACTTTACCTTTTGAACATGTGCCTCATCCCATATCCATTTATTTCTCTTTCCCCATTGTAGAGAAATAGCAAAGCAGGCTCTTTCCTGATGTCAAGAGTAAAAAGCATTTTAAAAATTCTCACTAAGGAATGTAATTAAATTTATCCTTTAAATGTCCCAATATTTTAGAAATAAAGGCATTTAAATTACTCACATTTAAACACAACATTATTTCACATTTGAGTACTAACTGAAATTATTTATGTTTTCTAGAGAACATTTCCTGAAAATTTGGGTAATTCACAATGAAACCTTTCAGTAGTTAATAAATTTTTTTTTTACTAAGAGAAAAAAAGTAATTGCCTCAAGAAAAATCTATAAGACTATCCCTTCATAATTCTGTTTGTCAGTCTTTCCTGATCCTACTGAGGACCAGTTGTACTTTATTCCTAGGCGTGCTTCTAGAAATGATACCTGTAAACATAAAAGTTAGACTTTAAAATTGAATGTCTAATGCTCTATGTTCATTTCAGACTTCATTGCATAGGCTGAGCCTGTTTCGTGTTGAGTGCTGCACAGAAAAAAGCAGGCAAAAAAGCCCACGTCTCTGGTGTGACTCTTCAAAGGAGCCCCCGAGATGATCCTGCCCCATAAGTACGGCCGTTGAGTCAGTAGTGGTGGATTCAGAGGTGCAGTGAGGCCTCTGAAATGCTTTTCAAATGTTTTTACAAGAAACGGAGAGATTTGTCCTTGAGAATTCTACGTGCCTTACGGAGGGCTCATAAATAAACAGCTTTCAGGATAATGTTTCACACTTCAGCTAACTCAAGAAAGGAGAATATGTTACTCCAACGATTTCTAAGGAAAAGAGTTCCTCACAGAGCCTCATAAAGTACAGCAGTGCTTTCTGTCAAGCTTTGCCTCCATATGACTGTGTTTCCTTCAGTGTGAATTAATTACCTGTATTCTTCGGTCTCTTAAGTCACCCTAGTCACATATGTGCCTATGATTTTATTACTGCTTTCAGTTTTTGCTGGTTCCACCCTCATCCCCCTCCCAAAGTATTTCTCAAAACTCTCAACACTTCTTTTCTGGTTTTTGCTTGGTTTGGGTTTTTGTTGGTTTTTTGGGGTTTGTGTTTTTTTAAACATTTCCTGTTTCTCTCAATTTTGAATTCACAGCTCCATCAGAATAGCAGAATATGCACCGTAGTCACAGATCACACATACATCTGTTCCCACTGGGCATGAATAAGAATACACGGATCAAAAAGGTCCTTTCTTATTAACTTACAGTTTAAGCGGTAGTTTACAGGGAACATTACAGAAAATCCCTACTGCAAAAATTGTCAATTGCCTGCTTAGGTTTTAATTTTGTCCAAGCTATTTGATCTATCCTGTTGGAAGACAAAAAGGTTTTGTGTCTCACCTTGCTATATAATATAAGAAACCTCTGTGCCGCGCATGACGATCCCTTTCAGTGTGTTGTGGGTCTCTGCTTAGGGGTCTGAGCTACAACTTCTAAGCGACTTCTATCAACTTTATCAGATTTTAAATCAGGCTTAAAAATTATGAGCACTGTGTTTTTCTTTGCTGCATACTGCTGCTTCTAGTGGGGTTTCCTGCCAGCTTCTCAGCTCCTAATTCAGGCTACCTGTGAAACGCACAGAAGTGTGCTGTAGGGATCAACTAGCCTCTCTTTTCCCCAAAGACGAAAATTAACAAGACCCATGAATATTTCTGACCAAAACCAAATGTTTCATCTAAGAATGAGAAAAGTCCACGGCAAATAAATGTGACATTGTTTTGTCTTGCTCTCTTCGCTTCTTCTGCTTCCAGTTTTACCTCCCTTAATTTAAAATCTATTCAAACTATGCTGTCCCATTCCTGTGCCTGTGTCATAGGATGATAACTGCATATTACAAATAGCTGCTCACTTCTTTACATTAAGGTATAAATTGTTGATTCATACCTATGTTAGTGCAGATATAGTAATCCTAATTAACATGTAACCATAAAGCTATTTGATTTTTCAGGTCATTGGTAAAACCACAATAATTCTTTCATCATTTTCACCTTATCCTGCAAATAATATTTTTCCACCCCTATCAAAATAAAAATTTTATTGTGAACCAAATATTTTATTCAAGACATTTCATTTCCTGGATTGCCTTGCCAATTAAAATTTTATTTCAGTAAATTATATCTTGAAATATTTTCATTTTCAGAAGAAAAGCTGAGCCATTTTAGTTTGAGAGTGTCAAATCAGTATTGTGAAGCTCTCTCACATTCTGTGGAGGGGCTTTTTTTTCCCTGTCAAGATCCTTCACCAAAATCAGGAAACAGACCAAACACCAAGGATCTGGACCATGGCCACAGCAAGTACTTTTAAGCTGTGGTTAAACCTTCCTGCAGGACTTTTTGCACTACCACCGCCCCTATAATTTAGAGTGCAGGTAAGCTAAAAGAGGGATATTGGATGGAAAAAAAGGTGTCAAATTGAAGAACAAAATTGAAAAAACCAGTGGCATCTCACAGGGACAGAGCAGGGCTTCACAGGGATGACCCCCATGACAGTGAAGTTTAAAAGAGAAATGATGTTTTTCAGTAACTTGTCAGCTTGCCTGGCTGTTTTCTAAATGACACCTATATCCATATGCTATTTTACAGCGGGGGTAGGGTTGCTTATGAGCACGAGTCCGCAGGAAAATTTGGAAAACCCGCCTGAAGCTCCTTTTCTGCCTTAACCCATGGCCGGAATGCGGAGGAGGGAGAGGGCCAACGGGGAGCTGTCGTGATGGCGGATGCCGCCGTGCTTTCACCCAAGGTAGGGCGAAGGACCGCCGGTGTGGCGGTGGCCTCGGCTGGCTGGCTGACCTCCCCCTGACTCGGGGCAGTCAGAAACAGAAAGATTTTGTGCTCCGGCAGAGCTGGGCCTTCCCGTGACCCGGGCGAAACCCTCCAGCCGCTTTCCCACAACGCCGCGCCGAAGCCTGGCTGCAGCTCTCCGTTTATTTTTTCAGGTGAGTAGAGGCTGTATCAAGTACTGGTTTCTCAGTTGCTTTTAATTAGGCTTCTGGAAGCCGCTCTTTCATCTCGGGCGAAGCCTGCGTCACTTCGCTCCAGCTATTTTCAGTCCTAAAGCCGTGGGTTCACTTTCATGCGGCTAATTGAAGGCACACGGGAAAGCAGAAAAGGGCTAATCCCAACAATTTGAGATATTTTACGGTTAGGGTAAAACCGCACGTCTTTTAGCTGCAGAGAACCACTTTGTAAATTTTAACCTCACAACCACTTCCCTGAGGGGAGGGGGGTAGCTCAGGGAGAAACCGGCTGTAACGACATGAGACCCCCACGGGGTCCCACACGCTGTATGGGAAGGTTGAGCAGGTGATGGAGACCTGATGGGATATAATAGACTGCCTTTGTTTTTAAACTCCTGCCCTTCTGGTTAGCTCCTCCTTATCTCCCAGGTAAGCAGGTGAAGAAAGCTGGGGGAAGTCCAACAAATTGCTAACTAAACTTTCAAGGTGCCATGCAAGCACGTTCAAGGCGTGTGACTACCATTAATATCGGCTGGACTCCTGCGATGGGAATTACCTTCGTGGGTTTGAAAATGAAGGGATAAAAGGCATTTCACCATCTTACAGGAGACATTCATAGTTACTGTCCAAGTTTACAGCTGCAACAGCTGTGCCATGTGTGGCCATGGCATCCATCACCCTCTCCTGCTCAAATCTGCCGCATGACCGTGTCTCCTTGGTGCGCAACAGGACGTTGGCCCTCTGTGGCTGCTGCGTGTTGTGGTGTGATGCTGTGTGTGTGTTGTGTGTTGCTGTGTGTGTGTTGCTGGCACTGTCACATGCACACCCACCTGCTCCTTCAGGCCGCATCCATGCTGCAGCTCCCAGGGACGACTCTGCTGCCGAAGTGCTGCATGTAGCACACCTTTATGGACAGTCATCATTAACAAGACATCTTATAATCTCTGTGTTTCTGAACACTTGAAGAAATCACTGTAATGACAGCTTTGGAGCTATGGTTATAGACACATACGCTTTAGAGGCAACAGGGTGAAAGCTGGTGCAGATTTACTTAAATGCATGTACTGGGTATGAGTTTATATCTGTTGTGAACCCAGCTCACAGTCTGATACACCTGAAATACCTTGTCACACCAACAACTGTTTGTGATCAGAGTCTGTCACCCCACGATATAGACGCTCATTTTCTCAGTAGTGCCACTGAACTACATAAGGGCTTTTGACAAGTGTTTCTTCTATAACATCAGTGTCTGACACTTAATAAGTGGCATATTTTTATTGAACTTTGAGGCAGATAACCCACAGCAATAATCTTGTATTGATTTTTAAACACATATACATATACATATACGCATATAAAATATACGTATACCAGTTTGCAATCGTCTCTTTCTGAATATGTAACAGTATGTTTTGTGTAGCGGTTGAATGAATAGCACAAGCAGTTAGGAGCAGAAATCCCTCTATCCCTCTACCCCAAAACATGACAGTGCTACAAATTGCCAGAGGAAGCCCACAAAAGATTGACGAAACAGCCATTTTCTGCCCTGGCTGTTCCACAGGCCTTTGATAGCTTTTGTCTTTCATGTTGCTGGATTCATATATTCCTTTTCTGGCTAGCCGGTGTGTCGTGCAACACGTCAAGCATGTCAGCAGCAGTGAAGAAGCGTGATGAACCAGAGAGACCAGGGAGACCACTGGTATGCCAGGCTGTGTGAAGGGATCCAAGTTTGGGCACTTTTCTTCCTCTTGCAGTTCAAAGACCTGTAGGAATTTAGGAAATATCCAAGTTCATGTTGACTGCACCTTGATCAAGTTATCTAGATGAATGGACAAAGTTTTGCTGCTGTTAATTCTCTTCCGCACCCCTTACATACCATGGGACAAACTTTTCTTCTCCAGAATATGGGTGCAAACTCTTGACTCATGGTGCTGTATACTTGTACCTGGGCAGAAAACACGGTTCTCTGCTCAGGCATTGGTGGTGGGAATACCCACAGAGTGATGGCTGTGCTCCGGGCTAACAACCAGCACAACCGCAGAGGCTTGTGATACAAAGGGTGCGAATGGGTGGACAGTGCTGGGTAGAAAGATAGTAAGGAGGCTTTTTGCAAATTTGGAACAAAAAATAACGTGCCTATGGGAAGATTTTAAATCGTTGAAGGAGTTTGTCCTGATAGTCTTCTAAAGCAATAAGTTTTGCGAAGGCAAACCTCTTTGTTTGAAGGCAGAAGTGACACCGTGACTTTTCACTCTGAAATGACATTTTTCACTTCACAGGCAATCTACAGCTTCTAAAGCATTTTAAAAGGATTAAGTAATTTGAAACAGAAAATAAATAATTCCTGTCTTTTTGCATTTCAAGAAAATCTGAAAAATTCTGCTTTGGTTTAAAGCAAATGTTTTTACCTCTGATACTTCTGCTCAGCAACTGAACTGAAAACCCACTATTCATCCAGTCCCTGTGTAGGTAATTGCAGTTTGAAAATGGGAAAGGTTACATAAATTATGCTCAACAGTCCTTCTACTTAATTATTTGCTGGCTATTTTCTTATAGCTTCAAAGCACAAGTGGCTCTCAAAGCAGGATTTGAACGACGTGAAGGTATAGGGCTAGCTTACAGTGGTTATGGGTTCATATTTTGCATATGGAGCCATTATTCCAACTAATAGATCACCACCAAGAGAAGCCATTTAAAATATCTTTATGGCCTATATCCTGACAGGGAAGGAGTTGTAAAAAGGTCATAAACTGTGCCAAGAAGCATAAAAAGAAGTTGGTGTTCTGCATTACAAGAAATGCAAGATAAGGTACTTGCACGTTCCAGGCATGGTGGGTGGGTGGGCAGGGGGCCTAACAATATCCAGATGGGCCCCAGAGCACGGGCTGGAGGTAGGCTCTGCGGAGCCGACCCTTTTCGTCCGCCATTTCTTATCCACATCACTACCTCCTCGTCCCTGAATTTCAGCCTTTTGTAGCCTGCCCACTCTTTAGCCCTTGCTGGGCTTGCTGTCTTGTGTCCCTGCAACCTCCTTCCTTCGGTGCCTGGGCTTCTCCTTTGCCTTTCCCAACCAGCCAGGAGGCTGTATCCTCCAGGGCTTTGCTCCTCCAGCCATGCTATGCTACGAAAGAGACCACAAACCCTCTCCTCGGCCCCTGTCAGAGCAGGTGCCTGCTTTCTCAGGGATTGCCTCAGGGGTGGCACAGGGGCAGAGGAAGCCAAATGGGTGGGCTGGTTCTGCAGGAGTTTCCAGTTGCTGGTCTCATCCCCTGACATCAGTGAGGTTGGTGATTCGATAACTCTGTCTGCATCCTGCGCCTACGTCCTCTCCCCGTTCCCCCAGGGAGCCTTTAATGAAAGCACTGTGGCGGCTAGTGGCTGAGTGGGGTTTGTCTGCTTTTCCGCCACCACAGATTTCCAGTCAGGACACACTTATGTCCCCACAGGATTTAGCCCTTGTGCATAATGCCTTGTGCATTCCTGCTTTGATATTTGCTCTCTCTCTTTCAAGAAGAATCTTAATTTTGAGTTTCTAAGCTGATTAATATTTGGATGTTTCGAGAAAGCTTCAGTGCCCTTAAAATGATTTCTTTTTTTCCTGAAGGAATATGCTTTTTCCAGTGTTCTTAACTAAATCTGTCAATGGAAACTGCAAAGGGACAGATCCCCATTTATGCTGTGACTTTTTTACCTTATGCTGCCAGTTTAGACGGACCGTATGCTGAGTAAGTTGGGTCGCAGGCTCTTTTGAGATATCACAACCGTGCAAAAGGACATTAGTGTAAATAAGAAACAGGCTGTAATGAGCAAATGTTTGGGTATTAATTCAGTCTTTACTTTGGCAAAAATCTCCCATTGCCTTCAATGAGAATTTCCGTACATGAGAACGGAGCAAATGCTATAAGCTAGTTTTCATAACCTTTGTACATGCTTGTGAGCACTTACGCAAATGCTTAGACACACTGGGATGAATGCTGTGAGTAACTGCTCACCTATCTTGCTGTAGTTTGCACAGTCCACTTCTGAGTAAAACCCATGAAGACCTTTGACTCAGAAGGAGCAACATGTCCATGCTTGGGACACTCAGGGCTTCCCTGGCAAATTTGGCCGTCTATAGATAGTAACAGCAGAGCTCTGATTATAGCTGTGCTTGCATAACTGCTGCAACTGAGATTCACTGAATCCAAAGTGGCAGAGTCAGTGTTATGCCATGATTTGCTGGCATATCGCAGGTTAACCTTCTGCTGCGGAAACTCACAGACCTGCTGGCACTAAATAATCGCTCCCTGTCAGTCTCTTCACTTGCACCGCTCTTTGCCAGACTCCAGTAGAGCTGACTTAGCCAGCACCGAACTCTGCAGGAGAGCATGGGTCTCAATACCTACGTTTGTTTCTGACAGACCTCAGCCAATGTGCCTCTCTTTTTCCAGCAAGAGGGAAAAACATACTTTACCATTTCTAGCTCTGCTCCCTGCTATGCCGTCTTATGAGCTCTTTGTCTGACCTACATATTATATAGCTATCATACTTATGTAATGACTCCACTGAAGCCAGGGCCAGGGGAAGCTAATCCAGGGATTTAGGTTCGTTATGGTATGGGATCGCCTGGAACCTTTCCTTCCACTAGCAGTAAAGATGGCCAGAAATCTCCCTGACTCCTGTAAAGGTGGGCATTGTAGCCAGTAAAACCCTTTCTCCAAATGCACGCCAAGCACCAAGGGAGTGTGTATGGGACTGGAGAAAAGGATGGACTCATTTTGGATACTACCAGAATTGTAGCTGGCACTGAGGATTTAGCTTTGCATGATACGGCCTCTGGTGAAGTCCTGGGACTCAATCTCCGAAGGCTCTGCCCGAAGAAAACACACTGGTCTCAATTTCAAAGGGCTCCAGAGGCTTAAATAACCTAAGAGTGCCTAAAGCCCTTGCTCAGCTACCCCCTAGTTCTAGAGGTGTGTGTGAAGTCCCTTGTCACATGTCTTTATAACACTGTCCTTGTCTAGCCACCTAAAGCTCAGGCTTTTAGGTAGTCTCAGCATTGTTTACCTCTCTCATTTACCATTCTGGGTTGCAGAGCAAGTCCTCCACACTTAGGGTTTGCCATGATCCACAAAACACTTGTCCCTTGCACGTTTCACTTGTGAAGTTGATCTTGGACACTCCAACTGGATTGCTGCCTACAGAAAACACAGCCAGGGAAGGTGTTCCCCCCTCACTGTTTTCCCCCAGGAGCTGAAAAGTTAAAGCAGTCACTGAGGATCTGGGAGACCCTGGTTCAGATCTTTCCTCTCACTGCAGTAATTTGAACCTGCATAAATAGCCGGTGTGCCAGAGAGAAAGTGAGTGATAATGTCACAGGCCACACACAAAGCCTCCCCTTGGGACAGATGACGCAGATCTCCATATTCCCACATAAATGCCCTGACCTCCAGACCTCACCTTCTCGAGTCTGATGAAGAATTATTACGGACAAAGTGAAAGAGCTTCGGTGGTGGGAAAGGCCCAACCTGGAATACCATGTACAGCATGGTCACGGCTCACATGCACCTACACTGGAAGTAGAAGATGTGCATTCAGATCCCCTCAAACAGAAACAAGAATTAAGCTAAGACCTTACACATCCCAGAGTACTTTTCAGTGATCCCATCTATGCCTCAAGGCCATGGCTGGGAGACTCATCACAACATTTAGTGTTAAAAATGCCTGCACAAGCCCTGTAACAAATGCCATAACATCCTACAGACAAGTGTGCTTACCGGCCATTGACTACCCAAGAAGCAAGTAGGGACTACCATCCTTACCAGCTGTAAGAAAGGCCTGGCTTGGGTGATTATGGCCAGATCTATAAAAAGTGTGATGCCAGAGTCACCATTACCACAGTCTGAGTCTGGTGGGCATGCCTATGCACTCACACAGGCTATTTGTGTCCCATGTAGATACATCTAGCTATATCCATTTTGTGTGAGCATCCAGCATCTCCTGGTGAGGGTCAGATATAAATACAGCTGTAATCATTCTTGACTATGAGGAAAACCCTGAAGTTCAAGTTTTTTTGTGTAGTAAAGAAGAATATTTATGTGTGTATACACAAACCCTTTTAAAAGTATAATCCTTTTGCAAATGGACATTTTCCTCCTGACCAGTAAGTGTGTTGTGAGGACGGTTGTGCGAACATTGTCAAGTGATATTAAAGGGGACAATCTCATTTTTATTTTTGGACCATGGTGAGTGATAGATTTCAACCTCCTGAATGCTTAAAATTCAGAGTGTAGTTTTTTAGTATGACATCGTTTCACAGATTAATGCAAAATGACAACCAAACCTACATGGAAGAAAAGCTAACCAGGGGTGAACTTCCCCAAACTGAAATCCAAAGGCTTGGGTTTTTTACATGTAATATTGCTCCTAAAGAGCTTTTGTATTTTCTGTGTTCACTGCCTCTGGTAAGCTAAGTAGTTCACAGCAAAACAGGAAAGGTTCATGGCTTCTCTGGACTAATTACTAGCTGTGAGTTTTAACCTCAGAATCCTTTATTTTCTTCTAATTTAACTGTTGTGGTTTAACCCCAGCCAGCAACTAAGCACCACAGAGCCACTCACTCACTCTCCCCCAGTGGGAAGGGGGAGAGAATCAGAAGAGTAAAAATGAGAAAACTCCTGGGTTGAGATAAAGGCAGTTTAGTAAGTAAAGCAAAAACCGCGCACGCAAGCAATGCGAAACAAGGAATTCATTCACTACTTCCCATCAGCAGGCAGGTGTCCAGCCATCTCCAGGAAAGCAGGGCTCCATCACACGTAATGATTACTTGGGAAGAAAAATCACCATCACTCTGAACATCTGCTCCTTCCTTCTTCTTCCCCCAGCTTTATATGCTGAACATCACATCATACGGTACGGAATATCCCTTTGGTCAGTTGGGGTCAGCTGTCCCAGCTGTGTCCCCTCCCAACTTCTTGTGCGCCCCCAGCCAGCTCGCTGGTGGGGTGGGGTGAGAAGCAGAAAAGGCCTTGACTCTGTGTAAGCACTGCTCAGCAACAACGAAAACATCTCTGCATTATCAACAAACACTGTTTTCAGCACCAGTCCAAACCATAGCCCCATACTAGCTACTACGAAGAAAATTAACTCTACCCCAGCCCAAACCAGCACATAACCATGGTATCTTCAGAGCAAGAAGACTGTGTCAGCAAGAGAAGAACTGAGATTTCATTTTTCACCCCATGCCTACTTACCTAACCTTCTAAAGAACTGACTTTTAGGCAAGACTCCCTGGAACATGGCCCCAGAGACTGCAGTCAGTGAAAAAAGGGATCAAGCGAATGTTAAGAATGACCTTCAGGACCAATTCATCGAGTCACAAGACATAGTTGTATCAATGACTACATTTGTGCTCTCCAGATAGAAGTATACTCCTTTGCAGCAAGCTGTGGGAGGGAACAAAGGAAACAAGTCTTTGTCCCTGCCTTCATAGATGCACATGATTCTTAAAGAGGGTGCTTCTGTCAAATATAGACGTAAAACAGCACCCTAGTATACAGTATTGCCAAGGCAATGCAATCAGAGGCCCTGCGAAGTTAGCTTGTGGATGAGCAGTAAGCAGTAAGCAGTATGTTAAATTTCTTGGATGTGGAGAATTAATCTAATGACTCATCAATAATTTGTGACTACTTTCTATTCCTGATAAAATATTTCTGAGACACTATGCAGCTCCAGAAGAATGACCTATGGTCTCTTCCAGTTCTTACATCACCAACAGGATTTCTAAGTTCAGGCGAAAAGACCAAATTGCTCCTTCAGTTATATCTGGAACTGGAGGGTGTGACAGAAAACAGAGTGCAGAATTTGATTTTCAGAATTGTTACTATTAATAATGTCTCAGAAGCCAGCAAGAGCGTAGTTTGGTTTTTTAGATACAACAGTGAAGCTAGAGCAAATTATCTTTTTATTTGTTAAACAATAATTTTAATTCCACATTTATTTCAGTTTTTGGAGTACAAAGGCATGTCTTACTTTTCAGAGTATAATTGTGCTGTGCAAATTCTTAGAAACGTGTCTTTTCTTTTACTGTCACCCCAGTCCATTAAGTAACAATTTTCAGGCAGAGAGCGTGCCATAAAGTATAGCATTCTGTTCTGCTAAATACTTTGGTGATTATCTCAGATCTAAAAGCAGCATTGGCTTCAACCTCTGGTTATAGACTGCTCTTTATTGCTTCTGTGCTGTAGAAACATAATTTGCTCTGTTCCCTTGAGAAATAGTTTTCTGTAGTTTTGTCCGCTTGCATTTTAACCTTTTGTTACAGAGTTAGCAGAAATGACTGAGGAAGGAACATTTCTTCAGAGCTTCTTATGTGATAGACTGGGAAAATAAGCATTCGCCCACTGCCAAGTTTGGAAGGTAAGGAGAGAAAGGGCATGTTTGGGGCAATCTCCTTTGGCAGGATGGTGATATTTTGTGGTAAACTGTCATTCTAATCTGAGGTATTTTAGACCAGACAACTACAGCTGCTCTCAAAGAGAAAAGCTCCCCATTTCTGCTGGTCTTGCAACTTTGGTGCTGCCAGTAAAGCAAAGGGTTCTTCCAGAGGGCACTGCTGATCTAGAGGGCAAAGCTATATATAATATTTTTTGGTATACCATGATATGTTGGTCCTAAGGGAACTCAAGCATCCAGGAAAGATTGAAGTTAGAAACGTGGGTGGAAGCTTTGCAGCCCACAGATATTTCTAAATCCAAACGACATCCTGAGGAAGTGCGTCTGGAAAGGGACTTTCTCATGCCGTATTCTTTCCCAGCTATTAAGAGTGTTATGTGCTTCACAGCACCATTCATGCACCAGAAATGCAATCACTTATCAGAGACGAAGGCTATTTAATCTATTAAGGAATTCAGCCTTCAGATTAATGTATGGCATGCTGCTGATACTCCCTCTCCAAACATTATGTATTGCAGCCATAAATGGTGAAATTAGGCATGACAGATTAAGACTTGCCGTCTAACTGCCTGCCAGTCAGGTTTGAGTTCTGCATAGCCACCCACACTGAAAAGAGCGTCCTTGGCCCCTCAGATGTTTTAGGTACAGTTGGAGCAGTCAAATCTTTAAAGATGATGTCTATTTCCAAGAGGTACTGGTCAAATCTGGGCACTTATAATGAGATATGTAAATGATAAGGAAGATGTTTTTGCGGTGTCCTGTGCGCACACTTTGTGCACTTATTTTTTGAAATTTTGACCCAAGCCTATGTTATTAGCAATGGGGCAGCCCAAAATACATGAAAACAAGCTAGTTGGAGTAATAACATTTCCTTCATTTGACTCTTAGGTGAAAATTTCTTGGGGACTCTCTTTCTTTAGAGCTCCCCAGTCTGTCCAAATGACATCGTCTCTCTTTCTTCCAGATATCCTAAAAGCGAGGCCGTTTACAATTTCTGTACATTAGTGTCTCATCTCTTTTCCCACCAGGGAGACAAATGAATAGTTGAAAGCAACAAAATGATGGAAAAGGCAAAAATAGCAGCTGCAGCAGAATGAGTGATGAAACATACATACTGTTTTTTAAAAACACTTTGTCAGAAAGGGCTTTATAGTAACGCAGTTTGAGCCTGCGAAGGACTGGACTGCTGGGGAGGTCACAGCTTTATAATCTGACGGCAGTTCTGTCATGGGAGACCTCCTGGTGAAGAGGTACCAGCACCATGCAGCCACACAGGCAGGCACGCACGCACACGCGCACGTCCTGCAGCGCGGCTGGCATTACCTGGCACTGCGGGAACACCGCGGCTAGCGTGCGTTTTACCTGGAAGTCTTGGAATGATTTCATATTGCCATTTCTTGAATTTATGGCACCCTTATAGCACAGAATTAGTTCTGTTTTACAGATTAAGAGATTCAGAGCCAGTAAGCCTCGTGAATTAGGGACAGGTTAGAAGAAAAGGGCTAGGTTGACAGGTACAAATACGGAAAGGTACTTAGGCAACTACAGAGAAGCTGAGTCTTTTTGGAGCCTAGATAACATCTGTCATAATTCACTGTTGACAGCCTCATCAAAAAGGCTAAGGACTTAAGAAATGTAGAAAATAAACTGTTCTTCCCCCATTTTAGAGGTCTCCAAAGCTGAGATGAAGCCCCTTGGAAGGGCAGATGTTTATACTGCTATGTGTGCTTTATTAAGATTTTTTCAGTACTTATATTTGTCACAACAGGGATGTATCTTCAAAGAAAGGACCACCGACTCTCTGCAAATGACTTAGTGGCCTGTACAAAAAAAAAAAAAAATAAATTCAGAAACTCTTATAGGAATGGTACAGATTTTCTGATATTGCAAAGAGAAACACTGCTTTGGTACAATGTCTTGTCATTACAGATCCTATATGACATGCTGCTCACTTGGCTGCTACAGATTTCAAATTGTTCTCAGCATTTATCGTGTATCTTTTCAAAGGCTATCTATCTATCATCTGGTGCATTAACCCTTTACATCCCTTTAGTTGTGTTAATATCCTGCCTATTGTGGTCCTTCTCCATCTTCCTGTTACGCTATGGTAACATCTGCTGGCGGAAAAGTATCTACTACAGTAAATGACCGTGAAATACCCAACAACCACTAAGCAACTTCTAGAGTCAGTTTAGCAAGCTGCTTTAAAAAAATAGTTCTAGGAAATGCTTTTAGGTGGTGTAGATTTCAAATAAGAAATTGGTTCAGATCATGCAAATAAACAAGAGGGGAGGAAGGTCAGCATGTTCCAGCAGAGGAGCAGAATTTATTTCCCCAGCCTCAAAGTTACAATAATATTCAGGGTTCCAGAGATTTTTCTGATCAAATATTAAAACTCTGCTTTCTACAAAGCAGGGTTGGCAAATGTTTGTATTTTGTACACGAGCAAGGCCAGAGAGCTGGAAGAAAGGAGAGTGACATGGTAGTGCTGGAGTTGGGTAGTGGGGAAGGAAAATTAATTTATACTGGGACACCTGATTTCCTCTTTCTTACAAATGTGCTGTTCTAGAAGGAGACACTCAGAGAAACCAGTTTGTGGATACAGGTGCATCAGTATGAAATCCAGATTTCTAACACCTAAAATTCAGAGGTCGGTCTGACTTAGGACACAAAGGGCTGTGTTCAGGTCAGGCATCTATGGGCAAGCTGAACATCCATGGATATATTAAACTATGTAAAAATGGAGGGATCATGAACCTACCTTCACCAAACCTTATTCCAAGCAGATGAGTGCCCTTAGGAACAAACCTATATGGAGGAGAAGTGATTTCTGGCCATTATGCAGACCCCTTCATTGGGCATGGGGTGGCTGGGCTGGAGACCTGCCTCTTCCGCTTGTCTTTGCTCAGGCTTTTCTGTCAGCAAGACTGATGTGACATAAATGGCTCCTTCACATGCCAGCACCTGGGACTCTTAATGCAATGAGGATTATTTCCTTTCTTCCCTTCCAGATCAGACCCTCCATGCCTCTGGTGCATCTTATTTCCCACTGTCTCCCTGCAAGTTCTGAATGAGATGGAAAAAGAGGGAATACAGCTTTCTATGTTGCAGAAATGACAGAGGAAATAGCTTTCATATGTGTCCAGGGGCTCACATTGTAAAGACTGATTTGGTGCTACCTCCCAGTTTCAGGTGTGGGTGTTTTTTTAGCAGAGAGGTGAGGCAGGGGCAACTCAACAAACTCAGATGAGTTTTCTGTAGTTCAAGCATTTCTTGTCAGGACTTACTGAGGAAAAAAAATACAAAAAGAGCAAAAGCAGGAAAGGGCCATTTGGCTTATCTTGTTCACTTCCTGAAATCCAAACAAACTTTCAAAAAAATCTGTATCACACCCTATCCATTCACCCTGTTTCCCTGCACTGAGGATGGGAGAGTCTAGACAAATCTGGGCTTTGGGAAACCTTTGGAACTTTTTCTGAAAATAGGTTCCAAATATTTTGTTAAAGGCTTCGAACACGTTGGAAAACACTAGCTGAGGGGTTGAGGGAGGTTTTTTGGGTTTATTTATTTGTTTTTACTCTAAGCACCATTGCCAAGAGCACAGGAGAGACAGGCTGGGAGGTCTGCACCAGCGAGCAATTACTCATACGAGGCAGTCTCAGTGACTTCCTTGGGACACCATTTGCGAGCAGTGACTCGGCCAGTATCACCAAAAGTGAAGAGGCAGCCCTGGCTGGATGTGACAGCCCCCCTGGCACTTCCACACCAGGTGCCTTGGGAGAGCTCCTGCCTTTATACCTCTCACTCCAGGTGCAGGAGCATGGTTTTCCAGGGTCTACCCACCTGGCCTTCCTGTGGCTGTGCCCTGTGGCTCCTCGTTTGCTGTGGAGTCCAGCTGTGTGGCCCCTCTTTGTGGCAGGAGATTTCTGGCCCCTGGGGTGAGAAGCAGCAGCCCCTCCCCAGCTCCCGTGCCTGGTTTGCACAACCTGGAAGCCAGGTCTGCAGGCGTACGCAGGTACTTCATTTCAAATGAGGTGTCTAAAAGCCTGTGTGCATCTGGGCTTTGCTCTCTCTTGACCTCAGGTGTATTTTAAGTAGTGGCTGGCAGTTTCTAGACCAGTGAAAAACCAATTCTTCCTTACAAGTCAGATTAAACAAAAGAAAGAGAGAGAGAGAGAGCTCAGCGGCAGATATCTCCACCACAATATTGGAGAGGGGAATTTCCTCAGAGCGTAAGCCCACCTCCTTTCCCTGTTCACTCCTCTGGCCTTCTGCTATGGTTGCCAGCTAATAAATATATTCCCCTCTTCTTGAATCCCACCCATTGCACATATTCTGTTCTTTCTCATGCCCTGATGGAAGAAATGCTCCAGAAATGAGCCAGTCTCTCTGGGTGTCCTGGAAAAGACATGGCTGCTACTGTTCTGCCATAAAATAGAAGCAAGCAGGGCAATCGCTTCAGTCCATGGAGATTTAATTGACAATTCACTGAGCTACGTGATGAAAGTTGAGAGCCTTCATCATAGATTTGATGACTTAATGTCTTAAGCCTTTCTTGTGAGAACCAGGGAATGGGCATGTTCAAATTCTACCTGGTTTAAGTGCTTTATCTAATCAACCTATTTGCTTAAATGCAACAAAAATATATAGGATTTCAGAACACTTTTACTACTTACATTGAATTTTTAGTTTTATTTTAAGCAGTCCACAAATCCAGATGCTGTAGAACATTTTTGACCAGCTCCATAAGGCAATTAGCAACCTTAGAAAAGCTGTCAGGAAAAAATCATGGGGCAATGCTTCTGGGAGACAACTAAGGATTTCAGGGAATGTGTCATCAGAAAGGTAACATGAAGGAAGTTTTGACCATTTCCCAGCTAATATGAAAATCAACAATCGTAATGCCACGTTGTGAGATCCTGAAGTAGTCTGACTCCTTCTTTTATGTTATTTAGTGGAGGCTGGATGACTTTGGGAAAAAGTTAGCTCACATGTTCCCCTGGAATACAGGCTGGGCTTTGGGAAAGTGTGGGAAATGCATGTAAATGTTTTTCACACACTTCAGCATATCTTACATTTAGAAGTGAAAGAAGAGAGAGTCAAACCGGGGGGGCGAATAGGTTTTGGTGGATCTACGCTTCTCAGATATCCAAAACCAAGACATCCTGGGGAACTTGTAAGGACTCTCGTTCTCCAATGAAATGAGGACCAGTTTCTAGTTTGGACATACAAAGTAACAAATTTGGCTAATCGCCTGAAAGTTTGGATTAAACTGTTAATAAATTAAGCCTGAGGAGCAGCCAAAATTCACATCTTGCTGCTAAAATCTGTATTTGATTGAAAAATCCTGTGGTTTGAAGGAGAAAGGAATTTTGTGCCAGTTTTATGTTGTTCTTTGGATCGGCACTTAATTGTCTCTTCAGGAGAGGCTCTTCTGTGACCTGCTCTGTGCCGAGGCAGAGTGGAGGGGGGGAGCGCAGACCTCCCTGTCCTCCCTGCTGGCCCGTCTCCTGGCTCACGCCCCGCCACTTTTTTCATTAGCAAGCTACAGGGCCCGAGTGGACCATGCCTCATTTCAGAAAGAGGAAGACAAATCCAAGGCTCTCAGCCAGTTTCTAGGGATTAACGGGCATAAATAGTCCTGGAAATGCCTGGAACTCAACTGACTCCTAAGAAGGAAAAAAAAAAAAAAAAAATCAAAGCCCCAGCCCATCCTGTAAATTGCAGCACTAGCACAGAACTTACTTACTTAAAATTTCAAATGTGTGGTCCTCATGTTTAAAAAGAGCTCTTTCGATGAGCAAAAAATATAGGAGATGTTTTTCACAGATTGCATCTTGTAATATATTCTTGACAGGAACAGAGATAGGATTATAAAACAGAGCAGTCCAATACAAACTGTGGTCTCTAAAAAACTGAATCCCCAAATATCGCACCACGGGCCTTTCCGCTTTCCTAGCCAACAATCCCTTTAGATGGATTAACTTCTGAACGCACTTCATCTGGTAACAGAGATTTGGTCAGGTAAATCTCACTGAATACCACAGAGACAGAGGTGCCTTTTGATAGTTAAAAAAGGGGGGGGGGGACAAAACCAGTTTCTGAAAGTTGGCAGAGGCAATCTATCTGCCCCCTTCTGTAGACTACCACTTTTCACCTCTGAGCCAACCCTGTTGAACAAATATGACCAACCAAAAAAGTTCAGGCTGGCAGAGCCTTAACTTTGGGATAAAGATAAAGGAAGACACTGATGTTATGTTTTGCTGTTTTCTTTGGTTTCTTTGTTGAGATTGTGGTTGGGTTTTTTTTTTTGTTCCTCCTAGTCTGAGCTCCAGTGATCCATCTATCTCTAAATGCTGACACTTTAACCTGATACAAATCCCCCTGCCTAGCTTTCTGTCTTTTCCATTTTCAGTTCAGATTTCCCTTGTGGACTTGCAATTCCCTCTCAGATCATTAATATCCTTTGCTGGCAAATCCCTCTCGATGTATGGAGCAAGAACGCTTGCCGCCGACTGATCTTCCCTCACCTCTTACTTCCAATAAGGAATGCAGCCTCAGCTGCCTCTTGACATTTCCGGCTCCTATTTTTCTACCCCTATCATTCGTAGTTGCATAAGGGCCACTTTACCTCAGTTATCAAGGCTCTTTATTTCTGCTCACTCATTGCTGATGTTTGCCTGTAACCTCACTTTTCTAGAGGGCTGGCAGACAGGAGGCAAGACAGACTCAGGCAGCTGAGCACGGGCTTTTCTGACTATCCAGGATGTGGCATAAGCCAAGAAAGTTTCCCCTCCTTCTGAAGAAATAAGGACAGGGGAAAAAAAAAAAAAAAAAAGAAGCAGCAATCAAGTCTCAAGACCAATTTAAGCAGAATGAATGGGTCTTTGTTCTCTAGGGCAGGGTTTGCATTTATATTTGCTGTGTTAGCCACGGTCGTGATTTAATTGCACATCTTAATGACTTTTGGTGTTTCCCTTAAAGACCCAGAAGCTGGAATCAAGGGAGTCCATAAAGCCCTTTGCATTCATTCAGAGCAAAAGGTAAACTTTTACTTTTGCAACAAAGAGGAAGCAAATTCTCCCCAAAAGGCTCCAAAACCCAAAGGAAAATAAAAGGAAATTGACATTTGTTGTTTTTAAGAAGTCTCAGGATCTTTAAGCTGTTCTCAGGATTTTGGAAGGCGTGATGCTTTGATGCTCAAAATTGACAATGCTGCCTTTATGTTGAGTGTGCCACCATGCACGAGTTTTTGCTCAAGAAACTAACAGTAAGGACTCCCTCCATCTGCTTTGTCAGCCCTTTCAGCTTGTTTCTTATTCTCTTGGTTCAAGTAGCGGCAAAGAGAGAAGACACTGCCCATCTCACCTTTGCTGCCTTTTGAGATTGCCCATCCCTCATGCCTTTGCTAGTTAGACACTTGTGACATCTCACTGCTTACAAGAAAGCTGGTGTCAGCACACGCTGTACAATGTGGAGCTTTTTTCTTATTCAAATGGGAACACAGGCACACAGGGTTGGGGTTCACAGGAGAATGAGGCCAATGGCTGATCTCCCACTGTCCTGGGGTGAGAGCCTTGCCCGCAAACCAGCGCAACCAAAGGCCCTGACCCTGTCTAGCAAAATCACCAGTAACATTGCCATAACTTCAATGGTGATCTCCATGGCAGAAAGCAGAGTGTGAGTGGGATGATCCATGTGTCCTCTACCTTCTGCTCTCTGGTTTTGCCTATTTGTAACAAATTGCTTTCTGCAGCCTTTTGCCCTCCTCTACCCATTTTATCCTCCAAACGACTAACAGATTTGTCACTGACAGACTGGGCTGCTGGGGCTCACATTGACTTTCTCAAGTGAGCTAGCCACATTCCCTGTCTATGCTGGGGGCTCGTGCAGGCAGCATGAGCTGCAGCTGGGATAAGCACCAGAGACTCGAGTTGAAGCTCTTCCACAGAACGTGCTGACCGGTCCACCAGGCTGCAGCCGAGCTGGCTGTGGACATGAGGAGCTTCACCCCACCCCTGGCTGTTCGTTGTCTTCCCTCTGCCAGAACTGCTGCCAGAGCTGCTTTTGCGAGTATTTATTAACTGCTCTCTGTCAGCATGAGCTGGGTTAGCAATGATCTACAGCCTGAGCTCAGTTTTTACTTAGGAAAGGCTGGGGAACACTCACACTAGTGGTGAAGCAGCACACCTGGGTGGCGGGGGTTTGTGGCAGTACGGATGGGTGGTGGCCAGCAGCTGGGGATGCAGCTTGTTTAGGCAGGACTCGAGAGGAGATGTGTGACCAAGCCTGGAACAGGAGTGGACTCCGGTCAAGCCACTTTGCACCTCTGCTCTCCTTGCTGCCTTTGGCTTGCTTATCTGCTTGGATTGTAAACTGTGCAGGCAAGGGACTCTCTCTTAGCTATGGGTTGGAAGACCAAAAGGAACAGTAGCAGATGAATTTGCTCTCAGTTCTTTTAGGCCTTACTGTAAAACATTCTGCTAAACCCTCAAGAGTATTTTTTTTCCTCACTGGCAAATATAATACTGCTGTAGTTCCTCACGCCTAGCCCCATCACCATCATGTGCTTACAGTGAGCCAGATTTCTGACTTTTCTTAAGGCTGGATTATTTCTACCTCGCTCCTATACTACCTGTGGATGTCTTCCTTCCCTTGACCCTCACAAACAAGGCCTTTCTTGATTTATGCCATATTTCCATAACAGGTCTCCTCTGTTGACCCTATTGGTTTCTCTGGAATTTGAGCTTTAACTGAAAGAATATATAGCTCCAGACATTGGTGGCTGGGATGAAAACCTTTGGAATGACCTGAGACACTGTTGTCACATGGGTTCTTCAGCTGGTACACAGAGAGAGGGCAAGGCCACTCACAGCAAACTGACATTATTTCTGGAGCCCAGTGACTGCTACTTACGTGTCAATGTTGTTAACCAGATGCCAAAGGAACACAAGTCCTGATCGTGGAGTTTCTGTCTGGCAGAACTGGGAGTTTCTGTCCTGGCAACAGTGAAAGCCAGGCTCTGGGAACTTGCAGGTCATAGCCTAAAGTTAGTGACCTAATGACCAGCGAGGCTAATGGTAGCCAAGAGTGTGGAAACGGGAACCAGGGGAATGAATAGGAAGGACTCCATGCTCCTGTTATACCTGACACTGAGATGACAGATACTGGTATGCTGTGCTGTATTACAGTGCCTACAGTATAAGAATGGCCTCGGGAAACCAACACATACATACAAAAGAGAGTCATGAGAATGATCCAAATGTTTTGTGGTGAAAGACAGGAAAGAGCAACCCTGCTTATCTTAAAGAGAAGGTCGGGGGGGGGTGGACAGTCAGTCTGTAAGTATTTTGGTAAGGAGGAGACATTTACTAGTAGGGATTTGTTCATCCTGGTAAATGTAAAGCAAGATACAATGGCTAGAAGGTGAACAAAATCAGACAAAAAGTAAGATTTTTTTTAAAATGTGCTATAGTTCAAAAAGCAATTAATTTGGGGATGTCTTATGTCATCTAATGTACTGAAGATCAGACAAGGCCATCACAGCAGTCTCCTCTGACCATATATTGAACTATAGTTCTGGTTCTATTTTAAGGATAATCATTCAGCTTTCATACAAATAGAGAAAGAGATAATATATGGAACTTGAGACCTCCTTTCTTGTCCTTTCTTTAAGGACAGGAACAGGACTTCTGTGCACAGAGCAAAGAAAGAATAGGTGTTTTAGTACAAAAAGGACCAACCCTAGTAATTGCTTAATGCCTTCACATCCCATTCAAGCCAGTAGAAGAGTACTCGTCATCTCATTTGATGTGTTTAACTTCCTACAGAATCTCTTTCTCAACATATAAAACCACATGGTGTGGAGATTTCTATTTATAACAGGAGTGTGCAAGTTTCTTCATGCTTTTCTACTCATGTCAGCTGATTTATCCTAAATCACCTATTTTCTGTTCAGGTTCTGCAGAGGACCTCAAATAGTGCTATTGCTAAAGGGAGAACGCTGTAAAATGGCAGTAAGCAAGAAGCACTCCCAGCTCCGTCGTTCATTTCCCCACATTTGCCTTGGCCAGTCTCCACGTTGCACAAACTCTCTGATCCTTTTCTGATATCATACCTCAGGCACTTCCCTGGGTCATTCTACTTGGCGTGGCGTGGGGAGAGGTTAAAAGCTGTATTTAGCGTAGTTTGTGCCTGAAAATAAGTAGTGTTACGTTAGTCAGAGATATCGTAAAGGTCACTTGTCTCCACATGCGCGGGCTGGCAAGGTGGTCTCTAACTGGGGTTTGGGAGTGCCACAGCACTACATACCCAGCCGGCGCTGGCAGTGCTGTATGTAACTTTACTTTCCAAGGCAGCCCCTCAACAGAGATGGAAGTGACCATTTTATTAAATCAGAAACAACAATGCTGACCTCTCGTGGCCACACCAGCCGTTTGCAGCAGGGTGTCACAAGCGGCATCATTGCGCATCAGCTGCACACAGCTACCAGGCTCTGCTGGGTACCAGCACGGCTGAGGCTCCCTGGCCCTGGGGAGGAGGAGCGAAGGGAACCGGCACCCGACCCACACACCATCCCTTGAGATGCTCCTCATAATGGGGACATCACCTTCCCATTGCTACCAGCTCCGACCCAGTGGTACTGACCGACTGCTAGTTTTGGCCCCAGCTCAGGAAGGCATCCATGGTCAGGACCCAACTTGCTGCTGCTGCACGGAAATCAAACTGGCCGCACACATTTGCTTGTCTGCAGAACAGTGACCCATCTGAAGGAGGGCGATTAGGGAGCACGGCCAAGGGCAGCTGAAGCTCAACGAACGATTGCAATGCCACAGCAATAGCAGAAAAAGCATTGGGACAACAGGTTATAACAAGACGAAATTTCACCATGAGTTAATGTAAAACACATCACAGAAAATTTTCTTGGTCATTTATATGTGGCAGTGCCACCCAAACAACAAACCGCAGCTTTTTGTGACATACCACATTTTTAATTTGCTTCTGAACTTTGCTTTTTTCTCTGCCTACTAATGCCTGTGGGACTAAGGCTAACATTTCAGGCCCTCTGAATAGCTCTTAGACAGCACTTTCACCAGAAACAAAAAAAAAAAAAAAAAGACCTCCTACAATTAGAGATCTTCTTCCAGCCCCTGAAACATGGGCATCTGCAGAGATTAAGAACGGAGTAGATGAAAGCTCCTCACAATGGATATTTCTTAAGTCTGCATGAGTGAACCATAACAAAAAATAAAGCTAAAAGCAAAATGAAGAAACCTAGCAAATGTTGGTGCCAGTTAAATATCTCCTTTCAGCAGTCTGGTGGTTTGGCTCATGTAAGTGTTACCCACGAAGTGAGCTTTGTTGGTGAGGGATCAGAAACCCGTTATGAGCCGCCTGACAGCGCAGAGGGGTACCAAGTGGCGGGCGACACGGCGCTGCAGCGGGAACGTGCAGTTGCCGCATCGAGGCCATCACATTTTAACGAGGCAGGACTCGGCTACATGTCTCTCAGATCATCTCCAACCCCTGAGACCACACAGTCTGAAATGGTGTTGATACGTTCAAGGACTTGTCTCTGCTTCAGAGCTGGGGGTCTTGCTACTCTCTCCATGAAAGTACTTGTGTTTCCGAAGGACCAAGGTCACCTTGAAGGTCGCTTGCCATGACCTGTTTTCAGTGGTCATATGTCACACCCTGCCTCTGTTATGGAGACGGCCGAAGATAAGAGTTCTGAACCAGTGGCTGGACACCTGAAGCGAAGCGGGGAGGTGCATTTAAATTAGCCGGTGAGGAGTGGACGGCTCTGGAAAAGGACAACTTCCACCTTCCCTTTCTCTCCCTCATCTCTGCCACAGTCACGGCCCTGCGTCCACAACGGACAACAGTACGCTGTGCCCTGGAGACAGCTTCGCATCTGAGTTGCTGGTGGCAGTGACGATGTTCACCACGCACCCCCTGGCGATGGGTGCAAGCTGGGAGCCTGAGGGCAGACACGGCCAGCTCAGCACGGGGGCGGCCTTGCTGAGGGTGCTGGCCCAGCTGCACCCAGAAGAGCCTGAAAACTGCGGCTCGCGGAGCAAACCCTCCAGCACCGCCGCCCTCTGCCCTCAGCCCCATCCTCGGCGGTGGGGGCAGACCCCCGCGCGCTGCGCTCCCTGCCAAGGTTTTCATTGATTTAGGACCTGGTCCAAAGAGGGTAAAGGCGCTCCTCGCTTTCTGGAAGCTTTATAGCAGGCCCTCAAATGGCACAGCCTGGAGCTGTGAGAGGTCGGTCCTGCCCATGGCCAGGCACCCTCGCTTCTCGCTGCAGTCACCCAGAGCCGAGGGGGGTCTGGCCCCGTGCCCCCATATACGTTGCCAGCCTGCACTCCGAGTACGAGATGGCTTAGCTCCCGGATGAATACCTGCTGTATGCAAGAGATGTGAGTCACCCCTGATGAAGTGATTTTCCCCCCCCCCCCCCCTTTTTTTGGATGAGGAGGCTTCAAGAGAGGAATTTGGAAGTCTCCAGTCCCTTTCCAAAAGCTTTCATTAAAACAGCCCATAAAAGCAGTCTCTGGAAACTTTAGGAGGCTTTTAAGAAAAAAAATTAAAATTAAAATTCAGTTTTATTGAACAAATGGGCAGCGCTGAAAATATTCAGAAAATGAAAATTAATTTGAAAATAATTAAAAATAAGAGAAGCTTAGTGTATGTTTCCAAGTTCTGGGTAGTATTAAAGTAGCATTAAAAAATTGCAAAGGAAATTTACTGTGAGCAGGTGTTTGAAATAATTGGGGGAGAAAAAGGGTTGACTATTAATTAATGAAGAATTATGAGTGTCCCGTGTTGGATTTTTTTCCTGTAGTCAACATATTTTTAACCACATGAACTTAGCAAACACATTTTAAAAGTGTGGAGTTGCTTTACAGACACATACAGGGAGCCGAGTGTTATTTTATCCCCATTTATTTTATTTTCGCCAGTGGCATGCATTTAGCAGGAGCCGTTGAGAGGACCGAGGTACTATGGCAAAGTCTTCCTCATCAGCTATAAAGCACGGATGCTAATATTTTCACGACAAAAACTACTACGCCAGGGTCAAAGGCACTGAAAACTGAAACACAGCAAAAGGCAAATGAAGAGCAAATGTATAAGGCCTGGTCATGCATAGGAACTCACTCTGGGGTTTCACCCCGAAGGATTTTTGGGCACCTACTGAACTCACCAGGGCCCCGTGCGGACGCACGCTGGACCCTGAGCAGAGGCGCAAGATGCGGCTGCGGTACCTCCATGTTCCCACCAGCGCAGCGCCGCTACCAGCGCTGATCCCATTAGGGACCCCGCTAAAAGACATTTTTCAGGAGAAAGGGGAAACAAAGCCTTTGTGTGAAGGCTGTACAGCCCGCTACCTTGGAAGGGGAATCTCTCACCTCCTCGCATAGGAAGGACGCCAAGAAAGAGGCTTTGCCTGGGCTAACCGGCACGGCGCTGTTGAAATGATTGGTGGTCTTGGGGCTGTCTTGAGCGGGTGTAAAGAGGCAGCAGCTGCGTGTCCTGCACTCAGCTGTTGTAAAATTGTTCTCTGGCCTCTTCACTTCCTCCAGCCCCCAAACTCTGACAGCCGGGTTGCGATGGCTTTGCTCCGTGTTGGCCAGGAGTGCTGAGCTCTCCGGGGGATGAGTGCAACTCTTTGGTTGATTTAACTTACAGCTTAATCAGGAGGGTGTCTTGTTGTACGCTTAGATCTTACACACCTGCAAAGCTCAGGCTTGTCAAATACAGGCTGATATTAAATGGGAGCCTTCCAGCGTAAGAAGCCAAAGTTGCTCCTCAAGTATGGCAAATGTCTCAAGTGCTGCAACCAGAATTGCGGATAAACCACGCAGAAGTGCTGCTTACTGCGTGTAGGCCAGCGCCAGTCAGAGGCTCCTTCCGGCTTTCTCACCCTGTAACTTTTTTCTCAGTTTTTGCTCTTGCTCTTCGTCTTTTCACTAGCCAGCCCAATTTAAGGTTGATTTAACTCTGCAGGAAACATTCCTTCTGATTTCAGGCTGTTTTATTAGTCAGTGAACTCCTAGCTGCGGTAAGGTTAAAGTGCGTTCCCCAGACAGCAATACTGAATAACAAGGCAACAGTCCAAGTGTGACAATTTGGGGAGAAAAGAGTGGCACCAGGTCCCTTGAGTGACCGAGCACCAGAAATTTCAGTAATCTCTTCTTTCCTCCCTAGTGACCTGGTCTAAGGACTCGCAGCAAGATCGCAGCTGACAGCACCTCAAGTCCTAGTTATTTGCAGAGAGAGCTGAGGCTTTCTTACAAGGGGTGAGTGCAAGCTGTGAGCCTGAGCAAACCTTCGACTTAGGTATATTTGTTTCAATGGAAATTACTCTTCTTTTATCTTCATGTATCTAGAGACAGTAGTTAGGAAAAAGGCCATGATTCTTTCTATTGCAAGTATAAATGACAGCCACATTAAATACAGCAAACAAAAACCCTGGAGTAAACAAAATCAGCGTTTATTCCTCAGTCATCTTTTTACAAGATCGCTTCATGTTTTTCACAAAAGAACACGTACCAGAGATGCATGAGTTGATCTACAAAATCAGATATGCAAGCCAAAGTGGTATGGTATGTGAAAATCCACACGCTTCATAATTTAGTTCTCACACGCCTGTCATCTAAATTTCTTAAATTTAAATTCTTCTCTTAGAAGCTGCTGTGGGGTACACAAACATTATTTCTGCCGCACCAACTGTTAGTGACCACTAACTCTATGGACATAGCTAAACAGCGTATTTACAAAGTGTTATCTCTACCAGTCTTCATCTAAGATTTGAAACAGGTAATTAGTTGTTCAGCTACCAAGCCTTCATGGAAGATGAAACAGTCTAACGTCCCTAAACGGATTCATGCAGCGTTTAGTTTTATTCACATGAGACACAAGGACAAGTATCTATCAGTGACGATAAAAGTAGTATGTGAAGATGCGGCATCCTCCTGGAAGGAGTTTGGAGCATCGATGATCATTCATTCATCACTGCTGTGGTTTTGACACTAAGCAAAACTTTAATCGTTATTACATATAAAGAGTCCACAAGCTAAGAATTGCCCTGCTCACTGGTGGGGCCGGGGAAGGGGATGGGATGTTTTCAGGTCCCCATCAGCGGAGAAGAGCTGACAAACACCTGCTTTTCTCACAACCCCTGCTGGTGGGAGCCATTTTGCTGAAAGAGGCTGTCAGTGATTTGTAATGCCAGCATTAAATGGAAGATGCTAAAATACCTTCACACTTGCTGTGGCAATTTAACCATTGCAGAAAAACTGTATCTTAATTGAGATTCCTTAACTGTTAAAAAATTAAGGTTCTTTTTATTTTTACTGGTCAGGACTGGTGCAAAGTAGATTTTTTTGGTGGGGGCTGGGGAGGGTTAAACTAGGCTCTTGTGCTTCTCACATCACAAAAAGTGGACCAAGCACTTCCCTTATTTCATTCTGTGGAGCTGCACTGTTATTGCTGATTGGAATCAAGTTATAGCAGAATTCAGCTTAGGCTTTAACTTTATTCAGCTTCTGACATTAGAAGGAATATGAAAAAGAAATTAAAAAGTAGCTTCTGTTGTAATCTCCAGAGTGGATTATCACAGATTGCCAACTGCTTATGCTGTGAGGGTACTCAGGGGAGCAACTGGCTGCAGGTGCTCACAAACATGGATATGATAGTACGGACATCTTTCTGCAGTAAAGGTTTTTACCCATTCCATAGCCTCCAGGATGTTCAACATGTAAAAAGAGCTGGAAAGCCACTAGTGTCCCACCTTGAGCCAACTAAATTTGCTTCTAATCCTGATGCTACTGTTAGACTACTCTGGTATATCTTGGGCAAAACTGCCTGAGATTTTTCTCTAGCTGAATCTCGCCGCTGCACCTACAGGAATGGGAATAACAGCATCCTAATTCTTGTAAGTGCCAGGTGATAGCTGTCTTTCAGTGCCTGACAAGCAAAGTCATGCTTTTCTGAGTACAGTTACATCTGACATCCTGGGAAAATCTGTCAGTTACTGAGTGCCTTCAACTTCCAGCGACTTCCCGCAGGTCGTCCCTGCAAAACAGCCCCTGTGTAACATTACCACTAAAGCTGCCTTTCTGAACAGAAAGCCCTCTGCCTTTTTGCAGTCCAGCAGGGAGTCTGTATGCAAACCTGGGGGTCAAATCACCACCTAGTATATAAATCACTATGTTCCCATGATATAGCCTTTAATTTTTACATGTCAGGAAGAATACAACGGTGTACACAGACCAAATACTGCATCTCGACACTTTATCCTTTCAAGCACAACTGATGTTTCTATATCACACTTGTAGTACCTGCAGCCACCTCTGACTGTGCGTATACAGCTAAATGGAGTAACAACAGCTAGCACAGTGCCTTTCACACCCAAACCTGCTCTCAAGCACAGTAATTCATGGTTTCCAAATGCAATCGCTTAAACCAATACGCAACAAAAATGATAATAAGCAAACTCACATAGATGCAGTTGACTTATTAGAATCTAGTCAACTTATTATTTTTACCTAGTAGAAAATAAATAATGATGCATCAAAACAATAATTTAATATAGCAGTCTCTACTATTAGTCATTACAGAATGTATTTAAGGAAAACAGGACCAAAACCAAACTTGCAGGCGCACACACACACACACACACAAAACAGCATGCTGCTCAAAGTGCAATGAGACAGAATTAGAAAGCCACTAAAAAGAAGCTGTGTCAAGTTATTATTTAACTAAAATTACAACAGCCCAAAAAGATACAAACACACACCTCTGGAGACATTTTTCTATGGCACATCGCTATACATGTGATAATTACACAGCAGCATGATTTTTTTACCCTTGATAACGATAATGATCTCGGTAACGTGCCTCCCTTTTGACTCGGCGCTGCAGAGCTAGAGTCTATGTGGCAGTAACAAGAAGTATGTTTAGGATTTTTTCCTCCTCCACTGGACACCCGCAGGCCCACGCTTGTGCTCAACCCTGGGCACCAAATGGCACCTTCAGTCACTGCAGAGACTCGCTCAGTCCAACCTCCTCCAGCTGTCCCCACCTCAACCTCATCCCCCACTGCAGGAGCTGTTCCAAGGATGAAACTGCGGAGCAGTTTACAGGTAAGACTCAAGAGTGTGACCATCGTTATTCATGTGAGTAAGAATGAAAGCTAAATCCCTTGAGTATATTAGCACATCGCCCTGTTGCGCAAGCAAGGGGCTAGTGAGGTGCCCCCTCCTCAACTCGTGCCTTCTGAAAGAGCCTAGCCTCCCAAAGCGTGTGAAATGTGTCAAGCTCTGCCGCCCTCCCTAGTAATCCACATGTGCGTATTTCTGACAGAGCACTGCACAGATGAGCTCCGTGGAAGCGCATAACAGAGGCCACGTTCTCCTGCGGCTCCTGGAGGATTTGTGGCTGACTCAGCGCAACACACTCTAACACAGGGCTGATCTTTATGGCACCAAGCTCTTAATTACTACTCAGATGTATATATCCACAAATGATAAATCCTCTTAATTCAACTGAGCAACAAAGCAAATAAGACTGTAGTCACACTGTTATTTTAGTATAGTTAATAAGATCCAAAATGGCATGCAATGTATTCATACCCATGTAAAATCTACCACAGGAAAAACAAAACTCCGAACCCAATCCTACAATACTGGCACTAAAGTACATAATGAGATCTTGTCATTCCAAAGTGGTCTGCTGCATCTTAGTCTGATCATTGAGTTGTTTACTGTACAAAAAGCTACCATACCTTAAAGGCAGTCGGATCAGGAGTGCGAACTCCAGCCCTAACAGAAGGTAGCTTTCCTATTGATTTTGCAGAGGCAAACATAAATGGTGACTAAAAATAAGCAGCCCAGTTTCTATGTAAAAGCCATACACTCATTTTCTTGCTTTGAGACTGCTTAGTCCTTTCCCAAAGAAACTTCCATTTCTGCTAGTCAAAGTTTACTTTAGTTAAGACTACAGATAAGGATTTGAAGGTGGCAGTGCGCTACACGGTGTCATAGTTACATGGTGAGTCATTGTGTGATAGGAGTAATGGGTGTCATGTATTTTCAACAACTAATACAACACATCAGTATTTCTTAGATTTCACAGCTGTAAGAAGCCGTGTTCGTTTACAGGAGCAGTCTGAAGAGATCTACTACAATGGCTTTAAAACATTGGATCAAACTGGCTGTAGAGAATGTCATGGCCATGATGTCCCATTAATGGGCCCCTTTTATTTCAAAATGAATGCTATCCAGAAAGGACAAAGGTATGAAAAACAATTCATTGGGTGATGATGAATAATACTGTTTTGTCTTTATGTTGATCCCCTTTAAAAAAAAGACATAATTTAAATCGATAATAGATATGTATAGATAAATATATAGAGATAGCTATGTTAACATGTAGTTTGATCAGAACTGGATTAATCAAAGAAAACCTAAAGGCACCACAATATGTCAGCATCACTGAATAAAATACTCACTATACTTTGCGTTTATGTAGTTCTGAAACCAAGCAGTCAGAAAGCCATATACAGCAGAAAATAAGTCTCATTATTTTAACCTCACATCCTAGGCAACTAAGATTCAGATTCACTTAATGACAAGCCATACTCAAACAATCTCAGGTAAAGAATTCAGCTGTTCTGACTCCCAGTTTTTTCTTTAATAAAGAATCAGAAAGGCTTGGGAGCAAGGTAAGAAAAGAAAACTTTAGAAAAACAGAGGATTTTCATTTGGGCCTGTACCCAGAGGTTATAATGAACAGAGGACTGATTCTCCTCTTTGCCAATGGTCTTAATCAGTCCTATTAGCATTAAACAAATTAGTTGGTGTAAAGTCACTCTCTGTTAAAATAACTGAATTATACTTGCAGGTTGGAGAACAGAGTCTGCATGGCTACAAGTGAATAGTGCCTTGTTTTCTTCCTTATTTAATTAATCCAAGGGTATTTAAAGCAAACAGTAATCCATCAGGCTAAAAAATCCTAAAATGTATCATATCACGGTTACAGCAAATTCACCTACGTGCAAGGAAAGCCTCATTTCTCACTTCCACTGGTGTTACATTAACATGGCTCTAACTTTGGTTGAGCTAATCCTTAGCTCATTTCAGTGTGACAGGAAAAACAAACTTCTAATCTTGTACATAAGGCAGCTTTAAATTGGCTGTAATTTTTTTTGTTTTTAAATTATTTGACTCCAGTGTCAAATCGACCTTGGCTACAGATATAACACAGTGACAGACTGCGTTCTGGGCTGAGATGAGAAACAGTCAATTTAACCTGATAATTTGAACTTTAAGGAGCCTTTGATAAGTAAATGAGGATGTAAGACAAGACAGAGAAAAGTTCGTTATGAATCTAAGCTAATGTAGCACTCCCAGACATGGAGAACATGGTGCTCCAGAAGAAACACCTTCCTGCAACCTGGAGAACTACTTTCCTTCTTTCAACAGCTGAATAGAGAAGCAGCAGCTTAGCAATGCTGGGACTTGTCCTGCAGCTAAAGTGCTGTTGGTCCATTTAGTAGAAGTCTCGGTCACAGCAGGGGGGTAAAGCACCAAGACTGCTGATATTTTCAATCTCTTAGCAGCAGTAACCACACAGCAGTTTTTCTGCAAAATAAACAAAACAAGAATCTAGTTAATTCAGCAGTATATTTTTTTATTTGGTTAAGTGTTCTAGGACAACCACATGGTGGTTTCTTTGTGCATAAGGAAAAGAAAGCACTGAAGGTTCTTGCTTACAACGGGTTCTTGCAGCTACCTTACTTGTGAGATGTTTTATACAATATTAAAAAGACAAGGCCTCTTTGTTAAGTGGAGAGATGGTCCTGGAGGTCTCTCTTGAAATGCAGCTACTCTGCTTTTTTGCCTCTCTTGTCATACAGATCACAGCATAAAAAGGCACGCTGCAAACCTCTCCATTTATTTGTGTTACCACTGCAAGCATTTATAATGCCAGGTCTAAATCAACTGGCACTTGAGTGTATTATTTTGGGTTAAATGTGGTAACCATACTACTTGCCTGATAAAAATAGCTAAAGGGATTCTTTAAAAACAAAGCACTGCTATGACTTTAGATCCACTCATTAAGTAAACTCAAATAAACTCCAAAAAGAAAAACACACGCAGAGGAAATAACACTGCAAAAGCCAAAACGAGGTTTTCCTGCAGGTTAGATCATGGGTATGTTACTATGTTACAAAGCTATAAAAAGTTTATTTAAAAATAATTTTGACTGCCGTTGGACAGTCAATTTATCTCAGAGTTGATTTTGGTTGTAATAGAAAATTGTGTAATACAGTACTTCCTGCATTAGAGAGGGACAGTTTTCACCATTTTGTTGCTGTGCAGTTAGTGGCTTGAAATGGGAAATACAGATAAAAACACCAGTCCTGTAACAGGTCAGGAAAACCTGTTTAGAAAACTACTATGTAGAAGCACGCAGGTGAGTGGACCGAAGCTTCATGTAACCTGTCCCAGCACCAGTGAAGCGGGAATGAATGCTGAGGATCACAAAGAGGTATTCATTCCCACTGGATTCCCACTACAGAAGTTGATGCTGAGACATTACCATATCAGGAGGAAGTTACGTGGCTTCAGAGAGCAAGTAGGATATGGTAATGGTACCTGAGCCCTCACTGACTTCCAGTATAGCGTGGAAAGGCAGCTTCAAGTCCCCAAGATAGCTCATTTAAAGATCACTGACTTCTGTGTTACTACACTCCACCGTATAAAATCTGTTCTAATTTTACTTAGTCAAAACAGAAAAAAAATTTCAACCTCTCACAATACTCTCTTTTTCACATGTTTCTGGACAAAACCTGTTGCAAACAAAACCCCGTACATCACTTGCCCTACCAAGCAGATGATGCGTGAGGGCAGCATTGAAAACTTGCTTGTGGTGAAAAGAGGACTACTTTTATTTTGGCATCCTGGTTGTTATTCATGACGCACAACTAAAAGGAAGTGGTTTTACAGTGTGTGTGTTCTCAGCCTCATTCACATCTTGACCCTCCACTGAGTTGTGCCCAGAGATGCCCCCAGAACCTTTGAGTGGTTCCCATGGTCCTTCAACAGAGGCACCAACTTCTGTGGTAGCTGGTAAAAGGGGCTGTGGGAATTGGTGTACTGGTCTATGGAGATACTGTACTGCCTGAGGCAGCCTGATTTCAAAGTGGCTGAGTGAGCATGCTTTGGTCAAAGACCAGAGACAGAACATGAGAGCAGACTTGAGTCTCCCTGATCCCCGGGGAAGGCAACCAAGCCAGCTTGGGAACCACTAATGAAGTGTTTGTTAATGAAAGGGCAAAGACAGGGAGCCAGAAAAAAAGGACATTGAGAGATGCTCTGTTAAAATTGTTTGGGTTGCTACAGGCTAAAAGGGCAGAGAAGTGCCCTGTCAGAACTGGGTCCTCAGAAGTGTGGAGCAGCTTCTTTTAGGGGACACCTCACTTTCATTTCATTACAGTTAGTGGAGCAGCCCTGAGGGTCTGGCCCGTGCCTTTGCTAAAAAGTAATTACTTTTCATATTTCTACCCTTTTTAAACGGTACTCTTAACCACAGCATGAAAACCTGAAAGCTTTCAACACTGAAAAATTATTGGGTGAAATCCTGCCCCATGAGAGCCAGTGGGAGCATAACTATTCCCTCTAAATTGGCCAGGGTTTGCAGCATGTATGGTTTCATATATATGATTTTTTTTTCACATTGCTGTGACTTGGTATAAGTGATAGGGCCAGTTTGCATTTTGAATGCTTTCCAAACAACTGCAGGGATGGTGGTGGTGAACACAGTTTGAACCGCGCACTTTGGACTATGCAAGGTTTTCGGCTGCCCTGCTTCCGCAGAGGCTACAGTACTTATGTCTGAAGAAACACTTGGGACGCGAAACAAACCTTCTGTTTGGCAGCTCTTTCAGAGAGATTACTGAACCAGGGGTGCCTGGGACACACCTTTAGCCTTCTTCTAGGGGAAAAGAAAAACAAAAAAAGAAAGCAGATGACATTATTGGAGCATTAATTGAAGCTCAATCATATCTTACCTCTAGTTAAGGTAATGGCAGAACACCACAACATCAGCGTGTTTAGTGAAGCTATTTTTGTAAAGCACAAGAAGTGTGAACAGAAAGTACTGGGGAAGGAGCTACAAAGGATGACACGAGTTGTAAGGTTTCTATTAGGGTAGGGTTTCCCCAGAAGAAAACTGGTGATAGGAAGCAGCACAGCAGGTAAGCAGCCCGTGTTCTTGTAGCATTTGGAAAAGACAGACTGTTCCCCAGGTTGCAGAATCGGAGCTTCACTGCAGCCCAACTAAAGGAGTCAAATTGTATCCTATGAAACCCTCTAAAGAGATACTTTCCTCTGACAAACTCTCTTATTTTTAGTATGTATGCACACTTATAAATCTTCTAATAATTTCATGGGCATTGCTGTTCTGGGAGATTATAATGAAAACTAAATTTCAATGAAAATTATAATAATTTATTCGATTGTTATTATTTCCTATTTTATACTGCTTCTTGTTATCCTTACTCTGTATAACAGGAACACCTTGCAAGGACAGAGCTGTCAGGACACTACACAGTACATCCTGCCCAGAACCCACACCATCTCATCAGCAGAGCTACTGCTGCTTTCTTATCATCATAATCTTTACTCTTATTTTAATGAGATTATTTTAATTAATAATATGGTCTTTTAATTCTTAATGCTGGCTATAGTTCAAAAGGCACCTTGACATATACATCCTAGGCAATACAGCAGCCATTTTATTTAACATAGATGTGCTTTGCCTGCAAAGGAAGAAGTGAATATTGCACTTCAAATGCTGTAAAAATTATGAAACCTGCTTAAAGTTATCCCCTCATGAACCACTGACCCACAGAGTGGACTCACTTAGATTCAGCTAACAGCAAGCTCATCAACAGTGTGAATCTCCCGAAGTCACTGACTACTTAACAGAGGAATATTCAAAACGATTTAAAATCTTGTTGATCCTCCAACTCAGCCCAGTGGAATTGTTCGTGTGAACAAACAACTGCTTCTTTTGCATTGGCCACTAAGCTGGCTACCCTCCAAGGGCAAGAAGGTGCTTAAGTACAAAGATGTGCACTGGCTGAGGTTCCAGGCTCTGTTGGGAAAGGTATCCCTTGGGAAGAGGTAGGATGAAATCTAACAGCACTCGTAGGGGACTTCAGGAGAGCCTGAAAGGGTTTTCAAAGCAGGAAGCAGAACCATCCCCCACTGGAAAACTCTTTTCATATGGTAATTCAGTGCTCATTTTGTAAATAGTCTCACTTTGCTAAGAAATGGATCCACTCCGCAACACACAGCAACTGCATGACCATGTATTTCTTCCCAGACATGCAAGAACTGATGAGCAAGTGTAAGCATGCAAATTATAACAGCTAAATAAAAGCAAAGGGACACACGTGGCTCACAGTGGCAAGAAATACAGCAGCAAGGAGGACTCAAAAACAGATAAAAAAAAGTCAAAGCAAATAGCAATATGACAACACAAGAAGGCAACGGCAGATCTACAATGCACAAGGATATTTAAATTTAGGGACCTGGAGTCTGCAGTGGAGCTTGTGGTCTGATAACCATGGGTGTTTTAAGGCAGCAGTTGCACTTATTCTCCAGCTAAAGGAAAACCAGAATGCTATTAAGTGTTTTTCCTAGAATCTTACAATTTGACAATTATCTCCTACAGGTCATGTGTTGTGCCATCATGCAATGCTGTCATTTCAGGACACTACACCAGATGGCAGCTAATCCATAAAGTTAAGTTCAGTTTCACAGCAAAAATACATTCAGGTAACTTCAGATCACTTTATGGACCTAATGAACAACATCAGTGAAGTGGCATTATAATATTCTATGCGGACATAAACCACTGATAAGTCATGATAGTTCTGCAATGGAGCAGCACAAGTGACACAACTGTGACATAATGGCATGGAACACACATTTCAAAGATACAGGGATTATATACCATTTTTCCTTGATGAGAAGCTTTGAGATGAAATCTTTGGCCTGATCAGAAACATCTCGAAATTCCTCATCTTCAAAATCCCAGCTACAGGACAGGATATTGTTGAGGGTCTCATTGTCATCATCACCCAAAAAAGGAGACAATCCACTGAGGCTAAAGTAAAAAAAAAAATATGTTCAATCCTCCTGTTTTTTCCCCTTCCTATACGCTGTCTCCAATGTGCTACCTATTATTGTTCTGTTACTCCTGGCCTAATTTGCAACACGTTATTGTCCAACAAAGTCTCCAGACCATTCCCATTCTCTCTTCTATTTACATGTTTAAATAATCGCCCTTCTTCCCCAACAAACCAAGCATTACTGTCTTTCATGGCAGGTCGTATTTTCTAGACCTCTGACCACGCTTGCACATACCTACTAGGAACTTACCAAGCAGTCTACATTATTCTGAAACTGTGATGCTCAAACACTCATGAGAAATGTGCAGTGAAAAAAGGAAGAAAAGTTCATGGTGATTGGAAAAGCGGAGAGATTACTGAATATGGAATTTGGAAAGAAGCCTACATTTTCTATTGTGGGTACAGATTTTGTCAGCCTTCCAGTATAACAACAAATTTGGATGACTGACACAGTTCAACCTAGAAACAGCTTACAAAGCAGAGACTGAATCCTACTTACAGCATATAAGCAATGACTCCTACACTCCACATGTCTGTAGGAAAGGAGACAAACTCATAATTCACAACTTCAGGAGCAAGAAATTCTGGAGTCCCGAAGTTAACTCGAAGTTTTTCCCTGGGTTTATATCTAGGAAATGGAAACATTAACAGAAAACATCAATTATAGCTCTAATTAAAATTGTATCATAAGTTGTTTAGCACATAGAGGGATTTCAGAAGCATACAGGAAATTCAGTAAGAAAACAAGGACAGACAGAGGTACAAAGTAAAAATAAATACACCCATATATAGAATGAAAAATGTTTGCAAGCTTTATATCATACTTCAGGGCAAAACCCAACTGCTATACAAAGGAAGACATTCAGATTTCAAGGACTTGTCAGAGCAGCTGTTATCATCCTTTTGGGACTTCTCCATATCATAGGCATGGAATTTTTAACCAGTAAATCCTTCACTGAGATTATGGTACCTAATTAAACTAGAAAGTGATATAGCGTGGGATATACTATAACAGCTCTTGATGGTCTCTTACACTCTCTTTTGAAGAATCTTGTAACATATGAGATGAGACCAGACAAGATGCACCACTGGTTTTGTCCATTTTAGCTGTTCCAATCTACTTATGTGCATGTTCAGTCAGAATCAGCCCTTCTACCAGAAAAAAGGCTTCTGAACAAATCTTTTTTACTCAATTCCAAACATTCCTTATTAAAAGATATCCCTGGTTAAAAGACCCACATTAAATTTGTCCGAAGAACAGTAGGAGACCATTATGTATCTAATATGTCATTGTAGAGATGTAATACTGTTTTCATTGTTTCCTAATTCATTTACGATTAGCAAGAACACATGCACGTACCTTCTTGCCAATCCAAAATCAATAATTTTTATTTGATTTGCTGCTCGGTTCACACACAGGATATTCTCAGGCTGCCAAGAGAAACCAAAAAACACTTTAATGAGAAACAAGTATGAAAAACTGGGCTTTTAGCAAACTCTAGGGAGAGAAACACTAAAAACACAGCAATCATCTCATAAGCACCTTCTGCTTTCCTCCTTGTTCAGATTTCTCTGCATGGGTACCCCCCCTGCTACCACACAGCAGTTGGGGTCATGTTTTCTGTGCCTTGCAAATGCTTTTTCTTCTCCTTCGCTTTTCAATTTGACATAAGGCAGCGGTTCAGATAAAGAACTCATTAGGGGGAGGGGGACAGAGAATGCAGACTTCCAAAGAGGGGTTTTAGGATGCTGGCACTGTGATTTTACAGACCTTAATAAACTGACACTGATTTAAAAAAAAAACAAAAACAAAACCAAAAACAACAACCAAAATGAATTTGTTGGGCTTTGAAGTATATCTCACAGCTTTAAGTTTCTGAGTTCACAAATGTTCTGGCAGTAACTGTCTGATTGAATACTGACAGATTAAGCTAGTCACATCAACTTTATGCTTTTCTCAGGTATTTTAGCAAAAGGTAGGATTCACAGGTTAAATCCCTCTGGATTTTCATAGGGCCAAATGCTGTTCTTCACTTCCCTGACAGGAATCCATTAACTTCCTAGAATTACTCCCAGTTCATACAGAAGGGACTGAGAACAGAATTTGGCCAATTGTCTTTGAAATGTAAATACCTAAAATACAGTCTCATATTCACTGCCAGCAGTTTTATAGCTACTCCATCTTGTTGCTCATTGAGTCCTGTTTGAAACAAAACAGCCCTCACCACTTAAAACATTAGTTAACCTTTGTCACCATTACTAATTCATTTTACATGTAGGACTTTTAAACGCCATAGGACTTTTAAACACCACGTCCATAGTTTCTGAGGTCCTGGATGATTATGGTCAGAAAGATTTTCTTTCAATTTCAAGCTTTCTTTCCCAAACTCATTTGTTACTGACAGCAGTCTATAAACAAGCAAAACAGAAGGGAGAAGCCATAGCTGGCAAGCACATGAAAACAGGTCTCTGGGAAGAATTTCTTGGACTGTATATGTATCTTTTTGTCAGCAATTTGACCTCATATTAAAACTGTGCCATCTCCAAGAGCATAATTAATGTGTCCCACAGAACCGTGCAAACTTCTACTTGACAGGTTTCTGGGTAACTGGATGTTTATAAAGAGAAAAGTGAGTCTGGTCATTGATTAGCAAGTGAAGCAGGTCCCAGCAAGCTTCTGCTCATTTGCTTAACCACTGCAATAATATATATATGCTAACAACCTTAAAGATGTACTATATTAACTCAGTTATTACAAGCCAAAAACAGCAGCCGTAATAAATATCTCACCAAAGAGAAAACTGTCTTGTGCACTTTTTGTTTCTTTTTGCTTTGTTGCAAAGCTCAGGGGTCACTAGGAAGCTTTACAGCCAGTCATAAAACTAAAGACATCATCCCGTTTTATTCCTGCACTAAACAGAGGTAAGAAACATTATTTGATAAAAACTTGGGTTAAGGGAGAAGAAGCAGGCTCAAATGTACAGTGTAATGAAAAATACCTTTACAACAAATGTTCATCAAATGTGACAGTTAACCATTAGCAGTCAACCAGAGTAAGAATGTGCAATTGGTGGATTTGTTTTTAAAAAGAAGTGAGGGGACTTTTTGTGTATATAGTTGAATAGTTCAGGTAACTAAGCAAATACATGGCAGATTCTGTGCCACTCTTCTCTGGGCTTTCAGCTATACTAGCAGCTATTGCCTAAGACACCACAGACATACTGTATTTGTTACATCAGCCACTGACTATTTTTATTTCTTTCATTTTAGCAAGTACATTTTAATATATTTTCCCTTAAGCTGGCTATCTATTGATGCCTTTTCATGACCATGGCAGTGTAGTGTAGTCCTCAGAAAGATGTGCAGGATTTCCACTGATCCTGAATGACCCTTGAATTTAGTTCCACTCACTCATGCCTTGGTGTCTGCATGGTAAAAAAAGAGGATAACTGCTACCCCATAGCTGATGTGTAAAACATAGATCTTGTGCAGTTGAATTAAATAATATTTGCACAATATCTTGAGATCCAAATACCAAAATTGAAAATAGCAAGATATTTGTAGTCAGCTGCTGACTTTCTGTAAAATCAGTCTGTGAAAAATTCAAGCACTATGAGGCTTGATGACATACGACCACAATTCTCATCTAATTTACTTACTCCTGTAGTAATTTAACACATCTCAGGGTGGTTAAAGTCAATACACATTGGTCTAAGGAAAGCAGAATAAGGCCCTTTGTTGTTTCTGCCATGGGAATCTGCTAAGCTGTATGGCCTACCATTAAGAATAAGAGTTCTCACAGCTGTCATTGCACAAAACATACATCTCAATTCTCTACCTTGAGATCCAAATGAAGAATGTACATTTGGTGCATGTACTGAATTCCCTCGCAGATCTGTTTTATGAACAAGATGGTATCCATCTCTGTCAAATTGCAGTTTTCATCAATAATTCGGTCAAATAACTCTCCTCCTTCCACACTGATGAGAGAAAGACAATAAAGTGGTAACCAAATCCAAATCCAATCCCATGCAGTTAGAGTAATACAGAATTTATGCTATTGACTATTTTAATCATTCACAGTCAAGTTCAGTAAGGTGGCTCTACAATATGAGCTTGTACTCTGATCCGAGCTTTCCAAGAACTGGGTTCTGATGCCTACTGGCCTGAACTTCTTCAAGGCCTGAGAGTCCAGTCTCCCATCCATTGATAAGTACAGAAGTCTTGAGATGTGAACCTTATGTTGTCTTCAGTCATCATTTTGTACCAGTGAAATTAATGAAGTCACATGGAAAACCAAGACAACATGCTGGAGAATCTGCATTTAAATCCACGGTCTCCTCCCTCAGAGTTTAAGAGTGCCATGATCCAAAATTTCAACCTGAAACTATCTGAAGTCAACAAAAATGACTTCTTAATTTCTCATCACATTTCAGAATGCCTCCAGCTTACCCATTCATAGCTACCCAGATATTTACCTTATGTGATATGCTAATCACGTAAACCAAATTCAGAGGACTATCTGAGAATGTCCAGAACAGCCAAACTCACGTAACTTTGAATCTTCTGCCATGCCTTTTGATGTTTTAGTTATGCCCTTTTCGGCTTCCTTAAGACAACATCTGCATAACTTGGCTTTAAGGAAGCTATTTTGTGCCTAATTAGCCCAATAACCCAGCATAAAAAACGGGTTTATCCATTCAGGCACCCAGTATAGGGATGAGGTACAACACCTACAGCTGGCTCCTCTTTGGTGTAAGATGTCTTCTCATTTGCCTCACAGAACTGGAGATATTCTGTTTCTTAGCTGACACAAATTAAAATCTGAAATTAAAGAGAAGATTTATAACACAGGTCTATCTTCAAATGAAGCTGTGGCTTTACAGCACGAGGAATGTGGCACATCACTGGAAAAAAATGCATAAATGGCTGCATGGGAAAACTTTTCTCTTAATTCCATTTTTTTTTTTTTTTTGTTCCTGAGAATATCTTTCTCATGTTCTTTCCACCTGTAAGAAGCTCTATTTCTAATTTCAGGAGAAAGGAAGAAGAAAATGGACAATTCTAGCAAAAGTGGTAAAAACAGAAAGGGAAAGAAAAGAACACACTTACTATTCCATGACTAGTACAATGTCATTTTTTGATTCAAAGGCATCATATAGCTGGATGAGGTTCACGTGATTCAGCTGGTTCATGACACTGATTTCATTCTTTACTTCATCCTGTAAAGAGTCATTAGTATTGTTACAAAAGCCTTTTCTGTAAGAAAGATACATGAAACAGGACATAGTTTGAACCAGACATCTACATCATCTTCACGTTTTCACTTGTGGCAACCAAACACAGGCTTCTCCTTTGATTGCTCCTGCAGTGGCAGATGGACTGTAGGGGACTGCTTCAGTAATGAGCTATTTTGGGGGAAAAGGAAGGGGAGAGCCCACATGGACAAGTGGTAAGTTCACAGGGATGTAAAGAAAAGAGAGAAGCAGAATAGGACTTGGTTCAACCACCTGTAGGTATACAAAATCAAGCTGTGTAAGAAAAGTCCAGGACAGTCCTCAAAACCTCCCTTTGCAGTCAGGAGAGAGAGACTGGTACCTCCATTCAGCCCAACTATTTTAAACGTGCAGTTTAGGATGGGCTGAATCATTCTCTGGTGGTGCCAATCTCTCTCCATTGACTGTAAGGGGATTCTTGGTGATCAGCTTGGCCACAGCTATACCTTAGCAACCCCAGTTAGCTGAGACAAATCCCACCCTTGAATGCCTTTAATGACACCACTGTCGCACAAAGGATGCGATGCATGTCTTTCCTGTGAAAGCAAGCCCCAGATGGCCATGAGGTCTGTAAAACAGGCCAGACTAATTCTTCTCACCCGTATTTGTGTTGATGTCAGGAGCCCAGATCATGCCTGTTAACAGCATTCCTCACAGTGACATCAAGTCATTGCAGCAAAGGCTACAGTGTGCTTGGGAGGGAATATGCTATGTCACAGGCCTGACAAATGCTTTTACCATTAAAGAAAACACTAATAGAATTAACAGCAGAAAGAAAAAATGGAAAGCCAAAGAAACACAAAGAGCTGAAAAGAAAGTTGGAAAAATTAAGATTTTTTTTTTAAAAAAGAGAAAATCCAAAAAGAGGACTTTGATGAGTTAACTAGAAGTTCTGGAGGAGAAGGGAAATAGAACTAGTCCAGAACCTGGACTACCAATGGTAGCCAATGGTAGTCCAGGTCCTATGAGTGTGGTGACTTGTGAGCCACTTGGCTATGGTCTGCTGTGCAGCTGAAGAACAGTGTGGGATCCATTGGGGAACAAAAGACTAATATCACATTCTACCAACCTTCTGTTTAGGACCTCTCGCTTTTATAATTTTGGCTGCTAGCTTGAGACCTGTTGCTTTCTCTTCACATTTGTGCACTTGACCAAATCGCCCTCTAGGTAAAAAAAGGAGAAAAAAAATCATCCAGTGGTACTGAATGCAAACTAGGTTATAAACAACAGAAATTATCCTCTCCCTACTGGGTTCCATTTCAGTTGCTCTATTGCTGCTATTTTGTTCTGTAGATTAGACTTGTTACTACTGATTTAGGCACACCAAAATCACACGCTGTTCTAGCTGATATTATCCCACTTGCATGATTCACTATACTCACCTCATAACATGCAATGACTAATCCCAGGGAAGCCCACATACTGTAAGGATAATAACTCACTTATGTGCGCAATCTGCCACTCTCCATCTCATCATTCTCCTCCAAGGGAGGCTGTGATTTCGTGATGAAACAAAGCCTTACCCAAGACCATACTGCCATCAAAAATGACAATATCACTCTCTCCTAAACCATGTCAGTGTGAGAGATCAAGTAACTACATGGCCTGTCAGATTAGCCTGCTGATCTATCTGAAAACATGCATATGTTTTCAGGGATGGGACCCACTGAGAGAAAGAAGGCTACAACATGTCTCTATGTCCTGCTGGCTTCAATGTGAGGTAAAGTATTACAGCATCCTAGGAGCCCTGTCATAAAGCCTGAGGGCAGCTGGCTGACCTAGAACAATACAAGCCAAGTCTGCTGATACCAAACCTTAAGCCAAAATTCATTCGCACAGTAAAATCAGCCTCCTGTCTTCATCCCTCTCTAAAGCACTGTTAGAGCTTAGACTTTCATGACTTCAGCTCTAGCAAGGCATGTTGCTTCCATTCACCTCCCGGCGTGCTTGGCTGTAAATTTGTGCCTTGCTTTCCATGTTGATTTGGTTCACCTGACTTACCCTCCCAGGATTTCATTCTCGCTGACATTATAGTAACTGCTGATCCCCACCCTTTTGGCTGAGACAATCCGGTGATCAAATGGTGCCGGTGGAGTAGTACTATTATCTACAAAAGACAAAACAGAGAGATAGCATATGAGTGGTCACATGCAGGGCTTGTCTGTCTCGCATTTTAGTCCCTCTTTTCCCCAGATAAGCTCATTTAAGAACTGAATACACCTACTATAAGTTTTATAGAAAGGTCTTTCTCTGTTATTTAAGAAGGGTTTTATTCCAGGAGCTCTGGCTCAGAAAACAGGGTGTTGTTGGGGAGCTACACTACTAAGACAAGGACTCCTTTATTAAGTTAGCATCTTCTGCACAACAGTAGCAAGAGGCAAAGTGAAGACTGCTAGACTAAACCAATGTAGCTTCATGCCCACAAAGGGCCTCAGCAATTTGTTTGGAAGGAATTCAGCTTTTTCTCTGATTTTTTTTCCCCTCAGGGACTGTTAATAGGTGAGTATGTACTGTAACTCTCCAGTGGAGTAGGAAGAGATGCTGAGATCTCCTCTAGGCCCAGCTAGAAGAAGTTATTTCCCAGCTTTTGCTGTTCATAGTGAAGAATCCCCTTCTCTACTGATTGACACAACTTGTCATTCTCCACAGTGTGGTCATCACCTTTAAAGATCACATTTAGAGCTTGTGCACATGAGGGAGTTTCACCCTGGCAGGCAGCACCTGGGATTTCCAGTATGGCTCAGGACCCGGTGTGGTAGGACACATGGTAACTGTCACGTGCTGCTCTGAAGAATTTCTGTCCTTAAAAAAAGATGGCAGATAAAAGGTAAAGAGGGGCACAGAGAAGGGATGTGTTCCCAACATCACACTGCAGCAGCTATGGAGTTTCGGCACAAATGCAGGTCTCTGGTATTACTGTCCGGACCTCCACATGCTGGACCACTCTGCCATCCTGATGTCAAAATCCCTGCTGGAGACCAGCCCTGCATGCCTAATTTCTCTTTGGATTTTTTGCAGGGTGTTGCAACTTCAATTTCATACCCACGTTGTTTTTCATTTGATTGATAAGCCCGAGAGTGACCTTTGGCTGACCAAAGTGACAAATACTTCTTCAACTGGTTGGGAGGGCTAGAGCCCCAGCGTTTCAACATGAGCTCTCTGGTTTGGAATGCCGGCTCCCTTTTGTGTGAGGCTTGTTGAGCAATTTTAAAACCGTTCATTACTCCAGTGAAAATGATTAAAAACACAAACAAAAAAAAACCCATGACAGCATGTAGCTGGCAGGAACACTTTGGTCATTAATGTAGCAGTAGATTGTCCTTATTCACAGTGAATGTCCATTTTTCCAGGACACCAGCTGTGTACCTAGATTTCTTTTTTGACAGTCTTAATAACTTACATGGTCAGGAAGTTAGTTCATGGTCAAGGAATTGTGAAAAGCCGGTGCTTCTGGAAGTTTGCCACCTACTTGGGATTCTGCAGAGTTTGAATTGCACGTCCTTAAGTATGGGCCTTTGCATGTTACCGAGACCCACAAAATGCCAAGAAAACCTCTACCCTAAAGGCAGAATTTGACTCTAAGAACACAAACTCCAAGGGCCCCAGCATGTAAGTGACAGAAGAAAGTATCTTTCTGAAAGCTCAGCTCCCAAATGTTACCAAACTGTGGGCAAGGAAGTGTTCTTTTACAGAGGCCGGGGTGCCTCTTTAAAAATATGCCTAAGTTTTAGCCTTCAAGATTTTCCAAGTGACAGACCTTCTATTTTTCTTTTCCTGCACACCAGAGAAGATTTCTTCGTATTCAAGAACGATCTCCCATTACAGAACAAAGATGCTCCAAGAGAGACACTCTAACCTTAATGTCATCCCTAACAATCTGCTAGAGCTCAGGACAGGTTATAGAGTTTGAAGTTTTAGTACACTATCTCCTGTTTCCTGCTACAAGAGCCTAGCACAAACATTTAATAAATGTTTCACTTTCCCACTCTTCCCCCATTCCCAAAGCAAAGAAATTCATTCTGAGTCCTATGCATGCACACGCACACACATGTATCTTCAAATCCTTCAGGCCATCCTCTCATGTGCCATCATTTCATACACAGGGGTAGGCACTGAAATTCTCAAGCTGTAGGTCTAATATTAGAAAAAACATCAACAGCATCAGTCAGGCATCCACACAAAAATCTATATCTATTTTATAGGCTGCAGTTGTTCTCGCTTCAGATTGCAATGGTACAAATATGAGCAAGCTGGTTTTACAGGCTACATCCAGAGCACTGCAGATTCTGTGTTAACATGCGTTCTCAGCACTTCCACAAGTCAACTAATTTTGCCACACACGATATAATTTCTCCCACTACTGTATACTTAGGAGTTTTAGCTCTGTTGTTAAAACGAGAGGGAAAGAGGATCATATTAGTGGAGTAGTTGTGGCAGAAGCAAATTAGTTGTGACTAATTTCTGCCAGAACAGAAGCCTCTAAGATGGAAGCAAACACAACCGTGTTATTTCCCATCAGCTTAGGATGTGGCCCATGAACAACTGCTTCCCATCAGAGCTACCATGCACACCTTTTCCCCCTACTAATTACAATCATGAAATCATTCTCTTCTATGGACGTCTCTCTCTGATCGCCACTGTAATACCGGTGTAATCAAATGCTTTGCCTTTAGGAATACTTCCTGTAAGAGCTTTTTTAGTTTTACATATACCATCAGCACTTTCTGCATCTAGCCTGCTCTTTTTGTTGTCATCTTTGACTAGGCCTTCATCATTCACTCGATGCTTACTGCTACCGCTGTGCTCAAATTGGCAGGTCTACTCAGTGACTGAACTATAATTTCCTGTACCTTTTTCGCAGCCTTTACACCTGCAAGGACAAAACATGGCATTAGAGCAGGGTACACTTAAAGCAGTGCAATTTTAGAAACATAGGTGAAAAATGCCTACGCATATATTGCATTCAAATAACATTAGGTTATTTTGCTTCATGGTGTAAAATAAACTCTTTTAATATTCACTTTGAGAAATAAAAATGACCCCTAAGTTAATCATGACAGCCAAATGTTTCTCCATTACTGAAATCCTCGCCTGAGTTCTTCTAAATTTAACATTTGGCTATCAATCTCACCTTTAAAGCAATGGGAGAGCATTGGGATTTCACTCTGTTCATATAGGTTCCTGAAAGCTTAAACTGGTTTATCCCTGAAGGGCTATATATCAATGCAGCAAAGAAAGAATTGCAGTAAACAAATTTATCAGTTTAATTGCCTGGGCAAAGTTTCACAGTTTTATGTTATCCCTTAAGTTACTACATTTTGCAGTAACTTAATTCCCAATTGGTACATGGCCCAACCTAACCTTACTTTGCTCATAGGTGATATGATGCTGCAGTATATAAACATAACAACAGGAGAATTCTCCTCAGAGATGAAGAACAGCCAAACATAATTCCCATGTTCCTAACCTACTTCCCAAGCAAACAACCAAAGCACACTGCTAGTACCATGTATGGTAGACTGTTTGCCTGTCCTTTTTAAGGGTATAATTTCAGCTTAGAGCTCAGATCAGAGAGATAAACTCATTTTACACTTTTGTATTGGGCTGGATTTTCACCAGTATTTACATTAACCACTTTGACTTGAAACTTGAACTACCCATTTTTCTAAAGCATGGGTCTCTTAAGAATGTGCAGCCTGAGCTTCAGACCTTACCTTCCCTCTGGTTCCTCTTGATCATGGCTTCGTCCTGCCTCATCTTCATTTTGGGAAGAAGCTGGTGGTTCCTCAACTTCTTTTTCACTCTTATCAGCATTTCGCTCCCCTTCATTCTCCCTCTCCTCTTGTCTTTCATCTCCAGGCACCTGATGTTCCTCCTTCCTCTCCCCATCTCCTGGGGGCTCACTCTCTATTTCCTGCCCAGTTATCCTTTGACAAGCATCATCAACAGCATATTCTTCTTGCTGCTTTTCTGCAGTGAAGGATTTCTGAACAGAGCTTCTCCTGTATTTGTAATAGCTTTCAAAAGCCAAACTTTGTCCTTTCTCCTCTGGCCCTTCAGTATGAAATTTGGGAGGATCCATCTGAAGCAGAACAGAGCTTTCCCTCTCGGCATTTTCCTTGTTGAGCTTATCAACAACTTCTTCCTGAGAGCAGGACTGGCTTTTCTCGGTGACCCCCTCTGTAAGTAAACAGATTACCAAGGAATCCATCAGTAATTCTCTCATAGTCAGTAACAATATTAAAGTACAGTTGCACACTTAGCATAACTTGTGTTGCATTTTGAACTAGGCACTTGATTTCCTCTCCCACTTTCAAGGTCAGTATAAATGTCTCCTAAGCAAGTGCAGAGTACTTCTTTCAAACAGGGATATCATGGGTCACAAACTCTTCCTTTCAGACATAGCGCTGGAAAACGTTTTTTTCACTCAAAGTTATTGTCAGCCAAGTCAAGGTTAATAAACTCCTCATACAAAGCACTTTTTTGAGCAGTTTGCCACCATGTGCACAGGCACGTGAAAAGTCGGTTGCTCGGACAATTCTCATTCATGCTGATGAACACACACATAATACAACCAACTTCACTGGAGCTGCTCAGGAGAGTCATGGCTATTTCTGTGCAGTTGTACCCTTAGGAACTGGAAACTGATCAAAAAAAAAAAATTCTAACCTGTTGAATCAGGTGGCTTCTTCTCTTTTGTTCCTGTCTCGTTCAAGCGTGACTTTTCTTTGATGACCTGTGGAGAAGGCAATTGATGTATTAGTGTATATGGTGTTCATGCTGTATTGTTCCTCATGAAATTGCAGCCTTATTTTTTTGGTCAAATCCAAGTACTCTGTGTTCTAACTCACACTTTTTCTATAAATGATAGTCCTTATTTTAATCACTACCAAGCTGATCAGATTGGTACCAGTGTAAAGCAAGAGAAATGATCTCAGTTGAAATCAACATCAGTGTTTGCATAAACACAGCCCAGAAAAGATCAGGATTGAGCCTCAGCGACTAAAAGAAAAAAACATCCAAAAATGCGGTTGGCCTGCACTAGCTCTTGCTGTTAAAAACTAGGTTAGTTAAACCAAATCTAGGAATATTTAATATTCTAGTAAAATGTTCGGTAACAATCTTACTGACAGATTTCAGAAAGTTTTTTGCTGTTAATCAACATCTGGTAACAGCATCTTTAATGATCCAATAATTTATTACAGGCTGACCAAAACAGTTACCAGGAATCAGAGCATATAAACCATAATGTCAGCTTTTGTAGCTTTCTCTTATCTACATTTTACAATGTTACAGTGACATCTAGAGGTGCTTTACACCAGGCCAGCTCCTCACAAAAACTGCTATTACTGTTACCTTTATGGCTGTTTACTCATATTCCTATGCCATTTGCTCAGTGTCTTTTTTCATCGGCCACTCCTAGACGTGTGGTAAGACAGTGACCACAGTAAACCATGGTGCTTGCTGTTGCTCGGTGCTCCTTCTCCACCTGCCTTCTTCCTCTCACAGTACTATGAAACTGGCACTATCATTATTAGTAGATCCACAGGGTGTGAAAAATGCAGATACCTCCAAATATTTTCCAGAGAGACTACTTTTGGTCTTTGAGCTACGAGCTGAAGCAGTGTAATACATATTTCAACAAAATATACAGGGCCAGGCACTTAATATTGAATGTCTTAATCATGCAAGCAGTCCCACTGCTTATTCTTTTTGTACTCTGCGCATGAATCAGGCCCATTACTAAACATTTGTTCTGGTAAGCCTTCTGCATTTTTTTATGCTTTATTTTTTTTGTTTTAATTTCATCAGGCTATATAGAAAATAGGCATGAAATTAAAGCAATGCGTATCCGCTATAAAAACTGAGTTCAAGGGAAAGGGAACTCCATGAGAAGCAAAGAGTTGAGAAAAACTGGATGAAACTGCATGAAAGGATTTCAGCAGGACTTGTTCAGAAAATCTTGATCTGCAACAGTCAAAGAAACTGTAATATGAGCATAAGAACTGTGATTGACAACTATTTGGGATGCAGTTGGTCCCAGGAAGTTGCAAGCTACAAAATGAAAAAGGTCTAAATACAACTAGGTAAGTACTCTTGAAATATAAATTGGAGCCTTGTTCACATGGAACTTAAATATAAATGTCATGATTCCAGACGGATCACAGAGACTCAACGAATGCTCACTCTGTTTTTTTTTAATGGTGAAAAGCACTAAAAGAAGTAGGGTAAAGCCTCGGACTTATTCATTCTGCAATGTGACTGCAATTCATAATGCGATTGGATTCCTGTAAGCATGTCAACCTCACCGTACTGCTGAGGACATCAGCTCTGATCAAATACAGTCAGCTGAGCAAATAACCGAAGAAACGGCCTCCAAGCTCTTTGATGCACGGGGCCAGATTTCACTTCTGCATTCAGAATTAATTGCAGGCACACACTGCTTCCTACTAAATATTGCTGCAGTTTGCAGGTGTGAAATACAGAAGCCAGCTTTTGAAAATCCATCTAGTGGAACACTGGATGATGCCGAGTATCTGAAACTGCCAGGGTGTTACATAAATTACTACAGTGTTTATTCAAGCATCATTTCTGATCTCCTATATTTTAACAGCAGATGAGGAGCTCATACTAATTTAAATGAGAAAAAAAAAAAGAATACAAATGAAACATTTACTGGTATTCTTCAGAATCAATAAATGTAGCTATTTGCAATAAATACAGGATCAGTAGTGCACTAGAATAAGAAATACAAATATAAGGACTAAATATTGGATAGACACATGAGTAGTCTATACACGAGCATCCCAGTTTTCTCCATGTTTTGCTATTTGTAGCGACATGTGACTTCGACTTGCCAAATCTTGACTTGGCAATAAAAGCACAAACCTTTGCTCATTATTTCTTCCCTGTAAAGGGTGGGATTGTGCCGGGTTCCCTGGAGCTGACGGAAGTCAACGTGCCCCTCCCGGCCGGCTGCATGCCACGGGAGGCACAAAGACCTCCCTGTAGTTTGTCGGGGTACGCACCCTCGCAATGTCCAACCCCATGCAGTCAAGCCAGCTGCTCCGAGAGCCCACAGGTCGTGAGCGCCCAAGGCCGTCACGCTCCTCTGAAAATCTCATCCAAAAGGTGTGGTGGTTTAACGACATCCATCCCACCCGACTACTCTTCATAACACTCCTCTTCCTTCAGTCTGTTAGCAGTGTTTCTTAAGGGTCTCTCTAACTTAATCCCTAATGGGATTTTATTTATTTATGTATTATTCTTCCTGAACTTCGGTGACATGTGACTTTTTCCCGTCTGTAATTTCTAAAATTATAGGAATCAGTATTTCTTAGTGGGAATTATGTCTCCACCTTATTTTTTCCCCTTTCTTTAATGACTTGAATATGCACAATGATGTTAATGGCACTACAGTCATTTTCCCTATTTGTACAAGCCGAAAGCTTTCAATGAAGTTTGCATTTTAATTCCACAAAAGTTTAAATATGAAAGGTTGCATTGCGACCCTGCAAAATATACCAAAGGAAAAAGGTGTCTGTACCTACACAAGTTGGTACTGTGTCTTCAAAAATACATTTTCCAGACTTAAAAATAGTCTTACATACAGAGTATTGCTAGACCCTAAGTAACAGAGACAGAATAAAAGCCCATGTGATGACAACAGAATAATGCAAGATATTCCAGAGGCTAAAACTTCAGTATAGCTCAATGGAGAAAAAAAAACAAAACACTTTCAGAAATTATTTAAATCTACTTTAGAAAACTGCAGAAATGAAGCACTAAGCAATTATATATAAAAATATAAAATAGTTTAACAGAAATTTCAAATGCAGTGAGAAATTAATGTTTTTTATAGACATCTGACTCCTTTTTAATGAGCTGTACTTAGTTAAATTCCTTCTTTATACTGTAGCAGTCCTACCCTTGGAATGTTTTCCTAGGTAACTTTCAAATTCCTTTTATTCACCTAATAAAACTCTTTTTTTTTTCCCTACTGCAAAAATTTTTGTAATGAATGGCCTCATGAAGCAGCCCCAACTTTTGTTTAGAGGTCGTTTACCACCCCATCACATTTCATTCGATGTCAAGACATTATTCTCAACTTCAATCAGCCGATATCGAGACACAAAACTTCATATATGCCTAAACCACATTTCTTACTCTGTGTCTCTTTCTCATGTCCTTAAGATGCTTTGCAGAGCTTTATTATGGCGAGATATCCTGGTTTTGTGTAAGACCCGATCACCACCCATTTATCAACATGCTTAAGTTAATTGAGCTTTGCGATAAATTCATTTCACTAACAGCCAGAAATCAGCCATAGGCTTTGCCACCTCAGCATGGTACTGTGGACGCTCCCAGTATCTCCACATTGGTAGGCGGGAGAATGCATCACATACGACAGAGACCCTGGGGCAACAGCATGAGTGGTGATGCCTCCTGTGCTATCCCCCAAAGCTGGAATCCATCCCCTCCTTCCCTTTTGTGTTCCTCTTCAATACACACCTTTTTTTCCCCCCAGCAATGTAAAATATTCAGTGAATGTATTTCTGATACAAACTTATAAATGATACAAAACGTACACATGGGAATTCTGCTTTTACTGGCAGGCGGTACATCTGCTTCCGTGTCATTAATTTTTGCTACGCTACACAAACTGCTGGCACCTTCAGGCAAAGATTTTGACTCTTCCATGATCTCTATAGAGCTTCTTGAACTAGATAAAGAAATAATTCTTCTGTATAAACCAAACTCAAGTCACAAGTACCTTTTAATCACACACAAAAATAACCTCTGAGCCATGAGAATCGTGATTCCCCCACTAGGAAATACAAGAGAATTTCTATGTGACCTGCTGCCTTGAAAATACATTGGTAATGAGGTAACAACCTTTGCATGAAGACATACTAAACACTGAAAAATCCCTTGGAATAACAGCATGCTAGGTGAGAAGCTGCAGATCAGTGAAGCCAAAGCCTTGTCCACTCCCCAATTCAGTTTTCCGACTTCCCACCCACTGCACTGGAGAAGCAGTGGCTGTCGTGTTTCAGATGGATGCTCCCTCCTGCCAGGCCGTTCTTCTCAAAACAGGGAGAATTATAGTGAAGAGTAGAAGAGGCTTTCATGCAACCAGGCTCCTGACAGAGCCCATGGCCTCGAGCATGTCATCTGCTACGGTGAAGACACAGCATATTGCACTAATAGTAACAGGTTGCTTTTAAACATCTTCACTCCTGCCTTGAGGTCTAGTCACTGTCATTTAACAGAGTCAGCATAAGAAGAGCTTTGGAGGCAGATTTTTTACCTCCAATTGATTGGTATGATTTTAATGTCTCTGGAATACACAGAGGCCTGTAATAGACCGACAAATCTGAGGCTACCAATCCACCTGCTAAGAGCAGAGCATTCAGCATTCTCTGGCTTGGACACATGTCCTTTCACTGCATCTGGAAAATCAAACCAACCTGTTACTATCACTTTTAGGTTTCTCACCTGAACAAATCAGGGGCAACATTGGGCATGCACAGCCACTGGAGACTCTGGCTGCTTGTCTTACCAACATAGCTGACGCCTCACACCCACCCCTTCTCTATACTGCTCAATGCCCTCACATATGTGATGACTGACAGGGTCCCATGTGCTTCACAGGCGCACCTGTGCCTCACACGCACCTGCGCCACAACCCCAGAATTTTCTAGGTGCTATTCTCCACATTTTCCCCGTCACCATTAAATGGCTCATCCTCTCAAGCAGGCTCCGCTATTGTCACAGCGTGAGAAAGGAGGAAAAAAATCCAGCTTGAAAGCCAAATAGTGGCAGATCTTTTTAACTGCATGCATAAACCACCCATTTGTCAAACTACTCAGGCAATTTATTGCTACAATATCAGTTAAGTAGCCTCATTGTTAAGAGAGTATTTCTCAGCTTTACTAACTTGTCTGAGCTAAGCATGCAATGATATGAATGGCAGATATCTTCAGACTTCTTCAACTGCCCTTCCTAAGCTGCTTTTTGGAAATCACGCTGTTGGGAGATTTCCAAAGGGTTACGAACTTCAGAAATCATCCCCTACAGCTTTGATGCCTCACATTGAATTGGACTCCAGAAATGCAGGTTTCCTAATAACGCACTTCATTTAACATGAAAGGGGTTTGGGTGGAGGGGAAAGACCTGGGATCTCTTTACTTCCCCTTTATAGACAGACGTTCTCCTGCAGCACCTCACCATGCAGGCAGCACCCAGCGAACGTAATGTGGTGGGACTCCTCCCAGGCTCTGCTGGGGCTGCTGCCCCGCCGCCCATCACTGCTCCTGCTCGCTGGTGCACATGTGCGCAAAATCCAGGGTGCTGCCAGGATGGCACCAAATTAATTGTGTTCCAGAGCGGCTGCCCTTGTCATCAAAAGTGTGGTGGAGATCCCACATTTAGTTGCAATGGCACTCTGCTACCGGAGGAGGCATTCAATCACGGTACCCTTATTACTGGGAGATGTATCTGACTTGTGATAGGAGCTGAGAGGAGTCCTCACCTGAAAACTGACTAAATGGCTAGGATATCTGATGACAAAAGGTGGATTTTAGATGACTGGAATGGGCCTCTTGCCTGAGCAAATCCCTCCTACCACTGTCTCACCTCTTCAAGGAGCCTTCTTCTTTTACAGGACTGCTCTCTGATGACCTGACTTGTCTTGCTCTCCTACACTTACCAGTTACCTCTTCATCTTCATCATGCGGTCTCTCTAGTTTTGCAAAGGAATTGTAATGGATTCCTGAAACGGTCACTGTAACACCCAGGCGTTAATGTCATGCCCATAAGCCATCCAAGGTTTCATGCGCCTGCTTTGATTCCACGTGTTCCTCAGAGTCGTAGAGAGAGCAAACCCACGACAACAGTACCCAGGGCAGGATCCTACCCAGGGAACACTGTAGAGCAGACAGCAACTTCAGAGGCTAAATTAAAGCATAATTAAACAGCATTCTGAATTGGAAGGGCATGAAAAACCTCCTATGGCTGTCAGTAAGGGAGAAAATGGGGCAAAACAAGGTGAAAATGTCTTGTCTGGAGAAAAGATACCGGTTTTGTAGACAGAGAAAGTCAGAGAGAGAATTATAACTCTAATATAGCTCACTGAAAAACTGGAATACCTCTACCAAGAACATATTTAGGTATAGGCATCAGTCCCGAGGGGAAGAAGAACATTCCCCAGTATAACAGCAGACAAAGGCGCTGACTGGCCCAAGCAGCGGACAACCCACCTCCTGAGATTCTGCAGGAAGCCTCCACCCTCAAAACCACCCAGGACAGCAGAAACTCTTGCAGACAGATGAAGAAAAGAAAATGAAACAATTCGTCTGGAATATGAAAAATTCACAGAACATGGCCAATCTGGGGAGAATTTAAATAATGCATAAGGGACCTATTAGTATTTGTAGGCAAAATGAAGGAATCAGAAGAATGGTTATAGACTGAGGCTGAATGGATCTTAAAACACACATGGCAAACAACAGTTTCATTGCAGACTCCTACTAAAGCAGCCAGTGGGTTGCGATTGCAGTGCGATACCTGCACGGGAGGGACAGAGGGTTCAAACAGAAAGCACAGCTCCCACTGCTGGCATGTTTTTAGTGTGGAAAACTGCCACAAACTGCTAATAGTTATTAGTCCTATGGCAAAGCCTGTAGAAATGGCAGGAGATTGAAGTTACGGCAACCTACAGGCAACTGCAGAAAGTTCAACACCACCATATGATGGCAACAAAAGGGATTTTCTGACTCTCCAGGTGAGTATTCACAGGTTAATAGTATAGAATCTCTAAACTGTTTAATTTGGAGGAAATAAGTGAAATATTATTTTACTCCCTTTCTTTACAAGTGGAAGGAATAGGACAGAAAATGGAGTTACAGAGTCATTCCGCAACAGGATTATCACGGACTACTTAGAAAGGTGAATTTGAGGAAAACCTCAAGACTTTTAAAGACCCTTACTGTAGAACTGCTGATTTCCCTGGGTGGTAGTAGTGAGAAAATAACTTAAAATGACAAGTAATACAGGCTACTCCTCTCAGCCATGTGGTGATAGGGTCACGCTGCACTCAGAGGAAAACGGCTGCAAGACATTTGGCAGCACTGACAAAGCATGAAGTGTCTGCAGGCTACACAATATTATAACTCCAACCCAAAACAGAAATAAACTAACCTCCTGTATGAGGCAGCGGAGGTATTTCAGGATGGCAATAAAAGGCAGGAAAGCAGAAATTTTGCTTCAGAGGAGAGCAATCCCTGTATTTTGCAGAGCACAAAAACGTCCCTGTGGAGCCTGTGATCTGGAAACTGTTCCAGCTGCTGCTGAAGCCAGAAGAGGGATTACACACCCCAGCTGCTTATCACCCCCTCTTTACCTTTTTCCCATTCCCCCTCTTCCTTCCCTGTTGTTCTGCCTTTTCCACTGCTCTCTGCTTAATCTGGTTCTGTAAAATGAGCCAGTTATGAAAAATGAAAAAACAATCCTACAATTAATAAAGCAAAGAGCTTTATTCCCTCTAAAGAGGGAAGGATGGGAAGGCAGGTGATTAAGCAGTATCTAAACACAATCCATTGCCTTATCCAGATGTATCCATGGCCACCTATTGCACCACCTAGGAGTAATTAAGAATGATTGGATTATTTTGCAGAACCAGGCTGGGGGCAGACAAGTATTTGTCAGACAGCTCAGCAGTTAGAACTAAGAGGTGGCATTTACTTGTAGCTAGGGCAGGGTGGATGATAAATAGGCACATCATCCAAAACATCTGACCATCTCCAGCAGTGCACAAAAGCGGGTACTGTCCTTCCAAATTAGCTGTAGTGAATGGATCACCTTGCTCATAGCCGTAAGGAAACAGAATAGGACTCTGTATGTCTAAAGTGATTGCAGGGTTGCTCAGTGTTGCCATACAGAATCCACCCAGGATAAAAGAGATGTTGGTCTTACTGTCTGGCAGCCAGCACTTCTGCAAAGTCAGCATTGTTCAAAATTGTCATCAGGTGAGGACCAGAGACAGTGATAAGGATTGTGTTTACAGAAGCAAAGATTGATTTCTGCATAATCAGGTAGGTTTGTTCATTGCTATGCCACCAGGTATCAGTGGTACATTTTAGCTATAAAACTCTGCAAGGGTGAGATCCCCTATTTCTCTATTCCTTTGCTTTTCTTTTTGCTTTTGTCACAACAATTTGAAACATCACTTGTAAACCCAGTTTGAATACACGGCAGACAGAGGCACATGCAACCAACTTTACAGTGTCTCATAGACCAGTCTTTTCCCTAACTTGCTCAGAGATGCTGTTCCTAACCCCTCAGGCAAAGGAGAGTCGTCCCTGAACACTGGTAAATACTGGCTCCTACTAAGCTGACAGCCAAGCTCAGCAGTCTGCTGAAGGATATCATACTATGTTCTATTATTCTTAATGCAGGGCTGAATTCAAGTCTGTTTTTACTTAAACCCAAGATGACTAAGTGTTTACTAAAGCCAGCTGTTGTTCACAGGATAGCTTGATAATTTTATGATGGTTCTTTACTAATAAATCAAACACACAGAGAGGAAGGTAATGACAAGCTAACATATGTATGCTATCTCATAAAACAAACAAAATATTAACAACGTAATAATATCACCAGCATGATTCCAGACATGCTCGTGCCGCCTTTCCTAAGCCCTCATGCTAGACGAGCTCCTACCAAGTCCATTCAACATCGTCAAGAGTCTGCCTAAACAAAAATTAATCAGGGAGAGGATTACAAATGGAGCTGCTGTTGGAAAAAGACAGAGACTCCACTCACCACTCTCCTCTTTGGGTCTTTGTCAGTAGGCTGCCTCTGTTGCCATCATGTTCAAGCCCCCTACCCTCCACTTCCAGCTCTGAACTCTCCACTGGGCACCTGCGTCTCTGCCATCCCGGCTCCCCTCTGGCCTGCTGGGAGCACGGCCTCCTCCTCTGACCTGCCCCTTCCACTACACCCACCGGCTCCCACAAACTCACCAGCAAAGCCCACACGGTCCCCTCCTCTCTCTTACCCTGCATTTCTAGCGCAGAGCGCCTCGCACCTACTCGGGCCTCCAGGAGCTGCCAGTTCATTAACATCCTAGGCCTGATTCTGTTTATAAATACTTTAGATGAATATGTAATTTCACCAAGACAGGTAGAGCTCTGCCACAAACTGCAATGATCACAGCATTACAGAGATGACCTGTTGGTGTCACTGCGATGGCGCTTTTACAACAGATGTTTTCATTGATGTTTTGAAAAGTAAAAGAAGCCCTAAACTCAGATGCTCAAAATAAGCACTCTTTTCTCATTGAAGTAATGGTACAAAAGAAGAAAACTTCTCTTTTGTTAAAACTCCTTTATTGAAACCAGTCCAACCTGATGTTCAAGAAGGGCCTGCAAAACACACTTTTGTTGTCAGTCTCCTTCAGCAGGGCAGCAACTTTTCCCTTCAGTTAACGATGCTCTGGAAACAGGGCTGCACATTTTATATCCTTACATAGTAGCAGATCAGCCAGTTCAGCTGACAGAGCTTTACAAGATGTTCTGCTGCTGCTACTCAGCACTGTCTGTTATTTTTATAGTTTCCTAAGATGGCTCAAACGCTTCTTGTCTACCTGTGAAGTGGGGTTGTGTAAGAGCAACCAAGCTGAAAAACACCTGGTTTGCTGACCAGACCAGTCTGAGTAATACTGGGTGCTTCTTTTTTCAAGGAATGGCATTTGCAATAATACCTTCACACGATGTTTCTCCTGCTCAAAAACTTTAGAAAAACAAACCCAAGAACTACTCTTTAAATGTGTCAAAAAGTAAAGCCTGTATGTAACTATTTTGGACAAAAAAAAAAAGCAGAAAAAAGTATGAAAGGCAACGTTTTTGGTTCACTGTAGGTTAATTAAATATCAACACATTTTGTCAGAAGAAATTCCTTAATTTTCTAATGCTACTGGGCTTCTTTAACAAAGAATAGTTAAACTACCTTACAAGACCCTATTATAATCAATGCAGCCTTTCAAGAGGTTATTGTGGTCTTTTAATCTGACCTGTAAAGAACATAACAGAACTCCCGTTACAGTGACACAGGCATTTTTTCCCCTGAGGAAGTTTACACAAGCCACAGCTCCAGTTACGGTAACCTTACCTCAGATCCCAGTTTAGAAGTCTCCCCCTCCCCCCCAATGTCAGCAGAAATACCAGATCGGAACAGCACACTTAAGATGTTCTTTGAAATAAAGGACATACATATGTACCTGCCCTGACCCAAGAAGGATTTTTACCAGTTTCACTAAGCTCTAGACCCCACTGCATATAACATGACTGCTGCAACTTGATTCCCCCAGATAATTATAAATCCAGAGAAGATGATAGTAAAATGTATGGCCAGGACCCAAGCCTCCTGAAGTCTGTGTCAATCTTTGTCACCCATGTCAGTGACCCTTAGTTATGTTTCACAACTGTACAGAAATCATCAGAAAAAAAATGAAGGTATTTATCACTCAGTAGATTTTCTATATCGTTTCCACTGAAACTTGCTCAGTTTGTTCCAATACTTCTCATTTTTAGAGTATATCGGTTGTTCTCTCTTAAATGTTAACAAAATGAAAAAGCTAAGCATATAGCAGAACATATCTGTAGCTTGCAATGATTCCTGACAAGATGAAACACAAACCTGGGCTCACCTTTTCACTTTTCTTCTTGAGCAGGGCATCAGCTGTTGTCTCTGAGAAAATGTGCATCCTAAAAAGATGTCCAGCTTCTTTTGTACAATCATCTGCCTTGCAAAGTTTACGTTTTTGAACATGGTGCTTTACACTTGAATTATGAATTACTAATGTTTTAACCTTCTCAACCAGAGGCCCTACAAGCTTCTGTAATCCTGAAACACTTTGTTCCATTCCATCTAGTCTTTTAACCTGCCGCTCTGCATTCCTGTTTATATCAGAAAGAGATTTTTTCATTTTAAGGCAAAGTCTCTTCATTTCGTTACTTCTCATATTTTTGTTTCTTTCCATCCTTGATCCAGGTTCAGATGTTTCCGCCTTTACAATCTCAATGTCTTTTTCAATGCAAGAGATTTCTTGGGAAACGCTGTTAAGCTTCTTAAGGACATTGTCTTGCAGAGTCAACAGCTTATCTATTTTCTGTTCAAGGGAGGCAAACTTCATATCCATGACGTTAAAACTTTCAGATGTGCTGACATCACTGCTTGCAACATGAAGAATTTTGTGGGGTTCCATTCCATTATCAGGCCCTTGGTTTTGCAATGCGTTTGGATCGAATATTTTGGCCAAGTTGTTGACCATAGACGTAGAAGAGCTCTGCCTGCTGGATGTGGTCATTTTGCTGGTTTGGGTAAGGGAGGAAAATGCTCTGATGATCAGCCGCTTGAGGACAATATCAGTTGCAAAGGCTTCCCATCCAGACTGCTCAGATATACAGCCAGGTTTGGCAACTCCAGCTCAACTAATTTATAAACTACTCTCACATATTTGACTAAAACACAGGAAAGAGACACCCAAATTATATAGGAAGAAAAATGCCTTGATCCATTCTTCATATATATATATATATATATGTTTCCAAATGAAGTGAGTATAGAGATGCGCATCCTAAATGCACTCGGTTCAGTGACATCAGCCCTAGCACGGACTGAACTATTTGCACTCCAATGGAATTTGACAGCAAAAAGGCTACGCGATACGTGAGAAGTCTCTAAGGGTAGAGACACTTTGGCAGTGGTGTTGTTGCTTTTCAAAAGCCTAGTATGTAACGTGACCCCAGCTCTGAAGAGAATAAGGGTCCTTACAGGGACCTTACATGTGGCTGCTTGAAATTACTAGGTCTTAAGGTGAGCTTTTCAGATGAAAACCTTTATTGCTTGAAAAGCCTGTTATGCCAGGCAGGAAGTCAATAGGGTTGTTAAAAAACAAATACATGAAAGGAAGTAAAGAAGAAGGAGACACTGGAATGCAGATATTTGAAAAAATCAGAGCCCATTTCTCTACCCCGTATTTCAGCTACCACATAGCTAGCTCCTTATAAGCAAGCAATTCTCTTCATAGCCAATATCTTAATTTACTTCTGTATTTATCAAGACTGTACTAATTTGCCACAAACGAAAAGGCTCTTAGGTTTTACTACGATCTTGTCATACAAATTCCAAAATACAAAGTTTGATAGAGAGACTCAGTCCTTTGCTTTGTTTGCCTGCCAGTAAACATCTCAAAACCAGTGATTAGTATTCATAACTCAAGCAGTTTGTTTAAGTTTTGCTTTTGCAAAAGGCCTTCATTTCTTTCAGACAGACACCATTGCACAAAGAAGAAACATCACGACTGGGAACAGGATTCCCCTAGATGTAGGTCTGAATTGCTGAACATTTTTCATGTTGGTTAGAAAAATAAAAACAGAATTAAAAAGAAAGAATAAACCCAGAACTTCTCATTTCTAGTCAACTATATTCCACATGAGCAAGAAGCAAACCAGTATGGATCACCCTGATGGAGAAAGGCTGCCTCTGAAATACAAAGAAAAGACTACCTTGGACAAATGACTGTCATAGATTGGCCACACATAGGTCAGTCTGCACTTGTGCCATACGTCTTACAGAAATCAACAGGTAAAGTCAGCCAGCTGGTTGCAAAACAGCCAGACTGCTGCTCTACTCAAAGGATCAAGAGCTTCTTTTGTGATCCCAGTGAATTATTTCTTTTGCCAATCTCAGTTTCTCCACCCTTTAAATGGGGAGCGTGAGGGATAATTAGGTAAAGCACATAGCAAGTTCTGAATATCTAACACACTAAAGATAGCCTTTCAAAATTTCATCTGTTCACAAAATGAAGAATATGAAAGGTCTTCTCTTTATTTTTAGGTGCCAAAGATGTATTTTAGAGTCAATCATTGCTGAAGTTTTCAAAAGTTTCCAAAGGCATTCTCCTACAGTCATTTATGAATCAACATGTAGTCAGTGTTGATAAGCTAATTCAGGAGCTTGTTCTCCGGTTACCACAGGTTAATAAAGGAAAAAACTTCCAAGGTACATTTGTCACCTTCTGAGAGCAGCGTGTTACTGTGAGTGAAAGGTGAACTATGTCCATGCATGACCCTAAAACATGGATTGAAATCTCTTCTTTACATAACAGACATTACCAAGAGGTGACCACCATGTGTTATTGTGCATAGCATATTCACTGAGCAGATAGAGAAGGTTAAACAATTTTAAAATAGGAAACAGGATAGGGGAAAAAAAAAAAAAAGAGAGGGAGTTTAGGGATCCCTATTTCATGGAAAAAATAATATACAGGACAACAGTTAAAAAAAGAAAAGAATACCAAAGAAAGAACATCACTTTGGTTCCAGCAGAGAGCAGTTATGTTTGAACCCCTTTGCCGCCTTCTATTCCTCTCTGTTAGAAACATAAACTAAACCCTCCTGAGAGTTTCACATCTGCAGAAGCCCCTATTAGACACAAACTTCCAAGAGAGATGTTCACATGTCTGTAAAATGGCCAGGTTTGAAAAGCCATTTATCTTGGATGAAACATCCCTGCAGGAGTTCACAGTGAGCTTCACCCCTGTCACCCACACCCCCTGCACAAAAAAAAGATTAAAGGTTTATTAGACCTTGCCACCCATCCAGCTAGGACTCCTGCTCTGGGGGATTTCATAAGCAAAGCCTGTCAGCTGCAAGGATCCTCTCCAAAAGGAACATTATTTTGTAAAAGCAAGGAAATGATAAAAAAAAAAAAAAAAGGACATACAGATAGTAATGGTAAAATCATGTGTTATATTAGTGCACACAGCCACATATGTTAAACATTTAAATCTCTCCTAACAGTTGCCCAGGGAAACGTTAAATGAAATACCTCAAACCAATACTATAAACACTAATAAAAATTTTAAGCTCTGTGAGGCAAGATCCTATTATCAAGTATCATCTGTAAAGTCCTATTGATTTAATATTATGCCATGACATACAAAAATGCCAGACACTTTTAAAACGTAGAAAGCAAACTATAAAAATGCTTCATTAAAACCTCATCAGTATGTGTTAGCAGTTCTGTCTGAAGCTGAAGTGAGCTTGAAGAGAGAACAGCTGTGTAGCGGCTAGAAAAGAGGAATAAATGAAAGAAAGCTAACATCGGCTTGCTTTCTGGGCTCAGAAAGCTCTTGCCAGTAACTTCTTCGCAGCTGGCAATCTGTGATCCCTGCCTCTTGCTCTGTAAACTGGAAATAATCTTACATATTCAGATACCTTTCAAGAATTCAGTGAAAATGCATTACTTAAGGGAAAGTCTGTATTTGAACATTTCTTTCTTCGTGGGGTGGATTATTACCATAGCTACTTTATGGAATTCAATAATACATAAATAATTTGAGATATTTTTAATAGCCAAATACCTGCATACACTTTTCCTAGTCACTGAAAGAATCTCTTAGCAACTGTACCTATCATTAACACAAAAAATAAGCCCATATAACAGCTTTCTTATTGTAATCTCACAAATTTTAGTGATGACTAGTCATTGGATTTGCCCAGCACCAAAACTGCTAAAAAGTCTGTTGGAGATTAACAGTATGAGCTACAGCAATGGTTACCCTTCATGAACTGAAAATAAAGAAACACAACCGACTGAAATACTGTAGAAAGAAAATAATTCCACTAGTTTTGAAGATGACACAATTCCCCATATGCCTAACTTTGCCTAATGTTATATTTCAAAATATTAACACTAGGCCACTGCACCATGGTGGTGACAGTATCAGCCCAAAGGCTGACACTGAACCCTGAGAATTTTTGCAAACAGGTGTAACAAACACCTGCACTATATAATACAGCGCTAATCAACTGTGAAGATGGATGGTATTTAATAATCTGCCAAAAGACTTTTATTTCTTCCATACAATTGCTGCTCCATTGATGTTGAATTCTTTTAAGTGGCTTTTATATAAAAAAATTAACCGGTATTTCTTTTTTATTTCATGTTCAGTTGAAAAAGGCCTTAAAGCAGCATGTGTAATTTTCAAAGTATGGAGGCATCTAAAATTTGGCAGAAATAGCAACAAAGTAGCAATGGATAAGTTGCTGCTACTGTGACTTTCATATTTTTAATGTCTGCAGACATGATATAATGAGTCTGTAAGAAATGTGATAAAACTCCATACTTTGTATAGACACAGATAAAGGGGCTAAAGGTGAAGACTGGACAGACTAGAGAAGTAAAGTCTTCCTTTTGCATTCTCTCTTGAACTCAAACTGCGGTCAGTGTTATTTTCTCTGCACACACAAGTATGGAAAGCTGGCTAGCGTTAGGAAATGAACACAGACAAGTCTGTTTGCTACCCCAGCTCTGTTAGCTGTCTGCTTCTGAACAGCAAGCCTCTGGTTCAGAGATGTCCGGACCAAACTTTCAGCATGTTCTGACCCAAAGCCTGTGAAGCACAGGAGGACCTCAAGTTCCACAGCATTTGGATGTCAGTCTCATAGGTATCAGAGAAAAACATCTTTAAAAAAATTACCATAGCCCAAAACATCCAAACAGTCTCTGATCAGTAAAAAGAGGCAATACTTGCTTTTTTTAATTTCACTTGACAAATTATCAGTGCAAAAAAAAAGCCTGCTTTCTGTTTGGAAAAGTGTTTGTTTAGTTTTCACCAAATCTTTGCCCTCTGATTGTACTGCTGAGATGTTAACTACCCTGCCTTACCTTATCTTCTTCTATTGGACGCACATTAAAAGTTTTCCTCCCACTTTTTTAGCCCGAGTCTTTTCAATTTAGTTCAGTTCAATTCAGTTCTTCATATTTCCTAACCACTAAAGGCCCAGACAGAGCACCTTGTAAATTTATGGCTGCTGGCATCAAATATTATAAACAAGAGCACAAGTGGAAATGTTTGAGTCGTAGAGTCTTATTCCAACTTTTCTTGAGCTGTAAGCAGTGCACTGGGATGTACTGCACTTTGTGGAAGACGGCTATTACTGAACCTTATCTGGAGAACACGGTACCATGTTCATCAATCTTGAGCCGTTCTAGACAAGATACCTCCAAAACTCGCAAGTCTGGTTTGACATTTTACTGCTGTGGAGGCTTGGGGTGTTTTTCCCCTGGAATTAACATGGGGCCGCCTGCCATGCATGAGTTTGCAGCATGTGTATGATGCACACTCCACATTCCAGCCATTGCTCACTCGTATGTGTAAGCAGCATATGTTCTCCTGACATTTCTGTACATATGTCCTGGCAAGGACCAGGTTTGCATAGGGTATATATTAAGGGCGGGGCGGGAAGTGTGAACAATTAGCTCTGACTTACACGTGGAAATTTAGACTGGGCCACTGTGACCTCCACCTTCAGAAAAAAAGACATTGTAAAACAACCTCCCTTGATCATTCAGAGATGCATTATATGAAATTTTGCGCCATCTAGGTAAGAGTGGATAGGGCATGATGTATTTAAAGTTATATCTGTACTGAATCTTCTTCACATTTATTACTAAAATAGTGGGAAGATCTGGAGGAAAGTCAGCTGTCTTTATGAAGCTAAAAGGCAACGTGGAGCAAATACAGTTCTTGAACTTGTATGAAAGTTTGCCTCATACATTGAGCTTATCCTTAAAAACTCCCAGTGCTGGAGCTTCCATAACTTCTCTAAGCAACCTGGTGCACTGCTGACAATTTTCTCTGTTAGGGGGTTTTCCTAAAGCATAATCTAAATTTCCTTTGGTGCAACTGAAGTTGATTTCTTCTTGTCCTATCCATGGATGACAAGAACAGTTTATTCTCTTCTCCTTTGCTGATACCTTTTATGTATTGGAAGTATATTATGGCATCTCCCCCTCAGTATTCTCTCAAGTATATAGTTATATTGCACACAAAAACACATTACATTTTTCTAGAAGTGATCAGTATTGAGAAAAAAGGGGAAAATTTTTCTTGAATATTTTTATGAAGAAGTTGCCTTCCTATATGAAAAGAAATTGAAGATACTCTGCCTGTGTCTGTGACATATAATAAATTCCTTTGTGAAGATGGTACAAGTCAACATGTTGTGCTGTATCGCCCAGAAAACAATGTAAGATTTGGGTTTCCTTTGAACATATTGATTTCCACTTATATTAAAAAAATTGCTCAAATCCCTAAAATAAAATCTCAGGACAGATGAAAGAACAACATCAATTTATAAACACACAGCAGGAGTCAACTTTTCAGAAGCTCAAATAATAAAATTATTGTCTACTGCTTTACATTTTAATTACTTAAATTAAGACCTTTGTAAGATTATCCTTATCTACCACTCTTACTTTTCTGCTGACTTTTCATTTATTTTTATTCCTTTCAGTGTCTATTTCATTCCTTATATATCTCTGCCCTACATATTTGGAACTACCATGTTCCTCTTCATTCCTTAAAAATTAATTCTCTCCAGCAATCTTGACCACTTTCTTGTCTTCAGCTTTTATCCTACGGTTGATCTGTATTCATCCACTTAATGAAAACTCAGTCATAAACTACGAAAGGGCAGGGAATATATGTTAGCCTACTTCTATGAAGTTCTAGTTCAAATTCTTCATTCTAATGCTGTACCTTTTACAAATAAGCAAAAAAAAAAAAAAAAAAAAAAATCTTTTTCTGAAACTCTGATCAAGAGTCATGCAGATTTTATTCTGTTTGGCCAGAGAGATGCACGTTTTGTGGCTGGACTGGCCATAGGACCTAGCAGAGAAGTTCCAATAGTATCTTTTATATCTGAATCATCAATTGTGTTTTACAGATAAGTCACGTCTTTGTACTTTTCCTCTTTGTGACAGTGGTCATAAACTGTAGACATCCCTAGCAAAGAAGGCCGCCTCCTTTATTCATTTGCAAATAAGGTGTTTTGAAGAAGACCTTTATATCATTTACAGAATATTTCTGTAGAAATCACAGTAAGATTCAAATCTCAATAAGCCTCAAATAAGAAACAACTTTAGACTTCTGGGAAGAGGAGAGCCACTATCGAAAATATTAAAGGACTGCTATGTGCTAGTCACAAAGCAGAGAAAGTACTGTACACAGTAGTGCACAAGTGAGAGCTAAAGCATGTCTGCTCTTTCTCTAGTACACAACAACAGCTCCCTGAGAAACAATATAAGCTTACAGCTCTGAAAGAGATTAAAAAGCAAGCATGAAAGCTATGAACCAGATTCAGAAAGTCATGCTGTTTACTGAGAGTTCACAGATGTCCGTGATGGCAGAATAGAAAAACCATTCTCTTCCCCCTCCTCTCCTCCCTCCAATCCTTCCCAACCAAAAAAGACACATCAACATGGATCAGGGAATTTATCCAAAACGATACATTTCTACCATCAGCAGTCATGTTGGACTCTTTCACCGTGGGGGCTGAAATAACTGTATGCTTAAGTGACATACTGTGTCATAAGTGATATACCTTTATGGCTCCCCTGGGGTCTGCCCAAAACACTAGTCTGGAACTCTGCTTAAGGTCAGAAAAGGAAACAGCTTTACACAGGGCAGGAGCATACAGCAAGAAAAGTCTGGCACTGAACTTCATGAGGTAGGACTAGGGAATTTACTGTTCCACAGGGCTCTCTGCATACAACTACTCTACGACCTGTTAATTAATTATGAATTCTGACTTCCTTTACTATAATGACCCTGGTAACTAAGTATCCTGGAGATACCCTAGTGATAAATGATGAGAGCAAGTCCCTGAAAGTCCCTGAAAGAACAGAGAGCAAGTCTCTGTTCTACAGAGAGATCCTGGTTACAGTTCAGTGATCAATCTGCAGATGCCATGTACTGGCCTTTTAGATATATTATCACCTTCAAATTTTGAGCCTCTCTGTAAGCATTCATATGACCACTTTTTGCAGGAAAAAAAAATGTTAACTGAGCTGTATATCTCTCTGTAGAAAATATCTAGATCTTTGAAGATGAAAATGATAATGGAAGACACTATCCACATTCTGGGGGTGATACTCCGCATACTCAGATCTCTTTCATGGGGAAAGGCATTTGCACAGGAGAGAGAATCCACTGCAAGTTGCACGGTGCAGCGTTTATCCAGGTCAAGCACAACTCACTCACACATGGCGTCCCACTGCTAATGGGTTTCTTTGGGTGAATAAGAACTGCGCAGCACATAAAAAAGCCACCATAATCGGCATCTGTCTGCTTAACAGCTGAAGCTGAAGTTCAAAGCACTTCACCATCAAAGTGCACGATGTTCTTTCACTGAGGGTTGGTCTCCACTATCATCATCTCCTGCTGGCAAGATATCACATCAAGAGTCTCACCTCTGCTTAGCTGTCCCCAATTTACTATACTAAAAACAAAACAAACCTCAAAACCCAGAGTTTCTTAAGGCTGAAAAATACTGTGTGATAAATTACCCATTAATAGCCTAAAACTCTATTTCCAGGAAGCCTGTTTAAAGGAAAATTCCTGACTTTCTGAGGCTAAAGCAGAGGTGTCATAACTCTGAAACAGAGCAATGAAAGAAGTACTGTCTCCAGGTGCAGCAGGAGCTGTACCTCATTTCATCTGCTGGGTAGACTGGTTAAAATCTTTGGTTGCAATCCAAAACTTTCTGGCAGCTAGCATCCTGTATTAAAATTTATAAACCACGAAAGGCCTTTTCTTACAAAAAAGTTAATTCAGGATGGATAGGCTGAAAAGACTTGAAAGGGACAGTCATCAGAAGTGGTTATATGGAAAATTGGATGTAAGTAACACCTTTCGCTCCATCAGAACATACTAAAAATACAGTAAGTGTAATTTCAGTGAGAAAGGGAAACTGCATTGATTAAAAGATCTTTAAAAGAGTTGTGGAGAAGAGCCCCAAAGCTGCCTGGCCTGTTGGGCGGTAGAAGTTTTACAAAGGATGTATTATCTTCTCCAGAAGAAACATACTGATAGCTCAGCTTCCTTCAAGCTGCAAAACTTACCTACTGTCCAGCCCATGATATCAGATCCCTGGTCAGAAACAGTGGACATCCCCTGTGGTGGCTGCTCACTCAACAGGCAGTATCAATAGAAAGAGCAGTCGAGATCCATGTATGTCTCGTGCTGTCACTCTCATCAGCTAGCTTTATGAAACTAACCTTTAAAAAGCAAAGGCAATTACCTTTGGATTCATTATGAGTTAACTTATTTTCTCTGCTGTAAGAACACTGCAAAGATAACACCACCCTGGCTAGCGAAGGTCCCAGTGTGGCAACAAGGGGAATGTAGTGCTCTTCTGCTGAATTACTACCAATTCATTTTCACTTGTGGTGGTTTGTTCCTTGCTGCCTTCTACTGTGAGACCAGCTATGGGAGTGCAGAAGTGGGAAGGAGGGTTTGGGGATTTTTGCTTTTTAGTTAGTTTATTTTTAAAATACCAGTAAACACTCTCCACAACTACTATTAGCCTATTTCTGCATCATATACTCACTAAGAAATTATTTTATCCTGCTCTACTGCTAAGGCACTGCACCAAAACCAGGAATCCACTCATTCTGTAGGTGAGCCAGGGCATTGGTTATTTATCCAGGCAGGCTCTGCTGAAGCAAACATTTTTTTACCAGTATGACTACAACCGGAGTTGGAATTAAACAGACTTTAACTAAGTAAATCAGCACAAAAAGCTGCATGCAGAAAATATCTTGACCCTTCTCTTCTTCTTGAAAGTCTAGTGACAAAAAAGTGAAATAAATGGCACATTCATATCCAGCATGCATGTCAGAATCCAGCACTGTGTAGAAGAAGAACGGAAAGCACCATGAGATGCATATACTGGAGACCAGTGTTTTTAGGGAAGGGGTATTTTGAGCTGATTTTATTTGTAGGGTTGGCTAATTCTGGTGAATATTTGTTGATATTTTAATAGATTGTAACTTGTGCCTGGCAAGTTTCCATAGCATACCTTTATGCTTTAGGATGAAGAATTCAAAGGAAGGCTGTTACATAAAATTTAACTTCTGAGCTATATTAAAAAGTCCTAAAATCCAGGCAGTATTACAGTTTTCCTGCCCTTTGATCTGTTTGTTTTATATCAATACAAATAGCCCATTCTGCTCAATTTCATGACAGAATGAATGGACGTGAGGCAAATAAAGGTCACAGAAATCTTCCTCCCTGTCTTCCTGTCCTGCCCAGGGTGCACGTGCTAATACCATTTTGTGCTGGTGGATATGCCCAGTGACAGAAATGCCTTTTAGCTACCTGTCTTCTTTTGTAGCTATTTTCTTCCCCCTAGAGCATTCATTCCAAAATGAAACATGGCAAGTTCTCACCCTTATAACTGAACTTTGAAAGCCATCACAATCACCACCTATTTTTGTCTCCTTTAACCCCCACATATTTCAACTAAATGATCATTCCAGATGCCCAGCCACCTGGCTGTAAAGATTAGCCACATTCAGTGCCCAACCAAAGACATTCCAGAAATGAACAATATCAACAGCCATTACAAAGATCCTGTGTGGCACTTCTTCAATTTTCAATTACCTGATGAGATCTAAAAGGTGCTACGGCAGCTGACAGGACACTAATACACAAAACAAGCCAAGATTCACCAAATATCTTCCATAATAAATCTTTTTTGTTTTAATTTGTCACGCTTTGATAGTTCAACTTGAAACTTTCAGAAACAAACATCAGTCTTGGCCTTAGTGTTGTGAGAATTTTCAAATTAAATTCTTTCCAAGAAAAAAAGAAACTTAAAAAGACATTTTGTATGTGCTAAATATATTGTTACCACCACTTACACAAAAGCTGGGGAGAGGACTGTTGCTGACAATTACCTGCCTTTGCTAACTGCATTTAAAAAAACGCTCAGACCTCACCAACTTCTAAGGCTCTTAGGCCAGAGACTTCATAGTCTTTTCATAGCTACATGCAAGCTGCATGGAGCTTGCTTTCCTGGAGACCATCGAGTCAAGGGAGGACTTTCCTTGCAGATGCAGGGAGTGTGGGCAGGATTTACCTTGCAGATGCTTCTCTCGCCTTCAAGAGCCTGCAGTGGCACTGGCAGATGCAACCCTGCACACTGACATCTTTTCTCCCATGCTTTCACTTCTCTCTATGACAGCCTTCAGGCAGTCTAGAATTGGTAAAGAACCTGTTTAAATGGAGCAGAGAGAGTAACACAAGGAAGGATGCACTCAACGGGAAGAAACAAAAGTCCTGAGAATGAAGTTGTTGTGAACAGGCTCCTGTTTACCATCCAGACGGGTCCCAAAAAAAGCAGTATGTGACCAGATATTAGGACAGCCCATAAGAACTGGGAGAGAAACTCTGAGGCTGCACATTTGCTATTTTTCAACTTCTCAGTGCTTTTCTTGGGAAGCAGTGTTTGTTAAGGCAAGCCAGGAGTAAAATAACAGCTGCATCGTTCAGTAAAGAAGATGAGCTAAGTTTTTATTTCCTAGAAATGCTGCAGGAAAACTGCTTTCAGAGGTCAGTTTGGGCATCTGATGAGCACAATGACCCAAAAGACACACAGCTGGATTACAGCACCTATAACTGAAACACTATTTCCCTACCTTAATGTGCAGGGTAGGTAAAATCCTGTAAGATTTAAAGTGCTTGGCCTTTGGGCCAACTGGCTAAGCAAAAAGATCGCTTCCTTTGGCCAGCTGTAGCTTTTCCCAGACAGAAGTTTCTTTTCATAGAAATTTTATCAACATGTAATGCTGGATAAGTCTGCAGTTTGAATAAACAATAAAGTACACCAGTGTTACAGAAGTTGGCTAAATAAAACAGAGTCTGGCATTACTGATTCATTAATATTCCACTGCTGAAACAGTGTGTTTCAGCCTGTAAATGCTGAGGAATTACTTTTTTTTTTTTCTTTTTAGGAAAAAATATTTTATTAGTTCTATGCTGCCTGCCGAGAAGCCTCACCTCCCTATCACACTGTATCACTTACACAATTGCAGTCCTACCTCTTAAACCCCTGATTTCATGCAATTACCAGAGTTTTCTCTTTTTTTTTTTCTTCCAGAAAGTGTGAGGCAGTCTTTCATTAGACTTTGAAGAACTCCAGTAGTCAGCATTATTAAACTATAGTCCAGAATGAAAGCCTTCTATTAACAGAATGGCTTAAGAATAGTTTAAACTAGCTCACAAGTGTCTAAAGCCAGATATTTTTTCCCTGCAATTACAGAAGAACCAAACCAATGGACTCGATCTGCCTACTCGAGCTCAGCAGTTGTATCACTTCTTTGCCAAAATGCACACATTGTGCTTTCCTGTTGTCACCTGCTCCAAATTAAAATTCAGTTACAGTGCACACCTGCAGGCTACTGAAGTGAAGGCTTTAAGCCTTTGCTAAGTCCATGCTGCAGGATTCAGCATTAGTTTTATGGGGAGGATTTTAAGCTAAAGACACCAGAACTGAAGCATGATCCATTTAGGAAGGAACTTCCACACAGGCAGCCAGAACAGGTGCAAGGCAACCTTTGCTGAGAGTAGTCATGTTTCAGTGTGCTTCACCATCTGATATCATTATGTGCATCCAGAAGCGTTTCTGACTGCTCTTTGAAAAGTCTTTGGGGAAAAGTTTTGCCTGCTGTTCATACTTACTTGTGAACTTCTGAAGTGCCTGCTTGAATGTTCAGGTGAAAACAACTGCACTGCTATGTTATAGGAGTGGGAACCCTTCAGAAGCTGAAGAGAAGAGCAGTCGTCCCCTGAACAACTCATGCAGGACACCAGCTGCATGCACTGGTAAACAGGCCTCGTTTCTTAGTGAAGCTGGTGGTCAGAGCAAGCACTGCCCTCAGGAGAGCCCCAGTGCTCTCCTAGAAACTTTTCCAGCAAAAAGACAGACAGGTAAAGAGTTTGTACCCTTACCTTTCCCACTTGCCCCATGCAGTTGGCCCAGTCGCTAACTGGATTTCTTATCCTATCTGAGAGCAGAAAAGAGGGTGATGATGTTTAGCCAGCATGGTCTGCTTGCACCTGTAACTTCCCTGTGCTTCTGCATAAGGTGGACTATAGGCTATCTCTAACTTTGCATTATTAAAATGCAAAGAAACAGGGAACAGAAATGTTAGGACTCTTGCTGCATTGTACAGCTGACCACAGTGAGCATCCTGTGTTATGCAGTAGTATAACATTTAATAAAACCTCATAAATAGGAAACTCTGACTTGAAAAAACAGCAGGAATAAGAAACATTATAGCTATGCAATGCAAGAAGACTAACATTCCTCAGGAGCCAGATCTTTTGCATTTCTTGATGTGTTTTCAGGCTAAATTTTTACCTATTTTTTGTATTTTAAAAAAGTAAACATATGTTTGCTTAGTATAAGTTTGTTGTATTTATATTAATGAAAGATCAAATCTGGATTCCTGAGTGTCTAGTGACTCTGCTTCTGGGACAGGGAAACACGAGAAGAGCAGTCTTGTTATGAAACAAACTCTCCTCTTACCTCAAAGGCCCTCTCATCTCTTCCCCTGACCTATCCTCATCTGCTCACTTGTTCTATTTACAGAACTCCATTAACGTTACTCGCTCTAATTTGATCAGAAGTTTTTGGGCTCCATACAGAAACCGCCTGGCTGATTTCCATGGCTTCTGCCCTGTGGAAGGGCAGAGCGGAGGATCAAAATGGTCCCCTCTCACTTCACGCAGCTGGTGGAAGCTTATGTTATAGGCCTTGTTTTCCTTTAAACTCTGTAATATCTTTGGGATCACAGATACAAGTCACACCCTTTTTCTCTTTCCTATTTGAAGGGAAAGCACAGGTAGGTAGAACCCTACTGATACTCCTGTCCGGCTTTCTTCTCCTCCTCAGCAGGACAGCCAGCAATTAGTACTATTACACTGGTTAAAGCTGGACATAAACACAAGGAAAATGAAGTTACAGACCCTCTAAAACCCATAAATCTAACTCTAGTCATCTCAAAGATATTTAGCCTAAGGTGGGCATCCTCTATACTCAAGGGAGAGAAAAAGTGAGTGATGTCTACAAGACAGTTCAACCCCATGTTACAATGGAGGACAAATAGGAAGAAATGTCCTTGGTGGTACTGCTCTCCCTCCTGATTAAAGGAGACCAGCTTCGATTAGACACCTAACTTTTCAAGGCCTATAGGCAGAGAGGACTAACCTCACCTTTTGTCCCCACTTTGAAAATGGTTACAGCTATGCTTAGAAAACAGTCCGTCATCATCACAGAAACTTGAGTTACGGCTTTCAGCATCATTTAAATTATGTCTGCCCTTGTCCTGGCCAAGAGCCAGTCCCGTAACCCTGCTCCTTCTGCACCATCGGGGTAGGCTGTAATGAGAGAGAACAATAAAACAGCCTATTCTCATCTCAAAATATGAGGTAGTGGGTCTTCGATTTTGTAAGAAAACATGGCAGATGGTATTTTCATCATGACTCTATCAATGTTTCTCTCATGAATGTTGCTTGGAGAAATGGCATCAGAGAAATCATGGATTAGGCCTTGTCCTAAGGGTACAAAATACAGGAGGACTGATCAGAAATCACAAATGATTCTCTGATCAGAAATCACAAATGACTCACTCTGCCTATACAACATGGATAAGCATTGCAAAAGGGATTATTCCTCTCAAAATATCTGACCTCCACTCTTTGGAAAGGCAATTTTCACAAGCTGGAAAAAAATCCATGCTCTTTAGAAAGGTAGGGCAATTTCACACAGCAATCTCACCTTGCAACTAGGCCATGCTGTTCAGTTTCTTCTTAGTCTGCTCAGCTGGTTTTATGGTCTCATAAAACAGTTCATTCCTCTCTCTCTCACTTGCTCTCTTTTTTCTTTCTGTACTTTTAAAGAAATACACTGTTTCTAACTAATGCTTTTGCCTTAATCTCAGTACTCACTTAAAAGTCATACATACGCCTGTAAGTAGTATCATGGCTCTAGAAAATCATGATTGCTGTGACAAGATGAACGGGGAATGACTGACTGCCATTTCTCCCAGTGCAAGAGGATGGAGACACTCAACAGAACCATTGCACATCAGTCTCAAATGAGAAACAACAGATTCTTACACTAAGTAATTGTTGTAGAGCTTACTGCCACAGGATATTGTGGGGGCTATGGAGTAAATGGACAGATAAAAAGGCACTGGACAAAATTACAAAGGATAACTTCATTAGCAGTAACAGTGAAGATTCTGGCCATGGGCTGCCGTCTGACTGTCTGAAGCTACGAGGGTCTCTCCAGGAAAGAATCTCACCTCGTGTTCCCTGATTTTAGATATTGCTCTGAGCCACCTGCAGCTGGGATGCTGGCTGACCTCTAAATCCAGAACATTCATATGAAAACCCCTGCTTAATCGCTTGTAATCCTTTCTTTCTGCCACTAGAACATAGTGGAGATATTCATTACTTCTAGGTCTGTCCTACCTAACAGCATGGAAGATTTCAGGCTCTTTGGCTTCTCTCCCAAGAACCTTGCACCTGGAAACATTTGGAAGCCATGCTGTGACCTTGCTCACCTTTCTGCCTGTGGGATTCAATTTTGTGACTGCTGCTTTTTTTTTTTTCAACCTAAATTTTTCATCTGACATTATGGAAAATGAATTGGGATTACTAGGAGCACAAGTCTCTATTCCCTGACCAATTCATATGATCCAGCACGAGAATTAAAAACAGTTGTCACTGGAGCTAACCAAAGAGTTTTGAAACAAAACACTGGAATGTGTTGGAAAATGATGGCTCATCAAAACAGAAAACTCTGATAGACACATGAGGATGTGCTACTTCCAAATAAAATTAACTGGGGAAGAAAGCGAAGCAATGCTTGCAACCCTGCTGGAATGAAGCATGTCTATTCTTCATTTCAGTGCAGTTTTGCTTATTGCAGCCCTCTCTTCAGGGGCACAAAATGATTACAATGAAACCGAAAACCTTATGAAATGAACCAGATTATAAATTTCTTTGCAAGCTAATTTCAACCAGCTTGCCTAGTCAAAGGCTTTGTTATCTTCTGGAAACCTATCGACCAAAACGAAGTATACTTACTGTGAAACAGAACCAACTAAATTTGACATAAAAAGATGATTTTACATGAAGCTGGAGGAAGCTATTTTTGGTTTTGTTTTAAATGCTAGTCTGTGTTGAACACAGCATACAGAGTTAAGGCAGAGCATGAAGCTCTGACAACAGATGTAACTGCTGGGATCTGCACAGATTTTGTTCAATATTTCTTCTTTCTTGTCTCCTTTTACCCCTGCACTACTACTTCTTGCCATTTTCCTTAAAAGATATGGTTTCTTAACGTTATGTTTCAGCCGCAGTATTCGCAGAGTACAGCCAAATCCTTCAATTCTTTGGTTTTGCTGTACTAGCTGTTTCAAATTTACTTTCAGTGGTAAACAGGCCACAATGGGGAACATCACCATATATCAAGCAGCTGTGATCAGGCAGATCAGGTACCAGTAATTTTCCCAATGGAGATCAAGTGTCAGAGATCAAGCACGAAGGATCAGATGTCTGCATTGCCACCATCCAGAATCAAGTGTCATGGATCAAGACCGTAACTGCAAGGAATGAAGTGTCACGTGTGGCAGAGTGGGGAGCAGATACTGCCCTGGACCTCAGTGGGGGGACTGTGTCTCCATAGCTTCACCACTGGGCGTCAAGAATTAACTCAGCAAAGGCAAAGGTGGTTAAATGACTGTTCTCTTTGGTGAGCCCAGTGCCTCTTTGCCAAACATTGGTCATATAGGCATGTCTCTGGGAAGCAGTACCTGCTATACTGCATGTGTAGTTAATCTTTGTAAACACTGCTAGTCATGCATTTGACTTGCTGCTCAACCTATAAATACTTCGATGTTTTTTAAGGAACACACCCTGAATGCATACAGTGACAAGGGAACATCCCAAACTTGCATAGCAGCGGTCCTGAAGGGAGCTGAAGGGGTATGACTTCTTGAAATGGTCTAATTTGAATCTCAAGGACCTGTCAGTGCCTTCTACTCCTCTTGAACACATTATCACTACGCCCAGTGCTTTCAGACTTAGCTGAAACTGGGAACTGAAGTGGAACATGAAGAAAAGAAAAAGAATTGGAAGGAAAAAATCTATGATATTTTTAATACTGAAAAAAAATTAAAAGATTTATTCTCATTTGGTTTATGTTTCAGCTTTTTGAGATCAAGGGAAAATATCAGGGAACTAAGGTCAAGTCTCTGCTCAGTACCTATTTGCTGCGCATCCCCTTAAGCAAGTTGTGTGATACTTTTCTGACTCAGTTTCTCCATTTTTCAAATGGGGATAATAATACAGCAGTATAGTTCAGAGGAGTCATAAGATGTTTTGAGAGCTTTGAGACTGGAAGGAGGCATCAGGCCATGAAAATGCAAAGAATTGTTATGCTGAAAGCTGTCCACAGGAGCATCTGTAACTGTCACAGACGTAATCAGAGCTGGAGTGGAGTGGACATGCATCACACTAACAGAAGGAACAATTATGCCTCTTTTGAGTAATGACAGTTAAAGTAAGCAATCTATTTTAACCTTTCCACTTTCTGAAGGAGTGCTCACGATTGCTTACTGCTATAGGAAAAATAACCCATGGACACAAAGCCATGAGTAACAGCTGAAGGGACGTTATTTCTTGAAATGGTCCAACTTGAATATCAAGGACCTGTTAGCCATCTGCTCCTCTTGAATACATTATCACTGTGCTCAGGTCACTGTCTGGAAGCATTTTGTGCAAAGCTGTTGATTCTTATAACCTGGGTGTTTAGAAGTGACAGAATGCCGATTGGCAGCATGTTCCCTGCCTCATGGTAACTCCACACACAGCATCTCTTAGGCCCTCAAAGAATGAAGAAACTTTCAAAGAAAAATCATTGACTCAATCCATGTGCTAATACTGTACATGTGAAGATTAAGTAGGGAGTTACTGGTAGGCTCTAAATTCACACCACTTCAATGCACTAACATGTATTCAACCTGCTTGAACAGACTAATCCTGATCAAGGAAAAATTTCACTGTACACGGGACAGTGAGGGAGCATTACAGACCACAAAATTTACGTGAACCTTGAATACCTTATTCCATTGTGGGGTACAATAATTTACATGTCCCAAATAGAGACTTAGAGATGTGTTTTAATATGAATAAACAATGCAATTTGCTTTTTTGAGGTTTCTTGGGCTTTCAGGGCTCAATAGAAATTGCAGAGACAGAGTTAAACCTGATTGCAAAGTAAAAGGTTTCAGTCTGCTTCATTAGTGCTGCAGTCCCCCTCACAGCACTACAAGTTAGTCTGCTGAAGCTCAGGACAGACTATTTGATTGTCTGAAAACTTAGTTCGTGTTTTTTAAATACTCAACAGAAGAATCTGAGCTAACAAAATACAAAGGACAAAGAGACAGATAGATTGAAAGAAAAATAAATAAAAAAAAGAAATTCAGCTCTTCCAGCCCCTCCTCTCTTCCCACCTTACTTCCCCGATCTATAGGTAGATATAATAACCATTTGAAACATGAAACCTTGCAAATGTCTTTAAACTGGAAACTGTTTCAGTGGCTTGTATCCTGGCTTTCCTTCATCCAAGGTAGGATAGACGAAAGTCTCTAAGGAAGGCATCAGAAGTGCCTTGTACAGTGATATCATTCACTCCTTATCTAGACATTGATCATCTGGCAGTACAAATCTTGTTTCTGCCCTGCTTCATCTTGAGCTGGGAAATAAGGCTGGTGGATGAAAGCAGCTTTAATTTTTTTTTTTTATGTTAATACACAGAGTCACAGATCTGTAGATTTTAGGGTAGGATGAGCATTTCATAATCATGTATTCTAATTAGCTTGCATTAGCTCGTAAAGATTATCTTGTGATTCTCAAGAATCCCTCAGAAAACAGCTCATTGTCAAGATGCCTACCACAGCTGAACTAAAAAAGGAAACACCATTGTCCCCAGCAAGCACTCCTGGAAAGTACTGACACAAGTAGGTTCACACAGAACATCCAAAACTATGGTTTGAAGCTATGACACATTTTGATAGTGCTTGGTATTAAGTCCTTGGTATATGAGCCATCTGTAAATCCCATCTATTATTAGCAGGGATAAAGGAACATGCCTGGAGCCATTTAAGGAGCAGAAACAATTGGAGAGAGGCGGACTTGTTACAGTTAACATTCATATCACTGAACACCATGTTTAGAAAGTCTCCTAAGCCCACAAGACTCATCACCATCTGCAGGTACCTCAGTTCCCAGCTAGCTTTCATATAGGAGGTTTATAAGCAAGAACAGAGGAGCCAGCTACAGCCGTTGCACCATTACATTTCGTGTCACAGGTCTGAACCTTTGTCACTCCAGCACCTGCTGTGCTGCTGACAACTACCGTCCTAACTTTTCAAGCGGCTCTGACACCATCAGCATCTCTCTTCAGAGGTCCACAGCCTCTCAGAGGGGCATGAAACCTGATGTCTGTGTTCCACTGCCCAGAGATTACTGGCAAAACCTTACGTGATGAGCAGCACATGCCTGTCACTGCAGAACCAGCCGTGCCTACGTCTATCACCAGTTCTTCACCTCAACTCCAATGTGAGCCCTGGTTTTTTGTCGGCCTGAAAATCAAACGAATGGGCTATTCTTATACATGTTTATTCCACAGCTATTAGAAATACACACTCAACTTCCAGGCATTTGCAGAGTTCACAAAGAGCAGGCTACCGTGAGATTCCCAGGAAGTTAACTGGCTCCTTCCCAGCATGGCACCCAAGCTCCCCGTCTCTTAGGACTTGAATATTCCCATTTACAAGCATAGTTGCCCCCTTGCAGCCCAGAGTAAGGAAAGCAGAAATGTACTGAAGAAGGGCAACCTCCCCTCTTCTTTTAGAAGGACAACAGGATCTTTCACTCCCAGGCACCATGGTCGTGGCAAAGGCCCCTCTAAAGCAAATTCAATGGCACCCAACTGATCTCTTTGGGAAGGATTTATGACAGACCCAGCCCAAGCACAGTTTGGAGAAGAATGTTTCATGCTTTATCTTTTCATGGGCTGCTTTGCTGTGTCATTTAATTGCTTAGTTTGTTTTCCAAATTCTAGCCCATCTTGAGCAAGACAAGGTACTCCATTCTGACAATCTCTCAAATACCATCCCAAAGAAAGTCCACGAGAATTAAAGACCCATTATAGTCAGCAAAACCTGGTTCAGAAAGTCAGCAAACAAGAACTTTTTTCCAAATTCTGAAACCTGATCTTCATAACTGTTTTTCTGTTTCTCTATCTAGATATTCCCAGGAAAAGACAACTCCCATTATAAGCTCGTTGGCAACTCAGAATATGTCCACTCAAGTCATGCACATGTGAATTTACATTCACAGCAGCTGGATGAAGTCTGATGATTTCTGATCCCTTGCATGTCTACCACAGAGCACATTTACTTGGTACCTGATGTGTAAAAGAATGAAAATCATCTGGGAAAGGCAAGTGATTCCTGGATCATATTAACCCCCAAAAATTTCCACCCCACCCCTATAAAACCACAAATGACCTGACATTTTGACTGCTCTTTGTAGAATCCAGCTCCATTTTCATTCCTGAAGATAGCTCTCTATTTTCTACAGGGAAAGGTCAGTAATGCTAAGAAATGGAAGTAAAGAATGCCAATCACTTGACAGCAATCAGGCTAATCTGTGCTGCCCACAGTACAGAAGTCAGCGTAGGCAAAGACAAGTGTTCTTCTAACAAAAATTGCTGTGAAGGACTCTAAAGCATAAAGGTATGTTCTACCTTTTAGAACATGGAAATATCTTCCCTCCACCTCCAATGCCATATTCCAGCACCACCAATTCCAAAAATCTACTCTTTCATACTACTTGTGGGGCCTGGGCTAGCCAGATGGCTAAACCATTGCAGAATCATCCCTTAACATAGAACACTGAAGAAGCCAGCTTAAGTGAAATGCATAAAGTCCTCAATGAGCAACATATGAGAAACTTCTTTGTAAATATATGGGAAAGCCAGAAAGGCAGATGTGGAAGGAGTTGAAAGAAATTGTGAGCATTGAGGAGGCTACAGAAAATAAGATTTCTGAGGGGAGGAAGACCAGAACTGATCTCACACTATAATACCAGGAAACACATAATTGGCAAAGCCTCATACAGCTCATATACAACAGGGCTCCCGTATGACTATTGTCAATTATTGTCAATCCAAAAATCAAGAAGATCCTGAGAGGAAAAAGAGCAGAAAGAAGAAAAATCCAAGACTTTTTAAAAAAGTAACAACAGAAACAAAGCTCAAAACCTGATAAATAAATCTGAATGTAATATGCTTTATAGGATTGAAACCTGCATCACCTAAACCCTCCAAGGAATGACTTTCAGACAAAATTGGGGTATTAGCTACGTCATTCTTCCAGAAAGGTTTTTCACCACTGGAGGTCACTGTAAACTGTAGTTGCTCTTTATCAGTCCCTCGAAAGCAAAAAAATACACTGTACACAAGGTACATATGATCCACATTTTGGGGTGAGACAGAACTGAAATATCCCTTTCAGAGTATTTGAAAAATACCTGTAGCTAATCAATGAAGACTTCTCTTTGCTGGGGACAGACTTATTCTTGTCCCAATTTATTCCAAGCAGAGCAATTGGCAGACTGCTGAGAGTTTAGACATGTACCTGCATACACACAGGGACCAGTTTTGCATCTGTCAGCCTGCCTTTCTTACCAGTCTTGCAGACACTCTTCCTGAACACCAGTAAGTTAACAACAGGTAAGGTGATGGGGACACAATGGGAGACTTACGTTTGCAGCTCATAAAAATCACAGGGGTTTTTTTAGAAAACGAATGTAGGATTATCTGCATTAGGATCTCTAAAAAAAGGCAGATGTTTGGCAACAGTTCCTAATAAAAATATAAGCCTGCTAGGTTTGAAAGTTTACATCCTATGTAATCCATAGATAACAGTTCATCTGAATGCAATTTTCGTCTCTGTCTTCATTGCATTCAGATGATCATTGCTGGGAACAATCTTTCAAATAATTCCTAGCCCACCCCATTCAATCAGACAGCAGTGCATATATACTATATACATTACAGGTTTTAAACTGATGCTCAGACAGTAAAGGGATGTTAGTCCAAGTTCCTGTCTCCCATATTGCAGGAGTCCTACTGATACGAGTATCAGAAGGAACAGCTGATGTTCACAAAACAGATGCTGGGTGACTTTCAGGGAAAGTAAGTATGAAAGCCCTGGGAAAGAATAAAGAGAAATGAGCCTGGCTAGCTCCCAATGGCTTAAAAAAACAAACAAACAAACAAACACAAATCCAGCTTCATAAACAAAAGAATTTACATTTCAGGGATACAACAGAAACTCCCATTTGACCACAATTCTGACAATGAATCAGTGGCAGCTGGGCAAGTTTTATCTGAAACGCACATTTTATTTACTGAAATTCCACTTTGGGTGGAGAGAGGGAGTCATCCTAATGCAGGTTTCTTTATTTTCTGCTCAGTGAAACACAGCAGACCAGTTCTTGGCTTGCATCAACCAGAATAACTCCAAATAAGTTTGGCCTTGTTTGATCTAAATGGAGAACTTCTGGAAGAGAGAAGCAATCTGGGCCTCTGACAATTTAAAAAGAAATTAAAAAGGGGCCAGCTTTTCTTCATTCCTCCGACTATCTTTTAGCTTTCCCTTTATTCTTTTGCACTTTAACGTACTTCAAGGAATCAGCAACAGGCGGCTTATCACACAATCGATGGTACAGCAAAATCCTAGCAAAAACCCAACCCTGCAGAATGAAGCTTGAAAAAATCCTCTGATGTGAATAAAGCATTATACTGGTTAAGCAAAGGCTAGCTACGAAGACAAGTTCACTGATCAATAACTTCACTGCTTTGTTGTGTCATTCTCCTTTTGTTTTTATTCACACATAGAATGTGAGCTCCTTGAAAGAGTAATTGCCTTTTTACTGGATGTATGCTCAGACGACCTCAATGTAAATAAATACATAATACCTAACAACTCTGATTTGACAAAGCATTTCAGCACATGCTTAACTTCAAGCATGCGAATAGACTCATTGTAAATAATGTGTAATCCAAGACCACCTACATAGTGAAGCATCTCCGGCCATATCCTTTAGCATGTTATTTTAGCTCACTGGAAGGTAGAAAATGTCAGCTTTCCACTGGAACAAACAGTACTTACTTGCTTGTTTGCAATTATAATTGACCAACAGACAGCAATACTTTAAATGTCTTATGTAGTTCAGAAAGCTACACTTTAGTTTCATCTAGTTCTTTATAATACTGAATGACTCTTTTGGACTACAGTGGAGTACCACAAAGACCAAAGAAAGCATGCCTTTACAAGCTGAGAAGAAAAAAAACAGGACAGATATTGAACAATGGATAAACAGATGCTCCAAAGCAATGTTTTGGGGATTTTTTCTGTAAAATGTTTATTTGGCATAAGTCTCAGTGTTTCATTTGACACTCAAATGAATTCCCATTCCAAATTCATGCTGATAAAACTTGTATATAACACTACAGACATGCACTTTTCTTCTTGACCTTCCTTGCATTGATGGGTCCCTATAAATTATGATTTCCCAGCTAAAACACAAAATGCAGTTTCTAAAGTCAAATGTCAGTGAAAGATAATGTGTTTTTTTTATTTTTAAGATTCTAATTTTTTCCTTTGGTGTCTGCTGAAGATTTTGGAAAACCATTAATAGTTCCAGACACTGCATACATTAAGAGCATGATTCCAGATGTAGGAGATCCTGGGAACTAAGGGAGACTTGGCAGATCTGGAAATAGAGCTTAAATCATTACTGCCCACCCATATTCTTTTAATTAAGCATTCCACTGATTTTGGAACCCAGAGGTAGCTAAGAAGCCAATTTTCTCTACCACAGTCACATGATGCCGAAATGGAGATGACTGAGGAATTGGGGGGGGGGGGGGGGGGGAGAGGGGGCGGCGTGGAATCACCCACACATTTTGCAAATGCTAGCTAATAACATGAAGGCTTTCATACAACGTGTGTCAGAGAATACAATTCCAGATATAAGAAACAGGTGTGATAAGGAAGACATTTCTTTCATTGCAAGGGGGCCACGCTGTGGTAGCACTATGCCTCAGGCCCTGGCCTGGAAGTCAGAAAGTCTGGCTTATAGCCCTGCTTCTGTCACAGATCTGCTGGATGACCTTGGGTGCTTCTTTCCACCCCTCTGAGCCCCTGCTTCTCCATACAGCTCTGTAACCACTAGCCTACTTAGACTGTCAAGTCTCTGATGTGACAACTGTCACTCACTTACAGTGTCCATAATCGCTAATACAGTGAAACTTTGTATTGCCTGAGGATGTAAGGAGCAAATGCTCATCCTGAGCTGGCCTCCTGAACTATCTAACCATGCATGAAATTACTGCTAATGAAACAGGGAGACCAGGTATAGCACAGGCGTGAGCCAGGAATAGTGCAAAGAGGCATCACACAAACTGTCTTTACAAGTCCCATACTAGCCCTCACAAACATTTTTAATCAATCTGTTGGCAATTGGTAACAGCCAGAAAATATTTCATAGGGATTCTTTAAGGAGATCATTAAATGAAATCTGTTTGACTTGTCAGGAATTCCAGCCATGAATTCCTAGCTAAAGATGTTCATGCTTGTTCTCTGGAGTCACTGCCTGATAAATGTAAACAATTTTTAATAAATTACTTACATATGAATTGACAACTTATATTTGTTGTACAACTTTATAATAAAGATTTGTAATGCATATTTTATTATGCAGCATTACATGTACAAGGTGTTCTCCTTACAGCAAGGAAAGCACTGTAAATATTGTGTTTAACAAGCCTGGTAGCTAACATGACAGGAGAGGCAGTAGTTGCCTGTGGAATCAGGACAATGAAGAGAAAATGCCTTCAAAAACCTGGGCAATTTAAGTGTTTGGATAAATCCATACCTTTACATGTGTCTCTATTTTAACAGACAGTTATTCTACAAGTAAGAACAAAGTATGTACACAACGGAGTTTAAAGACACAGATCTCGGAGGTAGTGCTGGAAAGCTGCAGCAGGGAGACAGATCTGCCTTTTAGCGGCTAGAATATTGTCCTGAAAGAAGGACAGCTTAGAGGATTAGAAGTGACTAAAATAAAAATATCTCTTTATAGAAACATAAGTTAATAGTTTAGTCAATTTGTCTGATTCATTTGTCCTCATCTTCTGAATTTTCCTCATTCTTCCATTTTAGTGATGCTATATGGACTTATGTTTAGACCCTCCAACTCTTTAGATGCCCTCACCAGCAAGCTACATTTCCATACTGTACATTTCTGTTCTTCTAGAATGGAATAGGTTTCTTATGAAACCATAATAAAGCCCTGTAAACATATGAGTTGGAAGAAATACATAGGGTAGGTATAAGTAGGAGACCTAGGACGCCTCTGAGATGGTCTAAAACATGCGGGACCAAGAGGCTTTAGGCAATTTCTCCAGATTTAGAACCACCAAACATGGGTCTACCACAAATTTCAGAAAGACAGCAGAAGGTGTTTGGTTTGACAAAAGCAACAATTCTCTTCATGAACATGTCCTTTAAAATGCAATGATGATATATTAAGGGCTGTGGCATCGTCGAAGGTCAACAGACAATCATCCTGCACCTCGTTCCCTCACTGCTAATAGTTAAGATAAAAGGCTGTAATTTTCTCCTATCGTCTTCAACTACAGTCACTATCTAAGATACGAGGTCAACTAGACAGGCTCATAACTAGATAGGGTTACGGCTGAAATTAAACCTATCTGCCCACATATCTGCTCCATTGCTGTTAAGTCCAGGCATGGAGTTAGGGAGATCTTGTGTACCAGTACGTCTGCTTAGTTAGCCTTGAAGACAGGGAACTATGGAAAAATACTCTCTCTTCTCTTTTTAGTATCAATAACAAATTTCTTTATGTGTATTATAACAACATCCTGTGTGCTTTCTTTAGCATAAGGTTTATAGAGCCCCGTTTAATTTCTTTCAGGAATTTCATTTGTAAATGGCAAACAAGTACTTAAAAGTACTAGACTACATAGTACTTAAAAAAATCCTCCCTTATATACTATACAATGCATGCCTAATAAACAGCTTTGTTTTCAATATAAGCAATTAAGGGATTTATTTAACTTGGGAGTGAAAAATAAACCATTTTCAGCAAACACAGAGAGGCGAAACACCAGGAATTACATTGGCTTGTCCATATAAGGGGAAAAACGAAGATCCTCAACTCCTCAAAATGCTCCTTACATGTGAGGTTTCCGTTTGAGGTGACAGAAATGCGACCTCTCCTATGCAAGGGCCCTTGTTTGGAATCCTCACGCTGCACTCGGGACTGGAAAATCACTTCTACGGCACCGTGACTTCTGTTAAACGTGTCCACTAGACATTGCAGAAAGGTGCCAGAAGAGAAAGGTCACAGGGACAGTCTGGATGTATCTCCCTGCCCCTCCGTGTACATTACAAATTGGCTGGGTAATGTAATGAGACACCTTTGAATGATCATGGCCAAAAGAATTCTTTGCTAAGCCATGCATCTAAGGTCAAAGGGGAGTTTTTAAAGGGAAGGAAGTATTTTTCTAAACAGACAAGATTCAACATTTTTTACACTGAAATAAATATCTATGCCTTCACTGTATCAACTGATCCGATTTTTCTATGTTTTAACAGTCACATATTCCAAAGGTTATGACAAACCTCTCACCACAATATTCACAGGATCTAAATAAAAATCAAGGAGAATGAACTGGGGGAGGAAAGAGTGAATTACGTGTAAATGAACACCAGAAAAATACAGAAAATATCTAGAAGGTGCTACAGATTTTTGAAATTTTAGATGCTGGACCAAATGGTGTGCAGGACCTTTGCAAAGTAACCAGCATTCATGAAATGGCTGGGATCCAGTAGGCTGAGGGTTTGGATGCACGCCCTGCCTCAGATCTCGGCATATAGCTATGTAAAGAGGATACTAGACAGAGAGTCAGCGATTTCATTTCCATATTACAGATGTCTCTGTACGGGTGTCACTGGCCGAGAGCATGACCTGAGGAGACTCTTCATCCATCTCTGTACCTGTTTCTCATTTTACTTCTCCCTTATCCAGGTGTTCAGACAATGAATTCTGTGGAGTGGATCCAACCTGTACTTTGCCTCACACAATCTCAGTTAGGGTCTCTGCTTGCTCATAGTAACACATATAATTATTACCAAAGGCCCTTTATAACCCACTGAGCAGATAGAGGCTTACCAAAAGTACAGTTACCTGCCACTGGCAGTAGTATTCTGCTGTAGTATCACATACAGAAAGAAAATGGATTTACTGAAAGTTACTTGTTACAGTTCTAAATTTTCTTTCTCAATTAACGCTGCTTTGAGGAAGGAGCATCATGACCAAAGGGTAGCGCTGTTCCCTCACACTCCCTTAGGAAACCAAACTCACATTTTCTCCAGAACCGCAGAAAAGTGAGCAAGACCCATAGAGCTCTTTAGATCCCATCCCCCTTCTCTCCTCACTTTGGGAGTTCAAGGAGAGTATCATTCTCAAATATGAACTCTGGTAGAGATCAGCAGCCTTTCTGATCACACCAGCCATGTGTCCAAACCTTCACAGGTCTGAGCGCCACAGAACACACATCAGCGTGCAGAGGAACAAGGGAGCTCTGGGAACAGCTCACTTGCAGTTGACAACAATACTTCTCTAGAAAGAGAGGGGGAAGGATGAGCCTGGAATGGACATGCCACGGGGTCCTGAGATGACACAGCAATCTTGGTCTCAGGCTGCTGTTGGCTTATTTCCTCCCAAAGCTAAGGATTCAGATTATGCAGGAGTCCCTGCATGAGCACAGCCCTACTGCCAGTCCCTGGCGAGGACACTCGTCCTGCTCTTGAAATACTTTGGAGTCCATTCCACCTTTCTATGTATGAGGACTTACAAGATAGCCTGGGAAACTTGCACTTCATGAGACACCTTTTAACTCAAAAAAACAAACATAACTTATGCGCAGAGCAATCAAAAGATGTCTGACAGATGTTACCACTCCGAATTTCAAAAGTGGGTCCATGATGTGCGTAGCAAAACTGGCCAAGAGCTCTGACAGTCACTGACTTATGCAAAATTCAGGAAAAAAATACTTTAGTACAGATAAGGACTAGAAAGCAACCTCTGATAGCCTTAACACACGGTATTTTAAAACCTGTTTTCTTCACAGTGCAATGGATATAGTTCTCTTGCTAACAAATACCATTTAATACACTGGCCTTAGGTCTTAAAAACTGGAAAATAAATTGACAGTAGCAAAACAGTTCAAGTGCAATAAAAATAGGACAGTGGAGTGAAATGAACTTTTTTTCCCTTACAAACTACAATTCACACAAGAAAAAAGGCAAAGTCTTAGTGAGCTAGCCATAAACAAAAAAGTTGATCTTTTTTCAATCTCATCTGTGAGTGCTGTAACAGCTTCAGACTGTGTTGAAGACAAAATGCAAATCACCAACCACAGACTTGATTTTTTTTATTTGCCAGTGAATCTACAGAAACCACTTTCTGTAAGGAACAGAATGTTAGTATGTTTTTTACATGTCAATTAACTATCATCTTCTCTTTACCACTCTTGTTTGACTGTCTTGCATGAAATGCACAATTCCACACTGTTAGCGGTTCCAGTAATTGAATGTGGCTGAACTTTACATCAACAGAGCTGTGTATCAGGAACAACATTCCCCTCGACAGTATGGTACTGAACAGCTAGTTTTTCATCTTTTATCAAGTTGGTTAAAGAATGGACTTAAAGATCATTACTTAAAGTGAATGTTTATAAAAAAAAAAAATCATCATTCAGTAACTGATGCTACCAAATTAATTAACAGCATGGATAAAGACATTTCTAACATGTTTTTCCTTTCTGAGTATCCCCGTAGTTTTTCCTTTCTTTCTCTTTATCCATGCATATATGTCATAGAAGCAGAATCAGTATAAATGGAAACAGCATCAAAACCTTTAATAAAATCTGGCTGGTTTGCTTTTACTGAGAAAAATACTAGTACAGATTTCTGAAAGAACAGTTTTTCTGATGGATTAGAGGACTTTCATATAATGAGCTTCTTAGGTCATCATGGAAGAGTATACAAAGAATTCTACACTATTTTTTTTTGCTTTCTTCGATTTCTTTACGAATCTTATTAATCTTGAGTGCTGATATGTGTAGTTAATATTTCAGTTATTTTCCTTATCATTGTCCTGCAAGCTCCTCACACAATATGTGAAAAATTCCGTTATATATTCACACTAGGTCATGGCTCTTTTGGCTAATAGAACTAGAAGAATATGCAAGTGTGAGGTTGCAGACTTTTCAGATCTCAAACCTCTGACATGGAATCAGTTTTGAGAATCTGCAGGTGGATCTCTTCACAGAAAGAAAGAAAAATTTCATTTGCAGCAAACTAATTAAAATCCTAAACATTCTGCCAATCTACATCCTTGGAGCTACTTTAGAACGAGTGTCTTCCTTTTTCCCTTTCTAAACTCATATATTTCTTTCGTTTAAGCAATGTTTCCTGTTAAGAATTCTTCTAAAAGCTCTTGAGTTAAAACACAATGGGTCATCACAGCACCGTATTACTTTCTGGGAAATCACAGCAAATATATATACTATCTTTGACTGCAACATCTAGTGATGTAATAACTAGCGATGCTACTTCTTTGGGAAGATAATGCTACATTCACTTGACAACAACAGGAAAATAACGGGCACGAGCCTTACTGGGGATCTCGGAGTCCCACAACAAGAAGGGCTGGCAACCTTGCTCCCACCGTGGTGAAAGAGGGTAACCTTGAGGCAGCCCCTTGTGCTGCACCCAGCAGAGGTCACCAGAGGATGCATCATGTTTTAATGGCAAGACAACGCACTCTGACAGCAAGGGGAGAGATGCACCTTCCTGAAAAGCACATCAACTGTCTAGGATTTACTGCCGGAGAGACTCTCATAAAAGAGAGGAATATGTGCTGCTCCATCAAAGAACAGAGAGGTTTAACTGGCTACATATGAACACAAGCAGCATTCATCCAGTTAAACGATATCGATACTGATCAGCGAAATATATCTAACTTACTAAAATTATATCTACTACCTGTGCATTTCCAGATGCAGAGATCTCTTTCTTTCTTCCACAGCTTAACACAGTCCACAAGGTGTGCCAGAGATATGAAGCCAAAAGGCAGAAACTACCTGTTATCCAGGTAGCATTTCTTTGCAAGGGTAGATCCATCCCTTTATTTTTAATCAGCTGATTAACTTTGTTCTCCTGCTCTAGCAGATGCAATTTGGCAAGCACCCTCAAAACCCTCCCCAGCTCTGTAAGGACCACCTAGCTAGACAAGCCTTGGACACGCAGCAGGATCCCATCTCACACTTCAACACATCCCCTGAACCTATAAGGAAAAGAAGTGATGGCCTACTGACAAGTGTGAAACAGGTGCAGGGATCTACACGAGATGTGTATTGCACGGACTTGACAGGCAATTACTCTGACATCCCAGAACTTCTCAAATGAAAGCAAAATGTTAGCGCAATCCCTTTGCAGTTAGCAGTTCAGGCCACTGGTCATCTTTTTTTCCCTTTCAATAGGCAAGAAATGGAAAAAAAAATACCCAAAGAGCAAAATCCAAGACAATCACTTAAACTGTGTCATGGTGGACATGCACAGGAAGGTCATTTTGAAATGCCATGGCTTTGTTGTCTGCAGTCCCTTCTGTTCCTGTGCCTGTGGTCTATCTACGTTGCTCCCATATCCAAACCACCACCATGCAGAAAGTGGGTCCTAGCTGTCTCCCCATCTCATATCCAGCACCTGCTCACCTGTCAGCCATCAAGTCCTTGATCCAAAAGATGGAGGTGCCCAATCATTTCAACCACATGGACGTGCGACTTTCAATATGATCAAGGTAACTTCTTTCCCCTAAAATTTCCAGAAACAGATAGACTGCTTCTGCTGAATTTTCCCAAGCAATTCAATGTGATGCAAATTCTGCATGGAAAATTTTGGCTTGAGCAGGCAAAACCTGGGAATTTTTTTTAAACAACTGAAAACAGGATCTTAAAATTGGAAACAGTAAGCAAGAATCCTGCTACCAGCTCCATTATAAGCCCAGGGAAGCAGTTTTACTTCTAGAGATAGAAAACTAAAAATATGAGGAACAAAGCATGTCATTGCCTTATATATAAGGATATAAGGATATAAGGATATAAGGATATAAGGATATAAGGATACAGATGAGGATTGTGAAGGACAACTGCATAAGGTCTTAGGTCTATATATAAGGAAGGAATCCTTATATATAAGGATTATACATCTTCTGTGCAACAGGTGCCCATAATTACAAAACACTAACAGTCATTGTGGAAGATGAAGCAATAAGAAGAAACAGTGCCATTTCTTCTCTGTGTATTTATCTGATTGGAGGTGAATAAGCAAAGAATTTAAAACACTCCCTCTGGCTGTGGAGAAATACGAGTACCAGAAATCTCAAGTACTAAAAATTCACAAATCAAAACTACAAAAATCATGACATAATTTGAAAAAATTCAAGAGATTAAAAAATGATAATGACTGTTGTCCTTTCCTTAGTCACCTTCTGCTTTCTGAGACTTCAGAGTACTCTCAGGTCACATTTTGAGTTATTATGTAGTTGTTATGTTGGGGAGGGTAGGTTTAGTTGTGGTTTTCTTTCAATCAGAAAACCCTGATACTCCTCTCTTTCTTTCTGAGACAGACAGACATATATTCTCACAAGCATGGGAACTGGGAGCATTAAGTAAACTAAAGCTGCCTGAAATCACGGAATCACACACATTGCCACATGACAACAGACTGCAATGAACTTGGGACTTGAAGAGCGCACCGCAGAAAGGATATTCTGTAAAGCTGCGTCAGGCTGAAGGTGGCAACACGATGCCTGATGACAGCATTTCAAGCAAGCTGAAAAGGAGGTTGGTAAAAAAAACTGGGCCCAGACTTGGCTGAAGTCCACTTACACTTTTCTGACCGTACCGAGCCAAGCTTTAGACAGGGCGCTTTAATTTCAAGGCTGAAGAAAGCCTTGAGGGTTTTGATCTCTTCACTAGTTAAGAAGTCTCACTGCAAATGTAGAGAATCCCTTGCAGGATTTTGTTAAAGAGTCATTCTTGATTAAAATTGTAAAACAAGAAATAGGTTTCTGTCAAAATATTTAGATCACTAGCTTGAACAGTGTTTGGGGGCAGAGGAAAGTTATTTTGGGTTAAATTATGCAACAGCGATGATTTTGTTTCCTGTTCAAAATACTGCCATGACTCTGGCCTCCCCTGGAAAAAGGAGCTTGCAAAGGTATCATTACCACCATGGTCGTTTCCAACACAGAGGCTGGAGAGAACGTAACTGCTAGAGAAGTTGTGGCAGTGGTCAAGAGGGAGAAAGAAGGCTAAAAGGAGACACGGCTAACCACATTCTGACTGGAGACAAAGAACTAGAGGACAATTAGCCATCCCCAGGCCTAGCTTAACTGAACACCAAATGCTGAGTACATCCAACAGTTCCAGCTGAGCTAAATATTTAAAAGCTAGTCCTTAAACTGTTTTCAGAATATCATCAAAGGGATACTTTTGCATGGAAAATTGTATTGCCAACTCAAGAAACAAAATATTGATGAGAAGTATTTTTTCCACCTTTGTAAAACAAAAACAAAAACCAAACAAAAACCCCACAAACCACCACAACAACCCAAGAAAGAAAACACCTGTCCTGAACTGAAAGTACTCCAAACGTCTCCAGAACTTCAAAATGAACTGGCATAGCAACTATATATTCAAATAAAACTAGCTAGTGGGAGGTTTAATCCTTATTAAATTGCTGTTTCCTTAAAAGAGCAGGACTAAGAAGCCCTGAAATACGGCAGTAAGGAAAGAGCAGCTCTGCTTCTTGCCACTTCTGTTCTTTCAAGGAGGACAGCAAGGGCAGTAGAGCTACTAGAGGTTATTGCTTATACAACAGTAAGTTGCAAATGACAAAGTTGACAAAGTCACATATTTTAGCAAATGTTAGGATTCATATCTATGTTTACTAAAAATGGGAGAAATTCTATTTTCATACATAAGACTGTGGTTTAATGCATCTCAGCTTATGAATTGAACTGCAGTAAATGACTAGAGTACAACTCTGCAAATGTAAGGTAAAATCATAGTAAAAGAAACATTTAAATCAATGAGTTTTACCAATGCCTTTTCTTTCCATTTTGCAGCAGACTGTAAGTGTGCAAACAACCAGTCGCCACCGCTCAGTGGACAGTAAATAATGTATTACCCAGACTAGTTCAGCTCTATCTAAGCTCTAGCTAAAGGTCCTTCACAATGCTTACACCTCCAAGGGAAAGCTTGCTCATGTACGTGCACAGGACGCATCTCTCCTGTCACAGCGTGTTACCCAGATGAAGGTATTGGCACCACATAGCAAATAAGTAAAAGAGATGGACGGTAAGTCAAGGTAACGGCCAAGCCTTGTAGATGCAAACTGATAAGATCCAGAAGCCCTACAGTTACATTATTGACTAGTAATCGCTTCAACCACAGGAACTGCAGTTGTAGCTGTAGCTCGTTAGGTTCCAAGAACTTTAAGAGCAGCGGCATTATGCTGGCAGAAAGACCCTGAATTTCAAATCTCTTTCCCTGGCTGGTCTGCCAGAGTTCAGAAAGCTTTGAAGCTTCGCTTAGGACTAGATTTAGCTTTTGTTGAATGTTTATTTAATATTGCTCTCCTGAAAAAGTGGTCATGTAATTATTATTCAATGTGGGTGGGTTACTTTTGTTGTTAACTTAATAAATACAGGCCTAAGAGCTTCTGTAGTTCTGAATGTTACTAACAGAAAAGAATCAAGATGCACACATCTGAATCATGGAGCCAGGGTTTAAAAACAAGTCACTGACCCTGAAGAAGATAATTTTACAGTATTTAAAACTCAACAGTCATTGGGGAGAGGGAGTTAGTGCCCTAATTTCAGATAGTGATTCAAAATCAAACAATTTGTATTGCATTCTCACACCCATCATTTACCAAGTAAGAGCCAGAAGGAAGAGACTGCAGGTTTGCTGACCAACAGCGCGCAGCTCTGGTGGGGCCATCAGAAGCAGTCTAGGTGGGCAACGTGGAGCTCACTGGGAGCTAATGCAGCTGAGTAAATCGTGCGGTAGTTTCACAATCAATTTACCTTTGCATAAGCTGGTGCTATTGTCAAAAGAGGTGGCTTTACCTTCTCACAGCTGCTTGTTCCCACCCTGTGCCACTCCCTCCCTTGGACCAGCACAACCCCTTGGTGTGGCTGTTCAGTGCAATGGGTCAAGGACAGATCTGGATTTTTATTCTTTTTTTTTAATCTGGTTCTCACAGGTGAAAACCATTCCTATAAAACAAAAGGTCTTTCACTTGATAATGTATCACCTGAAGCAAAACTTTGTGTTCATTCTTGAAGACAAAACTCAGCCAAGACACAAAGCCATGTGCTGCCAACTGTACAAATGGGGGGCAAAAGGACATTCTGAACAAAACACATGTAAACCAGGTAAAGAGCAGTTTTGCCATGAGTTATTTTGAGTCATCCTCTCCAAGAGCAAATGGTCCTGGTGGAGAGCTGGTGTGGCAAAGAGTGCCATCTAGAGGACTGCAACACTACAGCCTGTTCACAGCGCCAAAACGTACATTACACTGTAAAGTCATTATTCATAACTGATGGTCAACAATTGCTGGGTTTGCTTTCCATAGTTGTATTTTAATGGCTCTAAAAAGTATTTTTTTTCTTTTTTAGATTAGGGGGATTTTTTTTTTCAGGAATATACTGTACTGAAAAGATGAAAATTGTGTTTGTTTATTTTATAAAAAATATTTCTAGAAAAATAGTTGGCTTGAGGAAAGCGATCATTTTCTTCCATAATTATAAGCAATTAGTCTCAGAATAATTATTTCTTCCCACAAGTACGTAGTTTGATCACTCCCTTCTAGATGGTCTCTTGTGTTGTAACTCACTCCCATTGAAGCTAATAGATATCTTGTCACTGCTTTCAAAGTGAGCAGGACTTCATCCACAGGAATTATGTGCATATGCCCACAAACATACACATGTAAATGCATATCCCTGAGTAAAGTTTACTGTATTTCCTGCCAGCATAATCTTCTTTCCTTCCTTTCCTGATCAGTATAATAAAACTGTTCATCAGGCAAGCAGATCAAGCTAAGACCTTTCAAAGGAAGGTCTTGGTTTTCCTTTCATCAACATCAACCTCACAGCTAGGGCCCAATTCTGTATCCCACTGAGAAATTCAAAAAAAAAAATTGCGTGAAAGTTAAGTTTTGCAATTAACTTCTAAGCTTGTAAAAGCTTAGGAGAAATATAACTACTGTTCATGTATCGGGAAACCTCACTCCGGTGAGGTATCTTACCAGAGTTCAGCTGGACTGCCTTTCACCTTTGAAGTCTTGTCCCCAGGAGACTGATGAGCTAAAATGGGAATACAGAGCTATTTCCTCCAGCTTGCAACTAGCCACCAGCTGTTCATCTTCTAAACCTATTCCCTTCTCCCCTACTGCACCTCCAAACTCTCCCTGCCTTTTCTTACAGCATTCCTAACAAAGAGCCAGTTCCAACCATTAGATTGAAGAAGCAAACATCAAGAGTTTTTGCAGCAAAAAGTTGTGGAAAATCCCCCTACCTCAGCTACTTTCTGTAATTTGTCATCAAACTAAGATACATCAACACAGGCAAAGCAGCTTGCATAGCCTTTTTCTTGACCCTAAAAGGGACAAAACTCAAAGGAAGAGCTACACGGCAGCAATAGCAGTTTTACTTTCTCACTTGTGCAAGTTGTGATTTTCATACTGGAAGAAACCTTTCTTAAAAGAGCTAGTAACATCCTCCAAACCCTAAACACCTAGATTTATTTTTTTTAATTCTCATTTTCACTGAAACACTAAATGAAACCCTCTAAAATAAACACATCCTACTTATGTGAGACATGCTTTTTTTGTTTTAATATCTGGATCATTTTCTTTCTCTACAAAGTAAAAATTGTAGTAGCTTACCGAAGACTGGAATAATTTTGTACAAAAGTGACCCAGCAGATTAAGAAATATCAAAAATTCAGCTTCTTGAGTTGTGAATACAAATGGAAACATCATGAAATTTACTTTACACCAATGCTCCAGGGTATCACCTGAACAAAAAAATATTGAGAATATTTGAAAAACTGTTCTACCACACCAGCACAAACAGCCACAGCACAAATTTTTCAAGTCTCTTCACAAACTGGTGTGTAAATTTAATTTCTCATTCGCCTATTGCAAGCACATTTTCTTAGTTCTTGTCTAACTGACATGTCAGTAAAAATACTGGTTCCTCTAGGCTCTCCCATAGAAAAAGCACAACACAAGGAAACGTGTTGCGATTTCTAAACACCTTTTGGCTGATCACAGTCATTTTCCTGCCAGAGACCCCATACTATGATGCCCAGCACATTCTTACTGGAGACAGGTGCGGCACAGAGATACACCAGACAACGTTCAGTCCTGCAGTGTTCAGTCCCCCAGTGTTAATGGAGAGCAAAGGACAAAGCTGCCTTAGTTCCTCTGGGAAATCTGCTCTTTCCATGGGATTCATTCAATCCCCACTAATTCCAGACCTGTTAGATAAGACAAATGCTTTCAAAACACAAATCCAACAAAATCCATGTTTACCTTCTGATTTTGAAGAGCTGCAGAACCACACAACTACTTTACAACTCCCGAATATAAGTCCAGCTGTAAATAACCCCAGAATAAAAACACGTAGGCTTGCTTCTATGAATCCAAAAGATTAAAAGATGATGAGCAGTCCCTCACAGCTGCAATACATTTTCACAGATGACAATGAAAAAATCAACTCTACTGGGAAACACACACAGTAAACTCTTTAACTAGCTGAAAGAAAAAAGGGACAGATCTTTGGGAAGACAAAATTACTTACGCAGTTAGTTAGTTACCTTTTTATCTTCTGTTCCAGGATCTGATTCACTGAATTTTTCTTCCTGAAAGCTTCTATTCCTCTCCATTTTTTCCATGCTCTGAAAAAAGGCTGTTTCTTCCAGTCTGTTGCTGTTGCATCGTGTATTGATCTCTTCCAGCCTGTTAAGCTTAAGCAGCTTCATACTATGCCCAGTTAATTTACCATCTGTTTTCCTCTCCACCTTAGATTCGTAAACCAGTGAACACTTGTAACTTCTGATTTCTCCTCCTTCTTGGCTGTACAAAAGAAAGACAAATAAGAAGCATCAGTGTTATTCATGCGTTTTAGCTTAGAAAACTGCTGCTGTTGCAATATTTTATATTTCAACTCTCTCTCCTTATACTTCCTGAGCCAATACACAAATACAGAGTTAACAGCACTAGCTATTCACAGATGCTGTTCTTCCTACTCATCTACCTTCAACACCACGTAAGTCAAGCAGGCTACAAGACCAATGTAATTTAATTCGTTCATAGAAACTATTTAGCTCTATGAAATCAATACATATTGCTGTTGCTTGCAGACCTTGCTTATCGGTCACTCCCCACTTCTTAACCACTTCAGTGGTTCCCTGTTGCTCAAAGTGTTCTCCTTCTCTCTGTTGCAGTTCCAGCAAGTTGACGTGCGAGGACCCTGTTATTAAGTCCATTAAGATTTTAGATGTTAAACAAAGTGGTTTAGGCCTGAACACAGTCCTTCCCTCTCTTCCCACTACCCTGTACCATGGAAATAGGTAACTGCCAAAATGGTGGTGATTTCAGGCCCTCTGTTGAAGGCTGCAGAAGAGCAGAGTCCTCAGCTGGGTTCCTTCCCACTGTAGGACCTCACTATGCGCCTAGTACTTATATGATGCAGGATCATCAAAGCTTGTCTAACGGTAAGATTGGCTGGAAAGTTATTGCAAGTCAAGCTGTTAGTTTTGATTCATTCTCTGTAGAAGGGCTTTTATTCCACAGCAAGGTGGTGGGTTCCCCCCCGCAAGCAATCACTTGGTTACACTTGGAAAATATGTCCTTTTGCACAACTAATTTCAAAAGAGTAAGAGAAACTACTCTAAAATTTCACTTAGCAACTCTGTGTAGACCTAGGAAATAGAGGACAAAAATGTTTTCATTGTTGTTATTGCAACCCTTCCTTCACTGTACTGGAAACCCAGCTACAAAAGCACAGCGCTAATGCTTTAGCTCCAGAAAGTTGAATCTGGTCAATCTCATTACACAGCTCATGGTTTTCATTTTAACTTGCATAAATACCATAAACTATATGGTGTAATTAAGAATGTATATACAACCTTACAGTTATTAGCAGCACAGAGACACAGCTTTTAGTGTACAACCAGAGACCCCATTAAATCAGTTATTTTTACCCGAACACCTTCCAACAGAAAATGTTCCTCCCTGTGTTTTGACCCCACATCTGTGTGCATGCAACAGACTAGATGTATACCTACATCAGCTAACTGCACTGCCCATAGTTACCCCTCCAAACTCTTCCCAGATGCAAAAGGTGCCACGTGCTATCACATGTGACGCGGGAGGTGGCTCGCTAGTGGTGACCTTTATAGATGATGGACAGCAAAGGACAGTGCAAGCTTGCAGCTTGCAAACGAGCCTTCCAGAGAGATTCCTGCTACCATGCTATTGCAGCCCTAGAGCTCGCTGTTAATATGTGAGATGCAGGGACACCAGCATGGGACTGTAAGACATTCATCATCTGAAGAAGTTGTGCACCCGGTATGTAAAAATGCCAGGTCTGCTGCTTCTAGGCTCTATCACCAGCTCTCATGGCTCCGACATCCCTTTCCATCCCCTTCAGGCGAAAGGACACTTTACAAGATTTTCTTCCCCTGTTTCTCAAGAGCAGGGTTCTTGAGTTTTCCTAAATGCACCGACAAGTGCAGGTGACATACCACAAGGGCTCAGTCTAACCTTTGCGCTATTCTACAGATCCTTTCATCTACTCCACACCAAGGGGTGATGCAATGTACTCCAAAGCCATCAGAAAAAACAGGTGATGTTTGCAGATGCCCTCCCGCTGCCTCCATGTCTCCAGCTACTCAAATCCCACAGTGTTTTAGAGCAACCTGGCTGTGAAGACTACTTCTGGCCTGACATGACTGCAATCAAGGAAAGTTGACTCAGGCTCTCCATATCCCTTCAAAGAGTACATCATCCTCTAGGCTATGACCACCAAATGTGTCCATCCATCTAATGAGAATGACATGTCCTACTGAAAGGACATGTTGTTCCTTCAAGCTGACCAATGGGTCAGTTATCCGGGAAAATATTAATGGGATCGCAAGCCTGAAGGTATTACTGAGCTCTGTTACCAAGCATAGACTAGGATTGAGTCCAAATGTGATTGCCCTCTCCCCCATTATTACCTTAATATATCCCTGAAACAATAAGCTAAACTATGGGAAGTTTCTGAGGTGCACACAGCAGAATTTGTTTGCAAGTGCCTCCTCCACAGTCCCAGAGAAGCAATCCCACCCTAGTCATGTACCACTGAGCAATGGGAGGCTATGGTCTTCCACCTTATTAAATATTTTCCTTAAAAGGAAAAATTAAAAAAAAAAAAAGTTCAAATGGGTGTTGAGCTCCATTTCCCCCAAAGGAGGGTGAAAACCTTCCCTCCATCATTTACATTCTCCAACTTTGGCCTGGAAGATGCTTTCTTCTGGGTCATCTTCAGCAAGCCAATCTCTCACTTTAAGCAAAATAGCTTGCTTCATGAACCACATCTTCACTTACATGCTCAGAAACCAGACACACATCATAAAGCTGCAGAAACTTGCCTAGCTATATGCACCGGGGGTATATACCTACAGTCCTACTGCTTTTTCTGCCCAACAGCAGAAAATAAACAAACTTGCACAATAAAAACATAAACAATAAAGTAACAAAATTTGCTCAATAAAAACATAAACAATATGGCAAATGTTTATAAAACAGCTTAGAAATAGAAATGGGTAGGCAACTAGGTATCAGCCAAAAAGAACCCACAAACAATCCCTTTTTTTTCACCATCTGTTTTTAGATTGTAACCCCTTCAGCCAGGAGTAGGTTTACATGATGGGCCGTAAAGCACTTCACTCAAAACTCAGTCCTTTGGCCTCCATCTTCAGTTCAAATAAAAACTTTATTTCTGACCTATTGGCCATTTGCAAACCAGCCATTTTCAAAATTTAAGCCTGGGGACAGGTACCATTAGCCAGCAACCAGACTTGTTTACTTCCCAGTACATTTTGACATTAGACTGACCTGAATTTTACAAGCTGGGAACGATGATGTAACGGTATATAATTAAACCTAAATATACAATTTAAGAAAGAAAACAAGATGTAATGTGGAAAGAATTACCAGTGGGTCAAGTTCAGGTGGTAAATTAGGATGCAAATAGTACCGCTTACTATGCTTTTCTTTCAAATACAACCTGCCCTGCATTCTGCGTAATACAAGACGGATTTTCTTGGTAGCTCTTCAACTGAGAATGAAGTTTTCACGTATTTCAACCCATGGCCAGGTGGACCCCCAGATACACAGACCCTGACAATATCCATCAGCCTGACCCTGAAGTAGCTCCACAGTGCTTCAGGCCATTTGAACGGGGCCGGTGTGGCCTTGCTCTTCTCCCACCCCTTCCCCAGGCATGGCCGCACGACCCCACTGAGGCAGGGTCCCGGCTGGAAACCTGCACACCACAAAGCCGGCAGTGACAGCTACCCACGCCGTCCTGGAATCACAGCCTGAGAGACCACAGAGATACTGCGCATCCCAAACAGATTTTTCAACATCTTACGTCAAGGTAGAAAAACAGTAGCATGGGTTACAGACCCAACGAAGGGCGGACAGGCCTCTCTGCCTCTGAGGAATTTGCCCCGCGTTGCCGTGGCAGTGCCGGCGCAGAGGGCGGGCGCCCCCCAGGGCGCCATGTTGGCACCTGCCCACAAGGGCCTTCCCGCCCCTGCCGCCGCAGCGCGGAGGGCGCCGAGGGCGGGGACGGGACATCGTCCCCGTCCTCCCCTCGAAGCCAGCGAGGCTCCCCGCGGGGCGGGAAAACGGCGTCCGCCTCCCCCCGCTGCTAGGGGCGGGGAGCGGGGCCGGGCGGACTACAGCTCCCGAAGGGCTGCGGGCCCCGAGGGTCGGCGGCCTCGCTTCCTGCGCCAGCCGTCGCCTCGCGGGCCGTCCGCGGCGGGAGCCGATGGAGGGAACCGAGGAGGAGCCGCTGGTGCAGTGCCCCGTGTGCCTGCGGGAGCTGCCGGGCGCGCACATCAACTCGCACCTGGACCGGTGCTTGCAGGCCCGGGAGGGTGAGGCGGAGCCGGGCTCGTCGCCCCCCTGCAAGCGGCCGCGCCTCGCCGCCGCCCCGCCGGGGAGCCAGGCGCAGGGGGAGCCGGAGGATGCCCGCCCGCCCGCCGCCTCCCCCGTCTTCTCCCTCTTCCACAAGGGCCGCGGCGGCGGGCAGAGCCCGGGAGCCGCCGGCAGGAGGAGCGGGGCGGGGCGGGAGGAGGCCGCCGTGAAGCCGGAGGACGGAGGCTCGGCAGCGGCGGGCAGCGGGGCGGCGCTGCGCGGGGCGAGGCTGGCGCAGAAGCTGGAGGGGAAGCCCCTGGCCGAGCGGCTGCGGCCGGACACCCTGGGGGATTACGTGGGGCAGGAGCGGGTGCTGGGAGCCCAGACCCTGCTGCGGTCCCTGCTGGAGTCCCACGAAGTCCCCTCCCTCATCCTCTGGGGGCCACCGGGCTGCGGCAAGGTGAGTGGCGCCGCCGGGCCCCGCCGCCGCTCCCGCCTTGCCCTGGGCTGGCCCCGCCGGCGGGCGGCTCGCCCGGGCCCGGGCGGCGGCGACCGGGCGCAGGTGCCCACCGTGCGGCCCGGGTTGGATGTTCAGGCCCTGCTCCCTTTCACGTGGCTTCAGAGGGCGATGAACTTCAGGGGTGGGACCTGTTTATTTTTTCTGAACTCTTTTTCTTCCTGTTTTCTTGGCTTCTTCTGTGATGTCTTTATGTTGGCAGATGCCTGCAAGTTTTCACTTGGATTACAAAAACACAACCTGCCTCCTGAATAAAACAGAAGTGGCCCACCCCCACCAACCCCATTCCGTGCAGCTTGCGTGCAGCTTGCGCTTTGGTTATGCACACCTTTGTTGGTTTCATGTAACTTAGATTTGGTAAACTCCAAAGCTGTTAACTAAAACACAGCAGCTGAGAAGCTTAAAAACGGCAACAAAACACAATCTGTAAAAATGTCTAGTCGATGGCATGAAATACTGACGTTACTAGCGTAGGGTTTGCTTTAGCTCACAAATTCTGGCCCCTGACAGAAGGCAGCTCAGACGTGGAAGGGAGCTAACGTTGTGGCCAGGCACTCACCCACCTATAAACAAGCCCTCTGAAACTGCCCTGTCTTTGCAGGATCTGACTGCTGCACGCTCGCTCTTCTTTTAAGATACCAGAGGCTGAGCGTGGAGAATCCCAAAAGGCACTGTAATTACAGCACAGCAGGGAAGGGATTCACAGCTGTAGGGAGGGAAGGACCAACTGAATGCCTCAGGTGTGGTCAGGAGGAAGCACTCACCTTCATTTTGTCCTTTTTCCTTGTATTCCAGATTTGGGGGGGGGGGAGGGGCAAAGCTAAGCAAGCAAAATACATGGTTATCTCTGTCAGTCTAACTTGTGGACAGCACTAAGTTTTGCATATTATATATATGGATAGATGTCTTCATTATGCATGAGAGTATGTGTGGGAAATCTGGGATAGGGAAAATAACAGGTAATGAATTTATGCTAGCAGAGAAGTTAAGGACAGAGCAGCAGCTTGCTCTTCTCAGCATACTTACTTGAAGATAAAAAAGAGGCTTGATATGTATGGTATTTGAATAACAATGCCAGTTAATCACAGTTAATAAGGAGCAGGTATGAGAATAATTGATAGATGAACACTGTTAGCAATGATGCAGCAGGTTGTTTGGGCTAGATAATATACACCTGAGAAGAACCAGCTGGTGAACTTAAATAATTGCCACTTTCCTTAAAATAACAAGGTAATATGAGAAAGACAGACATCCGAGGAGATAAGGTAAAGAAGGGCTATTTCTAAAAACTCATTAAAGGAGAGGTGGATTGACTGAAACAAGATGGCCAGAGAGAGAAGTAGAACTGAATTATTTAGTAAATAGGAATCCACCTTATTGAATGAGTAACATGTTCAGGGGCCTGCTTCTGTATTTATTCATACTCTTCCGCCTTTGGTTTCTTGTTATCTGTGTTAACAGCATCTCTTTCTTGAAGCCCTTTCTCCTTAGAAAAAAGCACTGTTACAAATACAGTGGTAACAAAGCAAAGGCCACAGTCTCTGGAAATTAGAACTGAATTCAGTGGCCTTAGGGTTGTGATCTGATGAACCCACCTTTTTTGGCTATGGAAATGCTTTTTCATGAGCTTGTGATAACTTACGCTTGTGTTTCAGGTCTTCTTTAGGAACCTTTTGTGGTACTAAGACTGTCTTTGAATAATGGGTGATCTGTTTCATGCCTGTAATAACACAGCTTTCACTCTCCTTTCCCGTGGCCCATCTTCCTTACTCATATGCCTTATGTGGAGTTGTATTTAGTAAGCTTGCTTCTCACAGAGTTTAAATTCTGCCGCTCATCAGTCATCTGACCTGCCTCAAGACTGCCCTTTGCCCCATCAAGGAACGGTTCCACAATATATCTGTTACATTTTCTCTCTCCGAATACTTAAGGTGTTGGGCAGCTCATCTCCTTTCTAGGTTACTCCTCAACAAACAGTTTTGAGGCTACATGCTTTCAGCTAGCTCTTAATGGACCATCCATTCCTGGCTGAACCAGAAATTCCTACTGCAAAAAGTTGAACTTTTCCCTTCACCCGTGCTTATCAATATTTCTAGGACAGTGCTAGAGTGTAGTTTCATCTCAGGCCTTCTTCCCCAGGTTCTATCCTTTACTTGGATATTTTTTATTAAATTCCCGCCCTTACAGATTTAACGTGCAAGGCAAAATAGTCCCCCTAAAGATGGAAAAAGAAGCCTGTGGTTGCCTGCCTGCCTCATTCACTTACTATTTGGGTTGTATGTATATAACATGTCTAAGAAAACATTTCATGATCAAGTAACCTGAAGCAGGTGGAGGATGCACAGATGAAAAGGAAGCGTATTTCTCTTTTTATATGAAGAATCACATAACTTAGTGCTTGAAACCTGAATGATCTTGTGAAGGAGAAATAAGTATTCTCACTGCCCCAGGACCTGGTTGGACTGATAATCAAAAACTTCTTCTGTTAAGTACAGTCTTTTTCAGTGGGAAAAATACTAAGAAATAATTGCACGTTATGTAGCTTCAAATGGAACAAGCTCACATGCTGAGCGCTGCCCATCAAAGAAAATAGCCTTACATTAGAGGGTAGGTGCTAAAATAGGCGTATAATTAGATATGTTGGTCTAAATTCAGAAGTGCTGTGTAAGATGGTCATAGAGTCCTTAAACCTCTTCACACTCCTGCTACCCATGGAATCTGGTTATTGCAGCCCATCTATGTTTTCTTCCATTTCTACAGCCAAATGCCACGCTAGCCGATATGTCTTTTGAAAACAGTAGAGCAGGACTAAGTAAAAAAAAAAATAAAATAACTGGAGATGGAATTAATCCTTGGGGCCAAATTTCAAATTAATTTATGTATTATTTATCAATCTGGACCTTTATGAGAAGTAGTAGTTAAACAGACTTTTTCTAAGCAAGAAGAGAATAATCTTGGCTATTAAACTGCTATAAATGCAGTATTTCACATTGTAGGTCAAGAGTACTTTTGGAGAAATTTTTATCATGAAAGTAATAAAGCTAGGTACCTGAGTAAAAATTCATGTGCTTTGTACTGCTCTGCCCAAGTTGATTTCAGCCTCAGCTGCACTTGAATATTCAAGGAAGCACAATCAAAATTGAAAAGGCTAAATCAGGGTACTTCTGTTGTGAGATTATTTTCTTTTGAGTTTCCATCTGTATCGAGTCTTATTTTAAATGAGCGTGATCGCTGTACTTTCGTCATCCTAGTTTCTTAGGAAGCCAAGGTGCTCTAGGTGAAAAGGCTTTGACTCTTTGTTTTTGTTTTTGCTTTTGTAACTATTAAGTGTTGAATACAAGAACACATTTTCTGCTTTTAAGTAGCTGACCAGACACAGGCCAGAAGAAGAAATATTGCCTCAAAGAGATGCCATGGTTATTAACTTAGGAACAGTTAGCTTGTTCATCCTGACTATGCAAATTTTTAAAAGCCTGTATGAATCTTAGTGTAATCCGAGTACGCCGTAATGTGATTTATGACACCTTAATACAGGGATTTAGATTTTTGCTTGTCTGCCATGGGGCACCAATTTTAGTAAAGAGTTAGCAGGGGGACACAGCGTAACCTGAGCACTAAATAATTTTGCTGCCACAGATACGGTTTAAGCCTTATAAACCTGAACATTCTGTATCTCAATACAGTAAACATTCCCTCTTAAGTTTGCTGTTTAACAAGGAAAAATGTAGGCAGTGTTTGGAGCCTGCTCCCTACAAAAGACAAGACAACAGTCATGCGTCATTTTCCGGGGTCCGTATCTGCTGGTAAAATACGCCGTGTTGATATAAGTGCAAAACATTAAAAACTCCAGTAAGTGATCTTTGAAGTTTCTATCAAATATCCACTGAGTTTATGTTTTATTTCTAGGACTTCCTTGTATTTCTTTTCTTTGGTTTTATTTGAGAGTTTGCTATATGACACATTGAAACACAGACAGCAAGTCCAACTTACATATTTTGCTCCCTGCAGTTATCATCCCTTTCCTCCAGCATTTTCTGGTTTGCTAATTCAAGTGATTACCTAAATGGCTATTTGATTACTTAAGTGTATTTCATCTTCTCTTATTCATACTGTTTGGGGCCTGATTTGAACCATCTGAAGTAATGAGTTCTTTTGATTGATTGCCATGAGATTTTTAACTGAAAACGCATGGTGTCTTTTACAGTAGCATAGAGTGAAAGTCCAGAACGACTCTGAAAAATGAGTCTGTCTTTGCAGTTGCCTGGGAGAAGTCTTTGAGTACAGTGTGCTTGATTTTGCTTATGCGAGTCTAAATCAGGAATAACTTAGGGTAGCTTTCTAGGAAGAGGAAACTGGAAGAGAAAATACAATTGTTTTTGTAAAGCAGATGGAATATAAGGAGACAGATCTGGATGCAGGAATGGAGGCACAGCTCCATTTCAATAAATGTTATGCAATGACCTTGCCTCTGTTTATGCTTGGTCAGACGTGGATTCTGGAAGTGCTGCAGACCACGTGCTGTGGCTGTTGTTCAGCGACACCTTACTCCTCCAGTAGTCTCACAGTAGGCTATTTGGGGGGTGAGGAACCAAACAAGATGGGTAAGAATAGCATCTGCCCTTATATAAATGCCAACTGCTGCCACTTTTGATTGCGTTTATAGACAGTGTCCCTGGGCCATGTTCATCTGCTGTCCTGTCAGTTTCCTTTAGGCACAGCCCAGCTCATCTCCTGTGATGCAGTGTGGTAGCTTGGGCTCAGCCCAGCAGCACTGGGTAGGACAGACCCCAGCTTTTTAAGCTGCATCCCAGGGAACTGCTCCCCTGGCTGTCATCCAAGGATGACACACTGTTGGTGTCTCACTCAGAGCAGTGAAACTGAGCGTGGCCTCTCCTGACTGCTTGTCAACCACAGTGTGGCCCTGCTGCCCTCAAAGGGAGGGTTGAGGGTGAGGAGAGGCTGTTGATGGCAACACTATGTAAGCAAAGATACGGAAATCCTGGCCGGAATAAAGGAAGAGGCAAAAATACGGGGAAAGTCATGGTCAGAGGGCAGCAGAAAAAAGCAGGATGCCAGTTCAGAACTCTGATAACATAGTTTAGACCCTACAAGTCTATAGGTGTAGCTAGCCTCTTGGGCTTGTGTTTTGCACTAGGCTGTCAGTCTTTTGTCATCCCTGCCACAAACATAATTCACGCTGTGGTTTGCCCTGGAAGAAACCGGCAAAGTCACATGGTGGGGAAGCCTAGATGCCAACTAGATTATCCCTGCTCAGAAATAATCTATGCCGTGCTGCAGTCTATATACTAGTGCAGATCTGTGCCAGATCTGTTTTGGTCACCTGAACATGGCCTGGCAGACAATACAACCTTCCAGACTTTTGGGAGAAGCACCTATGTTGGAAGGGTCCGTCCAGGTACAAGGAGAGCTCTGGCACCAGTGTGCTCCCATAAAGTGTAGCGTGAATGTCAGCTCCTCATGAAAAGGCTGTGAGAGGTGAAAAGGGCTGTGAGGCTGGAACAGAACGACTGTGAGCTGTTCTGCACACCTTGCAGGAGCTCTCTGACATGTCTGCTGAACACAGTATAGATGTAACCTGAGAGACCATGTGTTTTCTGTGACTGACATCTACAACAGCTGGTTTGCTAAATTTATGCAATTTAGGAATGAATGAGGAAAGTCTCCATGAACAGGCAACCATAGGCAGATTCCTAGACAAGGTCTACCTGATCTTCCACAAGAGTGAGGTAAGAATGACCTTAGGTTTCACAGTCAACTTCTTGACTGAAGTCTTCTTGACTATGATCTGACCATATATGCTAATCTCTTCCCAATTTTTTCAATGCCACTTTCTGAAGAGAGCTAGGCAGCACCACTCTTTATTCCTGGAAGGAGCTTTGGTGAGCTAACGTAGTGGGCATAGTTTAATGGCCTGGTAAAGAGGTGCAAAAATGAAAAGAGCACCTTACTTCTAAGCGGGTGATGTTAGTCATTGAACATCAGCATCAATGGGACAGGCTTAGTTTGTACTTGCTTTTTACTATTTTCTTCCAGCCACGGGTGTGAGGTTGCATTGACTAGGGGCAGCGCAGAGAACAGGGAAATAGGTTACACTCAAAGAGAGTTGCCCAGTCAAGGAAACTTGTGAGTATGCAGAAAATTCTTTTCTCCTAGTACAAACATCCAGCTAACCAAAACAGCAAATCTGATTGATTGACTTATCTGCTGTGACAGTGAGAGGTGTGTGGAGCCAAGCACACTTTGTGGGTTACTTATATTTCATCCATAACTCGTATCAAGGCCTGGAAGAACTGGTAGCATAGTTACTGGGAGTGGGCTAGTTTGGTTGGTGGGTTTTTGTAAATCTCAGATGGTTGCAGCCTTTGGAAAAGGATATTCTTGTTTGGGCTGACGTGAAGAAATTTGCAGGACAGTGGAGGAGAGTTTTGGTAGTTAAGTGTTTGTTCTCTGTGTAATGGATCAGGAAATAAGTGACCACAGGCTCAAGTTGCAAGTGTTATTCACTGGTGAATAATGGTTCATGAGTTTATTGGTGGATATATTTCCATGACTCAGAATGGCGCCTTATGGTGGCACTTCTTTAGCCTGTCTAAACAGATAAGTCAGTAAGGTCTTGCAATTTTCAGCATAAAACTTGAGATGATAGGTGTGAGTTTGGACAGTTAGGTGGGATAATGGAAGAGAACTGAGAACAATTTCTGGAAGGGGCAAGGATATTGTACTGTGAGCTTTGTAAGGCATAATTTTTAGTGAAGTTAGCAAAAGGTTAGTTTGCAGGATCACTCCTATTCTCATTGATGTAAATACTACTTAACTTATAGGAAACAATACTTCTGCTCCTCCCCATAAGAAAAAAACATGATCTAAAGAAGAAACACCTGTATAATAAAAGGAGCAGAATATTAACTTGTTTATATTTCCTCTTCCTGCTCATTATGCTGGTTCTGATACAGACACATTCATTCATATTAAATTGCAACATCAGTATCACTATTAAAAGACTTTTTTTCTAATGTAACAATCAAACCTACTTCAAAATTTATTTCAGATAATGAAGGATATTCAGTGTGTTTTCGTCTGCCTTATTCCATATCGGATTTTTAATTTTATTCTTATCCCTCAAATGCATTGCCCCTGAATTTAGTGAGAGAAATTAGGAGTTTAGCATACTAGTCAGTTCTTCTGTGCTAGTGCCTTCATACCTAGGCTACCCTGCTTAAGTTAAGTCTCCACTGGATTATATGTTCCCTAGGTTATAACCTGATAGTAACAAAGAGGCAGAAAACACTGTAGCATGTTACTGACTTTTGCTTGAGGTGGTAGGAGAAAAAGCAGTGTAAAAAATTGAGCTTATGGGAAATAATAGGCTTTCAGGGGAACGGGGAAAGTTCAGCCTTTTTGTGATGGGCAGTTTGACTTGCTAAATGATTGATTGCACAGAACAGAAGGAAGAGGCCATGAACATGCCTGTCCGTGTTGAGCACTGCTTTTGAAAGGCAATGTATGTTATTCTTATTACAACCTTTGTTGACCCAGAAGTTGGCAGAGCAGGAGAGGTACATGCTAGCTGAGAGCTGTGCAGCAGTTTTCAGGTAGATTCTTGGTCTAATAGTAACTTTCAAACAAATCTATTTGTGTTGTTTTTTCCTAAATTAAGGATAGAAATATGGGCTCCTGTGCGTGTGTTTAAAAACAATTCCTCGCTGCTTTTTTTTAAACAACAAAACTATCTGTGACCTGGTGAGTGAGGGCCAGGATGCAGTATGAGCTACCAGTTCAAGTGGAGCTACAAGAAGAATAGCCGCTTGATTCCCTGCCCCTCCTGCCACTTTTAGAGAAGGAAGAGATACATTTTTCCTTTTTCATCCTCAAATGTGATGTATTGAGGGTTTCCATGCTTTCACTGATTTTTAAGGCATGGGTCCCTCCTCTGAAGGCACATTCTGAATCAAGGCCCTTTTGTGAGGAAACACTAACTTTGGTTTTATTTTGTTAGCTTAGTTTCAAAGGTAGTTTCACTTTCGTTTTTTGGTTTCCCAGATCTTCCTGATTTCTGTACACACTTTCCAGCATGCCTTTCCAGTCTTCTGCAGCAATATGAGGCGGGGAGGGGCTGGTGCTTTGAGCTCCATGGGGGCGAGAGAGGATCTGACATGGGATGCAAGTCTTGTATCAGGACGTGAAATGACACCTCTTCTGAAGACAATCAGGAAGCCCTTACTAAAACTAAAGCAAACATAAATAGTGATACATCCTTCCCCTTAGCCTCCCCTTTCCCATCTTGGGCTGGTTGCCATTTCAGGGACAAGAAGATCCATTAAAGAGACAGGGCGGTGCTGTTAGTGTAGTGAGTGAGGTCCTGCCAACACCACTGGTAGCCGTGTGGTAGGTGGTTGCTTCTGCAGCCTCCCTGCAAGAGGATCGGGTTGGCAGCACCTGCTGCTTTAACCTCAGTACTTGGAATATCTTCTGAAGCGGTTTTGTCGGCACCTGTCCCACTCCTCATCTGCTGAGGCTCTCCTGTTGTCAGTCTCCTTGGGGTCCTTTAATAGAAGAGTGAGCTCGATGGAAGAATCACCTGTTTTTCTCTAGCAGTACTTTCAAACAGAGATACACTCTGCTTCAGACATGCAGATACACCTGCCTTTACCAAGGGTTGTGAAGGAAAGTCTGAAAACTATGCCTGTGACGTGTTGAGGTGTAGTGAATCTGCCTGGGAGGTAGTACCAGAGGTTGCTTCTGTGCTTTGGTAGGCTTAGAGAAATTCCCTATAAATAAATTCTGATTTGAAGCAGTTGTCTATAAGGAAAGAAGAACAACATAGCTGCTCACTAAAACCAGCCAACACTTTGTTCAGTCAGCTGTCTTTTACTTCCCTGGGCCAGCATTTGATTACTGTTGATCATTTAGATCTAAAGAGTTACCTTTTCCTAAGTATACATATAATTTTTCAGTACTAACATTCTCATGCTTTTGTAGAGAACCTGCTTCCTGATTAATTTCATTTTTATGTGTAGTGGAAATAGAAAAGCCTTTAATTAACAGCATCATAGCTTTTTATTTCTTAAATGTGGTTGCACCGTAAACTGTCCTGCAGGTGTCTCAGAGTAGTCCAGCTCTTTATCCGTTAACATACTCTACAAAATAACTGCACAGCAAATTGCAGTCAGCCCGTCTTCTGTGACAGAAGAGTTCTTCTTCCGTGGTAAAGGAGACAGCTGTCTTTGCTGGCCTTTTCAGTATCGCGACTGAATAGGTCTGTTATGTAAAAGTGCAGGCATTAGAAATGCAGCGGTGGAATTGGCAGCTACCTCTAGCAGGAAGTTTTTAAGTCTTCCATGTGCTAGAATAGCATGAACTAAAATACCTTACTCTACAAACTGTCAACACTGTCCCTATGTCCAGAACATACAGCTTTGTTCTTTACATATTTCCTTCAAATGAGTACTTTCTGTGTCCAAAACTATTTTTACAAAGCTTTGTCCTATTACTGTTTCAGACTACGCTGGCACACATCATAGCCAACAGCAGCAAAAAGAATGGCACGAGGTTTGTGACACTGTCGGCCACAAGTGCCAAGACAAATGATGTTCGAGATGTCATCAGCCAAGCCCAGAATGAAAAAAGACTCTTCAAGAGAAAAACCATCCTCTTTATTGACGAGATCCATCGTTTCAATAAATCTCAGCAGGTATTGTACTACGTTGCTTTTTGGAAAAAGCCTTTGTCAGCACTTCTGTAAAATTTCCCACTTTGCCTCAAGATGATAGCTTACTTTGGCCTTTTGATTTTAATGTTAATGTTTTTAGTAGATTAATTAGGGAGAAACATGAAAATTAAATTCCATAACTAACTTCCAATCAATGTTTAATTATTGTGATTCAGAGATTGAAATAAAAGTCTGAGCTATACTTACAGTTGACTTATGTGCCGGGCTTTATATGACATTTTTCTGAAATTTTATTTCTGCAAAGTCATGTTAGTAGTATTTGCTGTACGTATCTTCATTTCAGCCTCCTCCCCGGGGGTAGCATTCTCTATTACCTTTAAAAAGGTCTGGAATGTGGATGTGCCTAGGGTGTTTGTTTTGTTTAATGTTCTCCCCTCTTCTCTGCGAGAAAAGAGACCATGGTACCATTAAAAAAAAAAAAAAAGATACCATAGTCATACCATGGAAAGCTTGAATTCTGCACTACAGGTTGCAGTTTCTATATGAAACCATACTCCAATCTTCCTATAGTTTTCTGAGCCATCCTATAGAATTATCTTGGGAACTGTAGCCCTAAAGATTGGTTCAAAGAGTATTTAGAAGTAGCCTCACTATTTGTTATATTTGATAAGGCAATTTCATGATATCTTATGTTTGCCAGGCAATAAACCAAATTCACATAAATAAACTAAAAATTTGCAGATTTTTGACACTGTTTCTTTTCAGCTGGTAGGGTCATTCTCAGTGCAAGCACAGGTTATAAAGGTGAACAGCCCATAACGTGTTGTGTGTGTGAAATTAAATCATTTAGATAGCTAAGCAGATGAGCTGCCTTGTCAGTGAGGTTATTTGTCATATCAACAGGGAACCCAAAGACTCACAAGACACGAAAAACATAGCCTACTCACACGGGATGTTTCAGGTTGTCATTGATCGAGATCAGCTTTTTCTGCTTCCCTCCCATCCTCAGGACACTTTCCTTCCTCACGTTGAGTGTGGGACGGTGACCCTGATAGGAGCGACGACAGAAAACCCTTCCTTCCAAGTCAACGCCGCTCTTCTGAGCCGATGCCGGGTGATCGTCCTGGAGAAGCTCTCGGTTGAAGCGATGGAGGCGATTCTGATGCGGGCCGTCAGGTCTTTAGGGGTCCAGGTTTTGGGCCAGGACAACCAGCACGGCAGCTCTGCGACTGGCAGCAGCAGCGAGAGCTCAGAGTGAGTACTTTATGGGCTGCAGGGTGTTAACGCACACAGCCCGAGGAATTGACTGCCTGCCAGGGAGAGAATGAAGCAGTTGGTGGGTGGGAAGAGAAACCCTAGCCACTTCTGATAGTAAAGAAAAGAAGTGGCAGCATATGGTAGGGGGTGACAGGAGAGAGAGAATTCAAAGCACTGGCTCTTTCCATCCAAAACATAATCTCACCGTCTGGATTAGGAGGAGAGTTTTATACTTGTATCTGTAGCTCCTGACTCACCCTCTCAGGATATTTAAATCTGTTCTGCTGCTGAGGATTTGCTGTGGAAGCCTGTAACTGGGTCTTTGTCATGTCCTAGTGTGTGTTACTTGTTGTTACTGGTTGTAAAAGCATCATGTTACCATTAAGTGGTGTGTGGGGCATCCCCTCTTAAATTAATTTGTAAGTGCCCAACAAAGGTTTGTTGTTTTCTGAGAATTTTTTTTTTTATAAGATCAGGGAGGATACTACTCCTCTTTAGTTGCAGGATAAGTGCTGTGGTATGTTTTATGGTATACTGTGGGGAGAGGGGACTGTTGTTGTGAGGTGTTAATAGATTGTATTAAGATAGACTTTGTTTTTCTCTGCTCCTTGTTGTCCAAGCCAGACAGAGTCACGTTAAACATTTGGGAGAGTTTTGGAAAAAACAAAGGTCCAGATTTGTCCATAAGCGATGTTTTCTGCCTTCTGAAATGGCTAACTGGCAAATAAGAATAACACTTGGTACTGCACTACTTTCATGCAAGTTATTACAGTTCCTTCACATTGATGCTTGTCTGTACTCGTAGTAATTTACAGTGTATTGACATGATGGTAATTGGGCAGGCACTCCGTATGAAATAAATGAGAGGGAATCGACTTTGTCCTTTAGCTTTCTCACAGAATGTAAGCGCTAAGAATCGCTAACCTGAATGCTGAGGTCAGGGCAGCGAAGAAAAGCTATTCCCTTTTTATTTTTAGGGTACCTTGCCTCATGGTTTACTCATTTGTAGCTTTTTACATATTGTAGTAATGTGAATTTTAGAAGAGAGGGCAGTACTGCATGTCAGCCTTAATGTAATGGCACAGCTGTGGTTGTGGCTACACCCTGCCTGGGGTTCAGAGACTTTCCTTTCTGTACAGGATTAAAGTACAAGGCATAGTTGCAGCTGCAGTTGTTTGGGTTTGGGTTTCGCTAGACTCTCCGTATCTGTAACCTTCCGTTAGCTATGGATGATTTAAACAGCACGGTGTGGTGCTTCATCAAACTGAAAGAAGTCTGGCAGGCAGACTGTTTCAGAAATCTATCCATGGAGAGAGCGAGCCCCACTCCCATGGCTAATGTGGGAGCCAAGCATTTAAAAACAAAAATGGGGTTCAGAACTTAAGAGCATTTGTTGCAGTTGTGTGTTAAGTCTTTCTTGTCTTTCCTGCCGCTGTCTGGTTCTGGTCTGTAGTTGATACATACTGTTGCTGATGAGTTTGGCTTTTTATAAGCCATCCTGCCCTTGACTGTAGTTCTGGTTTTGGTCTCCTTGGTAATTCCTTCTTGTTGCGCTGTCCATACCATTTCTGCTCCTTCATTTCCTCTGCACCTACTGCTCTGCAGGAGCAGCCATGTCTCGTCTTTTGCCTCTTCACTTCTCTGCCTCTATGAAGCAGGGCTGTCATTACTTGCAGGCAGGTATCAGTGTTCATGCTGTCCTGAGGAATAAGTGAAACTCACCAATTACAGTTGAATTGGTTGTTCACTGTGCTCACCTTTGTTCCAGAGTTGGAAAAGGAGCTGTAAGGCAGCATGTCCCCAAATGTGGGGCATGCCCACTTCGAAAATGCTGCAGAGATCTAGCCAGAAGGCACAAGAAATGTGTATATTGAATTTTGGATTTCATTTTCCCTTTGAGTCTCCCTTCCCAAACCACGGAAGTGCAGTATGAAGTCCTGCATGTGCTGCTTGGCCTCAGTTTATCAGGTGGTCTTGGTATCACATCACCTGTCTGACATGATGGCTGACCTCTGTGAGACTTTGAAGAAGAGGATGGTTCTTTGTGGTCTCTCCTGTTACCTTGAGGAATAAGGTGAGGGTGAATGTTCCTTAGTCTCTACAGGCATCTTCTCCATGCAATGAGCATACAGCCATCGCTGAGTGATTCAATTCAATTCAATTCATCTTCTCTGCACTCCGTGCATGTGCAGCAGTCATCAGAAGTAAAGTGTGCTCTACCCGAGTCTGTTTCCTTAAATTTTCTTGGTGGCTTTTTCTCATCTTGCTTCCACCATTGCTGCAGGTTTCTGATAAGGTTAGGTCACCTGGCTTCTCTTCCATCCCGCTGTGGCCTTTTCTTGCTGTAAAGCTGAAATAGAACTAGCAGTTGTTACCTACCTTGGTATCTTTTTCTTTGTCATGTCATCACGCTCATAAAACTTCTTTGACAGTTTTTATATTAGTCAATGTGTTTCTTTAGGATAAGATGTGCTTTGTGTTATATTTTCATCAACTTTACTGCCATCAAATTGTGCCTCTTAAAGCCTGCAGTAAATTAAGCTGAAAGACAGGGGAACGTGAAAGGAAGAAATATACTCGTGAAGAAGAAAAGTAAGGAGAAGTCAACGTTCAAGACACTTTATATTGCTGAAACTTCCTTGTGCTTTCTGCAGTTTACTCTGTTTCAGTAATAGCAAAAACTGTTCCAGGTGTACACTGATAACACTACACTTGCACTGCATCAGTGATGGAGGAAATCAAATTCTTTCTTGGCGTTTTATTTTTATCATTCAAGTGCTGCCCTCAGAGTGGTATCTCTAATTGAAGTCAGACAGTAAACTGGATGGTGGATTAATGTATTTGAAGTTAGATAGCACAGAAGGCGCACAGCTGCAGGAAATGAAAGGATCCCCAGTTTCCTGTTGGCAAGCCCAGACATCATGCAGTTCAGCTTGTTAGTGGCTGTATTACAAGTACTGACAGGTTTTGAATTCACTGGTTTGTAAATCACAATGTTGAAGATGGGCATCCTCTGGATCTTCAGTGTTCCATACCTTTTTGAAATTTATTCCCTTCTTGGAACATCCATCTGATTTCCTTACAGGAAATAGAGTTGCTGGGATGAGAGACGACATTCAAAGACGATGCTGTGAGGCAGTGAGCAATGCATATCATACTGCAGTATTTCAGATGAAGAACTATCTTTGCCTGTAAAAGTGTTGCAATCTGTCAAGGAGTGAGCACAGCGAGAATAATTGCACTGAGAAAGTGAGAAAGTACTGATCTATATGTGAAAGAAGCAATGGGTACTTTATCTCGTGTTCTGCTCAATTACTTTTAAATCTTTCATTATACAGGTTCTCCTTGCTTGGACTTCCTTGTATTTACTCTCTGATATTGCTTACACCCTCTTGTCATTGGATCAAATGCTGCGGTGTTGTACAGGTTTTATGGGTAGTTCATCATATGTTTCATGTTGGTTCTTGGCACAAACTGTCTTGAGGGTATGGAGATAAGGAGAAATGGGAAGAAGGATTTATTATCCTGTGGTGGTAGTTTTCCATTCCTTAAGCTAGTATATCACCTCCAGCTCAGTGAGTGATGGATCCCAGGGTGCCCCTTTTGGCTTGTTTATGTTTTTGTCTCCAAGTATCATCGGTTACAAGGTACCAACATTGAGCACTGGCATCCGGTGGGTGTTCAGTGTTAATTCTGGAGAGTGAAAAAAATATGAGATTGCCCATCTGCAAGAGGATCAGGAGCTTGGGAAGACGTCAGAAAGCATGGGAGTTATTCTGCCTTGCAGTTCTGGGGTGTGCAGAAGTTGGGTAAAGTGGAAGGCTGTAGGGCACTTGAGCTTCTGAAGGCAGGGTGGGCTTAGAACTGTAAAATACAGTGAGTGTCTTTTGCAAGCCAAAATACAAGGTACTGAAATAATTGTCATCCTGATATTGAAATTAGGCTCCTGCCTAGTGAAGTTAAATCATCAAAAAAACAGAATTTAAGATTTTAATTCCTCAGAAAAAAATAACTGAATTCAGTTATTCTGAGTATAAAATGTTGTTATTTTGAAACACTGAGTGTGAATGGAGCTGAGATCATGGAACAGGGGAGCATTATGGGATTTTTCCATCGGTGACGGTCATCAATATGCTGTGCAAACAGCTCTCAACACTTTGCCTCCACTTACAGTCGCTGGGTGTGGTTGTGGGTATCAGTGTGAGGAGGCCTCAAGCGCATGGTGTTCTTCTCTGCAAGCAGCAGGCAAAGAGCTTAGTCCTTGCAGGTGAAACCTTCTCTTCAGTCTGCCCTGCTGGTGTATCCAAAGTGTTTGCTTAGTGTGCAGCGTATTTGTTTTTGTTCCCTGTTGATACAGGTATTAGCAGCAGGACATCTGTGTGTAGTGCCTGCTGGTTTTTTAAAAATAGCTTTTGCTTTCTTTGCTGGCTTCTTTCATTGCCTATAGAAAAATCTGGTGCTCATCTGTAGTGCTGAGGGGTGAACGTTGCTCCCTGATTTTCAAGGAATTTGATGTATGAGGTACTTGACTGAATAAGTCCCTCTGCTGTTATGTTCTTGTGCTTCCCCGTTCAAACACGAAGAAGGCGTTTGAAACACCTTGGAGAAAGTGCAGTTATTTTGGAGTTCCACTGTGTGTGCACATTAATTTTTTTTTTCCTAGCTTTATTAAATACACGAGAAATAAGGAGATGGAAATAAAAATATGACAAGATGCATATATAGGTGTATAGATAGGTATATTTTTCCCACAGGAGGCGATTACTGCTGCCTGCTGTCTACAGCATGGGTTATGGCCCTAGAAGACGTTTGTTGGCCTTTGCTTGCAGTGCTGTGGATTAGGACTGCAGCTCTACAAGCTTTTCCCTCTTAAGTGTGGGCATGAGAGGGCTCAAATACCGGCTGTCAAAGTTTTTCCAGCACCTACTGTCTTTTTCTTTTGTGTGACAAGTGCAAAGTGGGTTTGCAAGGAGGAAGAGGAGGCAAGTAATGCAGATTGGTGGATACATGTGTCTGGGAACCCTGTCATTGCCTTTTTGTACACCACTGGTAATAACAGTAATAAATCTTTCTGGTGAAGGAAGTGCAGGGCTGTTATGAATCCTTAATTATTTGGCACACAAGGGCTTCACAAGAAATTGCCTCTCACGCCAAGCTCTGTGCGTTAATCCCCACTGATACGTGTCACTCTTCATTTTCAGTCCAGTTACTAGAAAAGGCTAAGTTAGGGCCATTACTTATGCTATGCGTTAACTCCGCTAGCTGCTGTTGCCAAATCAAATCAGTTGTACTCTCTGCCTGGTGAACACCTTAGCTGTTACCTTGTCTACATAAGTAAAGTTTGAGGGTCAAATCGTCAGCAGTATGAATATGAAATGTGCAGAGGCGAGTTGGTTTGCATGCGCCCCGACAGTGGGGACTGCAGCCCAGCAGATGAAAACCTGGAGAAAGAGCTGGAGGACTTTGTTACTTTCCCAGATTTTTCATAGACCCGCTGTGAGATCTCAGCAGATCTGTTGCTGCATTTCTCAAATCCCGTCCTGTTCATTTAGATTGTGTGTTCACTGGAGTTTGGCCTTTTTCATACGTTTGTATAGTCCTGGCACACTTGGAGTAGTAGACGGCAAGAACAGTGACTTGCATGCACTGGGGTGCCTTTTCTTTCTTGTAAGATATTTTTTGTACCCCAGTGACTAAGTTGTAATACCTGTTACAATTTAAAAAAAAAAAAGAACGTAGGATGCATGTATCTTTACAACGTAAACAATCCTTCCAATTGTTGCTTTTAAAAGAACATCTGATAGCAGCTCTTATTGTTGGTAGTTAGTTTAAAACCTCATGTTAATTACTTTATACCTCCCTATGTTCTCTCACGTGCATTTGGATAGCTTCTTACCTTTTCATTGTCCTTCCAACAAGGAATTTGATGTGCTAGCTGTGAAATGCTGATGGAGTAGAACCTTGTGAAGTTCAACTGGCTGTGCCAGAATTGTACTCTGTTTCCATTGAACTTAATGAGATGAGGAAGAATAAGGGGGTTAAGATGAGAGCTCACGCCCTACCTTTTTCATGTGCAATTGTATTTAATAGGCATTGGGGCAGGAGGAGGAGGGGTGGGGTCCCACAGTGTTCTCCCAGGCTCTGTAATGCTTAGTCATGACAGAATGAGTTAAGAACAATACTTAAAACCCGTCTGCCTCTCAAACTTTGTAAACAACTGCCATCTCTAGTATAATACGCAAGGAGAGGAGCGTGATGGGGGCTAACAGTGTACGGTTACTGTGTTGCAGATTCCCGGTGTACATAGAGGAGAAAGCGCTACATACCCTAGCCTACCTTTGCGACGGTGATGCAAGGACTGGACTGAATGGGCTCCAGTTAGCAGTTCAGGCCAGATTAGCAGTGGGGAAGACCACTCCTGTGGATATGACCAAAGGTGGTTCTGCAGATGGCATTGTGATAACAGAAGAGCACGTAAAGGAAGGGCTGCAGCGATCTCACATCCTGTATGACCGAGCAGGTGAGTACCTGATAGGGTTTCTGAGATGCAGCATTCTCAAGAGCTGATAGCCTCTACAATTTCTGTTTCTTCTCCCCCTTCTATGCTAGTTGCTCTGGTGAAACAGTGATTGTACTGAAATTTGGCCTAAAAATTACTTTTCCTTTACAGCGTAGCAGGCTCACCCAGAAATTCCTTCTAAACAGGATTTCCTCTTACCGCTTAGGAAGTGTAGGTTACCCGAGACACACATTTGCTGCCCTGCGAACAGTCGCATGATAAAATTATTTATTCTTTAAGATTTTTAAAATACTATCTTCTAAGAGGGTTGCAACGTGAAGAGGGAGAAGTATTTTGATGAGAAGATTTGTTCTTGGGAGGCTGGAAGTCTTACATTGCACTTTTACTCCTTTGAAAGTCTTGGAAATGTTCACATTCACAACGCTATGTTATGTGAAAACATGAGCAGTTTGCTTTGTTTTTAGAGTTGCTTTTTAAGGTAATGAATTTTGTAGCTTGCTTTTAGGGCAGGTCACATAAATCTAATTCCATTTAAGGCTTCCTAATGTGATAACCACTCTTGCTAAATTTGTGACTTGGCAATGTCAGGCATCACAATAGTTGGCCACTGTACCATTTTACGTGAGAGGGTTAAAAATCAGAGAGTGAATGTTAAAGATGAGGTGAATCCCCTTAAATGCATATGCTAGTTCTTCAGCAATACTTGAATCACCATACAGTATAGTATCAAACGATTATGCCAAGCAGTATTTGGAGAACTGATGGATTTTTGTTTTGCCACTGTATCTGATATGCTCAATTAACTGTCACTACTCAAAACCTGTGATGACGAATTTCTCGAGGTTGTTTGTAAAGTATATGTCTGCTTGCAGCCTTCTTGCTACAAAGAGGAGATGATGGCTCATTGTCAGGAAAAAGTCAGCTGGGCAGATATTGATATGGCAGCTGAGAAGTCGAGGGTAGGCTGGGGGAGGGAGAAGAAAAATTTTATGGGGTCTGTGGCAGGAAGAAGTCATGATTAGGAGGAAGCGGAAAATCTGAGCAGTTTACTGATGTGAGTCTCTTGCGCCATGTAGGTCTCTTGTGTGTTTGCTGTCGCCTTGTGGCCACTGTCACGTAGAACTCTTGGCTGTGTCCATTGCTCCCCGCCCTCCTACGCCTATTTGTTCTGTTAGAGGTGGCACAGAGTGCCTCTTCCTGAGGCTTGTGTCAAATCTAGGTAGCATGTGTCAGCCCCTTTTCCGTGACAGAAATCTTTTGAGCTCTCTGTAGGGTTTGTTTTGTTGGGTTTTTTTGTTTGGTTGGTTTTGGTTGGTTTTTTTTGTTTGTTTGTTTTTTTGGTCAGATTTTCAGAGAGGTGAGAGCGGTGAAAATTCTCTTTTTCTTGATTGTGTGAATGCCAAAGAGCCTGCCACAGAGATTGTCACAGTAGCAGGTTGCCCGAGTGCATGCCTTTACAAAATTTCTCTCTTCTGTGGAGTAGTCTGTGTCTCAGTTGTCTGTCTCACTGTTGTCCATAGTAGAGACAGCTGTTTGTCCTTTTATGTACAAAGGGCTTCTGGACAGAGGTTGCTGTGTAAAGATATTTTTGTAGCATGTTTTAGCTAATTCTTTTTGAATCACAATTGTGGTAGTGAAATCTACAATCCTCTAATACAAGCTGCTTCAGCCTTATAAAGTGGAGGGACACGATGCTGTCTAATCATGATAGCAGCAGCATACATTTGAGTGTAGCATGTTCATGTCGAAAGCACCAAATAATCGATTAGTGTTCAATCAGAGTTGTGTAAATGTGGAATTTTGATTTTACATAATTATTTATTTTTGGTCACCTTCTGCAAAATTTGCCAAATATATGTAGTTGAGCATTCTTTTATGTACTTTCATCAAGTACTCTAGGAAGGAAATTATTCATAATCCAGTCATTAAGCTATTGTTCTGATGGGTGTGCAGACATGTAAAGACAAGATCTTTGTGCAGATAATCTCTGCATTTTAGCTGGAAGGACAAGGAAACAGCTCTAGTCAAATCTCACTGCCAGCAGCCACCTGCAGCCCTTTCGGTGTGAGAGGAAACAAACTATTTAGTCGTATTTTAGCTTTTAATTGCAGATTTTAAAAGTTTGATTTTTGGAGAAAATGATGCAGCAACCGAATTAATTAAAGTTTAACTGCAGATGGACAGTGAATAAATTTTTTCTCTTCTTTCTCTTACATATTGTGTCTCTCTGCTAACACTGACTTAATAGCAAATACCAAAGATAAATATCAGAATAATTGCAGGAGTTTGTCTCGCTGTCTATGTGGTAACATAACTTCAGTTATGGTAAAGACTGTGAATGTGTTAAGCTGAAGTTAGTTTATTCTGTAATCTGGAACACGGTTGTTCTTTTCTATGGAGAAGGGAAGAGAAGGTGTCTCACACCATGATGGGTTTTGCCAGCTTTATTGTTTTCTGCTGGACCAGAATGATAAGTCTTTTTATCCATGCTGTTGCTCTAGTCTTTCTTCCAAGGCTTTCTTCTGTCCTTTATCGATGAGCAGTAGATGTTTACATTTGGCTAAGACAGCAGATAATCTGAGATGGGGACTGTGATTTGATTTTTGCCCACTACCTTATAAATAGGGATTGCTTAAGAAGTCCAGATGTTAATTATGGTCAGTGAATGAGGCCTTTTCCCTGTCTTCTACCAATAAGACTTCAAATACATCAACTTCTTAAATTAGCTGGGAAACTCTTCATGAGCACATAAAGCATTTTAGGGGCATAAATCAACAGGATTTATGCATCTGTATACATTAGACACTAGAAAATGCCGTCATCCACAAAGCCTCTTGTGTAGCATCTTGTTTCTCTTCGGAAGGGTATTTGCCTTTGTGGGAACTGCATAGAGCAAAGGTATTTTGATTCCAAAAACTCTTTAGGGTTTTGGTTTCAAGAGGCATCTGGGATGCAGAACAGCAGTGATAGATAAGTTGGCATGTGTCTGTCTCTCCACTGAATTCATAAGGCCAAAATCTATATGTAGGCTAACCAGCCTGAGAGACAGAGCTAATAAATAAAGGTCTGTAAAAAGTTCTGTCTAATATTTTTAAACTGCTCCTGGTATCTCACATAGAATATATACGTAAACTGTATTTTTTAAAAAGAAACATAAAACCTCTTTCTCCAATGCATGTAACTGTATTTTAACTTTAATTGAAACTGCATTTAAAGTACAACTGCACAGTTTTTCTGAAGAAGTCCAAGTCTGGTGTGTAAGTAATGTCATTATGTTGATGACTCAAAAGCCAACATTTAACTTTGAGAGGAAGGCGACAAAGGGAGAAAGCTGTCGCCTTTCTCAGCCTGCGTACTCTGAAGTCCCCTGCAGGTATGTATCTCTAGTCCCAACCTATCCGCTGGATTCCTTCCGCCTCTCCAGCTGGTATCCCCAAGTATGACACTTTACAGTAGCCCAAACAGTGTATAAAAGCACTCCAGCAAAAAAATCCAGGCAAGTGCAACCTCTGGAGATATTTAAGGCCGTCTTCCTTACTTTTAAGAGACCAAGAGACGCCTCTTCCAAGAGGACGATGCGAGTTCAGCTGCTTGGGTTTATTGCTACTAAGTCAAGTGTTACAACGGAGCACGGACGCGCTGTTTGTGTTGGCAGGAGTAATGACTGCATACCACAGGGCTCTTTGTGTGGAGTCCTAGCAAAAATAGCTGTCTGCCAGCCTGCATACGCCGGCAGCGCGTGTATTGAATTCCCCATGGAACTGCACTGCAGCGTGAGCAGCAACGCAGGAAGATAGACCCGGTTTCTGACCTGGGAGGTGGAGGTCTTGCTGGCTGTGAAAGGAGCAATTCCAGCAGTATGGGGGCTTTGGTTTTCCAACTCATGTGTGCGGCCTTTTATTTTGTAGGGCCTACAAGTGACGGTGATGTGTTCTGATACGGCCCTTGGGCTGTAATTCCTTTTAGCCGTAGAAAGAGGAGAAATATTAACAGATGGCTGTGCATGCAGCCAGTTGCCTTTATAATACACACTTAGCTGTGAGCCAAGGAATGCCAGGCACTTTAAAAAATTTAAAAAGGCAGATTATGTGGAAAGTTTAACAATAATATTGCAGCAAAATACTCTTACAAGTTTGATTAAAAGAAATGCATAAGAATCAAAACTAGCTGCACAGAGAAAAATTGCAAGCAGGAAGGGCCTCATTCAGTGTTCGTAATGTTGACCCTCTATTTTTAACTGTAGCCCTAGATCATCTGTGGAATGGCTTTGTTTCTCCTTGGAGTCCATATCTAATCTTGTATTAAACTTTTTAATGTTAAAAAAAAATTCCTTGTAATTCATTCAGTCTTCCCACTCCTTATTTAGCAGTCTGGCATTTCAGGTTTTGTTTGTGGGTTTTTTGTTTGTGGGTTTTTTGTTTCAGCTGCTTACAGTTTTCAGGACTCTTCCAGTAGTGCAGGTGTCCACAACTGAACTCAAAATTTCTTAGGGGCTTGCCGGGGTTGTGTGCTGCAATCCTGTTTCCTCCAGATTGTGTAATGTGCCATCATTGTATATCCACAGCAAGGTTTCCTTTTTTCCCCCTAATACAACAAACTCGTGTTTGATTTACTGCACACTTTATTTTCAAGTTTTAGTTTATGTGAAATTTCTTTTTCTAAAATATCACTAGTGTGTAGTACTGGGTTTCTCCGATTCTTTTGTTGCCTTCTCAGGGTTGTGTGCGTGTCCAAAAGCAATGGTCAGTGGTTTGTATGTGCTCATACTTTACTCTTTGTCAATTAGGAGATATTTATATAGAGTCTTCTTCCTAACTGCTTAAAATATCCATATTTTTTTTTCTTTTGAAGGAAAGGTCATTAGGGTACCAAAACCAAATTGCTTGCTTTGCAATGTTTAAAGAAACACCCTCCTTTTCATCTGCAGTTGCTCTGTTATGCTTATGGAGTTAGTGGAATGGTCCATGTGGCAAAGCATGAAGATGTTGACAACATTAATGAACACCATAATCACGTATACATAAAAAGAACTTGAAAAAGCAGGTTAAGTTTACCTGCTGCGATGTAATAAAATATATTCTGTTCCCTTAGATGCATTCCACTTAATTCTCTCGTAACGGCTTTCTGTATCTCTTCTCCCCCATTCTAAATAGGAGAAGAACATTACAATTGCATCTCTGCCCTGCATAAGTCTATGAGAGGCTCAGATGAAAACGCTTCCCTTTACTGGCTTGCTCGAATGCTTGAAGGTGGTGAGGATCCACTCTATGTGGCAAGGAGGCTGGTGAGGTTTGCAAGTGAAGATATAGGTCAGTATTTACAATATTTCATGTTGGGATATTATGTTGAATGAAGATCTGCCAGACTTCTGGTTTCCAAAAATTTGACGTTTGAGAAAAAAAGCAGCCCCAAAACTGCTATATGCAAAATAGGTACAAAATACTGAAATGCTTCACATCCAACAAAAACTTTGTGTATGCAGACAGAGACATACATGTGGTGTCATTGTGATGATTACCTATTGCAGGAGAAACAAATATTTTTGAGGTCAGGTTTTGGCAGTGTATTGATATGGATTCTTTTAAACTCTGGTGATTGTAGGTCACCAGTAAACTTGTGACACAGAGAATGTGTACTTCAGGGATGCCTGTTTTTTAATGACTCTGGAAGGTGAATGCCTACCCTGACTTGCAAACTTCAGATTTGATAGCTGGCTCCCTTGTTGTAAGGCATCTTGATTGACTTATCCAAAGTAACAGATGCAGCAACATTTTTAGCACATACGTGATGGGTGAAGAGTTATGAGATCTGGGGAAGCTATGTCTATATAGCAATATTTCCCCGTTTCTTTCTCAATTCCAAAAAGTAAGTGAATCATAAACGGGCAGCTGCTGCTCAGGCTGCCACCGTGTGGCAACAGGTTCAGTCTGAAAATAATACCCCACAATTTGCCGGGCGGGGAGAACAGAAGAAGGAAGGCTGTGGATGGAGGGAGTATATCTTATGTACTGCAAAGTATTGTACTGGAAGTTCCAACATCTGAGAAGGCAACTTTGAAATACGCATGGATAACCTTCCATCTTACGGGGGGGCGGGAAGAGAGACAGTAACTAAAGTAAACTGACTTTAACCTGCTTTTATCTGATCCCTTTTTGTAGGGCTGGCAGATCCTCTGGCTTTAACACAAGCAGTTGCTGCTTATCAAGGCTGTCACTTTATTGGAATGCCAGAATGTGAGGTAAAGGCTTCATTAATTCACTGATTTGAAAGTACTGCAAACTGTAAAACCTATCTGTAATTATAAAAAGAAATAGATTGCAAGGACAAGGCAAATTTAGTTACTTGTTCATTCAGCACATCCCTTCTTTGACATGTAAGAGAACATCGTAGCTCTTAAAATAGATGTTGTAATTTGAAATAAAATTCACTGCTTATTTATTGTTAAAATGTGGTATGTGAACTAACGTCATTTTGCTCTGTCCATTTTTTTTTCTCTCTGTTATAAATAAAACAATATATTCTGTTATTCTAAAATAGCTATTCCTTTCTAGTAGGGCAAATCTTGAAGAGCTGTGTTGTTGTTAAATAATAATATTCATACTATAGTAGCAGGCAGAGGTCAGTTTAAAAACATAATCCTTGTCATGCTGCACAAACAACCTGAATAACAGACCTTTTCCCAAAGAGCTCAAAAGAAGTCATTTAACATTTTCCCTTTTCTTGTTTCTAGGTCATTCTAGCACAATGTGTAGTGTACTTTGCCAGAGCACCAAAGTCTATAGAGGTATACAGGGCATACAGCAATGTCAAAGAATGTCTGAGAATGCACACGGGACCTCTGCCGCCTGTGCCGCTGCACCTGAGAAATGCCCCAACGAGGCTCATGAAGAACTTGGGCTATGGTAAAGGCTATAAATATAACCCCATGTACAAGGAACCTGTAGAGCAGGACTATCTACCAGAAGAGTTGAAAGGAACAGACTTCTTCAAGGAGCGAAAAACGTGACTACCTTGCTCGGAATGGGTTTTGATTTTGACTCATACATTTGTACTGGGATGGAAGTTCCCCTCACAGGTTCAGCCATTTCTTAGTGTGGTTGAAAGTATTAAGCCACTGAGCCTTTCAGATACTTTCTTATCCTTCTGGTTTTACTGCTGTTATTCTGAAGGTGTTTTGTAAAGAATTGCAGTTAGGCAGTGTAGAAATGCAAAAATAAGCTTTGTCAGTATAGTGCTGTCACCCTCTGGTCCAAATGAAGGGGAGAAAAAATGAGAGACTTGTATTTCTGGCTCTTGCTGTGACACAAGGAATATTATTGTGCTGCTTTTTAAAATCAGTATCTATTTCAGATTTTGAGAATGTTTATTTTCTGGAAAAACAGTCAATTGTGCCCCCTCTGCTAAAATATAGTAAACAAAATATAATTATAGTGTAATTCTTGCTCTTATGATGTTCCAGAGACTAATTTTTTACAACGACATTTATTAAACCAATAAAGTTGTTAAAAATAGTGTCTATGCATTTGTTTAAATATTCTTATGACAGCAGTGTGGTTTTGAAAGTTTGACATTCCTTTAGCTTTATCATCCCTACTTTCCAGAGCAAGTTTAAATCATTTTGGAAGTAGAAGGGTCATGAAAATAGCTGAACTATGTTAGGTTTTGAAGTTTTATCACTTAATTTTTTTATTGTGTGATGACAGTTTGGGAAGTGCCTTTGGAAAGGAGATTCCTGGTAGTGAAACATGCTCATATATTTCCAGTTGTGCTTCAGGAATTCCAATAGCTTTGAATTGGAAAGCGGAGAGACATGAATTGACTTCCTGCTTTTATAATAGAGAGTTTGGCTTCCTCTTCCTACTGAAAACATATCCACATCCAAGATTGCTGTTGACTGAACATTTCAGCAAGTGGAACGTACAGTCATGGCAGGGTCCCTGATGTTGACAACATTCCTTCACTGAAGTGCTGATTATTTTTCTTCTCCTCAATCCTTCTTAAGTGTGTCGTGGTCCAGTGTGCTGAAAAGCCAGCAACCGCGAAAACAGCATATGACTGTGCTAACGAGCAGTTAGGTAGCAGAAGAGGACCGTGTTTGGCTAGAATTACAGCAGATAATGAGCAAAGAAGATTTTCATTACTGAAATGCTGAGGAGCCACTGGAGCAACTGTCTGCACTTGTCAAAGTGCCATGGAGTCATCTGGCCACCGGTGATGAGGATGGGTGTCTTGGCTGAAAATTACCACCTACACAGTAGCACAGCACAGTTACAGCTGGATTTGCTTGGTAACTGCTCAGGATTTGCTTGCTATATACCCCGTATACCCTTGTTACCAGGCCTGTACTGGTTACCTGATGGACTTCAGGGATTCCTGGCCTGATCCTGCTTAATTTATGAAGTGTGATGAGGTCAAAACTTAGCGCTTTATGTAGAGCTTCTGATCTTTTTGCTGTTCAACTAAGAATGATACGGTCCTGCTAAAAGAAGGAGGTGGTTCTGCTGACTTCCCTGAGAGGTGTCGGAAGGTTACTAACTCTCCTCCAAAAGGACTACTTACCACAGATTTTTTTTTTTTTTTTTCAATAGTAGCAAATCATTTGTGTTTTTTCTGATGTGTTGGCTGAACAATGGCTGGTGTGTCATTTCACAATTTACAGTATTGCATTTAACAGTTTTTAAAAACTTGTATTCAGCTACCTAATTAAATTTGTAAATAAGTATTTCATTTTTGGGCAAAGGAAGAAAACTGGTTTGCACTGAAGCCATATGGAGCTCTTCGCACCTCTCTGCAGCTGTGTACGTGTGGTACAACCCAGCCACCTGCTGGCCAGCTACCTGGTATACACAAATTGTAGGCAGGTATTTCTTGACAGCAGAGGTATTTGGTACTGTAGGGGGCTTAGATCAGAGGGGATGCCACAACTGTGCATCCAGAGTTCATTCAGAGTAACTTCTGGAGACCAGGAGATCTGTGGTCTGAAGATGTGGTTGCAAGTTAGGAAGCCAACTTTAACTTTCCTGCAGCAGGAAATTCAGCTGATTACTCTTTATGTTTCAAGATAGATTGCTGGTCCTTGGCCTTGATCGAAGGTTTTCGATACACAACCTGCAAAACCTTATGCTAACAGTCCATGAGGAAACTTCTTGATTACTGTCTTCTCTTGACCAAAGGGTATTTGTATCGGAGATTAATTTTGCTGTGAGGCTTCCAGCTTGGTAGTCTTCATATTAAGTTCTTCTGCATGACAAAAACGTAGGACTTAAGCCAAGGATTGCGGTGTAACTGAAATGTTTCAGATATTAAACTGATTGCATGACTGCATACTGTTAGAGGGTTTGAGTCAGATTCTTTAAACGTTTCCATGTGTTCTCCTTCCTCAAATAAGTACCCATATTCTTCACAGCAGGATGGTTTATCAGGGTAGGAGCTACTTCTCTGAGATTGTGTCTGCCCGTTCAAGATATGTAGAAAGATGGGAACAGAGGTGAAAACATGGATTATGTTAATCCAAAATACTCTTGGCAAAATTACTTGTGCTATCAACCAATGTTCATTTTAATTCTTAAGACACAGAGAGTTGCTGTAAATATTCTTTAAGTAGCCCATGATTTGCAAGCTGACCCCAGCTTGCAGAACAAGTCAAATCAATGGATTGGTAAACTTAAAGACATTTTTTTGTCTTACAGCTGTACGGGAGGTTGGTGTGCTTCCTTTTGATGCAACTGGCAGTTAGAAGTGTTGGGCTAATGGAGTCCGAGGTATTTTTCCATTCTTATTTTTTTTTCTATTAGCAAAACAAATGGGAAACCTCACCAGACTTTAACTTTACTGTACCTACTAATGCTCAAATCCAATTCACTATAAAATTTTACCCAAGGGAAACCCCAGACTCTAGTTTCTTGCCTGCAGTTGACAGAAATCTTTACTCAAAGCCTTAATGTTCTATTTACAGCTGCTCTTTTAGTTATTTAAGACTGGATCAAACTTCCCTTGTTACAACAAATTGTGTCCCAGATGTTACAGCAAAAGTTGCACGGGAGTTTTGCAGAATGATAATCGTGTGTTTTGCCCCATATGCCTCTCTAGTACCCCCTGTTCTGGAGCAGCTTGGTGTATTCAAGGTGGACCTGATGAAAATCCTCTGTGGTGGTCTCTACTCAGCAAAGACTTGGTGGAGTGTAGCTGATAGAGCCTTTATCAGCCAAAAATGTCCATGGCTGTAGAGGCTACAGCCAGTCCAGCTGTGCAGAAATCACTCTTTTCTCTGCAGTATCTCTTGAGTTGCTTGCAAGCCACTGCAAAACTGCAAACAGAGGCAGTCTCTCCTGTGTTCTTAGTGCTCCTGTGATGGTTCCACCTCTGTCCTGCAGTGAAAGTGCGGAGGAAGAAAATTGGCATTCCTGAGCTTGAGGCTGAAATGAGGAAAATTAACATATGCTGCTGCATGGAGAGAGTGGAAGTGAGGCACTAAGAAAGCCTGCAGGTAAGACAAAGTAATTTAAAAGCAGTTATTGTCTGTAGCTGTTTGTCCCCTTAAATGTGGCCTAAAAATTTCTGCATCAATAGACGCGAGAGCTGGAGGTGACAGGAAACTGCAACAATGCTGTATAGTCTGTGCAACAAATACCTTGAGTTTCCAGTGGAAGACGGTCTAGGGGTGATACTTAGGCATTCTCTGTAATCAATATGAATTGTGGTTCAAGCAAATACAGATTCTTCTGCCCTGGTCTGAATAGACTGTGGTTCTCCCTTTGTAAATACTTAGTCCGTGCTCCTTTCTCCCACCATCAGCCTGTAAGCACTTGTACAGTATCCATACAGTGCTGTACTGCAAGTTTTCTCTGACTTGGCAGTCCTCCTCCTGTTGTTTGGAAGGAGACAAAGACCCATAGCCCTATGCAGAGCCTGCCTCTTTTCCTCATCTACCGCCTCACACTTCTGTCTACAACATGTGACGTGATACATAAATATTATTTTATTATGTGTTGTGATGTTAAGGAAAAAGGATAAGGGATCTATTCTCCACACTCTCCTACTGATGATGAAGCAATGCCTGTGCGTGGACCAAATTGCAAAGTCTCTAAAAACGGCATGAAAAAATTGTTTTAGTTAGATATATCGTGAAAGTAATAAATGAAGTATTCTGTACTAACAGATAAGGTATGACTTAAATGAGTATGTGGGGATGGAGATGTAGGCATTGTCTTTCCTGTAATTTTACAGACAAGTTATGCAACAATAGAAGTTGCAGAAGATATTTATACTAAGTATCCACAAAGGATCATTCCTTATTCCTCATATTACAGAGAAAATACCAAAACTGTAAACCATGAACTGTAAACTGTTAAGTCTCTCAGCTGTCTAGCAGGGGCATTGTGCTTTATCTGGTAAAAAACAACTCAGATGGGTGAAATTATAATATGACTAATTTATTTTTTTAAATTAATAATTACAGTGTCTGTCCCATAATAAAGATGATTAACTGGATTTTGAAAAAAAGCAGATGAGGACCTTCAGGGTAGTACTAGAGTCATAAAATATATGACACCAACAATTGTACTTGAAGGGGAAGAATTTCTCATACTTTGTAAAACTTTTCCACAACCTTTCATGCTACAGTGTATGATAGCCAGAAGGTGATTACTCATGGAGCTCTGAGATTAAATGTGAAGTGACTGACCAGGGTCATACATGTACTAATGCAAGAAGTAAGGCTTTCCATATCTGTGAGGGCTTAGATGTAACCATTTACATTCTGTGGTGTGCATATGAGAAGTCATTGCCTAGAACAGAGGATATATTGCTTGGTTATTACCCATTAGTGGGCTATAATTGTTTTTTCAAGACCAGTTTAACTCAAGATTTACTTACTAACAAACACTGAAGACAGTGACAAAAACAGGGGTTTATTTTGCTTTGCTGGGCTAGTATTTGGAGGACATTAATCTGTTGCTATTTGGGTCAGATATTAGAGGACATTCCTGGTGCATGCTTATGGAGTATGCTAGGCAGGGGATTTAGTGATGAAGAATACCAGCAAAGTGTGAAGACAGGTTTAGAATTACTAGTGAGACATGTCAGACTCTTATTCTTGGTAATGTTATCTTTTATATATTGTAAGAAACTGAAACTACCAAGATAATTCAGCTGTAAAATGTCACAACTATTCTCTTCTGGGGTTGGACCCACGTTGCCAAAGGTTTTGGTCAACAGCTGCCCTGTCTTGTCTAAACGGTGGGTTATAAAACTGGCAGTAGGCTTGGTATCTCTCCGCGGCATCTGATGAGGCCCAGAAGCTGATAATACTGATAGTTTTTGAAAGCTTTGAGCAAAGTGCCTTTCTAAAGAAAAGAAAGACGAGCAAGTCTTTTGACAAGCTTCATTTATGTAAATTTGCACGGTTTTCTTTTTAACCCATAATTCACTTGTTTTTGTTGTTTGGTTGGAACTTGCTTTTGCTTGAATTAATGCAGTAATTAATTAGATTAGTATTTTTATCCTCCTAGTCCTCTGAAAGGCATATGGAGAAATAAGGCAAGATGTGGTCGTGATAGGGTCACCCTGGAAAGGTAATGGACTTTGATTCTATACAAGTCCAAGTTAGGGAAAGTTTTCATACCCTGTAGATACGAGCCAGGGATCTTGTCTAGTGCTCACCTGGAAGCTTTTGAGTGCTGTGTGGAGGAACATGTGGATTGAGGTGGAAGTAGAGGTAAGAGGACTCCTGATTGCACAAATGTAGCTGAATCTACACGGAGGAGTAATGGAGCGATGAGGCACCCCTGAAACTCTTGTTCAGAATAATCCGAGCAGCCAGGACTGCTGTGATCAGCACCGGCCATGAGGCTGAAATCACAGAATTGGGATGGGAGCTTTGGGACAGGTCCCCACAAAGCAGCTCTTTCAGGACTGGAGTAGAACAGCAGTGGTGAGTCCTCCCTCCCTGATCCCCATGCCTACTGCTGAGATGAGCTCAGCCTGCAAGAAGGGAGCTGAGTAGGTGTAGCATGGGGTGACAGAGAGTCCTGGGTTTCCATAAACTGTATGTTCTGTATTTGATGTGGAAGAGGGGAAGGAGGTTTGATCAAGCTGCTCTTGCATTCGTCACAATTGCTTTTTCCATGTATGTGGTGTTTCCCATGGTTCTTTGTGCTGTTTCCCATTTTTCCTCACCAAAAGAAAATAAAAAAGCAGTAAGTAGAACTTGCTGACCTTACGATGGAGAATTCATTAATAATTTCCCAGTGGCAAAAATATTCTGGCTAGGAACCTAGGTCAGTTTTATTCATCGTGCAGATGAACTCCCCAGTGGACCCCAGTCCCTGGTCTCTCCCATCACCAGAAGTTCACGGAGGATGGCTGGGGCTCTGCAGGTTTTCTGCCATGTTACAGGATGAGAGCCAAAGTGCTAAAGGGATTTCACTAAGTGCTCATGGGGTAGCTAATAGACGGGACAAATGAGCTTGCAAGTGTCCTAGGCCAGGGGATATTGCCAACAGTTAAGCCAATAGGTCACCTGTTACATGAGGTGGATGCATGCTAGTATTTTCCCTTGTGACTGAGTTTACTGCGTACGCTCAGTAGGATGCCTTGTACTCATCTCCTTCCCCTACGCCTCCCTTTCCTTGGAAACTCTAAGTTGTCTCCTTCCATGCCCCAATTTCAGAGCAGGGTTAGTCAGGTTATCTTTTCCAGTGCTGGAGTAAATCTAAGCAGCATGTGCTCGCCTTCAGAGGGCAGCACAACTTGGCAAAATGTTCAGAGGTACTTTTTCATTCTGCAGCCCCCAGTGGGTTTTTCTGTAAGTCCTGCATGAAAAGAGATTGTGCCCCTCAGGACAGCTTCATCAGACAGCGCAGTCTAACAGGCTACTAAAATGTTGACAACAACAAGTTAAAGTTTCAAAGCCATTGTGCCTCATGGCCTGTTTCCAAGCAAAGTGTTATTTACCTTTTCCCTTCCTTCCTATGGTAATTAGCAAGATGCTACACTGGAAACGGAGTGGCTGCTCCCTGCTTTCTCCCTCCCGCTGATGTGCATCTCTTTTATATTCCCTCTAAAGAGAGTCATCTCCACTGTTTGAAGAACTCCATGCTCCATTAAGAAGTCCATCAGGACCAGATGCACTCACAAATGGACATTTCACCCCACACCATTTCCTGTCCCTCTGAAACAGACCCAAGGCAAAAATGTCCATTTCCTCTCAGGATGACGTGTAAAGTCTCGATGTAGGATTGGTGATGCTGCTTTCAACAAGCAGAAGCCAATCTCCTAGTGAAATTGCTTCAAAAGCACAAGATGAAAGAATGAAATTAAAAATTAGTGAAGTATATTTCTTTGTTTTCTGGCTTTTGAGTCCCTGGAGCTTACGTTTTGAAGCTTACTTAAGGGCAAGAATGGTCTCTTCTTAAGAATCGCATGCTGATATACTGGTGTATTTATTTATCTTCAGAGTGTAGAGTTTTAAGGAAATACCAAATATTGCGGTGTCACCAAAAAACTGGGGCTGAGATTGGATCCCATCAGGTGACAGTTGCTTCCACTGTAAGGAGCACCATCAAAATCCACCATGCCACGATCTCTTTTTCTCTTATATAAGTTGTTCCCCTAAGAAGTAACGCAGACCACGAGAAAGACCACGCCATAGCCCGCGGTGGGGAATTGTACTGATACAAGTTGTTTCTCCCAATAGTAACATACCAATGTCAAAGGTATGGATAGCAAGACCAGAAACATCAGTTAAATAATGCCCCCAATGAATTCCATTGCAGTTTTTTAGAAAATTGTCTAATGAATATTGTTTCCATTATTTAGCTAGTGTGACTCTTGCAGATGATAACTGGATGATGTAGATGGTAAGGAGTTGTCCAGGTTTTTATACTAAATATTTATGTGACATCATGACTTCTATTTTAGGTTTTTCTGCTGTTTTCCATGCACAAAGAGTTTAAATCCTCGGTTAACCTCTGGGCTGCATTTTTTTTTCCCTTTTCCATGAGTGTTTTCTCTTGTGTTTAGAGAAAAGTTCTTGGCCAAAATGACTGTCTATCATTTTCCATGATATGACTTAAAAATAAAAGTGATTATGCAAGCTGGTTGTTTGAAGTTCTATTTAACCTGAAGATAGATACAACTTTTTCTGGCTGACATGATGAATTCATCATCTGAATTGCCAGCAGCCACTGTGCATGTTCAGCGTGTTTCCAGACAGGCTGTGCTTTCCAGGATTTTGGCTGTGGTTTTTGTCTTTTATTGTTATTAAGTAGTCAGGGATTGCATAGGCTCCTTAATGAGTATGGATAAGAGTATGTATTTAGTTGGTACCGTAAGATGACATGACAGAGGTAGACAGGTTCGCTACAGTAAAAAAAGAAAAAAATAAACAAAAGCCAGTTTCTGATTTCAGTTGCACCTTTTTATCTCAATAGGCTCAAGTGAATTGCACTGGTCTTATTCCTGTCTAATGAAACTGTATTAAAAAATCAAGACAAATATCTGTCTCCAAGACATAGAATCATAGAATGCTTTGGGATGGAAGGGACCTTTAAAGGTCCAACCCCCCTGCAGTTGGCGGAGACATCTTCAACCAGATCAGGTTGCTCAGAGCCCCATCCACCCTGACCTTGAATGTGTCCAAGGATGGGACATCTACCACCTCTCTGGGCAACCTGTTCCAGTGTTTCATCACACTCATCATGAAAAATTTCTTCCTTCTATCTAGTCTGAATCTACCCTCTTTTAGTTCAAAACCATTACCCCTTGTCCTGTCGCAGCAGGCCTTGCTAAAAAGACTATCCCCATCTTTCTTGTAGGCCCCCTTTAAGTATGGAAAGGCTGTAATAAGGTCTCCCCGCAGCCTTCTCTTCTCCAGGCTGAACAACCCCAACTCTTTCAGCCTTTCCTCATAGCAGAGGTGCTCCATCCCTCTGATCATTTTTGTGGCCCTCCTCTGGACCCGCTCCAACAGGTCCATGTCCTTCCTGTGCTGAGGACCCCAGAGCTGGACGCAGGACTCCAGGTGGGGCCTCACCAGAGCAGAGTAGAGGGGCAGAATCACCTCCCTCAACCTGCTGGCCACGCTTCCCTTGATGCAGCCCAGGATACGGTTGGCTTTCTGGGCTGCGAGAGCACGTTGCCGGCTCATGTCCAGCTTTTTGTCTATCAGTACCCCCAAGTCCTTCTCCTCAGGGCTGCTCTCAATCCCTTCATCCCCCAGCCTGTACTGATATTGGGGATTGCCCTGACCCAGGTGCAGGAGCTCGTACTTGTCCTTGTTGAACCTCATGAGGTTCACACAGGCCCACTTCTCAAGCTTGTCCAGGTCCCTCTGGATGGCATCCCATCCCTCAGGTGTGTCAACTGCACTGCTCAGCTTGGTGTCATCTGCAAACTTGCTGAGGCTGTGCTCGGTCCTGCTGCCTATGTCATTGATGAAGACATTAAACAGCACTAGCCCCAGCACGGACCCCTGAAGGACACCACTTTTCACTGATCTCCATCTGGACATCGAGGACATCTGGAGACTTGATCAGGTTTATATACTTTACCAGGATTTTGGTCATACATAAATACATAAAAGCATTTAACAGTGAAAGTGTTACTAAACATGCTCTGAGTTAACTCATCTATGTAAATTCATCTCTAGGATAAGGTGACTTAAAACCCAGAGATAACTGTCCTCCTTATCCGTGCTGTTGTATTTACTTTCTAGGAAGAGCAACTTCAACTGTATGAATCAGATAGAAAGCAGCCAAATGGTGGTGGTGGGTGGTGTTTTTTCTTTTTAAATCACTGAAATCAAAGGGCTATCGTAAAGAGTCTATGTAAGAAGTAGTACAAAGTCTGGCGTACTCATCACATCACAGTGAGCAAATATTGCTCTGAGTTTTGGATTGTTATAAAGCCTGGTCTGTTTAGGAGAGGCCAAAACGGAGAGTGAACTCCATCTGCTGCAATCCTCTCTTCCACTGGAAGAAACTCACGTGCCGCCTTCTCACACCAGCAGCCTGTTGCAAATGGAACAGGGAAGTTCATGCTCAAGTACTTATCGGTCCCCTCCTAGGAAATTTAACTGCAGTCAGGCTGACTTGTTAATCTTGCAGTCTCCTAGATCGATATAAACAAAAGATTTTATATATGGGAAGTATTTTTTGTGGATTGTGTGTGTGGATTTATGACTGTTACTTAGCTAAGACTAAGGCTAGGCTCCTGATTTTATATTGAGACTTCCGATGTGGCATTCTCTCATCTTGTATGTTGCATCTTTAACTCATTAAAATTACAGTTTCTTCCTTGGTCTTCAGTTAAAGCATCTCATACTGAAAAATTACCAAGCTTTGAAGGCAGCGAGACCTGTGTTCATTCAGTAGGTCTAAAAATAAAAAGTCCTTCGCATGAGCTAGTTGAAGCAGCGTTTTATTTTTGAGAAACATGACTATAGTTGACATTCCACTTTTCCCTGTTGGAGTCAGCCCTTGTCAGTCACTTGTTCTGACAGGAGCACAGAAAAAAAGTATTAAGGAAAAACACCCACCACGGTCTTACTGTGGGACATGAATTATGGGAGGGGAATATTTACCAGTAGGTTTACTGGTTGTTTTAGAATGGTTGAATGTGAGGCAAATGATGCTGACTTTATTGAGACTCTTATTGCTGAGATTTTCTTTCGTGCATCCTGTCTGTAGCAAACCAAATATGCCTCAATATAATAGTTCAGTTTCTGTATACTGAGACCAAAGTCTCAGTATAAAGAAATACATGAGTATCCTCATAAAGCTATGATGATTTGTACTATTATGCAAGGTTTTATCTTTCTTCTGATCTCCTTGTAATTACAGCCCTAAAAGCCTTCAGACGTCATATATCTTGCATTCATTGACTGAGTTTAAGCATATAAAGATAAGGATGTAATTACAAGAGGTTTTTGAGCCTTACTTAGTCAAAACCCACCTATGGCAGCAGCAGCTTTATTTGCCAAAAGGCTGAAGATGAAGGCCCAGAAACCCAGAACTAAGGCAACGTCAAACCGTTCCAAATTTTTACATGGGTTTTGTGCTAGTATTTTTCACTTCTTTGCAAAGCATTGGTTTTTTAAAGCATTCAGCATAGAAAGGGTTACGTTCACATCTGCATGCTGCAATACACGCTCTCCTTTACAAATTTACCAGAGCCTTTGCAACTGAGGTATTGCTAACACACGGAAACATGTTTACTGATGTGCAGACCAAGTGCTTGTGTCATTTCACGTAAACCGTTGCTCTCTCCCAGTTCCCTGTAGGTGCTAGCAGCTGTGGTCATTACACTTCCAGGGGAAGCTGATGGCTCATGCAATCATCTCTTCTACTAAGTAATTTGTTTTTCAGTATTTTCACCTACTCTGAACAGGCCAAGGACTTCATACAGCTGATCACACCTGCCGCACCAGTGGTTTTCTTTGGAGCTAGCCTTCAGGTAGACAGTTGGTTTTGTACTCCGAAATACTAAATTGCGTGCAGAAATTTCCATTTTGAACACAAGTTTAAGAAAAATACTTTTATTTGTTCCTTAAAGACAAAATTAATATCCAGATTGCAATTACTTGCCCCACTTAGAACTGAGGTTGTACAGGTAAATGTTACAGTACCCAAGCTCTACAGGATACAAGCAAATAACCTCCAGAAGTAAGCACAGGACACTAACGGTATGTAATTACAGTGGCTCCCAGGCATAAGGCTGTTGCACAATACAAAAGGTTTGTGTATAACGAGTTAGTGGAAGTCAGCTCAGTAAATGCTGAATCCTTCTACATAAAGAGACACGTCAGATATTTATTGCAGATTATACACAGTTATTCTCTGGGAAGCTGAAGTATTTTTGGAGGATCACATAGGTTCTAGCCAGAATCTAGTGTCATGCTGAAAGCTTCTGAACTTGCAGAAAGCTACCCATTAGCTTAAAGCGCCTAACACCTCTAAGCCCTGAAACATATTCACATTTTCGATAACTAAAAGGGCACCAGACTATAAGTTTTAAAAATCCTCTTTAAATGTGTCACCTAAAGTTGTTATTCATTTCTCCTCCTCCTCCTCATTCAAAAGCTGTATTGCAAGTTTTCTGGCTAATGACTGGAAGGGGTTACTTTTGTTAAAGTAGCTTAATCCTTTCTCTATTAATAGATGTCTCTAAACAAATGTTATCTGACCTTCTATTTCACGACAGAACTGAGTAAACTCAGCTGTTCGGGAACATGCCTTTTGGTGCCTAGAAGTATTTTATTGAGATATCTTTGAAAAGCAAGACTTTAGGGGAGGAATAGCTTTGCAAGGACATCCTAGCATACATGTGTAAGAAATGACTGGATTATTATAAATTATCACAACGGGGCTGTCAACACAGAGAAACCCATGCAAAGATGCACACAGGGCGATCCTGTGCTTTAAAAGACACAGGTTTCTTCCAAAAGTATTTCTAGTTCTAGTCCAATTTCAAAAGATTTCTTCTGCCTACAGTTAAGATTTTCCTAGTCATTAAAGATGATGTCAATCTCAAGAAAGAAAAATAAATTACTCTTCATTTTTTCTGGGATTGTTTTAATGGGAAAGGCAGAATCTCGGTCAAAGCTACTAGGAACTCAAGACAGGAATATTAACTTTCTACATCAAAACCCAACTCATTTGGGAACAAAGCTTTCATTGACTACAGCAAGAACTGGTCTACAAATGCTAAGTTCTCTTTTATGGAGAAGCGTATCTGCCGAAGAAAAGTATGCTTTGTGTTGGGTTGTGGCGAATAAAGAAAAGGAAAGGATGGTCAGCATTGAAATCCTCTTCCATAACCATGCAGAGCATAGCAATGCCAGCAGTGGCAGCTGCAGCTTCCGTGCCTTCCTCATTCACTTCTACAAAAGCCTTGTGGACAATTTGAGAGAGAAAGAGGTCACGTGCCCCTGACATTCCTGACAAGTCAGCCTTGCCGCTGTCAAATACATCCAACAAGCCCATAGCAGCTAAATCTGATTTAAGGTCATAGCTTTCTTCTAGCTTAAACTTTGGCAAACGCACATGAACATCAGTGGAATATAGATGCTCTGGACATGTCCATTCCTGGAGCTTCTCTAAGGTAAGCTGCTTTTCCAGCTAGAATTAAAAAGACAGAGGTCATTACATATCACCAGTGTAGAAATATTTCATTTTCAGTAACGTTTACAAGGCTTTATAGAGCACTATACAACTATAAAGCAACTACACAAAATTGACCATACCCATATCTTTGATAGCTCCATATAGATCAAACAAATGCTATTAAAATTAAGTGGAGTCAGTGCAGTTTTTACTTTACAAAGGAATGCAGACATTTGCTTCTTGCTGCAATGTACAGAAGAGAAAAAACATGCACTGATAGCAACTAAACCCAGTCTTTCTTACTGTGTAATCTAACTAAATGGAATTACATAATTAAAAACCAGTAACCAGTAACCAGTAAAACCAGTAACCAGTAAAATCATCATCAGAGAGCTCGAAGAAGCTGATGCATTCCTGGTCATTTAATGGAAAACATTCTCACTGCTTTAAGACTAAGAAAATAAAGACTTTCAAAGGTAATGAAAGAAAAGTTCTGTCATTAAAAAAAATAAGCAAGGTAAGTTAATTCTCATGGTTAACTTTGTTTTCGCAGTCTCCCTCACGGTTCAGTTCAGCAAGCCAAAGGATGCATGAACACAAGCTACACAACCAGAACACCTCTTCCTGATGCAGCACGTGCACGTATTCTTTATTGCCATCCTAGCAGAGCATTGTCTAAAAATATGCTTGATAGATATAGGGCTCTGAGAATAAGGGTTCATTAAGGCTTTAATTTTGAATGTCTGAATGTATCCATTAAATAAGCGTATTAGCTTAGATGGGTCACCTTCTGCAGTCCAGTGGAGTCATCTTCAATGTCATCAGGTAACAGGATGATCATACTAAGTTCTCTTCCATCGTAAGGCAGCTCTAAAATACGGATCTTCACTTCAGGGATATACCCAAAATGAAATTTGTTTTTCTGATACATCATTTTCACTGTCTTTCGTTCATTCTGGATGGATAAAAGGTACCAAAAGTAACAGTTAAGAAAATACTAATTTAAAGAACTAATAGGAAACAAGTAAGTTAAAAATTGCATTCTTGCAAAAACTCTTCCTCCATTATATCAGGTGATTATAAAACTGCCTTTGTCAGACTCCTGACTGCCTGTTTAACACCAGTTTCTTCTGAAGACATGAGTTTGTATTATATTTGGTTCTCCTTTGGCTTCTATAGCACAGTCCTCGCAGAAACTGAAACAATTTCTTTGAGTTCCTGTACCTTTATATTGTTCTAGCCCCAAAAATTACATTAAAAGTCAACAATGATCAACTCTGTTCACCATAAAGCAGATGACTGTATACAGTATCTTGTAAAGCTGTTAACATAAGCAGAATACAGAACAAGAAAATGGGGCTTAACCGAAATGTGCAATCATTTTAACACTGTTTACCTAGCATCACAAACAGGCACAGTTCATAGCACCTGAAACTGCTAGTGGACAGAAACTCTGCTAGGCACAAGCAGGGTCCTAATCTACATGTGGGAGTTATCTCTGATACTATTCTAGTAAGTGAGAGAACAAATAGCTTGCTGAATACAGAAAAATACTAGGATCGATAAAAAACCCATCGGGTGAACTGAAAGCATTCATGCAAGACTTCTTATTTATATTTTTTTATTATTTAATCTGTAAGCAAAGCTTCGCTTTAGCACCTACATTATTTGACCTTTTCATTAGATATATACTACCAAGACATATGTGTATTACCTTATTTAACCGAAATGGCATGTCAGCGGTGTTGGCTTCTTCAAATTTCTCTTCCCAGTTCCCTTTGAAATAAATAGCGTTCACGAGTACGAGCCTGGTCATGCTATCAACTGAGCCTTCAGACAGCAGATTAGGGATTTTACCTTCAGAGAGGGCAGAAAAGAAAAGCACAACAAAATCTTGTAATAAGTTTATGGCACATAAAACACACATGAAGAAACTGATGCCACAGAAATACTACAAATATAAAACTCTAGTCCATTCCTGTAATAAGGTGTTTTTCAGTACCTGTCTCTTTACTTCACCATACTTTTTAATAGTACACACTACTGTAACTTTTGATATACAGTAATTTGATGAAAATGTAACATTTTTAGCTTAAACTGTCACATATGACTCATCATACAAGAACAAGAAAACACACACATTTAGGATTACTGGATTTAGAAATATATATACAATATGGACTGGGACTGTGTAAAACAAATTCCCCAACTCATGAGTATAAATCTATGTTTAGGCACCTCTCCTCCACTCATCAGCCTGAACACAAAAAATGGAAGTGTCTCAGGACTTATGGAACTGTTTAAATGGCTTGCTTAGGTATTTTCTGGTTCTGTCAACGCATCAAGTGAATATCTCATGGAAAAATTAAGCTATTCCTGCTCCCAGAGTATGAAACACTACCAGTTATTTCATTAACCGAAGTAGTTTACCTTCAGTTTTCTCCTCTACCCACTGGTTAATTTCTTTCCTGGCTTCATCACAAGCATGAAGGAAATCAACTGTAGCCAAATCAGCTCCATATAATTTCTGAGTATTAGTCAGGAAATCCTAGATTTTGGAATGATAAGAATAGCTTTCATTGCATGCAGATAAGAAAACATCTCTTTATGATGTAGATAAGGTGCATGTCAAACAGATTATCATCTGCTCTGAGGTGGGGCTCCAACAGTGCACTGCCTGGGAGGTTTCTGGGATTGGGTTTTTTTTCCTCCCCCATCAGAGTAAGCCTCATAGTACCTCTGCCACGTATACAGCTGATGGGGTGCTTACTGCAGGTGTTGCAATATTTACCTGTCGTTCTCCTGAAACAGGCTTAAGCACAGCTAGGATAAAACAAAACTCTCCGGAAGAGCTGAAGAGGGATAAAAATAGCAGCCTAGGTACACGCAAAGGTATAGTTCACTGGTGAAGAGGCATGCTGTTCAGACATGTCGGGCATCCCCTCCCAAATACAGTGCTTTCAAAAATATTTAAGTAATGTGGTACTAGACCAATGAAAATCCTAAAAAGCTGATTGCAACAGACACAGAGCTGGTTGCATCCTAAAAAGCTGGTTGCAACAGAGTGGGATGTTATGACAGTTGCTGTAAACTAAGAACCTAGACAAATGATCTTTCTCTTGAGCTCAAGAGCAGCAGAACCAAACAAGCAATGGAAAGGATTTGCTGTGTAACATCCTTTCAGTGAGATGCACGGATGCTTACAGATAGAGAAATGCATATGCATGTATGCAACACTTTTGTTGACTGCCCAGTAACATTTAGAAATACGCCTAGAAATATTTCTACTTCATAAATACTCAGAGTTGCATTTTCCCACCAAGTTGCACCACACCATCATGATCTGCACCAGCGTACCGGCAAAAAGCTGTAGGACTTCTCTCCAAAAAGCCGATTGCCAAGCCGTAAGAGATAGGGAGCGTTGCTTCTGTTTATATCCATAGTCAGAGTCTGAAATCTTGAATGAATATCTTCAACTTTGTCAAAATGAAGCGTCTGAAATAATAACAGAAGAGAACTAGCTGCTGCTAATACTATCTTAAAAGAACACACAGTATATCTATAGGGTGGGTCTGATCCAGCAGGTAGGTAGGTTGAAGAAAGAGAAAAGAAGAGGCTGGAAGCTGTTTAGAGACTTCTGTAAACCTCAAAGAATGAATGAAACCATTTCTTGGTGCTACACCACCTGTGTTAGCCACTTCTATAAAGCTCCTAGTTTACACATAGTCACAGCTGAAGCTGTTGATCATAACCCTGAGTCCTGTCTGCGTAACATCTGCATGCCTCCCTTCCGTGGACCACTGGGCATGAGGACTCATTCCCAGGCACGGAATTGAAAAGAGAGACGATGCCATAGAGACACTTCAGCTTTCTTGCTTCCCTCTTTGGCTCAAGGGAACCCGGGGTTTTGCTTTTCAGAACATACAATCAAAACTAGCACAGGTGAGGTCTCAAGAAAACTTAGAACAATTATCTTTTATGAAAAATAACTGCTTTTTAATATATATATTAAAAAAACCAAAACTGTATCATCTTAAAAATCAAATGCATCACTGGAGTTTCTCTTTACCAGTACCTCCTTTCCCAGAGCCAAGCGGGCTAGCCAAGGCTTACAGATACGACAGCAGGAGCTGCCAGACCTCATTGACAGGGAAGACTAGGCCAAAGCAGGGACATTCACATTCAAACTTAAATCATGTATTTCTCAGTACGGAAGACTGCTGAGAAACAGCCACTGGATTCAAAAGAAAGCCTTCATTTTATCTCACTGGGATTTTTGTCAGGCCTTGCTGCCCACATTAATGCAAGCTGTGTTGTACATCTGAATAGCTGAGCAAAAACATCATGGAGGAAATGTACAATAGGATTATGATCACAGAAACAAATTTCTATATGCTTGCAAACAGTCCTTGACAGGTATCAATCACTGCCTCCCTAACTAGCTATGTTTTCATAAGTAAAGCACTATGGTATGGGAACATGCATTATTGAAGGTGACTGTGCTGAAACACATTTTTTTCCCCAAGTTCCTTTTGCATGATTTCTGCTGTCAGTACGTTTATCCTAGGCGGGGCTGTCAGTTTGATTACATGGCATATACGTTCAAAGTCTGTTTGTACAAATAGTGAGAAAGTCATTTTATTGTCTTATTCAGTAAGCACAGCACCACTCAACAGTATAAAACAGTTCCTCCTAAAGTCCAGAATACAAAGGTGAAATTACTCATAGGCAAGTACATGACAATGACTGCACCGAGAAGTGTCATACGCCCTTTCGCACTAGTGGGTGTGAGCCTAGCAAAGGAGAAAAGTAATAGCGGCCGAGTCCCTTCCGTGTGGGAGGCCTCAGGGGAACCTGGCACACTCCTGCGTACACCATTTTTGCAATTAATAATGAAGCTTTTTAAACTATCCTACCTAACCTAAGGCTACAGTAAGAACAAGCATGTGGGCTCAGCTCCTCTGAGGTAACCAAGTGCCTAGCTGTTAGTAAGATACTGATACTTAGGTAGCATCATCATGTATTATCATCGCAGTTGTTATGCTTTACATATAAAACTATACATTGTGTTCCTTACAAAATACACGGTATTATTAGTAATAAGCATACCGCTTGTAACCTTGTATTACAAAGCAACAGTTCTTTGTCGAAACGTCTCAACAAAAACTAGTAAGGCCTTGCTGCTGGAAACTCCAGTCAATTTAAATGGAGACTGATTCATTAATGAACTCAGTTTCCTACTTCAAGAACTAACTTAGTAAGTGAAATTAAGTGAGAAACAAGGGCCACAGCAAATACGGAAAGAGGGCTCTGGAGCAGGGCAGGCAGGAGGTAACTGCAGAAAGGAGCCCGAGGAAGACTCAGTGAGCATGACAGAAATCTTGCCCTGAGAACATAAAAATAATACCCTCCTTTCATTTTCCCTCCCCTAAAACAAAACATTTTTTAATGTAAATAAAATATAAAGCAAAAGAGAATTTTTTTTTAACTAACCTTCAGCACCTGGGCCTCTGTATTACCTTTGGCCCCCAAAAGGACCATGGCCAGAGCAGCAGACACACTGACAGGAGAGAAGAAAACATTCCCTGCTGGGTTGGTCTCATTAAACCTTTCGAGCAGATCAAGTGCAAATCTGCTGTTGGCATTACGCAGGCTCTCCATGGTTATAGCTGAAAAATAAAAGTCAGTAAGGACTCCGGGAAACCTAACCTAACCTTGTGTAACTGGCAGAGTAATGACTGGATTAATCGGGTTGCAGCTGGGTACAGAAACAGCAAGAATTTCATTGTCAGTGCACCTTCTTCAAAGAAGAAAATCAGTCACATCATTGAAAAAGCATATTTTTTTCCACATAAATTGTATATCCCAACCTTCCCTATCACACTAACTTTAAAGACATGATTTAAAAAAATTCCTTGCCTTCTACCTTGAAATGGGAAGTATGTGTGCTGGCAGGATTGCAAGTGAAAGTCTGTCAGCCTCACAGACCCAGCACACCCCAGAGAACTCACTCGTGCAGCTTTCCCCCAAGCCTCCCACCCAAATCCCGCACAGAAAGCATTCGCAGTACCTGCGCAGGGAGAATTAGACAGCTTTCAGCAAACCGCCCATCTTCATGGCACAAACCACGCCAAAAAAAGGTGTCAACCCTGCCAAAGGCTTAAGTATACGCTTACCTTCAGCGGTGTAAAGCACCCCTATTTTCACCAGCCTGCTCTGCCGAGAACCAGCGAGCTACCTGCACGCTGCATCCAGGTACGAAGGCACCTGAGTCCCAACAGGGCCGAGCGCCCCTGAGCGCGTGGGCAGAGCCCGGAGGCTTCGTCAGCCGAAGGTGACGCACCGGCTAGCGGAGGCAGCAGCAAAGCGCAGAACAGACAAGGCTTCAGGGCTGACACTGCGCAGCCGGAGCAGCGATTCCTCCCGGCGAGATGCTCCCTAGGAGGCCCTTGGAGCGGGGTGGGGTGAAAGGTGCGAGGGCTGGGTCAGGGGCAAAAACCTACAGAAAGGCTAGCGGCAGTACCGCTTGATGCTGGAAAACCTTCCAGCTCAGATTCCTGCTTCTCTGCTTGCTTGCAGCCGGACTTTCGGATTTGGCTGTTTCTAGCTTGTTTCCTGAAGGAGTTTCATTTTAGACGCAGGCACTTGCGCATCTGGCCCCCGCAACCAGGGCAGCCGCCCAGCAATACTGTTACAAGTACTCTCCAGACCCAACTACATGGAGGAGTTCGCGCCAGCACTGGGGTATTTCCAGCACAGTCTTTCTACAGGAATTGCAAAAGAACACTATCTGCTTCCACCGCCGGATGGATAAACGCCCGGCATCTTTGCAATGTTATTTTATCTAGCTCTATGCTAAAAAAAAAAAAAAAAAAAACAAAAAAAACCAAAAAACAAAACACCAAACCCAAACCCAAAAGCGTACTTTCACTTTCACATGCTCACACCACCGCTCTATGCAAGCGTCTCACCGAAACCAGCCGCCTTACAGCCCCCGCCCCGCCGCTGCCCGAGAGGCGCCGGCCGCCCCGCGCAGACCCCGCCGCCGCGGGGCGGGGGAGAGGAAAAAATTCCGCTTTCCGTCCCGTTATCGCCTCATTCCTGCATAAAGCAGCCGGGGGCGGGGGTCCCCCGGCCCCCTCCCGCCCCGCGGGGCCCCAGCGCAGCCCAGGGCCGCCCGCCCGCCCGCCTACCTGCGCGGAGCGGCGCGGAAGGGACGGCGGAGCCCCGGGCGGGGCGGGGCGGGGCGGGGGAGGCGGCCCCGGGGCCGCGGTTTCCCGGCGAAGGGGAGAGGGGCGCCCCCGGGGGGTGATTAAAAACCAAACCCCTCCTGCACGGGCGATGGAGGCTTGGGGGCTGCCGCGCCGCCCGGGGTAGCACGTCACTGCCTCCCCGTCACGCTGCTCTGTTGACGCTCAACGTTTAGGTCACAGTTATCCTTAGCTTTTTGATTTAAGGAAATAACAGCACGGAGGCTTCTCTTCGCTTTAACCCGATGCTTTTTCTCCCCCCGCCCTTTAACTGGAGTTGAAGGTGACTGAACCGCCGGGCGGGCTCCCCGCCTTCAAATCAGAAAATCCCAGGTTTAACAATGAATTCCAGACCAGCTACCCAGAAGCTGCTTGTACTCCATCAGGAAATAATTGGTTTTTTCACACTACAGATTAAAAAAAAAAAAAAAAATGCATAACTTATAGTTGGGAAAAAAGAGAGCCCTACAGCACTTACGGTTCTTTTATTATTTCAGGAACAGAAACTACAAAACAAATCGCTGTATGTAAGCTATTGCAGCTGTCTTTGGTATTATACAGTTAAACTAAAGGGTTTCAGAAAATATGAATAGGAAAAATATATAACAGAGCAAAAAATTAAAGCTTTGTCATTTAAATATTGCATAGGCACCATATGCTTTTTCATTACATTCTTTGTTAAAAGAGTAGTAGACTAGGCGGTAGGTAATAAACCCAGGTGTCCCGTGATGATAAAACAATGATCCTGACCCCCGGAATACCCTGTGTGGACATTTGGTACAGAGACATACTTTTACTCCCATTCTTGCCTAAGTGCTTGTCCAGGTATTATCCAAAAAAAACCTGTCTAGTCAGGATGCTTAGCAACACCTGGAACAGGCTGCCAGAGACTCCTTTCATCTCTAGGGAATGTATCAGGATATTAAATGGATGAGGCTGGAAGGGGGGGGGGGGGGGGGGGGAAAGAGGGAGGATGGGAGGAAAAAGGGGGAAGGGAGCTAAAGATGTGCTCCAGCCTCATCAGAAACAAAATTCACTTCTTCCTTTCCTATGAGACGTCACTGCCTGACTTGCAGCCTGGTGGCCACAAAACGTGAAGGGCAATGGGGACTACAAGGACAGAGGAAGCGGGATGGTTTTGTGCCAGCAAGAAGCGAGACACCTCCACACTCGGGCGCGCAGGGCAAGAGAGTTGTTGTAAGTGGCAGTTGCTGCACACGGCTCTGTTAATCTGTTCAAGCCTGAGATGCAGACGACAGCAGCGGCTTCAGGCACAGCTGAAAGAGGCAATTAGTGCAAGAAGAGCAGCCCTATCCTAAAGAAACAGAACATTATTGTGTAACGGCAGCTCTTCCGCCAAGACATCTCCTTCTTAGGGAGAGCAAAATCGGCCACAGAATAAAATGCTGGAAGTTTTGTTGTGCCGGATGAAGAAGAGGAAGGGATGATCAGCAGTGAATTCTGGAACAATCATTGCACAGCGCATCATCATCACTCCTGCCGTGGCGGCTGCCGCTTCAGTGCCTTCTTCATTGACTTCCACGAAGGACTTGTGCACTACTTCAGAGAGCACCAGCTCGTTGCCAGCTGAGATGCCCGAGAAGTCTGCCTGCCCTAAGTCAAATGCGTCAGGCATTCCCATGCTGCTCAGAATGGGTTTCAGATCATAATCTTCTTCCAGTTTAAATTTGGGTAAAGACACCCTCACCTCTGTAGAGTCCATCATTTCAGGATTGATCCAATCTATCAGCTTCTCATACGTAAGTTCTCTTTCCAGCTAAAGAAAAACGCAAAAGTTACGTAATTAAAAGGAGAGTCAGGTTTACGCAGCCAAAAGTGGTGATTACTGTGTTTGTTTACATAGTGCATAATATGCATCTTTCTCCCAGGGTTTAGAGGGTCTCAAGCCAAAAGCACAAGTTATACTTCTCACTAGAGACTACAGCCCCAGCTGAGATCAAGCCCATGTGCTTTTTGATAGATACAATACAGATCAGTCCCTTCCACATAAAGTTTGCTTTTATAAAGCATGTTAGATTGGGGGTTTTTTTGGTTTTTTTTGTTTGTTTTTTTTTTTTTTGTTTTTGTTTTTGTTGTTGTTTGTTTGTTTGTTTTTGTTTTGTTTTGGGGTTGTTGGTTTTTAACATATTGGAAGCAAAGGCATGGAACTGACAAGGTCCCTAAGGAACTGAACCCAGTTCTTCTGTCTCTTAACCACAGGATCCTCCTTCAGGTTGACAGGCTGATGAAAAAGTCTGCTCACAATGCCCTTTACAGTCAGTGTTAGAAAGCCTTATCTATAAATTCCTTGTCCAGAGCATGAAATAGCCAAAATTTCTATCATATCTCCACAAGAGAAGAGATCCTATACTTTCCTGTGAGCCTGTTTCCAGGTGGCAGGCCAGAGACAATCTGCCAGCTGTTCAGAACAGAAGACGACCTACAGGACAAGCCATAGGACTTCCTAAGAGCTCCCCCAAATCCCCTCTCACCACATACGACGCTCACCGTACTATGCCTTCACCATAACCACAGCTAACCTCTGCTCCTCAGGAGGGCCAGGTCTTCCAGAGCCTCTGGCCAAGGGGGCAGCACACAGCTCGACCAGCGGTGACACAAGGCATGCCGATCGCTTTGGCAGCAGGGAGGTGTGGGACACTTCAGCTGGTGTCGAGCACCAGTGATGTGATAGCTTTGGAACTGAACTGCAGGTCTATATGCAGTATCAAGCTCTCTTTCCTGGAGGGATACAGACTGTCTTTGCATTTAGCTGAACAACTTACGCTTTCCAAGCCAGTGGATCCATCCTGGATTGCATCAGGGAGCAAGATGATCATGCTGAGTTCGTTACCAACATAAGGGAGCTCAAGGATTTTGGTCTGGAAGTCCCCAATATAGGTCATGTTAAATGTGTCCTTCTTGAACATCATCTGCACAGGTTTGGTCTCTTCCTAAAAATAAAGAGATGACAACAGTTAGTACTGAGTTAGTATGCTGGTCTTGAAATACGAAGCAAGCATCCAGTTACACAGGGCTTTTTAGAATTTGACTGAAGAGAACTAAACACACCACAGAGTACAGTCCCACCACTGTCTTTTGTAAAGCAAGAGATAAGAAGTAAGGATCCCTGAGATTTAATTACTAATGTGGAAATGTCTGTGAAGTTTCCTTTAAGGCAAAGGGGCAGGGACACATAAATTTGCTCACTTAAGAACTAGTGACAAGCAGTAAACAAAGCTGGTAAGAAGCAGGGCCTGTGTTCCTTGCTTTAAATGAATACAAAGTAATGTCAATGTAAGTATTTTCATTTTTAGTCCATGTGGCTCCAAGTGCTATAACAAAGGAGAATTAAAATATTTTAAAACGATACTAAAAATGCCAAAAAAGTGGGAGTATTATTTTGAATTCTTAAAAGTCATACAGGTAATAAGGAGGGGAAAGATTTTTCTTCTCAGTTTCATTCTCTGCTATCTCCTTCCATTTTCACAGTCGCTGCTGCTCCATATTGTTTAAATCGGTATTTTCTCCTCTTCAGTTAAGAGTTTCATTGCTTTCTCCCTTACCTTCATGAGATAACCATGCAAGTAGTTTTTTGTTTTTAAAATAAAGCCCATTGAAACAATGCCCACAGAGCATGTGGCAGAAATTACTTTGCAGCAGCAATGACACATGAAAAGGATGGAGAAGCAAAGAAAAGGCCACACAGCATGTGAAAGTCATCCAGTGAGTCACAGGAAGTGCAAGAGTCACAGAAATAATGTCACAGGATGCTGGAAAGACTCCTGGGATGTTAACATAAATCTCTGCTACTGGACAGATTGTAAAATAACTAGCTTAAAACTTCAGGTTACACCTGGTATTTCCAATTGCTCATTTGAGCCTACTCACAGACTTCTGCAGCTAATCAGCAGCTAGTCATTAGTAGGATGAAAATACAAACTTAAGCCATTTAGTTTTACAAGGAGAGAGACGTGCAGTTGTTTGCATATCTAAAAGCGAGTTCCTTGGGTGAGCCAAGGCAGCATTCCCCAAACTTACATCTTACAGCTTTCTCCAACAGCTACCTGGATCCCAAAGACTCTGATCTTAAAATAATAGCAATTGACTGAAGAAGACATATACAGAAGTTTCTGCACATGTAGAACTGCTCTTTTCTGCCTACAACCTAAGGGAACATTTCTTTTCTTGTCCACACCAGTTTTATGCTAAAATAATCAAGTTCACTGACTTCCGTGAAATTGTTCACAACTCTCAAATAGCCCGACAGCTTCACTCAACTGTTTTCTTCTCCTCGGTTCTGTTTTAAGCTCTGTAACTATGTAGAGGGCTATCTCTGTCAAACAAGAAAAGTAAAGGAAAAAAGAAGAGACAATGAAAGAAATATTTAATTGTTATATTAAAGTTTCTAGTAATTATGTGAAACTTAACAGAAACTAAACAGAGTGTTCATATTAACGGGAGAGAGTATAAGGAATTCCATACAGCCTACCGAACGTAACCCTGCTTGAATGATTTCTTTTTTCCTGCAGAGTTAAACGTATTCATTTCAGAGTACTTCAGAGTAACAGTTGTCAGCATTTTAGCACATCGTACCTTGTTAATTTGAAATGGCATTTCTTTTGTTGACTCTTTGTTGAACTGCTTTTCCCAGTTGCCTTTGAAATAGATGGCATTCACCAACACAAGTTTTGTCAGTGAATTAAGAATCCCCTCCGCCAACAGGTTCTGAATTTTACCTTTATGATACATAGGAAAAAAAAAAAACCCAAACAATTTTTAACAGTTTGACATGTATCTAATATAGTATCTACTCTATAATTCATACACAGTAGATAAGAGAATCATATACCAAACAGCAAGAGCTCAATGTTTGGATTTTTTTACTTCACAATATTCTATTTTGAAATAGCTGTTTACCCAAGCCTTAGCTGCTATTAAATACAACAGGGTACTCTGCAAAACACTCACCTTCCGTCCTTTCCTCTACCCAGCCATTTATTTGTCTTCTGGAATCCTCATAAGCATTCACGAAGTCAGTCTGTTCTAGTCCAGCATGGTAGAATTTCTGACTCGACTCTATAAATGACTAACATGGACATTCAGAACAGCTTTTCAGCAATATATTTTACTGTAATTGAACCACAGAGTATTCTTAAATACACCAAGAAAATCTGCTCACTTCCCTCCCCCAGCTTCATACAGAGCCATTAAAGTTTTGTCTGACACGTTCCTATTAGGTTTTATATCACCTGTTTGAACTAGGAATTGTCCACTGTATGTTATTAAGTCAAATGGCTTGCTTACTATGCTAGAAAGTTCTACATAACTTAATTGAGAAATGACATGGCCAGTTTTGGGGGGGGGGTTTGCTTCAGTGAGAGAACATATGATTTTGTAAGCTTCTCTCTACATAAATTTCATTGTTAAACCTCCCAGACTAATAGAAAACTTTTAGTTCAGAGGGGAAACTGATTTTTCTTCGAGAGAAAAACGTAGCTTCTCTGATTTAATAAGAGTTAGATATTTATTACACAGATGCAAAGTTTTAGAGTACAATCCATGTAATTTTAATCTATTAAGACAAATGAAACACTAGCGTTCTTCATAAAAAGAAACACTGTAAATCACGCCGGGGGGTGGGGGGAAGCCTTACATCTTCTTGCTTCTCGGGAAGCACCTAAGGAAACATGTATAACAATACCTATTATCCTTATTTAGATCTTATGATAAGGAAAATCTTAAAAAGTAATGTACTCCTCTCAGTATGTTCTCTGAATGACTTCCATAACAGAAAAACTACAAAATACTGCCCATGCTGAAGAGCAATAACAGTTCTTTTTTACCACATTTACACACATTCCAGGGAAAAGAGATATGTCAACCATTTGTCCCGCAACCAAAAATATGAATGGATCCTAGAACCCTGAAGATTTAGAGTCTGATGGATTTTTATAGTGCTTTGCACCAGTTGTGCATTCAGATCACAGGCTACCTCCACCAAGTTCAGATACTGGGCTTTGGCACAATCTATCACACTGGTAGGTCTCAGCCTAGAAAATCTGGAAAGTAAAACCCAAAGCCTGCCTTTGACCTCCAAAGGAAACCAAGTGCATTATACTAAAAAAACCCCACAAATTTAATGGTTACTTACTGAGAGAAACTCAAATGTCTTTTCTCCATAAAGCCGGTTAGCAGTTCTCAGTATGTATTTGGTGTTTGGATCGTTAATTTCAGAGAGAAGCGATTGATACCCATTGTGAGCATCCTTGGCTTTGTTCAGAGAAAGTACCTGTAGAAAGACAAGCATCCTCAGTGGAGTCCATGCCTTCTCTAAACACACTTGCTTCAGAACAATTTTTTTTTTTTTTTTTACTTTTGGGTTTAAAAACTGTGACTTGAAGCCAAAAGATTTTTCATCACACCTCCCACCAGATGATAATCTGGAGCTTATCATGCAAGTCACATATGATGCACCCAGCCAGATGTTGTACAAGTAATAAAATTAGGGTGCAGAAGAGTCAGCCATATTTAGTTTCCCTCACTCAAGCCAAGCATTAGAGGATCACAGAATGGTCAAGGTTCAAAGGGACCTCTGGAGGTCATCTGGTACAAGTCCCCTGCTCGAGCAGGGCCATCTACAGCTGGTAGCCCAGGACTATGTCCAGACAGATGTTGAATATCTCCAAGTATGGCAATAATATAATGTAATTTTAGAGAAACTTTTATAGATATAAATGAAAACGAAATATGTGTTTATACTCCTCTTCCGCTTTGCAAAAGAGGCAAACATAGTAACAAAAATGACTGATTATGCATTTAATACTGTCAATTGCATATGTAAAAAATATGCCAAGTGGTATTTGCCACCTGAGAAAGTTTAAAAAAAAATTAAAACAAAGTGCAGCTACCATTTTGACATGCATACAGGGTGGACTTTAAATTTTTTTTCTTATGTGCCTGGCTACATTTTCAAAACATATATAGTCTCATATTAAGCCCAAAGAAGATAAAAAGAAATATTTTATGTAGCTAGAGATTCATCAAACCTACAAAAAAATCCTAGGTACCTCTTAATGACATATTGAAGGAAAATTTCTCTCAAAAAAACCAAAAGCACAAAAAACCCCATACAACAAAAACCAGGAACCTCTTAATTTCATACCAAAGGAAGCTCCCCCTATAAAAACAGGTACTGCTTACACACATACCAAAGGAAAACCTCTGCGCTCTGAGACCAGAATGATAATAATAGTTTAGCATAAGTGCAGGTCACAGGTATAACACAGATTTGTTGTTCATATGGTCACAAATTCAATACACTAAGTTTATTTAGACCTACCTTTGCTATTTGGGCTTCGGTGTTACCTTTTGAACCCAGCAAAATCATAGACAAAGCAGAAGAAATACTAAAAGGGGAAAAGAATAGATTCTGCCCGCTTTTAGTTTCACACAGCTTTCTTAAGAGGTCGAGTGCAAAAGTGGTATTTGCTGCACAGATGCTATCCATGGTTCAGAGCCTGGGAGATAAAACACAAAACAAGAACAGCTCAAATTTATTTGAATACAAACTGAGAAATTATTTCTGTCTTTTACATTTCCCAGTATGAACTACGCAGCAAGTGTCACAATTAGGCTGGAAAATTATCAGCTCACTGAAAAACTGATTTGGTGGAACAAGCACCTTAAATGCCATACTCCGCACTTGAGTCATTTTAGGGATTTATTGTTTGCTTTTCTGTTTCAATCCCATACCTGTAACAGAGACAGCAATTCCCACTGGTGTCATTAGACTCTCCACTGGGTAAATAGTATTACATAGTTTGAGATTATCATATACAACAGTATTTTGTTCAGGATTTATTAAAAGAAGTCTCTTTTGACATCACAAAGACAATTATTCACTTTCACAGGAAAACCAGAGCAAATAGTGAGGCATCAGAATAGCAGAATTATAAACTCTTACCTTCTCTAAGTCTACGTATCTTCGGTATTAACTTCAGCTTACTTGTATGTGTGCACACTGTGTTTTAAACCTAACAGCCAGTCTGGTAGAAGTCAGCAGAATGACTTGACCTACAAGATTAAACAAGAAAAGAAAAAAAGTTATTTGGTCAGCATAACAGATTACTGTAATTTCCTGCTGTAGTACAAAGAAAAATCAAAGTCCATTTCAGTTCCATTTTATTGCCTACAACACAGAAACAGACACAATAAAAAAACCTGCTCATAGATAACTTTACAGTACTTTATTTACCCCTCAACATGTGTAACTTGATGCCTGTCATACTCTACATACATCAGCTGTGTAGGTAGTTAACTAACCTGAGATTAAACCATATACCTATCAAAGGAACAATAAATACTAGAATGCCGAGTTAACTACAGGTAAGTATCACCAGACATCCTAAGATATCAGCTGGTAGTAAAGGTTTCTGTGTTTTGTTTTTCCCTCAAGGCAGTGCCTAATGTTGACATGTTGCTAAAAAATACAAAACCAACACCTAATTCATATTACTAATTCATTATCTCAAACAAATAGGTGGAAAGAACAAGTTTCTGTATGCCTCATTTTCCACCCAAGAAAATTTCTTGCTAGTAGCTTTGCAGTAAACAGTAGTAACTTTTCTCCTGTTTCTCTTCTCCCATAACTGAAAGGGGGGGGGAGGCAAGCTTAGATGGAAACAATTCTCCAATTCTGTCTGAAACAAGTAATTTAACTACATGTACTTTACAGCATAAGCAGGAGGCACTTTGTATTTTCAGTTCATGTTGGTTACAGTGAAGACCAGAGTTCTGATACCTGTCAGATTGCTAGCAAGGTTTTTTGACCTGAGGTGAAAATGCACAAGAATAGTAACAGCAGTAACCAGTAATATCTAGAAAGTTTTTGTAGGGTCCTCCATGACAGGCAAGAATTTACAGACAAAAGGACACAACTCACACTATCTGCCTACCTGAAAATCAGCGCATTAACCAAACTGTAAGTAATATTTCAACAGCTGGGACACAAGGCTAGGAATTGTACCTCTACAGTTATCCATGCTTTCTCCACAGCTCATGAATAGCAATGGAACTACTGATACCCTTCTCATCAGAGCAGTTTTGGAGACAAGACAGAATGACTGCACTTTAAGGAACAAAAAACATACAATACAAGCACATATTTGTCAGTTAATTATAAACTATTTACTGCAAACCCCTCAGTGATCAGAGGGTTTGCCCACAGCAACTCATTCCTCACTCTGGTCTCCCTGTGGGCTCTGCAGGTCAGAAATGAGGCACACCTGCAGAGGTTTCTGGATGCCCTATGTATTCCTACCACTATGAATTTGAAGCATATATTCTCAGCGGTAGACAGCTATGCTTTAGGACAGTCTAAAGGGACAGAAAAGCTGTATCTAGATTAAACAGCAGATACACACTGCAGTGTCTCTCCCAGCTACCAGTTGTGCCACAGGGGAACCTGGCCAGAGCAGGGTGCAGCTGTCCTCCAGCCTGCAGCCCAGGAGACACATCCCACCAAGACTACAACATGGATTAGCACCTGGTACATGCAGATGCCTCCTCATCTCACCTCAGAGGAGTCGCACACCAACCGTTTCAAATACAGCCAGAGGGGGAGCTCAGGGTGATGAACATCAGGCGGTGTCCAACTCCACAGAGGAAGCTGTGTTTGCAGCACAATCGTCCCTTTTCCCATCCCCTGAACAAAAGCATGCTTTCTTGAGGCAAAGGGGTGTCACTTAGAATCACAGAATCACTTAGGTTGGAGAAGACCTTTAAGATCATCAAGTCCAACCATTAACCTAGCACTGCAAAGTCTACCACTAAACTATGTCCTCAAGCACCACATCTACCAGTCTTTTAAATACCTCCAGGGATGGGGACTCAACCCCTTCCCTGGGCAGCCTGTTCCAGTGCCTGACTACCCTTTCGGTGAAGAAATTTTTCCTAATATCCAACCTGAACTTCCCCTGGCGCAGCTTGAGGCCGTTTCCTCTCGTCCTATCCCTTGTTACTAGGGAGAAGAGACCGACCCCCACCTCACTACAACCTCCTTTCAGGTAGTTGTGGGAAGCGATAAGGTCTCCCCTCAGCATCCTCTTCTCCAGACTAAACCGCAGCTCCTCAGCTGCTCCTCATAAGACTTGTGCGCCAGACCCTTCACCAGCTTCATTGCCCTCCTCTGGACACGCTCCAGCACCTCGATGTCCTTCTTGTAGTGAGGGGCCCAAAACTGAACACAGCACTCAAGGTGCAGCTTCACCAGTGCCAAGTACAGGGGGACGATCACTTCCTTAGTCCTGCTGGCCACACTGTTCCTGATACAAGCCAGGATGCTATTGGCCTTCTTGGCCACCTGAGCACGCTGCTGGCTCGTATTCAGCCAGCTGTCGACCAACACCCCCACGTCCTTTTCTGCCAGGCAGCTCTCCAGCCACTCTTCCCCAAGCCTGTGGCGTTGCATGGGGTTGTTGTGACCCAAGCACAGGATGCAGCACTTGGCCTTGTTGAACCTCATACAGTTGGCCTTGGCCCATGGATCCAGCCTGTCCAGGTCCCTCTGTAGGGCCTTCCTACCCTCCAGCAGATTGACACTCCCACCCAACTTGGTGTCATCTGCAAACTTACTGAGGGTGCATTCAATCCCCTCATCCACATCATTAATAAAGATATTCAGCAGAACTGGCCCCAACACTGAGCCCTGGGGAACACCACTTGTGACCAGTCGCCAGCTGGATTTAACTCCACCACAACTCTTTGGGCCTGGCCATCCAGCCAGTTTTTTACCCAGTGAAGAGTACACTTATCCAAGCCATGAGCAGCCAGTTTCTCCAGGAGAATGCTGTGGGAAACGGTATCAAAGGCCTTACTGAAGTCCACGTAGACAACATCCACAGCCTTCCGCTCATCCACTAAGCTGGTCACCTTGTCATAGGAGACCAGGTTAGTCAAGCAGGACCTGCCTTTCATAACCCCATGCTGACTGGGCCTGATCCCCTGGTTGTCCCATACATACTGGACGATGGCACTCAAGATTATCTACTCCATGACCTTCCCCAGCACCAAGGTCAGGCTGACAGGCCTGCAGTTCCCCAGATCCTCCTTCCGGCCCTTCTTGTAGATGGGCGTCACACTTGCTAACCTTCAGTCAACTGGGACCTCCCCGGTCAGCCAGGACTGCTGACAGATGATGAAAAGTGGCTTGGTGAGCACCTCCCCCAGCTCCCTCAGTACCCTTGGGTGGATCCCATCCAGCCCTATAGACCTGTGTGTAAGTGGTGTAGCAGGTCGCTAACCATTTCCCCTTGGATTATGGGGGCTTCATTCTGCTCCCTGTCTTCCAGCTCAGGGGGCTGCGTATCCCAAGAACAACTGGTCTGACTATTAAAGACTGAGGCAAAGAAGGCATTAAGTATCTCAGCCTTTTCCTTGTCCTCTGTCACTATGTTTCCCCCCAGATCCAATAAAGGAAGCAGATTCTCCTTAGCTCTCCTTTTGTTGCTAATGTATTTGCAGAAACATTTTTTTGTCATCTTTTACAGCAGTAACCAGTTTAAGTTCCAGCTGGGCTTTGGCCCTTCTAATCCTCTCCCTGCGTAACTTCACATCCTTGTAGTCCTCCTGAGTTGCCTGCCCCTTCTTCCAAAGGTCATAAACTCTCCCTTTTTTCCCACGTTCCAGCCAAAGCTCTCTGTTGAGCCAGGCCTGTCTTCTGCCCCACCGACTCATCTTTCTGCACATGGGGATGGCCTGCTCCTGTGCCTTTAAGATTTCCTTCTTGAAGAACATCCAGCCTTCCTGGACTCCTTTGCCCTTCAGGATTGCCTCTCAAGGGACTCTGTCAACCAGGCTCCTGAACAGGTCAAAGTCTGCCCTCTGAAAGTCCAAGGTAGCAGTTCTGCTGACCCGCCTCCTTACTTCTCCATGAATCAAAAACTCTTTATCATTTCATGATCACTATGCCCAAGACGGCCTCCAATCGTCACATCACTCACCAGGCCTTCTCTGTTCACAAACAACAGATCCAGCAGGGTGCCCTCCCCAGCTGGCTCCCTCGCCAGCTGTGTCAGGAAGTTATCTTCCACATGCTCTAGGAACCTCCTAGACTGTTTCTTCTCCGCTGTATTGTATTTCCAGCAGGCATCTGGTAAGTTGCAGTCCCCCACGAGAACAAGGGCTAGTGATCGTGAGACTTCTCCCAGCTGCTTGTAGAATACTTTGTCTGCCTCTTCATCCTGGCTGGGTGATCTATAGCAGGCTCCCACCATGATATCTGCCTTGTTGGCCTTCCCCCTCATTCTTACCCATAAACACTCAACCCTATCGGCACCATCATCAAGCTCTAGACAGTCAAAACACTCCCTAACATACAAGGCTACCCCACCACCCCTCCTTCCTTGCCTGTCCCTTCTGAAGAGTTTATGGCCATTCATTGCAGCACTCCAGTTGTGCGAGCCATCCCACCATGTTTCTGTGATGCCAACTATTTCATTGTTTTCCTGCTACACAACAGCTTCCAGCTCCTCCTGCTTGTGGCCCACGCTGTGTGCACTGGCACTGATGCACTTCAGTTGGGCTATTTAAGATTTGGAAAGTTGGGAGCGATGTTAAAACACTTGCGGGGCAAAATCTCCAACAGCTCCCGGTAACGGCTCCCCACTTCGCACCTCTCCAGGGGCAGGTGGTGGGACGCGGGGGGGTGACGGAGCCCTGCCACCGCCCGCTGCCGCCGGCCCTCGGCCCCCTCTGCCTCAGCAGGAGGGGAAAGGGGCAGGGAGGAGCCCCGCAGATCCGACGCGGTCCCAGCACGCTCGGGCACAAGAAGCCAAGGGTTTGACACTCGCCAGGGCGCAGACTGAGGAATAGGAAGGGAGGGAAAAGATCCTTCTCTGCCCCCGCGCTGGACCTGGCACCATGAAACACGTTAAAACTCAACGTTTCCGCGGTGCCCCCGTCACTCCTACACATAAAAAGCATTCCCGGCACACCGCTGCGGCTCCAGCTGACAAGAAGCAGAAACCACGCCACGAAAGAGGAAAAAAAAATAATAATAAAAGCAACGCCATACAGCCTACACTTCTTTAAAAAAACACAAGCTTCCCGTAAAAAAATGATATCTGCAGGACAGCGGAGCCGCCGCACTCACCCTACCGGGCGCCGCGCTCCCCTCCTCCCAGGGCGCTTCCCTCCCCTTCCCCCGGAAGGGCCGCCGAGCCGGGGGAAAGGGTGGGAGCTCGGCCCCTCCTCCGCCGCGCCCCGGGCGTCAGCCGGCGGCGGGGGCGCTTCCCCTCCCGGCGGCCAACGGCCATTTGGCCGTTGCGGCAGGAAAGAGCCTCAGCGCCCCCGCCCCCCCGAGAAAATGGCCGCCGCCCACCACGGCAGGTAACCCGCACAGCCTCCTTCGCTCCCCCCCCCCCTTAATATCTCCGCGGCCCCGCCACAGCCCCTCATTTTCCACCTCTGTCTCCCTCTCGTGGCAGAGCTGACAGAAAACACCACCAGTCCATGAGGGGTTATTATTATTTATTTTTTTTAAAGTGCGGGTTGTTTTGGACAAAAGTGAGGTGTTGCTGTAGCCAGCGATCGTACGCGCTTGGCCCCTCCTCATGTACCTGAGGGTCTGAGTGAGGCAAATAGCCCTCACAGAGAGGTCTTCCATCTGTAATGCAAGGACCTAATCAAGGGCTAAACAGGAGGAGGGTCTAACTGCTGCAGAGTAGGAGTAAGTGCTAAGACCACATCTTAATCAGGGGCTCTAGTCATGAGGGCGAGGAGACGTCCTGTGTTAGCGTGCATTGGTACACGCCGCTGGGAGGCGAAGGGGTAGAAATGCCATAGCTAATAGCGCTTAGGGGACAGAGCTACTGTTGATGCCGGGTCTGAATGGCAACCAGGGTTGCTCTGTGGATGCAAGGCATCGTGCACTCCCCATTGCCATGGTTGTCCCTTCGGGGTAGGAGAGAAGCACAGGTGGAGCTGTGCTTCAGGCCCTGGGGTGTGTGGTCTGATGGAGAACGGGTTCAGGTCCCGCTCCCCCCAGTGGCAGCAGGAGTTTCGGGTTTTGGTATTTGCCTCTGAGCTGGCGAGCGTGCGTCTCCTACTCTGCAGGGTAAGGAGGAACTCTGACTAGGGTGAGCAGAGTCTGCCAAAGAAGAGGATGGTTTGTGATTTGTTGTGTCTGATGAAGAAGAGAAAAGGGTGGTCAGCTTTAAAAGTCATCGTTGGTGCTTTTGATCTCAGCACCAGGACACCTGTGGCAGCTGCTGCCTCAGTACCTTCTTCATTGACCTCCACGAAAGCTTTGTGAATAACTTCTGAGATGAAAAGATCCTTCTTCACTGACATCCCTGTGAAATCAGCCTGAACTGGGTCAAAAGCATTTCGTATCCCCATGCTGCTCAAAGCGGATTTAAGGTTGTAATTCTCTTCCAGCTTCAACTTGGGCAGGTACAGATCTACTTCAGCTTTCATCATATTGTCTGATTTGGTCCATTCAGCCAATTTTTCATAGGTCAGCTCTCTTTCCACCTGCAATGAGTTGAGGAAGAAAATAGTTGGAATGTGAAGGACAGAGACAAGACGTGCACACACCAGTGTCTTAACGCTCATCAAGAACATGTAAAACAGAGCCCAGCTACCAGCAGTGGTTACAGCTGGAACATGTGCTATATTCATAGGGCATGATCCTGCAAAGTGCCAAGTGACTTATTTATTTTCTTAAAGGTGGTGAGGTATAGGCTTGAACCCTCAGAGTAGTTCATTACTTTGTTTCTGGTTTGAAGAATATTGCTTTTTTGCAATGTGTGACTCATAATGATATTAATGGGTGCTCGCTATGTGTGTATATGGATAACTTTTCTCTTGGTAGTTGTAAATAAGTGGAACACATGGGACCTCAGGTACAAATAAAAAAGTTGCTTGCCCTGATCTGTTTAGAATCTGAAACTGATCCTGGCATGGTCATGAGTGGCTGTTGATACCTTCTGGGTCAGGCTAGTCAGCACTTAGTTTGAGAAACCTCACCACAAAATATCAGGTGAAAATTCAGACTGGAAATGACATAAAAATGAATTAATACAGCCCTCAGGAGAAGATAACGCTAGGGCATGGTGATTCGGATTTGGTCCTTGCTTTCCTTGTGCTATTCTGGCAATAGAAAAGAGGACACAAAATAGGCTAAAACAGCTGTATGGACATAGTTTTTAGATGTATCCCTAAGTAAAATGTTATGTTTGCAATGTTATCGGATGCTCTGAATCCTAAGCTGAGAAATCATGGTGTTACAGTTTATGAAACAAAGTATGCACACATCAGAACCTATTCTGCCATGATTTTGAAGCACATTCTTCTTCAGTCTCTTCATCTGTTTCTGTTACTGTCTCATAGTGTATGTAATGCAATAGTAGGTCAGTGTTACCAGCTCCAGACCAGTAGTGTTATCATTGATGTCATCTGGTAGGAGAACAAACATGCTGAGTTCATTTTCCACATACGGCAGCTCAATGATTTTGAATTTTATGGTTGTTTCATGCAGTATCAAAAATGTATCTCTCAGAAACATCATCTGTACTGGTTTAGTTTTGGTCTGTGAAAAAATTCAGACATAAAAAATAGTGTTACTTCATTCCTTAAAATGGATGATAACCATTACTTGCTTCATTGAACTGAAAGCAAAAATTCGTAAACAAGTACAAGAGTCAGCAGCATTTGGATCCCTTTCCTTTGGACAGTATCGCACACACACCCTTTTCAAAGTCATTGGGATCTTTACAAAAAATTGGCATAGACACATACAGTATCTACCTGCTAACTGAATCACATGCAATATATTTGTCATTTTAAAATAAAGGAGTTAGCTTTCATAAGCAAGTAACTACTGTAAGTGTTTCATGTTTTCTCCCAAATACTACGTTTTTGGAATGAGGACCTTGATTGGGGGGAAAAAACGTTGACTTTCGTGCCCTGGATGCCATCAACTCTTTTGCCTATTTTATACTTCCAGGCAATACTGATTGTCTCACTTTGCCTCTGAACTGTATTTTCTGTGGCCTGTGCTGGCTTTTCCTCTTCCCCAAACCATAGAGGACCAGATTACCAAATGAAATTGGATTACCTAATAGTCTTCTGAACTCCTATGCTGTATTATGTTCACAGAGCTTTTACTAATATATCCACTCTCTCCTTTACATTTGAGTTACATTTGAGTGCAAAAGTTTATCATCTGTTTGCAAGCTTTGTCTCGGGTACTCTGTGAATTAAACCCTCTCTGTGTACCAATGTATTGGGTTTCCGTGGCAAGGTTTTGGTAGCGGGGAGCTGTAGGGATGGCTTCTGTGAGGAGATCAGAAGCTGCCCCCATGTCCGACAGAGCCAGTTCCAGCCAGCTCCAAGGCGGACCCGCCACTGGCCAAAGCTGAGCCAGTCAGTGATGTTGGTAGCGCCTCTGTGGTAACATATTTTAAAAAAGGTAAAAACTGCTGCGCAACAGCAGCTGGGAGAGAGGAGTGGGAAGATGTGAGAGAAACAACCCTGCAGATACCAAGGTCCATGAAGAAGGAGGGAGAGGAGGTGCTCCAAGAGCAGAGATTCCCCTGGAGTTCATGGCGGAGACCGTGGTGGTGCAGATATCCACCCACGGAGGACCCCGTGCTGGAACAGGTGGATGTGCCATGAAGGAAGCTGCAACCCATGGAGAGCCCATGCTGGAGCTGTGACCCCCTGGGAGAGGAGCCCGCTCAGGAGCAGGTTTACTGGCAGGACCTGTGACCCTGCAGGGGGCCCACGCTGGAGCAGTTTGTGAAGAACTGCAGCCCATGGGAAGGACCCACGCTGGGCAGGAAGGACTGTATCTCGTGGGTGGGACCCCACACTGGAGAAGGGGTAAAGCGTGAGGAGGAAGGAGAGGCAGAGACAGTGTTGTGACCTGACCACAACCCCCATTCCCCATCCTCCTGCGCTGCTTTGGGGGGTAGGTAGAGGGGTTGGGAATGAAGTTGAGCCTGGGGAGAAGGGAGGAGTGGGGGGAAGGTGTTTTATATTTGATCTTATTTCTCATTATCCTGCTCTGATTAATTGGCAATAAATTAAATTAATTTCCCTAAGCTGAGTCTGCTTTGCCCATGATGGTAATTGGTAAATGATCTCCCTGTCCTTATCTCGATCCATGAGCTTTTCGTCTTATTTTTCTCCCCCTGTCCTGTGGAGAAGGGGGAGTGACACAGCGGCTTGGTGGGCACCTGGCAGCCAGCAAAGGTCAGCCCACCACAACCATGTGCCACCATGGATCCGAAACCCGCACATGCAACGTGGTAGGTTCTGGATACACAGTGACATCATTGACACAATCGCTTCCATTGCCTGGCATACAAAAGGTATTTGCACTCATAATCTATGTCAAACAAGATACATGCTTCCATTGACAAATAATTTTGGTCACCTTTGACACAGTCCAAAAATATGCATGCAGTCAGCTGCTGTGAATCGTCAGCGCACGATTGTTTAAATACTGTTAGCTCAATAACGTGTCCTCAGTGTATGCTGAATACATATCCTTATGCACTCGGCTTTAAATGATGAACCCCCATGAAAATTCCTTCTGAGGTTTTACGCAACACCCAGGGTGTGTGAGGAAAGAACAGCTGGTTCAGTTTCCTTGAGCTCAGAGTGTAGACTGTGTCTCAAAAGTAGAAGAGAGATGTAGGTGTGTAAGCGTTGATCTCAAAAGCAACTCTCCCTTTTGAAAATGGGACCTTGGTACTTACGGAAATTTCCTGGCTTTAAGCTACTTAACCACGGTGTTCTCAAGTGTTTTGATACTCGAGAGCTATTAAAGTGAAAATCATATTCTCATGGATATGCGTAAATAAGATTATGCTGACTTATTTTCACAATTGCCGTTCTCACTGAGGTTATATCACGTGCCCAGCTATGAGTCGTGTTGCAGTGGCATACGAAATGCAGATGAAATATTTACAGGTTTCTCGCTCTTCAGTAATAGACATATTGACATAGGACAATAGGCATATAGACAAGGAATTTACCTTGCTCAGTCTGAAGGGCGTCTCAGAAGTATTTTCCTCCAAAAATTTCTTTTCCCAGTTTCCTTTGAAATAAATGGCATTTACTAAGACCAATACAGTGTGAGAATTGAGAGATCCTGCAGGCAGCAGATCCTGGATTTTCCCTTCAAAATCAGACAAGTAGGACTGTTATTCCAGTGTGACTGTGTAACTCGACGATTTTAATTGTGCCTTCTTTGTGCCTACCTATCTAGCAATTTTTTTTTTTTCTACTGTACATTTTTCATGGTATACATATGGTAAAAATGGCTTTTGAAGTATCTCTGTATCTTTTTTTTTTAATATATTTATTGCAATTTCAGTAGTAAATGACATTGGAAAGAGGGTAAAGTGGGTAGAGTGGAATAGCTTGGATGTTCTGTGTAGTTGGTTGCAAGGAGCTGAAGAATGCAGAAGTAAAACCCTCACTAGTCAGAGTGGAGCCACTCGGTATCTACCTGTACCTCCCTCTGAAGAGAAGTAATTCAGAAGAGGCTACAGCGTGAAGAATCAAAGGAAGGACCTTGTAAAGAGCAGCAGTTAGGTCTGGAGAAGGGCATTCTTCAAGCCATTGAACTGTACTTTGCTCATCCCTTCCCCTAAGTTTCCATTTTCTATGGATCCTTGGCTGCAAGAGCAATAAATGTGGACATCATACAAACGATTTGAAAGTGAGACCAGAAAAAAGCCATCGGAGTGGTACTTACTCTCAGTTTCATTTTCAACCCACGAATTGATCAGTGCTCTGGCTTGTTCTGCAGCTGTCTTAAAGTTTACAGCTTGTGGCTTTGCATTGTAATAGCTTGTAATGAGCTGTAAGAATTTCTGAAAGATAGAATTGGAAAATTTATGCTTATTTAGTAAATTTGAGTTATAAAAATGTTAGAAATAATCACTTTAACAGATTATACAACCTGCTAATACATAATTGAAGAAAACATAATTTGTTTGAAATGGGATAACCCTTACAATAAGGTCTGATACATTCTATGCTAAATATTAAGTAAGGGCTGATCAAACTTCAGTCTCGAGGAAACTGATACTTCAGATTTTTGTGTTTGAAATCCAAAGTGCAAATGTGTAATTTTGAAATATCCCACGAAAAAAACATTCTTCACAATTTTTTTTAATTTCTCAAAATGACATTTTATATCATTTAAATACTTTTTTCCTGCCTTATGATGTAGAGTTCAGTACAAGAGGGAAGAATAGTCTCGTATAAGGTTGAAACAAGGCTTTTAGTTTGCTTCAGAGGCGAGGAACCTGCCAGGAGTTTGGGAGGACAATTGAGGATCAGGTGTAAAGGGAATGTTCTGGCAGAATAAAGTCATGGCAGGAAAGCAGAATTAATGTTTGCTGTGCTGTCTGCTGTGAAACAGGTCATGGGGATTCCCAGCAGGAAATTGTCTAGATTCTCTGTAAAGCATAGGTACATGAGATTATGGAGAAAATGAGCAATAAGCATGCAGAAGGACAAATTACTAATAACTCAGGAGATCAAAACAAACTCCAAGATCAAAGAACAAGTAATCTCATTTAAAACCACTTCCAAGGAATTGTGAGATGATTAATACAATGTCAGTTTTTAAAAAGATTTCAAAGATACAGGTAATTACAAAATCATGAGTCTGTACGGGGCGAGTGAATAGAATACGTCTGGTGGGCGTATGGATAAACATGGCGTATTGGAGGAGTGTCAACAGCATTTTGTAATAGCAGGTCCTAAATCACAAATCTGTTGGAGTTTTTTGAAGGTGTCAGGGAGCATGTGAGTAAGAAGGTTGAGACATTACGGTCTATTTGGATTACCAAAAGGCATTTCGTAAGACTTCTCACCAACGGCTGAGCATCCATGGGACTACAGCAATAGGTCTTGTTTGTTTAAATGACTGGAAATCACAAGTAGGAGGAAATAGTGTTCACAGTGAAGGGTTATTACTACTGGACTACCACAGGGATATGTGCTGGGATCTGCGCTAAAATACTTACTCTGTAAAATACAGGTCTAAATATTTACATGGAAATATATATATAAAAATATTTATAAATGATCCAGTGAAGGGTATGCTACAGAGTGTGATTATTACTGTTCAGGAATGAGGTGTTGAAGCTATAATGGATGGCTGCATGAAAAAAATCTGCCCAGTAGTAGCCAAAAAGGCAAATACAATTTTAAGAGTTACGAAGAAAGGAGTAGGGAACAAAAGAGAGAGTATTAGAATGCCACTGTATAAAGCTACGGTGTGCCTGTTGTCTGAGTTCTCTATGCAGCTCTGGCCTCCCCAGTCTCAGAAATGGTAGAGTATAAAAGATACAGAGACAGGGGACGAGGATGACCAGAGATATGGAGAAGTGTCTGTGGGAGGAAAAATGAACCAATAATGATGCCAACAGGTAGCAGGCTCAGAAAACACAGGTGCTTCCTGCAGCGTATAGGTCAGCTGTGGAACTCCTGGTGCTGAGGGTTGCGGTAGATTCAAAAGGCAAGTCTGCAACTTCATGAAAGAACAGCTCGTCAAGGTCTATTAAGTAGACGTGCCCTCTGGTTCAGGAAGTCCCTGAGCTGCAGATTGCTTGGTGACCACAGCAGATTCTGGAGAAGCATCGCTACACAGTGTGCCTTGTTCCCATACGCTTCCTAAACTGTTGACCACTGTTGGAGACAAATGGACCTCCTGTCTGTGGGAGGCTAGCCCCGTATGGCTGTCCTCATGTTCTCACTGAAACCACAGTGCTATCATTTGGAAAATTTTTATCATCTCTGTTGACAATCCCTCTTAATGTCAAAATATTCTTAAATAAAAATGTTCAACTCACGGGCAGTAGCGGGTAGGTCTTTTCCTCATACAGTCGGTTGGCACTCTTCAGCACGTAGGTGCTTCTGGGTTTGTTGATGGCAGACAGGAGCTCTTTGAAGCCAGAGTGGATGTTTTCAGCTTGCTTGTGCTCAGGATCCTTGGAAAGAGACACCAATTAATATGGATTTTTTTTTTTTCTATCTGAAGTGTTGCACCTGCTGTGGTTATTTAAAATGCCCAGGTTGTTTTAATTAAAAAGGAATTTCAGGGGATGAAGCTCTTTTTGGAGTGCCACTGACTCATGGCGACTTGTCGTAAGGTTGGTCAGGTGGCATTTCTTGCTCTGGTCTTTTCTCACTCATACTGAGACATGGGCTGCTAGGAAGGACACCTGGGAAAGAATTTGGTAGCCAGAGGACACAGGATAGGAGAGGCTGAGTTTTGCAAGGGGATGGGAACAGACTGAAGAGGTAATGGAGGGAAATGTCTGAAGGACCAGATTAGGCAGACTGCTACAACTCAGAAAGTCACTGAGTTGCTAAAATGAATGTGAATGTAATGATTCATCCTGAAGATTCACCTCCCACCACCTAGGGAGAGAATGATATAACCTCTCCCCCCGCCTTTTCTTTCCGATTTGTCTAATCTAGTTTCTTTGAGCTTTCTTTTAGTTTCTATGCTAAAGAAACATGGCTTGTTTGAGTTTACAAGCCTTTCGGTGTTTAGGGAGTTCATTTGATGAAAAAGGTCTGGGCAGTTCCTCCTGGTGGCGAGTCTCTGCGGACCTGATGAACAAGGGTGAATCAGCATGTGGTAGCTTAAAGGGGAATTTTGTTTGCCTGATGTGTCCGTGCATGAAAAAGGTGGAAGGGAGTTTATTGGGTAGGGCTGCAGTCAGGTGTGAATGCAGTAGTTGTTTTTCACTACAGAAAAAAAACCCAAAGCTGATAAGAGATAGAATTGTCCTAAGCACATTAGGACAATTGATTTGTCGATATTGCCATAGACCAGCTAAAATCAAGTAACACAGTATTAGGGGCAATCAAAATGCTATTAGCATCTCAGTTCTCCTTTTGAAGGCCTGAGTTCATGAGTTTTACGGTAGTTATCTGCTTGTTCGCTTTTAATCTTTCTGTATATAATTCTTACTGAAGTGAGACAGTAGGCATAGACTGAAGACAAGCAAATGTTAGAAGGCTAAAGCACTAGTTGTGGTGAAGTATCCCTTTCTCAGAGATTTTTTTCTCCGAGTCTTTTGTTGTAATAAATACCGTCTTTCTTTTCTTTGGTCTCCCCACAGAAGGCCTTGTTGTCTCAAATGAACCTTCTTCTCCTGCAGTCTGGTTAAAATGAAGAACCTGTGATAATGACAAATGTTCATAAAGACAGCTTGTTTTTTGAAGATAAATGTACCCAAGGGTTATGTGAAGATATTTGTTTTCTATGGTAATTCACCAGTTGTGCCCAATAACAGTCTATTAAAAGTTACTGAGGACAGGACCATACTCTTGATTTAGTCTCTATAACTGTATCATTATTACATAGATTTTAGTCACATTACTGCTTAATAATAGATCAATATTATGGCTCAAATATGAATTTATTTAGATAAATGGACAGTTCATGCTTGGCTACATGGAATTTATTTTCAGATCGTGACCAAGCACAACAAAGAGCATAGTACACTTCAGAGTCTTACTACTGGGACAGAAATGTAAAATTATACATTTAATGTGTTTAAGTAAATGCATATAACCTAAACCAGTACAAAACTGAAAAGTTCTGCTAAAGCAGGCTAAAGTGAAATCATATTTTCAGTACTAGTATGTCTCCATTATTTGTGGGAGGATTACCTTATTTATGGACTAACTATGTCACAAGAAAAAGGTATTTGTACTGCTCCTGAGCAGCCCAGCACATGTTCAGGAGAGCTTACTAACTTTGGTATGCAGTATGAGAAAGCAGATATGCTGCTTCCAGAATCAGCCGGGGTCTAGAAGCGGTGATTTTATCTCTGGCACTCCTTTTTCTAAATTATCTTGGCTCAGTATTAATTTTGCTAATAAAGCTGTCTCTTTGTTAGTTTGAGCACTATATCAGGTGAATTATTCTGTTCAAAAGGCAGTTAAAATAGAAGGTAGAGTTCCAAGCGAGACCAGCAGTAGTCTCTAATGTCAATAACTTCCCTCTGGCAGACCATTTGCCATGCTCTGGGAACTGTAAGTGTAAGCTAAATGGAGGGGTAGTGCAACATTATGGCAGGTCACCTGCACCCAACGTTATGGCAGGTCGCTGTTCTCCCGTGTTGTTCCTCTCTGTTCCCCATAGGCAGAAGAATAACGCAGTTTATGTGGGAACCACCCGCAAGGTGATACAGTGCTAGTTCCAGAGCTTACCTCAGCCATCTGGGTTGCAGTGTCACCTTTGGCGCCCAGGTAGACCATGGCAAGAGCAGTTGCAATACTCCAAGGAGAAAAGAAAATGTTTTGGCCTTTGGAAGTTTCATTCAGCTTTTTGTAAAGGTCCAGAGTGAAGCCGTTGGTTGAGACTGAGAGAGGTTCCATTGATACAGCCTGAGACAAATGAGTGTCAGAGAGAGGTGATGACTGCTTCTTCACTTCTTTGAAAAAATACAAAGCTGCTAGTGGGAGATTGCCTGCGCCCTCTCAAATACAGTGTGAGGGTGTCCCTGTAATGGGTAAAATACTGCAGAGAGACCAAGTACAGTCAGCTACTAGGTCACTTTCTAACACCTGCGTTATTTCTCCCTTCCCCATCACTCCTCAATGTTCTCAGCTTTTTCATTGATTCTTCATCAATAAAAAAGCAAGAGCATGATTTTAGCTAGAAATGTTTTCACAGGCCAGACTTGTTTCAAAACCCCATTTGCTTAAGTTTCATAGAATTATTCTTTGATTCTGAGGGAGTGAAACAGAATCATTTCTCACTGTGCGCTGCTTTGAGCTTTTTTCTGTTTCTTTAAACTTCCTATGCTATTATTTTCTGCTGAAAAAAGCATGGCGAATTCATGCAATTCACTACATGCATCTTGAAGGCTACTAGAGATCTGTAGATTTTTATATGTTCTTGGTGTAGGTAAACCCACATTTGGAAGCCGTAGCTGGATTTGTTAATTACTGTTTTTCAAGTAAACTCTTGTATCTTACATGCAACGCCAAATAGTTCCTGTTTTAAACAACAACAGACTTTCCCTGGTTTTCTGCTGGCTTATCAGAACCTGCAGATTTCAATCCTTGTTCTGCTTCTTTTTCCAAGTATGTTTTTACAGGACAAAATGAAAGCAAACAAAAAAAACAACCCCAGGATTAAACTTATTTTCCATGCATGGATCCAGAACAAACCTGTGCTTCTTATTAGCATATTTTAGATCAATCTAATACTGTTGACAAATATTAGGATCAATTCAGAAATGTCCATTGTCTTCACCAGTATGAAGACTACTAAAACATGTACTAGTTAGTGTAAGAAGGCGTCAGGTGAAAGGTTAAGCATTAGATCAACAAAAGCAACTAGGTGTGTAAATCTATCTTTTTACATGCTTACATGCTACACAATTTACATGCTTAAATCAAAAACTGCGGTCCTCAAACCCATCTACCGTGCAGTGTTAGAGATGCGCGGAGCCTCTGGAATCATCGAGTTTTGATTTCAAAGCTTTCCAGGGCTCCACAACTACTTTGCAGCATTCTCTGAAGTGCTTCAGAGGTGAGTGCCCTGCAGCCTAGCTCATACCTAAGCATTTTTAGGACCTTCAAATCAAATGTCTCTTACTGCTGTACCTGGACATGCTGATACTCCCAGAGCAGATCTAGGGAACAGGGCTGAGCTGAACATTTTTGCCTGAAGAATTTCAAACTGAAATCTCCATCTCGTGTTCCCAGAGACTACCTGAACTGAAGCTGCATGCAGCAATCAAGCATTTCTCAGGTTTGAGAGAGAGAACATGTGTGTGTTTCTGTGAGGGTCACTTGTCTCCTAGCCACTTCGGTCATCTGGGAAAGTAAAAGTCTGGATGCCTGATCCAGTAGTTATTTGATACTAATAAAGCAGAGGCTTGAACCAGTACATCCCATGCTGAGCATCCAAAACACTCCGCTGCAGTCATGCTGTCTTGTGTGTTCAATTCCAGGATCAGTAGGAGCGTATTCTCTCCTGCAGCCTGTTCTCAGTCCTCTGGTCCTAAGTCGACTAGTAGCCTGGTGATTAAGGCACCCTTCCTACAGGTGAGGAAACTTTCTGCCCTCCCAGGCTGAATAGATTTTGCCTGTCCTGGGCTTGCATTCTGGCCACTGTGCCTTGGCATAGGGTTTTCCTAAGGGCTACACTTTGTACTAAAAAATGAGCACTCCCTTCCCCTGCATGACTTTTACGCCATCACTTAACCATTCGGTTCCAAAGAATTTACCGTGAATTTTTAAGACTTCCAAAGTAAAGGTAGTTATTTTGATATGAATATTTACACTACCTGAAATCCTGAGGAAGAGAAGAATCTGTCTTCAGTCAGGCTCTGTGGCAGTCTGTGAGGCAATGAATACTTTTGGAAATGTAGAAATGTTTGCACCTCCCTTTTTTTCTCTACATCCTCTTCTTGTATTAATGTGCGTGCTCCCTCATTTGTTCCCAGTCCTCCTCTCTATCACCTGCTTCCAGAACTTAGAGAGAGACCTCCTCAATTCAAGGCCACTGTTAGTGGGTGTATCTCCTGCAACATGAAGGCCAGTACGCCTTTCTTCCACAGGTGTCCTCCACAACCGTGGCCTTTGGCCTGCAAAAATGTAGGAATTGCAGAAAAGAATTCAGCCACCCTGCGCTGGCGAGGGACATGTTGAAATAGTTTTACAGCTTCCTTTTCTTTTTACTCTACAGACTGGGGAAATGAATAGAAACTAGTCTGAAAGATATGGCTAAAAGGGAATATTGAAACAGGCTGTCAGTCTCATTCATCCTGTGGTTAAATTTGAGAGGGGAAGGATTTGAATACTTGTGGCCCTCAGGTCACGTGAAGCCCTTATTTTGTGATATTTTACATTTTTGCTCTTCTGTTTCAGAAAGCAGATCACAAAGGAAGCTCAGAAGGTATTTACACAGTCACCTAAAATAAGTGATGAAATAAGAGTGAACATTGGACTCATTTGAACTGGTGGATGTTGTTTCAAGAGGTGAAGGTGCTTTAGATACCTACAGGCCCTACACTGTACCAAGCTTATTATTCCTCTGTGATAGATTGAGGGAGTTTGGATCATCCACCAAAAGCTGCAAAACTGCTTGGAAGCTCTGCTTGTAATGATTTCTTTTATTGAAACTGCTGTTGTATTGGATTAGAGAGCCAAAACCGCAGAATGTGTAAAATTGGCTATCAGCAAAGGTGTAATAAAAACCAGTTACGTGTACATAAATATTTTACTTTAAACCAGTGTAATTAGCAATTCTGCTGGTTTACTGTGTGTGACTTAGATTAAACTGCATTGATAAATTCCCTTTGTGATCATTATATGTCTTTTCTGCTACATGTATGGTAATTAGGAATGGCCTCTGCCCACTAGTATGACACGCGGAATAAATCAATTACCGGCATGCAGTCAACCTACACAGAAAAAGCATCAATATAAAGAGTACAAGTCCATATTTTGAACTAGAATTACATTTCTCTGCTTATATTCACTTCAAATCTGACCGGTACATGCCATACAAGGTTTCAAGAGTGATAGATGTGCCTCTCTTTTTCCACGCGTTTTGTTTTTAAGTGTGTGCAGTTTTTGTGCCTGGAATATCCATCTTATTTTCTTGCTTCAGAAGTGTATTAGACACTATTATGTTTAGTTATGTGCTTAAGAAATTTTTCTGTTATGTATCTGGAAACTGCTGTTGTCTATTTTTCAGGTAAATGAGTGGGAGAAGAAAAAAACCCAAACAACAGTTAGTGGTACTACAAGGTACAAAGATTAGCCAACAGTACAGGAAAATGAAGAAAGAGTACCCAAACTGTGTAGACACTCTTTGCGGTATATTCCAACTGCTGCAAGATCCTGTTTAGTAAGAGGGAGTGGAGTTTCAAAGGGGACCAAATTGGCCAAAGAAGAGGTGCTCTTGGTTTTGCTGTGCCAGATGGAAATAGTGAGAGGAAATAGTGAATTGCTGCAACCAGAATGGTAGAAACAAGGTTTCACAGCATTACAATGGCTGGCTTGTTGACCAAGTGGATTGACCTCTGACAAATGGTCATAAAAAGTCTTTTGATAAAACCAGTCATTTTCCTCTGGCGTACTGATGAAGTAATTTTGACCTTTTTTGAAGCCATCTTTCATCCCCATCTTGCTCAGCATGGATGTGAGGTTGTATCTTTCTGCATGTTTGATTGTCATACTCCCATACCTGTACTCTGTAAATGGTCCTCTCCGAGTGGACCATTTGGGCATTTCTTGAAGATCAGTTCTCTTTCAGTTACATCTAGTAAAAAGCAGCACAATTTACAATCAGTGCTAGACTAAGTCCAGTTACAGATTTTTACTCTGCAGGAAATCTCATTCAGCTATGTCCCCCAGGAAGAAAATGAGACCAAGTATCACATCTGTTGCAATAGAACTCTAAAGCGTTGGACTATAAATAACATTTTAAAAGGGATTTTCTAGTGCCTGTTACTGATAGCAAAATAAAAGCTTTAAAAATACGGATGCATTTGCATTTCAGTTCTAAAGCAGGGGTTTTTTGTCTGTGCTTGTCTTGAATACTAACACCACACCAGCACTGTAAACTTTCTTGTCTTTATTATTGTGTGCTGTGTCTGCCATTTCTGCTTGTCATGAGATCAGTCTACCACAGAGGTGGCAGGGATTATTTTATGAAGCTGAGATTTGCACTGGTAGAAAAAATGCCCATCTTTCATTGTAGGATAAACTGAAAGCATGTTAATCTAATGTGTTTTGATAGGCATGGAATCACTAAGTGACAAGCAGTCCATGGTCACAATATGTTTGTATTGAGGCTTATCTCAGCAGTTTCTTGTAGATACTTGTTTCTTTAGTTTACAAAGTCCTGGGACCTTTCAAGGAGGAATTTGTGGACCTGAAGTTACAAATTTTGATGATACAGAAGAAACGCAGGGCTTCTTGAAAGCAGCTATTTGGAAATGCAGTCACGTAACACCTATTTCTTGGCTACCTTGGGGCATTTGAGAAAGGTGTTTAAATAGCATTTTCCCCAGTATAGAAGAATAAAATGGAACTGTCTTTCAAAAGCGTCAAGCCACCCTTTGTGGCAGACAGGAGAGAAAGGACACTGCTTGGGAGAGCCCTTGCTGAGAGGAGCATTGGAGCACCATGACCTGTTCCTGGCGTAGGAGCTGCTCTGCCCCAGATCTGTCTTCTCTTCCCTTTCCCCATCCAAGCCTGGTGCCTGCCAGCCTGTCATCTCCCGGAGCCCCCAGGCCTTCTGGAACAGCAACAGCAAGCATGGTTAGCACATTGCACTGGAAATTCAAATTGCCAGGACTGCCACCCTTGCTGTATCCAAGTGTGGTATTCCAGCCTAACAGTGGGAAATAATTGTGAAACCATGGAAGTTAAGACTTGCAACTTTTCTTAACTTCCAGCACTGGCAGATGCACCTTCCAGCTCTCAAAGGCCATTAACAAGTGTGAGGAGTGAAAGTAACTGCAGGGGACAGGGCCCACATCTGTTGACCTGATTTGTCAGCTGGGTAGATTTGCTACTTGCTAGGGGCACGCCTTCGGGATGTTGTGGAGAGGCTACTGAGGCGCATCTGTCCCTCCCCCTGCTGCTCTTCCATGTAAGCACAAATGATACTGCCAGGGGTGGCCTAGGAAGTACGAAGCGTGACCATTGGACCAGTTAATCTTGAGTGGTCGCTTTTTTTTTTTAGTGATTCTGTGGTTCTGTAAGGGTTAGCCTGACTTGAGAGCCAGACACTGGTTACTATGAAAATAGTACAGGGAGGCACAAATGAAGCAGCTTCCAATGTTGCTCGCAGTAGCTGAACTCTAAAGAGTGTTTCCCCCTGGATGGGTTCCTTTTCTTCTCTTTCACCCTTTTCACCTGCATCCCAAGTATGTCTTATACTGGAAGGTGTGCTCTTTGGCGTCATCTGTCAAGGAAAGCTGAGACTGGGAGTAGCTTGGTACCAAAACCAGCCTGTTTGACCCTTTGCATCTCTCACCAGCTGGCGGACACCATGCTGTAGTTCCTCAGAGGTACTGCTTTGCAGAGTCCTGCAGTGTGGTGTAAGTGAGGGGATGCACAAAAATTAGCGTGGGAAGACCTTTCATTTGGTTTGGCATGGAACTCTTCCCACCTCTTTGGGCAACTTTTGCTCTTACATGAAGTGACTCTTCAAACTGGGTATACACAATTTAGGAGTTCCCAGTAATTGCGTATTGTTGAATACACACAGCAGAGAGACAGGATTAACATGCTACAAGGCTAAGAATTAAGATGCTTATCACCCTGATGAGCCTGCTGGCCAGGCATTACTCAAGTGGAGGAGGGCTGGCCTTTGTTGCTTCCTAGAAGAGGGTCAGCCTTGATGTTGCTAATTGTTGTCTTCCAATTCTTCATTTTTTTTTCAAATTGAGATTTTATACCTCCTCACGCAAATGTTTCTCCTCCTAAAGCCCTGCTATGCTGACTATTCCATCCTGACCATAACTTCTCTGTTTGTGTTTTTACTTTTCTTATTTTGCGTGGCCTTCACATCTGTGCTTTTCCACACCCAAACAACAACCTTCATAGTAAAGCTGAGTCAATAGCACACAACTGGGCTGCACCAGCATAGGTCCTGAATGACAGACAGCTGAACCCCGAGCTGAGGGTTACAGGCAAGGGAGGACACTGATTTTAGAAGCAGCACTTTGTAAAGGGAAGGAGATGCAGGTATACTTTGTTGAGTGGAGATGTATTTCCAAACAGAATACCTTTTGTGGAGGTGGAGTGAGTTGTACTTATAGGTGGACTTTTGCTGAGAGTAACTCTAAAAAGAGTACCTCTGTCCTGCATTCAAATCTTATTTCCTTAGATAATGTTCTCTGACATGTGGTTACTGAGTACCACAACAGCTACACAACTTTATGCTGTTCCTCATGGCCACAGGAAAGCACAACTGCTGCCCTCCCAAGCCAATGGAGGGAACTGATGTTGCCAGTGCAGCGTTGCTTGTTTGCTATTGTACATGGGGAAGAGGGGTGTTTGGAAGCTGCTCTTCTGGGCTATAAGCTGTAGTCAGACTTTTTGTTTCTAGTGTATTGTAACAGGAAAACAAGCCTCCTGAGTAGGTCCCGGGGGGGTGATAGTGCAAGAAGCAGTGGTCAGAAATGGAAAACTGAATGCTTAAAAATAAAAGCTTGAATGCCTTGACTCAGTGAGCAAAAACCTGTTCATCACATAGTTTAATTTGATTTGGTATGTTTAGTAGATGCCTAGGATAACATGCTGAATAACAGTGGTTTGGGGGCTGTTTGAAGCCTAGTGGAAATAAGACAATAAGCGTGTCAGCTTTGTCGATCAGGATGATGTGGTGGTTGATTTGGAAAGGCAAGAATGGAAGCCGCGCACCTTACATGGCGCTCTGAGAGAACCAGGTAAGTCAGTGTCTCGAATAACACAAACACAACTCCAAGTTCATTTATTGGATTAAATGCAGATCGTGGTAAAATTATGAAGTAAAGCATCAGTTAAAATCTCACTGGTGTTTCTGTCAATACCATGACTATCTTTGCTGAGATGCACTCAAGTTATATAATTCATCATAAACCATTACATAAATCATACATTGATCAATGATACAGGTAGCAAGGAAACTGTGGAGGTATTAGCCAGGAAACAGGTATAATTAGGTTAAATTAAAAAGAGGAAGCAGATTTGCATTCTGGAGGTTTTAGATTGCATATCGGTAAGAGGTAGGAAGAAGCATGTTCCTTATAGTTTTCTTAGCATTTTTGCTGATTGGATCTCTCAGCAACCTTAACCTACAAGGTTTAGAAAAATGAGAAAAAAATGCAAGCTGTTTAGAAGCCAGCGATTAAATGTTAAGGGCTGGACCATTTTCCCTCACTGCCTCATTTTTTCATGAAGCTGCAAGGCCAGGAGAGAATGAATGTAATGTGTCTGTATACATGCGGTGAGACAGGGGAAGGTGAGGGGCATTTTGAGATTATTCTGGGTTTGTATTAAATTTTGTTGATTTCCAACAGTCTTTAAATTTGAAATGAACATAAGGAAACTGCATTGTAATGCAAATGCAGGTTTCCCAGTGAGGAAAAGAGATCATATAGATTTCTACAAGTTCTTTTTTTTCCTTTCAGGGATTTTTTTCCTCCCTGGGATATTTAAGAGGATGAACTGCATTTCCCTTGAAGTCAGCACTTAGCGTGGGGCTAGGTGATGGCCTGTGTGCAGAGAGCTTTTATGGCTCCACCTTACTCTCGAACAACAAAGCCAGAAGAGCAGGTTTGATGCAAGGGAGCAATATTCTGCACTCTGTTTTCTGTGGAGGGCTGTCTCATTAGGACAATGGAAATAAGCAGTAGAGGGATGGTCTTTGAGGCACAGGGTGGTCTCTGGGTGCTGCCTTACTTGAGGGGGGGAAGAAAAAGAACATACACTTTCGGTACGTATGGCTACACGGCTTAAGGTTGAGCTTTTAACACTGCGGTTCACGTTTCTCTGTTGAACAGTGAACCTTGGGTGCTGTCTGGGAGCAAGTAATAACTCATTCTAGGGGAGAGCAGAATCTGCCAAAAAAGAGGATGGTCTTGGATTTGTTGTGTCTGATGAAGAAGTGGAAAGGGTGGTCAACCTTAAATTTCAGAGCATGGTCAAAAGGTAGACTTGTATATATGACATTTGCAGTAGCAGCAGCTGCCTCAGTGCCTTTCTCATCAACTGCAACAAAAGACTTGTGAAGAATTTTGGAGATGTGCATGCCACCCTCCTCAGCCATTCCACTGAAATCCGCACTGCTGCCAAAGGCACTGCGCATTCCCATGCTCATCAGACTATCGCTGATGTCAAACCTCTCCTCCACTTTGAACTTAGGTAGGTACAGATCCACAAGAGTTTCGGTCTTCTTCTTGGAATCAGTCCATTCCGACAGCTTCTTATATGTCAATTCTCTTTCCAGCTATCATTTAAGAAAGAGAAGGAATTTAATGTTTGCAAGGAAAAAACAACTACTTCATTATGAATTAATCAATTTTATGGCAATGTAATGAATTAAACAGTTTTTAAATGGCAAATTTAACATTTAGCTGAAAGCATGAAATATAAATTGGTTTTACTGACGATCAGAGGCAGGGTGTGCAACAAACATTTGAGACTTAATGCTGCAAGGTTTTGAGCACCACCCCTACCAAATTCATTGCAAAAGAAAGACAGGACACTCAACACCTGCAGCTGCCATCCTCTGAGGTAGTTCTTTCCTCTCTTTTCATTCAGTCTTGATGTGAAGGAAATTGCTGGAAGATTGCCAGCTGTGTGCCAGGTGGGTTAGTCCAGTTCCATGGAAAGAGGTGTTAATATTGCACGTATTTCCTTGGCAATTTTAAAACAAACTGCTTCCAGCAAAATCTTTCAGTGACATTCTGTGTCCTGCACACTATGTCACCAGGGTTCAGCTCAGATCAAATGGAGGAGAGCAATGAATGGTATTCTTGACATGATAGATGTCAAGAATTTAACAGTCTTGCAACTGTAGTAACTACAGTGGCAGATGTCATTGTTGTAGCAAATGCAGTCTCACCAAAATCCTAGGTTTTCAGACAGCAAATAAATGGCAGGGGCAGAGGAGGGGATGCAAACAGAATGAGAACAAGATGGTGAATAAACTTCCAGGCCATGGAGAAGAGGTGTCTGTTATTGCAGGGAGAGGCTATGACTACTTGTGCAGTACTCTCCCTCCTGAATGTGCAGTGAAGGGAGGTTTAACCCTTACAGGTCATGTAGGACTGGGTGTCAGTCATGGAGCTGTTGAAGAGCTAAGCATCTGGTTATGCACACTGTTGACTGTCTTCAGTTGTTTACCAAACTAAGGGCACTCAGTGTGGAGGAACTTTCTTGGGATTAGATAGATATTAAAGGAAATTAACTCAGCTAGAGGAGGAGATCAAACAGCATGTCCTCAGAGGGGGAGATATGGTCGCCAGCCTCTTCTTTTTTCTTTTTGTAATGACTGGGTATTGGAACAAAATGGATGTAGCATACTTTTTTACCTGTTCGAGACCCGTAGTGCTGTCTGTGATGTCATCGGGAAGGAGGATGAACATACTGAGTTCATGTTCCACATATGGTAACTCAATCATTTTAAAATTCATTGTTTCCATGATGAGAAGTGGAAATGTATGTCTCATGTGCATCATCTTCACAGGCTTGGTCTTGTTCTGTAAAGTATTTATTTATAAGTAAGAAATCATTCCTTTAAAGGAAGGATGACGATGACTCAGTGCAGTGGAGGGAGAGGAAACTTTTGTAAGCAGCTTTTATAACAGTGATTTGTCATTCATTTTCCAAAGCTTTTCTTGACTGGACGATATTGCTTATCTTGGTGTTTGTCCCAGAGCATTTTGTTGGAGGCTGAACTGACTGATTTTTCTCTTCTCCCCAAAACGTGCACAGTAGCCCACAGAGGAGGGAAGAAGAGAGTTAGAAATGTCTGCAAGGATTTGGGGGATAGAGCAGGTATGGGATACAGCCTTGCAACACTACAACAGAGAAACAGCTATGGTTTAAGACGACGAGTGTTGTGCAGTTTTTCTGTGGTCTCCTCTCTCTGGCAAGAAGTGGTGACTAGCTGATTGCTTTTTATGTCACAACCATTAACAGAAGATAATATTAACATCTGTGCAAAGGGGCTCATGATGAGGGGAGTTCCTGGCAGTCACCTTTGCAGGAGTATGTAACCTCTCTTAACATCTACGTCCCTTCATTCAGGGAGGCAGCCAGTGTATACGTGCTAATCAGAAGGCAAAATCTACAGTTGGTGGAAATTGCACAGAGCTCTTGTCTTTTGATGTGAATTCATTGACATCTCTTCTGGACACATGCCATTAACATTTCTGCTAGTCTTGCCCAACCATTCACCCATTCAGGGTACCCTGTTGCAGCTCTATCTGAGCAAGTATGTTCGCGCCTGTCTAGGCTGCACAGCGCAGAGGCCCAAGTACTGTACTCACACATAAAATGGCATGTGGTTCCTGTGCATGAAGCTTGGACTCTCAAAATCATGTTTTTACAATCTAGCCCTTTTCACACTGTTTTATAAAAAGGTCTTAAGTGACTCTAGTGCTTTTGGAAACGGTAGCTGTTATCTGGAGCTCATTAACATTTACCTGAGCAGCATCTTAATGTTGCAGTGAGCTGAGCACTGACATGTTTTGATGTAACCAGCTTTTCACAGAGAGTCTAGTTACCAAAGGGGTACCTAAAAGACTTACGAAATGGGAAGATTTCAGCAGTAGCTGTTGTCACCAGGCTGTTTACGGTAAGAAGGATACGGAAGGAGCTTACCTTGCTCAGTCGGAAGGGTTCCAGATTCGTATATTCTGCCTGAAATTTCACTTCCCATTCTGCCTTGAAGTAAACGGCATTTACCAGGATCAGCTTGGTGGAACTTGCCACATCTCGTGAAGTCAGGAAATTCTTGATTTTGCCTTTTGAAATCAGAAGAGTCAGGTTTCATTCCAGTGTAGCAGGAGGACATGTTTTGATTGTTTTTTCTCTCAATTCAACTCCTCAGTGAAAAAGTCCATGCCTCAGTTCCCTACTCCCTAAAACATTCCCCTGACATAAATCAATTAGTTTGTTTACAGTTTCCAAAGCTGTTTGCTGCCCAGTTCTCCTGGCTAGCTGACAGGGATTGACTCCTTCCCCCAAAAATGTCACAGCTTCATGGCAAGCAGCTAGAAGCAGAAAGCCATATACTGCCTCACCAGCTGGTTACACCGGGTAAAAGGAGGCCAGCACCTCTGGCCAGTGCAGGACGGTACAGCTAGATAGGCATCCCCACCCGCCTTGGAGCACACTGGTAAGGAGAGGTGTTTCTCCCCTCTGTCTGCTTTGCCTGTGGTGCACAGGTACAGCGCCAGGGCAGCAGTTGTGCTTGAGGACCAGCTGATGCAGAGCACAGCGGAGTCGATGGGAGTCTCTCCAAGGAGCTCACTGAGGTCTGGATCAGGTATTTGAAGCTGCTTAAGTGTGCTGCTTTTTCTCTGTCTTCCCACTGCATCTCTGCTCACGGTCCACTTTGGAAGGCATGACCTGGCTGCTGCAGTAGCACATGGGGAAGCAAGGGCACCTGCCCAGAGGAAACGGCAGGCTGACTTAATAGGAGAGGAAAGATGTTGTTGGGGTTGAGCTCAGCTTACCCTCAGTTTGTTTTTCAACCCAAGTGTTGATTTCCTTTCTGGATTGTTCCGGTGCTGTCTTAAAGTTAACCTTGTGTGGCTGTGCTTTGTAGTAGTTCTTACTGAGCTGTAGGTATCTCTGAAAAATAGAAAAAAAAAAAAAAAAAAAAAAAAAAAAAAGTTCTATACTATACTGGATTTTTCAGTCCCAAAGGGAAGTTGTTAGTTCTTGGACTTTTTGGTAGCTTCTTGGGCCTAGAGGACTGCAGGATCTTGCTTGTTACTCTCCGTTGGACTGTGAGTTAACAGTTAAGAAATAACCAAAGGACAGAAAATTCCCTTATTTTAATGTCTCATTTACAATTGTATATATTGGGCGTTCCAATAATAAAACCATGGAAAAGGAATCCCTACACTACAGTCAAAGGGCAGTGCACCCTGTGAGCATACTGACGGGTATTTTCCAGTTAAGTTTATCACTGGAATCCAGGCCTCTTCATTTACAGTATTCAGGGTCAGCTTCAAACCTGTTCTATTAATGACAAGTAATTAAAATGAGAAATAATTTTTGCACCTTTTCTTACTCCTCTCTGAGATTGAACTTACTGGCAGTAATAGGAAGGTTTTTTCCATGTAAATACGGTTGGCACTTCTCAGTGAGTAGGTGCTTCTGGGTTTGTTGATGGCAGTCAGGAGCTCTTTGAAGCCAGAATGGATATCTTCAGCTTGCTTGTGCTCAGGATCCTTGGAAAGAGAAACCATACATTCAGCAATTGCATTTTAGCATGAAGTTTTCAAAACATGCTAAGTGATATATGTGGGAGAGGGATTTGAGTTCCTCTCTCTCTTTATTTTTCCAAGTTTACCATCACTGCAATTTGCAGGGCTCTGTTTATGACTGGATTAACTGATTTGCCATATAGCAAACCTTCCAGACTGTCCCAGTGACTTGTCCTTCCATGCTGCTCAGAGCCTGAGTGAGTGAAAGGAACTGAACTTGAACCTGTTGTGAAGTATTTTGGGGTTTGTACTTTAAAGAGGGGTGCAGACAAGAAATACTGGGTTCCTAAAGTTGTATCTGGACATTTTGATTCTGGAGATTCTTTATCTTGGGATTTCAGTTCTAATAGATACCATTTTTCTTCTCTTTGTTCTCCCCTGAGGTCTGGCCACAGAAGAAGAGCCTTCAGCTCCTGTTGCTTGAGTGAAATGAAGAACCTGCAAGCAGAGTTTCCAAAGGTAAGAAATAGGCATGAAGGAACTGGTGTGACTTAAAGCCAAATGGGGATCAAATAGTTGTCTTGGTTTGCTCTGTATAACTCGCTGTGCTATCTGCTGCTTAGGTGACTAATCAAAGGGATGCCGAAGCTGTAGTATACATAAATCCCACAGAGTAACAATGAGTATCACTGTCCCCCTCCCAGAGCATCGACGCAGTGCTCCTGTCTGCACGCTGCAAGGCTGAACTCCCTTCCACAGCTGTTGCTCTCAGCAATAGCAATGTGTTTGTGCAAACCCAAATGTTTCTCCCTGCCATAATGGTACAAAGGCATCTGAACGGGAATGCGGTGACACAGAGGAGAGTGCCGGGCAGTGCTGAGCACCACAGCTCCTGTTGAGCCAGCAATGTGCCCATGTGGCATTAGGAAGGATTGGGTCAGGGGTTGTGGAGATATCAAAGCCCTTCCTGTTCTCCTGCTGGATTGTTAGGCTGTTGTTTAGGAAAGCATGAATCAAGGTAGAAAGATGCATCCTGGCCAGGGGAGAGAGGGAGGGTGCTGGGATCTGCAAGCCTCCTGGCTATTAGTTAGGAGCTACTGGCATCAGGTGTTTGCTTCTCAAAGGGAATATCCCATCTGTGACAGAGTCATAGAATCACAGGGTAAATTAGAAGGTGTAGAATAATATAGAAGAAGTCAGGTTCAGAGAACCTCTGTGCTCAGCGTGTGATACCCATAGGATGCTTTCTCTTAGTGGAGAAGTGGGGGACCTGCTATGAAATGAATAAAATTTATCATTCACTTGTTACATTCTCTGGTCTGCCTTGGTTCGTTGTCATTGTGGTGGCAAGTTTTTCTAACACTAAATTTCGCAGCCAGTACGGGAGCCAGGTGTTGTATGGGGTGTGTCCTTCAAAGAGCAACCTACCTCTGCCATCTCTGTTGCTGTATTGCCTTTTGCACCCAGGTACATCAGAGCCAGAGCAGATGATATGCTCCAAGGGGAAAAGAAGATGTTTTTGCTCTTGTTGCTTTCATTCAGCTTTTTGAAAAGATCAACCGTAAACATGTCAATTGATGTTGAGACCAGTTCCATTGCTACAACCTGGAAAGAGGCAACAGAAAGAATTGTACTATTTGAATGTTTAAAATTATGTACACAGTGCGTATTAGTGAGAAATGTTACATGTACAACACAATGCATTGGCACCCATTAAAACTAATAGCCTAGTTGAATGTTTTATCTTCCACACAGATACTGTTTGCCACCTGTTAGGAGCAGCAATTTCTTTTAGGTTTTTGTTACCCAGATAATATTGTCCTATTATTGTACATATGTCCTCTTTCATACAGCTGCAGTTTTCTTTGTGTTTCTTTCTCCCTTCAGTTTTCAAAAATGTGCAGATTTGCAAGGTGCGCATTTTTCTTCCTTTTCGTCCTTAACTAATGATTTATCAAAATAATGTTCCCAGGGGAATTTAAATGTGGTTTTAATACATAGATTCACAAGGCACCTGAGTTTCCCACTACTTCATTTTGGATCTGTATAGAATTGAGAGCTGATACTGAGAAAGGATTTAGGAATACTTGTTAGACTCATGTGCTTTTCCTGGCCAGCCACCTATTCTGAGTAGTATCATGAATAACAAAGCTGTTATTTGCTTTTAGATTGATGGAGTTTTATTCATGATGTGTACCTACCACCCCTTCTCTATGTTCCAGCAATTTTATTTTCCCTAGAAACTGGCAGATATCTTGGGGTTATGAGTATTCCAGACTTCAAGATACCTGCCCAGTAGTACCTGCCTCATGTTGTTTTCCGGTCAAGAGACCAGAAATGTTGTTGTTGTTGTTGTTGTTGTTGTTATTATTATTATTATTATTATTAAGATTTATACCTGTTGAATGGAGCTACAGAAATTGTGGGGCAATCTCTGAAGTCTGCAGGTGCTTATGAAGTGTTTGGTTGCCAAACGACTACAGTTCTTCTGGCAATCAGTGTGCTGTCAGTACCAAATCTGTACCACAGAGTGATTTTCTTTCCTTGGAGAACACAACCAAGAGAGCACCCAGGTGGAAATTTCTCTGTTTTCCGCTAATGAATACTCCTCTGAGTTCCTGGCCTGATAATGTGCAGTGCTGTGCCTTTGCAGAATGAAAATGGCCTTTTCTTCTCCTTTATCAAACTGAAGATTTTCATTAATAAGACAGTTACTGCTGTAAGAAAACTTTCCTTCTTGTGATCAGTTCTTCCCTGAATTATCAGTTTTCCGTAGCATCACAGATTTGTTTTCTCTAAGGGCTGACATCTAGAAAAACATGAGGCACTATAACACTGGTACATTATAATTTGCCTATACATTCATGCAAGCCACAGATCACTTTTTAAAAGCATCGGAAAAGTTAGTTAAATTAGTTTAAATATTTACCTCTGATCCCGTGAGAGAGAAGACTTAGGTCTTGTCCTCGGTCAGGTTCTGCGTTTGTGTGTTAAGCAATGAGTAAATTTAGAAATATAGTACTGCTTGCACCTCCCTTTCCTTCTTCCCTACATCCAGGTTGTTTCCGCCTACCCAAAGCTCCTTTCTACCAAATACCCAAAAGATCTTATGTAATTTTGTCCTCCGTGTTGACCTTGCCCCTTTTCAGTTTTAGACATTTCAAAAGGACAATGGAATTAAAATCTTAGCTCTATTGTTACAGTACAATAGTCTACTGACAGGATAGCAGAACAGTTCACCCATTCCAAGGGTCTTCTGGTGTTGTGGAGACAACTGGTCTGTTGTTTAAAATAAATGACTAATAAAAAGGTTACACAACTAGAATGCTTGGTTTTGGTTTCTGGATATAAGCAGATATTGTAGGCCTGACTCTCCTCTCCAGCTTTGTGCAGCTGTGACTCCTGGGTTTCAAATACGGTACGTCAGCATAAAACGTCAAGCTTAGTGATTGAATTAGACACTGGGAGTCCAGCTTCAGATTGAAGATCATTAGGAGCATAGACAGAGGCAAAGCCATGAATGACCATTCAGGGTAAGGGACAGATACCCCACTGATTGTGTTGATGAAAAAATCTCATTGCAACCATGGCTGGGAATCGTTTGAGAGAAACACTGTAAAACACTGAGTTAGTGCACCGTACTTGCATATAGTGAAGGAGGGCAAGGACTGAAACAACCCCACTGGATGGGCTCGAGCAAGGATGGAGTGAAAAAATAAAATGGGGGCAAACATGGCACAGTAGTTTTCACTCTGCAGTCCCAAAAGAGGGCTGCTATTGGGTGGTGGAAGAAGGAGAAGGTGGTGGCAACAACTGTAAGACCCTGAGGGACAGGGGAAGGGGAATAGAGGAAAGGAAGGAAACTGTACTGTGTGCTAAGCATTTTGGTGCAAGCCTGCTTACAGGAACAGAGTGGGTCAAGTCTTCTAAAAAGTGGCAGAAATCAATGTTGTGCAAGGCAATGAAGAAATGCCAGAAATTAAACAAGTGTTGGTTTTAGTACAATGAGTAAGTCCTCAAGAAATCAGGATAGGAGATAGGTCAGCTGAACGGTTAGGTGGTGGGAAAGCCCAAGCCAGGAGACTCCAAGTCCCAAAGAAGTGTGCTGAGAGTGAGCAAGCCAGCTCCCTTTGCTAGTCAAGATGCAAGGATGCCAGGCAGGATGAGAAAGGGAGGTGGCAAGGCAGAATGGCTGTTGACAAGAGAGAGAAAATCACACATGTTAATTGAAAGGGACATCCAGAGGTCAACCTCCTGCCTGGAGCAGGGCCGTCAGTAGATAAGGTCAGCCACAGCCCTTCCGAGGATGGAGATTCCCCATCCTTTCTGGACAACCTTCTGCAGTGCTGTGCTGCTTACCCTGGGAAGAGCTTGTTCCCTAATGTGCAACTCACCCTTCAAGCGCTGTGTCCATTGCCACTTGGTAATGAGCTCTCACTGCCAAGAGGACATTAACTCTGTCATCTTTGCAGTCATGCTTAAAATACTTGAAGGAGAGAGAAAAGGTGATTCACATTTCCATTGACTTTAAAGGCCTGTGAGTGAGTTTGGGCGCATGTTGTCATGATTTTGTTTGTCCTGGGCCTCCCAGGCGTGTCTTTCCTCTTTATTCCTGAGGCACATCAGGAAGTGCTTAAGGGGCTTGGCCATGGGGACGTGAAGCCCTTGCATTAAGTGAAGGAGGGCATGGCAGAATTGCACCTGAATGCACAGGGATCCTGTGTCATGTTTCACAGCTGAGGAGTCAGACAGAAGGCAGTGCTGTTGAGGTTGTGCAGGGTTACAAAAATGCACTGGCTTCACAACACTTTGCCTATGCTCCTTCCCATTTGGGAAGCAGAGCCAGAAGGGACCCTGGAAGCAGCCGGTCACATGGAAAAAAACAGAAAGGACTCAGCGACAGTCAGCAGTCTCCTCTCTGTCAGGAAAAAGGAGTCCTGCCGTCCCAAGAAGTGATATTTCTAGTAAGATGCTGGCGGTGTGTGCAAGCCCTGTAAGAGACGCAGTCCTTTACTCTCTCTTCTGAATTCAGAGAGTAAGGACCATCTCCCGCAAATGTGCATGACTGATTAGGACACTGTCCTCCTTAGGAGAAAGAGCTGTGACAGGGGTAAACGTGTACTGGGGGATTTGCATGTAATCTTCCAGAAGGCACTTAGGGAGTTAGTATTACAGGCTTGATTCTCCAATTTGATCTTGCCTCAAACCAGTGAAGTAAGTGACAAAGCAAAACGAGAGTAAAGCAGTGCAGTGCTGGGCTGGCAACAGCATTGAATGCATGAAAGGTTACAAAAGAGAAGGTTTCAAGGCACATATGGTTTTTTTTTCCTCCAGTTCTATATTGTCCAATATTTTCCAATTGCTGTGGGACGGAGATTAGAAAGTATATGTGTTAGCCCCTTTGCATGCAGGTTTATTTCATTACCAGCTATGCCAGCCTGCAAAGTTGGTATAAAACTGACAAGAATGTGGGTGAGGTAGCCCTCCTAGGATGACCAGCTTAGTGAGCTGAAACCAATGGAGATGCAGCAACGTTCTGCAGGAAGGAGTTTTTCCTGTTTGTTTTCTTCTTATGTACCAAAGCAAGTGTGTTGGGAATTACTGTTCTAGATCAACTTAGTCTGTTCTGCATTGTGACAGTTCTGGTTCAGAAAGTGCTGAAAAGATGCATCAATGTTGTTCTGTGCACAGTTTGGTACTTACAGTGTAGTGCTAACCATTTTCGGGTTCTTTGGCTAGGAAAATGAGCCAAAAGCTTGAATTCCAGGTTATTTTTAATATGCTTTCTTCTAACATTGAGAGATTTGTCAACAGTACAGGAAAATGAAGAAGTAGTGCACAGACTATTGAGATGCTTGTCGTGGTTTAACCCCAGCCAGCAACTAAGCACCACACAGCTGCTCGGTCACCCTCCCCACCCTGGAGGGATGGAGGAGAGAACTGGAAGAGCAAAAGTAAGAAGATTCGTGGGTTGAGATAAGAACAGTTTAATAATTGAAATAAAAAAAATAAAATAAAATAATAATAATAATAACAGCAACAACAACAACAATAAATTGTAGTGAAAAGGAAAACAACAAAAAAAAGGGAGGAACAAAGCCCAGGAAAAACAAGTGATGCAACCACTCACCACCCGCCAACCGACGCCCATCCCATCCCCGAGCAGCGATTGCTGCCCCCCAGCCAACTCCCCCCAGTTTTTATACTGAGCATGACATCCTATGGTATGGCATAGCCCTTTGGCCAGTCTGGGTCAGCCCCCCTGGCTGTGCCCCCTCCCAGCTTCTGGTGCACCTGGCAGAGCATGCGAAGCTGAAAAGTCCTTGACCAGTGTAAGCACTGCTCAGCAACAGCTAAAACATCAGTGTGTTATCAACATTATTCTCATCCTAAATCCAAAACACAGCCCTATACCAGCTACTAGGAAGAAAATTAACTCTATCCCAGCCAAAACCAGGACGTGCTCTTCGTGGTGTGTATTTTGTTCATTATTGTTGTTGCGAGGGCCTGTTTAGTGATGGTCAGATTTCTAGGGGGAAGAGAACCTTCCCAAGAAGAGGATACTCTTGGTCTTGTTGTGCCTGATAAAGAAGAGGAAAGGGTGATCTGCTACAAAAATAACAGTAGCACCAAGACTTCGTGATGCCAGTGCTGCTGAACTGGCAGCTGCTGCCTCTGTGCCTTCTTCATTGACTTCCAGATAACACTTGTGAAAAACTTGTGACAAAAACAGCTCGCCATTCTCTGACATTCTTGTGAAATCAGCTTGACCTTCAGTGAAGGCATCTTGTATCCCCATCCTGCTCAAAGTAGATTTGAGGTCATATTTTTCTTCTAACGTGAACCTGGGCAGATAAACCTCCATTTTCATTTTCTCCATTAACTCTGGGCTGGTCCATGCAGACAAGTTTTCAAAAGTCAATTCTCTTTCTAGCTGCAGTTAGTAAAAAGAGAATCAGAAAATTACAGAGTGTTCAAAAACCTGTGCCCTAAGGACTATTTCTTCTCTTTTCTTAAATGGAGAACTTTTCAAGCTGTTGTAAGATTACGAAAAAAAAAACCAGTAGTGAAAGACCAATTTGGAGATCTTTTTGACTAAAGGAGTATGTTGCTCTACAGTAAGTCAATGTAGTATTTGAACTGTTCTCAGTAATTGTCAGGGAATATTGCAGGGTTAAATAGTTGTAGAACAAAAACATGAGTGTCAAGTAAAAATAGTCTGTTTGATTTGCTGTTCACATTTCTGTCTTCCCTATGTTTTAGAATTTACTGAAAAGAGCTTTTTTTCTACAGAACACCCACTAATGTAAATGAGAATTTGAGTTTATTATCCAAAGGCAGGATCCGTCTCTTTACAGGAGGTGGCAGTGTCCATATGTATTAGCTCCGGACTTGCTGGAAAGTAATGGAGGCTGTCCAATTTGTGTTGTTTTGTTTTTTTTTATCTGTCTGAATCAGTACAAACAGTGAATCTCAGCAGGGCTGGCTTTTTGCCCTCATTTTTGTTCAGCTGGAAGAAGAGCCAGTCTTGTAGGGTTTGGGTTACCTATTTCCAGGACTGATCAACCAGCTGCCAAGAGTAAGAAGTCTAGTCTGAGCTCCAAGAGGTTCAAGTTCACAGTGCTAGACCAAGTTTGGGGTTTGCTTTTCCTTGAGCCTGATCAGTACCCTCCTTCCTAGAAACATGACTGCAATCTGGTCTTTCACCTCACACGTGCATAAAATAAGTAAACAATAACACTCTTGTTTTTTCACATGATTTATGTTCTCAGTTGCTTTACCTTTTGTAGGCCGGTGATGTCACTTGGTAGCAGGATAAACATGCTGAGGTCATTATTGACATATGGAAGCTCAAGAATGTCAGTCTGTACTGATTCTATGTAGGTCCAGTTAAATTTATCACTCAGATACATCATTGGCACTGGTTTAGTTGTATGCTGCAGGAAATCAAATTAGATATTTGTCATTTGTACTCTGACTGAACAGCAAAGAGCTGAGTTAACATAGCACAGTGGAAGTTTATTGTATTTACTCTACAAGCTGCCCAGTGTGTCTGAGACATCCTTATGGCTCTAAGTGGTAGGACACAGGATCTACAGAGGTCCTTTGGTCTTCTGGAAAGGCACTTGGAGGCTAGGCAGGCTATCTAAGCTGTCTCAGATGACACCTATTACAGCCAGCTGTATTCCACTCTGATTTGTCATATGGTTAAAAATGAAAACGTAAAGAACTAACCCATACAGTTTTGTTCACCTCTTTGTTTTCCCTGCCTTCAGAGAACAGAAGCTTGTTTCAAGTCAGCTTCTGACAATTTTACTTGTGGCTCAGGTGCTAGTAAGTGTGCACAGTCTTTGTGCTGAAGATGCAGTGAAGAAAATATACTGTATGCATTAAATGAAATAACTTTCATGCCAGATTTCATGTGGATTTAAAGACTGACAAGAATTTCTCTCCCTCATCTTTTTCATTGCTTTTTCCACCTGCAGCCTAGGATATAGGTTAGTATATTCCCATACCGTGTTTATTCTGAAAGGCCTTTGCCTGGTAGCTGCAGCTTCAAACTTTGTTGCCCAGTTTCCTTTGAAGTAGAGCGCATTTATCAGGACTAGTCTGGTGAGCGAATCTATGGATCCAGGAGGCAGCAGATTTTGGATTTTACCTAGAGAAAACAGATGGACATCTAGACATTGTGCAGTTTTACTGCTTCAGAGTAAGTGTTGGCACAATTTCTCCAGATATAAGCCAGGGAAATTTTAAGTGCTGATATAGCATGCTTCTAGCTTGAGATTATTCGCAAATACGTAATTACTGGAGTAACCTTGATTTACAAAGAAGAGTAAGCCACGTTCCTCACATGTTCAGATGGAGGACACTAATTTTAGTAAGGGCTTGTCAGTGGATGACTGCTTTAGGAAAACTGATCTGATTTACCTTTCTGAGGAGAATTGTTTGCCTGCCTTGGGCCCCTTAGGTACAGAGACTTTGTTCAATATCCAAAATGGCTTCATTTTGAATTGGGAGAGGAGAGGCAGGAGCTTACCTTCAGTCTGGTGTTCGACCCTGGAATTGATCTCTCTTCTGATTTCATCTGCTGCTCTCACAAAGTCAACTGATTGTGGCTCTGCATCGTAGTATTTCTTGGCTAATTGTAAGTATTCCTGCAGTGCAAAAGAGAGAGCTGTCTTATGTTTGTTGCCTGCCAATATGAATGCTAATAAATAACTACAGCCAAATAGAGAGAAAACATGATAAAAATTACGTAGACTACAAGCATGGCATTTTGTCAAAGGAACAAAGTATTTTTTTTAGTGGAAATACTCAATTTAAATGTTTGCACCTAACCACATCTGCAAATCACCCTGAAATTAGATACACATCCCATAAAACTAAAATTTTAGTGTGCAAAGTCTCAGGAAGAGTCTCATAGAAAATATTTATGTTAAGGATAACAACATAGAATCATAGAATGCTTTGGGATGGAAGGGATCTTTAAAGGTCATCTAGTCCAATCCCCCTGCCATGGGCAGGGACATCTACAACTAGATCAGGTTGCTCAGAGCCCCATCCAGCCTGGCCTTGAATGTGTCCAAGGATGGGGCATCTACCACCTCTCTGGGCAACCCATTCCAGTGTTTCACCACGCTCATTGTGAAAAATTTTTTCCTTGTGTTTAGTCTAAATCTACCCTCCTTTAGTTTAAAACCATTACCTCTTGTCCTGTCACAGCAGGCCTTGCTAAAAAGACTATCCCCATCTTTCTTGTCGGACCCCTTTAACATGATTTGCAGATGTAATGAAAATATTTAAAAGCATATAATAGTTTATGGTATGTTGTCATAGATAGATCATAAAGATTAAATGGTACTACATAATCTGGATAAATGGCCTACCTACCTTGCTGAAAGGCAATGTTTTTTCTCCATATAAGTGGTTGACACTTTTAAGCAGGTAATTTTTAGTGGGTTGGTTGATTTCAAAGTTGAGTGCATTAAACCCAGCATGTATATTACCCGATTTGCCAATTTCTGTCTTGGAGAAAAGGAAAAAAAAGTTACTCATCTGGTGTGTAAAATATAGTTCAAAATTTCTAATTTCTTCCTTCATGCAGCTCTATGTAAAGTATTTCTATTGAGGTGATCTGTTACTTGTATTGCAACACAAGAGGTGTTCTAAACCAGACAGCTATTAACAGAATCATTTGAAAGTATTCAAAGTTGCAGATATGGTATAGACACTGTAAGTGTCTCAGAATGCAAGCGGTAAGAGCCTGAACTATGTAAAACTTCTAAGGGTTTCTAAGTGGAGATTGTGAAACTAAGTATATCCAAAGAGTGAGAGACAGAACTGTAGTGAGTCCTAGTGAGACAGAACTGTAGTGAGACAGGCTGTGTGAGTCCTTTCATTTATGAAATTTGAGCGTGTTACATGGAAAGTTTGCCCCTAAATTTCTTAATCTTGCCCTTAATGTCAATATTTTGTTATTTTTTTTTATGTTGCAGTAATTGCAGTAAATTCATTATCTTGAACTAACAGGATTAAATGAATGTGGGCTTAAACTCTCAAATGAGCTTGAGGAAGTTAAGCTGTGAATTAGTAAACTAAAAATCTGTGCTATATTCATCTTGTCATTACATTAGAATCAGAGGCATGAACAGACACTTAAATTTCTAAACTGTTAGAATGGTCCCTTTGCCCTACCCACAGCACTCTGTAATTCTTACAATTCAGACAAGCATTACTCATGAGGAACAATCCCTCTTCTGTTCATGCAGTGCAAATGAGTTGTTGACATAGACCCTAAAATAAATCTTCCTGCCATAGGATTTGGCTGTTGAATGCAGATCCAAGTTCCCATTCATCGGAACTCGTGGCCGGTGGGGCTTTGTGGGCAGCCTGCAGGAAAATGGTTCACTCCCACAAAGAATAAGGATGATGAGTAAGAGCAGGGAGAAGAGCTTGACGCCACCATGGTTGAATTGTCAATGAGGAAAACCTGCCTTTACTGACTCAGAGGGATTACCTTTTCTTTTCTGTATTTTTCGGCTATCTTAAATTACGTATACTTTGGTACAAGATGCCTTCCCGTATGTCAAAAAAATATCTCAGGAATATAATGATTTCCACTTCTCTAATATTTACTGCAAGCAACTGGTCTACCTTGGGAAATTCTAGCATGTCAATTTATTTTGTTAACTAATCAACTGAAATGGAGACTAATTTTTGAAGAAGGCTACCTACCAAGCATAGGTAGCCTGGAAAAGTTAATACTCTGTTTTTTGTTGTCTTGATGCTGCAGTCAAATGTGTGGGAGGACAGCTCTATTCTTGTGATTAGCTCTCTGAGGTAGGAACCATGCCTGTTCAAAGAATGTGTTTTTGCTAAATAGCTAGCTATTGAACAGTAATAAGTTGAGAAAGAAATCTCTCCTCAAAGCTAAAGGAAAAAGATCAAGACATACATTGACAGAGAATGGTAACGCTACATTTTAAATTTTGCAAATTTGAGGTTAGTTTTTGCAATTCTACCTAAAAAGGGGAAGCATGTAATAAGTATTGCATTAAATGAAGGTATCACAGGATGCTGTACCAATTAATTGTGTACACTACATCTGAGAAAGGCAAACATAGGAAAAAGCAAATGTGGAAGGAAAATATAAGCAAGAGAAGATGTGACCATGCCCATAGCTTGATCACTAGACTTGGTGAGATACCTTCTGGAAACAGGCACGTCTATTTGATAGATGCTCTTCCGTTCTGGAATAAACTTGCATTTTTATGGTTGTGGTGACGTTTCTGGCTCCTTCAGCTTTGTTAAAGTGAAGTACCTATAGTGGAAAAAGCAATAATAAATGCAAGGATAGGAAATTTGCTGTTTCAGTAAAATCTTTCAGTGATGTCATGGGACTGGTGATGCAGAGAGTCAAACTCAGATTTTATTCTTTTGTCCGCTCCTGACTGAATATGAAATCTTTGGCTAGGCCTTGAGGCCCCTGTCTACAAAACGGCATGAGCACACTAAGCTGAGGGTTGCAGGGCAAAACTGTCATCTGACTAGCCTTTCTAGAGGAATCTGCCTGCTTTGAGTTATGCCTTGGGCTGACCAGTTAATACCTGGGAAGAGACAGTTATCTCCAGATGGAGACTATGAAAGCAGAAGTCTAAATGGAGCACTGCTCTGTGCCAGAAAGCATGAAAATGGTGGGGGTAGTTTCATGCCTTAAATCCCTTGCTCTGGGCACGTGCACCTTACCCTGGCTACAAAGGGGTGCGTCCAACCTTGGAACATTTTTCAGAAGAGCTATGCCTTTTTTTTTTTTTTTTTTTGTTTTCCCTTCTTCCTAGCAGAAGATCACTCCTTCCTTTGTTACCCTGCTGGCCCTCTTTTGTCCTATAAATCAGGAGTCAGATCACTGCCTTAGCAGGTCGGACAACTTCCTCCGCCTTAGCAGGTGCAAAGTGACAAGCCTCACCTCCTATGATAGGAGCTAGGTAACTGTGCACTGGGGCTGTTCACACTGCCATCTGCTGAAGCCATGAACTGCACAAATACGACTTCGGGATTTCAGTAAGTGATCTTACCTGCAAAATACATACCCCAAAGAAAGGGTTGTAGTCTTACCATGTTTCTTCTCTGATCTTGTGGATGTGGATTTATGTTTATCAAACTGCAAAACTTATAATAGCTATAGGGGAGAGTCTTTTTGTGGGGGGCCATTTCCAAAGAGATGAGATGTGACATGGGAATTGTTTGTGGCAGAGTAGAAGGAGAATCCAGGTTTCCCACTCCCTGGTGAGTGCTCAAGTTACTGAGCTTTGGGATGAAGATCCCTTATTTCTGCTGGTGAGATTTAAAACCAGAAAATGTCACCAGTGCCACTTCTCTCATTTGCTGGGGGCCGGTTTCCAGAGACTAGAACAGACTGTTTCTTTGACCTGCACAAGTGGAGAACTGGTCTATTCATTGCAGCACACATCAGAGGTGAGACAGGAGCTGGCATATACGTGTGTAGAGTTTTGATTAGAGTAATTTTTCTGCTTATGGCTTTCCTCTGTTCCATCATGGTAAATTTCTTGCATAGAGGATGTTATTTCAAGAGATCAACCCTTTCAGACAGCTACCTTTTGAAGCCCAGACTCACCTTTGCCATCTGATCTGCAGTGTTGCCTTTGGCTCCCAAATAAACAGTAGCCAGGGCAGATGAAATACTCAAAGGGGAGAATAAAATATTCTTGTCACCATCTTCCTGACACTCATGTTTGAAAAAGTCGAGAGCAAAGCTTGTGTTTGCTTTATTCAAAGCTTCCATTGTTCTAAACCTGCACAGAAAGGGAGAAAAGATGCTATTAGCAAACCACTAATTATGACTGCTATGTGCCTGCAAGTTTCTCTTCAGTTTTTGACATTTCTTTTGTGTTTTAAAAGCCTTCTGAAAGTATTTAGCTATATGAAGAATGAGGAGGATTAACTATTATAAAGTCATATAAAGTGTAGCATGTCCTGTTTCACTGATGATACTAGCTATCACTTGGGTTAGGGAAAAAGCAACCTCCAACCTTGTTTTGTATTTGCTGTCCTTTACAGCATCTTGGAGTGACAGTTGACAGTGTTACTCACCAGTGCCTGGGCTAGAGGATACTGAGAGACTGTCCCTTATAACATCTTTTATGCTTCAATTTGTGCAAGAGCCTTTTGATGCTTGTAACTGTAGTGAACAAATACTCTGGTAACAGTAACAGTCAAACTATACTTTTAGGACAGGACAAAATACTCCTTCCAGTGCTTGGGCAAGTACTGCCTTAACTATTTCATGCTAAGCTTCCTGAATTCCCTTTTTGACTTTCAAAAACGTCCTGAAACTCTGTCTTACAGCACTAGCCCAGATCCTAGCTTCCCGGTTCTTCTGCAGGACAAGGTTGCCATATCCAGTAGACCGCAAGTGCTGCTAATTGTCATGTGCATTTGTATTGGGTTTGTGTGGCAAGGTTTTGGTAGCAGGGGGGCTTACAGGGGTGGCTTCTGTGAGAAGCTGCTAGAAGCTTCCCCTGTGTCCGATAGAGCCAATGCCAGCCGGCTCCAAGATGGACCCACCGCTGGCCAAGGCCGAGTCCATCAGCAACAGTGGTAGTGCCTCTGGCATAACATATTTAAGAAGGGGAAAAGAAAAAACTGTGCAAGAGAAACTGCAGCCAGAGAAAGGAGTGAGAATATGTGAGAGAAACAGCCACACAGACACCAAGGTCAGTGAAGAAGGAGAGGGAGGAGATGCTCCAGGTGCCGGAGCAGAGATTCCCCTGCAGCCCGTGGTGAAGACCATGGTGAGGCAGGCTGTCCCCCTGCAGCCTGTGGAGGTTAATGGTGGAGCAGATATCCACCTGCAGCCCATGGAGGACCCCATGCCAGAGCAGGTGGATGTGCCCGAAGGAGGCTGTGACCCCATGGGAAGCCCGTGCTGGAGCAGGCTCCTGGCAGGACCTGTGGACCCGTGGAGAGAGGAGCCCAGGCTGGAGCAGGTTTCCTGGCAGGACTCGGACCCTGTGGGGGACCCACGCTGGAGCAGTCTGTTCCTGAAGGACTGCACCCTGAGGAAACGACCCAGGCTGGAGCAGTTCATGAAGAACTGCAGCCCATCGGAAGGACTCATGTTGGAGTTCATGGAGGACTGTCTCCTGTGGGAGGGACCTCACGCTGGAGCAGAGGCAGAGTGTGAGGAGTCCTCCCCCTGAGGAGGAAGGAGCGGCAGAAACAGCGTGTGATGAACTGAGTGTAACCCCAGTTCCCCATCCACCTGCACCGCTCTGTTGGGGAGGAGGTAGAGAAAATCAGGAGTAAAGTTAAGCCCGAGAAGAAGGGAGGGGTGGGGGAAGGTGTTTTAAGACTTAGTTTTTATTTTCTCATTACCCTACTCTGATTTGATTGGTAATAAATTAAGCTAATTTCCCCAAGTCAAGTCTCTTTTGCCCATGACAGTAATTGGTGAGTGATCTCTCCCTGTCCTTTTCTCAACCCATGAGCCTTTTGTTATATTTTCTCTCCCCTGTCCAGCTGAGGAGGGGGAGTGATAGAGCAGCCTTGGTGGGCACCTGGCATCCAGCCAGGGTCAACCCACCACAGCATTGCAGGTTTAGCTTAGAGCTCTAGGCAGGGACTAGGAGCTATTCTGGTTGGTATAGGATGGCCTTAGAATAAAGACAGTTCCTGTCCTGAGCAGCTTGCAAGCCAGAAGCTGACCTGATGTTCGTAAGAACTGGAGAGCACAGGAACAAATTAGCTGACTTAAGCAAACACAGTGGTTCTCATTCTGCTATGATATATATGCTAGCCAGTGAGCTCTAGAAATTATAGAACTCTCTACAATAAATTGCTCTTCCTGTATATTTTTAAGACTTCCACCTTCTAAACCATGCCTGTGCCATCTCAGTAAATTACTTTCCCAAGGGTTTTTTGTTTCCAGTTCAGATCCCTGCTTCCTTTTTTTCTATGCATTTGTCAACAAAGCAACATCATCCAAGAGTGTATGAAATAAATAATCTCTAGAAATCATTACAGTACCTTGTTTTGTGCAGGGAGGAACACTGCTGCTCTGGGTGTCTCCAAGGTTTCTGCAGTTCACGTGAAGGGTAGGGTGAATTTATAGTGTGCCTGGCCAGTTCTGCAAAGGTTCTTATGACTCAGGACTGTGCAATTTATTATGCCCTGAAGGCCACATCCCTGTGGAAGAGGTGAATCATCTCAGAGTAGGATGTGAAGTGGTGGTGAGAATGATACCATACAAGAACCTTACAAAACTGACTGCAGAAGTATTTATATAAACACTTTTGTGGCAACAGGCTAGTAACAACTTGAACCCGTGCTACTTTAAACAACCTTTCTTTTGCGGTTTGGAGGATTTAAAAAAAAAGGCAGTTGCTGACCTACTTCTTTTATGATTCGTCTAATAGAAATTATTTCTGAGGAGCAGACAAACAGAGAAAAGACAGTGATTTCTTATATGTGAGTTTTTCTGTTGTCCATTTCCTACTGAGAAAGTATTTGTAACTCCTGGTGAGTTTTTGTTTTAGAAAAATGGATTTTGTTAATCTTGGAGGATTCTAAGACTATACAACCAGGGAAATGTCACTGTGAGATGGTGAAGGTTGAGAAACAGGCACCAGACCCTTGCTTTTGTTATCAGTGGCGACATCACTAGAACCTGATGCGGGACTTAAATTAGACTTCATTTTTCTTCTGCTTCTGTTTCCCCACCCTAATCTGAAAGCTGCTGTTTGACCAATGTAACACCTCAGAGACCTATTCTTTATTTTCCATTCCAGAAATGGATGTTCTGTCAAATCCTCTTTTTCATCTTACCTTGGCTACTAAAATACTCCCTTCCCTGATTTTCATTGCAGTCGTGTTGTCCCTTCCTCTGTTGTCCTTTTTGTAGCTGTCCATCCCCACTCTGACCCCTAATGGAAACACCCTGTGTAATCCTACCATATTTCATTCTTTACCTCTCTGCACTGTTGAGAATACCACCTTGAAAACCTGGATAGGAGCTGCTTGTCTCTGCAGGGCTGCCTCCTCGACACTGAGCAAGACTCACTCACAAGGTCTATCTCCTCGGCATAAACTGCCTTCTGAGAGCTTTCTTATGACCTGCTGTCTATGAGCATACATTTAGCATGGACTTATGTTGTAGGTCAGTGGCTGGCACAGAGGATCCTGTAATGAGGAATGAGACCATGGGAGTACCTGCAAAATTTGGTGTAGGGCATAGGAGGGCGCAGCTGCAAAGGGTCCCTTGCCAATGGTGAACCTTCTGCATCAATATAATTTGGGAACCGAAAGGTTTGTTAAAGTTGCTTTCCTACTTGTGAGGAACCACACGACTTTAATCGGATGGTATTTTCTTGCTCCTTGGGTCTTTTGAAATTGTAGCTACACAAAAACAGCATGTTTCAGTGTGAGTTGTAATTAGATGCATCTGTTATGTTTTCCAGAGAGCAGCATAGTGTAGGAGAGGTGTTGACTGCAGAATTAATTGCTTCCATTGCACCTGGGAAAGTTGTAATCTGTTTACATTGGCCTTAAGTGATTTCCAAATCCTAAATGATTTGAGTAATCTTTGCAAATTTAGCCATGTTGTTGAATGACTTATAGATACACTGGATAGACTTCATCCCTTAGAGCAATTGCTGCGGATTTTCTGCTTTTAAAGCAGGGGTGAATTTAATTTGCTAACTTGTAATACTGCTTGCTGCTTTACAAGAAGTAGCTGAGGTGTTCTGTTTACACAGAAATGCTGGGTTAGACTGAATGAGAGGCTTGTGCCTTTGTACAAGGTTTTAAAGCTACCTTTTTAAAACACCTCTTGAATGGCATGGCTGGTCATTAGCAAAAAAAAAAAAAAAGCATACCGAGTAACTAAAATTATACTTGTCTCAAAGGACAACATACGCTAAATCAACGTGATGAATTGATACCATTTTCCAATATCCTTTTAAATTAGCACCAGAGGACACGGCTCAATGGGTGGTGCTACTGCTGACTCAGTAGCAGTGGGTACTCTCACTCCCACTCTATACTAAGTCAACACAGCAGCACACTGGAAGACTTATATTTTTATTAATAGTATCCTTCCTGTGGGAAGTAAACCTGTGGGCTCTTTCACTGTAGTCATTCATGTTTCCATTTGGTCAGGACAAATATTGGCAGGACATCAGTGCCCTGGCCAGATCTCAACTGTATAAATGCATTTTGTTTTCCTTCAGTTTCAGGTAACTTAGCACAAGTCATTGTGACTTTCCTACACAGTGTGTTGCTCTGTTCATTGGCACCTGGGTTCAGGAGTAGGTGAAATGCTTGATGTCTCAACAGAACATTATAAAGTGCTCTATAAAGGCTTTTGAGGGTCTTGAGAGAAAGACTTTCTGTCACACAAAAAATGGGAGCTTCTGCTTTCACACAGTATTTTAGGATACAACTTTCCACGGCTGGTTTTCATGTTTATTGGTAGCTTATTTTAGCTATCAACTCTGTACAGTTCTTGGAAATCTGATTAATTCAAAACTAACATGTTCTATATTTCAGGTAGATCAAAAGAAAAAGTGATGTTTGAAGGAAAGCTGTTCAGTTTCCCTGACATCTTCAAATATTTTTTTACCAGTATAAGCACTATTTATTTACTTGGGAGGGAAGAATTTCTGGTTCAGCCAGCAGAGAAGTCTATTGATGTTTTTGGCTCAGCCAGAGCAGACCAGTAGATTTTAAACATGAAAGGATTTTAAATGTCCCCAAACCTTTAAAAGGACTTCAGGAGATACAAGAAGCATGGAGAGGAAAAGGATTTTGAAATCTGAGCATATTTTAATCCCTTTGGAGATCTGATGGATTTTTTTTTAAATCACTGTGTGATTTAAAGTTAAAAACTGTAAGGAGGACAGGGGCACAGAAACTGAGGAAATAGTAAGGGTGCTAAGTGACTAGATACATGAACTTTTCTGTGCTAAGGAGGACTCTCCTCTGGGTGATGCCTTTGTCATGGTGTAATTGAAAGCACGACATGAGCTTTTCCTAACCTTGTCAACTAAAAGAAAATAATAATGTATATGCCTCACCTAGACTGGTTATAACAGATTTTGGGTTGTGCAATAACAGATTTTTATGTAGGATAAATTTGTATCATCCTGAAATCTCAAATAGTTTTTAAGTTTAAGAGAGATTAGTTCTCTGGGTATCTTTTTTCCCATTGAAGTGTTGGTTGAGAACACACGTGTCTTTATTTTGAAACAGTAGATATAGATAGATATCTGTTGTGTACCTCCTACGACTAAGTTTTGCAAGCCTTCCCTTGCCAAGCAATCCTTGCTGACATACTCTAACAGCATTTAAAACCTTATGAGTTGCCAGAGGGTGTGGTGAGGTTCCTGTATAAAAATTCCTGAGGCATTTTGCTCTATGCCTGCAGAAAGCAAAGGTATGGTGAAATTTGACAGTACTGGCACAGTTCATCATACTTTACTATTACATCTACATGCTTTGGCTTAGACACTGTAATTAATAAAGGTAGTGTTTTTCCTGAGAAATTCAGCCCTGTTACAAAGTGCAACACTTCTGAGAAAGGACTGTTCTCTATATATCTGAAAAGAGATAGTTTATCTGTTAATGAATATGCACACTTTTCACATATGCAAGAGTGCAGTTTTCCTTTGAATGACTCAGGCAGCAAACATTTTTAAAGTATCCCAGGTAGCAGTTAACATCAAAAATATGAAGAGTGGCCTGAATTTCTCAATCGTGACACACAGTACTGCATTATGAGTAATGACGTATGTGTGGCTTGTATGCACTTCAGCCGAAATGGGTCATTTTTCCAAAGAAATCTCTCAAAGGGTGTAACTGTACGTCACCTGCGCAACTACTGAATCAGAAAGCTGATCCCTGCTTTGTGTTAATGGGTGTTTCCCACGCTGCGGTGCTGTAGTGCAAGATGTGCCCTGTCGTGGGATGAAGAATGTGAACATCAAGTCGATGTATCTTCAAAATGCATTTCTAAACAAGAGTGTATCCTAAACAGGAGCCTTGTGCTCATGTGCAAGAGCAGGGTATAGAGGAAGGTCTCTCTTTTAAGAAACCCATTTAAACATTTGCTATTTTTTCACACAGCTCGACTACAAATATTCTTGCCTGGTGAAATGACCAGGGGTTTCACAAGGCAGTTGGTGTTTTCAGAAGGTTCATCAGGAGAATTTCCCTGATACTGACTTGTGGAAGTGTACTGGAAATCTTTGCTATTCACTGATCTGCTTGGCACCTGCTGGCCCTTTGGAGTTTCATGCTCTTTAGGCTGCCCTTGCGACTGATCTGAACTACCTGGTTGAGTGTACAGACAAAGGCAGTAAGCCTTTGTCCTGGAAGAGAGTAACTCCAAAAAGGGGGCTTGGAATGGAACTTCCCCCTTAGACTGACAAGGACCTTGGGTGAGCTGGAGCGTTGTTAGCATGGTTTGAACATGTCTTACCAATGCCGTTGCCATTGCAAGATTCTTCCATCTTTCCATCTCTCATGTTCTCTGCCTGTTGCACAAAGGAGCTCAGTCTCTTGAGACCTGACGTCCTTTTACGTGGTTCAAGTTAGCAAGTTTTTCATAACAGTGACCAGGTAGAAATTAATGACATTATGATTACACATGAAGTAAGACAAGATGATCTCATGTTTCTTTCTGCTCTCAGAAAAAATGAGACGGAAAGTTTTGATTTTGTTCCTCGAGCTTTTGTGAGAGATGCAAAAATGTGAACTTGCAGGGTATTGCACTGAGGACCTTCTTTTAAAATATCCTGATGATCATCTGCTCTTCTTTACCAAAGCATTTCCAAGCTCTTTGGAGTTGCCCTTTCCAGTTGTGATTCAGCTGTATGCAGATCTTCATGGCTCCATTATCTTTAGGTCTGGTATTTGTGGCTCTTTTAGCTCTTTCAAAGCCAAAAGCAGAACTCTTTTTGTGTAGTTTAAAACCAGAGCAATTGTCCCTTTCAGCTGCTTCAGACTTTTCTTTGTTCTTGGTCTATCTCCCTTCATTTCCTAGACCTTTGGCTTTATCTCCCGAGGCTTTCTTAACATCCCTTGCTTCTGTGGTTGCTAATTCCTTGACTGGGAACATAGACAGACCAAGCCATAGACCAAGACTAATTTGAATTCAGTGGTACAGAGGCAACATCAGGCTAAGGAAAGTTAGCAGAGTACGTGTAAGGAGAGGCAGAGCACTTGCTCTCTGTTTGTGGCTGGAGGAATGGGTCCTTACCCCACCTCCTGCAGCTGCAGCTGAGATGCAGCTTGGGCTCTGTAGTTGATGCAGCCTTATTGCATGGCAGATGATCCCTCTAGGCAGTAGGAGTGGCAATGCTCTGCTCCCACTTTCGTCCTTAGTCCCAAACCTTCCTCTCCCTGACATTTCTCATCTTAGAAACAAGGCTTGTCCCCAGCCCTGCCCTCTTCCCTCACTGCCCCAAGAAGTAGATAGAGATTGCTGAAGGGCAAGGAGGATAAAGGAGGACATGGTGAGGGCAGGGGTAGTCAGCGCCTTGGGGAAGGGGAGTTACTGCATAGCAATGAACCATGCCCAAGGGAAAGGAGGCAGAATGAAAGAGAAAAGAGAGAAGAGGAAAGAGAAACCGCTCTTACACACAGCCCTGTGAAGTTTAATGATTCCTCCTCCACCCCTTTTGTTCACCTTTAGTTGCCTGTCCTGGTTTCGGCTGGGATAGAGTTAATTTTCTTCCTAATAGTTGGTATAGTGCTGTGTTTTGGATTTAGGATGAGAATAATGTTGATAACACACTGATGTTTTAGCTGTTGCTGAGCAGTGCTTACACTAAGTAAAGGACTTGTCAGCTTCTCGTACTGCCCTGCCAGTGAGAAGGCTGGAGTTGCACAAGAAGCTGGGAGGGTACACGACCAGGACAGCTGACCCAAACTGACTGAGGTTATATTCCATACCATATGATGACATGCTGGACAAAAACTGGGGGAAGTTGGCCAGGGGGGCTGCTCAGGAACTGGCTGGGCATTGGTCAGCGGATGGTGAGCAATTACATTGTGCGTCACTTCTTTTGTATATTCTTTTATCATTATTATTATTTTCCCTTCCTTTTCTGTCATATTAAATTGTCTTTATCTCAACCCACGAGTTTTACCTTTTTTCCAATTCTCTCCCTCATCCCACTCAAGGGGAGTGAGCGAACGACTGTGTGGTGTTTGGCTGCCTGCCAGGTTAAACCATGACATTCCCATATCTCTGCCTTCCTTACAGGAACTCGTCTGACACCTCACTATTCTCCCTCTCCATATTGACCTCTTATCAGAGCCACAACACTGAAATTTTACCTGTGTGACTAAGAAGTCAGCTTCCCACTGTAAGGATTTGCTCACCTCCAGGATCCTGCTCTTGTTGCCTGTAAGGTGCCGTTAATAGAAGTTCATTGTTTGCCTGCATTGATTTTAGACTGTGCCTTGCTATTGCTAACATTTAGAAAAAGTAGGAAATTGCTGTGTGAGTTGATAAAATAAAAGCTCAAAATTAGTTTGGAATCTTTTTATCCTGGGAGTACATGCAATTGTGAGACAGTTAGACTGTATGGTATTGAAGTCTTTATCTTGTGATGTCTGAGAGTATAACAGTGAGGAAAGGGAGGCCAGGTACAAATGATAGCCCATTGATATCCACATATAATAAAATAGAGATAAAGTATAAATTATGCTATTGGGACTAAAAATGTGTAGCGTGAAGCTATGTATTATCTCACCTTTGCTCCTCAGCATTGTTAACCATCCTAAGAATTTGCTGTTCACCGGGTGACTAAGTACTGCTTGGGATTTACAGAGATATTCTGTAGACTTTGGTTCCAAGAGGGTTAAAAGTGAGGAAAGACAGTGAGAGCTTTGTGGGCTGACCGTAGGAGAATCGAAATGAAGGAACTGGTGGGGCTCATTCTCACATGTGGCCAGCTCTCATTTGGTGAGAGAAAGCTAAGCTGGCTGGCTGGCTTACACTACTTCTACATTAGTGAGATTTGGATTTATGTTTAAAATGAAATTAGTGAGAACATTGTGGATTCTCCAACCTTAAAGATATGCAACATTTGACTGGGAAGGGCCCTGAGCAACCTGGTATATCTTTGAAGTTAGGACCAGATGACTGTCAGCTGCCCATTCCAACCCCAGTTACTCTCTAACTCTGAACTTCAGGAGACCAATTTTTGCAAATAACTGACTTTGTTCAACTGAGCAATATTACTTACATTCTTATGTATTTGAAGAATTAGGACTGCAATAAACAGTAGGGCCCCAGGCTCAAATTCTGTCACCTCTATGGAAATTCGTTATGTGAATTGCCTTCCTATTGTAAGACTGCAGGCAAGCAAACAAGCGTGGTCTTGTATCTGCACAACTCACTAATCCTTCAAGTTAATTGTGTCTCTGCATGTGTGAAATTACAAATATGTATTGGGTGTGGTGGTAGAGCAGTAAAAGCCTCTTATGATGGGTCCTAAAGCTGTGAGTCTGAGCCTTCTTCCATACTTGTGCTGAAAGACATACTGGGGGTAAAAGAGAGGGTAATCCACCTGTACTTCGTGACGCAGCAGGGAGCCAAAGTCGCTGGGACATGATGCTGACTATTTTGCTTCTCTGGGGATGGAGAGAAGAAGCTGTAGCCTCCTCTGTTGGCACAAAGGAGAGGACTTGTTCAATGCTGGATGATGGAGGTCTGATATCTGTCACCCAGCTTGGGCCTACATCCAGGCCTGTCCTTTAGAGGCCTATTCTTTAGGTGCCTGTTATTACAGAAGCTACAGTGCCTCAGGTGTGGAAGTCTGTTAAAGTTTTTAGCTGTTAGACAAATATTTCTCTGTCTGAGATTTGAGGACTCCAGCATCCATTCCTTAGTGGGTGTGTGATTTGCCAAGTCCCAAAATGGTTTCAAAGTTTTCAGTCTCTGAAAACACAGAACTGAGAATGCATGTTTATATTTTTTTTTCATTTGTGTATTAGAGATAGACGGACTGCACAGCTGATTAAGGAGGTGACTACTGAGGACAAGGATATGACTGCTCGTTGCTGTGCTGGCAGGAGAAGTCAGCAGAAATCAGGAGGCAGCACTGAATCTATCTGTCTACATACAGGAGCAGATGTACTTTGTGTCTTCTGTTTGTGAAGAGGTATGTTTTAATTGATAAGAACTACAACAGCCTGGAAATAGTACAGTTTTAGAACAAATCTGCTGAAAATTAAGTGTCCTGAGGCTTTTAGGTGCCCTATTTCCATGACCAGATCAACAGAAACTCTGGGATAATAGTAAACACATTGTTAGGTCTCTTGCAATAAATTTCCCCATTTGCTATCTCCAGAACAGCAATCAACTAAGATAAGGGAAAGTGAAGGAAAATATTTGGACTATTTATACACCAGTGAAGGTGGTGTCATGTTATCTTCCTTGTATTGCAAGATCATGTTTGCTACCAGCAAGTTATGCCCCCTAGGTCCTGCCAAACTATGTGTTATCTTGGGGGACTGGGGCGGGGGTGGGGGGGGAAGCCAAAACAAGTAGAACAAGCAAAATACTGTGTGGTGGAACTCAAAAAACATTCCACCACAGGCCGCCCAGCACTGGTGCCATGCAGTGCATACTGGAGTCAGGAAAGAGCATAGCTTGCTTGCAGTAACTTCACCCCCCAAAACCTTTCTCTTTCACTCTTCTGGTACTTCTCTGTGATGGTTCCTCACAGGTCTGTTTCCTTTCTTGCTTCAGTGACAAAGGGAAGAAAATTCATTCCAGAGAGAAACTATAACTTCCCATAGACATTACTTCTCTTAGCATAGTTATTCTCTTTAGTTACAAAATAAGAGCCTATAAAGCTTTATAAACACGCCACAAAGATAACTAGAAAACTCGTTCCTACTTCCCATTCCCATGTGTTCTCCGAGGCAGTGTTGTGTCTCAGTGGGATGTAGATTCTGCACATATCCAGCTGCCTTCCAAACTGCTTATCAACTCCTGTTTCAGAGAGACTGGATGAATCATGGTTTGTGCTGAAAGTGTTACATCTGACTAGTTTGAGTTGCATGCATGAGGGATTATGGGTCATGCTGGTCACTTCCTAGAAGAATATTGGTCTCAATATTGTGTCTTAGCCCAGAGTTAGGACAGACTCTCATTCCTCATCTCTCTGTAAGCAATAGACCAACTCTGATAAAAGAATCAAAGAATCATAGAACATCTCAAGTTGGAAGGGACCCATAAGGGTCCAACTCCCTGCTCCTCGCAGGACTACCTAAAACTAAACCATATGACTAAGAGCATCGTCCAGACACTCCTGGCAGGCTTGCTGCCATGACCACTTCCCTGAGGAGCCTGTTGCAGTGATCAACCACCCTCTCAGTGAAGAACCTTTTCCTAATGTCCAGTCGGAACTGCCCCTGGTGCAGCTTCATTCCGTTTCCTCGTGTCCTATCACTGGTCTCCAGAGAGAGGGGATCAGCACCTCCCCCTCCGCTGCCCCGCCTTGAGGAAGCTGTAGACCGCAATGAGGTCATCCCTCAGCCTCCTCTTCTCCAAGATGAACAAATCAAGTGACCTCAGCCATTCCTTGTAAGTCTTGCCCTCAAGGCCTTTCACCATCTTGATCACCGTCCTCTGGACACACTCTACTAGTTTGATGTCCTTCTTATATTGAGGTGCCCACAACTTCAGGCAGTACTCGAGGTGGGGCCGCACCAGTGCAGTTTAGAGTGGGACAATCACCTCCCTTGACCGGCTCGCTATGCTGTGCTTGATGCACCCCAGGGCACGGTTGGCCCTTTTGGCTGCCAGGGCACACTGTTGGCTCATACTCAGCTTGCCATCAACTCAGCCCCCCACATCTCTTTCTGTGGGGCTGCTCTCCAGCTTCGCGTCCCCCAATTTGTATGTATAACCAGGATGACCTCATCCTGGGTGCACTTGAAATACTCCAAATGAAATGCATTTGCTTGAACATGTTTTTATTGTGATTAAGGGAGCAAAAGAGTACATCCGCAAGACCCATTACATATGGATACATGGAAAACAATTTGAATAGTAACATGCCATATTTGGTCATGACGATTGAGCCAAAGGTTTAAGGAGAAATATAAATTATAAGATTTCTATAATGCATCTTTAGAACATGAGGAAGAGCCTTGCAGTATCAGGAGCACAAAGAAAAAGCAATTGCCTTGTCAGAGTAGGAATGGTTGGTGACAGTTTAATCTGGGAGCTTTCAAGTGACTAATTCCACAGGAGTCACACGGAGCTTGGCCATAGAGAAATCTGGCTTAATTAGAAGGCTGCATTTTTTCCATAAAACTTCTGCTGATAAATGGGGTTGTGTTTTTTCAGTGTGATGATTCGGCACTATTATTGTTAACTTGCACCAGGAACATCTCTGTTCATGCTCATGCTTTCCTTGGGTCCAATTTTCATTCCCTTAACTCTTCATCCATAAGTAAATAATATTACTCTGCAGAAAGGAAAGGCAAAGGCCTCTGTTTTCATGGTGTAATTTCTCTAGCTTAATTTCTTTTTTTTTAAAAAATAAAGACTTCCGGTTTTAGAAAATATGGATGAAAGACAGAGCATGCATTTCTTCCTACCCTTGATACTGCAGTGCTTTGGGTCTTGCTGTGAGTGACCAAAATTCTTTCATCTTCCTTCTCTTTAAGGGGAAAAGCATCTGCCAAAGAAGAGGATGCTGTTGGTTGGGTTGTGCTTGATCAAGAAGAGGAAAGGGTGGTCAGCCCTAAACTCTTCAGAGACACTTGTAACCTCTATCCCAGCTTCTGTTGAGCCAGCCACCTCACTGCCTGCTTCATAGATTTCCACAAATGCCTCATGGATGGCTTCAGACACCTTCAGGCTCTCTGCTGAAGAGATGCCAGACAGATTGGCCGATGAGCTGAATAGGTCGGTGATACCCAAGGCCATTAAGACAGATGTGAGGTTATATTTTTCCTCAATCTTTATGCGGGGGAGGTACACTTTAATTTTCCTCTCTTCCATGATATTAGAACTGGTCCACTCCATGAGTTTTTCAACGGTGATCGCAGTCTCAAGCTGCAAGGAGACAAACAAATGAGATCTCTGGGATGAGAGCACAACTTCCTTTGTGGCAATGCAGTACCAGTGGTGGATTTTTTTCTCTTTTAAACTGACTGCTCTTGGCATGGCATTTTTTCTAGGTATATACAGATTAATGTATCTAGGAGAGGAAAGCAAACTATGGCTCTGTCTTCTCTGCTCTGTCCTGCTTTCTATTTCTTCAATAGGCTCACTGCCAATTAATTTTCTTAATGAGATGGCTCCTCAGCAAATTTCACCTAAGGCTCTTCCCTATCTGTCTTCTGTGGTCAGGAAATATATTCCAAAAATCTTTCTGTGCTTTTGAGTTGTAAGCTCTATCTACATTTAAGACCTCCAAGTAACTAGGTGTTAATGGTAACCAATTACTAATACCTGAATTATCAGTTATTACTGAGGAAATTTAGCTGTGTTCAAATGCCTCTTCATTTTTATAATTTAGATTCTTCAAGTTAGTGTACAAACATTTCAATGAACTCTCATTTATTACATAACTTTTTCTATTCAGACTAACTACAGTCCTGCTAATGACAATTCATATCAACAATAGTATGTTATGTACATTTTATTTTCTGAAATTGATTTAACCATTCCGGTACCCTTCATATTCAGTTTTTAGATAGTTTAATTTTTGAAGGTATAAAGGAAGCATGTTGAGCACTGCCAAACCAAACAATAATTACAACTAGTAAACCTAACATGAGCTTCCCAGGAGGCTCCTCTGTGTGCAGGAATGGAGATATAAAACCTTTGGAGTTCAAGCTGCCGGAGTAACAGCTGCTTAGCTGAGAAGAATCTGTTCTGCAGTGACCAGTATTCAACCCACTGTTGAAGCAGTTCTTTGAGCAATCCATGCTCAGCACAAACTATTGCAGGACCACTGAAACAGCTGCATGCTTCTATGCAACAATCCCACGTTGCCAGCATTCAGATCTGTGCTGGTGAAGTGTTTTAGGATAACTTTATTGTGAAAGGCTTTGCAGCACCTAAATTTCACTGTGTTTGTGGTTTTCTGAAACCCAGCTGCCAGGGCCATACCTGCTCCAGGCCAGAGACATCATCAGGCAACAGCACCAACATGCTCAGCGCCCCGCTGGTGTACGGAAGCTCCAGGATCTTCACTTTCTCAGAAGCCAGCACTGCCACTTTAAATGAACCAATCTGATACATCATCTGCACAGGTTTGCTTTCTTGCTGCAAAACCAATTAAGATAATATAGTTTTCAAAGATTATTCTTAGAGTGTAGAAATGACTACTTATGGTTAAAACTACTGATTGCTTTTGTTCAGGAAGATTGTATAACAAGTTGTCTACTCTCTTCATAAATTCTAGAAGACATGTGTAAGGTGATGTATGCCCATGTACCTCAGTCACTCTGAAAGGCAGTGCCTGGGTGTCTTCATCCTTAAATGCTTTCTCCCACATTCCTTTGAAGTAAATAGCATTAACAAGGACCATATCAGTCTGGGGATCCACAGAGCCCGGTTGAAGGATATTTTTGATCATTCCTTTAAGAATGCATAGGAAAAGAGAACACATGTATATAACACATCTGTGTGTAACACATCTTACTTGGCAGTCACAACGTTAAATGAAGGGTATGGAATTTGTAGGGAGGAGGGTGTAGGGCAGGGACATTGTTTGGGTTTTGCAGCTGTAATCTTGTACTTCCGAGGTTGATTTGCTCACTGCTGTTGGCCACAGCTGTTGTTTCCCTCTCTGTAAAGAATTATAATGAGAGTTATAGGACCCAGAGATTTACTTGTTACAAAATGAGTAAACCTGTATATTTTGTGACAATGGGAAGAACCATTGGAACTTTCTATCCCAGGATGGTCTCCAACCCAAACAGTAAACATAAATACTTCTTGCTTCAAACCAAAGTTGAAAGGAGATATCTATATAAAGAGGGTAGCAGGAAAGGAAACCAGAATTTTACTCTGCTTTCTTCTTATACTTTGTTCTTGTTTATTCTGCAGTCCTCATGCACATAGCAAGCTCCTCCCTTAGTCCTTTCCCACCAGTAGCTTAATCATGGCCTGGTTTTCTCCTTCAAAGTATGACACCACACCAGAGGTTGTGTGATTGTGAATATTTTCATTTCAGTTTAATTTCAGCATCTTTTATCTGTGTTTGCTGTTCAAACCATGAGGGAAAGGAATGTTTTGAGGGGGCCAGGAAGAGACTGGAAGAATGGAGGAACCACATGGAGATGCAGTAGGGTAAAAATCCCAATTGTGGTATACCTCTTTCTATGCATTTCATACACCTCCCTGCCATTCCTTAACTCTGTGGTTTTCCATTGCCCTTTACCTGTTACGATTTCTCAAGTACCTTATGACTGCATGCCCTACTCAACAGGCACACAACAACTCTGGGAAGCTTGAGAGCAAAACGCACTTATCAAAGGATATCCAGATTCTCAGCATTAGTGCCAAACCACTTGTCAACGTCTACAAAGCATATTCTAGTGCTTTCCCTTTCATCGGGACTGGAAGTATTACATACCCACGAAGCCCCTACAGATCTAGAGAGTCCTCTAAAAGGGATGTGTCTGAGGGAAGAAAAAAATTGTTAAATGATAGTTCTATATCTGGGAACTGATCTGTTATCCAGCAAAAGGAACAGAGGGAGAGGTTTTGGGGTTTTTGTCTCTTGACTTAAGTGTTCTCATATGCTCTTCAAACATGGTGGCAGAAGGAAGATACCTATGCGAACACTTGACTTGCTCTTACCATTTGTCTGACTTTCAACCCAGGAATTGATGAGCTCTCTTGCTTGATCTGCAGCTGTTCGAAAGTTGATAGTTTCCAAGCCTCCTTTATACAGTTCTTTCACACACTGTAAGTATTCCTGCAAAAGAACAGTATGCAGTTTTCAGATCAGAATGTCAAAGCATTTTGCAAATGTGAAATGCAAGACTGAAATTAACAGATATGAATAATCTGCTTATTAAGGCTAATCAGTAAGCCATGATTCTAGTTCATAAGTGTCTTAAGACTTGACATTCGTTGCTTCAAGCAAGAGTATATGCTTACATTTCAAAAAATATTTTCCAGAAGTTTTGATCAAAAAATGGCATTCATTTCAGTTGAAGTATGGGTTTTTTCATTTTGCCCACTTTTTAACTTTTTATTTTGCAATGGTATTTTCCTTTAATTTCAAATTAAGTGTTCCTTTTAATGGGAAAACTTGGAATATTTTTGAGAACCTGAAGTTATTTTCCAGGTTTGTTTTACAAGTTGAGAAGACAGTTGGAGTTAACTCTTTCCAACAAAAGTTACCTTTATTAATTATACCTTTACATGGTTGGATCATGATTGTACTTTGCACAAACATCTTTTTGGGTAGGCACATTTTTTTCTCAAGACTGTAGAGGGTTAGGGCTGTGATAGAGAGAAGTCATGAATCCTGTCTTCCATATGGAAGAAAATTTCTTTAGCAGAACCTAGACTTCTGAGACTGCTTTTGCATTACAGAGTGGTACATGGAAATACACTCAGATCAGATCTTAGAGCAACTCACCGGTAGGATTGGGTACGTCTCTTCAGCATAAAATCTACTGGCAAAGCTGAGCGAATAATTGTCACTTGGTTTGGTGATTTGGGTGAACATGTCTTTAAGTGAGGTGTGGACGCTTACAGATGTGCTGCACTGAATCATTGGCATGAACAGAAATAAAAAGATAGATGATGTTATTCTAGTTTTAGTACATAGTAGGTTTTCCATACTATATGAGAAAAGTAGAGTAGTTCAGACACTTCTGCTTACAAAACTCTTGTTCATCCTTTATGTCTTGTTGCTGTAACTACACTGGTGTAGTAATTTTCTGTGCTCGTTTTTTACTGTAATTTACTGTCATTTCCTCATCCTTCTCTCAGGGGGACTCTTAATTACCCACTGCAGTAATCTAGCTCCAGCAGATCAGGTAGGCTTTCCTCCATTCCCAACCAGTCCCATTTAACCAGTAACATCCAGCTACCTTGCCTAAGCATACAAATATCTATAATTTTCCCTATTTGCCCAATATTATGGTGCTGGGTTTCATCTTATACCTGTTCTGAATCCTCTGTTACCTCCCTTCTCTCTCTGTTCTTATGAACGGTGTCCCCCCAGCTGCTGGATGAAGAGCACTAGCTGCTCATTGAAGAGTGGTCGGAACTGCTAAGAGACTGCTTTATCGGCTCGATTTTGCTCCCGGGAGAAGGTGACATAGAGAAGGAGGTGAAATTATTTCTGTACCTGAGATTCAATACTCTCTCCAAAGCCTGTGATTTTATCAAAGTGAACAACCTGTAATTGAAAATAACAGTAGTTGAAATAACAGGTATGACAAAAAAAGGTTATGCAACTGAGATTAACACATGATGTTTGAAGTAAACCGATTGACTAACTGGGAAGCTGGATGGCTCAAAAGGTGCAATCCATCTGTACCATCTGTGACTAGCTGTGCCTGCTGTTGCCTGCTTAGATGATCTCTTTTTCTACTGAATGTCTAGAAATCAGCTCCAGTGTGTGCTATTAATAATACTAATTTCCTTCCAGGTAACAAATCACCCACTCTCTGTGAAGGGAGTAAGTGCTGTAGGAAACTCATGTGAAACATTTTGCAGTCTGGAGACATTTTGGCTCTTTCCCTGGAGATTTTATCTACTTTCCTTACTCTAAACAAAGGACCACTGGAAGGTGTGTTCTCTTTGACAATCCTACTGCTGGCAATGATAAAATTTAAATTTGAATCCAGTTTCAAGATTTCTGGCTGATGCATTTGTTTAACACTATGGGAGTTTGAGCTGGCTGCAGCTTTTGATAACTCTGGATCCAGATTTTTTAGCCTGTGAGTTATGCAAGGGACATTATCATATAAATAAGTGCTATGGCTCTAATGAGCAGCAGGAAGGTTTAAATCCTTAACTGTAGCCTCACCTTCTCTATCTGAGCCCTGGTGTTTTCTCTTGCACCTAGGTAGACCATGGAGAGAGCTGAGATGATGCTCAGGGGGGAGTAGAAGATGTTCTCGTTGACATGCTGGACTTTCAGCTCCTTGAATACATCAAAACAAAATTCCGTGCTTGCTGCACCGATGGAGCCCATTTTGAAACCAGTATTGTCTAGAGCAAACAGCAGAAGTACAATGACAATGTAATGATGGAATACTGTACAAGCACAGTGCAATGCACTTTAATAGTAGTTTTTAGGCAATGAAATATAAACAAGTAGTTTTGAAGTCATTCGGTGGTAACATGCCTATTGCTATGCTCACCTCTCATGCGTGTTAGAAATTCTGTATTCATAAATCTGTTTCTTTCTGCATTTGTATTCAGTTGCCTTTTTGGCAGTAAAGTTCCTCAGAGGTCTGAAATCTGTATGTGATTTCTGTTTACCTTTTCAAAGCAGTCAGACAACTATTGCCTGTACTTCTTTTCATTCAGTCAAAGTTAGAATTCCTTGGTACTTTGTAGTACCTTTGATGAAAACAAGAAAATACAACCTGTGTTTGATATACTTGCAAAGCTGGAAATTTAAAGTGCAAATTTAGTAGACTTGCTCTAGGTTTGGACAGATAAAAGTAAAAGCAGAGGCTGGCTGACTGTTTTTATTTTCTAAAAATAAATAAATGCAGTTAAATATCTATTTATCACACAGTACTTACTGTCAGTAGATCTTCAAAGGCTTGTATCTTTACCCTTGTTTTAGTAATGGAAGCATGGATAGGCAATATAAGTTGTCTAAGGTCACCTAGTCTAGGAGACAGACTGATGCACAAAATTCATATTCCACCCTATTTTGCTTTCAGATATAGCTTGCTTTGCTTAAATATATCTATATATACTACGCTATAACCTTTCTGAGAAATTAAATTTTGTTAGTGACATTCAGATAGAATAGAAATGCAGGCATGGTAAAACAGCAATGTCTACCATAATACAGCACTGTTAAATGAATATTTGTTTGTGGCATAGACCAGTGAAAGCTTTATGTTTGTTTCTGTCTGAGGCTGCTATAAAGTGCTGGACGCTATAAGTCCTGTGTAGGCACTGTGCTTGTATAAAGCACAACTTTTGAGGTCAGCATGAATCTAGTTTCCTTCCTGTGATTTATAGAAATTGTGAAAGTTTGTTGTCTTTCAAAATCCAGCTCCTTCTGTAGGTGCTTAATGCTGGGATCTCAAGTTTGTCTTTGGAGTATTAAACCCCACCAAGGTTTTTAGTGACCATGCTCGTGAGTATACACATACACTCGCACGCACATTTCTCTCACTTTCCTTTCTGTATACAAGTTCACATTTATAGGTTATTGTGAAAATATAAGTCTGTACACCCACACATTTTTATCTTGCGTAGTGTTCACCAGCTGTATTTTCCAAGGATGCAACTGTTTGTTAGAGAAATTTCACACTAATATAAACCTAGCAAATTCACTGAATGCCACTGGTTTGCTCTCAGTGCACTCTGTTGAACCAAAAGTCAATCAAGGAAACTTATTCTTTGGCTGCCAAAATCAAACTTAAAAGACACTGAATGAGACGATAAGCTTCTCTGACATAAAATCATATTTTAAGCACAAAGAATAAACTTCTTAAAAGTCTCCTGAAAACAAATACTCTGGTTTTACACATAATAAAACAGGGTAGAATGCATAAACAGAGGTGAGAAGATTTGTGGAGAATATCATGTAAATATTCCATCCTTAAAGATACAAAACACAACACAATAATTGCTCTCTTTTTAAGTTTAGGCATAGCCAACAAATAATATAGTGAGAAGGTAAATTTTCGTAGAGAAATACTTACCTTTCGAGCTTCAGCACCAAAGGCAATACAGCTTTCCAGCTGTATGTAGGCAGACTGGCTGAGCCCTTGGGAATTTATACAGTCTAAATTGTGACCCACCCGCTGCTGCCCTTCAGAAGTTTGACCTTTGACACCATAAACATAATTTGATAGGATTAGGTCAGATTTTAGTTTCAATGGGTCCATTTTTGGTTGAAGGGAGAGCAAATATTAGTTTTTTATTCTGTATAACAAAGTGTTTTCCACTAGTACATCAGGACTGTTGGATCGGAGAAAAGACTGGGAAATAATGCTCATGTTCCTTTAAGTTTCATTTGCAACTCAATACTGGGATGTTAAGAAAAACAAAAAATGTGAAAATCTTAGTGATGGAAAACATAATTAGCAGTTGTTAGTCAATCTGTCAATAATTAGTCAATTTGTTATTATGGTTCTAGTAACAGACCAGAATTCTCTTTCAGCTGATCCTTTTTGAATGTACAAAATGTAGCTGAGCCATGCTAGAGAGAAGGTAAGTGAGAACAGGACTTGGCCTATTATTCTACTAAGAAAACTGGGGAAATAAAGAAGGGTGCATGTGAGAAAACCAACTGAGATGAAAGTCAAAAACTTTGAAAAGTTGAGATACAAGATCTTTTGGTGGGTGTGAAGGTTTTATAGCAAACTGTTTTGTTCATAGGGAGTAATAGCAAAACATAGCCCCAGACAAAGTAAAAAGTAGTCAATTCCAAATGTGTTTGTGGTATGCACTTGCAAAGTGTCTCTCAGATCTTCTGTGGGTAACTTAATGGCCTGGCAGATGACAGAGGAACTGTGAAATCCAGCTAAAGGAGTGTTCATGCTCTGTGGGACAATCATAATATACAATAGCAAATATATTTCAGTTATAAAAGCTATTGTTCTGTATTGAAATAATAGAATGGACAAACAGTAAAGAAACCATTCTGACCTCTGTAAAACACTATGTGATTTAAAAAGCGGGGGGGGGGGGGGCAGGGGAATCCCAAAGTCAGTACAATGTAATTCTTTAGAACCTATATGGAGATGGCTGTGATCTGTGTTAAGAAGAGGAAGACTCCTGTACTGCTGTCAAAACTTTACAGAGTGCAGTTTTCTTTGCCTCAGTCTGCTTCCTTTGGTGAAAATAAGCATGCCATAGAAATCCACATTCTCCTTGCCGAGTTGCTGTCACCAAGGCAGTCTGAGGACTTAAGCAAGACAAGATTGTGATGGAAGTGTTATTTTTTGTTAAATCTCTACTCCACAGGTATCAGCCAAGTGGTTTGGTTTGGTTTTTTTGTTTTCCCACAGATAGTCTGACAGATATGTATCTATACTTCAGAACAGAATAATTCTCACTTTTTTTTGTCAGGCCTACTTCTTCTGTTTCAGCCTTTAAGAAAGCCTAAAAAGTTTGTTTGCTTTTTCTGATGACAGAAGTGCTTCTCAGAAAACATTATCCCTACCTATAAAATATGTATTAGCATGTTGATGGAGAAAGGGAATGGGGAATGAGTCTGCCAGGTGCATTGCTACTCAAAAATCTCCACCATCTGGTCAATCAAATACCAGTAACGAGTTGTGTACATGTAGTCTACTTAGTTCTTCGTATCTGTTTGTTAATATACAGATCAATGTAGACCAGGTGGTCCTGCCACACTGAAACATCCTGGTGAAATGAAATAACAAGGAAAAGCAGCACAGTTTCACCTCTCACTGAAGCAAGCCAGCCTGGACTAAAACTTCCTACCATAGCTGAGAAGAATGGTCAAAGATCTCCTTGAGAGGGAGGCAGTAAGGAGGGAGTTTTAGTAGGAAAATTTCAATCTTTCTAGAGGCCTGGACTGAGAGCATGTCACATGGATACAGCCAGGGGACTGGGCAGCTCAGCTGGTACCTCAACTCCTAGCTCACCCTCCCCTGCATTCAAAGGGAGAGCAGCTGTAAGGGTGAGCAAGCCTTGTGAAACTAGGAGAATACGGTGCTTTTTTAATGGAAACTCTCTGGGAGAAGCTCTGTCAGATGGAGGATCCTGAATGATTTCTGTCTTATGAGAGTCTCTTCTACAGAAAAGGGGTGAGTTATCCACTATGGCCAAAACTGTCAGCCATTTTGTCTGAGCAGACACCAGATAAGGTCAGTAAGGGCAAGGTGTTTCCAGAGTAATCCTGGCATATATAATTAAGCTTTTCTTTTTTTTTTTGTAATTACTTATATTTTTATGAATATTCTTCAGTGTGTTGCCTCCTTTGGATGCTATGAATAAATGCTTTTATTAACACTTCGCCATAACCTGTCTTAAGAGTGGTGAATAACAACAGGGTGTTTCTCACCCAACAGTTTGGTGTACCAGTGAGCCAAGGCACTGAACACTTAAATAAGTACCCACATTCCCTCTTCTGTATCCACTGGCAGAGTGGGTCCCCATTTCATTTGTGTAGCTCAGGAGGTGAGGTGGTATCACAGACATCAGGAGAGGCAGAAGTGCTTTCTAGTGCTAGGTGGCCAGAAGAATATCTGGCATATAATAAAACACTGAGAGGTGTGCCTGGACCCTGAGAGTCACAGGGAGGGTATCACACCTTGCTTTGCTTTTAAGCTTCATGTCCACAAAATAATCGTTATCAGGAGTCCTTCAAAGCTGAAGATGAAAAGACTGAAGAAAACATGCCAAAGTGAGCATATGCCGACGATACTAAACTAGAAGGAGCTGTGGACTCCCTTGAGGGTACAGAGGCCTTACAGAGAGATCTGGATAGGCTAGAGAGCTGGGCAATCACCAACTGTACGAAATTTAACAAGAGCAAGTGCCAGATTCTCTACCCGGGATGAGGTCATCCTGGTTATACATACAAATTGGGGGACGCAAAGCTGGAGAGCAGCCCCACAGAAAGAGATGTGGGGGGCTGAGTTGATGGCAAGCTGAGTATGAGCCAACAGTGTGCCCTGGCAGCCAAAAGGGCCAACCGTGCCCTGGGGTGCATCAAGCACAGCATAGCGAGCCGGTCAAGGGAGGTGATTGTCCCACTCTAAACTGCACTGGTGCGGCCCCACCTCGAGTACTGCCTGAAGTTGTGGGCACCTCAATATAAGAAGGACATCAAACTAGTAGAGTGTGTCCAGAGGACGGTGATCAAGATGGTGAAAGGCCTCGAGGGCAAGACTTACAAGGAATGGCTGAGGTCACTTGATTTGTTCATCTTGGAGAAGAGGAGGCTGAGGGATGACCTCATTGCGGTCTACAGCTTCCTCAAGGCGGGGCAGCGGAGGGGGAGGTGCTGATCCCCTCTCTCTGGAGACCAGTGATAGGACACGAGGAAACGGAATGAAGCTGCACCAGGGGCAGTTCCGACTGGACATTAGGAAAAGGTTCTTCACTGAGAGGGTGGTTGATCACTGCAACAGGCTCCTCAGGGAAGTGGTCATGGCAGCAAGCCTGCCAGGAGTGTCTGGACGATGCTCTTAGTCATATGGTTTAGTTTTAGGTAGTCCTGCGAGGAGCAGGGAGTTGGACCCTTATGGGTCCCTTCCAACTTGAGATGTTCTATGATTCTATGAATCTATGTGTCTACACCTAATAAGCTGTTTTCTTACACTGTTTATAGAGAACTTCAGATCTGTGCCACTATTTTTACTCTTTATCCCTTTTTTGTTTAGGACCACTTTGTGTTCACAGGGGTTTATTTCTATTTTTACTGCACTGGTCTTCCATTGCTGCATATAAGACTTGGCCAGTACATTTAACTCAGTCAAATCTGACTTTCAAGTGTCCCTCAAGCCTCTCTCTTAAACAGCCATGATTGCTCTTCACTTAATCTGGTTTATCATACATGAATTACATAAGTGTCCAGACCTGTGTCACAGGTCCAGCTCATCACAGGCCTGTATTTTAGGACCTACAAACATATCCAGGAAGCAGCTGCAGTTTTGTCAGTGGTCATTTTTTCACACCATCATACTGCAAGTATAGAGTAAAAATTGTCCCAGAGGTGTTTTTTATACCTGTTGAATTTGACTTCTGTGTAGTATCCTGGTTGCAGATCTGCACAACAGTTTTGTATGTGTTTGATGCAGAGCTTTGTTTCATGAGTTATACAAAAGCCATGTTTTCTCTCCAAGAATTAGAGTTTCAGGTTCAGAACACACCCACAATAAGCAAAGACATGGAGGATAAGAAGCTCTTCTTTGATAGTGTATGAGAAAGACATGCTGCGCTCTTTCCTAGAGTCCTGTTTTGTTTTTCTGTGCTCAAACTGATAGTTAATGCAAGGCCAGTTGCAAGCAACAGAATCTACCCATGAGCAAATGAAGATCTGGATGAGAACAGGCCGTCAGGATAGCGTCAACACACAAAAGGTCTTGCATAGTCTGCTTGACATGGGGTCTAGAGAGAGTAAGCAAACCTTTCTGCAGTTGGAAGGCTACCTGGGACAACTGGCAATGGATTGCCCTGTCCAGCACAGCTGTACAAAGCAGTACAAACAGTTCTGTCACACATTCTTGCTTCACAATGCTTGTCCTAAGAAAGAGGTCAGCTAAGGCTCCGCTGCCCTTTCCTCTGCCAGGCATTTCATTGTGGTGCTGTCCCTAAACCAACAGACTCTTGAGTACCTGAGCCTTGGACACCTGAGAGTATAACAGGCACTTTTTATCCAAAAGCATGTGAAGTCCAGGTCAGCTCACAGCCCAAAGACTCTCATCCAATCACAAAAACGTACGCAGAACTCAAGATTTTGTTCTCCTCCTTGTTCCTGCTCTTTTGATAGTAGGAAGGAGCATGTTAATTGTTTTGTGTTTGTCTTCATTCCACATCGTGAATCTGGAAGCTGCCTTTCCATGAGGGACAGAAGCAACCATTCACACAGAGAGAAATTTTACCCAGAGTGACTGCAGCTGAATGCCTAACTGGTTATCATTGCAGACCTTGCCATAGCTCTCAATGATGGTTTCTCTCTCAGTTGTTCTGTGGGACTGTATTTTTTCCCCAGGCCAAAGAAGATGAAGTGTCTGGTCAAGCTCCTTCAGACAGGAGATCGTAGCCCAGCTGGCATCTTTCTGCAGCAGCACTGTGCCATTCTGAAGAGACTGACGTTGTTGCCTGCAGTGGTGCCTTGATCTCTCACAGATTGTGACAGGGGCGTTTGTCATTGCTATTCGTTGTCATTGGGATATTCCATATCAGGTCTTACATTCATTTTAACCTGACATGGGCTCAGACTTCATTGTACAGATGATGACTTCTCAATGCTCCCCCATGAATATTTGATCTGACATAGGTTGATGTGGCCTTCATGGCATGGCGTAACTTTCAATGATCACATCCCACAGGCCAGCAACAGGTTGGATGGAAGTATCTGACCCAGAAACTGAAGGTCTTCCTCACTGTGACTGAATGAGTTTTAGCCTCACCTACATGCAAAGCCTTTCACTTGCTCCCATACACGCCACATTTCTTGCTGCTGAAGCAGTATACAGGCTGTTTCTGATGATGAAGATGCCTTCATTCTGACTGAGCTCAAATACAAAAAGAAAGTGCACAAGAGATGGAAGCAAGGACAGTCCACCTGGCAGGAGTACAGAAGCTTTTCCCATGCATGCAGTGATGGAATTTGAAAAGCAAAAATTCTGCTGGAGGGAAAACTGACAAGGGATGTGAAGGGCAGTAAGAAAAGCTTCTTTAGGTAGAACAGCAAAAAGACGACTAAGGAAAAGTCAGGATGTTTGGGGAAGGTTCCTGATGATTTGAGAAACTGACTAATTTTCAGAAAGGGAAAGGAGGAGAATTCAGGAGACTACAGGTCTCTGAAGTCTCTGAAAAGGTGTAGTGCACTGCTGCAAGGCACTAGGGCTAGTGTTCGTTATGATCTGTGTTAAGAAAGGCACTCAGACTCTGTAAGATATTGCTTAAAATAACATTTATTGCAGCTAACATTAAAAGGAAAAAGAGGATAGTATAGGTAATCTTACATTCCCTCAGATGCAGGGAACCCCAAGTTGTGCAGCATTGGACAGACCACCAGTCAAGGCATGGCATGCAGTGCAGGTCCTATCCATGGAGACAGACGTTCACTGATACTTTGGGCTTTAGAGCTCTTGTAGGATTTTCTAAAGAAGAAAACAATTCTATTCATTTCTACTGTGAAACAAAAGGATGTTCATATGAAAACATGCTGCTTCACTTTACAATAAATACAAGGACACAGGTGGTGCAATCACCCACGCCAAGTGGGAGCTACCTACAGGTTCCTTCCTTCTGATTGGCACACAAAGTTGACCCTGCAGCCCAGGGGTATGTGCAGCACAGCACAGGATGGGAAGCCAACCTATACACTCGGCATAGGACAGGCCTGTGCCTTCTTGGGTCAACTGTTATGTGGATCACTAACTCCTTGATGTACAGCTGTGTCTGAGTTCGAGTCACTACAGAAGGCTATGAAGCAAAGCCTCCCAGGAGCATTTCAAGGCACATGAAGGAATAAAAGGTGATGAGAAAAGCCAGCATGGATCTACCAAGGGAAAATCTCTCCTGACCAACCTAATTTTCTTCTAGGACGGGATGGCTTGTTCTATAAACAAGGGGAGAGCAGAGGATGTTGTACACCTTAACTTTAGTAAGGCTTTCAGCATCATCTCCAAGAGTATCTTTGTAGCTAGACTAGAGAGACATAGACTGAGTAAGCAGACAATAATGTGGGCAGAAAATTAGCTGGACTACCAGGAGCAGCAGGAGCAGGGCTGCTCCATGTGGACAGTGAACCTAGCCAAGGGTCACCCCAGGGTGGGCAATGCCCTCACCAACTGGTGCCACACCACAAGGTCTGGGCCCAGGGAGGCAGAGCTGAATGCTAGTAACAGGGTCCATCAACAGCCCTGGACACAGCAAGAGAAGAACCAGGGTCAGGGTCCATCTGGGGAGCCCAGGGTCAGGGAGCAGTGAGAGCTGGCTGCTCCTTGTGGGATGGGAGCCACGGGGATGAGAGCCAGTGGGACAGGGCCCTCACTGACCAGGGCCCAGTCCTATGGTACCTGAGCAAGGGAAGCAGGACAGACCCTGAAATGGTGGCCAGATCCAACCAAGTGTTCAGATCGTAAGACAATATCATAGTGACCGGGCAGGTCCAAGGTCAAGCCAGGAAATCAGTCTGCAAGCTAGGATCAAGAAGGCCCATGGCCGGGCAGGGCAGGGCTGTGGGGAGCTGGAGACTGGCCCTGCTGTGGTGTCACTGGGGCAGGTGCTGGTGGCCCCGGGGGGGCAACATGGGCTCCTGGGCTGTGGGCCCATGGGAGGTCAGGGCCAGCAAGGGCTGTTAGTGCCCTCAGGGCTCAGACACAGCAGCCTCCCATCTGAGCAAGGTGCCTCCTCACTCCTTACAGAGACCTGGGCTGAGGAGTGGCTCAGTGGCTGTGGGGTGCCAGTGGGCTGTTTCAGGGGACACAGAGCCAGAGCAGGGACAGTGGATTGGAAAGGGGCACGGCATGAGAGGCCTGGGGCTGAGTGAGGTGGTCGGGCTGCCCCGACAGGCCCTGGAGGCTGAGCAGGCACAAGCTGGGGGGGAAAGAGGGTCTGGCTGGGTGGAAGGGGGTTCAACTCACAGCCTGGGGCTGAGGAACGGGTGAGTGCTGTGGAGAGATTAGGAAGTTTTGTAAGGACAAGGCCCTGCATGACCAGAGACGGGGCTCCTCTCAGTGCTCGGCAGAGGGCTCAAGGAGGCTTCACTGTCAGGGAGCAGCAAGGGCCAGCTTCTCCCCAAGGAAAGACAAACCAGGAGGCAAGGGGGATCCCACAGCCAGCAGGGCAGGAGCCTCACCAGCCAGGGCTCAGTCCCACGGGATCTGAGCAGAGCAGGCCCAGGGATGACAGCCAGCTCCAACCACGAGTCCAGATCATAAGGCAATGTCATGGCTGTGAGGCAGGTCCAAGGACAAGCCAGGAAGTCAATTCACACCTCAGAGCTAGGCTCAGGTCCAGTGATCACAAGGCAGGGCCAAGATCACACTAGGAGCCCTTGGCTAGGTGTGGGCACAGCTGTGTTTGAACTGGAGACTGGTGCACCTCTGATGTAGCACAGAGAGGGACTGAAGGTCCAGAGCATAGCTTAAATAGAGCTCCTGGGCCCCTTGGATGTGGGTATTGGCTCCAGGTGTGGCTGGTCAGGACCATTAAAGGCTTATTAGTGCACTCAGGGCCCTGTCACCCACTTAGGAGCAAAAGAGATGGGCCTGGAGACAAGGCTACAAGGCTTGGGTCTGAGGTCCATCAGGAGGCAGGCCCAGAGACAGGCACAACTACAGTGTACTTCAGGCAAGGCCTGAAGGGCCAAGGGTCACTTGAAATGGGCTTCTGTTGTGGGCAACAGTCTTGACTTGGGGAATTTCATATAATTTCTTGCTGATTAATATAAAATTTTTGTTGTTGATTCAGGCATTGACAAAAAACAATGTAACAAACTATGAAACAGACACTTAGACCTTACGTCGCCCTTCCCCACACACAACTTCAGTCCAAAAACTCTCCTTCTCGTCTTCCTAGTTTCAGCTTTCTTGTTACACTCAGTGCTTCCCAGACCCTTTGGTGAAGCAGCAGGCAATGCAAGAGGTTGGGGTTGGTGTATAACTATTTCTATCTGCCAGTTGTTGCTGCTCACTTTTTTTCCTGTGCTTTAGTCTGCTCTGTGGTCTGCAGTTCCACAGGGATGTCATTGCTCCAGTGTCAGTCATCTGCAGGCTGCAGTCCTTCTGGGGTGTCACTGCCCTGGCATGGGTTGCCTGTGGCTGCAGTCCCTCAGAGGTGCCTCCTTCGGCATGGAGCACCTCCTCCCAAGAGTGCAGCTTCAGCTGTGCTCTCAATAACATCTCCTTCCATGTGTCTCCCCTATTTTGTTTTTCCAAACACATCTCTCACATTTCTTCTGCCACCCTTTCTTAAGTATGCATGAGCAGAGGTGCCACATGCTCCTCCGACTGTCTGAACATTTGGCTTACAATGAGTTCTTTTCACCCATTACAGCGCCAGCTGCAACTGGCTGTGACTGGCCAAGGACAGTTCATGCCCTCCTCTTGCAAAGATCACCCCTAGTACCAAAATGGTGCCAGTGCCCGGTACAGGCTCCTGGATCCATGCGCAGAGGGTGTAGGGCAATGCTCCTGCTGAAGCTAGTCATGCTGTCAGGGTCCTAACACTGGCTGTTTTCAGTCCTGGGACTTCAATAGCTGATAGTATTTTCTATATATTTATTACCTCTCAATGGATTTCTCTTCCATGGTTTTGTCAAGACTGTCTTTAAAATCATGTAAAATTTTATCATCTCCAGCATCCTTTGACCATGAGGTCGTCATCCAGCTACCTGTTTGTTCTCAGCTACCTCTATGTGTTTGTTTTTTTTTTTTTAACTGCTTTCTACTAACTTCTTTTAGTACCCTTAAGTTCCTGTGTCAGAAGACATACTGAATAGTCAATCTCCGTCATTGTCTCCATGTCATACAGGACTTCAGAAACCTCTGCTCTTGAGAAAATTATCCCTCCCCTAGGAGTTTGGCTGCCTGGGCTCAGGCACATCTGAAGCCACTGTCCAGCCTTGAATCGGAGCACCGTCTGTGATAGAGCTGTGAGATGCCTCCATGAGGGTCTACACCCCCCTCACATGAGAGAAGCATTTAATCTGACTCTTTTGATTGTGGTCCTTGCTACCTTGCGTGCCTGTGCCTGGCCATGAACCTCACTGAGCCGGACTCTGTAATGCAGCACTGCAAGTGTTCATTTTGGACACTAATAAGATAAAATGAAATTTATTGGAGATAACATGAGAGGGAAAAAGGAGATAGCATAGATAATTTTGTGTCTCTTCAGATGGTGGGAACCCCAAGCTATGTGGCATTAGATGGATCTTTATTCAGGGCACAGCACACTATGCATATCCCATGCATGCAGATGTTCACTGGTGGTGTGATCTTTACAGCTTTTATAGGTATGTTGTTAGAAGTAAACAACTCTGTTTATCATTTCTGCTGTCGAAGAAAAGTATATTTATATAGAAATATGCTGCTTCACTTCAAGATAAAGACAAGGATGTGCCAGCAGCATCACCACCATGTGCCAGTCGGGGGCCATCTACAAGCTCCTCCATTATGATTAGCAGGCTAAGTTTATCCTGCAGCCTCGTGATACATTCAGCACAGTATAGGCATGGAGGTCAACCGATACGTACAGCATAACGTAGCACAGCACAGCATATGCCTGTGCCTGCTCAGGTCAACTTTTATGTGGGTCACTAACTCCTCAATGTACAACATGTGGTTAGGACCACTACGGATCCTGACCCATGGACTTAGCCTCCAGGCTTGATATTTGACCTACTTCATCACTACAGACTTGTTTTGGGGAATCACTGGACTGTGGTGATAGCATTGGGAACTGTAGCACTGAACGCCTTATCGGTGAGGCCCCTGCCCTGCTGGCCTTGCTGCCACCTGCTGCCCTGGGTCCCCTTCCCTTGCCGAGCAGCCTCACCCCTGCTGCTCCTTGACAATCCCCTCTCTGCTGTCTCTTTTCCACATTGAAGAATCTTAGCTCAGTAGCTACAAGAAACAGAAAACTGAACCACTGCTCCATGTCAAAACCTTCCCAGCCAATATGTAGCTTTCAGTTTGATTCAGCATGCTGTGCTTTCTCAAATATCATTTGGGAGCCCAGGACAGCTTTCCCCTTGGAGTCCAGCAGGTTCTCTGAGTGGTCTTCCTCTGGTGACTATGATTAGAGCATACTGCCTGCAAAATCTTGTGCCTTCAGCCATGGATTTGGTTTGCTTAGGAGAAGGTAGGCCTTTCTTGCAAGTCAAATGTGCAGAGAAGTGTGGAATGCTCTCAGACAATTATATTCCCCAAAGGGCAGAGGAGATATGTCAGCTCCAACCCTTCCCCAAATTACATGAGAAGGAAAGGCACACTTAGTCCACAGAGCACTTCTAATGCCATCCTATGCAGCATTAAAAAGAACATGATTACATGTGGCTGTTCTTATTCCACAGACCTCTAGCAGTACTGTATATCCAAAACAACACAGCACATAGTGAAAATGGAGTGTAGCAGGTGGACAGATGGCAATTTATTGACATACTAACTTCAATCATGCTGCCAGGCAACAAAAAGGACTATTGGACAATACCTAGACTTCGTGGGAACTGGGATTCATGTTTTTAAACTCTTGCTGGACTTCAGAGCTCAGAAGCAGCAGGCAGTGTCTGCTCCCCTCACGGCTGCTCTTCCTTCATCCCTTTGTAACACCCTCCATGCTGCTCTTTGCAAATTGCTTCCCGTGGGGGCTGCAGCAGCCACATTCACTGTGGCAGCTCCTTTACAGCAGGTCCTGCTGGCCCAGACCAGCAATGCACAGGCACAGTTCTGGGCCCAGCCATCGATATGGGGGGGGGGTGGTGGGTATAGATTTTATTCAACTTTGTTGAGTCTCCACTTTTACCTCTCATTTTAACCCCTACAGAGGACGTTTTCTCCTTCACAAACCAAATAGCTCTATCCCTTCTGCAGTATTTGACTGTGATATTTTTTCATTCAGGGCACATACATCTTAAAATCTAGTTTTCAACAGATGTCTGTCTTTCAGAAGACTGATGGACATCACTTCGTATCTCTAATGACACCTGAAGGATCAGCTTAAAACAAGAGTCAAATGCTTCTGTTTCACAGTGAGGACATTAGGTGGACTCTGTGCCTTGAAAACCTCTCTCACGTATAGTTTTAGGAAGCTGCTTACCATTTCTGCCCTGATTTTCTCCATTTCTTCTCTTTAAAATAATCATCAAGCAGAAGAAAGTTTAAGCAATAGAATAGCCATTTTCTTCATGTTATGTAATAAATACTTCCATAATAAATGTTGATAGTTTTACTATTATTGTACGTAGAAAGTGCAGAGTGACAGCCATGCTTATTTCAGATTAATAACAGTTTTAGAATTGCTTAATAACCTTACACACGCTCTGCTCCTTAGGACAACGTCTTAGAAGTCCTGCCTTTTCTTTTTCTTTTTTTTTTTTTTTTGGTTGTAGCAAAGCTCTGTTGACTGCTTTTGGCTAATAGGAAGCAGAACATAATGTGCACAGTAAACCTTGAAATGTCATATCTCTTGAAATACTTTTTTGGTTGAATACTTTTGTTAACCGTAGCTAATCTGTTATGACTGGCTTGGGACGACCAGTATTTGCAGTTCTCCCATAGACTTCCTAGAGGGTATGAAAATATGTTTCCCTGCTGCCAGCATCATCATTTCAAGTTATATTTAATGCTGACTTTTCAAATGGTTGAGGCAGCTCCAAATACCGCCATGTGTCTCCTTTTTTTCGCACTTTTTAAGTACTGATACTGTAATTTGCAGTTTTGCATGTGCAGCCCAGCAGAAGGCAGATTGCTTAGATCAGCAATTAACACCAATAATCTTTTTAATTAGATACATTGTAACCTAAAGAAACTTCCCTCTAAAGACTGTGAAAGAGGAAATAACATCTCTAGAGGATTATCACATCAAGAAGCAATAAGAAAGATTTCCTCATAGGATTCTCGTGGGTATGAGAGAGCTGAAGCAGTCCACCTTTTAAGACAAACACTCTTCTCACGTTTTTGAAGTTACATCTCTTAGGCATGACCTATATTTATATGATATATTTACTTAGAGGACTTCTTTTAAAACTATCTGGAAATATAATGACAAATTCAAATAATTTAGTTATTTGATATGCTATATGGAGATAAGCTCAATGTAAGTATAGGAGCTGTAGGGTTTACCTTGCTTAAGCTCAAAGTTTTTAAAAACATTCTTAAGCTGTTTAGTAACTTCATGTATGGGTACATTCTGGTTTTGAAAATAGGATCCAAATCCTAGTCTAAACCACTTGTGTCAAAAATCACTACCCGCTGTGTCATGTTTCAGGTTTTGTGGTGTGGTAATCCAAAATACGTAATGACGTGTTTAGTTTGCAATGCTTTTATTAGAATAAATAGAAAGACCACCAATTAACATTCGTTAATCAATGATATGTCACTGGAATGAAGACAGAAAATTATATCAGTCAGGAAGATGTTGTATTTGGAGTGATCATTTATGAGGAAATGGTAGACTTTCTGTAAGCTCCCTCAGAACAAGAGACAGAGCCTTATAGTATGTGCAGCACAAAGAAGCCCAAATGCATTCCTGGAAGAAGAATGCTTTGCTGGAGTTTAGAATTTCATCTGCAAGTTGTCCAAGCATCAATTCCAGGATGGTAGCCCAGCAAGTTCAACAGAAAGGACCAGGGTTATTCAGAAAGCTGTGTTTATTTCACAGAACTCCTATAGAGAAACCAGTTTCTCAATAGCAGTAGCAGGATTTCTCACAAAAATCAAAACACTGGCCCTGTCTTTCAAGTTATTCTGTGGGAAATATTCATAAGCTACCTCCTGAAATTCTCATTCAATCCTGGATATAAGTCCTGAATACAAGTTGTGTGAGCAGAAATACCTGCACCTAAAGATCTGAAAAGTCACACGCTTCTTCAGGAATATCTCCCTAGATATTGAAAGCTTTCCGCTTGGAGAAAATATTGAAGAGATGAAATTATGCTACAATACTACAGTAAGGGGGGGTCTGTTTCTGAGGGGAAGGCGAGCATTATTTCCAGCTCTTTCTTTCTTCAGGGGGAACAATATCTACCAAAGAAGAGGATGATGTTGGTTGGATTGTGTTTGATCAAGAAAAGGAAAGGGTGGTCAGCCCTAAACTCTTCAATCTCAGAGGGATGTTTGATGTCTCCCATCACCTCCGCTGAGCCTGCCACCTCGGTGCCCTCTTCATTGACTTCCATGTATGCCTCATGGATGGCCTCAGATATCTTCAGGTTCTCTCTTGAGGAGATGCCAGACAGATTGGCCGAAGGACTGAACAGGTCGGTCATACCCAAGGCCATTAAGACAGCAGTGAGGTTATATTTTTCCTCAATCTTCATGCGCGGGAAGTACACTTTCACTCGCTTCTTTTCCATCACATTAGGACTGGTCCACTCCGTAAGTTTTTCAAAGTTGATTTTGTTCTCAAGCTGCAAAGGGAGGCAGGGAATGAAATGCCTGAGACAAGAGTGCAATGGCCTTAATGGCTGTGTTTATACCACTTGTTACTATTTTTTCCATTTGCTTTGTGTACACAATAGAACTGATACTTAATCTTAAATGTATTTTTTTATCCTGTGTGCTTCCTCCTGACTACAGCCCATAGCTCATTGTCCTGACAAAGTTCTCCAAAACTTTGTCATCTGAAAACTTCTTCATCAGATCAAGGCTTTTTTTTTGTGAAAATACAGTTCTTGAAAACATCACATCAAATTGGCCCCAAAACTATTCCTCCTGGAGCATATTTTATTGATTCCTTCCCTCATCTTAGTTCCTTTTAATGCTATTTTTTGCATTTTCCTTTTAGTCAGCTCTTGGAATGCTTTCCTCATCACTTCCTTTTTTTATGTCTCCTTGGACAAACTTTTCTTGTTTAGCAATCCATTGAGTGCTCTCTTGGAAGACTGAAATCACTTGAAATGAAAAACAAATCCTGCTAGCATGTCTGTTTCTGGCACCTATGGAGACCACTGCATATAGCAACATCCTCCTCTGCAGGGCTACAGCAGCATTGCACTCCTTTACCTTCATTTTATCAGACTGAGTCCAGGGTTCTCCTGAGAGGCTAGTCTCTGCCTGAGCACCTGGTAGCACCTGGGGGGCTGTTGTGCTCCCGTCTGCCCACCACAGCCGTGGTGTGGGCAGCTGGGATGTAAATGGACAGCAAAAGGTCTGACAGCAGCCAAGTCCCACTGAAGCCGTAACTCTTCTGCTTCCCCTGCCAGGGCCATACCTGCTCCAGGCCAGAGACGTCATCAGGCAACAGCACCAACATGCTCAGCTCCCCGCTGGCGTACGGAAGCTCCAGGATCTTAATTTTCTCTGCAGGCACCGCTGCCACTTTGAAGGTACTGTTCTGACACATCATCTGCACAGGTCTGCTGTCTTGCTGCAAAAAGAGAAACATGAGATGACGTGACCAGGGAGCAGTTTTTTCTTTAGGCAGGCAAACGTACAAGCCCTTTGAAAGGGACAGGACTCGATCTTCAGGCATGTTGCCTTTGAAGAAGAGCTCTGTCTCCATTTTCCTCTCTTGCCTGCTGGTGTGCTCTGGAAGCCTGGTCAGACACAGCTCTTGCAAACACTCCTTGGCCTTAGGCCCAGGCGCTGACAGTGAGGGGCCCAGCTAAATCACCCAGCCTGTGACGGCAACAGGTTGTATGTGTAACACCCAGACTGCTGGCTGTGTGAGCCAACAGCTGTCCTGGCCAGAAGCTGTGTTTGTGCCCTCCTACCTCCGTGCCCTCCTACCTCTGTCACATTGAAGGGCACTTCCCGAGTGTGTTCTTCTCCGAACGCCGTCTTCCATATCCCTTTGAAGTATATGGTATTCACAAGGACCAGCACAGTATTGAGATCAACAGAGCCCGACACAAGGAAATCTTGGATCTGTCCTTTAAGAAAGTAGCAGGGCAGAGAGTGGTAAGATACACCTCCTCTAGTGTGCACAAATGTCTGCAATGAAGGGCATGGGGTTGGGGGCATGCCACTTTGTGGAGGTTTGTTTTCATAGTGATAGGCAACATGCTCTTGCTTGACCCACTTTTTTCTAGACATTATGAGGAGAGGAAGACAAGGGGATAGATTATGGTAGGTAGGGGAAAATATCTGCTACCCATTTTTCAGTCCTTACCATTTGTCTCTTTTTCCACCCAGGAATTAATGAGCTGTCTTGCTTCCTCTGCAGCTGTTTTGAAGTTAACTTCTTCCAGCCCTGCTTTGTAGAATTTCTTTGCACACTTTAGGTATTCCTGTAAGCAGGATTGCAGTTGTCAGACTGATGAGAACTTGACAATGTATGAATGTGAAATGCAAGATTGTGAAATGAAGCAGAATGGTTAAAAGAACAGTGAACTTTTACCCCTGTGTTTGAACATGTCAGTCACAGCTGTCTTCCTGTAACTGAATCTTAAAGCTGGACAAGAAAGACTACTGCACATATTTAGGTCTGGCACTTTTTTTTCAGATAGGATTCTAAGTTAAAATTTTGAAATATTTTCTTTGTTTTACCAAAGCACTTTCAGTTTAACAAACATTTTTAAGGACAGACAATTTTTGTTTCCTTCCCTTCGTGCCCACTTTTTATTTTGAATACTGTGTTCTTACATTCTTGTATTTCAAAAATAAAGCTTCCTTTCACTGGGAAGATTTTGTATTTGGCTTTGAAAAAATCCAAATTTGACAATTTCAGTCTTCATGCTTTCAAGTCATAAAATGTATTTCATTTCCCTTAAAAGTTGCATTTTTCATTAAAAGCCATTTTCTAGCACATGAACAGCAATCTTGATTGCTCCCTGTGACTGTTGCCATATGGGCATATCTTATGCCGTAAAACTTTTGCCTGGCCTCCACCTAACAGCCACAGGAAGGTTCAAACTCATTCTGAATCAGTTCCCTTCATGGCTCACAACCACCTCTTCATCAACAGACAGCGGGCTATTGGTGGTGGTGCTTCTCTAGGGTAGAGTCGCAGGGACCTTTATGAGGAATCTCGCTGAAGTCAGGTCTCAGTACAACTCACCGGAAGAATGGGGCATGTTTTTTCAATATAGAGTCTGTCAGCGATCTTGAGCGAGTATGTAGCATTTGGTGTGGTGATGTCTGAGAGAAGATCCTTGAGTGAACTGTGGATGTGTTCAGAAGTGCCACACTGAGGTGATGACATGAAAATAAGAAGATACATTGCATTAGCTTCTTCTTATCTAGGGAATAAGACCCTAAAGGACTGTCCCTATTAGTTAAGTTCTCCAGTTAAGTGGAGTCCTCCCCCACAGACTGGGGGCTGCCACCTTTGGGACAGCAGGTGCTGTGGTGATGGTGCATTGAACCAACAAGTTCATCCTTCTCAAGATAAGTCCCCTGAAATGTGCTTTTTGTAAGAGTGCAGTTGTGTTCCTGTCTTCTGGGCTCTTCCCTGCCCAGCATCTTCCCGCCCGGCTTTGGAGTCTCTCAGCTGCAAGTCTGACTGCTGTACCCTGGCTCCAGGTGCTGATCCCCTTTCACGTGCTGTCCCCCAGCAACATTTGCCCAGGAAGGCATCCTGGTGCCCACAGCATCCTGCCCCACACCGTCACTTGTTCTGGTGCAAGATGTGCAACCTGCCTTCTTTCCCTGGTTTTTAACAACTACATGAGTTACACCCTCCTTCCCTCCCTCCACAGGTCTCCTTAGTTTGGGAGCGTTACCATAGTTTTTGACAGGGTCTGAAACTGCCAGAAGGAGAGGCAGAACAGTTCTAGTTTTGTTCTGAGGAGAAAATAAGACAGAAAGGGAGATCAAGTTATTTCTCTACCTGGGAGTCAGTAATGTTTCCAACTCCTGTAACGTTCTCAAAGTGAAGAACCTGCAAGAGAAAACGCCAATGGTAGAAATTACAAGCATGGACAAAAATGATGTGAATTTGAGATTTACACATGATGCTTGAGGTAAAGCTGTTGGCTCAGAAATAAAAAAAGTCCTAGTTAAGAACATAGATGAAGTAAAAATCTACAGGTGAGCTTGCAACTGGTTTATGCCCTCTGTGGCCTTCCTGGAAACTGTAAATACCACTCTTTGCTTAGATGACATTTTTTTCTAGTGAATGTCTAGAAATTAACTGAGTTACATATTATGTACTGCTAATAATATTTTGTCTTCTCTTCCTGGGATTTATGTTTTTTATATATTAAAAAAAAAATCTGATCATATTATCTGGAAGATGTGGGAATTTAGAAAAATAACAATATAATAAAGTTTGCTGACTGGCAATCCTCTTTGTTATTGTCTTTGAGATATTTTTTTCCTAAGTCAAAACTAACTGCCCCTTATAGTGAAAATATGCATCTTTTTTTTAGTATTTTCTCTAAATAACTCTTAACCCAGTTCTCCATTTTGTGACTTTGGCTTATTTCTTGTGCATTAAAACAGGTGAGAACCTTGTCAGCGGATAATATATTTCAGTGATGTTACTTAGAAGGAACAACAAGCACAAGTAGAGGTCACTTTATGCCCATGTAACTTACCTTCTCCATCTGAGACTGAGTGTTACCTCTTGCTCCCAGATAGACCATGGCCAGGGCTGAAATGATGCTCAGGGGGGAATAAAAGATGTTGTCGTTGGCATGGTGGACTTTCAGCTCTTTGAATACATCAAAACAAAATTCTGCATTTGCTGCACTGATGGAGCCCATTGCGAAATCAGTGTTGTCTAAAGCAAACAGAAAGAGTCTGGCTTATTATGATGAAATATATTAATTGTAATGCATGGAAGTTGGTGTACTTGAACCTTTGAACTTGCTGCACAGGGGTTTTTTCAGCAAAAAGAATCCAGTGGTGTGGATTTAAAAGGCAAACATGCTTTTGGATTCATGAGCAATCAAAATGCTGGATAGCTACCAGTTATGCGTAGGCTGGTGATTCTTTTTATTTGAAACTTGAGTTCTCTTTCTCTGTACATGTATACCATATTGTTGAAAATGTGGCAAAGAATATTAGTTCCCTTGAAAGAAGCTCACTAACCGTCTTTTCTCATCTCTTAAGGGAAAAACCACACATAGATTTGTTCTCAGAATCTTCATTTTTTTGAGACTCCAAACCAGGTTCTTCACTATAGTTTCTAACATCACTTTTAAGATCAGTTAACAGTTCAGCCCTCTATGATCCAAACTACAGTTAATTCCAATACACAATGTGCAAGGCTGAAGCAACAGCATAAGTTTTGCTAGATTTAATCTAATTTGAGCCTAGTGTAAATGGAAGCTAGGTTCTTATACCACCTCCTTTATCAGAGGTCTCAAATGTTAGAAGCATTACCTTCATTTTTTTTAAAACAGGATAATGAAGGCACAGCGATGGAGACTGCAAATGATTTACCAAATTCATCCAGTTTATGACAAACATCAATAGCTGGTACGTTCCATTCATTGTTAACTCCCTTATATCTCACTCTGTTTTAAAAAAGTGTTCTTTAATTTTTATTATCACCTTTTCCATAAAATCCACCTTTCAATAAGACAGTGCTTGTTTAGCCTTGTGTTTAATTTGCGGAGATCTTCACATCTTCAATATTTAAATATTTTTTCTGCCCTTTTTCTGATATTCTTGTAAAATTTTCCCTGTAGTTTCAGCACTTAGCATTTCATCTAACACTGAAGGGAAGGATTTTTTAGTAAAGAAGACAACACAGAGTAAAAAATACAATACTGTAAAGTCTAATGCAGCAGCGTAGTGTTTATACCGCTTATAACTTCCCACATTTTGACACAGGCAGAGAGAATCTTGCTAGGGTAGAATTTCCCCTAGCCCTTGGGGATCTTCAAGCAGTGCAAGCTTTAATTTGCTTCCCTCTGTGGCTGCTAGAGAACAAAATCCAGGGTACTCTGTCATATGTATCACAGTCCCTATGGAATCAACGCATTCATGTGACAGTCATCTCTTAATGTGGGATAATTTGAACAACAGTGCATCTCGCTGTTCCCCTGCTAGAATGGATGCTCAATCTCTCTCTCTGAATTGAACCACTTATATAGGTGATATAAGGTAGATTTTTTTGTAATTTCCCAATTCTGCTAGCTATTATATTTTAGCTCCATTTATGGTCTTGGTAAAGAAACATGTTCATGAAGAAAATGCTTTTTTTAAAAAAATCTTAGAAAATATAACTATTGAAGATAACACAGAGCTGCAGTATGCTGCTTAATTCCTTAATTTCACTCAGACAATATCGTCCATAAACTCTGCAACTGAGCTTTAGTTGCATCCTCTGGAATTTAAACAAATTCAATTTTGTCTTTTAATTCTAAATGAAAAATTAAAGGGATAGAGGAAGAAGGAAGAAAGGCTGTCATAACATATCACCAGCTTTTCAATGTGGAAGAGTTAGTAAACAAAGCTTTAGTTCATACAAACAAATACTTTGACTTTATGCATGGCAGAATGTGAAACTAAAATAATGCAGAACGCACATGTGAAGGTGAGATGAGGTTCCTGCAGAAGGCATCCTTTAATCATTTGTTTCTTCAACTGATATTGAAGGTCATAAACATGAGGTTATCTCAATCTTTTTGTAAGTTTTGTAACAGATTTTTTTTTAAATTGCAGATTAGAACTTAAATCATAATTGAAAGAAATGCTTACCTTATCAGCTTCACCTGCGAAGATAATAGTACAGCTTCTCAGCTGTACTTGGGGCAGACTTGCTGAACTCCTTGAAATATATCTTGTGTAATTTTGTGACACGCCCCATGCTGCCTGTTCGGTGCTTACCAAATAAAGTGATGGATGGAGCTCAGTGTTAGATGTGCGCTCTTACTTGGAATAGGTCCATTCTTTAAAAAAAAATAAATGCCTGAATCAAAGGATTTTACCCTAAAATCTCCAGAATGGAAGATTCATTCATCATAGCATGTGAAACCTAGCAGAAAAGGAAGGAGCATATTAAATGGCTGAAGCAAAAATAATGATAAAAGTAAGTATGATTTGGTTATGGCAGCAAATAGTGTGGCATAGCTCATGAAAATAAAACAAAAAAAATAAGAAATTCAGTCTTGCAGATGTGTCTAAGGAATTTTGAGTTTATTTCCTTATTATTCCTCTGTAATGAGTACTGACAGGCCGGTTCCCTCTCAGACTCACCATTCTGTGAACTCAAAATATTTGGTAAGATCAGCATATGCAGGACTGCTTGCTACGTTATGCCCACACTATACTTATTGCAACTTTTCTCTCTCCTGTTGTTGGCTGGACTACCAATATCACTAGTCTTCCTTCACACCAAAATCCATAGCTCTTGCTGAGGAATGGAGAAACTTCTGCTACCAAGGAACTTGAGAAAGAGCACATCCTTCAAATGTTAGTTGCCAAACTTAATAATATTGAAATATATTATTCTGCAAAAACTTGTATGTAATTGCCTGGTACCACTTACAGCCTGCATTGTAAAAGACCACAGACATAGTGTTTCACACAGCACAGTTTTTCATCCTAGAGCAGTCTAGCTCAGGGAAGTCAGACATAGTCACAGTCTGCACAGCACATCAATGGAACAAAACCTTCAATGAGCAATATTGTGGGAATACAGATTCGTTTCAAAAGCAATATTCAGAGCATCTGTATAGAGAAGAATTACAGAGCTGAGGAAAGGTGTGTTGGGGAAAGAGGGGATGAGCAGAGAAGACAGACAAGGCTTCTGTTGCTTTTTAAATTCAGGCATCAGGATATTTAGATCCCAGTCAGATGCTACCAGAAAAGGATTTGAACTCGCTGCTAAAATTTTGAAGGGTAGTTTAGGGTGAGTTGTTCTTTTCCTTTTCCACAGGTCACAGCACTAGATGCTAGGTTCAAAATGTGCCTTTTGTACATACAGGGACTATTCTTACAGATCTTCCACAAGCAACTTCATGGCACATCAGGTGAACAAACCAGCTGAAGAAACATTCATGGTCTGCAGGACAGTCATAATATACAATAGCAAGCAGAAAGCAGTCACATAATTCCTTTGAAATAAAAGAATGAACAGACAATAAAAGAAACTGCTTTGACCTCTCGAAATGCCATGTGATTTTAAAACAGAAATCCAAAGCCAATACACAAAATGCCTCTGAAATTATCTAGCACAGATTATGCTTCTGGAGAGAAGAGGTGGACTCTTTAACCCTTTTAGTTGTCTATGCCAGTGGAAAGCCTCTGAATCACCTATACCTTTCTCCCTAATACAGTCCTCATTTGTCCCGTTCAGCTGAAGGTCTGATTCTGAATCTGAATTCTCTCAGTGCCAGGAGGCACACAAGGCACGAACATCGTTCTTCCACTCCGATCGGTCCGCTGCTGCGTGCTCTGGAGTCAAGGGCCACAGCGCAGTCTTCCATCAGTTTCCCCCTCAGGACACGACCTATCCAGCTCCATCTCCTCCTCCTCACTTCGTTACCGATTTTCTCCATCCCCGCCATTTCTGATGCTCGTCGTTTCTGCAACTTTTTTTTTTTTTTTTTCTTCCCCCAGGAGGAGGTAGTTGGCCTCCTGCCCAACCCCCATGACTTGGAGGGCCAGTGGTTTTTCTGTCAGGCTGGCCTTCCCTTAGGCCGCGTTGGTTCGCGGCACCTTCTTCAATTTTATCCGGTGCACCCTCCAGAGAGGGATCCCCTATCCACCACCCAGGGGACGCGCCTTCTAGCCGTGCAGCCCCAGCCGAAGGTTCAGCTGAAGGTGCTAGTGCATTAATAACTGTGAAGAGCTCAGTTTGGACTGGTGAACTGACATACCACTAGTGCTTTACACGACACACTGTGTAGCCCAGGCTGGTCTGCTACAGCCATTGCTATGCAGCACCAGTGCTTTTGAGGAAAGATCTTTAGGCCTTGCCTCATGTTGGTGGCCCATCGCTGCAAATCTGTTGTAAAGAGAATGAGCTATTCTCTCACAGGAGCGGTACGTAAATTGGTCACCACTGTTGTGAGTCCCGTTTAGCTGAAAATGGTATCGCCATGCTGGTGGAAAGACAGGTCAAATGGGCGAATGTGTGTGTACATGGTGAATACCTTTAATCACACAACTGGGAGTGCTCCCTAAACTGCAGGCTGTTCCTGCGGCTGCTGCCCCTTCTGCCTTTCCTGCTTATGACGGCTTTGTTTCTGTTCAAACAGGCTTTAACACTGGCGGCCATTGTCCATTGTTGTATACTTTACAGCTCAGAAGTCAAAGGGTTAGCCAATATGTTTTACCGTGTCACTTCTAAATTTTGAGTATGCCTTGAATCTTTTTCCTTGACAATCAAATTGTCTAGTGGTACGCTCCAGCTCCTGAGCTACCTTGGCATTTGTGTGCCCTCTACCTTAATCACATTTGGATCATCCAAACTTTGTAGCTACTAGAAGATGTCTAGTGTGTCCGTACAGTTGTTTCATAACAACCAAATTGCAGCATTAATGTTGTTGGCAATGGCATGGTTTTCAAAATACTTCTGAGTTGAATATATTCATTAATGAAAGGAATTTTTTGTTTTGCAGTAGGGAAGGGGCAGTACACTCCAGAATCATGTTAATACACAATCCAGGTTATTGTTTTTGTTAGCATTTCTATTTTTTATTGGTCAAATGAATGATTAATGTAAAGCAAGTTGTAGGAGCAACAAAATCATTCCACAAGTAAGTAAATATCCTGATGATGATCATCCATCAGTGCAGAATCGTAAGAATATAAGAGGTACTGCATAGTCTACTTGGCGACTTTAGATGTGTCATGGAGTCTAGTGAGATTAAGCAAACCTTCCTGTAGTTGAAACACTTCCTGGGATAAAAGGTAATGGATTGCCCTGTCTAGCACAGCTGTGTAATGCAGCACAAACACAAAAGGATGTGTTTTGTCACTTGTCCTTGTTTCAACAATGCTTGTCCCAAGAAAGAGGTCAGCTAAGGCTCTGCTGTCCTTTGCTCTGACAGGCATTTCATTGTGGAGCTGTCCCTAAACCAACAGACGCTTGGACATTCGAGCCTTTCCAAAAGGATATGAAGTCCAGGTCAGATCACGGACCAAAGGCTCTCATCCAATCACAACAATCCACACAGAACTGAAGATTTTGTTCTCATCCACATTGCTGCTCTTTTGCCAGTAGGACGGAGCATGTTGATGATTTCATGTTTGTCTTGCTCAGAGTGACTGCCTGTGATTGTTCAGTTTGTTGCCATTTCAGACCTTGGTGCTGTAGCTGTCAATGATGGTTTCTCTCTCAGTTGTCCTGTAGGACTGTGTTCTTTCCCCAGTCTGAAGAAAATGAGGTGTCTGGTCAAACTCCTTCAGCACAGCAGCGCTGTGCCATTCTGAAGAGACGGACATTGTTGCCTGCAGTGCTGCCTTGGTTGTTCACAGACTGTGACAGGAATGTGTGTACCTCAGTGCTGGCACAGTGTATTTCTCCAGTGAAGGCATCTTCAGAAGGATCCTATGATGGCCTTGGTCATAAGTCTCTCACACTTACTCACTGCATTTGCTTGGCAGTGCACACAGCATCCAGTGTCTGCTGCTATACGGGTTCTGGACCAGTGCACACAGCAGTCCCTTTATCAGTCACCACAGCATATGTGAAGTCACTTATTCGTCCCTCAAGTCCCTGGGATCAGCTAACAGCCAGGGTGAGGCTGTGGATGGTCTTACCTCACTGGGTCCTAAGGAGGCAGCATGGTAACCAGGCCCTTACACCCAGCATACACATGGTGCAGGACAGGTGGCCACTGGCGTTGGCACAACTAGTTTACTGGCTGTGCCATAGGGGACCTTAGCTGGCAGGGTCCTTCCCCACAGAGAAGACCGTTCGTGGCAGCCTGTGGCTAGCACTGCTCCTGTCACCATGCCTGTCACTTTACCTCCCACCGCTCACTGGAAGGCTGCCCAGCATGCCAGTTATCTTGGCACATGCTCCCAGAAAAAAACAGCATTTTTCTTTTGCACAAAATAGGACAAACTAATCTCTTGGTTTGTTTCAACACAGACATGCTCCCATGAAGCCTTTGTCTCCTCTGACTAATAGCCTACCGAGATTTGTAATAATATTCCTGGCATGTTTCCTGCATCCCCTACAGGAAAAGACTGCTGCAGAAAAGGAGAGAAGGAGAGATGTCACTGCACAAAGCTCCATGCCATCGTGTAGGCTTTGAAGAAAAGAACTGGGGTTCCTGGCAGACACCAAGTTGACCGTGAGTCAGCAGTGTGTCCTTGTGGCACAGAAAGTCAACAGTGTCACGGGCTGCATTAGAAAAAGCATTGCCAGCAGGTAAAGGGAGGTTAGCCTTCCCCTCCGCCCAGTGCTGGTGGGACCACAGCTGGAGTGCTGTGTCCAGCTCTGGGCTTTCTGGTATAAAAGAGATGTGGATGTACTGGAGCAGAAGCAGAGAAGAGCCACAAAGATGATGAAGTGATTAAAGCATCTGTCATGAGAGGAGAGGCTCAGAGAGATGGGACTTGTTACCCTGGAGAGGAAAAAGTGCAGGGGGGATCTTACTTGATGGGAGAGTGAAAAGAAGATGGAGCCAGACTTTCTCCAAAGAACAGGCAAGAGGGAATGGACACAACTTGAAATAGCATAAATTCCATTTAAACCTAAGAAAATACATTTGTTCATGGGGAGGGAGGTAAAGCCATGTTGCCCAAAGAGGCTGTGAAGTCTCCATCCTTGGAAATATTCAAAACCCAGCAGGACATGGTCCCAAGCAACCTGCTGTAGCTGACCCTGCTTGAAGGGGGGAGCTTGGAACAGACAATTGGCAAAGGTCACTTCCAATCTCAGCTGTTCTGTGATTTTGTGTTATATGTAGAGGTAGATCTCAAGGGAGATGGAGACAGCAGGGTTATTGCACATTAATGTGCAAAGAAAATACTGTGGTGTAGATGAGGCTCTTCGAATGGGAGCGTACGGCAAGTCCCACAGAGGAGTCCTGTTTCCATGTTGTGTAAGGAGCAACATCACCTCATACTGGGAGGCCCTTGGACCCCTCTTTGAGCTTTCTGGAGGTGTGTTAGTTGCACCAAGAGGTGCAGAAGGTTTCAGACTTTGTCTTGCCCGCCATGTATTACCTGCCAAGCCTTCCGTCTGGTGCTGCACAGCAGTCTGCCAGAGAAACAGGGTTTCAATTCTTCAAAAGAACAAAATGCCAGAAGCCTTTGTAAGGCTATGACAAAAATGCCAGTAGCAACAAGGAGGTTTTCAAGGTTTATTTATTTTTGTCTTTTTTCAAATAAAAACTTTTGGGGCATTTTAATATTGTTAAAATTTTGGCCATTTTTTTTTTAAAGCAAATACGCTCAGTTGCCTGTTGGCATGAGAGCCAGAACTGTGCCTGGGAAATGAAACCTGCCAGGTGAAAGCACAGAGGTGCTCAAGCAGAGCACGGAGTCCAGCCGTGCTCCTGGAGCACCTGCACCTTTCCACTGCATGCTTGCTCGGTGGGCGAGAGCACGGAGAGGCTGAACCGCAGACCCCGTCTCTTTGGGGCACAGGAAGGGCTGCTTCTCCCAAATCTCCCCAGGGTTTTGGAGAGCTCAGAGGCTACGGCAGGCATTCATCATCCCACTGGCCAGGTCTGCCACCCCCTTCATGGGGAATACTTTTCCACTGCTCTTTAAATATTGTGCCTCCTACCTGGTCTGTGGTGGCCAGGGCCAGGTCCTAGCCATTGGTACATTGTTGCAGGTTTGGTCCAGTATTGCTGAATTTGCACTTTTTGCTGCCTCCAGTTTTCCCTTTTGAGAAAGAGCAAGCTTTGTACTTGCTTGTAAGCCTCACGACTCCTTTGCTTTTTTCCCATTCCTTCATTTTGACCTTTGTCGTTCTTCAGGAAACAACATTGGTCACTGAGGCATATCTTTGTACTTTAAACACTTTCCAGTTTAATAATCATAGGAAGGCTAGTTTGCAAACATAACCCTTTTCAAGTCTTCTTATTGTTTAAGTGTACAGGCTTTTAAATTTAACAGACTGGATCAACTGCTTCTGGCTACAAGAGATGCATAAGGTGAATAAACTGCTTATGACAAACCTTGAGATGTTGAAATTTTACATCCCTTGGAGCTGTTCATTTCTAAAGAATTGCTTTCATTTCTAAAGAACAAAAATTAAAGTATATTTGGTAAAATAGCTGTTTTTACCACTGAAAAACAGCTGAGTCTGTGTCACAAATATGCTGATGATATTCAAATAATGTGGATGTCAAACCTGTAGCACCAGCTGCTTTCCTCTAGAGATCTGCTTTTATCATACCACACTATGTGCTAATGTGGAAATAGCCAATATTAATGACAGAGTTCCTCCTCTCAAGACTCTCAATGGGGAAATGCTTTGCCTAATAGTTGTCAATCTACTTATTCTTTCTTATGCTTTGAGTGATACGATTTTCAGATGATTTCATCATCTAAAATGGCAGAGCTGCTGGAATAGTTTTTCCTTGAAATATTTACCAGACTAATTGTCAGTGCATCTTTAATACCCATTGGAATTGCATTGGAAAATACATAAGAATAAGTTAGTATTCCATCGGGCTATTTCTTGGTAATCATCTGTAATACAGAGAGGAATCAAAGTCTAGACGTGTGCATTTATGCATTTTGTAAATGCCTAGGAAACTTGATATCTACATGCTTTATTCATTTTAAAAATGGGATTTTGTACTAAATCCCATTTTACTCACAACAGTTGCCAATGTAATGATATTTTTAAGGTTTTGTGGTCCAGAAAATTAATATAATTCTCACGACAAGCATTTGTGATTTTCTTTTATTATGTTAACAAAAAAAAAAAAAAAAGCAATTGTATGCATCAAAATCAATAATGTATGATTAGAATGAAAACAGGACATAGTATTGAGCCAATATATCCATATTTGCTGATGGCAATGGACACATAGGAAGAAAAAGACAGAGAATATTAGGATTCTCACATATTTCTTAAGAACAAGAGATGTAGCCTTGAACTACCATAGGAACAAAGAAGCCCAGCTGCATTCATGAAAGAATAATGTACTCAAGTTTTTAACTTCACCTGGGGACTTTCCAGAGACTAACTGAAGTTCACTTGCTAAGCAAGCTCAACAGAGACAGGGATTATTATGAAAGCTGTGTTTTTCCACAAAACTCCTATGGAGAAATCAGATTCTTTAATACCACTTGCAGGATTTTCAACAGAAATCAAAATGTTCTCAAATTTGAAGTGTCTTCCAACGTTTTAAACAAGAATTCAGGCAGCTCTTTTGCTTAGAGGTTCTCACTGAGTTCTGGATCATCTGGATCATCTGGATATCCATGTTTCAGGCTTTGAATCTACACTCTGTGAGAAGGCATAATTGCACCTACACAACGTTATATCTCTGTGTGCTCTCTGAAGTGGAAGGGAGACTCTCCATGACTTTGGAGAACCTCTGCAAGAAATTCAGAATTAGGTGAGGAACTCATGGTGAGAGGACAACTCTGTTGATAGTGGACATCATGTACACCATTTCCAGCTAAGTAAAAAAAATTAAGATTTACATAGGCACCACTCAATAACCTGCATAGCAGAATCTTACCCACAAGCATCTCCTGCAGACTGGAGATCTCAAAGCCCGTGTTTCATGACCAACAACATGGGTTTGTCAGCAGGATGCTACCAGGGAATGGGATGAGCACAGCCTATGGCTTTCTGTGTAATGGAGTCCCAAAGACTTGGAGTCACACCTGCAACTTCTTCCTCGAGTGAATATCACTTGACCCCTTCCTGGCTGGTGGGTGCCTCTATTCTGTGTTGGCTCAGTCTTTGTTCAGCTCAAGCAATCCTGAAACCGGTATGAGAAAGGAAAGGAGTAAACATGCTTGCTGCTGTTTCCTCACCTGCAGGTGTGTCTTTGTTATGGAAGCTTTCCAAACAGGCATTTCTCAGATTAGGCTTTCCACTTGGAGAAAATATTGAAGAGATGAGATTATGCTACAATGTTACGGTGAAGGGGGTCTGTTTCTGAGGGGAAGGCGAGCATTATTTCCAGCTCTTTCTTTCTTTAGGGGGAGCAATATCTACCAAAGAAGAGGATGATGTTGGTTGGATTGTGTTTGATCAAGAAAAGGAAAGGGTGGTCAGCCCTAAACTCTTCAATCTCAGAGGGATGTTTGATGTCTCCCATCACCTCCGCTGAGCCTGCCACCTCGGTGCCCTCTTCATTGACTTCCATGTATGCCTCATGGATGGCCTCAGATATCTTCAGGCTCTCTGCTGAGGAGATGCCAGACAGATTGGCCGAAGGACTGAACAGGTCGGTCATACCCAAGGCCATTAAGACAGCAGTGAGGTTATATTTTTCCTCAATCTTCATGCGCGGGAAGTACACTTTCACTCGCTTCTTTTCCATCACATTAGGACTGGTCCACTCCGTAAGTTTTTCAAAGTTGATTTTGTTCTCAAGCTGCAAAGGGAGGCAGGGAATGAAATGCCTGGGATGCGAATACAACTTCTTCCTACCATTCATTTTAATCAAGGCTATCATAACAAAACCAAGCCAGAATGATTCCTGAACTCCATCCTATCAACATCCTTCTTGTAGTTTATTATTTGCCTCTCCAGTACTGCCTGTGTCATTGTCCTTTTATTCAGTTCATTACCCACCTGATACATCCCCTTCTGCCCAACTAATCTTGTGTCTCATGGGGCACAACCCAACAGTTTCACAGCCTAGCAAATTAGTGAGCTTATGAAAGAGATTGCAAAAAAAGGCCATTAAAATTTACTTACAGTTGATATTACCTAAAAAATGCAAACTCTTCTACATCTTTAATAACTCTATGACATAATTCCAAAAAAAAATTGCTGAAATAAGAATAATGGGTTATATAATGCAGGCTGCATCACTTTTTCCCTTTCTTGAGTACAGACAGGTGATTTGATAGCACCTTGATAACTTTGTTTTAAATGATTGACCTTGCAATTCTGGTTTTTTTGCTACTTCTTTCAGAAATCCTGCATGAAGATAATCCAGTCCACCTGACTGAAGCAAATTAAGATTTCGAGTTTTGTTTCTCCCTTGAATCTGTCCATTTTTATTTCTTCTTTGCCATTAGCATCCTGCATTCACTCAGTTGTTTAGCTTCATTTTCTTCCAAGACCAAGACAAAAGTTTCATTTAATTTTGCACAGTCAGTAGATTATATTTGTATTCTTGCCTCACTGCATACTAGTCCCACTTTTCTCTTTTTTTTCTGTAAAGGACAAAAACATTGTTTTTTACTCGTTTTCATGCATCTGGCAAAAACTGACTCAACCTGACTTAAAGCAGTTTTGAGGTTTTTCTTTTAATTTCTATGCTGTTCTCATTTTATATCCTTGTATATTCATGGATTCTTTTTGCCGTTGATGTTCATCCCATTAGACCCAAGTGTCTTCTGTTTTCTTTCTTTGATGTGTTATTTCCAAATATCTTCCATGCATTTCCTTTCCATCTCTATATTTAAGACTCTCTGAAGTCCTAACTGATGAAGTGTTATTGATCAGTTAGTTGAGCTTGATTGGTTTCACCATTTCAAAATCAATAATATTTTATTAAGAACATGCTTTATTTAACTTTGTTTTTCATTCCATGATGACATAATCAGAGTAATTTTTGAAAGCAGCCCATTTATGATGTTTAATGAGGATTTTGTTAGAAAAAAATCATTAGTGATTCCTGCAAGGAATGCCTAATTCTCATCAGTTTTAGCAACATTTCCTCAACAGTTTATATGGGGGGTGGGTGAAATTACTGCTTAATGAAAAAAAATATCTGCCCATACATACAGGCTATTCTGTAGGGCTATAGCAGCACTATACTCCTTAACCTTCATTTTATCAGACTGAGTCCAGGGTTCTCCTGAGAGGCTAGTCTCTGCCTGAGCACCTGGTAGCACCTGGGGGGCTGTTGTGCTCCCGTCTGCCCACCACAGCCGTGGTGTGGGCAGCTGGGATGTAAATGGACAGCAAAAGGTCTGACAGCAGCCAAGTCCCACTGAAGCCGTAACTCTTCTGCTTCCCCTGCCAGGGCCATACCTGCTCCAGGCCAGAGACGTCATCAGGCAACAGCACCAACATGCTCAGCTCCCCGCTGGCGTACGGAAGCTCCAGGATCTTAATTTTCTCTGCAGGCACCGCTGCCACTTTGAAGGTACTGTTCTGACACATCATCTGCACAGGTCTGCTGCCTTGCTGCAAAAAGAGAAACGTGAGACGACGTGACCAGGAAGCAGTTTTTTCTTTAGGCAGGCAAACGTACAAGCCCTTTGAAAGGGACAGGACTTGATCTTCAGGCATGTCCCCATCACTGGAGGTATTTAAAAGACATATAGACATGGTGCGTAGGGACATGGTTTAGTGGTGGACTTGGCAGTGCTAGGTTGGACTTGATGATCTTAGAGGTCTTTTCCAACCTAAATGATTCTATGATTCTATGTTGCCTTTGAAGAAGAGCTGTGTCTCCATTTTTCTCCCTTGTCTGCTGGAGTGCTCTGGTCAGACACAGCTCTTGCAAACCTGACAGCAAGGGGCCCAGCTAAATCACCCAGCCAATGACCACAGCATGTTGTATGTCTAACACCCAGCCTGCTGGCTGTGCAAGCCAACAGCCTGGCTTCCTGGCCAGAAGCTCTGTCTGTGTCCCCTTACCTTTGTCATACTGAAGGGCAATTCCCTAGTATCGTCTTCTTTAAACGCTGTCTTCCATATCCCTTTGAAGTAAATGGCATTAACAAGGACCAGCATAGTATCGAGATCAACAGAGCCTGGTTCAAGAAAATCTTGGATCTGTCCTTTAAGGAAGAAGCAGGGCAGAGAGTGGTAAGTTTCGTAGCAGTAGTCTTGCATGTTAGAGGTCAATCAACATGCTGCTGCTTGACTTGGCTTCGTCTTCCTAAAAGGTCTGCATGTGGAATTCAGGTTCATGAGGATGGTTTAATACAGAACAACTGGCACCTGGCCAGGCATTTCTGCAAGAAGGCAGGTAGGTTCAAGAGTGGTATACATCCCTGGAAATATTTCTAACCAGTGCTTGGAAAAAAGTTTACACAGAAAAGGACCAGGAGAAGGAAGCAGCGATATAGATTTTCTGTTTCTCACTGTGCTTCTTTCTCACACTTCACTCTTGTTTTTCCTCCCACCACAGCACGATAAATGTACACAAGCTCCTGAATCATTTCTTTCACACCATCAGCCTAGCGTATGCATTACTTTCTCCCCTGGAAGCCCACTTCTCCCTCATCCAGCACATCCTTGTAAAATTATGCCAATATTCTAGAGAAGCTGGGACTAATCTTGCATGAGTTAAGCTCTCCAGACACAATAAGTGTGCATAGAAAGTGTGCATATCCTGGCACCTCTGCCTTTGCTAGATATGTTTAAAACACAGTCACTGACACACGGGTGCAAGAGAGTCATCCCTTTTCACAGGAAATATCCACTAATGGGGACAAGAGGATGAAATTTCTCCTCTAATGTTTAGTCTTTCCAGCATTTGTTCAAATACAGTTGCGAGAGGGAAGTATATGTCAAAATTTTGTCTGACCTTACCATTTGTCTGATTTTCCACCCAGGAATTAATGAGCTGTCTGGCTTGATCTGATGCTGTTTTGAAGTTGGCCATTTCCAGACCTGCTCTGTACAGTTTCTTCACACATTTTAAGTAGATCTGTAAAGACAGCAATTGTAGCCACCAAACTAGTCATATTTTAAAAACAGTATGAATGTGAAATAAAATATGGCTAAAAGGATTTTTATAGTGATGCCATGGTTAGGCTGTTCTCATTGCTTACTTCCTGGAAGAACCTGCTAAAACCAGGCCAGTAAAATTATTCTGACCCATGACATTTTCAGATCTGACATTTTTATTACTTGACCAGTTAAGAGTATATATTAGAAATACTTAAATATTTTCTTGAAGAAAGCCTGATCCAAAAGCACTGTTTCTGGTTCATTTCAGTGTTTTATTATCATTATGTCCACGCCATTTTTTTAAAGCATTTTCTTTATTTTTAAAGATAAGAAGTTTCTTTGATTTAGAATATTTGTATGGTGTGTTTTGAAAATGTCAAATAAAAGATTTTGACACTTTCAAAAGTTTTTTTTGCAGTGACGTTTTCAAGTGAAGAAATGTGCTGAAGTCAAATTGTTTCCTGAAAAAAACCAAACAACCTATTAAAATGAAAAGGCTTTGGGGGAGCAAGCGGGGAGGGGGGAATTACATTACCAAATAATTTTGTTTATTACTCCTTTCATTTTTTAATAGGACCATCTTTTTGCCTGGAATTTCTTTCCATTCAGGCTATTGTCAGGGCTGTGGCAAAGGGAAAAGCCATGGAAGTCCACACCAGTGTGTACCACTGGATTAACAGATCATCTACTCTGGCCAGTCCTCCTGGATTACAGGTTTATGCAGGGTTTAGCAAGAAATCTCTCTAATGTACAACTCACCGGTAGGATTGGACGTGTCTTTTCAGCGTAGAGTCTGTTGGCAATGTGGAGGGAATAATTGGCTTTTGGTGCAGTGATATCAGAGAGAAGTTCTTTAAACAGTATGTGGATATTCACAGACTTGCCACACTGAGTTGTTGATAAGAAGATAAAAAGGTATAGCTGTTAGCTTATTTTACTAGGAAGAGAATTATTTATAAGGTACAAATAACGTGGGAAAACGCACAGTGTTTGGACATTTGCAAATGCACATGTACTACAGTCTAAAAGCTCCATGGAAGGGATGTTCAATACAACTAACTAACGATGTACAATCAATTTATAGCATATGATGACACTCATTCTAGGTGATAAGCAGCAGAAAACCTCAGTGATGAGTCTGAAACTGTATGGCTCAGGAGTGAAGTGACAAAAAGAAAAATCCAGGTGTCAATGATTGCAATTGGTGAGTTGTCATAGATATAGAGCATCTAGTTCCCAGCTTCTGCTTGCATTTGCATGGCAGCTTTCTGCTGAAGCTGCAGATGGGAGAAGAGTGCTAGGTGACAAGGGAGTCAGGAAGTGTCTCACAATATAGTGAAAAAATGGATCAACTGTCTCATGCCCCAAGAATAGTGTTCCAGGTGACACAGGCTAAGAGCGTGTAAGAAAAATGCACAACGATAAACGGTGGCTGGGAATTCATTTTATGAGAAGGAGAATTGTGTTGAACTGCTCCTTTCTAAATGCTTAACCAGCCACTAAATGCTCTAGCTGATATTACCTCTATTTTTCTTTATTAAAAAAAAAATAGTCTTCTTGTTCTTTGCAAGTCCCACCTTGTGTTTGTGGATCCCAAGTGGATGGGGACAGGCCAGGGAGCAAGGCTTGTGTTATCTTTATAGAGGCAGCAGGTTAACGCAGAAGAAAGCACACAGGTGGTATCAAAGTACTAGGACCCCTCATGGTGCTCTTGGGGTAGCAGTGGGAACTGGAGGCTGGAAATGTCCCTGTAGCTTTTGGAAGAGTATAATTACTTTCCAGCCTTTGAGGCTTCTGGGCTCTTTTCTGCCAAAGCATCTTCCTGCCCCACGTTGAAGTCTCAGCTGCAAGTCTGACTGCTGTACCCTGGCTCCAGGTGCTGAGCCCCTTTCAAGTGCTGTCCCCCAGCAGCACTTGCAGGTGTGCAGATGCTCGTCTACACAAGTAGGTAGCCTGGTGCCCAAAGCATCCTATCCTGTCCTGTCACTTCTTCTGGTGCAACATGTGCAGCCTGTCTTCTTTTTCTGGTTTGGGGTTTGTTTTTGTTGTTGTTTGTTTGTTTGTTTGTTTTTACTTACATCTCTTAAATTAAGAGCATTAGCAAAGGTTTGGGAAAGTATTGAACCTACTTGAAGCACAGTCAGAACATTCTATTCTCAGGAGAAAAATGTGAAAGAGAAATAATTATACCTTAGATTTCTGTACCTTGGTCTGAATAGTTCCTCCAAGTCCTGCAATTTTGTCAAAGTGAAGGACCTGCAATTGAAAGTAGCAATAGAAGAAATTAAGTACATGAAGTCCACCGGGAGTCACTGATGTTTGTGTTGAAATTACAGGTTTGGACTAACCAGGTCTGATTAGCACATAGATGAACTGAGAAGTTTCATCTGAGCTTTAAATCTGTTTTTTTTACTGCATGTGCCACACTGAAAATTTGTGACTAAGATCCTCAGCTTAGATCCCTTCTTTTCCAGTTAATGGTATTCAGTCTATAAACCAGCTACAACCTCACTGTATTGTATTTATGACTGTGACTCTTGTTTTCTGAATGTTTCATCTTTTGTATGTTACGAGTTGGCCTTTCCACCTGGGAGGAATCAGGTCTGTGAGATAATATAAGCTGAAGCAAGAAGCCTGCCTTAACCATTTTTCAAGACTGCTCTTTCTTAATGGAAACCAAAGGCTGTTGCCCTTCATGGTGAAAAGCAATGGTAAGTGAAAACTCAGCTCCAGATCCAAACCTCATGGTTTGGAATGCCATTCTTTTTCTAGGCAGGTTTGAATCCAGTGCCAAATGTGACTATGTGACTTGCTCCCCTCAACTGGAGAAAGTCCCAGAGATGTAAACGGATAATGTGTTGCTGTGTTGAACAGGATCAAAAGGAGTTTGTATCCGTTTATGTAACTTACCTTCTCCATCTGATACTCAGTGTTACCTCTTGCTCCCAGATAAACCATGGCCAAGGCTGCAATGATGCTCAGGGGGGAATAGAAGATGTTGTCATTGGCATAGTGGACTTTCAACTCTTTGAATACATCAAAAGAAAATTCTGCATTTGCTGCACTGATGGAGCCCATTGTGAAATCAGTGTTCTCTGAAGCAAACAGAAATATGACTATATAGTGGTGATATGTAGCGCTTATTTTTAAAAGTACTGTCAATAGCCCCGAAACTGCTAGTTCATTGCTGGTTTTGTGATGTTGAACCAATGAATGATGTGAAGCCTACAAATTCTGTGATCATTAGAAATATTGTAACTCCTGACCCATGTATCTCTCAATGCACGTTTGTTTTCTTTCAGCAAGATACTAGTCATCATCAAGATAGTATCTTGTACTTGCCTTTTAGGAAATAGTTTCATCCATGCTTCAATATGATAAATGTAACACTGAATGGATGAGTTTCCCTATGGCCATCCAGAGGACTCTGAATGATGTTTGAGACAATGCAAACATCATATTTCATGTCTTCTGTGGCTGCTCTGGGCCATGCTTTGAATCTTTAAATCAAATGTAATCAACTCACTATACCCTTAAGGTACTTCTCACTGTTGCTTAGTATAACCAGCTGCAAATTTGGAGGTTGCTTTCCTCTAGTTTATAGGAATAATGGGAGTAAGTTGCTCAGTAAACCCAGCCAGTTGCTTAGATGCTGAACTATAGATTTAGGGCGGTTCTTTCCTGTAGTCCCATTTTGGACATTTAATCTCTGCTGATGCTTTTTTGTAGAGAAAAAGCACAAGCATATATATCATAAATACGGGTTTTGGCAGTACAGCTTGAAACAGCATAGAGCTGCATTCATTCAGTCAAGTGCAAGTCTTGTACATGCAAATGAATGTGACATGTCAAGGATATTCATTGAAACCTGCAGTCATTCTCTCTTTTGAATCTGAGACCAAGAAACTTGCATACTGTTCTTGTATCTCTAAAACAGTTAAAGTTGGAGGAATGGCAGCATATCCATAGTTTGGAGCAGATGCAGTTGATTATGTGACCCGAGGGGCATCTGGCGCTAATGACTGTGGAACCACAGACTCTGTGAATCATCATACACTATCTCACCTGCATTCTCCAGAGAGTGAGACTGAGAAAAGAGAAATGCCTTTATTCCCAAAATAATTATTAACATTATAAAAGAACAGTTTTAATGTGACACCAGATTGTCAATGAAAAAGAGGTATTTCTACTCAAAGCTATGGTGTGCAAACACTCATATTTTGCACACCTAAAAGTATTTGACAGTCAAACAGTATAAGATATATTGATAAGACAAGGTAAAATTACTGTATATGCTGTCTTTTTACATATCTGTCTTATACTTACCTTAAAGTTCTTAAACATAATATCACTTTTTTTCCCATATTAAAGAATACAAATTAGAAATTATATTTTACTTGGAGAAATACTTACCCCACAAACTTCAAAGACGCATGTAATAATCCAGCTTGCCAGCTGAACCTAAACAGATTCTCTGAGTTCTTGGAAATATATATTGTACCACTCGAGACACTCCCACTGTTAGCCTTCAAGGAGTCATCTTTTGAGTCACTACCTTTTGTCATGACCTTTTGATTCATTGCACTTTGAAACATTGAGTAGACCTATGTTAGACTGGTACTCTATCTGCTGCAAGTCAACCTTTATTTGTTGAAGTAACACCTAATAAAAAAAAGAATTATTTAAGCTTTAGCTGTAACTTATAAGGCTGTACCAAAGCAATTGGAGTTCAAGTCTAAAACTACGTTCCATGCAGTTCTTTTTAATTTACACATTAATGTGATTGGGACATATTAGGTAACTAGAGCCAAATGAAAAACAAATGCAGAAAACTGAGGAAAAACAGTGTTACAAATATATCCAGCGAAACATAATACATTTTTAATAAACCTAGCTGTAACATCAGATCAGGTGATTCTCACAGTCAAGTGAAGCTAAAGATCCCATAATATTACAGGAAAATACGGCCTAGTCATAGTGCAGTGATCTGGGAGTGAGCAAACAGTTCCCACCACAGTCCATCGTTAGTGAGCATCCACGGATATAGCTGAGGAAAGAGTCTTGTGTTACCAGGGAGCGCAAAAAAGTGCATCAGTCCCTGAAAACCTAGCTGTTTCTCTTCTGCTCACCTATGAGGCACTGTAAGTACAGAAAGCACTGTAACACAGTACTCCCACCAAGCGTGAAGGGAAAAGCAGATACTGAGCTACCTGCTGAAGGTCTGATATATATGCAACACCTCACTACAGCATCTGTGCAATGTAACAGAGGGAAGTGTCTCATGGACAGTGACCAGCTGATGTTGCCAAAATAATGCAGTTCCAAGCAGAGCCAGCTGCAGGGTGGCCATTCTATTCGGCGGGCTTTGAAATGGATTTTTTTTCCATGTAAGAACAAACCCAAAGCTTTCTGTTTATTTTTCAAGACCAAAATAGTAGTAAAAGGTGTTTTGGTCTGCCAAAATGCAGAAGAATGTTCCTGGAGTCCAAGGATTGGTGTGGTTTATAGCTTGTACTTGTTAAAAGCACAGCCACATCAATTTCTGTACCTAGGTGAGACCAAAGTTTTTTACCTGAGGTCAAACTCAGGTTTTTTACCTGAGGTCAAACTGTAGGGTCTACAGCATACATGTGGAGGAAGGGAGAAGGGGTCTGAAGAGAAAGCACATTTTGCTAGAACTTCATTCTGATGAAAACATTCCGAGCAGCAGTGTTGAGATGAATTAGAGGTCTGAGGGTGGGCATGGCAGACAAAGAGATTTGAGGAACAGTCAGGAATTGCTTATTTGCTGGGCTGTAAGTCAGACCCCAGAGTATTCAGATATTCAGAAATGGATTTTAACCAGCCAGTAGGATTTAAAGGATGATTGAGGGTCAGCTTTTAATTTTCATTCTCTGCAGGTCATGGCAACAAGCCCCATGGTACATGCACAGGCCATTCTCATAGATCTTCCATACCTACCTTTTTACTATGGCAGGTGAATAAACTACAGAATCTGTCTGCAGGAACATTCATGGTCTGTTAGACAATCATAATGCACAATATCAAATAGAATTCAATTCTAAAAAGCTATTACTCTTTATTGAATAGTAGACTTGATGAGCAGTAAAGAAACAAATCTGGCATCTGTAAACACCACAGGGGTGGGTAATAGAAATCCCAAATTTGTACATATTAAGTCACAGAGCGTAGAGCAGTAGGTGCACCCTCTGTGAAAGGGAAAGGGAGCTACTTTACCCTTAACAGTGTGTTTTGTTCTGCTGAAATGCAGGCATGTACGTGCAGAGCCTGATAATTGGGGTAGCTTTCAGTTTCCCAACTCAGAATGAGCTTTTTGTCTGAGGATGTTATAGCAGTGATGAGGATGGCAAAATCTAAAGACAGTAAGCAGCTTTCCTCTCACCTTGTTCCTTATTCTGTGAGCCAGGCTGCTGTAGCTTTTACTTTATCCTGTCAAACTGTTACTGCCCGTGGGCACATGTTTTGTGTGGAAAGAGCTGTAGTGTGTCTTCTCTTATTCTCCCATTTTCATATATTCACATTAGAGTTCCAGCTACTGGTCAGCAGTTGCTCAAACATGCCTCTGGGGCTTCCATGAAGAGCTTTCCTGGGCATCCACACTCCTTTGTATGCTCTGGTTCAATGTGCTTGTCCTGTGTGGACCTCTGTGGACCATGCACCTGAAGGACACAACTGACCCTGCACAGATGGCCAGCTCTTTGCCTAACGTCAAAGATTTTCTCAAGCATTTTGTTGCACCAACTCCTCTAGAAGAGGGCATGTAGGTGTTTCTGGTATGTTCTCCCAGCCAATATATTTGCCTTCTTTGTACACTCTACATTTCATAGCTCTGCAGCAGCATGATCACCACAACAGTTTTCCACACAGGTAAGCTGGTTGAACATCTGATAACTGCTCAGTTTCTGAATTATGCTAGCTGCCCTAATGTGAAAAACTACTTTGTCAAGGCAGGCAAGATAGTTTAAAACACCCAAAGTAAATGAGCTCATGGAAGAGAGGAAGTTTGGTTTTGCCAGTAGTCATGGATGGGCCAGTACAACTTCTCCAGAGAGTAGTCTGTCACTACACACACTTGGGTTTGTTTTGTATTTTTTTCTACACTGAATGTTAGTGCAAAAGTGGTTGCAGAAGCAGCCTGTGAGTAGCTGAAAATTTTGATCAGACCAGGCTATCCATGTGCAGTCATCAGCAGAAAAATGCTCTTTTGTAACTTTAAATAGGGCATTGGACCTAAGAGTGTAGCACTGTAAAGCAAGACAAACAGGTTAAATTCTGCTCTGTATCCATGTTTGTCCCAGGAAAGAGGTCAGCAAGGACTCCGCTGCCCTTTTTCTGCCAGATAGTCCATTGTAGAGCTGTTCCTAAACCAATTCATGGGGTTTGCTGTTCTTCCCCCGTGGTGGCATAATCAAGGAGATGATAAGCGGGAAAAAAAGCAGCTCTTTCCACCATTCCTCTGTTCAGATTTTCACATTTCATTTCTTATGGTTGCTCAGCAACTATTTTGCAGCGTTTGGGGGTAATGTTTGCTTACACTTTGGATAGCCTGTCTATCTGCATCACGCTTAGCAGAGGCTATACTGGCATCTCTCAGTGAACTGAGATGTGGCCAGAGAAGTCCCATTAACAGGATTTCAGATGTTTTTTATTCAGTCATGGTATTTGCTGTACTGGAGATGATCAGCTCTGTGCGGTGGGCACAGAGTCTGAGGCAGACTGTCACTGGTATTAGTGCTAGCACTTTTAAGACAAGCAGCACCTTATATTAAACCTCTCAGAGAGTCAGTGTGTCAGGCCCAGGGTAAAGTTAATGCCTAACGTGTCCTTTCCCCTACAGAGCTCATAGTAGCTGGTATGTCAGTGTGTATTGTGTTTGCACAGCAACCCAAGGTAAAAGGAGGCCAAGCACATCCACCAGTCCTCTATGCCCCTTGATTACTGGTTGGCTCTAGCAATAACTCAGTTTGTTATAATAAAGCAGCAGTAAAATGGTGACTTTTTTTCTGCTGCACACACTTGCCAAAAGAAAGAAAGAGGTTTGCCCAATCGCCACTCCTCAGGTAGCTGGATCTCACTCACTGAAACTGTGTCATGCTCATGGTGCTCTCTGGCAAGCGGTGCTGCTCTTTGCCTGGTGCACACAGCTGCTGAGTAGCTCATTTGTGCAGCATCTGAAGGGACCTAAGTTTATCAATGCTTTCTTCTTTTTCTTTGTAGTATTAGCCCTGATAAATGGCATTTGAAGTGATACTTTACAGAGTCTGAGTGCCTTTCTTACTGGGATCATAAGGAACCAAGAGTTCCTGGTACAAAACCTTCTGCCAGTTATAGTTTGAAGAAAATAAGCACTAGTCTTCATACCGGAAAAAAAGTATTACTCAAAACTGCTCTCTTTGGCTTTGTCAGTGATAAACCAAAAATCTTCCTCTGCCCTTCTTGTCCATCCATTGCAAATCTTTTGAAGATATAATAACAATTATGGTATACATAGGTGCTAAGAAACAGTTTAAAGGAAAGCAAAATATCAGAGAAAACTGAGAACTGCAACCATCGGAGAGATTAGAGTCCAGTGGAAAGGTGAATATGTAAATTCAGAGTTACTCAGTAATCGGACTATGGAAAGACACAGATCTGTCTAGTGTGGGACAAATGGGTGTTATCTTTCCATGGATACTCACACAAATAGTATTTGACATCTTTTGCTTTGCTTTTTGGCAGTGTTCATGTTTGTAGGCTGTGAGGTGTGCTGGTGTGGCTCAACAGGCTGTGCAGCAACACTCAGCATCAAGCCTGTGCCTGGGGAAGAGGCAGTGGCATCCCCTTTAGGGTCATGTCTGCTCCAGGCACCATTTGGAGTCTCTGGCTTTTCTCTGCTCTGCAAGCTCTGTTGTTTGGCTGTCCTGGTTTCGGCTGGGATAAAGTTAACTTTGTTCTTAGTAGCTGGTATAGTGCTGTGTTTTGGATTTAGGATGAGAATAATGTTGATAACACACTGATGGTTTAGTTGTTGCTAAGTAGTGCTTACACTAAGTCAAGGACTTTTCAGCTTCCCATGCTCTGCCAGGTGCACAAGAAGCTGGGAGGGGGCACAGCCAGGGGGGCTGACCCCACCTGGCCAAAGGGCTATGCCGCACCATATGACGTCATGCTCAGTATATAAACTGGGGGGAGTTGGCTGGGGGGCAGTGACCGCTGCTCGGGGACTGCTGGGCATTGGTCGGCAGGCAATTGCATCGTGCATTACTTGCTTTGTATATTTTTTTATTTGTATTATTATTGTTGTTGTTGTTGTTGTTACTATTATTATTATACTTTATTTTATTTCAGTTATTAAACTGTTGTTATCTCAGCCCACGAGTTTTCTCACTTTTACTCTTCTGATTCTCTCCCCCATCCCACCGGAACAGGGGAAGTGAGCAAGCGCTGGGTGGTGCTTAGTTGCTGGCTGGGGTTAAAGTACAACAGTCCTTTTTGGTGACCAACACGGGGCACGAAGGGTTTGAGATAATAACAGATTAACCAGAATGTATTAAGGAATTTATATCTGTTAACAGTTGCCGGTCACAATATTGATTCATCTGTTCTCAATATCAGTTTATCTGATCTGAACCATGCTCTTTTTTTTTTTGCTGTACATGTTAAAGATTGGTGTCAGGTTTTGCAGTTTGCTGTGCTCTGCAGTGATTAGTGATGTTTTGCCTGGGATATTTGGTATAAAACACTGGTCTTGAGCTTAATCTGGTATCTGGGCTTTGTACTAAAATCATTATTGTACTTTGGGTACCACCTCATGGGGACAATTAGCAATTATACCTCTTCCTCTGAGAGGTTTTTTATGGAGGAAATACAGAGTGGCACCTTCACTACCTCCTTCTATGATGTTTCCTCCTTCATTACAACTTCTCAGTATCTTGAACACCCTTGGGTAGATAAGATACTTCTATTTGTATTTCTTGGGAATATTGTTTCAGTTTTGTCTAAGGTTAACAAGCAGTTTAAGAATATCATCCAGAGATCTGCCCCAAGGCTGGATAGTTATGAGTGGCCGGGTGTGTGGGATAGTATGGGCAAGGACCTAGGACAGTGGTCACCTCCACTGTTTTGGAACTTCACCCCTGAACAAGTGCAGAATCCAGAAAAACTAGTAAAGTTTTTGGGAAAAGTATTTGGAAAAAGTATGTTGTCACCCTGGCAACTCCAGAGAGACACAAATCACTGCAACATGCTGGGGCCTGGCCCATGCCTATCGAGCCCTGTTCAACACTATTCAGAACCCTTAAGGGGAAGAGAAGGCCTCTGGATCGGACGACAAAGCACTGTGGCTACTCCAACCCTCACAACAGGCGCTGAGGCTACTGCAACCCCTGTGACAGGCACTGCAGATACTCCAACCCCTGCAACAGGTACTGCAGCTGAACCAGAGAGTCAACCTGTGCCGCTATCAGTCACCTCTATACACAAGAAATACACGAGAATATCAGCATGTTTAGTAAGGGATGAAGATGAACCAGGGCCATCACGAGGCTCTAGTGGACACCAATGCACAGTATACCCTAATGCCACCAAGCTATACAGGGGAAGAACTCATGTATATTTCTGGAGTGACAGGAGGATCCCAACAGCTGACTGTATTGGAGGCCAAAGTGAGCCTAACTGGGAATGAGTGGCAAAAGCACCCCATTGTGACTGGCCCAGAGGCTCTGTGCATCATCGGCATCAGGAGAGGGTATTTCAAGGACCCAAAACATACTGGTGGGCTTTTGGTATAGCTGCCTTGGAGACGGAGGAAATTAAACAGCTGTCTACCTGGCCCGGTCTCTCGGAGGACCCTTCTGTTGTGGGGTTGCTGAGGGTCAAAGAACAACAGGTGCCAATCACTACCACAACGGTGCACCAGCGGCAATATCACACCAACTGAGACTCCCTGAGTCCCATCCATAAGTTGATTCACTGACTGGAGAGCCAAGGAGTGATCAGCACAACTCGCTCACCCTTTTAACGGTCCCATACGGCCAGTACAAAAGTCTAATGGAGAGTGGAGACTAACAGTAGACTATCATGGCCTGAATGAAGTCACGCTGCTGCTGAGTGCTGCCGTGCCAGACATGCTAGAACTTCAATACGAACTGGAGTCAAAGGCAGCCAAGTGGTACGCCACAACTGATATCGCTAACGCGTTTTTCTCAGTCCCTTTGGCAGCAGAGTGCAGGCCAGTTTGCTTTCACTTGGAGGGGCATCCAGTACACCTGGAATTGACTACTCCAGGGGTGGAAACACAGCCCCACCATTTCCCATGGGCTGCTCAGACTGCTCCAGAACACCTGCAATACATTTATGACATCATTGTATGGGGCAACACAGCAGAAGAGGTTTTTGAGAAAGGGAAGCAAATAGTCCAAATCCTTCTGAAAGCCACTTTTGCCATAAAACAAAGTAAGGTCAAGGGACCTGCACAGGAGATCCAGTTTTTAGGAATAAAATGGCAAGATGGATGTCATCGGATCCCAATGGATGTGATCAACAAAATAACAGCCATGTCTCCACCAACTAGCAAAAAGGAAACACAAGCTTTCTTAGGCATTGTGGGGTTTTGGAGACTGCATATTCCAAATTACAGTCTGACTGTAAGGCCTCTCAATTAAGTGACCCAGAAGAAGGATTCAACTCAAGGTCGAACCCTAGTGTTTGTATACCCTAGTCGGGGATACAGAGGATCTGAGGCCCGCTATACTCCAACTGAAAAAGAGATATTGGCAGCATATGAATGGGTTTGAGCTGCTTCAGAAGTGATTGGTACTGAAGCACAGCTCCTCCTGGCACCCCAGCTGCCAGTGGATGTTCGAAGGGAGGATCCCCTGTACACATCATGTAACTGATGCTATGTGGAGTAAGTGGGTCGCGCTGACCGCACAACAAGCTCGAACAGGAAGCCCCAGTCGCCCAGGAATCTTGGAAGTGATCATGGACTGGCCAGAAGGCAAAAGATTTAGGAATATCGCCAGAGGAGGGGGTGACGCATGCTAAAGAGGCCCCACTGTGTAATAAACTACCAGAAAATGAGAAGCAATATGCTCTGTTCAGTGATGGGTCCTATCGTCTTGTGGGAAAGCATCAGCAGTGGAAGGCTGCTGTATGGAGCCCTATACAACAAGATGCAGAAACTGCTGAAGGAGAAGGTGAATCGAGTCAGTTTGCAGAGATGAAAGCCATCCAGCTGGCTTTAGATATTGCTGACCAAGAAAAATGGCCAGTGTTCTATCTCTATACTGACTCATGGATGGTGGCAAATGCCCTGTGGGGGTGGTTGCAGCAATGGAAGCAGAACAACTGGCAGCGCAGAGGCAAACCCATCTGGGCTGCCGCATTGTTGTAAGATATTGCTGCCCATGTAGACAACCTGGTTGTAAACGTACGTCATGTAGATGCTCACGTACACAAGAGTCAGGCCACTGAAGAACACCAGAACAACCAGCAGGTGGATCAGGCTGCTAAGACTGAAGTGGCTCAAGTGGATCTGGACTGGCAACATAAGGGTGAATTATTTCTAGCTTGGTGGGCCCATGACACCTCAGGCCATCAAGGAAGAGGTGCAACATATAGATGGGCTCATGATCGAGGGGTGGACTCAACCATGGACACTTTTGCACAGGTTGTCCATGAATGTGAAACATGCATGGCAATCAAGCAAGCCAAGCAGTTAAAACCTCTTTGGTATGGAGGACAACGGCTGAAATATACATATGGGGAGGCCTGGCAGATTGATTATATCACACTCCCACAACCCCCCCAAGGCAAGTGCTATAAGCTCACCATGGTGGAAGCAACCACCGGATACCTGGAAACATATCCTGTGCCCCATGCCACCACCCAGGACGCTATACTGGGCCTTGAAAAGCAAGTCTTACGGCAACATGGCACCCCAGAGAGGATTGAGTCAGACAACGGGACTCATTTCCGAAACAACCTCATAGACACCTGGTCCAAAGAGCATGGCATTGAGCGGGTATATTGCTCGGGGACTGGTTGGGCATTAGTCGGTGGGTGGTGAGCAATTGCATCGTGCATCACCTGCTTTGTATATTTTTTATTTTTATTTGTTGTTATTATTATTTTACTTCATTTTATTTCAATTATTAAACTCTTATTTCAACCTACAAGTTTTCTCACTTTCACTCTTCCGATTCTCTCCCCCATCCCACCGGGGCAGAGAGGGGAGTGAGCAAGCAGCTGTGTGGTGCCTAGTTGCTGGCTGGGGTTAAACCCTGACATTGGCATTGCACATTTACAAGCTACAGTTCCCCACAGGAGAAACACTTGCTGCCAGAGTAGAGGGTTTACCTTCTATTTTTAAGTAAACATCCCTGATTTTGCAGAAGCACTGCCCTCTACACTAGGAGCTGCTACCACTATGCTAGCAGCAGGAGGCTACTTTCCAGCTCCTGGTTGTTTTCACCACATTTTTTAGATGTTTTATAAATTAAGATGGAAATTAGAAAAAAGATTATGTGAAAAAAAAAAAGATTTTTTTTTTTATTTATGCTATATTTTGTTCCTGGTTTTGAAATTATCTAGATATCCCTGGAGCAAGTTTAAAAAAAAAAAATCCTAAGTGACTGCTTGTGCTGTGGTAAGCTAAGTGACAATCCTTGTTTCAGCCACACCTTCACCTTTGCTGACACACAGGGTTTCTTTTCCTGTTGTGAGACTCATGCTCTTCAGGATAATATTTTACAGCACTTGCCTTTATCACATAGGCGATTAATTGTTTTTCTTTTACATTTTATCTGAAAATATACAGGTCTGATTATGCAAGCTAATACATTCTAACACTGTTCATTTTGCTCTTTGGTTTTTTTTTTCAACATAAGTAATTAATATTTGAGACAAACCAGATATACACAAAATACCAATGGCAGTCGTTGAACCACATGCATGGCTTTTTTTTGCATGCCCTATTCATCAGAAGAGCCCACAACCTGTGTTTGGTGTTCTCATGTCTTACCAGCTAATCGATACGAAAACTGTGCCTCCACTGGTAATTTTACTATTTCAGGCTGTATTTCATACTGAAATTGCAGCCATGTGAGACAGCTTCACAGAGTATCATGAGCCTGCTTTATTTAGCAATTGAATTTGTGTTGTGTACTGTAATTTACTGTAATTTTTCCTGCATATCTCAGCATTTGGAAGAGCCCTTTGAAGCCGCAGTTCTGAAATGGCATTAGTATGCTCCCAGCATTTACCTTCTTCCAATCAGTGAGCAACAGGAAAAGGAGAGTGAGTCATCAAAGAGGTGGAATATTTTTGCTTTAAAAGGAAGTATTTTTCATGCGTCTATGGATTTTGGATATTGCCTGCTGCCAAACTGGGTGGGCTGCTCTCTTCTCCATAACCCCTCCTTATGCCTTCCCACCACCTACTCCGCAACATCCAGGAGGTAGTTTAAGGAACTAGGTCATCAGCAAGCAAATTAACTTTACCAAAAATTTTCCTCTTTATTTAGGTCCCAGAGAACTGCTCATCACCTAGTCAGGCAAGTAATAGTGGTGGCATAAGGGAGGGAGCAGGAACACGTGGAGGGAAGGAGACAAGGGGAGCATCCTCCTCCTCCTGAGTGGCTTTAGACTGGCTCAGCCGTGTCCTAAAACTGCACTCTTAATTCCCTGGCAAAATCAAATGCAAGAGAGAAGCAGTAGGTGAGGCTCAGGGTTTACCTATCCTAATGTCGAGTTGTCCAGTGCCTAAACTTACCATTATTTTTACCTGCTATATTAGACTGTTTCTCTGTCCACTTTATTCTGCAGACTAGTACATTTAATATTTAGTTTGTGGTGGTTTTATCATGATAAATGGAACAAATACAGGTTACCCATCTAAATACCATTACTACAGATGTTTTTATTAGTTTGTTATGCTGATGAGGAATAAAACAGATGGAACAAGAAACTCATGGTATCGGAGGCACAAAGAAAGGGAGCTGTTTTTTTTTTAAAGTGAGAATGGCTGATCACAGCTTAAAGTTTTATGTGGGAATTACATGTTTAATTCACAGCCATCACAGACCAGGCCTTGTCAGAAAAGGCCTTCCATTATTCTGAAACCCTGATTTTTACGTGGAATTTTATGAAGAAGTTGGAGAACTTTCTAGCACATACAGGGTTTCTCACACGAAAAAATAAGGAATGGCTCTACCCTGGTTGAGAACAATCAAGATTACACCAGAAAAGTCTTCTGTTTTCTCTGCTCTCTGAGAACAAACCCCGAGAGCCTCATTCCAGCTTGAACCGTTACCCCTGATCAATGTTTAAAGGAGAGATTCCGCAGGAATACTTAGCTATACAAAGTGGCTTTTTCCTTGAGACCTATAGAGAGGTTGGGTAGGTAAAGCTAAAAGAGACTGAGTACCTAAGTTTATCCTTTTAATGCAGATCCCTATCCTCCTGTCTCCTTCATATGGGAGAATCTATCACTCATCTTTAGGGCACTAAAATCATGGGGTTTTTGGAGACATGCTACATTAGGAAAGGGTCAAAATAAGATTTTCTATGCAGATGTCTCTAGAGGTCCACAGCTCTTTGGAAAATATCACATAGTGTATTTTAAGGTAGATGTCATTTCAATGAGGCCTCCTCAAAGTAAAACATGCCTGAAGTTGATGTTAGAAAGGAAACAGTTAATGTTTTTTAGGTTTTAATCTCTAATTTGGATCTTATCAGATAGTCTTTTTTACAGCAAATTAACACATTAGGATAAAGCCTAGCAAAAATGTGCTCGCCTTTTGTCCTCAGTGCTTGCCAATTCAGATGTTAGTGAGGAGAAAGATCTAATTTCCAACATAACCTCCACTTAAGGGGAGGAATATCTTCCAAAGAAGATAATGGTGTTGGTTGGATTGTGTCTGATGAAGAAGAGGAATGGATGGTCAGCTTTGAACTCATAAGAAATTGGGCGACACAGAGGTACTGCAGCAAGTCCCATGGCACCAGCTGCTTCAGTGCCCTCTTCGTTGACTTCCACGAATGACTTCTGGATGGCCTTGGAGACAACTAAACCATCTTTCTTAGAGATTCCTGACAAATCAGCTTTCCCCCAGTCAAAAACATTCATCACTCCCATCTCCTGGAGAGTTTTGTTGAGAACATAACTTTCCTCCATCTTGAACTGGGGCAGGTACACCTTCACTCTCAGCTGTTGCATCCTAGCCGAGCTGGTCCATCCTGCTAGTCTTTCATATGTGAGGGTGCATTCAAGCTGTAAGGCGGTATTGATAATAATGATCGACACCATAATGAATGGAAAGAAAAGATGATAAGGTTCATTTTTTTCCCGATTGTCCTCTGACCACACTGGAGCAATGTTAAAGTATTGCTCTGTTTGCAGCCCCTTGTGTATGCTACTAGATAGGAAAAGGAGTATTACCTGTTCTAGGCCAGTAAAGTCCTCACAGACAACTTCAGGAAGAAGAATGAACATGCTCAGTTCATTCTTAAAGTATGGGAGTTCTATCACTTTCATTTTCAGTTCCTCTATGAAGGCCATGTTAAAATAACCTTCTTGAAACATCATCTGCACTGTCCTTTTCTCGTTCTGGAACAGATGAAACATATTAAGCAGAAAATACAGAAATACAGAAATGATCACTCTGGTTCTAATTGGTTTCAGTATTGAGATTAGAGTCCAGTCCAGAGAACATTATTTACACTGATCACGGGTTTAAGGTACTTGTAGCATTGACGCGTTCCTACCTCTTAACTGTAGCACCAATGAAGTTATCCACTTTAGAAGCATAAAGCCTACTTTACCATTTCTACTGGTACCAGATTACTTTACTCACAACTCCTTTGTTATGTCATTCTTTTTTCTGGCATGTCAGATGCGGAAACTGATGCATCTGATGCAACCATGAATCTAAATTATTCATGAATAATGTATACATTCTCCTGAAATAATTTCTCTTTAGCTCATTTTTTTCCTGAAAACAAACACTGTTCTGCTGGTAAATAGTAGCAGAGGAACAGAATCCTCAAATTCAGTCCCAAAAGCAGACTGTTTTTGAAACAGCATCCTTAGTTGCGAAATCCCCAACAAAGTTAGTGCATGTGCTCGGTGACTTTGACCCAACCAGGATCTCAGCTGCACGAGACCCACTTCTGATGGGAAGTGATAGAAACAGTTACGTGTTTGGATTGTTCCAGCTGAAGACCAGTGTTTTGTCTTGGGGTAACAGAGAGGAGGAAAGGTCCTGTCTGTTGTTATAGGAGACTGACATCTGATTTCCATCCCCCAGCTGTTTCAGTTCCTGCCCATACTGTACCTTGTTCAGTCGGAAATATGTTTCTTTAGTGTCTTCTTTCTTAAATTCTGCTGCCCACTTTCCTTTAAAATATATAGCATTGACCAGGACAAGTACAGTGGAGGGATCAATGAACCCAGTACCAAATAGGTCTTTGACTTTACCTTTAAAAATAATGAATTAAAAAGAATTATTACTTTGTTCAGGCAATTAGCTGCATTTGACTATTAATAATTACTCCTGTAAATCTGAAAAGTAGTATAATGCTATCAGACAAATAACAAAAAGTTTATGTACAGCTTTTTTCACTTCTTCCTACATTTATTTTCTATTGAGCAAAAAAATGCAGTAAGTGTTTAATATATAAAAATCCTGCTATCTTTGGAAAAAAAAAAACTGGAAAATGAAATTCAGACATTATATTCCTAACTCGTTGGACTGCAAACCAAACAACCTGCACATATTCTTCTTTACCTTTTGTCTCATTTTCCACCCAGAAGTTAATCTTATCTCTGGCTTCTTCTTCAGTGTATTTAAAATTGACTGCTTCCAGTTCTGCTCGATAGAATTTCTTTGTGGAATCCAGGTATTGCTGGAAAGTACAAATGATAGAATTTTGTTGCAACACAATGATTTAACGAATGAGTGAAACAGGCATATATAAAAAATTCATTGAACTAACTCAAGCATGTGGTTTTAAGAGAGAGATTATTTATAACAAAGCATATTTGCAAATATATTTTTCCATATTTTCAAGCTGTATTGAACAGCAGAAATATCTCATCACAGTAAAAAATATCTAAGACCAAAACTTACTACCTTTCTTTAAGTTTATATATCATTGTTACGCTGCCTATCTTCCCCCAAACACCAAATGTAGAAGGTTGCCTTATTTTGAACAAATAACTGGGATTGATTATACCACAATGAGATATGTATGTATGTGTATATATATATTACTCTGTGTAGATATATATATATTGTAAAGCTTGTAACCTGTATCAAGTATAAAACTTTTCCAGGCTGCTGGTCACCTTTTTCTGGCTCTGAAAATCTCTCTTTACCTAGAGTGCAAAGTTTTGGAAGCACGATGAAATCTTGACTTGAAAAGAGAACACTGTTACAGAGATAAAACAGCACTGTTCCTAGTAATACTCTTTCTTACACACACCTTACATCTAGTTTCCTGAGGAAATTATTTGTATGCACTTGCATTACCTGGGCTGTCAGTGTTCCACTTAAATTAGACTAATTGACAAAAATCTCAAAGATTCTACTTCCTTCTAAGCCTTGTTTGAAAAGGCAGCAGGAATCAGAGTCCTGTATTCGCGTAGACTCCGAAGGAAAGGTGGAAGAGTGAGTACAACCATTTTATTAGAAACAAAGACATTGGGGGAGAAAAAAAGTCTTCTGCTGGTCACAGAGCTTTGTTCCTTGGATAGAAATGATGCAGCAAGCGCCATCTCTGTTAGACATCAGGGGTGCGTGGCAAGGCTACATGGATGGTGATCAATGCTATCACATTTTCTGGAATGCTCAGGGAAAGCTGTTACCGTAGATCTGTTTCTTTATATAAAAGCTTTGAAGTCATGGCTTCCTAGTGCTCTGCCGTTCCCAATGTCTAACCACTGGGCAATTGAGATGGAATGGCTCCCTGACTGCAAGGGCTGTGGAGTGCAGTCATTTGGCAGCACACCCTGACAGCACCATTGTGTTTCATTTCCCTTTGAACTTTATGATGGAAGAAATTCTGCTGAGCTCATAACTCCCAAGAGTGGGACATCACAGCCACTTACCTGGAAGAAGGGATATGTAATTTCTCCAAAGAGCCTGTTGGCAATGGTGAGAGAGCAGCCTGGTCTGGGTTCACTGACTGCAGCTAACAAAGCCTGGAACTGGGAATGGACTCCTCCAGCTTCTTCACACTTCAAACAGGAAAACAGAAGTTTCTTAGTAGGCTTGAGCTTTCCTATGCAAAGCTGGACCTGAGGGTGAAGTGCAGCCTCCCTCTGTACCAGAAGCCTGACTCCACCCAGTTGATATTGCAGCAAGACACTGCCTCCAGCTCCCCCTGTACCAGATGTACAGAATGACAACACGATTCCCCTTCAAGGCCCACACCAGTCCACCTCCAAATCACATTGTATCCTACAGTCATCGCTCTGCACACGCTGAGCTGAAGTCTGCTGGCTTAGAGCCTGGGAGGAGCAAGCTCCGACGTGCCTTTGGCATGGCCTGTAGACAAACCTCTGTGAGTGGCAATTTAAGCACTTATCACATTTTAGATTGGTACTGTTGTTTTGGTTAGAAACCTGTAATGAGAAGGCTTAGCTGTTGAAATGTGTGATCTCACAAGGCCCCTTAAATAACTAACAAAAGAACAGTAATAAGCAGGTCTGCAAATCTAGACAGAGAGGCTGCTCAGCCCTGCCGTGCTTTCTAATTAAGTGATGGTTTGCAAGGAAAAGGGCTGACAAACCAGCACCTGTTGCTTCATCTCAGAGCTGCAACTGTGTCTTACCTTCTCAGAAGGGTATTCGTTTCCCTGGCTTGTACTGCTCAAAACTTCACTGAAATGAAATACCTGCAATGTAAATGTTGGGTGAATGCAGCTGAGTGATGGTACCTCAAAGCTAACAGTGTTGCAAGCCTATCTCAAAACACAGTCAGGCACAGTAAATGTGGAAAGTCCAGTTGTCCTTTATCACGAGATCCTTGCAACTGAACAAGAAGTTTTCATAGCGGGTGAGCTCATGAAATCTTTTAAATCTTTCAAATCTTTCAAATCTTTCTTCTTGGAGTGATGCCTCCAAAACACTTTCTTTAGCACTGATGTATTTATTGAATGATCAATTACTTAATCGTGTTTAGTCTGAAAGAGTTTCGTATTAGGAATAGCATAAGAGAGCGGTTTTTTAAAGGTATACTTGCACATCAGACTTTTGGATGCTTAGGAACTATATCAGACAGTACTATCAGCCTCTTGCTTCATATCTTGCCACCGTCCCCTTTTCAGAGCAAAGGAAACCCACCTTCTCAATCTGTTTTAGTGTGTTGCCCCTGGCTCCAAGGACAACCATCCCAAAGGCAGCTGAGAGACTTAGCGGGGAGAAGAAGATGTTTTCATTTTTTTAAATTTTGCTCAGCTCTCTGAAAAAGTCAAGACAGAACTTGGCATTGGCTGCACTGAGAGAGCACATTGTAGCGCCACAATTGCCTGCAACAAGGGAAACAAAGATTTAATCTTCTCATCCTTACACCTGCTGAGCTTAGACACCTTGGTGGAGCACAGTAACCTTTCCTGCAGTAGCATGGCTGAATTGTTCAGCACGTGATGGAAGATTCCTGACTTGCCACATCTGGGATTTCATAGTGAACTTCGCATTGAAACAACTCATCTGATAACCAGTACCTGAATGGCAGGAGAAACACATTTTCAGAAACAGTATTCTGAGTTCAGCTGTTTCTCCAGCTCAAGCAATAGCTATGGCTTTGTCACTTAGCACTAACCTTGTCCCAGCTCACTTTATGTCCCAATCTTTCTTGCCTCGAGTCCTCTAGGTATAGCGCTTATTAATTACACCCCTTGATCCTACCTCACTCTCTGTGTCACTCTCTAAAAACTTTGTGTCTATTAATCAGCTGTGCTTCGCATACTGTGTCCATTAAGGCTGGTTGCTTAATGAACATTTGACAGAAAATTGAACTACAGATAGGCTCACTTAGCAAGATTTTCAACAAAGGCACATTGTGTACTAGTGGAAAATTCCAGTCATATTTTTTATTTTATCTGCAGCTTTAACACTTTTCCCAGATATACTTCAGTTACAATCACAATTACTACCAGCAGATGATCTTGTATGTTCTGCAAAACTCTTCACATCTTACAACTAGGACAGAGTTCCTTTCTTATGAAAGTCTTTTCCCAGTGTCTTCATCCAGTCAACTGATGCAGAGGTATCTGACCCCTTAGAAAGTCAGTTCAGTATTTTAGAGTTTCAACTATTCTAAGTCATTTTTTGTTTGATTCTTACTGAGACTGAATAACTTTCTCCACAGATGTGGAAGATACTTTTCCCCCATTACACAAGAAGAATTAAATTATCTGTATAAATATTTAGAATATGGAATGGTGTAGAAAGATTATGTTCTCATAAATTACCAATCTGGATCATGCAGAAAAAGTGAGAAGAGGTTTGGGTTTAATCTTCTTTTCGAAACACATCTAGTAAAGCCATTGTGCAAGTTCAGCACAGCTTCATTACACAGCCCATACATTTTAATGTATTCCAAAACATTGCACAGCATCTTGAAAATATTCTCACTTCCTCAAAACATGTTATATACAATATATTTGTGCTAAGCAGATATGTACATCACTAATGCACATATCAATCTTTAGACATTTCATAGTTATGTCACTTGTAACATAAAGGTTAGAATTAAAGGTCAGGGAGATATTTACCTTCTCCTCAGGACTGATGGTGTCAACTTGACTGTTGAGCTTGATGACAGGGCTTCTGGAGCAATGGGATATAAAGCCATTGCCACTCCCAGTGGCAGCATAATTTTCATTCATGATGAATCACATTCCTGTCTGTTGCAAGCAGTTAGTATAATTAGGGGACCTTTTGTAGAATCTTGAATTTTTCCTTATCCCCAGGAGTCCAGAAAGAAGTCACCATTTCAAATGCATACTGAGATGTAAAAAAAATTCTACCTAGTTATAAAAAAGAAAGCAAACGCCTAGAAACAAAGGAGTTTTCAGGCTTTTTACCTGTAAAAAATAAACTCTACAAAACTTGATGTGTCCTGCTGTCAGAAATGGCACCACAGAATGCAAACAAATATGTTTTTGTAATAGAAATTAATTATTAAAACCTCTGCAGGTGGCACAGTAGCAAGGGAAAGAAAAATATAAAATATAAAAGTACCTATTTGGCCAATTGTGATGTGAGGCAGTGGTGCCAGAGTGGAGGCAGGTCAATTCCCTTTACCTGCTCCAATTCTGTGATTCTGAAGATTTCTGTCTTAAAGATCCCTTCCAGGGAGCTTTCCCTGCCTGTTTTCTTCCTCAACTGGAAATTTAGTCCTTAATGGAGAAGAGGAATTTAGCCATTTATTCCAGAGTGTGTTGAATAACCAACAGCTTGGACAAACAGTAGCTTGCTTTCATTCGCATGACATCCTGGAAGAGCGAGCCCAGTGCATGCGCAGCATGGCTGTGCCGAGTGTGCACATTGGGTATGCTGTGGCTGAGCACTCTGCAGTTGTTGCAGTGATGCGGCACAGATTGTGTGCATTCGTATCAGCCACGCAGCATGTGCAGACTCACTCTGGTACACCTGGGATGCTATGCTTCCTGCAGAGAGACTGCACTTAGGGGCTCCCCATGCATCACTTGCACTTTCTTACGTTTTCCAGGTGGAAATATGGAGTCCTGTTCCTCTCCTGGGGATTCCTGATACTGTGAATGACGAAGGCATTTGTGGCACAAGGGGCAAAACATAGAGAAACTATCCCTGTCCACACAGTCTTCTTTCAAAATCTTGCATTCTGCAGATGTGTTTACAAGAAAGCTGGACGAGTTTTGTCCAGGCAGGCTTTCCACGAGACACTGATGTGTCAGGTAAGTTTAGCCTAGGATTTCTCATTACTCCTCATTTTTATCAGTGACTCTGAGGAAGTCTGGCCCTTGCCTTATATTGCTTCAGCAAGGCATAGGCAGCAGGGACAGAGCAACCTAATTATAAGTAGTAGTATGTTTCTGGGGTTATTTTCCTGAAAAAAGATCTTCCTTCACGTTTAGATTGATATGGTGTGTGGGTGAGTAAGTATTTGGATGAGTATATGCAAGCACAAATACTTATAACACTGTTTTGTAAGAAGTACTTAGTTATCACTACTAACATATACTCACATATCAACCCGATCAGATACTAGGCTTCTCTGGTATATAGGAAGCTGTGAATGCAGTTTCATATCAGTCGTAAGATATTCCTGAGTTCATTTCTTTTCCGGTTAAAATTTTCTCATTTCTTTTTCTTGGAGAAAATGGAAATTAAAAACGCGTTGTTCATTCAAGCCTTGAGGAGAAGAGGGTTAGACCTGCAGAGATGTTGCCTGAAGGGAAGAAAGCCTTGGAGTCTAGTTTTGCTTGCTTAATGATGGGGCAAGAAAACTTCCCAAAGAAGTATCTGGTTTGCTTTCCTGGTTTCTACTGAGGAAGTGGCTGCTCTCCACACAGTCACTTCAAAACCCAGCTCCTGAGCCTGTTCCTCATGTTGTCACCTAAAGGGAACTGCAGAGCAGAACTGGGCAGATGCTGTTCCCTTTCTTGCAGTGGTGGGCTGTTCTCTTTATTCTTATTTTTGGTACTAGGCATAGCACAGCTGGAGGAAAAATGTAGTGGAATATAAGAGGGGAAAGTATGCAAGTAGGAGCAGCAAGATGCAACAGCTCTAAGTCAGAGTAGCATTCAGTCATCTCCCAGAACAGAAGAAGGGTGATGGCTTTCAAGCAGCAAGACAAGTTTTGTTCAGCATTGTTTACCTCTTTGCAGTCATTTTGGCTGGAAGTCTCAAACTTTTCCTTCACTTGCCAGGGACATTTCTGTTACTGTTTCTGATGGCCTTGGGGCCAGGACCAAGGGAATGAAGATTTCTCTATATGATTTATAAATTGCAAAGGGTTCTGATGAAATGGATGAGATAAGGCCAAAATGAGGAACAAGAGATCCACTCAGTGATGTCAATCAGCAGAACACTGCAGTAAGCCTGGATGGCTATAGTTCTCCCTTGGCTTTTTTCTCACCATCTGCAGCCATATGCTTCCCTTGCTGTCAGTGTCTGCAGGACGCAGTAGGGAAGCAGATTCTTGTTGAGGAACCAGAGGCTGATCTCAAGCTTGATAGCAAAGGCTCTTCTTGTCCCTTTCATCTGACAAAATGCACATTCTGCTACCACTCTGAGACTGCTCAAGTGGTAATTACAGAGTACCTGATGTGTCTGAGGTTGTCTGTGAGTAAAGGTACCATTGGATAAGTAGGATTGCTGAATAGCAAGAACAAAACAAGGACTCCTGTGATTTTCACTGGGCCAAGGACCAAGAGGGCCCACCCTATTTGCCAGACATCTGCTACATAAGAATCACAAAAAATAACAAACCTTACGCATCATATCAGAGCAATTAGAGTGATAAAGCATCTGTGGTGATCCACAGCAACTTTACCATGACAGAAAAATACCTCTTGAAGGTGATGAAGAAGTGGGAGAGACTTCAGATGTTGCTGATTGTCTCAGCTCATTTGGGAAGCACCACGTGAGTAAAGTCTGGTATTAATTCCTGTGATTTTCAGGCTGTATGAGTCAAGAACCTAGTGAAAAGCAAGTATCACCTTCTAAATTGCACTGTTGTCTGCTGACTCTCCAATACTGAATTTATTGGCAACAGAGTGCAGGAACTGATGAGCGTCAACTTTGCAGAGACTTTGGCCACCTCATGCTAGTCATTCAACTTGCCGGGGAAGAGGTGAGCCCAGCACTGTCTTTTTCCACCTGAACTTCTTTCTGCACCAGAAGTCTTTCCATGATTGCAGTGGATTTACTCTCCAGGGAGATTTACACATGACACAAAACAGCATCCAAAAATTCTTCATCTTTGATTCACTTCTCTTATGGGCATCTAAAAAAAGCTCTAGCAATGCCGCCTGTTGCACTTTCTCTGCTCACACCCTTTCTCACCTGCTCATGAGCCATAACATGAAAAAGAGGAAATTACATTTGTAAGCAAGGATGTCTGCATGTGTCTTCTTGACTGGCTTCCACACAGTAAGGGGTTATGGCTAGAGAGATAAATATTTCTGTATTATGAGCCTATTTTATAATGCCAGCTGATCCAGGCTTTGTGACTGATCTCATTTACAGTATCTCTGGATATCATTCCTTTGTGGCAGTTTAAATCATTTTATAAGCCAGGTCTTTTTACCTAAATAACAAATGCAGCATTTTTTAAAACTGTGAGATACAGAATGTCCATAAATATTTCTCTCCCAGCTCTGCCTCAAGTAGTTACACTTCCATCCATCTGAATGCATAGCTTTTCTTGTCAGCCAAGCATTGTGAAGTGCAGTGATGAAGATAGTAGAAAACTTCCTTTGTGTTTTAAAAAGGGGCTGTTTTTCTATGTTGATTAACCACAATAGATATTTTCATGCAATGGAGCTGTGGTTTGAGGTTTTTCAAAGTGCGAAAGACGTTGATTTGCATTTTGAAGTTCATTCCTACAAAGGTAGTGACTGCCTACATTTTTTTTAGCAATGAAATGTATGCATGAATGAAAATTCTGTTGAGATGAAACATCAGGGTTTGGGCATTTCAGTATAGGCAACAGTCAATAGATGATATTGCAGTGGTCTTTCCGGACATCAGTTCTTATGATTTCATTGCTGAGGCCCTGATAATCCTCCAAACCAGTCATTCTGCAGCCCAGAAAATTATGAAAACCCAGAGCACAAATTCAAAGTGAAACTTGCCTCTCATAGTTCTGGTGGACTTTGGGGTGCTTCAAGTGACAGAAATGGGAATTAGGCATGTTTATGCACTTGTAAAAAGGAAATTCCTTGCTTTTTGTCACTTAAGCATTTCTCCTTAGAATCCTCAAGCTTTTTTCAATGTCACTGAGGACATTGGAGACTGATAAACTCTCATCACAAACATTTATTGTTTCATCACTGATAGAGACATAGGCAATATCATAGAACAAGAGAACATCTTCAGACACTTGGGGATTATTAGAATAATTTATACAGTGCTAATTTAAATGAAATTTGGTGAGGAATTCCCAAACATTTTGGAGAACGCAACACATTCAACACAGATCGCTGTTCATTTTCACATTGTGTAGCCATTAATTAACTTTCATTGGAAATGACAGAAATGTGTGGCTGGAAGGAGCCTTGAGATTGCCTAGTGCATCTGCTGCCCTAAGGCAGGATCAAAGATGTCTAGACTAGAGTTGATAGGTGTTTGTTGAACCTGTTTTTAGAAGCTTCTAGACAAAGAGTTTCCAAACCTCTGTTAAGCTTCAGTGCTTCCTTATCCCCAGAGTTTTAACTCACCTCTGTCCTAAATCGTCCTGACTGTAAATTAGAACAGTTACATCCAGGCATCTTTAAACTTTGACATATGCTACTGGCCAAGTCATGCAAATACTTGTTAGTCAATTTATTCTTTGCACAAGATGTAGAGTTTGGGAGTGTCTCCCTGGTCATAAAATGTAATTATTGCAGATGTATTCACGACCAAGACCTTATTACTACACTAATCACACTACCCAAAACACTGTGGGTATTGTTAGCTACTGAGCTACTTCAACAAATTATAGACTTGGAAACCTGAACCGCCCTTCAGGGCTGCTCAGCCCTGTAGAGCATTGTTTAATTTTCACAATTCTGAGCAGGAAAGTATTGCTTTTGGCCATCAGACTGGATGTTAAAAGTAATTGTTCTTCCTCATTCCTGTGACCATCTTTGTGGTATGATTTCCACAGCTAGTCAAACTATGCAGTTGCTTGGTAGTCTAATATGTTATTAGCATGAAAGTTACTTAGTGTGGGGATGTTCTTGCCAGTCCTCACAGCTAATGAAATCAGATGTATTGTGGTCCAGAAGTGGAGTGTAAGTGACAGCCAATATCGTGCACGTATTGTTAGGGACCAAGTTTCTGAAAACAAAATAAAATTTGGGAATACCCTTCCTAAGCTGCCAAGCCCTGTGAGGAACTGGCAGGTGTATAATTTGAAAACACAGGGTGAAATTTTCAACCAGTGTAAACTAATTCAGTTCCAGAGGAGGTGTGAAAAGAGAATTTGTTCCCATGGAAAAAGGCTCTTCTTCAGGCCACAGAATAATGTGGACATGCAAATGGTATGTTTTCCCCATCCTCTCATGGAATTTGTGTAATGTATCTTTTCATCATTCTGCAATTCAAATTCCCTATCTCCATGCTTGGGGTAACCAAGGACTACTGAACTGTCCTGAAAATAAAGTTCTCTACATCTCACCCCATTTCTGCTTCCTCTCAGTTGCACTGATTTTTACCATTGATAAAGTTGTTGCTCTCATATTATCTTGGATAAAATGACAGCCTTTTCATTTCTGCCCTGCCTGTATCCCAGATACATCAACTTGTGAATACCAGATACTTATATCCCAGCTGGTTGTAAACATTTATGTATAATCTAATGTAGAACCTGTGACCAGTATCACTTACCAACAGCCTTCATAAAACAAGACACTTTTACTACACAGAATAAGATATTAGAGAAAAGCTGACTTTAAAGCAATATGCTTCCATGAACCATTATTTCATGCAAAATACACAAAGTAGTCCCTGCTGGTTTGGTCTTGCATGCTTGTTGGATGTGAACAAGAATGCCTTGACAGAACATGATGTCCAATAGCTTTGGTATTTGACCTGGGACACCCATGTGAATTATATTCACACACAGAAGTGTCTCACACTGTTCCAGATGAAGGCAGGTATCTAACTACAAAATGCTGATGAAGGGACATTAAGGGTGTCTGGAAAATCATGACACAACGCTTCCCACACAACTATCTTTTGTGGTCCAGTGGAACAGTGTCCCCATGGTACAGTAGCACACACAACCACTGCTGTTGCTGGTCGAAAGTATCATTTGACCCTTTTCCTAAACCTCCATCTTGCACAAAGTAAACATTACCACTAAGCCACAGGAGGAAAACAGCAGCTGTGACACCATCAAATGCTTGTGGGGTGACTTCAAAGCTCTGGTTCTGCCAGAAATCCTTCTTATTTCAGAGTGGGGAAAGCCTACAACTACATGTCTTCATTTGCAGCGCTGGTTTACTATATATTTAAGACATGGTTCATTTTTTTCCCCTGTGTTTGGAAATCATCTACAGGATGTGCTCATAAATATATTTTCCCTTTGTCTGCCTTTGTGCTACATGGAGACACACAAGAGTGTGCGTTCATTTCTAAACTGAAATGTCATGATGGCCCTTTTTTCTTCCTGATACGCACAGGTGTGTGAGCAACTCAGCTGGAGACTTGGGGCTGAATTCTCTTCTCAACATGGGCATACATCTATCGTAACTCCCCCAATATGAGTTCACTGATATTGTAATAGCTTATAAATGCATACTGTGTAAGTGCAGAAAATTGTATAGGCAGAAGAGACCAGAATTAGACCCAATTTAATTTTGCAGTACAGCTCCATTCTCTCTGTCCCAGTTGTGAATCTCAACAACCAGGACTGCAGGTTTCCAAACTTTGGAGTTACTAACATTCACTAAAACCTATGTGTATTGCAGTACTTCACTCACTCTTGTACAGAGAGAAAATGAGCTTTGCTATGCAGAAGCAAAGTGAGTAAACTGCGCAAATACACTTAGATAACAATTCTTATCACTGAAAATCAGTAAATACAAATTTAGTGATTCAAGGCCTTACCTGAAGTGGGCTTTGGCATAGAAAAAACACTCAGCTCATTATTTCATGCTATGTTATAAAATGGGTATTAAAACCTACGAATACCACACAAGAAAAGTAAAACAAAAAAGATTGCCACGTATTTGCTGTTTTAACATACTTCCCTTTATATTACCACATTTGGCAAACTGCAGCTAAACCCTGTGTCATGAGTTGACCCGAGCCAGCAGCCAAGTACCCACACAGCCACTTGCTTACTGCCCTCCGTCCCCAAAGGGAGGGGGGAGAGGATAGGAAGAGCAAAAGGAAAAATAATGTGAGTTGAGATGAAGGCAGTTTAAGAGGTAAAAGAAAGAGGAAAAAAACAAGCAATGCAAAAGCAATCACTCACCATCTCACACAAGCAGCGCAATGCCTAGCCAATCTCTGAGCAACAGACACCTTGCAAGCAAAAAAAAAACCCACCACCCCTTCTTCCTCTACCCCAGTTTTTATTGCTGACATGATGTTGTATGGTATGGAATATCCCTTTGGCCAGTTTGGGTCAGCTGTCCCGGTTGTGTCCCCTCCCAGCTTCTTGTCCACCCCCAACCTACTTGCTGGGGACAGGGGCAGAGGGGGAAAAAGAGAAAGCCTCAGTGCTGTGCAGGCACTGTGCAGCAACAGCCAAAATATTAGTGTTATCATCACTGTTTTAGCCAGAAATCCAAAAGACCACCATACAGGCTGCTTTGAAGAAAGTTAACTCCATCCCAGTCACACTCAGAGCACCTCAGTACAGATATGAGACAAATGGATCAATATATTCTGAAAATATGATTTGGAGGATATGGCACTTTAGAGGGAGTTTCATCCATTATGAAATTCTGGACTGAGAAAGCCTTTCCCCTCAGTGGCCGCCCCTCTGTTGTTTAGTAAGATAATTTCCCACTCATCAGGCAGAGGGCTGTAGAACTGGCAGGATGAGAGATTACAGACTTAGAACAATCTTCCTCCAACGCCAAACATCTTATGGTCTTGAAGGAGTGTGGTTTTTCAGGCACATGTCAAACACCAGAGCTTTGGGGAAGAGTTTTCTTTGAAAGGTTTCCCAGTGATACTAAAAATAACCCCACCTTTTGCATCCATTGTTATTTTTAGAATGGCAAGTCAGACAAATGCAGGTGGAGGACATTTATGTTCCTCGTGGTGGTAAATTACACCTCACTGTGTGTTTAGTTCATGGATGAAATACAACAGGCAAGAGACAAGACACATGGCAAGATGTTCAAAATTGTTGAGTACCTAAGGCGTCTTTCAAATCAGGATTCAAAAAGCCAGACCAGTTAAATGCTCTGAATACCTTTATTGTTGCCACACTATATAGTTCAAGAAACTACTACAGTATGGCACAGCTGAGGACAAAGGAGGTGCAGCCAACTTTTTGTGGTCAGACAGCACGTCACTGCAGGGTTTTTGGGTTCCCCCTGAAATGTGCCCAGGCTTTGTCAGACAGACAGCAGGTGTCATTGTGAAGGTGTTCATGGCTTGGAGTTGCACAACAGGGAAACGAGATTTCTCTGGTGCCCTTAGGGACCCCTTATGGCACAACACTGATGAGCCTGCACTCCCTCAGGAGGTGCTGCATCATACTGCAAAGGCTCGCTGCCAAATCACAGCCAGGCAAAGACCACAACCCTCTAGGGCCCACCAGAGAGGAGAAGGACTTCTCTCCCCTGTGGTGAATGGGAAGACCAGCTACCTCTGCCCAGGGATAGCTTTTGTGACTCTACCCCTGTGGGAAGGGCTCTTGTCACTTCAGAGGTCCTTCCCAAAGGGGAGGGCTGGAGAGGGTACCTGAGGAGAAGAGCGGGGGACAAATGCAGTTACATGTCTCCACGTCTGTTGTGGTTTAACCCCAGCCAGCAACTAAGCACAACCCAGCTGCTCGCTCGCTCCCCCCCCAGTGGGATGGGGGACAGAATCGGAAGAGTAAAAGTGAGAAAACTCGTGGGCTGAGATAAAGACAGTTTAATAGGTAAAGCAAAAGCCGCGCGCACAAGCAAAACAAAGCAAGGAATTCGTTCACTACTTCCCGTCAGCAGGCAGGTGTTCAGCCATCTCCAGGAAAGCAGGGCTCCATCATGCGTAATGGTTACTTGGGAAGCCAAACGCCATCACGCCAAGCGTCCCCCCCTTCCTTCTTCTTCCCCCAGCTTTATATGCTGAGCATGACGCCATACGGTACGGCATAGCCCTTGGGCCAGTCTGGGTCGGCTGTCCTGGCTGTGCCCCCTCCCAGCTTCTTGTGCACCTGGCAGAGCATGCGAAGCTGAAAAGTCCTTGACTGGTGTAAGCACTACTTAGCAATAACTAAACCATCAGTGTGTTATCAACACTATTCTCACATGAAATCCAAAACACAGCACTCTACCAGCTACTAAGAAGAAAATTAACTCTATCCCAGCTGAAACCAGGACAACATCCAACATCTGTGTGGAGCTGTACTCAGGACATGAACATGACCTGTGAGTTTCACCGCCATCATGGCAGCCAAGAGCCTCCCCTCATGGTGGTTTTAAGGCACTGGAGGTGGGGTTGCTGGAGACATGAGGGAGGAATGCAGGGGGTTCAGCACTGAGCTGTCTCTGGCTTGGGATCTGGCAGCTGGGGAGGAAGGTAAGCAACACCTTCTGGAAGCTGGCCCCACCACCAGCCTTGCCGTACAGCTGAAGAGGGGAGGCATCATTTTGGACTTCTTATTTATACAGCACTTCACCCAACTGTTTAGACAACCCAACTCCAATGAGAGTTTTCATGGCTAAGAATTAAATAAGAATGAAATAAGCTCCAGTAGCATTGTTCTGTCTTGTTGAGAAGAGCTCTAAAGAGGAAAGGTCCATTATCTTTTTTTCCGGTAGTCTTGCCAAAGCAGGTTGGTGTTTTTTCTTGGGATCAAGATTATGGATATCAGGAAATGCTGGTGACACTTGACAGCAACATGTTGTTTATGCTTTACTCCTTTCTACCACAGTATTGTGCTCTCTTTGGGAAGAAAGAAATAGAACCTGCTCTGCCCTTAGGGGGAACAACATCGGCCAAAGAAGAGAATGCTCTTGCTCGGATTGTGTTTGATCAAGAAGAGGAACGGGTGGTCAGTTCTGAACTCATAGGGAATGTGGAGGCACAACGGTATTATAGTCACCCCTGTAGCAGCAGCTGCCTCAGTGCCTTCTTCATTAACTTCCACAAAGGACTTGTGAATGGCCTTAGAGAGGAACAGCCCAGGCTTTCTTGACAGTCCAGAGAAATCAGCTTGTTGAAGGACAAAGGCATTCCTCATCCCCAGAGCCTGCAGTACTGGCATGAGCTCATAGCTCTCCTCCATTCTGAACTGGGGCAAGTATACTGTGATTTTTTGTGGATACACATTCTCCATGTTGGTCCATTCTGCTAATTTCTCATAGGTGACAGCACTCTCTAGCTGCAAGCAGAAAACACAGGGCATCACGATCATGAGAAACTAGATCAAAATGCTCACAGGAACATTTTCCTTTAAGGAAAAGCCTGGTTTTCATGACAAAGACAGAACCTGTGCCCTACAGTTACTGAGTGTGAAATCTGGCAAATTCAGATCCAGTCTTCTCAGAGGGATCCTTCTCATTTGTTCAGATTTTTACCAGACACCAATACAGTATCGTGTCTTGATACTTTTGCAAGGAAGAAGTAAGTTCCCTTGGCTAGTGCTACATTTTGTCCACTGAAATAGGCATTAACTCCCTTAGAAAGGCTATGAAGTGTTGCTTTTGAGTAGGCTTTCTCAGTCTTTCTCTGCTCTTCTGAAGCAATCTATATAACCATTAATCTCTCTGATCTTTACACAGGCTACAGCATTCCTCCTCTGTAAAGCAAGATAAAACCCATAACAACAAAAGATACAAGCTTGGCCCGCATGGCTGGGAAGCACCTTGTTTAAGTACTGGATGGACAGGTATTTTCTCCTCCCAGGAGCAGAGACAGGAGTGTTACCTGTTCAAGGCCAGTAGACTCATCACAGATGCTTTCTGGCAGAAGAATGAACATGCTGAGCTCTTCTCCAGTGTACGGGAGCTCCAGCACTGTCATTTGCTCTTCTTGTCTCCTGGCTAATTTATATTTTCCTGTCTGACACATCATCGGTACATTCCTGTGCTCTCTCTGAAATTCAGAAAGTCAATCAATAGTCAGAAAAACCCAGGCAAAATAAAGCAGGTAATAAACCCCACAGGATCAAGCTGCTTGAAATTTCTTGCTCATTTTCCATGAACACTCCTCAAACCACCATATATTTTTGCTGAGGGCATTGGCAAAGGCTCGAGCACTGTGAAAGCCATAACAGTTGGTCTAAGGGCTTCTCGTCCTCTGCACTGTAGTTTGTACTGCTCCTATAACTCTTTCCTAAAGATATCTAACTATTTCCTGAAGGATAATGCCAACTTCCACTACAGCCCCCAGGAAAGGCTGATGTGCGCTCAGCAAAGTCTCCTCTATAACTTAGCCTCTCCAAGGAGGTACCAAAGCTTGCCTTCACATGACCTCTGTCGAGGAGGCACTTGGGAAGAGGATGCTGCTTTCCCACTTCACAGGGTGAAGGCTCTTGGCTTGGATAAACTGGGCCCCCACACCCGAGCCAGGCAGAGACTTGCCCTGCAGACAGCAGAGCACAGGTTACCAGGACTTTTCCCACTTTCCCCTGCTCCCCACAGCTCTCATCCCAACTGTACCTTGTTCAGCCTGAAAGGCATTTCCCTGGTGTTTTTCTCCTCAAATTTTATAGCCCATTGCCCTTTGAAGTGTATAGCGTTGACCAGAGCTAGCACCGTTGTGCAATCAATAGAGCCAGGAGGAAACAGATCTTTAATTTTCCCTTTAAAACAACAAACAAAGGTGAATTATGCTTTCATTTTGAGCATTGACGGAGGATGATCCCATTATTTCCTCACTTGGAAGAATTGTCCGTTCACAGCAAGAATTGATCCGCAGCTTTAGCAGAGTCAAAGCTGCCAGGAGCTCGGGCCATTTTATGCCCCAAGCTGCTTTTACAGTAGCCACAAGCAAAATGGATCACTTCATAGCATTTCTGAATGTTGCTACACTCAGGAAAAGGAAGAAACTCAGACACCAGACTTCTCACACGGTCCTGATGCACACTCCCCAGGCAGCCAAGCACAGGCCTTGTTCTTACCACCGGTTTGCTTTTCTACCCAGGAATTCATCTTCCCTCTGGACTCTTCAGCAGCATTAATGAAGTCCACCGCTTCCAGTTCTGCATGGTAGAAGGCCCTTGTGGAGTCTAAGTATTGCTGCAAAACAGGGAAGAGAGGTGGCTCTCGCGACAGTAATCAGGGAGCTACTTGACCACAGGGAAAAATAGGAATCCAAGAAATGGATGCCAACCTGTAGGTCAGAGGTCTCTGTGGGACTACTTGTTCCAGCATTAATGATGTCCTGCATATGCACTGTGACTCTTCAGGAAAGACTTTCTGGGCACAGGGAGGAGCCAAGCAACCAGTTCCTGGGACACCTTTCACATAAGAGAGTCCCAGCTCCACTGTCTTTTACTCTTGCTGTTCTTTGTGAGGGGCTGTTTTGCTTTTTCACCACGACAACCATTTCAGCAAGATAGCTGTCGGGGAGGGCAGGGCACGACCCTGCCAGCCTGGCCATCACCCATGGCCCCCGCTCCCTTGTCCTTGCAGAGCAGCCTCCCCACTGCTGCTCCCTGGCCCTGGTTGCAAGCTGGCCCTCACTTCTCATCCCACTGTATGTGGGGCCCCATTCACTTCAAAGAGCCAGCAAATGAAAAAATAACATGCAAGGACTTCATCTCCCCCATTGTGCACAGCACAAACAAGCAGAAAGAACATTCTGGGACCAGGCCATTAAAGTCAGGTCTCAGTATATACATGTGTGTATATACTGAGAGAAAAACTATGTGAACTCTTTCCCCAGGATTCCAGTTTGCAGCCTGGGCAGACTGGATTTTTTCCCTTGTCTGGAATGATAATTTCTGTGGAAATGCTCTGCACTGCACTACTTCCCAAAGATGCAAATGTGCTGCAGCATTTTAAAAAATGTAGATGAAGGGTGGTGATTCCATCTATATCAAAGCATGAAGAAACATAATTTCAGTGAAAATTGCTACCCAGGGCTTTCAAAAGTATTCTTATCGCCTCCTCAGGAAATGCAGGCCCTTTTCCTTGACTTTGCACAAAGCCTATTTAATCTCATATGTTGCTCTCTTCATACTCTGCTCACTCTGTGTTTCATCCATCTGAGAGAGCTTGCTTTTCTGTCACAACAGCAGCAATACAGAAACATGCAATTTGATGACCTTAGCAGAAGTTCAAAATGTAGTACAGAAGTTTTTCAAAACCACAAAACCTATAAACAGTTGTCACTTACCTGAAGGAACTGAAAGGTCACTTCTCCAAAGAGCCTGTTGGCAATGCTGAGGGAACACGTGGCACCAGCTTTGCCAAGGGCAGACAGAAGCTCCTGGAACTGAGAATGGGCTCCTCCGGCTTCTTCACACTGCAAGCAGCAGGGGAAAGATTTCTTTAGCAAGATGCTCTGCCCTGGAGCTCCACCCATGTACCCTCAGGCTGAAATCAGGCACTCTCCCCAAATGCACTTGTGGGACCAAGGGGCATGCAAAGACCCACAAACCACAAACACGTCTGGGCTTCCTGACCATCCAAAGTCACGCACTTGTCTCCCTCCCCTTCTGCAATTTCCACCTTGAAAAAGGTTCATCCTACTTAAATTTGGCAACACTTTACACAGCAAAGCAATGGGGTCTCTCCTGCACGTGCACACAGGTTTCAGTTTGATGAGAACTGGGCTGAGCTCTGCTCTTACCATGCTTTTGGATGAAGTGCTGCCATTTAGCAGGTAAGTCTGCCTTGCCCTGCTTCACTTCATGCAAAGTTCAATGTTTTCACACAGTTCAGATACTATCTTACCTTTCCAGTGGTGCTCTTGGTTCCTGGACTTGCCATGCTCACCACCTCATGAATATGAAGCACCTGCAATAGAAATGCAGTATAAATCTCTGTAAATAGATTAATGAAGACACAAAGAACGTGTTGAGGCTGCACTGGAGCCTCACAGGCTCCACAAGTCTGACGAGCGTGTTTGAAAAGCAGAGCTTTGAGACCTGTAGCTGCCACCTCTTTCAGTTTGCTGTTTGTGAAGAACATGGACTGGGCTGCCAGAAGGCTCATGCCTCTTTTCCATTTCCAAATGAAAGCCTCTAATAGCAGTTAAGTGGTTGAGTCTCCATCCCTAGAGGTATTTAAAGAACAGATAGATGTGGTGCTTGAGGACATGGTATAGTGATGGACTTGGCAGTGATAGGTTAACGGTTGGACTTGATGATCTTAAGGGTCTTTTCCAACCTTAACGATTCTGTGATTCTATGATTCCTGAGAAAAGGGAAAGAAACTCACTTTTTCCATCTCTTCGGCCGTGTTGCCTCTGGCACCCAGCTGGACCATGCTCAGGGCAGCTGAGATACTCAGTGGGGAGAAGAAGATATTTTCATTTCTTTTTACTTTGCTCAGCTCTTTGAAGAAGTCCAGGCAGAACTTGGTGTTTGCTGCACTGAGGGAGCCCATTGTGGTATGGCCAAGCCTACAACAGAACAACTATGTAATCCATCTCACAAACATTGCCACGGTCAGAGCACACGGTGGGGAGAGAATTGGAAATGCAGAGCCTTTCTCATGAAACTCAGCACCTAAAGCACCGACTTGCTCCCGAGAGAAGTTTCAGACCACGCTTAGCACTTCATAGGAAAGTGCACCCCAAACCCAGACCCAAACTACCACCTCTGGGCAAATCACCCCTTTAGTCATACTCTTGCTCTTCCCCTGTCTGCTCCAGCTAGGTCCACACTCACTTTCATGCTCTCAATTTTTTTCCTAAAGGCTGTACACTATTGTGCTGGTTTCAGCTGGGATAGAGTTAATTTTCTTCCTAGTAGCTGGTAGAGTGCTGTGTTTTGGATTTCATGTGAGAATAGTGTTGATTGATAACACACTGATGGTTTAGTTATTGCTAAGTAGTGCTTACACCAGTCAAGGACTTTTCAGCTTCGCATGCTCTGCCAGGTGCACAAGAAGCTGGGAGGGGGCACAGCCAGGACAGCCGACCCAGACTGGCCCAAGGGCTATGCCGTACCGTATGATGTCATGCTCAGCATATAAAGCTGGGGGAAGAAGAAGGAAGGGGGGGACGCTTGGCGTGATGGCGTTTGGCTTCCCAAGTAACCATTACGCATGATGGAGCCCTGCTTTCCTGGAGATGGCTGAACACCTGCCTGCTGACGGGAAGTAGTGAACGAATTCCTTGCTTTGTTTTGCTCGTGCGCGCGGCTTTTGCTTTACCTATTAAACTGTCTTTATCTCAGCCCACGAGTTTTCTCACTTTTACTCTTCCGATTCTGTCCCCCATCCCACTGGGGGGGGAGCGAGCGAGCAGCTGGGTTGTGCTTAGTTGCTGGCTGGGGTTAAACCTCGACAACTATGTAAATATGGTCACATAGTCAACATCCTGTTTTTCTTGCAAGAACTGCTACATGGTTTAGAAGCATTGGTCAGCCTTCAGACACTGTGCTTCACTGAAGTATAAAAACTTTTTTTGTTTGTATATTGTGTAAAACACGAAACATATTGTATGAAAGCAACCAACAGAGAGACCAGAGAATTGGATTGCCAAGTCATAGCCAAATAACAATGTGGAAAGGCCTCCCTCTACCTCCTGAATTTGAGGTCGGAAGTTCATACCTGTCCCAGCACTTCCAAGATAACTGCCTTGCCATTTATCTCCTTTTTCCTTTTAAGGGAATTACCAAATTCCCTCCTGCTGTTGAGCAAGCTTGTTCACTCAAGCAAAGAATTTGGCTGCATACTTCCTACATCCTGGGACTGTCACGTCCATGAAGTGCGGCAGTCAGCCCTGTAGGCAGAAACACGGCAGCCTGCCTCTGTGCATGGCTGCATTGCACTTAGCTCCCCGCCAGCTTCTGTTTCCAGTACTATTACTACCCTGAGGAAAGATAAAGCTGAGAAAATTACCTTCTCCCGGGAACAGCTGACTCTGACAGCTTCTTTGCTGATGGAGGGCAGTGTCCTGCCCCGTCTTAAATCGAAACCAACCACTGTGTAGTCTGGCTGCCTGCCCAGTTTATTTCTGAAGAAGAAGCGTGCCTGGGGAACCAAGGGCCAACAGAGAGAGTACCAGAAGAATGGCTTTTCACTTCCCGCAGCAAAGTGAGAGCCACAATCTAGTCTCTTCTGGTTTTCACTCTCTGAAACAAGTAGTCAAAGAAGGAAATTTATCTTTTTCCCCTCCCAGAGGGGAGGGACCCTGTTGATGCTGCTGCAGCTCATTAGCTTGCTCTGCTGAATTGCCTCAAAGACGGGGCAAGCATCTGCAGACAGCATACAGTAACAGGAAGAAGGAAACAGAAACAAATCAGAAAATAAGAGTCTGATAGGCAGCGTTCAGAGAGGCAACTCTCCCTGAAGTACTTCCGTGCATCTGATAACCTCTGTCTCATGGGGAGCCCTGATAGTCCTGCAGCACATGATAGAGCTGGGCCCATAACCACAACATGTTATTTCTTCTTTAACCCAGGCCTTCCCAGAGAGGTGCAATGATCCAGAATGTGTCCCAGCAGCTTCTCTGCCTGAGGGCTATGCTTAGCTGGGGCTGCCTCAGCATGGGCACTTTGTCTGTCTCAGGGATCTCAGCATGCTTTTCTGTGTCAGCAAGAGCCAGAGAGTGGAGGGAGCACATGGTAGCCTTCAGCAGCACGTCCCAACCTGAGTTTTGAGCATCTCCCGGACTGTGGGTCAGGAGGTGGCAGGCCTAACCAGGTGCTACAGGACCTGGTCCAGAGGGCAGAAGGAGTCCCAGTTACACAGCTTTGGGAACAGATCCTGGCACCAGATCCCATATGGCAAAAATTTTAGGGAACAGGCTTTTTTCATTGACCTCATGCAAGAAAAAGGCAAGAGGAGGTGAAGTGAAGGCACCACCAGCCCTGCTTAGAAGAGCTCAGTATGGCCAGCCCTGCTGATCATGTGCAGGGAAGAGCACTGAGCTGGAGCAGCTCCTTCATTCAGACTGGTGCTTCTTGCCCCTCCAAGGGTGGAAGTGGATTTTCCCCATGGCACCACAGAGAGTTAGACTCTGCAATGGGAGCACTTTCAGCTGAGGTGCTCAGCTCTGAATATTTGCTGCTGTACTGCAGCTATGGATCTCGTTTCCTAACCCCTAGGTCTAGCCCACGTGTTTCAGCAGAACTGTGTGGGGAGCTTGAGGCATTGATGGTTTTGGCTTGAAATGCATGAAGGGCTCATGAGGCTTTTGTTGAGCTCCACGGTCACTGTCAGTCCGTACCTCTGGGTGGCATGCACAAAACCACAAGCAAAAAAGGCAGCAAGGTGGAGTTGCTCCTGTCTGGGGGCAGGGGAGATACACCAAAGGCCCATGGGTATGTCTTCCAGGATCCTTCATAGTCATCATGATTCATGAACAAGGAAACGCGCACCACACTGCCAAAAGCACTTACTCGTCTTTTGACCCTGGAGGCTGTTCTGCTTCACAAGCAGCAGTCAGCTTTTTCACAATGTTTCCCCCTGGTGTCTCGAGGCTGGTTGTGGGCTGAGCACTGTGTTTATTTTAGGCCAATAGGCACTGTGGTCGGCACTGCTCCGGGCAGAATATTGTATTTCTCACAGAAGACCAGCAGCTGACTGTTGAGCAAAATGTAGCTAAGCCCCCATATAGGTATCACATGATGATTGCATTAATATAATTGGAAAATATGTTTTGGGGGACTTTCCCCTATTATGACACTCGAGATTGAGAAAGTCTTTCCCCTCAGTGGTCACCCCTCTACCATTTAGCAGGTAATTTCTCACTTGGCAGGCTGAGAGCTGTGGAAAAGGCAGGACTGGTCATTGCTGGTCTGTGTTTGGGACTGCTTCATGCTGACAGATTGCAGGGGAGAGAAGTGACAGGCAGCAGAGCGGGCTGCGGTGGGGGTCTCTTGGAAAAGGAGCTGTCAGGGGCCTGAGCAGAGGCAGAGCTGCAGCTGGTGCTGCAAGGTTGCAGGCTGCAACGAGTGCTGTGCCAAAAGCTAGCTGCCTCGCGAGGCGGTGCGCCAGAAAAGAAGCCATCCATCAGGATATGCAGTAGAGGTCCTCCAGTAGTGCTTTTCCAGCCTGTTTAAAAATGTCAGTAAGTGTATGGAAAGGCTGGATCTTGTTTCCAAACTGTAGCAGTCACGTGAGGGAGTAATGCGAAACAAACTTGGCGCTGTGCAGGAGGCAGTGCTCTTTTATACAAAAGCTGTGATGTTGTTATCCCAAATGCAGGGTCATTAGCCCGGTGTGCAGACACCAATTCACACAGAGCCGAGGTATTTTATTCCCTTCATATTTGTGCAAAGATGGGTGCCAGGTGGCAGTTCCACAAATCTAGCACACCTTCATACAAAACTACAGCGTATTTATCCTGCTACATGATTAGTATAAACCCACCCAAATTTACACTTATTAGTTAGTGATTAACATTTCATACACTATTGGTTTACTGTATTTAAATTAGCCTCGCTTGCTGTGCAAACTAACACGCCTGCTCCTTTCAGGTGGTGGGGGCAAGTATTTTCGGTCCTGAATTAAGTCAGTGGTCATGATCTTCCCTCGCCGCATTTACTTTTCACCCAGTTACTACAGTTTTATCCTTTCCCAGAGCACAGGTGGTTTGTAGTTTTTCTCAGCAGAAAATTTTCACTTTCTGCAGAATATCAACACACCATCTCATAATTAAGAATATATAATTTCATGCCTGAGGATTCAGATGAAAAAGCTGGACAGCAGCACCCTCTGAAGGGCTGAAAGGAAGCTCACAATTGAATTACTTTATTCACTATTTTCTTTTCTAGGCAGATATTAAGAAAATGAGAAAAAAATTCATGCGATCAGAAAGATATAGACCAAAATAGTTCTATATCATTATTGTTAGGATACTCACCCACATACAGATAATTTTTTTCCGTGTTACTGGATTGAAACAATAGTCCTGGGAGTGAAGACTGGAAACCAGAAGTCATCTACAATACAGTTATTGAACTGCAGAGTTATCAGTCCATGACTTCTCTTCTTGTGTCATTAAGCTGCATTCATTCGAGTAAGGCCTTCAAAAGGAAGGTGGGCCGTTTTCCCACCCAGCCTACGCTAGAAGGCACTAACCCTAGTGCCTGATAGTGCTTGGTGCATTCTCCTGGGAGACACAGGCTTGAATTCCAGCGAGGGTATGGGATACACTGAAGACAGGCCCTTCACCTCCTGAGCCACACGAATTTCTCCACTATGGAAGTAATGTACCATTTTCACTTAAAAAAATTAAGTCTAACAGCATTTTCAGGAAGCCCTATGTGAATAGCTTGCACAAGGTCTGCTTTGAATGCATTCACTAGATGTTCTCCAGGGACTTGTGCCTCATTGCACCTCATTCCTGAATTTCAGCATGGGCAAAGCACCTCATTGCTCATATCAAGGCAGTTCAGAGCAAGCAAAGAAAAATGCTAGCTACTAGAGAATTTACAAAAGGTGAAAATAAAATGCCTACAAATTTTGGATATTTCCACATGCATAGGCAAAGAGAATTTTTCTTTCAGATGGCTTTTTGGACATACATGCTTAAAGCAGCCTATGTTCTGTTTAGGAGAGCCACAACATTATTTTAATGTTGCTTCTCCTTTCTGAAGCCGCCTATAATTCTGTGCATTAAACATGTTATTCACTGATTCTCCATCACATATACACAGAAAAATACAGTTAGGAAGTGTGACTTCTGAATCTGGTTTTCATAAAGCTTATGAATACTAAGCTGTAGTACCTGCTAGAAGTGATTATAATTCCATATAGAAAATGGGTGTACTTTACCAAGAAAATAAAATCAAGGATTTACTAAGAGACAATTTTTAATGAATATGGAAATCAAAAGTCTAGATTATCCTGCTGCCATAACTGTGTGACTGACTGTACAGCTGAAGTAGAATAGCACCTTGTACAGTACAGAAGGTATGAAACTACTTATATTACCATCAGTCAAGGCCAGCCTTTGATGTGTCGTAATTTTATATTGTATCAAATATTACATTATTATAATTAATATTAATAAATTATAGCAGAATAAAAGTTAACCTATTTATATTGATAATAAATCAATGTAATAAATTATGTACAATTTGTATTGTATAGCATACCGTGGTTGAACTTGGAATTTTAGTCCTGATAATCTGTTCATAATACCTTGTGCGGGTCTTCGCCAGAAGATGCTAACTAGTAGCACTGCCATCCAGCTACCCCCTCAGTCAGATTGCATATTTTCTCTCTTGCTGCTCTGTTCAAGGGGAACAAGCCCCAGTATTATCTGAATAGAGATAGATGCTACTATACCTGTACCTAAGCTGACTCTACTGGGCTAATGGAATAAAATATGGTATAACATGGAAGTTAAAAAAAAATTAATTCAAAGCATTACTTCTGGATGATTTTCTGAAACCATCCAAGAAAGTGAGCTGGCACTTCCATACACATGTTGGAAGTCTGGGATGGATGGTCCATAAGAAAGGTGATGGGAAGTTGATAAATACTGTAAGGGAGACTGGAAACTAGAAGTTTTACAGTGCATCTGACTTTTTTTTGTAGGGTTGGGGAGATAAGAATATTTATAAGAAATCACTGACAGGATTGTTTCTAAACATAATTTGATTACTGTTAGTTTTTTACTAATGATACTGCTGTGTTTAGTCTTAAGATCAGAAGGAATTACTATACTTTTATCTGAGTTTCTGTCTAAAATAGATTAGTCTCTAGCAATCCATAACATCAGGGCCAAACCCAAAAATGACTGAGAGCCAAATTCTGAGAAGTTCACAGGGCAACTTAGGAAATAACAGGTCAAATAAATCCTGCAAAGTAGCCTCTTTTGAAGTGTACCATTTGAACCTTTTCTAGTTTATTTTTCAGCCTTTGGGGTAAAGCTTTCCCCAAGAGTCAAATCAGTGTCTAAGCTTTCTACAGCAGTACCTCTGGGGGTCTTGACTCCCTATACCATCTTTATTAGATTTGAAATACATATTGAATTGGTTTCTAAAGTAAAGTTTAACTCTCTTTGAAGATAAGTGAATAGTACAAATAGCTGGGTACGGGGTAGGCATTTCACTTCACTGCTCATAAGGTACTGACTGATTTTGTGATTGAAGGGCCAAATTGTGGCCCTTCTCTCAGTTCATACCAGGGAAGAAGTGAGTACCTAATTCAGTGAGACGATGAGCACCACGTGACAGAGGATCCACAGATGCTAACGAATCCTCGAAGAAGGACTGGGGCCCCACAACTTGAAGAAGCAAGCTGAAACACCGTGCAACCCGAATGCACCGTGTCAAGTTTCAAGAGCAGCAGCAGAGACTTCTTGTGTAAATGTCTACTGCCACCGCTTGCCTTGAACCGAGAGGAAACTGCATGCAAAGTTAGCTCAGACTGAGCACAAACATTAAAAGCGATACTGTGAAAGCGAAACTTTCAACACTGATCATGTCTCTAAATCCAGTCTCAGGCCATGAGCACTGAAAAGTAGTATTTCTTCACCTTATAGCTTAAAAGCTATATATTTTGCCAATAACCATTATTCCAGTCACAGCCGAGTTTCTCCCACTTCCAGTTCCAGACAGGAGTAGGAATACAAGGCAGATCCTACACAGTTCAGTAAGTATAACACAGTATATTAAAGTCAGGAGAATCCAAGATTTTAAAATGTGCATGTATGTTTCAGGTCTAAGACACAATACCTAATAACTCTTCTGTTTTTTACTGACTCAGATATTTTGTGATACAATGTGGTTACTATAAACTAGTTTGACCAGCTGTAAATCAGTAACCGACCAGCGCTGAATGGGCTTAGCCAAATTCAGCTAACCAGTGTGCAAGACACAGAACTATAGAATGGGGTTTGGGTTGAGTGGGACCTTTAACAATCACCTAGTCCAGCTCTGGAGGCTTGAGGCAGGGCAGCAAACGTATCTGAACCTTGCCATTTGCAAAGGGGATGCCTGCTCCCCTGCTGAGCTGCTCACGGTGGGGGGAGAGGAGGCATTGGACCTTGTTTGCACGGATGGGGATTGGTGGAGAGAGGCACTCCCTTCAGTAGACGTTGCAGCAAGGGGAAAACAAAATGTAAAAAAAAAATACGTTGCATAGATGCTTGTTTTTTTCCTTCATGACATTAGTCCTCTTTTCATAGTTCACCAGATTGTGGCAGTAGTAAAACCGCTGCCATGGCATGTACCAGAAATGGCCCAGCCACATCTCTTACGCCGCGCAGGGCTCACCACACATCTTCACAGCTCCCGCACTCTGGCGGCACAGTAACAGCCCAGCTCAGCTGCTGCTAAACGGAGACTTTTATTGCAAACCTCTGCCTCTATTTCTTTCACTTTCAGGACTAAGCTCCTGCATTCTTCACTGGTAGCAAGTGCAGATCCATCCCCCTGCTAACCCACAGTGTTGTCAGAAGCCCCTGTTTTAACTCAAGGGTGCTGAAAAAGGATATGCTGAGGGTTGGGGACTTTATACTCATTTCTGAGAAAAGACAGGAATAAAGCGAAGATTTTTTTCCCCTGTGGCATTTGCCACTTCACCACAGGAACCCTTGTCCTTGCATTTTCAGAAACATTGTTGATTTTTGAGGTTGTGCTCAGAACTTCCCTGGGGAATGTAAACACTGTATGATGACAGCTTTAGGTAACAAAAACATCGTCTAATGAACAAACTGGGCTACCAGCCTCCAGAAGGGAAACAGGGACACAGCCTGGAGAACTACTTCTGAAGCTGTACTGCACCTTCAGATTAGACAGTCAAGAGCAGTTTGTCTATTTGACTCTTTTATTGTCCTGCTCCTGTCTGTTCTTGCTCAGTTATCATTCACTCTTATTTCCTAGACTTTCTTGTCCAAACGGCCCCAGGTAACTTATGGTGCATAAGCTATGGTAATCATGAATGCAGAACATAAGGGTGCTTTACACCCAATTATATGGTAAACGGCTAATGTATATTTTCATTTTCATGGATCATAAAGCATGTTGCAAACATTAATTTATTAAACCTCATGCAGAATCTGTCTGAGGAAGATGTTACTTACGTTAAACCAGCAAATTAGCAGTAATGTCTCCCTATCAGTCAGCAGCAAGTTTTATTTTTCTCCCACAGACAAAACCTTTCCAGGTTATGTTTAACTGTGATTTCCATGATTTACACTGCCCTTTACAAAACCTTTCTTCATTACCCAGAGCATGGAGAGAGCCCTGTCTTTCAGATTTGCATCTCAGATCGTTAAAATTCACCAGACAGCAGCATGCGAGGACGAAAACACATTTCTTGGAAGTTCATGGCTACAGTTTTCCACATCAGTAACTTCAATGGGGTGCTTGAGACCATTTTCCTCCTGTTCCTTGAGACTGAAGTCACTTAATTTATCCCCATATAAAAGGTAGCCTTCTTTACTATGTAAATAATTAACCTCTTTAGAAATGTGTTTTCATATCCTGTTCCTGCAGACACTGTGCATACAAAATTCTCTTTGGAGTCATTTGAGAACTTAGCAGGGACTTAGGGGAGGTTTTCCAGAGAGGTGGTGGAGTCTCCATCCTTGGAGATATCCAAAAGCCATCTGGACATGGTCCAGGGCAAGCAGCTGGCCCTCCTTGAGCAGGGGAGGTGGACCAGATGACCTCCAGAGGTCCCTTCTGACCTCAACCGTTCTGTGAGCTTTTATTTCAAAAATTAATGTAGAAAAAGTCCAGTAAAAGAGGGCCCAAATCCTGCCCTCCTGTATACATAATTACTGTTGTAATCCACTCCCTTTCTAGAGGTGTTCATGAGGGCAGAATCCTGTCCTTTTCCCTGAATATTCCTACTGTTATCATCATAAAAACTAATGCTACTAATAAAAACACACAAAAAGATCCAGGGCTCATGAAAGGAATACATGTCACATCATTCTTCCAACTGGTAAGATGACACTTTAGATGCAGGTATACATCTAAATAAATAAATGAAGCCAAAGCTGCTGGTAGCATAAGCTTTTTATATAATGCAGAATAGCACAAAGGCAGATCGAGTACACATCACTGGGGAGAAAGTGGTACAGTTATCAGTAAATAGGTATATTTGCAGTAAATAAGTATCTCCTACTTGGCAGTTGCTACAGGAAAGGGAATTATCATGGCCAGGTCACCACTGTGCAAAGGATTTGCCACAGCTACAGAATGCAGATAAGGAAAAAGTATCTCTAAAGCACCTCTCTGCTGACCAGGACCCAGCTGGCCAGGAATCAAAATATACAGAGCAGGGGCTACTCTGTTTTTACTGGCAGTTACTGAAAATTGTTGCAGACAATTCTCCTCAGACAGCAGCACACCAATTCCACCTTTGGAAGCCCAGGAAGGTGCTGTACTACACTACATGGTTGGGCTGGGGAACCGGAAGGAATACAGGAGCATACGTGGGCATTGAGGAAACAAAATGTTATTCATATTCAGTGAAGTTAAGGCAAAATTTACTCCTATTCTGGATTCAGATCAGTATTTGCAATTCAAGGAGCCTAGCGGCAGAGCATCCAATTGATGGGTTCTAAGCTAAACTGCTTGCAGTGATTACTTTGAAATGCAAACTAGCTGTCAAAGGATTAAGAATGCATTGGGAAAAGAATACTATTTCTGATTTTCATTCAGGTGTTTCTCACAATGTTAGAAAATGTCCCTGATTTTAAGGTGAGCAGAGTTTCCCAAAGAAAAGAATGGTATTGGTAGGATTGTGTCTAATAAAGAATAAGAAAGGGTGGTCAGCCATAAACACTTCTGTGAGAGGAAGAGACCTCCTCACAATGACAGCTCCTGTACCAGCTGCTGCTACCGTGCCTTCCTCATTGACTTCCACGTACGTCTTATGGACAACATTTGACAGCACCAGAGATTTTGCAAATGACATTGCAGAAAGGTCAGCTTTTGATTCAAGGAAGATGTCAGTCATCCCCAGCTCTTGTAATACCTCATTGAGGTTAAAGGTGCCTTCAAGCTTGAATCGGGGGAGGTACACCTCCACTGTTGTCTCAAACATGTTCTCTGAAGAGGCCCACAGCATTAAATTTTCATACGTCATTGTCTTTTCAATCTGGAAGATGAGGAAAAAAAGAGCTTAAAAATAGGTGAGCAGCTCTGAAAAGTTTAGATCTTTACCCAGCCTTAATTCAGACAACCAACTTTCAGCCATAGTCCATGATATATACTGCCTTACCTGCTCCAGCCCACTGGTAGATCCATCAGCCATGTCACCTGGCAGCAAGATGATCATGCTCAGTGACTTCTGAGCGTAAGGGAGTTCAAGGACTTGAGCACCCATCTGCTCAATGTAGCCTAATTTAAAGATGCCTTTCTGATACATCATTTGGACGGGTTTTTTCTCATTCTATTTAAAAGAAAATTATACAGTCACTTAAGCAATACAGCTCTTAACATTTAAACTTATTATAGGTGCGATATCAGTAGTCGGGGTTGTTGTTAGGCACAATTTTCTTTATTTTGTTGCATCTACAGCGACACTCAAAACATCAGCTTTGCCATGCAGAAATAAAGGGGATAATTCTCGGGGGAAAAAATAAACAAACAAACAAACAAACAAAAAAAACCCAAAAACAAACCAAACAATTTCCCTGCAACTGATCAGATGGTGAAGTTGCTTAATAGTGTTACACTTCCAAACAGGCTGATGCTGGTTAGATTTGCAAGTCCTAACTTGGACTGGGATAAAGAAGAAATAGCACTGCAAGAATCAGGCTGTCATTTATCAGACTGATTGTTTAGACAGGAAGCAATAAATAGATTAAGAGCAAAATCATAGCCTTTCTCAGGCATGCTTTTCTAGGTCTTGTTATCTTGCCTATTTTATGATGGGGTTGTTTGAAAGCTGTGTAAAGACTCAAGTTTCCTTTTACAGTTAGCTAACTTCTTAGCTAATTTCTAAAGCAATGAAAGAAGAATTTTGGTAGATGACATATTTTCAGAAAAAAATCCTGCTAGTATTGATTAGCATATGAAGAAAAATCTATACAGCTTCTCCCTGTCTCATAGTTTCTCCTACTGCAGCAGTGCACCAAATGTTCTCAGTTATAGACCATTGTCAATATCCATATTCAAAGATACACTTAAAGTCACATATATAAGTACTCAATATGACAGTTTCTTACCGGTGTCTTAACAATGGAATGCAACATGATAAGTAGAAATATATGTTATTCTGACCTTTTTCTTTGATCTATGAGTAACACTCAAAAGAGACTTTTTCCCTTACAAAGCTCTGCAAGTTAAGATCAGACCTAAATCTGTCAGGCTTTTTTCTTTTGTTATGGATGATAACTAAGAGAATATTGGAACAAAATACGTAAAGAAGACAAAACTGAATTCAATTAAAGTCTTTTCTGATAACATCTGTTAGCCTTAAATGGCACACACAATACTTGGAGGAATGTGCTTGTTAAAGAACTAACTTTGCAACAATATTGACGATACCTTAGTTAAACAGTGAAGGCTTTGGTGATATCTGTATGGCAGGAAAAAAGGGCTAAAAATTAAAATACATTTAAAATAAAATTTTGTGTGCTGCAAATACTGTATTGCAAATACTACAAATAAACCAAAATACCCTATAAGAATTTTTTCTTTTTCAAATTGCAACTGTATATTTGTAGTTTGTTACTATCTGGCATAGTTAGTTTGGTCTGTTTGTTTTAATCTTTCAGATGCATAGCTACTGCTAAAATGTATTGAATATATAAGCACCAGGATGACCCCCTGGAGCCTGTATGGAATGGGATGTTCAGATTTGCTTCCATCCGTGACAACGCTCTGTAATGACTACTATGTTCAAAAGTGCTAATCAAGGCTAACACTTGTGTTTTGCCAGTCACCAAAGCAAAACTCTGAGTTGTTGCAACTTTTGAGTCTTGCACAGTTTTTTAGTAAAGATTATGCTTTTCTGTGAAAAACCCTCCTGCTACCTCTTCCCAAAAGGAGAAGCAAGTTAAGATCCCAGTACATCCACACCTTGCTCAAAGGGCAGCTGAGCCCTGGACGTTGTGCTTCATGTTATCCTTGCTTCATTGCTCACAGCATCTAGGGTAAATAATGTTAAGATTTACAGAATGCAGCTGTACCTGATTCAGTTTAAAATCTCTCTGTACTGTTTTTTGTTCCTCAAACTTGTGTTCCCAGGACGCTTTGAAGTAGATTACATTCACCAGCACCAGCAACGCATGTTCGTCAATCACACCAGGAGCAAAGAGTTCCTTGATTTTACCTAAAGGAAATTTTGGAATACACAAGTATTTGCTAGTTGTCATTAAGACTCTGGACTGAGAATCAATTACTTGTCTGTGAACTTAGTTTTGGAGAATCTTAGAAATCCAGTTCTTGATTTATTCAAAGGACAGGGACAATATAGGCAAACAAATGGTAGATTCCTCTGCACTATTACCAGCCAGGAGAGACAGGGGGGACTGGGGTCAACAAATTACCCAACTTTCAGTGTCAGTGACCATACATATGTGTCAGGTGACATTAATTACAGGAAGGATTACATATTTCAGTTTACATGAGGGCATCTTTCCCTTTGCACCAAGTGCAGCAGTTAATCAGATGTGGAGCTTTTGACTTTCTACACAGAGGCTGAAGTAGGAGTTAGCAGGTCCGCAGGCTTCATATGAGCACTCAGAGCAACAATGGCTCCTAACCCTGTGCAAGGTGGCTCCTGAACCTTCAGCCCTCTTACTGGGAGCCAGCTGGGGTTAACAGCTCTTTCCCACACCAGTCACAGGCCGCTTTGCCAGTACAAGGTCAGGTTTGGTCAGGAGATGGGCAACTGATAAATTACAGAAGCCTTCAAATCTATTTGCCTGTCCCCCAGTAAGCTGTGGTTTATGTTCAGTCGGAAGATTTAGAAAATTCTCATCCCACTGCTACGCAGCTCTGGCAAAACTAAAGGAAAATGGCGTATGTCATGTTTAGTCTAATCAGCAAGCCTGTTAAGGGCAAGAGCTGGTTGATTGTCACTTGTGGTAGTGAGTCTCACTGGTGGTCACATCTATCATCTTTGTGGGCATCGCTCTGCCTATAACCAGGTCCTTGGTCGTCCTCCCTCCCCCCCCAGGTTGTTCCCAGTCTCACCACGAAGCTCACAGCTTCCAGCCCCTGCTGTCCTGTATCTGCATTTGTGGCTGTCAGTGGAAGCAATTTGTCTGGTCAAGCCTTATAGGTATTATTGCAATTATCATGCCAGGCATAAGGGTGGGACTACAAAAGTATCTGACAAAAAACATACCTTTAATTTAGAAATAATTTAGAAATAATTTAGCTAATAACTCTAATATTTCAAGAGTGGACGGGAAGACAAACTGTCTTTAAACAGCATAAGACTGAACACCCAGAAACGTGAACAAGTCTTTGCTTTTCATACCCTGGAATTTCTTTTGTTGAAGCAGTGGAAGAAGGCAGTGATAGTATCGCTATGGTTTTGCTTTGTTTTACCTTGTGTCTCACTTTCAACCCAAGTGTTAATTTTTACTCTGGCAGCTTCAACAGCACCGTGAAAGTTCACTGTTTGCAGCATTGCTCCATACAGTTCCTTTGTGCACGTTAGAAATTGCTGTAAATCAAAATAAAGATTATGAATTGGTCAAATCTGTTAAGCACTTATTCCCTTCTGAAAGAAATCAGTGGTTCAGAACTATTTTAGAAATGGGGAGGGACCTGTTGACTTCATAAGTCAAAATTTCATTTTGGAAACATCAGCTATCTGAAGTTTATTCAGAGAATCTTTGAAGAAGACATAATTATTCTACTGCATAGGCAAAATAAGTAAATAAGTAAATAAGTAAATAAGTAAATAAGTAAAAAAAAAAAGCCACAAGAAAGTCTTCCCATGGAGAACTGCATACCTGAGGTCCAGATAAAAATAAAAAATTAGAGAAGATGCAAGATGTGTTCTTCAATGCTTAAGTATCCAAATCATTCAGCAGAAATAATTGACAGCAAAGCAAAGATGTGACTAGCAAGATATCCATGCTAGGCAATCTAGAGACCACTCTGTCATTCAGTAAGAAAGGCGTAAGTTCAGCACAGCAGCTCTATGGATGAAACTATATAACACCTCAGGTGATAAGCTCTCTCCAAGCTTACTGCTGCCTCAGTCGTGCCACTTGCAAGCCCAGAAGTAAGTAGCTTACAGACAGCTTGAACAGGCTGGTTTTGGCTGTAGTCACACCTCTGGCTGAGTATAGACAGATGCCAAAAGTTAACAGACTCCTGCTTTATTTTTGCTCTATAGCCATTGATATCCACAGTGTGGGGGTTTTTTTTAAACAAAAGAATTGAAAGCTGACACACTTGTCTCTTTTCGACCAGCCCCAGTAGATATGGCTCCAAGAAGCACAACAAGTGCTCCAAAATAGACACGACAGGGGCAACAGTGAGGGTCACAGTTCCAGGGAAGCTTGAGGTCAGGGCCACAGCAGTTGGCAGACACAGGTAACTTACCTGCCGGAGTTCAAATCCTTGTTGTATAAAGAGATTGTTGGCCAGGGTTAAAACATAGCTTTCACCAAGGTTTTGTAGTTGTAAAAGCAGTGCCTGGAATGCTTTATGGTTAAGGTCCCCATCCTTGTTACACTAGGAATATTACAAACACAACAATTATAACGATTCTTCCATATAGCTTTGGTTGTTAATTTGCATCCTAACTAGATTATACTATAGGGTTAATTCCTGCTGTACTGATTTTTAAATCCAGCCTGATCCTCCTTCAGATGAGATCGCTGAAGGCTTTGGTATTGAATTCATGGAAGTCTTGGCCCTTAATAAGGTAACACCTTGTATTTAAGCATTTCCTAGCGGATTAGGCAGATTTTGTGCGTGTGATCTTGACTCCCTCCAGTGGTAGACTAGTGCTTTATAACTAGTAACCTATCGTGCGGTGAAGAAAAGGCTCCTGTGCTTCCCACCCAAGGACGTACCTGTGAGGGGGATGACTGTCTTTCCTGGCTTAGTTCTGGCTCCACTTCTGGGGCTGCACTCTCAAGGTCAGATCCAAGGCTCGTTCTTCCTGCAGCTTTCCTGACATGGAGCACCTGCAGTTGAAGATGCCAAATTATGGCAATTGTAACTGGAATAAAAGCATTTTCCTTGTTTAAAAGATTTGCTATGCTGTCCTGCATAAATGGTGTGGATTTACGAAAGGTATATTCTCAGCTTCGGTCAGGCTGAAATGACAGACTTTAAATTGTTCATATATTCATGTTCAAATTCACATTTCTATATTAGCAAACCAAGAAGAACTTACACTTAGTCCCTCAAAATATTACTCTCCACTACCTCAAAATGTTTACATTTGATTTATATTTTTATTGCTACAGTCACGTTAAATTTCAAAACAAAAAGTTGCCTCAGGCAAACACATAAAAATAGTTTCCTTTGAAAACATCAAAACTGGCTTTTTGCAATCATTCTTAATCTTTGCATCAGCTTAGGAAATATATCAAAACCACAGTGCTCTTAATGGAAGCCAGTCCTTGTTGCTAATGTGCAAATATCTCACTGAAAAAATTCCAGCAGCTTCTCCATTATAATAATGTTGCATCATACGTAGACTTAATAATTTTTAGTGACAATATCGTATCCCCCATTGCTTTCCTAAAATAAGCAAGAATCCCTGTGTATTGGGTTTATGTTGCAAGGTTATGGTAGCCAGGGGGCTGCAGGGGTGGCCTCTGTGTTAAGAGATCAGGGGCTGCCCCCATGTTGAACAGAGCTGGTTCCAGCTGGCTGCAAAATGAGTCAAGTCTGTTTTGCCATGACAGTAAATGGCGAGTGATCTCCCTGTCCTTATCTCGATCCATGAGCTTTTTCATCTTATTTTCTCTCCCTGTCCTTGCTGAAGAGGGAGAGTGAGAGAGTGGCTGGGTGGGCACCTGGCAGCCACCAGCCAAGGTCAACCCACCACACCCCAGGAACCTCGTGAGGAGGGCACGTCTACCTTGGCTGCGGGTGACCCAGCAGTCAGACTGTGCACATGGCAGTGTTAGGATATGACGGATGAAGATCTACCAGTACAGCCAGCTACTGACAAGAACCTCTGCCTTAGGATTATTGTTCTTTTACCGCTCATGGGCACAAACAAGAAAAGAGACGAAAGATTGTACAAAGCAGAACTTGCGCTGCAGGGAGTAAAGGCGCCGCCATTGGAGAGGTAGCCTTCTTCACCTCCTCCCTGCCCACCTGGGTCCCTGTGAGCTCTGCAGGTGAGACATTTTGACTCTTGAATGTCATAAGTGATAAGTGATCTAATGCTTCCAGCCACCCAGGTGCAATCAATTCAGGTTTCTGCAACTCTCCCCACTAACCACCCAGACTCACACTTTCAGGATTCTCATAGCAACCATGAGAGGAAGTGCCTGCCCATAATTTTGAAACAAAGCCTGATATTCTGGCAGCAGTGGTGGTGTATTGCCTCCTCTCATTCAACTCTTGCTCCATGCTCCTGAGTCTGTGTGCGGGCATGGTGCAACTCACACAAGCAGACGGCAAGGATCATAGTGCACCAAGCACAACTGTGAAGGCAGCACCTGTGCTTATATTCGTGCTTGTTTCCTATGAGACCCTCGCACACATGTCGTGCTAGGATGCCCAACATTTCCATTAAGGGAACAGAAAGCAATGTGGAAGCATCATTTCATTAATACTTACTTTCTCTATCTGAGCAGCAGTGTTGTTTTTTGCACCTAGATGGACCAGGGCCAGGGCAACAGAGATGCTCGTTGGAGAGAAGACAATGTTTGTGTCCTCTGCGTTTCTGTTGAGCTTATTGTAGAGATCAAGGCAAAACTCAGTAATTGGTCTAGAAATCGAGCCCATCATGAAGCAGCTGCACAAAAGAAAGAAGAAATTTAATGTAGCTTGTTGTCTAGCTAGATCACACTGTGAAGCATCTGTCTGCCCTGAGATGTCCCATAGCTGGTTGCTAAATAATAGAAGTTTGCTAAATTCTGAGCGTTTGAAACAGCCAACCTTGCACACATCTGTCAGTCCATGCTACACAGCAGGAGCAAGGACACAGCGGGTCTGGAAAAGGGACCCACGCTCACAGCATATGTGAATTCCTCAGAAAGGACCATTTTTCTGTCTTATGCCATGCTGTATCTTATTTCAGGTCATGGTATTGAAATCAGTCAACTGTGGATTAACATTTGCCTTCTCCAAACTGATTTGCTATATACAGTTACATCAAGTCTTTCCTCTTGTAACAACATAGGATTAGTGACAGAAACTACACCTGCATATAACCATGTCTGGTAACCAGAGCTGTGGTATGAGGGTTTCAAACAACAGGTTTATAAAAATAAAATCACTATTAATTAAATGGTTTTATATATGAAAAAAAAGGTCATTAACAGCTACGGAGACTGAACTACATACGGAAACACGAACAGTTTGAAATATACTTTTTCCAGGAGCCACAGATTCAGGCAGGATACACAATTAAAATTTCCAAACAAAGCAATAGCTCAACAGCCCTGAAAAGAAGTCTGTAAGTTCCTGCTCAATGATATGACAAGATCTGTGTCACTCTTTTCTTTTGTACTAGAAACATAACAGTCTGATACCTTTCCTGTGGGTCATTTACATTAAATCCACTCTGCTAAGAACAAGTTGAGACCAAGTTCCAGCTTGGTCTTTGCAAGCAGGAGGCCACCTGAGAAAAAGGGGTTTAGAAACTCCTTTCCTGTCCCTTAGGAGAAGAATTGTAAAGCTGTTGTGTGGATACCAGTGGGATCACACAAGCTTTTCTGGTATCATTATATCCAAAAAAACCCACATCACTTTCAGTGTCAAACAAACAATATTTTGGACAGCACACCAGAAAAATGTGTGAAAAGCAAAGTATACACTCCCACCTGGTTACAGACACAGAGATGAGTAGCTGTGGCCTGTGTTCTAGAAAGATACTTTACTTAGGGGAAAATACACAGCCACAGTATGGAGAGAAGGCCTTCATGTCTCCCACAGCACAGATCTGGCTGGCTCTAGCTTTCAGCCTGCATCGGGACAAGCGTGGGTCAGGTCCCTAGCAAGTTGCCAGAGCTCCTCTCTGTTGAAAAGATAGGTGAGTGCGCAGCCAGGTGGTTATTCCCACTGCCCACAGAAAGCCACAGCACAGCAGGTGCTCTTTCTCTGCCCTGTGACCCCCAGCTGCTGCAGCCCGCAAGGCCAAGTTATGTGAGGAGCTCCAGCCTGTGTCACCAGAAGGCTAAGGGTGGGAAAAGGCTAGTGCAAAGCTGAACTTCAGGATTTTTCATCAGCAGAGCCCTTGTATGGCCTGTCCTGAGCTGTCGGTGTCCAGCAGCCACTTTGAGAGAAGTCTAGAGCCTTCTTGGGAAGGGGATGCCCCCAGCTGATGCTCCCCTGCCACCCCATTCACCCAGTGAGGCTCCAGCTCTGCTCAAGGATGCAGAGTGCATGCTGCCTCTTGCTCAGCCATGAGCCAAACACAAACTTTGCATGAAAAGCTGGGGCTCAGCCATCAAAAGTTACTAGGACATAGAGAGCTGATGTGGCCCAGCTGAGATGCAGCATTTGTCTGTGCAAACCATCTTAGCCTGCAGCAAGTGCCAGATGATGGGAATAAACTCAGCCCACAGGAAAACAGATTTAGCCTAAGACAGATTGCTGCAGTAGCTTGGAAGAGCTGAAAAGCCAAGTTGCGGAATATATGAAGGTGCCACGTGTGGCAAATGCAGACGTTCCTTGTCTTTTGACTAGCTTGAAAAGCACAGCAATAATCAATGCTTCATTGTGTTTCTGACTGATGCTCTGTGGAAAGAACCTGCAATGCTGAAAGAAAAAGTTCATACACTTTTCATACTGAGACATCTGTTTTACCCTAAAGTACTTCACATAAAGACCTAATACAAATGGGCAAAACAGAGGAGAAATACCCAAAACATTCCCTGAACAAACAAATTAAAGATGAGTTATATCTCATTAATTCTGAAACAGCTGTTCTAGCTCTGCTGTTTGTGTCTTTGTATGTTTGTGCCTTTCATTTTCCTTTTAATAACACAGTCATCCTACCACAAGAAAAAGACATTGCACTAAATAATCATTTCTCTTTTCTTCTACCTTCATTACCTACTACCCAGAACCTTCTGAAAACAAAACTCAGCACTTCTGTAGTGCTGAAGCTTGTATTGCTCCACCACACCTCTTGGAAGATCTGAAATGGAGCTGTGAAATCTTTCACAGTGAATGTAGGTCATGAGGCATATTGTGGGTGTGCCCAAACCTCAGAATGAGTCGAGGAGAAAAAAAGAGTTAATAAACTTCCTCCGGAGGAAGGAGGCACCTCCACCCCACCCTGCAGGGCGAGGACGGACTGCCAAGCTAGAGGGAGAGCCCGGGAGCTGGGAACAGGTTTTAAAAGCCAGTGCCTGGCATACTGAGGTGGCCACTCCTTCAGAAGAAGCAACAGGCTGTGCTCAGGGTGACACCCAGGTGCAAACACTGCGGCCAACTCCATGGTTTTGTGAGTGGGAACTACTGAGAGAGCTGCCCCGGAAACCCAAAGCAAGGGAGGAGAGGTGTGGGCTGGTGGAGGAACATTCTTACTGCAGAATGAAAGAATTTAGTGAACTTTCTTAATCTAAATTGGGGCAGGCACAAACATATGAATGATTCCACACCATAAAGCTGTGTGTGTAATCTGTGTAATCATTCAGTCAGTGGGAGTTTTGGAGTTACTGTGAGGACAGTGGAGTTTGGAGAACACCTACATGGTGCACAACAAATAGTAACGTTACTTTTAAAAGATCTTGGAGTGGTAAGGAGAGAAGATATAAGATCAAAAGAAGTGTTCCAGGAAGATCACATCTGCCATTCTGCACTAGCCAAAGCGTCTGCACTGAACATTAGCAATAATGCAGAGACAGCAAGCACGGTCGGGGCTTTACAGCTGATGAATGGTTTAGTAGCTTTTAACACAGTCCAGCAGATGGAAATGGCTAGCACTGTTATATGCGACCAAGAAGCTACCCAGGAAAAGAGCTTCCTTCAGAAGAAGCCACTGTATACCAGAGACCTTGTAAAGATGACAAACTTCTTCCGTGGCTGTGTGAAATGAAGAACACTCCTTTTCTGTAACTATTCATCATCTGTTCTCTCCTTACAGTTTGTTTTCAGCTAAGGGTAGATGAAATCAAGACAAAAACTCTCAAAGAATAAAAGCTGTGCTCAAAGCTATCATAATTAATAGGTGTATTAGATTATATTATGCAGTCAACAGGAGGAGGCAGTAAATAAAGTGGGGAGGCTAAGAGAGCTGTAGCCTTGTTTTTAAGGTAATTCTATATTTAATATAAGGTAAAGCAAGAAGGAACCTGTTTTCCCTGATGCCACATGATAATTCCCATTGCATGTTTTACTTATTCAATCTACCTCCCATTAAGGTGCTTTAATGCACATTCATTTCTCATACACAAAGGAAGACAGAATTGGCAGAAATGACATGTGTCTATCCTAGAAAAGGAGCACGCGCCAGATAATACTGTCTCCTCACATAAAAAATCTATGATTGATAGAAGTTACTTTCTTATTTTTCATGACCATTCATACAAAAAGATGTTTCCAAGTGTTTCTGTGCTGATTTGGAGTGAAAGGGACAAACGGCACAAAAGAAAAATGAAATTTCCTACAACACAGAAAGTCTAATCACCCCTATGTGACACAAAACATTTCCAAAGTAACATGCTTTAAATTAAAACCCAACACATTTCAGTGCAAAATAACTTCTCAAGGGAAATGTTACCAAGTTAATCTTCTAAACAACTTAGCTTCTCAGGCTGCTACTTTTATGCCTAAAAGGGCTTTTTCTGACTGCTTTTATTATTTTGCATCAGTACCTCCAGGATGTATCTTTTCTACCTCTTTTTAGGCCAATTATTCCTGCATAAACAGATGTGGATGTACATTGGCCTGTTACGGGCTGTACAGTGGCAAGTTATTTGCTATGCCTGTGTGCACCTGCATAGGCTTCTCAGCAAGCTTCTAAACATCGTTGCCAAACCCGAGAGCTAATATGTTGACAAAGACTAGCATCCTCACTAACAAAACAAAATCTGAATACCACTCCACCCTTCCTATTTTATATAGTCATTGTTTAAGAACATAAACAATCCCCCGGCAGCAGGGATCAGGGTACAGGGGAAACGCCTAAGCACCCAGTCAAAGAACTGCATGCCCTCTCTCTCATCCAGTGAACATTTCAAGGCGTTTTCTTGTGCCACAGAAACCTGAGTAAAGAAGGGAAAGAAGAGTAAAGAACCTGTATCTCCCACTTCATGTGTGAGTTTTCCCAGGCCATCAGCACCATCACTTCATGTGAAGGCCATTTCTGCCAGAGAGGGTAGAGGTGCTCTGAAAGAGCCTGCTCTTCAGCCCTTCTGGATACATAGGCAGAAAAGCATCAGCTTTCTGGTATGAGCTACTCAGCTGATCAGTCCTGTGGCACTGAGAGCTTTCTGGATGGGCAGAGAGGTCCTGGGGAAATTTCAGACTGAAAAGTCCGTGAAATTTAGGCAAGAATCTTTAGATTCATAGCTTTGGACATGTGTTCTTAAATTCCCCATCTATGTCCCACTGAAGACCAGCTCCCTTTGTGTGAGCTCTTGAGCCACCTGAATTTTAGCAGTGTGTTTTGCCTCCTGCAGCCTGTAAAGGTATCTCCCCCTCTGTCCCATCTGTAAACATGATGTTTACTTTATCAACCTGTAGACTATTGTGGATCTGCCAAAAAAAATCACAAGTTATTTCTGGGAAAAAATAGAATCATTTACCTTCTTGCCCGAAGAGGTTAAATGAAGAGCACAACAGCTGAGCTCTGGAGCACGTTCTTGTGAATACTGTATTACAAAAATCTCCTACTCTCTTGTGGGAAAGTTCAGCCTCTAACCAATTGTTGATGATAGCAGCATGTCGCAATTTAATGCAAATGCCATCAACATGAAGTTTCCTGCAGTAGACTGGGAAACCTATATCTAGCAATACGCTAATAGTATTTCTCTCAAAGCTGCCCAACAAGTTTGGCAGGCAATATCTGCTGGCAACATCTCCTGATTGCAATGTCAAGTCACCCTCAGTTGGAAAACTGGGCATTAACCCTCAGATCCATGGCTGCACTGCTGTGCATAGTCCCTTTCAAATTTGATGGGGTCTGGCCTGGACACAGGGGTGTGTGGGGTTCACGCCAGGATTCAGAGAAGCCTTGTTTGGAGCTGAGCTTCCTTGCAGAGATAGAGCAAATGAATGGGAAATGCATGACCATTATGTTGCCTACAGCCATTTCTCTCTCTCAAGTAAGGAGTCAGCTTTATGCGTGTGGAAGGAACTTAATTAGAGAGGGGAAGAATTATTTCCCTGAACTGTAAGAGGAATCCCCAGCCAGGGGGTATTTTAAATTGTTGGAGTTAAGAATAAAAGAAGGCCAGGAGTGGTTGATCACATAGGTTACGCCTCCAGCACAAAGCGAGATGGAAGTAAAGAGATGGGAAGCATGGAGCTGCACCAGCACAGTGTTTGATCTCCCCTAATCAGCGTCACTGAGCTCAGGTGCAACACTGAGTTATGGCAGCTAGACTCAGGGGTCAAAATTAAGTCCTCTAGGGTTGTATGTGGCTTTGCAACCCTGAAAATTTTCTCTATTTCCTTTCTCACCTCTTCTTTCTTCCTACAAAGCGTAAAACTGGCTTTGGATTCATAGGATATTTGAGAGATCAGACATGGTAAGGGAAGAAAGAAGGAAAGAGGAAGAAGGTCTCCCAGCACCATCTTGCCCTTCCCACACTTCCCTTTTAGTGCTGAAGCTGGGCCACCCTCTTCCTCAGGCACAGCTCCCACCAGCTTTGCTGTTCCCTGCTCCTCTGCCAAGGTCTCAGCCCAGTCACTCAGGCTCCAGTGCTCCAGTACCATCCAAAAAGAGGGATTTGGAAACAATGCAAGATACAATGATAAAATGAGTGTCCTTGTTACCCCTATGGTTTTCCTCATTTTTTTTGCTTCCATTTGCTATTCACTTCTTTGTTTCTGTTTTTCCATCCTGCATGTTTCTGTAGCGTTCCTTAGTCTTTCTCCTCAGTTCTTTCTGTCTCTTTATGCGTTTTTTTTTTTTAATTTATTTCTGCACATTGCCTTACCATGTATCTTTTCTTCTTCTGCTTTTATGAGTCCTAGCCTCTTTTCAGTGACAGTCTGAGTATTTTTTAGTATCTTTCAAGACTTTCCTTCTTCCAATCCCTATGCTTTCTCCCTCCCTCCTATATTAACATTGTTCCTCCACTGATTTATTTTACTTGCTCTGTACATATATTCCCTCAGAACTTCCTTGACATCAGTTTAACTGCTTTGCCTCAGGAAATGTCAATGTATGTGCAAATTCCATCTTTTCTAGGCCCTTAGGATAGTATAATCAGGGTTTAAAACTGTACTGCTTTTCTAATGGGGCCAATTGGCTCTATGTAGCATTTTTCACGTTTCAAAGCCAGACTGCTCTTCCCCACAAACAACTTTTGTTACCACAAGACATTAAGATATATCCCTTCTTTTCTACAAAATCCTGGGGGCAGGAAGCGGGCAGTGACTGTGCAGCTGAGCAAGTGATGTGATGACTAGACACATAACACTGCAGTTTGCAACTGCCTGCAAAAGCCAGCCATGGCTTGCTTTTTTCCATCAGGGCCATCACCCATCACTGGATAGTAATGCTCTGTTGACAGGTAAGGCGGAGCAGCTTGGCAATCTGAGCAAGTCCTCAGCTATGTTCACTTTCTCCATTGTAACCAACGCCTTTCAGCACATAAGTGTTCCTATATGCAAGTTCCCACACAGGTTTTCCCATGTCCTCCCATGCAATTTCTTGCCCAAGGCCCACAGGCCAGCACGGGTGGAAACGAGAAATAGACCCTAACAGCGTTTCTCGCACCAGCAGGAGCCTTACTGACACTTCTCCCTCACATGCTGCAAGAAGGATAGGTTTCGTACTGGGACTGGTAGAGAGAAGAGGCAGAAGTGAAAAACGAACCTATGCTTTTCATGGGCAAGCTACCCTGTTTATAAATGACCAATAAATGGGTTTGCCTTCTGTAGACTAAGACAGCTTTGTATCTCTAACATCTGCTTGCCTTGCATAGGCTGGGATACCTTGGTATTAGTCAGGAGGCAGAGAAAGATGGGCCCCACCCTGAGGCAGTGTTTGTCTCCGCTTTCATGGGATAACCCTTCCTGGCAAAGCTATCACAAGGAACTCTCTGAGAAGACACGTTTACGTAAATCTGTGTGGATGTGCTAAATGCTCTGATCAGCATTTAAACAGAGTATGACATCCATTGAATGAAGACTGGCTCCTGGACTGGAATGTTTTCAGAACCTGAAAAAGCTGAAAGAGTGATGTCTGAGCTCTTCTCCCTCAGGAAATCTCATCCAGGCAGAAAAAGAGGGATGGGGCACTCTGCCAGAGGTTTTCATCAGTCTAGCAGACCAGCACAGATGTAGCAATAAGTGTGATCTGGCCTGCTGGACAACTGGAACTACCTGACCGAGAGTCAGTGCCCAAACACAAACAAACTGTACAGACTATAGGCAGCGAGTCCATCTTGCCTGTATGGACTGCCTGTGCAGCTGCTTAGCCAGTCGTCAACCCCATGTGCAATGCCCTGACCCACCTCCTACAGGAGAACCAGTAGAAACCACAGTGACGGCAGCTCTGGATAACTCTGACCCCAGCCTCCAAAACAGATCAGACAATGATGGGGTGTATAAAACATTTCCCAGCCATTCAGCTATCAATCACTGAAGTTATTGAGCTGGTAAAGATCTTTGCAGACAATTCCTTCTCAGACAGGATGGGCTGCAAAGTAATTGTTATATTTTATATTCCTCTTCTGACTACTATCCATCTATCAGGGCAACAGATGCATATCAGCAAAGACCCCCAGAGGTCTGCAGGGTCTCACCTGCCATTGTTTTTGGTGGAAGTTAGTCCCCTCAGGACCTTCAAAGATATGACTCCAATGACTCCAGTTAACCCCCTGGTATTAAAATGTGTTAGAGCCCATTGAAGGTCCACAGAGGGAAGGAAACTGGTAAAAGCACTGAATCACTGTTACTAAAGGCTTCTCGTGGGCTTGCAAGGTCAAGAATCAAAACAGAACTCGTGTCTCCAAATTCACAATAACCACCATGCTGTTCTCTGGTGTTAGAAGTATGCATATTAGAGGTTGCGTGTTTCCATTTAGAAATCTCTTCCCGGTTTCTTTCAGACCTGAAGCACCAAGAGGAATTCTCAAGTAAAATGCTCCCATTTTTTGAGGGTAGATAATTGAATTCTCTGTATATTGTGATCAACTAGTAACATAGTCCTTACTGGAAACTATCATCATGTGATCCAGAAGGGCAATCCAGACATTGATTTAGTTTTTTATTTTGACTTTATGGCCTAAGTGAATCTGTTCATTTCCATTCCTATCATTTATTGGAGGTCAAGGGTGAACACTGACACTGTCAGTGAACACACAAGAGTGAACACACAGACTGACTCTGGAGGTATTGCAGGCATTTGACACTGGTTTTATAGTGCTTTATTCTGAACAGTAATTAGGTAAACCAGTACTGAACATATGCAGCAGGCAGTCTTTAGACAGAAATGAAATCTGATTACCATGATTTCATATGGAATTTGGAGACTGGTAATTACAATGTTAATCTCACTCAAGTTGAAGTCCTTATTTCGTTCTCATGCCTCAGACATTAAGTAATTGTATGGAGTCTCCTTAATGCTGAATCCAGAACTAGAAATGGCAGATAATCTGTGCATGAAAAGTGTGGCATTTCCAGTATTAATTCAACTGTTTTCTGTCCTAGAATTGCATAATGTTCTTTTTCTCAGGATATATACAACAGAGCTCCTCGTAGCTGCAGTGAACTGGTCCCCTCTTCCATGTTTGAAGGGCAATGAGTCAAAAAATCCCACACAGCAGAGTCCAACCTCCCCAATCTATGAACTGACGTAGCTCACACTGAAGAGTCTTCTGGGTATACGTTTTGTCACCATGATTATTGCCTCTTGCACATAGGTCTCAGTGCAGCTGCTGTTTCACAGATGCAAACTCTGATGCTAGCCTGAATTGTCTAGCTACGCTGCAGAACTTGGGTGCTGTTTCACTGGGCTTTGGCAGGGTCCAGTAGGGTGCCCTGGACCACCAGAGTGTAGCCAGGTACAAGGGGAGGGCTGTCACACCACATGTCCACATTTTCCCCTTCTAGGCAGTAGGAATCCACAGAGCGTGGGTCACAAGGGAGGGTGGTTTGGCTAGGGAGCAGGAATGTAGCTCTTCCTCCCAGAGCCCTTTCCAACTCCTGGTCTATCTAAAACAGGCTCTCAGTTCACTTCGTTTTGGGAAAAAGGTGTCACAGAGGAACAAAATATACTTGTTGCTGAGGCTGGGATACTTCTCGGTAAAATACGATGTGTTCTTCACAGTGGGAATCCTTCAGCTTTAGGGGATGAAACATAAGGAGATAAACTAGCTCTGCTGCATATGTAGAGTACATTGTATTACCCAGCTGATATACGAACCTCTTAGATTTCCTTTCAAGGGTGATTGATAGTCAGGATGCCAAGCTTTACAGGAACATGCACCACCATAAATGTAATTGTGCTTTTTCATAATGAATACACCCTGCTTAAGGGGAACAGAATCGGCCTGAAAGAATCACATTGCGAGTTTTGTTATGCCTAAACAAAAAGATAAATGGATGGTCAGCTTTAAATTCATCTTTGTGTTGCAGAATCCGATATCCTGGTACCTCTCGGGAGTCGCCACCTTGTTCATTTACTTCCAAAGAGACTTTATGGATAATCTTTGATAAAATGACACCTTTTGTCTCACACATCTCAGAGAAATCTGATGTGCTCTCATTGAAGACATTTGTCATTCCCAGGCTTTCCAGAAGTGGCTTCAGGTCATAATCACCTTCCACGCTAAACTTTGGAAGAAATACATTCACTTTGGTGTTGGCCATCATGCTGGGATTGGTCCACTGTAGTAATGTCTCGGGGTTGAGTGCCTTTTCCAGCTGAAGACATAAAGGAACAAAGGAAATTAATGAGCAGTCCAAGGAAAGAGAGAAAAAATAAAGACCATTCCTGAACTTCCCACTCCTATCAAGCCCCCAAAAAACAAAGTCCAAAAGGCAACCTTTGCTTTTGAATTCACAACTGTAGAATTCAGGGTTAACGTACTCTCGGTTATATTGATGCAAGTATGATTTAATCCCTCGGACAGGCCTCTGCAGCAACTCCACTGTATGTGCATGCTCTATTAGCCCCTTACAAGCTTTTGACAGGCAACCACCTCAACCACCATATGAAGGAACGTGAGAAAGATAGTCCCTACCCAGGTTGCACCCAGCCAACTGGCAGATCCAAAAGTCTCGATTCCTGACCCTACAGAGTAACGAAATTGCTGGTATTTGGGACAGAAAAAGACTCCAAATCCAGAGCCTGATCTCAATCAAACATGCAGCTGTTTGAGCAATTTTTTAAAAACTGGGAAATGAGGAGGCAGAATCTGGGCCCACAAAAAATTGGTATCAGGAAAGGCCTCACTTGCATTTTAAGATATATGTGTTCTGTAATTTACTCCTACGTATAAAAGTACCTTACAGCTGCAAAGACAGATTCCTCCTGCCTTTAAAATGTATGGCCAGTTGCAGCAAATTACAAAGGAGACTTGCGTGATCATCTGTCTCTTAATCTTTAAACTTTGAAGAGAGGTGAAAATATGTTCTAAAATTTTCATAGAGAAACAACATAACAAATAGTTGTTCTTTAGGAAATACCTTATTAATTTTCAAATCTATGTGCAATTGTAATAAAAAGTGGTTCATTTTCAGGCACCTCTGCTCAAAATTAAAACCTAGAGAAGTGTAAGAAAGACCTTAGTAAAATAAATCACGGATACACGTCAACTGAATAAAACGAGGACACCAGAGTAAATAATATCAGCACTACTGAGTACTCAGTAAATATGATTTTAAGCACTTTTTACTATAGCAAGAACAAAAATCTTAAGATAAAAATTATTTTGGGGGTCCAGATTTTCAAATTGATGCAGATTCCTAAAGCGCATCATGGGCACCTTCTGCACTTTACACTGTCTTCTGTGCACACCCTATCTAAAACCAAGTCTTGTTCGCAAGCTCACACTGGGCCAGTGGAAACAATGACGTCACAAATACAAGATCAGGAACAGAGAAACAGAATGAGAAGGTAAATTCACAGGAAAGTTACTTTTTGTTTCCTCCTATATAGTATCTAAATAACAAAAACCTTCCATAAGCATATGGGATTATAAGCAGGCTGTTTCCAAGGGAAGCATCATACCAATTCTATTTTTTTCTCTCACCTTCTCCAAGCCAGTGGTCTCATCTTCAATCTCTTTGGGCAGCAGAATGAGCATACTTATATGTTTGTTAAGGCATGGAAGCTCAAGGATGGCAACATTTAATTCTTTTACATAGCCCAGGCAAAAAGTAGCTTCCAGATTCATCATTTGCACTGGTTTAGTTTCAGTCTGCAAAACACAACGGAAACAATCTAGCATTCCTTTTAATTTACAAATAAGATGGCAAGAGAAGAAAGCTTGTAAGCTTGCATGGAAGTGGTACATTGAGTTACCATCAGAGAGTTTGTTGGCTTTCATAGGTATTGAAACGAGCTCTAAGAGACCCTGTTGGCTTTTTACAGTAGGCAGCTTTCCAACGAAAAGTGGAACAGAATTCTACTTAATACAATAGCAACATATTGGGGATGTGCCTTAAAAGAAAAATTTACTAATATCAGTAGGCTTTCGTGCCTGTTTCACTGAGTGCTACAAACTATACTGTCTACAGGGCATCGTAATGCCAGTAAGTGTCAAGCACTGAGCACCTCTCAACAGTGAAAGTCAAGCTGATCACACAAATAATTGATATTTTGGTTCAGGAGCTGAAACAGAGTAAGAAGACATTTCAGGCTTACCTAAAGCCCTTTGTCTTTGCTTTTCATGAACGAAACAAAAGAAAAAAATCTCTTTATTTTATAGGGAAGATTTACAAACTGTTCTGTTCACCTGGAAACTCATTTAATGTTCAGATTCAGTAGAAAAATGTAACTTCAGGAAAAAAAAAAACCTTGAGATGTCTCACTTAAAAATTTTAGTGTTGATGACTGTATAATTTTACAAACTTTTTTAGCTGAAACTGTTGGCTGATGTGGTAATTTATGAATATTATCTGTGCACCTGAAACTCCACCTTTTCTCTTTCACATATATATATATATATATATATGTATTTGGAGTATAATCTCTTTATCTCACAAATGTTGCCCAGCTTTATATCTTGGTTTAAAACTGACTGTCTGATCACGATATTCATCACTGGTCACAGATTCCTGAAGGCAACAGCCACAGGTGCTTCACCCACTTGGACCTCGTGGCTAAGCAGGGCTGATATGCAGAGGGCTGCAGTCCTGAGCCTGACTGAAAAGAGGGAGATTGATGGGGCACCATCCCTGAAGAGGAAAGCGCAGGGCCAGCACCTAAGGGGTATACTCAAAGAGACCCCATGGGTGTAGATGTTTCACTAGCTCTGTGAACACGAGAAACGCAATGTTTTGTGCTTTACCCCTGCTGGTTTTGGGATGCAGCCTCTGGTACAGGCTGCAGTCTCTTGGAAGAGGCTACCCATGAGAATGTGCATCTCCTTGTAGGCAATGGCTGCTTCTGATCACTTGTACTCAGCTCCTGTTGTCTAAATATACTAACAGGACAGTGTTTTCACGCTGGGCCTTTGAAAGATGGATGTGAAAGCACCAGCAAAATTTTAAAACAACATGACAAGCAAACTGGTTTAGGGACTCTTGCAGCAGCATACAGGTTTAGACAGAGTCTAAGAATGCCATGGTAATAATAAACATTTCTCATTTTCTCTTGCTGGGATTTCCTTAGCTCAAAGTTTGCATTTTCTTAGTGGAAACAGTACTCCTTTTTTTTTTCAGAACATACCTTGTTGACTTTAAAAGGACATTCTTTGATCTCTGCCTCTGGGAACTTCTTCATCCAGTTTGTGACAAAATAAGCTGCATTAACTAGGAGGATCTGAGTCTGATCGCTTACACTATCGTCATTCAAAATATTCTCCATTTTGCCTGTAAACAGGTTTAAGATGGTTGTTAATACAACAATACATTATCAGTATATCAATTGCTTCAGCTTAATATGGAAACATTTCATTGAATTAAATAATTTGTGTCCTGCACCTCACAGGTAAAAGTTTTTAATTCTAATGGAAAATTCCAAACAGAAGGACTTACTTAAAATTGCAGCTTAATGTTTGAAATGGGATTTGGGATCAAGGCAGATCTTCCAGATGACATGTTTTCTTGGCTTATATAGCATGGAATCAAAAATATGTCTACTGCTTCTGTTCAGTACGTTAAAGAAGGTACTGAATTTTCAGTGAAATTCAACAGGTGTAAGCGAAAAAGCATTTGTCATTTGGAAAGCAAGACTTGAAGGGAAGTTCCAGATTAGCAGCTACTCATTTCTAGACTGATACATGAGAATAAAACAACTAGAATAACAAAAAATGCTGCTCTGATTATAGTTCATAATCAAATACTGCTACAGACTTCAAAAAGAATATGGAAATATTGTGTGCCCCCTTGCTCTGTTTTAGACCTGTTCAAGCACCGCCATAAAAGACACTGAATTCAGAGCGCTGAGGAGGCAAGTCCTGCCTTCGTGCACAAATTGCACAGGCAGGGCAAGGTGCTTCCACATGGGCACCTGTGTCAGTCTGGGAAGGACCAGACTCATGCACCCATGTTTTCATATTTTTACCACATGAGGGCAACAGGCAGCAACCGACCCCAAAGCTACCCATGCACAGGCTGCAAACAGGCCCTGTTATGGGTGCTGCAGGCTCGCATGGGCCAGGGCTGGACCTCTGTCCCCACAGACTGGACAGGGTCTGCCCAGGGACCCTCACGGTCACCGATGTGCATCTCCTGAGACTCTGTCCAGCGGCTGGTGGCTCAGCGGTACTGCGGGAAAAGTGCTCACAGCCCCATTTCCACAGGAAGGCAAACAAGAGACACACGTCTGCTTGTGTCACCCTTGCTGGCACAAGCAGCTGAGTCGAGCTAAGCTGAACTATTAATTAACAGCCTGAAATTCAGAGTCCAGCAAGTACTTCCCATTACAATAAAACTTTTAAAGGAAGCCAGGGCCTGCGTTTGATGTATTGATGTCAGATGTTTGTGAAGATCCACAGCCAGGAGCTGTCGTTCCCCCAGACTGTCCTGCTGTAATCAAATGTGAGCAGCTTTCCCCAAGGCTAACGCAAAGTCAGTCTCACTTTTCCACCTTCAGAAATGCTGCAGTAGTAAAGTTAGTGATTTCAAAACAGGCTGACATTGCTAATCCTCATGAATCCAAATAGTAGGCCTAGTCCCATTGCTTTCACTATGTATTTACTTCTAAAAGCATTAGTAAATAGGTGTCACAAGGACAAAGACCTCTTTCTCCAAAGAGGCAAACAGCATCCCCAAGGTTAAGCTGTACTCACCATCAGTTAGCTCTGAAAGGGATTTGTTGATCTTCTGTCTGGTTTCCTCAGTTTTTTCTTTGAACTCCACTAATTCCAGTTCAGATGGAAAAGGCCTCTTTGTGGAGTTGACAAAGTCCTGAAAGACACAAGGTACCAAAGTCATCTTTGGTTAAATGCCATCCACTCAATGGCTCTTTACAGAATGTGCAACATCAGCTTCACCACGGGGTATTTAGGGAGTTTATTATGATGGACACCTATTAAATAACAGCGGGTGACAACCAGGATGCACAGCTGCATTCGGCACATCACTCCCAAGATTGTCCTCAGTCCAGTGGTGTTATATCAGCAGCTAAAGTAACTTTGGTACCGCAGTAGTGACCACATTGCCAGAGCTTGAAAGGATAGAACAACCCTAAGTCCAGGCCTGGGTAAGAGAGAGGACTGAGATAAAGGCCACAGGCTGCTCACATCATGTCTGGCCTCACCAGATGAGACGTTTATTGCTCTGGATGGGTCGTGACTTTTTCTGTAGCAGAGGCTGAACAGCAGGCAATCTGATTAGAGCATCATTTAACCATTTTGAGTTTTCTGAAACATCGCTTTTAGGCTGATGTTGTCCTTGCTTGGGGCCCTATTCAAAGGCAACTTTGGGAAAAAAAAAAACACAAACCACAACATTTTTCTCAGCTATTCATAAGGTGCATAAGTTATAAGGCCAAACACCACCTTCCTCACTTGTGTTGTTTCAATAGCCATGCTTCTGCCTCCTCAGACAGATCAAGAAAGCTACAGCTTATGCAGTAATTACTTGGGTGTGTGAACTGGACACACAGTTGCACCACCAACTTTTTTTAAAACTCCTTTTTGCTCATACTTACAATGCAAAGACCTTGATGTGGCATAGAAGTTATGTTGCACTCAAAACCTACTGAGCTACTGACCTAAAGCATATTAATGAAAGAATTAGAAGTGTTGTAATAGTTGCATAGCTTGGGGTCAAGCAGCACAGTCATCCATCCTCCTACAAACTTCTATGGCAGCAGAAAATATTATGTTGTTCATCATCTGAGTCTAGTTAAGTAACAGCCAAAAGTGAGAGAATTTATTTTAAATAACATTGCAGTCTGACACCATAACCTGTCAACATGCTGGCCAAGCAATGCATAGCACCAGGGCTTTTCTGCAGTACTTACTGTGGTAGGATTAAGAGACTTGTCCACAAAGAGCCGTTTGACCATTTTCAGTGCAAAGAAAGAGCTGAGTTTGGAAACATCTGAAGTTACTGTTTGAAACCCGAAAGAAACATCTTTGACATCTTGTAAATGGAGTACCTGTTAAATGAACATAATAAAATACTCAGCATCTTTTTTATTATTATCTGAACATTCCTAACAGCTTAGCAAAAAATAATGCTAGTTTGTGATCAGAGCTGTGGCTTTTCATATTTAAGCTAACAACACAGCCTCTTGATGTTGCTACTCAAAAATCATTTATTTATTTGACAATCTCACATAAATCTAAAAACCTGATCCTACCAGAGCTTTAACCAAGCACATTTCTTTCCTGTGAGCAGTCCAAAGAAACCAGTAGAGCTGTTCATGCTGATGATGTGGCTTAGTCGATTAAAGATCTGTAGTATGGAGTCATAATGTTTGCACCAAACTTACATTCCTGACCGAAAAAATGGAGCTTTTAAGCCAGATAAATGAGGGTCCCAGTTAGTCTCCTTTCTCGAAGTGGGCTACACCTTTAAAAATGCTTAACAGATCAGCAAGTTTTCTGATTGCTGTGACTGATACATGACATCACATGATATTTCAGCAAAAACTGATCAGATATAACTATGTCTGTTTTGGTAGGCAAAGTATGAGCTGGAGGTAGGGCTGCTGACCCACACATGGCCACCTCCCAGCTCCTGGGAATGACAAGTCCAGTTCTAGGAAGTGCTGGGGTGACCTAAAACTCGCTGCTTTTAGGCACCAGAGGTGAGAGGTTACTGCTGGTTTTGTTTGAAAACAACCCTGTAAATATGAATTGCACTTCTAATGCCTGCTTATTACAGGGTCTTTGATGGTGGCTGTTTCATTACAGGCAGCCTGCCCATCCCTCCTCACCTGTCTCAAATTCCCGCATGAGGCATAGCAGGAGCTAGCGACCTTCTTTTCCCTTTGTCCCTCTACTCCTGCTCTTTCTCCATGAACACATCATATCTTCAGAGACACAGCAAATTGCTGCCCTACCTTTGCCACCCCTCCGTGTCTTCCCCCCTCATTGCTCAGTGGGAGCAGAAGGAAATAAGCTCCCAGGGACACAGCACCAACACAGCTCTCATAGCCAAACTCCGCAGTCATTTCCTCAGAAACAACTTTCTCAACTTATTTCCTTTTCCTCCAACAGTTTTCTTTCTTAGCATGTTAAGTGCAGAAAGCTTCTGTGCCTGGAAACTACGTTTGGGGAGAAAGCTACGCTACTGGAACTCTTCTAGCTGGGAGAGCTTTTGGCACAAGTTTGTTAACTGATATTCCAGAGTAAGACTGCCAATCTGGCTCCTTTTGTATCTAGTATTTAAAACCCAAGCATGAAGTCAGGGGCAGGCAGAAGCTAGAATAGACATGGAAAATAGGAGATAGATACTACATTTTAAATCATACCAAGTAGTCCTTAGTATCTGTAGTCAGCACTTTTTATATACCACTTGAGAAATATGAAACATAAACGCGCTTGTGTAACAGAGCTCCATTTGCGGATATGTACATTAACTTATGGGATGGTTCAAAGCAAATTGCAGACACAAGTAAAAACAAAATTAAGGGCAGGTTAATATTTTGAACTCTCCCATTAGAAAGACAATGTTTGAATTTTGAAATGGTGAGGAAGCTGCAGAATGTCATTTGATTTTTTTTTTTTAAATCTGGAGTTAATTTTAATATTTTTTTTAAAAAACAACGCTGTTTGGAAAAATCTTCAATGCCTAGAAGATCTTCATGCATATACTGCTGTGCAGCTCTGAGAATAGCACAAGACTCATTGTAATCTGTGGCATGAGTGGGGGCATGGGAGGCTGCGCTCGGAGCTACCTTCAGTAAATGAGGAGTGTAGGGAAGAATTCCCAAAGGAGGGAAAATATATTCAAATATATAGAATGTCCCTCAGGTGATAATCAGCACATAAATGCATACCGAATTTGCTTCTCATCCACCTTTAAGTAACGGCAGAAACTGTGGGCAGCCTCACTGGGATAAAAAGGAACTATGCAAATCTCTGCTTACATGGAGGCAGCAGAAGAGGCTGCAAGGCTGCCTCCCTACACCACAGAAAGGAGCTTGATAAACTGATTGCATGACTGCCATGCTGCACCGTGGTGTTGGAAACCCCTTGAACACCATGAGCTGCTTGTAAGGAGAAACATGGTTTAAGTTGTGCCCTCTTCTACTACATCCGCCTCCTCTTAGCAGTATTGCAGGAGAAAGGGGAAATGTTAGTGACAGGGCTGCTAAGCACACTTGCTGTTGACAGAAAATGGCAAAATTATTTCCAATTCTATAAAGCTTAGGCATTCCTGAATAATGAAAAAACAATTATCCAAAAAATGCAGTGATCTTGACTGTGACTTGCAGCCACAATCAACACTATGCTAAAAGGAGACAAGGCTTTAATGCAACTGCTGAGGACTCTGCCATGTCCCCTTCCACCTTGTACATGCTTGAGAAAGCTTTTTCTTTATGCCAGATTTTCAACCCCTTTTGCTGTGTGGGGCCATGGAGTGTGGAACCATTCAGGAATTTCAGATGGATGGTTTGCAGCCTGGCTTACAAGAGAATCAGATGTCCAGTAGAATATTAACAAGAATAAATAAGAAAGCCACCTCCAACAGCTGTATAATTTTGCAGCCACAGAAGAGGATGCTGACAGCTTACCTGTTTCATCTGGTCTGCAGTATCACCTTTCGTAGCTTTATATGCCAGAGCCAGAGACGTTGAGGTACACAGTGGGGCAAAAATAATATTGGCTGTTTTGTCCTTCTCACACAGTTTTTTGAACATATCAACTGCAAAGGCAGTGTTCGCTAGTTGCAGAGCGTCCATTGTCATCCTGAAACAGAAAAGGGCAAAGAAAGACGACTCAGAGTGTAATTCTAGCTCCTGCTGTGGTGGGGCTGGGTCAGAGCAATGCAGGAGGCTGGATGCCAGTATGAGGACTGGGCAGCTTGAACATTAAGGGAGAGGAGAGGAGGGCCTGACCAGGCCCAATCAGCTTCAGAGCACATTGGCAGCTCCTGAGGAGTGGGGAAGGTCTCATCCATGTCCAACCAAGGAAACGCGAGTGCTTCAGCAACAGCCATCATCTTCAAGTGACAGCTGGCAATGCCACCTGTTACATGGAGCCAGTATTACCAGAAGTGCTTGGGAAATCTGGGTAGGTCAGGGTGACCCATCATATTGAGTCAAATTGGATCACATATGAATTTAATCTGTTTTTAATTGATACTCTTAAAATGTGCCAATTTATAAGGTACTTTGCCTCCGCTCTGGGCTCTCCAGGCTCTCAGACGGGCCTTTAATAGTCTCATAATCTTTCCTGTCTCTTGCTTCATGGCTAATTGTTTATTAAAGCTTTAGCTTTGGTACGTGTTCTTCCTCTAAGGGATGATTCCCCATTCTCCCCAGCCTTGCTAGAAGTCTCCAGAAAGCTGTCTGGTCCTGTAGGTTGAGATTGTCCTAGAAACTTAAAGGAGGCCTCCTAAATAAATACTTTTGTGTGTCCACTCATCACTTACAGTGTTTTAACTGCAAATATTTTCTAGCTGTTGTTAATGACTGCAATTGCCACAGGGCTGTTAGATGATCTGTGCAGTCAGGAATGGGAAGGGTGGTGCCCAAGGGACAGTTGCTGCAGTCCATGCTCTGGGAAAGCCAGAGAGTATTCCCATCTTTCAGACTGCTTTCACATACCTGAAATTGCACTTTGGTGTAAGCACATTTGTGTAGATTCAAGCTAAAAAGGGTGAACCACAGAATTTCAGTCAATAGCGCAAGTCTGGCTTTAGACCAGCAAGCACACAGAAGACACTGCCTTTGGCATAGTGAATTTGACACTACTGTGCCCCCAATATCATGTATCCCTAAAAAAAAGGCAAGCTGTTAAAACTGATGTTAAACAGCTCCATCAAAGCTATTGACAGAGACAGGAAGGAAATGGAAAAGATGAATATTGGAAGAGACTTCAAAAGGCATAAGAGTTCACACAGAACCTAAAAGGCATCTCCAGCATTTGCTCTCTCTAGGAAAAATGGCAAAATAGTGGAATAAATATGGTGTAGAGGGGTGATTTTAAAAGGTGTGTTCTTATCCAGACACACACCTATCTACATTTGCATTTCAGGCTCTGACACTGCAGATCTAGGGGTCCATTTTATCCTATTATGAAAAGGAAAGTCAGTTATTTCTTACATTGGTAGGAGGTTTGCTAATCTGTTGAGAAGCACCTTAAGGACAGGGATTTCTCTCCAATAACTGACCACTTAATACTGCAGTCTCAAACATTTACTTACCTAGTTCATATCATTTGCATCCTAGCCAAGAAAGATCTCACTGGGTAAGAGCAGAAAGGTATGAGAAGACAGAATGGGGAAGAGGGACCATATGGCCAGGGAACTGTCTCCAGCAAGGTACCTTTCTTGACCGTTCACTCTCATCCCGGTTTGGAAAGGCACTTTGAATTAAAACAATCTCCTGTTTGAGTGCATGTGTCATACTGCCCAAACTTGGCTGAACATCTGACACCATTGTAGAGAGACGCTGTGCAGCAGTTGTGGTACTTGACAGTAGTGAATGACTTTCGAATAATCTGTCGTATTTATACATTTTTATGGGAGTAACAGAATGGGTGCATAATTTGCCTGCGACACAGTAGAAAAAACACTTTGATTTACTTGTAATGCCTATTTGATTAGACAAGGCCTTTTACAAAATAAATGTCTTTATTTTTATGTTAATTAACTTATACATGTTCTTGGATCCATTTGGTAAAGCAACTGGTTTATTTGGCAACTGATTTATTTGGGGCTAAAAGATGTTGTATAAAAGGTTGCTGAAATGCATTGCACAATCTAATTAAGTGGAAAAAAAAAGATACTGGCATAAACCCAAGGCTTTTTAAATCCATGTTTGAAAAGCACACCTAACCAGCACTGCACTCTCGCAAAACATTCTGACTGTTGGTATTAGCAACAAACTGTTTGCTAACAAATCCCCTCCCACTGGGAAAAAAAAAGGAATTTGTCTTGAAGAGGGGAAACATTAAATATGTATCACTGAAGAAAGTTATCCCCACATAAAAATACAGAGTATGCTTTGCAACATCTAGAGGCTTTGCCAGAACTTTGAATTCAGAATGGGTCTGGCCGGACTTGTGCATTTTCCAGTAGCCTTGCAGTGCCCAGCAGCTGCTTGGTAAAGAGAGATTATCCACGTGAGATCCCCTTGTACAGTGTCAGCAGGCGTCGAGCTGATGTCAGAGTGAGGTTCAGGAAACACGTCTCAGAGGTCTTATGGGTGTAAAGGGAGAACTAAGCACCAGCCCAGCACTGCAACCACCTGTCTCATTTACGTAGTCACAATTTCTCATGTATGAAAGCAACTAATTACTAGAAAAGTCAAGCTTGCCAGAAACCATGGGCTCAGCACACACCTTAAAGGAGGAGAGCTTTGGGCAGAAGAGTGGCAAAGGACAGTTAAAACAAATTTGAAGGACAGAGACTGCTGATGAGGGAGTAACTTGGAACAACAGGGGCAAAGAAGCAAATGTAAAATCATCCTTTAAAATGCCTCTCTGCAGTTGCTCATCTCAGACGTGCGCCTTTGTGTCTGTGCATGTCTTAAATAAACTCTCTTGCATAAGCCGCCTATCTTATCTTCCCCATTAACTCAACCATTCACATATGAACACACAATACATACATATACTTTGCCTCCTTCTCTCGCTTGCTCTCTGCTCCCCCCCCCCCCCAGCTAAAATTTGAAGATTTGGGGCAAGTACCAACTTCCCAGGTATTTCTTAGCAAGGAGCTGGCGGAAGATTACCCAGGGAACCAAGAACGTGTCACTCTACATCTACCGCCCTCAAGAAGACAAACAATATGAAGAATCTCACAATGCAGAATGAGGCATACAGTTCACATGAAAAAAATCTTATTTGCTAGTGGGGTAGAATATCATTTTTTAGTGCTGGCTGGCCTGATATTCTATTTAGGCCTCTGGATCTTCCTTACAGGCTAAAAATCAATATCCAATCATAACCGCTTAAAAATACTTCTTGTTCCTTACTGGCTTAATATTGCAAATGCTGTGCTGTCATTCTAACATTAGTATTTTCAGTTATATTGGCAAACCTAGGGTGATTTTAAGATGTGCCTGTGCTATCTGTGTTTCGCTTCCTTGGGTTGCAAGAGATTCAGAGTAAGAAAATAAAATAGGAAATTTTGCAAAATTGAATGAAACTCTTCTTCCTTATGCCAGTGAAAAGCTGTATCATGGCTTAAAAACTCTTCTGACCTCATTGGCAACTCTGATACTGTTTATGTTGGATCATTTTCTACAAACTTTCAATTTTCCTTTTCAGTGAGGAGAATGGGACGTATTTCGTGGTGAAACTTTTATTTACCTTTTGTTCATCCAGTAAGTGCTGATACTCTCAAAGCTGCTTTTGTGCTGAATGAAACTATTTCTGGTAGTGGTAAAGATCTCCATTCTTATATTTTCTTTCTTTTAGTGCTGTTTTTGAAATAACGCCCATTCAGGGCATTTTGTTGGGGAAAAAAGCTCAGTTTAACCTTGAATGATGGGCTGGATAACGAAGAACAACCTCTATTCCACCATCTTTTCCAACTGCATCTGGTCAGCCAGTTTTTTATGCTTCATTTATTAATGATGTATGATATTTAGGAACTCATGACATTCATATTCATGAAAAGAATTTACTGTAGTAAATATTACAAAATCTTAAACCTCGTTAAAGCCTGGAGCATCCCAAGCCTTGTGAGTCTATTAAAGCCAGTTCCAGTCAAGTGAGAAGGGTTGAGGCTCCCATCAAGAGGAAAGCCCATTAGCTGCCCATTTGCAGTCTTAGAAATCAGACACAGCTCCTGAGTCAGTAATCACAGGGAACCCTCAACGAGGGAGGAGTCAAAAAATTGAAAATGAAATTTTAAAAAGCCCTGCTGCATGGATTCTTGCTGAGTCCCTCCTTTCCCGGGAAAGCGGTATGTCAGCATTTCCAGAGAGGCCCGCGGCACTGGGGCACCTTCTAAGCACAGGTAGCCTGTAATCCACCCAGCTTTTCTTAAAACTGTGACTCTGTCACAGCATTATAGAAACATTTTCAGATACAGAAGGGAGCTGAAAGGCTACTGAAGCAGTTTAGAAAAACCTGATTTAAACTTGTTTATTGGTATAAGACACCGTTTTTGCTTAGTCACTCTTGAATGCAACAACAACAAAACAAAACAAAAAAAACAAGAGAGGCTTTGTTTACTATCTGCTTACCAAGAGAAAAGCTAAATATAGCTTATCTTTTAAAAATATAATCAGGAGAATAGCAAGGTCTGTGTGGAAATGTCTGACAAGTCAAGTTAGCTATATGGTAGGGATAATCTGATAAAGCAGAACAAGTATTTATTTTATTCTTGTCTCGGTTAAGCAGTCCTTCCAGGAGAAGACACCTGTGGCAGATAAAGCGTGGACAGTGCTGGCCATCCAGTGCTGGGGGTGGGGGGCGTATTGGGTTTACAGCTCAGGAGCTGTGAGTGCCAGCGCTGCAGTCTCTCCAGTTCAAACAAACTTCCACCGAGAGGACGACTGATATGAAACAACCCACATGCATGTTTCACGAGGGAGGCATTAATATTTGAAACTAGCTCAAGCATTTAACGTGACCCCGCTTCAGCTCCTACTCAGCAAACACAAAACAGAAAGGAAATAAAAGACTTCTGTGAGCCTTTTCATCTTACTTCTGCACAAACAACAACTCTCCACCTGGCAGACTACCTGGCTACACAACAAGGACACGATGTCTGAACAGACATTTCTTGGAGGAACACAAGACATCAGACTGATGTGGGACCTGAGCGTCTCGTATGGTTGGGGAAAAAGCACTGTCAGCAATATAGCAGGGAAAGTCACTCCAGGAAGGAAGGAGAGAAATGCACCACCGCAATATGCTTTGTAGTACCTCAATAGCCAGCGAATTCTTCAAACTAAATGGACATACTGAAAAGAAATTGGTAATTACGGGACCAAAGTTCCTGCCCTTCACTTTAAACAAATGCGGATTAGTCACTTGATTAATAACTCAAAGCAAACAGAGCAGAGCCTACACACCCCTGCAGAAGATGACAGGAATATTCCTCTGTGACAGAGACTTACAAAACAGTCTAAATCCTACTTTGACACAGGGAGCATTTTCACAGCTTCATACACAACCTGCTTTTTTTGATATGGGGAAAGCCATTTGCAATAAACCATGATATTTTAATAATTCCTAATGTCCTTGCTGTCTCACCTGACAGATCCTATTCACCACTTCCAATGAAGCTTTTCAGGGGGAAGAAATATAGCATAGCAAATGCAGCAATTTGGGGATGAAACCAAAACATTGTAGTTTGGGAAGGCTTTTTTGCTCCTTTAATTCCATATGATACCTTTTTGTATGAATTTCCTTATCCCACTCGCTCTACACGATTATGTTTCACAATGGAGATTTTTAAATTATTAGTTAGGCATCAGTTAAAGTACCAGAGGAAGAAAAAAAGCTGTACTTACTTTGCAAGGCTATTATCCTGGTAAACGAATCAATGAAGTGGGTACAGCACGAAGAACTAGCTACCCGTGCTGAAACCTTGCCGAGCAGAAGACTCTGTTAGCTTGCCTGCTCATTGACACCACTCCCACTTTCCCAACCTTAATTTGTGCACAGACACACTCCCTCTCACTCTCGCTTTCTTTTTTCCCCCCCCCCCCCCCTTAATCATTCTTCACGGCAACTCCTACATCGGAGGAGCGAAATGATTCACACCAGAGTTGTCTTTGCCTGCCCAGCTACTGAAGACAACAACAAGCTCTGGCAGGAAAGAGCAGCCTTTGCACGTTGCCTTCAGCAAGCGCAGTACAAAAGGCACCAGACAAGAATGAACGAAGACTAGGAAGGAGAGAATACAGGAGTGGATGAGCAATTAAAAGACCTTTGGAGCAAAACCAGTACTCCAAGTTACATTGGAATTGCCGCTATTTGCAGAAAAAATTGTAATTGTGAAAAAGACACCCAGGAAGACAACCAAAACATGTAGGAGTGCGTGGCTGGGCACTTTGCATCTGTATATGCATTACGACAGTGTCTTAACTCTGTCTTTTTAAGGGGTGTATTTGGTTGCCTTAAAAGCCCAAGGCCAGACTGGAGTTCACGCTCAAGGAAAAATATCTGCCCTTCTTGTTGCTGCAAAGCAAGAGCTTCCTCCCACAGGCAGCCAAGTCCTCTGCAGGGGAGCAGCCTTCCCTGCTGCTAGCTGTCCCCAGAGGTGGGAGGGGAACAGAAAGTCCCATCCCTTCACCTCCAGGACACGGACCACTGGGTTAATGTCCTACAGTCCATGTTACTACTAATGAACATGACGGGGTGGGAGAAGAAAGTGAGAGGAAGAGGTGATGGTGCAGCCCACCAGGTCTATTTTTATTTGAAAGATGTACGTAGTCCTTAGCAAGGAAGAGGTGGCCCACCCCTGCTCTGTACCATTCCCTGGTTGGGCAGCTGAGCTGCCTGCAGCGGGGAACACCAGCAAATACTCCCTGGGAGGCCATGGCTACACTTCAGTCCCCATGAGGAAACGGTGCGCCAGACCACAGGCACAGCTCAGGTTCACACCTCAGTAACCCCAGGTGGCCCTGCATACTTTTAGGCAACAAAAGGTAAATGCAAGATAATTGAGTTTGCCTTCAGGTTTGCAGTGCTGGCAAGCCCAGCTGCCCAAATGCAAGGGCTAGGAAACCAAAGGATGTGTTTTCACCGGCACAATGCCTCCTTGGTGACAGTGGGAATTGGGGAGCTGTTACCTCCTTCTGGAATGACACGTTCCTGTGTTGTTTTGAGCATAAATCACACCACGCTATGGCGTCCTGACCAGGTCCTACCCATGTTTCCTTCCAAAAGGCTCCTAAGCTCTTATTACCCCAAGGAAATTATATTTTACTTTCTGCTGTGATGCAGATGGGGTTCACCTTCCATCATTACCAGACAGCAAATTTAAAATTAGTATGCTTTGCCATAAGTGAATTCATAACAAAGACAGGGCGTGGATATGTTTAAGCAATTAAAATAAGATACAGGCCAGCTGGCTAAACTGTGCCATCTGGGCCATCATTGTTATGTATCTAATTATGCCTTCTGTAAGAGAAATCCACAATAATGTTGACTGCCAGACTCTTCTTAGATGTCTGCAGGTAATCTAAAGCCAAACATTGCCATCTCTGCAGGAGCAAACTTTCCTTCAGACCCAAGTCTACCAGGTATGGTCACTGTAAAGTGACTCAGGGGCTTCTGGATAAGCTGCAGGGAAGCGGACAACAGCCAGACTGCCTTAACAGAGACAGCACAGCTCACCAGATCCATTTCCTTGCTAGTGATATGTGGGAAATACAGATATAAGTAGGTGCATCAGTTTCTTTTAAAGGCTGGTCAGTGGAAAAGGGAAAGGACTCTACATTGCCAAGCTGGAGGTGTGTAAACATCACTTACCCTCCACTAGATAACTGCTCTGTGATAGCTGAGGTCTGGCACTACCTAGCTGTACAGAATCCTTCAGCCTGATGTGGCTGCTGCTGAGATATTAATTATTTCTGGTCATGGCACCATGAAACTAATAATCACTGCTGCAATTGTGACGCTTCAAGTGAAGGAGTCCACACTGGCACGGGTAACTGAGCAGCTCAGAGGGCAGTCCTGCTTCCCCTGAGAATTGATATTTTGGGCTCATTTGCTGTTGGAGGTAATGTTAAAATAACTGTGACTTCCCAGTAGGTTCTTATTCATATTTATGGGAATTCCTGACATATGACTGAGCCTTACTTATAGCCCAACTAGGAAGATGTGGAAAAGCAGATGCTAACTTGAAAAGCAGAAGATGCCTAACCTCAGGTAGCTAAGGGTTCAAAGGGACAAGAAGTGAAGCAGTTCTCCCCCAGTCCAGGAACGCTCTTTCTCAGTCTGACTGAATGGCAACTACTTGCATCAGCTCCCCCATCTCCCACATTTACCTTTCACTAAATTAGTCTTGGCCAGTTTAATCTCAAAGTATTTTCAACACACAACTATTATGACCCATATTTCTGTCACCAAGTTAAAAAAATAATAGAACCAATAACAGGATTTTTCCTTATCAAAAAATCAAAACTATTTTTAAGCCCCCTGTAAGGTGGACACCTCCTAGTGTGATATTATCTCAGAAAATAAGGTAAATAAATAAGGTAGAAACAACAGGTGTGTGACATGGAACACTTTGAATATTAAAGTCTGAAGCCTTGTAACACAGACAAGTTACAGTCTACTGACGAAGTAATAACTGAGCTTTTGTCCTCACTCTTCCAGGTCTTCAATAGGCCAAGGGAAAACACAAACTAAGACCTTGCTGGACACTAGGATCCAGCAGTTACATATGTGTGTCCTCACCTATGAACCAGCAAGCCGGAGATGCTTCATTGCAGAGGGATGCGAGCAGCCGGGTGACTCTCCTGTTACTCAGCCTGCGTTCTGCCCTCGCTCCCCGGCTCTCCTTGCCACTCCCTCTGAACACCTCCTAGGAACGCTGTTCCTACATGCTGCTGGGAAGGAAAGAAAAACAGCCTGCTTCTCTCTGCTCTTTGAACAAGCTCATTTGGGTGGAGGGAATACTCCTCCTGCTCAACACAGCATGGAGAACTATTTCAACTATTTCAGAGACTCAAAGCGTTCACTGTAGTCTTTTTTTTTTCTTCCCTCAAACTCACTAATGCTCAGTGCATGTCTGATTGCAATTAACGCTGTCACGCTTTGGAGACCACACGGGAAATCATCTACAAGTGGGACTGAATAATGACTGGAACAAGCTGCTGCATTCTTTCTACACTGCCAGTCACGAAAGGTCTTCTAATCGAGTTACAGCTTTCACAGTAAGCTCTGGATCTTGCAAGGAAGCCAATGATAGGAGGTCATTTGTACACTTTTATTTTGATTCAGTGACCTACACAATTAGAAAAATTCAAAGGGTAAGATTGCAGTGTCTGTAAACAGGTATACACAGTGGAACTTTTCATAGTCCTCACATAACGTGGGTCTAGATTACTATTTAGCAGAGGGAATAAGCCATAGCCAAAATATTTTTCATTTTCCTAAGAAATGCTAGCAAAGATCAGACCGACAGTTATAAAGCACAAGTTAATTTGAAATTAAAACACCACTTAAAATAATAAAGTGTTATTCTATGGCTCCATTGAGAGAGACACAAACTGAACAGTAACAAGCTGTCTCTCTTTTCTTTCTTCCCAAGGCGTTTGCACTGATACGCATAAAGGATGGTGTCACATAGCAACACACTGATGCAACATGTATGGTAGCAACACAGTTTTCTTCAGACATGTCTGCTGACGTAGAAGTATTACTCACTCACTTCTAATAACGGCCAGGAAAATAATTGCTCATACTTACATGTGCTCACCTTTGGGTTTTTTTTCAGTGAGGCTGTTCTGGACTGGGGTATACCTTTCATCATTGGGAAAAAAATGAAATAGGCAACGAAACAGCTGACAGCTTTCAGTGAGACCAAAGCCTTTAATTTGGTGAATGGGAAATGAATGATCCATGTGCCGGAATCAGGTTGTTGAGGATCTGACTGTTTTCCCTAAAGGCGTTGCTCCCAACACTTAGCACTGGGCATAATGCTTGGTGCAATACAAATAAATCAGCTTAATAAAGAGGTAGATTTGACTGACTACTTGGAAGAGCCTCTCAAAATAGCCTCGCAATACGGCTAGGAAGTCAAAAAAAAAAAGGGACATCCATATATGTAAAAGAGACAAAAAACCCTGACACATTATTCTGAAACTTTATCTTTTTCCTGCTCTACAAAGACTAAGATCAACTCCTGTGAAACAAAAACGGAGAGACAATGCTTTGGATTAATTACTTCTCACTAAAGCATCTGTGATCCACTCCTTCCAGGAAGAAAAAATTTTGAACCCATCCCTGTGTGCACTGCTGGTTCAGGGTGCCATCTCATGGGGACACAGATAATATCCTTTTTCCTTTCTCACTGAGGCCCGCAGTTACTGCACCAGCTTCCTTTGCCAGGCTGGAACTATGACTCAAAATCACTTGCCTTACGTTTGTCCCAGAAAAGACGCAAACACGCTCACATTTGTCATATTTCCTTAGTCCTTTTTTTTCCATTTAGTGATATTTTCAAATCTTTGAAGTGCCACTCCCTATTACTGTTTAGGTGAATGGATTCACCTTATTGAAGCCACCTTACCATGGGAGTACTGTTACTGAGGATGCTTTCTCTACATAACCACAATTTATTGTGCTTGAGTGTAGATCTGTGGAGGACCTCAACTAGTGAATTACTGGCAGCATAATAATCCATCAGTAAGTTCCTAACTGAGTATAGGAGCAATTTTAGAATTACCCTCCTTCACGTAGCAAAATAAAATCAGTATGGGACTGCTCCTGTGACTAGATCAATGCGGAAACTCTAAAGAGAGAGGAGATCACGTTGACATAAGGTAAATTAGCAGAAGTACCTTTCCCAAGAGTAGTAAAGGGACCAAGCAGCCCTCTCCCTCAGACACCAAACTAGTTTTAACTCAGAGCTTCAGCAGTTTCTGGAAGGGATTACACGACCTTCGCTGCGTAGCAGACCTGGACTCTGACACACAGCTTCCCTTCCAGCTCTGTGTTTGTATTACTCCCTTAAGTATCTCCTTATAAAGTACAGATGAAGGGGGTATGAGAATTGGGGATTTTTTTCCCCTCTTTCTTTTATCCATTGTCATCAGTAGATGAGTCACTTTCTTCTGTAATCCAAGTAGTTACGTGTCTGTGTGATTAATGCGGGTGAAGGCATGCACTTTCCCAGAGCTGTTTAGTGCAGTTTCACAGCCTGAATATATGCATATTAAAGGAAAATAAAAGCTTAGAATCAATATTTGCTGAAGATTTCACTGGAAATGGGCGTGCCTTCACAGGCTGAATTTTCTCCTGTTGTGCACCTTCAGTGAAGGATGGAGTGAAGGCCTTTGTTGATCCCTGAATGCAGCTAAGATGAGGTGTGAACATGTTAATTCTTGCTTCTCCAGTTGGTATTTGGCAGATCTGTTAAAGGCAACCAAATCATAGTGTGCATTCTTATGCACTACTTGAAGGAACACACCCTGCACATTGTCTGTATGATCAGTAAATTATAGAAGTTATACCTGCAAACCTATCTTGACTTCCAGATGTAAAATTTACAAATAATGGTCCAAAATCCCAGCTCATGTAAACTGATTAGTGCCCAAGAAAGCAAGGGAGCTACTCCCATATTCAGCAGTTGATTCAGCTCATGTCACCACTAACCCAGGACCGCTAGACTTGCATCACAAAACACATAGAAAAGAGTATTATATTAGCCCATAACAGGAAAAGTATTAAAAAGTTGTAAATTGTAAAAAATTATTCTATATCTTACAAAAGAAAGTGGTAGAACTTGATAATAGAACGCTTCCTTTTCACTTTCCCAGTTACATTTACCCAGGCAATAGGTAGCCCACTGAGAAGTACCTTTCTTCAGTCCTTCTGAGATCTAATGGTCTCATGAAGCTCTATGGGGAAACTTCAGAGGATACTGCATGCATACTCCAGCAAGTTAATAAACTTATTAGCACAGTAACATTAACATTTATATAAGAGGAGTAGGACATAAAGACGCAATTAAGTAATGCAAATACCTATCCATCCGTCTATCTAAGATCAAGATTCAAAGCACACTGTGAAGATGGCTACCAGCTTCCGTGGGTTTTGGGTAAAATAGGGCAACAGACTTATTAGTGAGAATTGTATTGAAAGGTGTGGAGAAAGTGTTGTATATGTGAAAGGATTATAGACACCTTATGGCAGAATAATAGCCTGGTTCAAAGAGCTTCCTGCTTAAGATGAAAATTATTCTGCTAAAAGTGGCTTGGATGAAGAGAAAATTAAATGACTTCTCTATCCGGTTTCAGCTGCTTTCCATACAAGACCTAATTAAAAGGCTTAGGGATTAATAAAGAAGGATCTAGGAGGGAAATGCTAGCCCAGAAATCTAGTGCAGACTAGACTGCAGTAGCTGCATAGCCTGCTACTCCTAGTACAGCTGCTGGCCTTTGGTGGTTGTGGGACTTCCTTGTGCTCCCCTGAGCCTGCCTAAGAGGTGCAACAGCAAGTGTCTTACCACTGCGGTGCTCATCCCCCGGGACACCACCATTGCATCTTCCGTACTGTGGAAAGAGGGAACATATTGGTTGGAAGACACCTTGGATGGCCACATTTTTTCCTACCCTCCCATGAATTAAACTGTGAGAGTTCTTCTGTATTTAAGGTCTTCTGCAGTTCTGAAGCAGAGGGCATGTTTACACCCTTACTTCTTAAAATACTATTTTGAAGAAAATGACAAGACAAACCATCATTCAGAAGAAAAATGACTTGAAGGAGCTGCACTATGGTCTAGTCCCAGACCAGTTCTCTTCCCCTTTATCGCCTTATTCATTCAGACTACAAGTCATTCAGTAATGTTGTAAACACTGCTCTCTACAGTCACACAGGCAAAAAACACTTTGAATTTAGCATGAGAATAAAGTCTGCCGGAAGCATCAGAGGTAGCATGTCAGTTTTAAAACTTACTCGTGTAGCGTGACTCTCTGTTTTGCCACAGCTAAGTTCAGTTATTCTGCTGTATATTGGAATGGCAAAAGTTATTCCCCTGTCATCTGTGTAGAGGAGTCTGGTAATACTTTTAAAAGTACCTACTGGAGCGGAACTGCTTTTCTGCTTCTCATTGGCTAACACAATTTGGATTTCTGGTACTCTGGCAAGAGTAAACACTACAGGCTTTCTATTGCACAGGAGAGCAGACTCCCAGAAAGAAAATCTGGGTCAACTCACAGATTTGTGTCTTTTTAAGACAGTGAGACACAAGCTGTGACAACCAGCTGGCTGGAACCCTTGCATAACACAGGCTGTAGAACCTGATCTACCGATTTTTATGAGACCCATAGTTTCTCTTTGGATTACAGCATACATTTTTGAAAAGTCTGGCAGTGATTAAAAAAGACCCCCAGGTGATAAGAGCATCTACAATATCCTTAGGAGTTGTTCCAAAGATTCTACAGGTCATCAAAATCTTAAATGAAGGCAACGTGAAGCAATCCAAAGTACACAGTCCAAACTTGAAGATTTCTAAACTTGAAGAAACATTGGCTGGGGAACATTTTTTAATATTTTTAACAATAAAATCTCTAAAGTGAGTAGGGCTGTAAGCTTGTTAAACACTGTTACTGTGAAGACAGTTCAAAGAAAAACGTTGCTACACCAAACTCAGCAATGCATAGCACAAAATCCCTCCCTCATATATGGGTAGAAGAGTTGGCAGTTCCAGCTGGCAGAATTGGATATCTTAAATGAACATGAGTCAACCAATCCAGCCCCGAAGCCACATCTGCTCAGTCGTGCATGAAGTCATCATTTAAGAGATTTTACTCCATTCAACCTCAATGAGTTAGCAAGACCTAACATATGAAATGCTATGCAGAGAAAACCTAGGTGAAATGTTTATCCTTGGCCTGTATACGGAATGCCAATATGAGTGTCCCTATCTGGTGAGTTCATGATGAGGAAAGCCTCAGAAATCCCCAGACTTATGCTGTGTAGGGCAAATATTACCCTTGAAGACAACACAGCAAAGCTAAGAAAAATATTGTTTCAGATTTCATTTTTGTTCCTGACAATTTCTGCTGGTACTCATGTAACAGTAGAAAAAAGTCCTAAAATTCACTATGCTAAATGTTGTTCAAAAACCACAGAAGTAGTCAACTGTATATTTCACAATTTAAGAAAATAAGCTACATTTTTATTTCTGTGCTTTGTCAAAAGATCAAGTGAACAGTTTCCAAATGTGCCCTCAGTTATATCTGCCATCATTTTCTCAGGCTATTTTCCTGATGTGCTGGATTAATCTCACTATGAAGTACAGGCATGTACATCTGGAGTCATTCCATTGCCTAGAATAAAGTAGCTTAGTCCAGAAGATAACACATTTCATACATACACACACCTGAATCAAAATCATAGTGCATCTTCAAGCATTTACATATTTTGAGTTTCCAAGTTTAAAAACTAAACCAGAAGTAGAGTGAAAATTAACATAACTGAGAAATCCAAAGAGTTTAGCTCAAAAGGTAAAAATTTAAATTTTCTTTTCCAGGGAGGTACAACCAGACCCATTACTGTACTATGCCAGAAAATACATTGCCATCATCCACCACAGACTTTTAGTGTCTTCCCAGTGAAATGGATGAGCAAGACCAAGGTCTACTAGCAGGCTTCACGTTCTCTCAAGCCAGACCGTGAAACTAGGAGATGGAAGAGGAAATGTTAGTTTTTGAATGCCAATTTTGCAGAAGTAGGTGATTCATCCTCCAAACTTGGTTTAAATTGGATTCTTCTCAACAACTGTGACCCCACAGCCCTGCCCAGCCATGCCAGGGCTGTGTCTGACACCACTTCCCCTCATGGGGGCTGACCCTGACCCCCACGCATGGGCCCACGTCCCAGCCCAGCCTCAGCTTCTCCCCAGGGAGGTGCCCGATGCGCAAGGCTGCGGCTGCCCCAGGTGCCCCCAGCTGCCCTGCTCCTGGCTGGGGCAGTGGGATGGGCCATGGCCATGCCCTGACCTACCCGAGAAGCCATCTCAGCTCAGATTTGCTCAAGAACTGATCATTCCCATGGAACAAAATCTAAAACTGGTGGGTGGTAGCAGCAGCAGCAGGTTGCCCCAGCTGCGAACCACCGGGAAGGGACAGGTGGCACATGGCCACAATGTGTGACCAGCAACACTCAGGTGGGGAAAGAGCCGGGCATGGAGGAAATCCCTGCCCAAAGGCCACTTCTCCCTCCCCTGGACCTGCACCAAGCCTGCAGGCTCTCCTACAAGGGCTGGGTTTGTCCAGGGAAGCCTCTGCCTCTCCACTCACTGCTTTTACCTCCACAGACACGGGGGAAGGGGAAGGTAGGAAGGGGACACATCAAAGCGGGAAGGTTCTGGCTTTCAAAGCAGACCTCTATTTTCCTTCAGTTGCTGCTGCGGCTGCTGAAGAAAGGGGTGCAAAGATCAAGGGCTCTGAGAAAAGGATCCCTGACCTGTGGTGGAGATGCTTGCACTGACACCTCAGGCCATGCGATGGGATACAGAGCCTGAGGACCACTTACTCCGCAAAATCCAGTGCTGCAAGTCTTGCCCTGAAGCTCACACTTGCCTCTAGTGCCATAGATGTAACATGGCTTTAACTTGGCTTCACTCTTTCTGGTACTGAGTACAGCTTTAACTCTTTTTTTCCTGGGCTCCATAGCTACACGACACCCTCTCTGCACCCAGAGCCTTCCTCCACAACACTGGCAGGGCTTCAGTGCTATCAAAAGTGGTTACAGATGGCAGCCATCCACCCGGGAATACCGTAGCAGCCGTACTCCCAAAGGCACGACGTTATAGGCGGACACGCTCCCGAGGACAGCTGGTGGCTTGGGTCTCTTAGAACAGCAGGGCTCCTGCTTTTTGGCCCAGTGTGTTTCCCAGTGCAGAGGGGGAGGCTTGCTGGCCCCGCGGCCAGACGGGCTGTCTCTGCTCAGCACAGCTGCCCTGCACATCCATTGGAGGTCCAGTCTCGTGTTCATGAGCTCATCCCGTGTACGCCAAACTGGATCAAGGTAACGTAATGGGATTTGGACAACCTGAATTTTACTTGCTAGTTTTGTTACTGAGAGCCTTTGTTACCTCAGGCAGATTGATCTTTCTGCATCGTTTCATCAGGTAGAAAAATACAGAAAAATGCAGGTTATATTTTCCTACCTTTCTTCTCTGCCTTGTCTACCTGCACTGTTCTCTAAGGCAGTGATTTCCCTTAACTGCATGGCTCTCATGTCATCTAGTTAATACCGAAGTCTCACTCTGATACTACCATTAGTTGTTTCTAGCTACCTCTCAGCTGCCACAGTGGAGGAAAATCACAGATATGAGGCCTGGCCGTGCTGTAGACGCGACTTGTTTTACTGATGTATCCCTCTGTTCTTGGCCCGAGGTGTTCACACAACGTGCAGCGGGGACCCCTTCCTTCCACAGCAGGAGACGGCAGCAGGAAGCGTTCTCCACGACAGCGTGCTCAGCCTTAAGCAACACAGGAGATCACGCGTGCCTGTGCCACCTAATGTCATAGCAATGTGAGCAACAACGCCCCAGGCAATCAGGAGATGGGCTTAGCTGATGCCAATAGGTACCTATATTAACATCTTTAATATGTTTTATTTGCACTACACTTAGTTGTACACAATCATTATGATATGGATTCTTAAAATATGGTAACACAGGAACTTCAGCACTGGGAAGTATTAGATAATGTGACTGTACTTGTCCCTCAAATTGAAGTAATACCCTTGGCATGACACTTCATTAGCTTCTCAGGAATTAATCTTGATGTCATTACTCAGCATTCAGCCCGTCTTTCCTCAGGCAAAACTAGCTGCAAAGTTGAATTATAGTAGGAATACCGTACAAATAAGACTTAAGTAAGGACCAGAAGATTTAGCCTGCTATCTGTAAAGACACAGGTGCATTTTCTGATTTTTTTTTTTAATCTCATTCACATTTGCAAAAAACAGTTGTTTTTTTCTGGAGTTTCAGAAGCCACTTCAGTGTGACTGGAGAGGCATTTACTACTTACATGCCTGTGATGTACTTATTGTTTTAGAATTAGGTCTAGAAGCTAAATATAACATTGCAGATTTGAAAATCATAGGTACAGATGACATAGCCAGAAATATTAGCAACAGGAACATATCTGGGAATACTCTGTTACACTAATCAGAATGAGAAGGTGAAGACAGAAGGGAAACAATATCCCCAAGGAAGTAGTGTGTTTTAAATAAAAAGGAGGTTAAAAGTAGACCAAAGGCTCCATGATGGCATAATAAATGGTGAAAGGGTAAAAACGATGGTTTTGCTTCACGCTTTGAAGATGGAATAAGAAAGAAATGGATATATGTGATTTAATCCACAGAGTTTTTCTTGAGCACTTCACACCATCAATGCTATGCTTGGATCCTGATGACACAGCTATAAGGTTCCTTTGGAAATCATCAGCTCTCCCGTCACTTGGCCAGTTGTCTTTTGTGACAAACTCAATACATGTTCGCCACCATCTCTCTTTACCATCTCATTTCCCAAAGCCTGATTACATGATTTAATCTTTCGTACATCATCTCTTTTCACATCTGCAATTGAGCCAAGGAGAACAGCTGTTACTGACCATGCCTAATATTCGACAAAAGCACCCTCCAGCCTGTGGGTATATGAGGACACTTACCAAAATAAATTGCCAACCAGATGACTTGAGGAAGAGATTACCACAACCTTCCCAAGTACAGGGGTGGCTGGGGATGTGCCTTTTACCCTCTGCCTAGAACAGGCAGCCGACCGACAGTATCGAAAACGTTCAGTGAACTATTTTATTACAGAAGAAAATCAAAAAATGACACAAATTATTACGTCAAATTTTTATGGTGGTTACTTGGAGGTGGTTGGAAGAATGGGGCTTATTAACCTAGTGAAGTTTCCCAGATACTCCTTTTTTGCCCTAGAGGAGTCAGAGCAGCGCGGGGAAGGATATGGCGCTGGTTTACCAGACGTTCATAAACCCCTACAGCAAGTTAACTTCACAAGGCCGGTTGACGACTTGCTCCGCGCTCTGAGTCACCTCCTCCGTCACGCCCCGCGGGCCTCGCGCGCCACCCGAGTTCTGTTACCGACCCACAGGCGAGCAACGCCCGACCGCTCGTGACTGGGCCCGAACTCGTTAAGAGCTGGTTCTGGGAAGGAAGGCGCTCGGCGCTCCCGCCATGACCACCGCGCACGAGCCCGGGCCGCCGACGGCAACCAAACCCCGGGAGGGGGCAGGGCAGAGGTGGCAGAAAATCTCTTAAACTGAGCGTGAGAGGGGGGGGAAATCAATTTTACCCCAAACCCCAGCAAAGGGGTTTTAACTTTTTAGAGAAGCGACGCAAGGACCAAGCCGGGTCGCGCCGCCTTCATCCGGCCGCGACAAACGCGGGCACGCGCACGGCGCCCTCCGCCCCGGGGCGGGGCGCGGGGCGGGGCGGGGCGCACGGCACTGACGTCAGGCGAGGCGCGCGGGGCGGTGCCCGGAAGCGGAAGCGGTTCGGTGGGTGCTCGGGGTGCGGAAGCGCCTGGCGGAGGCCGCGGTTTCGGTTCTGTGGGCGGCGGCGGCGGCGGGGGTGAAGGGGGGCGGGAGCTCCACCACCGGCAGCCGCAGGCCCGCGCTCCTTTCTCCAGCCTCCTCCCCCGCTCCACCGCTCCGCTATGGCGGGCAACACCGGCAACCTGCAGGTAGAGCGACGCCGGCCCTGCCCGGGGCGGGGCGGCGGCGGCGTTCGGGGGGGCGCGGGCAGGAGGGGCTGGGGGTGCCCCCGCCGCCCGCGGGGTGTCCTGGGCCGGGCCTGCGGGCGGGGCGGCGACACAGGGAGCGGAGGCGCCTCCTGGTCGCGGTGGCGGGGGCAGCGGCGGGAGGGCCGCGGGCTGCCTCCCTCGGCAGCCGCAGGGGGGTGGCGAGGGGCCCCGGCGTGGGGCTGGGAAGTAACGGAGGCCGCAGGTTAATCCCCTCATCGGCGCTGGCCTCTGCTGGCGGCGGGCGCCGAGTCCCCGGGGAGGGGACGGGGACCCGGCGAGCAGGCGGTCGCACCGGCCCTGCGGGACGCCGGAGCCGCGGGGCCTGGCGTCCCCCTGGGGAGCACTGTTGCCTCTTGTGGTCTAGGCACGTAGTTTGGCTTAGGTTTCTTCTAGGGCTACTGACCGTAGGAAGTGCTTGCCTGTTCTGTTTTTCTATTTGCATTAATCCTCAGCTGGGACAGTATAATCGGTTCTGTGGCTGGCTGGCAAAACAGATCCAGAAATTACCGGTATTAAAAATAGTTGTTTTCTCTTTGGCTGTTTTGAACCATGGTCATATCTGTAAACTCGTTATGGCCATGTAACGCTTATACTGGCCAAGTTGGGGGAGATATCACAGGGTCTAGAATAAGAAGAAGAATGAAACCTGTTTAAGCTGACATTCTTTGAGGGTGATGTTCATCAAACTATCAGACCATAGCCTGATAAGTACAATTTGTGCCTCGTGGATAGTTAGAGCTGGTCATCTATGCCCTAGTTCATACAACTTTCTAATAAATTCTTTTCCATTTGATAACAGTCTTCTTCATCACAGTAACAGGCTAAGATGCCTGCTGATGTAATGAAGTAGTAGAGCTGAGAGTATAATGCCTAAGTAATAGTCTTCTGGGTATTTACAAAAACAGAGTATACCAAAACCAGTCAATGCATGATGCAGACTTTTTTCTGTTTCAGAGGAGCAGGGCTGCAACATGCCCTGTTTTTTCACAGTTCCGTTTTAGCAGGTGGTCTTTGGCATTTATTCTTTGGATTTAGTGTCACATGTATCGCTGTCTTTGTTGTACTGGATCCAGTAATCATTGGATTGTTCTATGGTAATTCAAGTCACTAAAAGGACTTAAGAACTTTAAGAAGAAAGTAGCTTCTTTTTTGGGTTAGTTTTTGCTCTCTTGCTGGATTTGAATGGTGCATAGAAGGACTTAACGGAGCCAGCACAAGGTGAGCAGCAAGGAGGGGACTACCCCTTTGTATGTAGTAAACTGCTTAGCAGCTCGTGTCTTCTCCAAAAAGGAAAGATGAAGTTCTGTTCCAAAGAAACAGGTGCTTACAGTGTTTCAACACTTGCCACAACAGAGCCGTAGAGTCTGCTTTATAGGGTCATTGTTTTCAAGTAGATTACTTTTTGACTTCAGGTAGATCTGATCAGATGATCTTGGCTTCCAAGACAGCAACACAGAGCAGTAGAATGAGAGATTTTGCTGTTTCTTCTCTCATGGCTACTGTTTACTAGCTTTGTTTTGCCTGAAACACATCAGTGTCTGGATAGTGGCAAGAGTATCTGTACTGGAATGTCTAATGAAAACTCCTTGCTGCAGCTCTCCACCTTGCTCCCTGACAGCACCATAATCATCCTGAGCATACTAACAATGTTTAGGAAAAGAAATTGACTGAATGTGGAAAAATGGAGGGGGAGAGGGGCTACAGAAGATTTAGTTAGTGTTGGTTAACTCTGGCTAACCAACTGCCTTTTTTAAACTTAGATGAACTGGTCATTCAAACTGACAGTTTTAATTGTCCTGAAGTGGTATAGGCATTCCAAGGAGCAAAGTGTAATAAAAGCTAATAAGCACTTAAGAGCAAAGGAATAACGGTGATACCAACAAATCTACTGGCCAGTGTATGCAATACAATGGTGTAGATCACAGTTTTATTTGAAACCAGCTCAGCAAACAAATTACAAATCCATCCATAATTTCTCCTAGAATTTTTGTTGATGCTTATGATTTGGGTATGTTCTCTGTCTAGCTGGGTTTTTTCCTCCCCCTGCTACTGGAGTGATAATTAGAATTTCTTACTTGGATATTGAGAGCCTAAACCCTACTAGAGAAGCCAAACAAATAGTCAGTCTTCAAAGCTGTCTCCCAGTACAGGGTTTGAAAAGTGTCAGTGCTAGATTCAGTGCATTGTAATCACGCACTTCCTGTATTGCCTCTGCTGTTGACAGGGTGTACTGATGTCATAACTCATAGTTCAGAGTGTCTCGGTCTGTGGTGAAAGAACTTGGAATAGATTTCAAAATCTTTCCATAATAAATGCAAAAGACTGGTAAGGAAAACTGCATAGACAAACCAGTAGTAGTACCAACTTAGTACCCAGAAACTTGTTCTCACTTACGCTTTTTGTGTGCTAGTAAATCTCAGCAGTTTGTTAATCACTGTTCATGAAAGGACAGAAATATTGTGTCATGTACAAAGCACCACCTAAGACTTGCAATCAATTGCCTTCAGCTTTTTGGGGTAAATGTTGAAGGGCAGAAAAACTGGCTGTCAAAAAACAGTCAGATCAACAGCTTAAAAATGCTTAAAATGATCAAAGAGATCATGCAAAATGCTCTCGCGCAGCACTTAATTATTTGCTTGTGTTACAGAAAGCAATAGACCTTGCTAGCAAGGCGGCACAAGAAGATAAAGCAGGAAACTATGAGGAAGCCTTCCGCTTGTACCAACACGCTGTGCAGTATTTTCTCCATGTTGTTAAATGTAAGTGTAACGTCTTGGATGATTAAGCAGAGTTTAGTAGTCAAATTGGCCAGAGTAATCTCCTATGTTGACATCAGTATTTACATTTTTACTTTCATCATCAGCTGATTCTTGCTAATTGTAGTTTGACTGAGATCATATATTTTGCAGCTTTTGCCTTTACTGTGTTGTGTGCTTACTCCATTCTCACAAGAAATCGGATTACTTTTTACTTGTGTTTTGTTTTAGATTTTTTATAAGACGGGGAGGCAGGGGTTTGCTCTCTCTCCTCTGGACTGCTGTAGCACTGTTTCAGGCTGGCCACTGCGCATGAAGAAATGTAACAATAAGTACAGGGATCCCTGTATTTCTGTTGTGCTGAAAACCACGTGTTACACAAGAAGTCTTTGTTGTATCTACGGAGCGTTTTTTGCTCCTTAGCTCATGCCGCTTGCCTTTCTACAGCCTCTCTGCTGGCATTTTTTCTCCTTAATGTCATAGTCTTGATGTTCATCTTGGTCAACAACAATGTATGAGATGGATTTGTATGTTGTAATTTTTATTCAGTTTCCATATGGCCATAACTATTGTTTTATGCCTTTCTTTTCACACTTCTGTGTATCTTTTGCATCATGTCCAGTGTTTGTATGCAAGGAGTGGGCTTTCTTAACGTAGATACAGCCTTAATCTAAGTGGGCTAGGGTTGCTCGCCTGACATAAGTGCACTTACAGATCTCCATGATTTAAAAAAAACCACTATTTTCTTTATAGTCACTTAGGATAATTTGTGTTTATCACTTCGTATCCATTTATATCTTGCAGACTTTCTCAGAATATCACTTTCTGTGCTTTTAACAATACTGATGTACTTTTGGAAACTTAACGCATAAACATAACATGTTAAATTTTGATTGCTGATTTGAAATAGTGTAATAGTGACACTGTGGCTGTTGAACCACACCTAACTCTTTCAGATGTTTGATGTAGTTTTTTTCTTTATGATGTGAACATCTGTTAAAATTAGGAGCCTATGGAAAAATAAAGTATGTTTCTAAATAAAAATTGCTCAGCACAAGCAGCTTCTTGATGAGCTATTTTAGAACAGGAGTTATTAAGACAAAGTATAGCAGCTTGGAAGGCTGACAGAAAAGCTTCCAGTGCCATTGTCCTTAATCTTTTACAATAAAATTTTAAGCCAAAGCAATGTTCAGGTGTATATTTGACTTCTGGTAGGTGATGACATCCTTCCTGTTGTTGCTTTCCATGCTGTAGTGGAAAAATAAGTAGTTGAGGTGTTTCGTAATGTGGTGAGCCCTGAGAGAGGTATGTTGATAAGATATAAAGAAGACAGAGATTTACTTTTGTTTTCTGATTGATGCACATGTGTTTTGCTGTTAACAAAGCATTGTTTCTCTTCAAACTCTTAGATGAAGCACAGGGTGATAAAGCAAAACAGAGCATTAGAACGAAATGTACAGAATACTTGGACAGAGCAGAAAAGCTGAAAGAATATCTGAAAAAGAGAGAAAAAACTGCACCAAAACAAGTTAAAGAGTCTGGTCCTGCTGATGGAAAAGGGTATGTTTTTGGAGAAGGTAAAGCAAAATACTTCCTGAACTCAGCTTATTCTAAAATTCAACTCTTCAAAGATCATTTTAACTAGTGTTTTTGAAATGCCTCAGATGACTACTAATGCTGAAATACAGTGGGTTAATAAAAGAAGAATAATGTCAAATAGCATCACAGGCATTTCTGTGCTTGTTTACTGAAATGTGTGAACAGTTGCATAGGAAATTCATTGAAGAATGAAAGCTGTTTCAGACTAACACATGCTTATTGGATTTAACGGCAATGAGCCTGATGACCCTTAAAATTTTTCTACATGCAAATATTTACCAACTAGAAAATAAATTCAGACTGATGATTACTGTGGCCTGAGTTTGAACTCTGTCACACTTGATAAGAGGTGCAAAGCTCTATGTAGGGTGAAGTTCTTGTAAGATGGACTGAATCACTCTAATGCCTTGCTGCTGCCTAGTCTCTCTGCTGCTTTCCTTTTATGAGACTTGTTTTTCATTTTGTGTATCAGAGAGCTGAACAAGCAGAGCCTCTTTTGCATTTGCTGCTGCCTCTGTTGGGATAGGAGAGAGGAAGGGTTCAGGATGATACCTTCTGGTGGGATTGCCTTTTTTAGCAGTCCTGAACAGCTAGAGTTGCCCAGTTGTCTCTTGAAACTTCACCTGGTTTTCAGTCTCCTGCATTGTCTACTTGTCCCATCAGTTTTATTTTTTGAGCTGTACTGTGTTCTGCTGGTTTATAATACAAGGAGTTGGTAATGTCACAGAGGCTACATGTATTTTCATGACCTCCAGTCCAGTTGTTCACTATCTAGTCTCTTTTTTTCCTTCTTTAACTTCCAGTTTCCTTTGCTCTGACAAGGTGAGGGTGTAGAGTTTCACAGTACTAGATGGAATTGACCAAGTCCTGTTGCAATTCCAGATAGGGGATAAGTGCCAATGTCTACAAATAAACCATTTTAGTGCTTCGATGTTGCTCGATACAAGGGCTTTTGTTTCCTAGAGGCTGGCTCAAAGCAAGTAGAACTGTGTTTAAGAGGGCTCAGACCCATAAGAGGAAGTTGAAACGGTGAGGAGAGTGAATTAGAAAGAATGTGGTGTAGAAAAGCAGGAGTACAATGTTGTAAACTTGTAAAGATCTGAAAGCATCTCAAGGTGTTTTTCGCTCATCAGACTGGTGCTTTTTCTGCTTTTTGCATTCTGATTTTTATCTTAAGACAGCAGTCTCTTTTATTGTATTTCAACATTTTTTCTTGTTTCCAAATCAGGAATGACAGTGATGGGGAAGGGGAGTCAGAGGATCCTGAAAAAAAGAAGCTACAGAATCAACTTCAGGGTAATTTTGAAGCATCCTTTTCTTTAGATAGGGGTGGTTTCAGTCAAGCAAATTCCTAAATTTTTGCCATCTAAATGTTGTGGATAAACTTACTGTTCTTTATGGAAGTATGGGTTTGTGTGCCATGAAATTATACAGTGACTATGTTGAAATTTATCTGCTCTACCCTGTGCTTCACATTAGAATTGTACCATTTATCAGGATAGCATTTTCCAAAGGGAGAAGTTGCAAGAGCCCAGGTAGCTATTGGCCAAACTGAATCAGTATTTTTTACTCCTAAGTGCATTAGAGTATTGCCTAGAGGCTAAGGTAAAAGACATCATACAAACACTTAAATGCAAGCAGGACCATTTTCAGAAAAAGCCATGTGCTCAAGTTTAGGAGTTGAGAACATGGATTCTTGCTTGTTTATTGTAATGGGCAGCATTTTCTCATATGCAGTGATGATGGTCTCCCAGTTGAGTAACATAACAGTTTGGGGTTTTGAATTCAAGTGCTGAATACAGTCAGTGATACAATGTATAGCAGCTACCAGTAGTTTTGTATGCAGTAAAAAAGAGGCTTGCTTTGATACTTCTTACCCTTTAATGGTGAAGAATTGTTCAGAGCTTCCATGACAGAAGGTGCTTATGGATCTGAAGAAACTTCATTGTTCTCCCCGTATTTTTCAGTGTAACAAAGATCAAATGCATTTACCAGATTTCTGACTGTGTAATTTCAGGAGCTATTGTATCATATTTGGAAACTGTGCCATGCTTTTTCTACTTCTCTACACTTTTATTTAATCCTCTGCACAGTTCTATGGAACAGTTTCCTATATTTTAAAATGACAGAAAAATTATGAGCATGGGACTCTTATCCTGTCTCTCACTATAAAGACTTCATTTCTTCCCACATGAAGCTGACCTGTGAAGAAAAAAAGCCTTAAATTACTTCAGAGCTCTGAAGGCAAAGGGTGAAAGTATCAAGAAAATAGCTGGTGAAAGCCAAGTGTGAAATTATAGAAAGCCCCTTGTAGAGAAATAGAGCAACTGAAACTTTCAGTGTGTTTGAGTACTTAGATAAGCATTGGGTTGGTTGGCATTTGTTCATGTGAGAAAATTTCTATGGTTTATCTATTGTTTATTGTGGTAAAACAATGTGACAGATTTCTGTAGAAATAACATCCATTTGACTAACAGTATTCAGTGTTTATATCTACTTAGAAATGCCTTGGTCTTATTCAGTATGGACATGGGCATAGATTTCTTAATTTTTTTTTTTCCAAAATGGAATTTATTGAAGTTGTGAAAAGATATGTGCATCACTGATTTATACAATGTTTTCTTATAGGAGCAATTGTTATGGAGCGACCAAATGTCAAATGGAGTGATGTTGCTGGCCTCGAAGGTGCTAAAGAAGCACTTAAAGAAGCAGTGATCTTGCCCATTAAATTTCCGCACCTGTTTACAGGTCAGAATTACAGCAGTTATTTGCTATTGGCCAGTCAGGACTGGCACTGGGGTCTGAGAAGAGTGTTATGCCAATGTATCGGAGACTTAAGCTGCGGTCTTAACCAAGAGATTGTGATCCATCTGGTGGAAGTTTCATGGGTAGATGTGGAAAACCTTTGAGTAAATTAAAGGGGCTTCACCAGAAAAATAGGTTCAGTCTTTATACAGTATTTTGAAGACTGCTGGTTTCTCTCTTGCAGGAAAAAGAACACCCTGGAGAGGGATTCTCCTGTTTGGACCACCAGGAACAGGAAAGTCTTATTTAGCAAAAGCTGTGGCAACAGAAGCAAACAACTCTACCTTCTTCTCAGTATCTTCCTCTGACCTTGTCTCAAAGTGGTTAGGTGAAAGTGAAAAGTAAGTTGGAGTTGCCAGAGGTCCAGGAAAACATTGGCAAGAATAAATTAATACAGAGCTAGATAAGTTGCTTTAAAGAAATTGAATTTGTGGGAAGGGTCATATCTTTTTAAAAAACAAACTTCAGGTGTTTCTATGCTTTATGCTGCAGTGCCATGTAAAGATATTGTCATGTGCTGCATTTTGTACTGCTGCAGCTGGACCTCTCTTCAGTGCTCAAGATAGCTTTAAAAAACTAGCTCAGAAAGGTTTCGGGAGCACCATGGAGCTCATTCCCCTTCTGAGCTCAGCTGTGATTGCACACTACATCAGTCTGAAGTGTAGACATACGCTGCCTCTTGGCATTTCCCCGCTCATCTGTCCCAGCAGCTGTGTTGTTAACATGTGGCATTTCTTTGTCCATACGGAGGTGTTTTTTCTTTGTGCTGATTTCAAACAAAATCTAGAAGATATAAGAGACTTGCAAAAATAAGCTGAAGGAGAGGAGTGGCCGTGAAAGAAAATTTCACGGTTCCCCATGCTAGCTCTTTGTTTGTTACTATGTGATATGTGAAGACCAAGAAGCCTGAAGTGACGTCTTGGCTGCAGTCTAGAAGTGCAGGAATTTGTCCACCTAGGCTTCCAATGAAGATTTCCTGAATTAAGAAAAAGCTCTGGGTTTGTTGTACAGAAAGGACTTTCATATGACGATAAGAATACTTGTCAAAACCATGCTTTAATAGTTTCAAGTGTGGGACAACTGAGCAACACTGAAGTTGATAGGATGAGGAAGAAAGGCCGTTAGGTAAAAGTGTTTGAACTGGATTTTTTCCCCCAAAAGCTGGAAACCTTAAGCTACTTTTCTTCTGTTGCAAAAGGAATACAGAACTGGAGTCCAGCTTGGCATTTTTTTCTGTTTGACTTCATTTGAGACTATGGCCTGAGATTTAGTGCTGGTAATGTGAAGAATTTCCCAGCATGTTCCTATTTATTTTTCTTTTTAAGTTAGTAAAATGTGTTAATAAGATATGGCTAGGGTGGTTTGTTTTTTTTTTTTTTGGCAAACCAACTTGTCATATAAAAAGTATCTAGTAAAGTTATATAAAGTAAATGTACGTGTTATTTCTTACAAGATCTCTAGAGTTAATCTGATTAGGTTACAAATGTTAAATAAGAGAACGCTATGTTCTTTTGAATCTGTCTAGAGTGGTGGTTTTGTATAGCCCAGGCTATCTTGTAGAAGTGTAAACCGAAAAAAGGGCTTTTTCTTGCAACACCATGCTTGGAGTACTCTAAAATGTTTCACCTCCCATTATGCTGGGCTGTCTCACTCAGTATAATGCGGAGTCTTGGAGCTGGAAGAACGTTGTATCTTTGAGTAGCTTTATGTTCATACTTTTTTAGCTTTCTCTAAAGGAAGTGACTGTATCATAATCTTAAGTTATGTGTTTTTACTGGTGTAATCATTAAGATAACTGAAGCTGTTTCCTTTTTTAAGATTAGTGAAAAACTTGTTCCAGCTTGCCAGAGAAAACAAACCTTCTATTATCTTCATTGATGAGATAGATTCTCTGTGCGGGTCAAGAAGTGAAAATGAAAGTGAGGCTGCTAGACGAATAAAAACAGAATTTCTAGTCCAGATGCAAGGTAAGTTTACCTCGTTTTCAGAATCAGTCAAAGGAATTAAGATATGTATTTTAAGTGTAGCTGCATGAGAACACTAAAAAGATCTGCGGTTCCACCCTGTTAAATTTTGATGACATTTTAAAACAGTCTTTGTTTATCATCTAAATGGTGAAATGATTTCTGCCCTGATATAGGGGTTGGTGTTGACAACGAAGGAATCTTGGTCTTAGGAGCGACAAACATACCCTGGGTTTTGGATTCTGCTATCAGGAGACGGTATGATGGCATTTTTTTCATGATAAGAAATTCGCAACTGTTGTGAGGGTTCAGTCTGAGACTACTAGAGGTAGTAATCCAGCTCGTGTTTGCAGACATGGCTAATGTTCTACAACTCAATTCCATGAGATGGACTGAGACAAACTAATAGCCCCTTGCCCCTTTAAAGAGGTAGGTTGTTCACTCTTACATTGGCACTGTAGTTTATTTGATCTCTTGGTTAGCTGATTGTGCTTGAGCAAGCAGAAAACTATTCTGTTTCCTTGTTGGTTGTTTGTCTGGTGGGCTTGGGGGACAAGTTACAAAATATGCACCTCAGAAGGGCAAGAGGGGGTAGAGCTTTCCTTTTCAGCTGTTAACAAACTGTTGAATAGCTTGAGTTATTTCATGGAAATGTAGCCTTATGTTACACAGAAACCCCATGGTTTTCTACTGGTCAGGCATAATTTGTGATCTTTCAGTGCATGTTTTAACTGCTTTTTTTGTAGATAAAGGGTTTCTATACCTGTATCTGATTAGCTGGATCTTTCTTTGAGCTGCAGAGCAGCAGAGGACAAATACAGCTATGAGACAAGTATGATTATGTTGTGATGAGGACACAGCTTGGATAATGGTCGTTTTTGTAGGCTAAAGAAACATTACGTTTTTGTGACTGTCACTGACTTATTTACATACTTAATTCAAGCTGGCCATACTTTGATTGTGGGTTGGACCAGGTGACCTCCAGAGGTCACTTCCAACCTGTATGACTGTAGTTTTGGGTAAGACGAATTTAGAGGTGAACATGTTGCTTAAAATTTCAAGTCATTCTTGAAATTCCAGCTCTGGGGTCCACAGTACAAGACAGACATGAACCTGATAGAGTGGGTCCAGAAGGGGGCCATGAAAATGATCAGAGGGCTGGAACACCTCTCCTGTGAAGAAACTCTGAGAGAGTTGGGGTTGTTCAGCCTGGAGAAGAAAAAGCTCCAGGGAGACCTTATTGTGGCCTTTCAATAAATAAAGGGGGCTTCTAAGAAAGATGGAGAGATGTTGTGGGTTTGTTTTTTTTTTTTTTTTACCAAGGCCTATAGTGACAGGACAACGGGCAGTGGTTTTAAACTGAAAAAGGGTAGGCTTAGACTGGACATAAGGAAGAGATTTTTTACAACGAGGGTGCTGAGACACTGGAACAGGTTGCCCAGAGAAGTTGTGGATGTCCCATCATTGGAAGTGTTCAAGGCCAGGCTGGACGGGGCTTTGAGCAACTTGATCTAGTGGAAGATGTCCCCCCCCATGGCAGGGGGGTTGGACTAAGTGGCCTCTAAAAGTCCCTCCCAACCCAAACCATTCTCTGATTTCTGCAGTGTGAAACAGTAGCTCTCTAAGTCTTGTCCATAAGACTTAAAGGAACTTGTACAACAGTGGCAGTAATCAAATTAATTTTTCATGGATTTGGCCCAGTTTATAATTTATATCAAGTTAATTGTGTTCTACAGAATTTAGTCACTTTCATTTTGTTGGTGGGAAGTAATCCCCACTGTGAGAACAGATGCTGCTTCAAAGAACTGCAGTTATCAATGTTTTATACTGACAACTGTATTGAGAATACGACTTCAAATTTGCTTCCAACTATGAAGTTTTCTTTAATTTAGTTGGAGACTGTAGAAAGTGGTTGTGTCAGCTTGTTATCAGGCAGTTCTTTGAGTGTGAAAACTGTTCAAATATATTTCAGCACTTAAAGACTTTTCCTCTCAATTTTTTCTTTTAAAACACAAACTCTGCTGGAGAGAATCTGGAAAAACTTCAATCTGAAGAGATCTTTGTCATGAAAAGGAAGTAGTTGTTATATTCTGGATGTTAGCTTATGCTAGCTACAGTATTATTCATGAGAACAGGTTGTTGAATATTTGCCTCAGATTTTTTCTTTAAAGGTTTATAATACTGAAACTGCTTCTTTCTAATATTGTTAGGAACAAGGCATATACTTATTTGCATAAGCTTCTTTCCACTGTGCACCTGCATGAGCTAGCATCTGTGGAACATTTTGGTTTTTCCTTTTTTAAACCAGGTTTGAGAAGCGTATTTATATTCCTTTACCTGAAGACCATGCCAGGGCTGCAATGTTCAAACTTCACCTTGGGTCAACTCCAAATCTCCTAACGGAATCAGATTATCGAGAGCTTGGAAAGAGAACTGATGGCTATTCTGGTGCAGATATAAGCATCATTGTACGTGATGCACTGATGCAGCCTGTTAGAAAAGTGCAATCAGCTACTCACTTTAAAAAAGTAAGTAGGAATAAAAAAAATTTTGAGTTATTTCATCTCTGAGAACTATCTTAATTTGAATTCCTTGCAAGTAAACTGAATTTGGTTTTGGGTAATACTGCACGCTTATGAATGTCCTTTTTATCGACCGGGGAGAACTTGGGTATTCCTCCTCTTTCTTTTTTGTTTTTTTCTTTCCTTCCCCCATCCCCCCTCCAGTCCTCCCATAAGTCTAGTGGAGCTACTGTCTGGGTATTCATGCTGTGTAATCCAAGCTCTGATGACTCTTCATGTCTCTAGGTAGTATTAAAAGCATTCAGTTTGAAGTTTGACTTAAATGGGAATTAGAGGTGTTCTTTTTCTGGATCAAGTTACGTGGTTCTTCATGTATTTCTAGCATGTTGAAATAAATGTATCACTCATCCATATGGGAACAGATGGATTATAATTATGCACATTCTGCTTACTTGGCATATTTTTCAAACTGGAAAAAATAAGGTTCCTGTAAACTTCTGGTAAAAACATTGAATCAATGAATCAACTGAGCAAGGTCTGTGTTTCATTGTCTGGGCAACACACAGCATCCTATGGATGCTGCTGTATTGTGAAAACTAGTTTACACTTACTTAGGCGCACTCTAAAGAGACTATTGAAACTGTATTGTTTGGCTTATCTTGGAGTTCCCTCTACATGCCACCTACTGACTTGAGAAACATTTCTTCTAAATGTTTGCATCTCAGAAAATTTATCTGACAAAGAACCAACTAGAGTTCTTTAGCACCAATCTAAATCCATTAAATCTGGGAATGCTTTTTTACCCCCTGGAGAATTTGCACATATGGGTCCTGTTCAATCAAATTAATTATTGTCTATAAGCTATCAGGCTCCTCATTGAAAAGAAGTGTGATAATGTTATCAATAGTTATAAACAGAGTTCCAAATACATACAACGTGTATCAGTTAAATAAAACTATATTTTCCCTGTATAGTATTTTTTAGAGTAGACCCAGACTAAAAGTATTTTTTGTTTACATTTTTACTGTAAAAAATAAACAATATGAATTTCTGTAAAATCAAAGTTTTACAAAGTTTACTTTGATTTTACAGAAATTCCTATATCTTGGGTGAAGATGGGTCCAGATATTGTGCAAAGGTTTTTGCTGCTGTAAAGGGAAGCTTTCATTTTGTTGGTCCTTAAAAGAGTAGATGTGGGGTTGGGTAAAGTAGGAAAAATTTCAGATCCTAAGCTGTCAAGAGTTAAGTACCATGTAACTTGCATTGGCAGCAGTTCTTGGTCATCTCCGTTACAATTACAATTTTTTCACCAGTAACTCAGCCTGACATAGAAGGGTTAAAGGCCCTAAACTGAACAGCTACTGTTATTCTGAATTGAAGATAGGCTCTTTTTTTCCATGTAGTTTCTTCCAAGGAACACATTCAGCCTAAGATTCAAAGAGAAAGGAACACTTAAATCCAATATGGTCCAGAATATGAGAGGACTATGTAAGTTTCCAGAGTCTGCATTGAGGAAACCTTTGTCAACTTTGTAGTTATTAAAATAAACCTTCAGCCTGTCATTTGGGGACGGAGGGGTGGAGCCCAAATATTTTAAAGGGTTTTTGAAGAGCTTTTCCCAGTTTAAAAACAAAATGAGTATTTCGAAACACTGACTTGATAAGTTTCTTCTGGGGGCAACTCAGCAGTAACACTGTATTTGTTTAAAAATAAGCAGCTGTTTTGATATATCAAGGATTTTCTAGATGCTTCCTTCCCTTAAGCAGTGATGCCTGAAGTATTTATCCGTTGTTGACTTTAAGTGACAATGACATTTCTGGCTAAAGGGCTGTTACCTTTTAGCCTTTCGTTCAAATTTGGAAGAATCTGAGGCATGTATCGGACTACCATGGCGCAATGGAATAACGTCAGTTGTCATAGTTTGCAGAGCAAACCAAAAGCAATTCTTACCTCTTCTTTTGCCCCCAAAAAAGGAAGGGGAAAAAAAAAAAAACAAACACAACTCAGTACTTTGAGGGCTCTGACATAAGCCACGTTGATTCCAATTATGTTGTTAGTACTTTAATTGGATGCGATTTCCTATTTTTTATAAGCAAAATCTTAGTTTTATTAATTATTTGCATCATAACAGACAACTTGCCCCAGTTAAACCGTGCTTTCCTCAGTTATTATTAATTCATTGTAAACCAGTCCTTGTTCTATGTGATAATACAGGTTTGTCAGAGTGCATTTTGAATATTGCAGTCTGTGCTCTTCAGCATCGTGCTTTAAATGCAGTTTGGAATAGCAAATCCAGTTCTCTGCTGCTAAAAATAGCCAGTTAGCGTGTTGTCTTTCAATCTTTGCATATGTTTTGAGTTCCTGTGGATGTGTGATGCTTCAGGTAACGATGAAGGAAAATAAAACTGTGGGTCCCAGATAACGTGTTGCAGAAAGGGAACAGACACCTGGTGCAGCTTTTTTGGGTCTGTCCATGTGTCTGGGAAAAAAGGGTGCTTTCTGTTCTCCCACTAGATGGCCCTGTTTTCTGTCGAGTGCTGCTGAGGTGGTGTCAGAAAAGGTGCTCAGAGCTTTGTAGGGCAGTACGTCAAAGATTAAAAAGCCATCTCTGGCTTCCTGACTTGAGGGGCACTCAAGGGTAATTACTGAGAAGTTTTTAGAAAGCTGTTGACCAGTGATGAATGGACTTCCAAAGTGCAGAGGGACTAGGAAGGGTGCTCTCCTCCAGCTAGATTTCCTGGCATGTTAGTTTTCCACAGAAATCCTCAACCTTAGGAGGAAGCGACTCCTGGGATTTGACCTGATGTGGTTATAAGTACCTGGCTACAGCTGCGTGTTTTCAAAGTGAATGATGCCAGTCCATTCATACAATTTTTCTTTCACAGGACATGTCTTCCCAATGGGTGGGACACCTGTATAAAATCAAGAAATGTTTTTGCTCTAAAGATGCTGTTCAGCTTCTTGTTTTTGTCTTTAAAATTATAACTCCTATAAACTGACTATTTTCTTATTTTTAGGTAAAAGGACCATCAGTGTCTAATCCAAATACAATGGTAGATTTGTTCACCCCTTGCTCTCCAGGTGATCCTGAAGCCATAGAAATGACATGGATGGAGGTTCCAGGCGATAAATTACTGGAGCCTCAAGTTTCCATGGTAGGTATTCTTTTGTAGCATTTCTTCCTTGCTTTGCAGAACTCCGAAAAGACTTTGAGGTAAAAGATTCTTTTTCAAATGATTATGCAAGGCAGTTGGATGAGTTGTTTGTTTTCAGAAATGCTGGACATACCAGATAACATGTGAATTCCCAACATACAGTGCTCCAGTACAGCATGTTTGTGAAAAAGCCAGCTCTCTATCCCTGATAAGCATTACTTTCTTATTGTTCTTGTCTGCTGGCATGCAGCTGCTGTCCTTTCATCCATAGACAGCATCTGGCTCTTCCACTGTTTTTTCACTTGTCTTTTATTCATTCAGAACCTTCAGAATCCCTGCCCCATTATATGCTTCCTTCCCATCACTCTGTAGCATTAATATTGATACTGGGAAATGGAAAACTATATTCAGTACAAATTGGGAAGTCAGTGCTGTAGGTAAATACTGCCCAGGAAATAAATGCAAGCATAAACAATAAAATGTAAAAAAGATGGTGAATATAATGGTAGTTTTGGTTAAATTTCATCACAGGTGATGCAGCTCTTTCAGCTGTTTTCTTTGTGCGTGTTAAAATACTTGCTTCGGTCTAGGGAATACAATATATCATTTTAAGACAAATTGAAATTTTAGTTCACTGTTTAAAAAAAAAATAAATAAATTGCTGGACACTCATTCTGTATTTTTCCCCAAGAAAAGAAGATTCTGAATTTAAGTACAATGTTTGAGGGAAGGACTTGATATCAAATCTGTGCTGCTGTCAGTTCTTGTGTGCAAACAGTCCTGTAATGAATGAAAGAAATCGGTGTATTTCATGGGAGTCACAAACCTCTAAAACAGTAGGCACTGCTTTGTAAATATAACAGTTGTGATATTTCAGAAAAGAATTTTCTGTGCATATTTGCATACTGAGGAAGCACAAAAGGATGTATGCAGGTGTAGGCCTGCCCTAAAACTTCTGCCTGCATGGTCTAAGCGGATTTTTAATCAGTCTTTCCTGGAATTGAACATAATAATTCCTTGTGTGCTCCTCATGGTACCTGGGCTCTGATGCACTATAGTTGCATAGGCAGTTGTTTCAGTGTCCAAAATCAGTTCCGGTCCTTAAAAAGATCAGGCTTTAATTCTTTCTGATGAGACAAATCTCAAGTCTAGAAAATCATGATGTTAACTTTTGGTTTTACCCATAATCTTATAGTAATATGAGGTGTTAGACATCTACTTTTTTCAGTTGCCTGTGGCTAGGACTTGATCAGTTTTCTTGCCCCTTTTTATTCATAGGGTGTTTTAACTGCTGCTTTCAACTTCAGACCTTTGATTTTTCTGAACTCCATTTTCTAGTATCTAAATATTTATCTAGGGAATCAGCTGAATTGGAGAGACAGAAATTACCAGTCATGAACAGTAAAACTTTGCTAGAGATGAATCACAAACTACTGTACTATATTGTTGGACTATGAAGAGTACATGGGAACATCTGATTATTTTCCACTTTAAACTACTGTAGGTAAAGATGGGTTGAAAATAGTAACTGACAAAAAAAAAGAAAGGAATTTCATTTCAGTAAAAAGAGGTGAATAAAACTTGAATGGATGAGTGGCTTAAACCTCAACCTGAGGTTGTGGTTTCGTTATTAGAAAACTCACTGACAGTTGTCTGTCTTCACAGGGTTAAAATGCTGCCTCTGTGCAGAACAAAATAAGTTTAGGCTTACTTAAAGTTTTGTATAAATAGGAGCTCCTACGGTCATCTTGTTTTAATGGGCTTTTTAATGCATATTTGTCTTGGCAACAATATTGTTAGGGGTGGTACTATACTTGTTTCTGAAAACACTTTTTTTTTTTTTTTTTCTCTGACAGGTCGATATGCTCAGGTCACTAGCTAGCACAAAACCAACAGTTAATGAACAGGACCTGGAGAAGTTGAAGAAGTTTACAGAAGACTTTGGTCAGGAAGGCTAAACCAAAGATACACGTGGAGCATTAGAACTTTTTTTGCTTTCTTAAGTATTCTTGTGTCTTTATGGATGGCACTTCAAATAAATGCCAATAAAATCACTCCTTTCTTACTTTGCAGAAGGCATAGAAGATACCTTTGCAAAGACCCTTAAGCTTTTGTATTGTATTGTTTTCCTCAGATGTCTATTAAATGTCTTCTATTGAAAAATAATATGAAAATAAAATTTTAGGGTGAGACAGCGAAGTGATGTGGTAAAGTCTATTAAATACTAGAATACTTTAAATGATTAGTTCAATTTTAGGTTTTATATTAGACCTGGGTACAAGTGAGTTTTAAACTCCCAGTAGGCTCAAAAAAACCCTTTTTTGAGGGGTGGAAGAAAACATGTTTGTTGGGTGTTTTCAGTTTCAGTCAATCAGCCTACATACTAATTGCTCTCATTTCATTTAGAAAAATGCAACAAAATTTGCTAATCAAGCATACTGCAAGTGTGGATTTGCTATTAAAGAAAGAAAACACTGTGAGTATAAGACTACATGGGCCAGTACTTTGTTTAAATACTGGTGGAACTGGTATTTGGCTTTGTCTGCTATTCTGTGTTAAAATTTTGCCTTAAACAGCAAGCTTTTGTTTTTAACTCTACTAGCTGATACACATGTGTCACTATGCAATTTAGCAAAAGTTTGTTAAATGCAAGTATCTCAAAAGGTTTTTTGCTGGCTGTTCTTTTTTTTTTTTTTTTAATTTGGATTTACTTTCTGCAGGAGTTTGACTAAAGTTAGAAAAAAAAGCATTAATAATATCCTGTAAGATTCCACATGTCAAGGCTGGCAAGATATAGGTAGTCTTTGGAGAATGTATGGGAGGTACTTTGGGACATAGCGTACTTTCACACTCAAGGAGAGTATAACAGATGTTTTAGCCACAGACTTTCCAGTGATAAATTAACTCGGAACCCTCCTGATAACTGTTGCATATAGGTTACATCAATTTCGTGCTTAAACTTTGAGAGAAGGCTGGCACTTTAGTACAGAAGTAGCAATTCCATTGATCTTATTCTGAAGAACTACAAATTGAGATGTGCCTGAATGTAACGTACAACACTACAGTGTCAGCATTGAGTTTGTGCCTTGTAAGTTTGCACTGGCTGTAGATACAAACCATCAATAGGATACCTAGAATACTCGGTGTTCCATTATCATTGTACAACTCTATCCTGCATATGCTTTGTTTAACTTGCATTAAAAGAAATTTGCACATTTTGTGTGTATATGTTATATGTACGTATACACATAGATGATCATCTTTTGATGGGGTTTGGTTTCCTTTGTGTACATATTTTGTGTACTTTATAAATCATAGGATGGGGGAAATTTGCTGTACTTAAATGAAGTAAAATGTCATAGTACAACATCAGCTATGTTCTTTGAGTATTTCTTCAATGTTCAAGAATTTACTGCTTGACTTTTTTTAGACTTTGGTTTCTATGTTTAACAGCTAAACAAAATATTTAGTTAAAAATTCTTTGATCTGCAAGGTGCTGAGATTTTGCTTACTAACATGACGAAACATTCTTTCCAAAATCGTTTAGTTACACACAGCTTTACCTTTGTCTTACATTGGAACATGTAAATGTGAATCAGTGGACTGCAAATCTTTTTGTGGACCTTTAGGGCGGGGGGGCAGGAATTCCAGTGTAGGTGCAAGCAACTATGGTTAGTAAACTTAATCCTAGTTGCAAGAGGATTGCTTTTTCTTAGTTGCCTCTTGTGAACTGTTCAGAAGTGAGCCACATACTGGCAAGGCTCTCACTCAGAGGTTTGAAGCTACTATCCGAAGTACTTGTCTCTTGACCTTTTTTAAAATGAGGGTCCTTACTGCAATCTTAAAATTCTCAGGAACTTTTTTTTTTGTGGTAGGCTGGTTTGTCCTATGGGTTTCCATAAGCTTAACTGTGTAATCTCTTATCTTTAACATAGAAGAAGGGTATACTGTATGTTTTAAATTTACATCTTGCTGCTTGCTCAGTTGTGGGATGACATCTGTAACAGAAGCATTAATGTTTGATGTTTAAAGTTGTTTTTAGAAATATATTCCAAATAAACATTGCTGCTTAGAACTGCAGCTACAAGGACAACTTTTTGGTTTGCTGTCTTTGTAAAATGGCAATAAACTAATATATATCACAGAGCCTCGTAGCTAAGTTATCCCAGAATAGATGATAGCCAAACTGGGGCGGGGGGGAGCTGCAAAATCCCCTTTATTTTCCAATGTTAATAGAAAATACTCTAAATTAAGAATTCATGAAAGGTTATATTTCCTTTACATAATCAAAACCTCTGTAAATACTGGATAAATTAGTTGTACATTTTTCATAAGGTCTGATGTATGACTCATCTTTGGCTAGTTAGTTACACATTTTTTTTCCAGACTTCTGGTGTTACTGCTTACTGGCTGCAATATGAAAAAATGTCATTTTCCTTCCTGTGGGTAAAATAGTTTTTCAGTTAAATCAGTTGTATATGTGCTACTTGTGTTTTTCACAGATGGTTTCTTCACATTGACATTAAACTTTGGATTTCCTGTCACTTGTGGTATACATCTCAATGCATATACTTGTAGGGTTAGAAAAGCTCAGTAAATCAACTTGTTATATTTTCCCATGTTGCCTGACTGACCTCAAATTCCAGAGTCTTTTTTCTTCCCTGATTGGCCCGTGGGCTTTGTTTTGTCATTCTCTGGCACAAAGAAAATGTACAAACCTCCTTTAAGTTTTTTGTTTGATTGGTTTTGGTTTTCAAATTATCTGCTGGTCTTCAAATACGCTTTTGTTTTAGTTAGTGGAGCGGAACACACGTAGCTGCGGCAGATACTCTGGAATCAGCTTTTGTTCGTGCTCCTGTCTCTCGGGGTGTCCGATCATAGTTTCCCCTTTTTGTCAACTGAAGCAAAAAAGCTGCTGAATGTTCTCTGGTCAGACATTTTAATCTACTGTTTGTGTTCGTTTAGTTGTCTTCCTAATAATATATTCTGATACTTTTCGTGTTATTTCTGAGGATTATCCTGACAGGAAGCTTTCTAACAGTTCCAAATTTGTTGAAATATGCAGGAACATCTTTATTTTGCTGCTTGCTCTTTCCGTCCTCCAGAATGACAGGCTTGTTTCATGATTGGCTTCCATACATGTTTTTGGTCATAACCAGATTCATCCTAGTAATCACGGTTGACTTAAAGCCATTCCTGTAACTTATGTAAACTATTGCAAGAACTTGGTGGACTGTTTCCTACTGCGCTGCTTTTCCAACAGATACTTAATTCTTATCAAAACATTCTTCCTTTTATTCTTGAGCAGGTAGTTTTTGTGGTAGCTCTTGTGGCATAGCTCCAGTGCTTCCCCCTTCGATTTTTCTTTAGCTTTTTCTTAACGATATTTTAATCCAGTGATTTTATTCCACAAATCCTCAGTCATCATAATTAGCTGTGTAAAAACTTAATTGTTCGTTCATCCTGTCCTGGCTTTTGCGAACTGACAGCCCAGGTATTAGATAAGCTTGTCCTGTTATTTGTCTTTTGGTCCCTGTGACCTAATTACAATTCTTCCTCTCCCTCCCTACCTCTATATACACACGCCCTTCCGATGGTAGCTTTTTGACTAGGTCACTGTTTTGTGCCATTTTCTGTTTACTCACCTTTGCATCCTTTATCATACTTAAGAGGCTCCAACTTGATGAATGAACTCAACTCAAGGATACTCCTTCCCTTCATCACATCGACTTGGTGTTTGGGGACGCCAGAGTCCATCTGTCCGTACCATCTGTGCACGCTACCTGCCATGTGTACAATCTGCTAGCCTTTTGCAGAAATACTTGACGTTTTAGGGCTCGCTTATTTGGACTTCTCAACCACTAGGCATGACAACAAAATACGATGTCCTATCTGCATCATAGCAGGAGCTAAGTTCTCTTCTAACCAGGCTTTGGTTGTGTTTTGAGACTTCTCCAGGAAATAAGTTACCAACACCTGAGTGCAGCCTGACGCTGATAAAATGGAGCCAGGGTTTTCTTTCTGGCTTGGTGACCTATTACCAGGCACCGTGCCACAAATTGGCAAGACTTGCTTTTGCTTGCCCTCCCTCTTCTTCTGCTGCCTCAGCTAATTTAAATCTAAGCTATTCAAGGCAGGGACTTTGCTTTCAAACATGCTCAGTGTCACATGCGTTCTGTAAACTATAAACAATAATTTCCTCTGACTCACTCTGTTGTCGGCTGATGACAGTCCACTGGTAATTTGTTACAAAAATCTCGGCTGGAGTAGGTGCCTTCTACTACTGCTCCGTCAACATCTTGGCAGTAACGAGTCAGCTAGGTGAGGGACTGAGAAAGTTGCTATAAATATCACCATCTCGTACAGGAAATGCAGTGGCAAATGAGGACTGTTACTCAGAGCTGTGACTTGGGCTCTGGAAGAGTCAAGTGACTTCTTCGCCCAATAGAAAGCTAGGAAAAAATGAAAATTCAAACTATACAAATTCAAATGATCATTTCTCCTTCCTCCCCGCCTCAAAGGCTGGAGCACAGGCTGTAGCTGGGAGGCTCTGACCTGACAAGGCCTTAATTTTAGGTAAGAATTTAGAAAATCTGGAAAAGTAGCTGACTACTGTTTTCGAATGTGCCATTTAAAATGCCAGTTGAAATGCTCATGCTCTTGCCTGGCTGAGCCTGAGCTCACTTAGAGTTTTAATGATGTTTTAATGAATTAATCACAGCCATGAATTGCTCTGTACACAACCAAACAGCAAAGCAATTACTGCTTTTTTTTAACCTTTACACCTGCTCTTGTTTTGGTGCGGTCTTGCATGTTCGTATCCACCCTTGCTCTGTCTCTATAATTTAAAAATGTTTTCTTTTTTAGTTTGTTTTTACCTGCCTGAAAACCTCATGCCCATAATGCACGTGTCCGCTGTCAGTATGGAAACAAGCAGGCGGTTTGCCTGCCTGACAGCAAACCTTGTGCGGTTGCAGCACAGCAATAGTTTCCACGGGAGCCACAGGGCCTAAAATCTTCTCTGTCCTACATCTTCACTGTTCCTCCACCAGCTTCAGGACAGAGAAGGGACGCCCGTATCAATCGATAGTGTCATTGCCTAAATGCACGCAGAGGGCTGCTACACAGGCAGAGCCATGTATGCGAACGCTAGTTACAAACACCTCAAAGAGGTGCGTGTACCCGTGTGATGACCCACCGACTGCACAGCGGGCAGTCACTGCAAGTTACCTTCATCCAGTACTTGTAGGACTGCGAGGTGCCTGCTCGTTTCAGGTTTAGACGGGCTCAGTCCAGCAGGGACTGAAGTTGTTGCAGTGTTTGTGGGGTTTTTCGAGGTGGGCAGAGTGGTGGTGGTCCTGGGCAGTCCGAGGGTCTACACAGGGTAAATGCGTCTACAGAGACGTGTGTGGAGTGAGGGACACGGGTCTGTGCCTCAGATCTCCCGTAGCTGGCACAGGGTGGACATCGACCGCTGAACAAGGGCAGTGATGCCGACGCTCCAGGCTCCTATGAGCTTTTTGTCCTGTTTTTGTCCTAGGTGTCAGCTGTGTAAAATGGTTTCCACAAGCTTTTCAGGCTTATTCTCTTGGGCCTTCTTTTGTGCAAAGCGTGCTCGCTTCACTGCAGTGGATACTGGAAATGTGTGATGACTCTTAGAGGAAGAAGGTTTTGATGAGAATTTTCCTTTGATGTGCAATGTTAATTGGTAATCTATGCCTGCCTCTTCCCTATTGCTTTTGCGTAATCTTCTCTCCCCTGCCTCGTTCTTTCTAATTTTGGTTTGTTGGGTTTTGGGTTTTTTTTGGGGGGGGGGTGGGGTTTTTTTTGGTTTTTTGGTTTGGTTTTTTTTTTTTTTTGACTGACTTCACACCATTTTTTTTTTCCTCAAATGAAAGACAAAGCACTCGATTCCTTTTTAAGTGCTAGTTCAAAGCTCTTTATGTTCCTATATTCCTCCAGCTTTTCTACCAAAGCAAGCTTATTTGCAGCAAGGCAAAACCTGACAGCATCTCTCCGATTTCCCTTTTCCCCTTCAAAGCGACAGGGCCCATCTGTACACGCTGCCCTTTCCCTGGCTGACCGCAGGACGGCAAGGGGCTGCGCTGCTGGAGGATGGAGACAGACATGCAGGAGCGCCAGCAACTCCAATGTATTTGATAGCAACGCAAGGGGGAGAAACGGCTGAAAGTAGAAGTTTCCTTGTTCCAGCAAGCTGTTTTGAGGAGGATAGAGGAGAACTGAGCTACGTACAGGAGATCATCTACGTTTTTTGTGCAACAGCCACTTCTCTGCAGCACATGCCAAAGATAATTTATCAGGGATTGATAACAAGAGCAGATATTGTGTAATTGCACCCAGGAAATAAACACCAGCCTTTTGCCAGTGCCGTGTATATCCTGTGTGTTACCTGGAACTGGAAACAGACTTAATTTGTGTTAAAAGATTGAGCAAACAAAGTTCTCTGAATTGCTTTGAAAGAGAACCTGGCACAAACCTGGAGGAGGTAATTTCAGTTCTTCCAGTATTTTTAAGAGTAGAGCAACAAAGCAAAGAGCAATGGGAGAGTAGGAAGCTCTCCCGCAGAGCGATGTGGGGTAGGGCGAGCATCTCTAGAAACGTTAAACATTGTCAATGAGAGGCACAAAGAAGATCTCGAGAGCAACGTGGTAGCTTTATAAGCCCAGAAACTACCTAAGAAGATCGCCGACAAGAGATAAGTTTGTGAGAAACCAGAGCAAATCATTAACTTGACCTTTTGTAATAAGATTGAGTCATATGAATGTGTGCATAATAGACAGGCTTGACTGAATGACTTGGGGTGGTATAACCAGTAGCTTAATCCCAAAGCACAGCAAACTCACAAAAGTTTAGGACCTGTCAATCTTCAAAGATAACCTAGAGGCACATGTTTCCAAAGGCACAATATAAAGCACAAAATTTATGGCTGTTTTGGAAAAACAAGAATAGCGGCTGGAGTGGGAGCAACTTCACCACCAAACTGCTGAGCAGAAATCAGATAAAGTGAAAGAAATGGGCCAGAAGTGGCTGGAAGTATAATTGCAAAAATGTTCCCTGTCTGGCTAAAAAGTGAAAGCGTTCATGAAAATACATATCCAGGAAGGTAAAAATGACAGAAACAGGGAAAGACTGCCTCTGAGGAAAGGCAAAACGTGATACAAACACTGCTCAAGCAGCGTGATAGCTTCAATGGTAATTCCTGAAGGACTTAACTGAAAACAGCCAGGAAAGGCTTCCTCCCTCAGCTCTCCACTTAGAATTATTATCTGAAAACGTACAGTGACCAAGGAGCTCATTTCTCCACAGGTGAAGTTCTGTATTAAAGCTCTCTCTGTCACTGTATCAAACATGAGCTTAGAGATGGTAACTGCAAGCCACAGCAGCTGTGGATTTCCTAGATCGGTAGGGAGCAAGGGCAGGAGAAACCACGGTAATCTTCACCTTACTGTTCTCAGAAAAAAAATAGTATTCCAATACCCACGTGCTGCAGATTTGTTAAACAAGGGTTCAGTGGGATTTCCTAGGTCTGTCAGACTATTCCCTTTCTCTCCTTATCCAGTTTCCCAGCGGGAGGTAGGTGCCACCCCACAGTAAGCACAGCACTGCTATCTTCTCCTCTTCCATCTCCCCTGCAGCACAGGATTCCCTGTCAAAGCACAACTTTGCTCCCTCTGGGCAGCCAATCCTTGCTTTATGCACTCAGCAGTTCAGCTCTTCCCTAGTGCACTGTGGAAGGGGGGCAGCAGCCACCAGGATGGAGAAAGGAGTTACGGCATCCAAGTTCACTGGCGAAGGAGGAGAGGCTCTACCGCAGCACTGAGGAGTGGAAGGTTGCAGGGGGAAGGCATGGAAAGCCAAAGCAACTCCAGAAAAGACTGACACGTGCCACATCTTGAAATACTGTTATTGTAAGAATGGCTCTGCAGACTAATTTTAGGATGAAGACCTTCAAAATACAAGGACTAAGCTTTCTGCAATAAAGACTAGAGCACATCTGCTATTAGAAGAACAATCACTTTTTATTAAGAATCAAAACATCCTCTTACCCAGCATTCAAGGTAGATTAAGTAGTGGAGAAAATCATACTTACAACACCTGAGAGGAGGGAGATTTTGGTGGAACTAGATTTTCAAACTCACAAGTGTGTCGCTTCTACCTGTCGAATGCATTTTCCTGTACACGTTCAATCATGGCAGCCCGGTAACAGGCTCCCAGGGGCTGGGTGCAGTACGGTCCGATAGGCAGTGAGGCGATGGGGCTATGGGACAGCCTGTCACGGCTTCTGGGTCAGGCAAACACACGCTTCCCGTCTCTGTGGCTTCAGCCGGTCAGACAACTGTTCTTAGCAATGATGTCACGTGTGCTGTCTTGTAACATGAACTTCCATTGTAATCACCTGCTTAAATACAATTTTTGAGGCGGTAAGAACAATTGAGAATGGGTGCTCTTATGTCAAGAAACTAAGTGGATGTCCCTGTGCGAAAAGCCTGCGTTCACTTTTTACAGATACTTAAAAGTTTGAGCACCAAGCCTTCCAAGGCAAAGGACGGCCATAGCCTGTTCCCTCCTGTGCCCACTCCTGCCTGCTTCCAGCAGTACTCGCTTCAGTGCGTTTTCTGTGCCACCTGAGGAGAGGGATGCTGCTCAGCCTTCTCCAACCCACAACCCACAGCATCCCTAGGAACACTGCGCAAGCTAAAGCAGTCTCTTATGTCCAAGTGTGAACAGAAAATTTTTGCAGTGTGAAGTCTGGTAGAAGTAGGTGTACGAAATAAAAAGAAACACTAATTGAAATTCAAGATCGTCTTAGTCCCAAGTTTAATTTATGCCTTTTTAAGTTAGACAGTGGAGATTTCCTTTTACTACTAGGTTGTCACTAATTTTATTTCAATAGATCTATTGCTCAATATGCAAAATATCACTACAGTTATTTCTTCAGCATAAAATAAAAAAATCAATTCATTATTAACAGATAATGGTTCACAATTTATGAGTGGTTAATTTTGGATATTGTTTTACCTTTTTTTTTAAACAACTATGGCAAACACATCAAACAGTTAAATAAGCTTGAAGAACAGTGTGAAGACAAAAACCTGATTTAAACGGTGCTTTCAGTATTCTTGTTTCCGATGTGCTTATCCCAAAAGAGCTGCAGAAGCCCCAGGAAACTAGCCTAGTGGCTGGGCTATACACGTGTGTGTCACCTGCTTTTGTACCACACCATCAGCCACCAACGCCTCCTCTGCTGCCAGCAGGCAGCCTTGGTTCGACCTGAGCCGGGGCTGCCTCCGAACACCACCTGCCTGTGTGCAGGCAACCTTGGGGACTGGTTCTGCAGGAGCCCCTGGGCCATCAGCCCTGCCCGAGTTCATCACGATAAGGGCACTTGGAGTAGCTGGAGGCTGCGAGAGCGCTGGGATCTGTTCCTGCTGCAAGCAAGCACCTCCTGGATGATACGCTGAGTACGGCAGCACTGGAAATCTCCTTCTAGGAATATCCACAAGATCAGCCTGACGGCTCTCCAGCAGACAGGGTACCTAGACAGGGTATTCTGGCCTGGGTAGTGCTCTGGGGGCCGTTTCGCCCTGCAATGCAAGGACAACTCTGTGATCTCTGCCCAGCACGATGACCAGTACACAAGCTGTTGTCCAGCTACAGGGGGCCTGTTTTTTTGTTTGCGGAAGCACAGCCTGGCAGACAACTGTGTGCGATACATATTTCATTCACACTACTTTAGTCACCACCATATACAGGCCATCATTTCCTTCCTCTTTCCCAAGTACCCTCTACGGACAACTGTCAGGGACAGACAGTATGTTAGATAGATCCTTTTCTGATCAAGTACAGCAGCTCTTATGTCCCTATTAGCTATGCTTCCCCAAGAGATAAAGGACCAAGAAAGTTGGTTGACAGGAACCACCCGTCTAGGCTGCCATTATTCTAAAACCTGGAGCTTCACCGGAATCCCAGAATTACTAACCTGGCTCTAACCTCTTGTAACCATTAATGCTCATATCTTAAGAAGGCTGTTGGATGCCACACCTATGCTCACTACAAAAGAAGGGAGAAGGCTGGAAAAGAAAGCAAGTTAATTTGGAAGGACAGAAGGAAAAAGTTGTCTTCCTTGGCCATGGAAGTTACTCTTTCACTGCTATTTCTTTTTCTAAATGCAGTAGGACAGGCTGGATGGAAATCACATCAAAAAGTCTCTGGCTTTATCACAGCATAGCCTATAGATCCTGCTCTTCCCCCCTGCCCTTCCCAATATGCAGACAGCACAACCAAAAAATCCAGCAGGTCAATAGTCGGGCAAAATACAAGTGACTCCAGAGGCTGCAACCTTGCTACCTGCCCTTCTAAAACTTTATCCCTTCTCTTGAAGGCATCTTAAAACAAGCCATATTTCTTTTACGTGTACCTGGTATGTTTTAGGAGTGTTTATCTTTTAAGAAGAAGATCAAAGGGACACTTCTAAAATCAGCCATTTGTGCTGTCGTATTACCAATTCATGAATTTGTTTCCATGTTTAAATGACTACTTTGATTCTTTAGTTGCTACACTTCGGTTCTTACTGAATATCTCAACCCACAATATTGTTATTGCAAAAGTCTGTTGAAAGATTTAAATTAACAAAACTGAGGAAGCAGAAAACCACAGCTGCAACAGCTCTTAGTTTGGCTGCTTTCACCTACTTGTATTCCCTCTCCTTCTCTACACACATCACTGTTGTATTGAAGCTTCTTCTAAAGATTAATTAGCAAAGCAATGAGCATGTTTCATCCATTCGTTTTCCCTCCCAGTCCTCAGGGTATCTACAGAAATCTTTCAGCTTGCTCTTTAAAATTATACACTTTGTGATGTTATTTATGAAGGTCAGATTAAGTATTGCTTTATGTACAACTGCAGTTTGGACTGGAGAGCAATGATGTTTACATTAGCGTTCAGTTTCCAGTTCTACAGTCATGGAGAAAACAGTTTTATAGAAAACAATTCCCTTCTGCCAGGAATGCATTTCCTCCGTGAATGAGGTCATATGAGATGAATACAAACCCAGATAACTTGGGGAGGGCAAACTTTAGTTTCTGCCGGCATACTTGAAAAGAATCAAAAAATCTGCTGGGGAATTCATTGGTGAATTATATGCAGTTCATAAGGTCTTCACCTTTGAACATACTTTTCACACAGAAATACACGACACTTCACAATCCAGAGAACAAAACAAGAGCAGACATTATCTGAGCTGCATTGTCAACCTCAAGGCTGTAAGGTGGCCTCTTAGCCAAAAGGAAAAAGCAGTATGGATTTCTCCACTAAATCTACTGCAAGGGAACTCCACATTAGTCTAGAAGGGCTTTTAAAATGCGATTGGTAAGATGTGATCATAACTGTGACTGATCAGGACCATACCATGTGTTCAAGGTTTTTAAAGGCCCCCTACCAATAGGTTTAACCTTCATTTTACTGGGAATTCACTGCAGGTTATTTCTTTCACCTACGCCCTCACCTCACCTTGATGTTGAGAATGATATTGTATCATGAAAGACGGATTTATCTCCCTCTGCTTTATCTCCAGACTGATGACATTTGAGCTTTGGAAGTCTCACTGTCTTCCACAGCAGAGGTCTACAAATGGTCTATAGTTATGACCTTATTGATCTCCTCTTTTGCGTTAATATTGTTGGAAAGATAACACGTATAGACTGTCCTATATGTAAAAGAGGAAATTAACATATTTGACTGCAGCTTTTTTCAGTCCACATCTTATTTTGTCTTCTGCTAACAATATAATTAACATACTGTCTTTTCTTACATGGATTGTTAATCAACTTCCATTGTTGTCACTGTAGCAGCTATCACCTTATTATGCATGATTTCCTCCTCTCACTTCCTCATACCTCCACCTCTGCAGCACTGAACTCAAAATGCCACCAAAGACATATTCCATGTCAATCCCATTGCAGGACTAATTCTTGGTTTCTCATCCTTTTACCACATGAAATGCAGGTTCTTTGTTCTCACCTTGAAAACTGCATAATCCCTGCCCACATCTCTGTTCCCATTTCCGCCTACTCACTACTTCTAATCTCCTCTCCAATATTATTTTCACACCCTTCTGCACACCCTCTTGCCTAAGAGTTTTTGGGGTTTCCTTTTTTTTTTTTTTTTGTAAACTATTTTGTACAAGTCAGCGACTGCATAATAACTAGTGAGAAAAAGTGATTTGAGTTTTTCAATTACAAATAATTATACTTTAAAATAAAAAAAATCAAATGCAGACATGTATACTAAACAAATATTTAAATATCTAAGTCAAATATATGGAATTATTTTCTTTGGACTGCTCTGGAAGGGTTTTTTGTTTCCTTTTTTTAATCTTTGTTCACTATTATGCCTTAAAGCTGAAAACCATGCTTTTATTTTTTTTTTCATGTGCGTAACACAAAAAACCTGTAGTTTCACCCAGCAGGGAACAGCATACTGAAAAAATAATTTCAGATTTAGATTTTAGAACAAGGGAGCAGCATTAACTCCAACTGCAGCCAGCAGAAACGAGTGGAGCTCAACTGCTCTGAAAACCGAGTCTTGCAGAACCCGCATCTGCTTTTACTGGAGGTGATGATGTAAAATACGCTTTAAAACCTGCCCGTGATAAAGTCAGTTAATTATCTTCCATAAAACGTTTATGTTTTCGACCTGACACACGATGCTTTCCCATACACGGCAGCCCTCTCTGCTTTCGTCCGAGCGCACGTCGCAGAAACGGTCTGACACATCTCCACCGTTTGAAACACGCCAATTGGTAACCTCGGGCAACGTATTAAAAAGTTTATGTACAAACAGGTGCTTAATGTGCACGACATTTTTGTAAGCACACAAGGAAGCCAAGATAAGTGCTTAATATTGCCCTACTAAACCAACATCGCTCCTTTTTCCCCTCATCCCTCTCAAAGCCGGCCTTTATGGCCCCACGACAGCGGCCTTCAGGGCTAACGGCGAGCGCGCGCGGCGAGCCGGCGCACACCGGCCGTCTCCCGGCGGACGGCAGCGGCCAGCCCACGGGCCGGGGACGCCCCCAAGCAGGCCTCTCGCTAAGAGCCGGTACCTTCACAGGGGCCGAGCTCTTCGGTCACCTCCGGAGAAGCCTCCCGCCTGCCCCCGGCACCACCCGGCACCAGCCGCCCCGGCAGCCGCCTCCTCAGCGTCCCCCTCCGCGGGGCCGGGGCCCAGCCGCCTCTCCCTCACCTGACGGCGCCGCAGGCGCGGCCCGGCCCGGCCCCGCCCCCTACCTTTCGGCGGGAAGCGGCCGCCCGCCCCACGTGACGGCGCGAGGTGCCCGGTGCCCGGTGCCCGCCCCCCGCGCAGTCCCGCCCGCCCCGGGCGAAGACCCCGCGGGGCGGCGGGCGCGGCGCTGCACTGCCGCTCCGCCTGTAGGGGGCGCCCGCCCGACAGCCGCCTCCGCGGGAGGCGCTCTCGCTTCCCCGCCGCCCTTTGGCCCCAGCGACGACCCTGAAAACACCCCCGGGCTCCAATCTCCGAGCCCCGTCCCGCCCCCCGGCCAATCCGCGGGCACCTTCCCCCCCCCCCCGTCCGGCCAATCCCAACGCGCAGGCCCGCGCCCGCCCCGGCAGCCAATCCGGTCGCGGAGTGGCGGGCGGACCCTCCTCCTCCTCCTCCTCGCCCCGTGGCAGCGCCTTCCCCCTCCCGCCCGGTGCCGCGGCGCAGGCAGGCGGGCGGCTGCTGCTGCGCCGGGCTGCGGTCGGTGCCCCCCCTCCCTGCAGCAGCAGCAGCAGCAGTAGCAGCTGCTGCCGCCGCCGCCGCCGCCGCCGCCTGACGGGCTTCGCTCACCGCGACCCTTCTGTGAGAGCAGCCCGAGCCATGCTGCTCCTGGCGGTCGCCTTCATCGTGGCCTTCGTCCTCCTCCTCTACATGGTGTCGCCGCTCATCAGCCCCAAGCCCCTCAAGCTGCCCGGCGCTCACGTCGTGGTGAGTGAGGCGCCCCGGGGCGGGGGACGCGCCCTGCGAGGAAGAGGGGGGGGGGTCCTCCTCGCCCTCCCTTTCTCCCCCCCGCGCCGAGGGAGCGGGCCGTTGGCGGGCCTCCGCCGCTCGGCCTCGGCGCCTTCCCCGCCGCGGCGCGGGGGGGGTGGAGGGGGGCTTCCGCGCCAGCCGCCCTCGGCCGTTTTGTCCGTTGGGCCGGCGCGCGGGTCGGGACGGAGGGAGGGAGGCCGCTCCCGCCGCGGTGGGCGCGTCGCGCTGTGGGAAGGAGCGTCCCGCTGCCAGCCGCGGGGCATGGCGGCGTTTGGGGCCCCCGCGGGGAAGGCCCGGCCCCGGGCGGGTGAGCGGCGGTCGCGGGAAGGGCGGGCTGGAGGCGGCGGGGGAAGCGGGGGCTCCGGCGGAGCGTGCAGGCGGTGGATGCCGGCAGGCTGGCGTTCAGCGGCTCCCGGCGCGGGGCTGGTGGCAAAGGCCAGCGCCGGGGAGGTTCAGCGTTAGGGGTGCCCGCTGGTTTGCAAGGAGTCCTGGCAGCTGGCTGTAGCACCCCAAGCTACCAAAAGACGGGAGCCACAAGTCCGAGTGATAAGGAAATGACCTGTACAGATGACTCTGACAACCGCTGTCTATCTCAGTTGGCTTAAGGCGATCTTCTGAGTCACCAGAAATGCAAACCATCTTCAGTCTCAATGTTGGCTTTTTGAGACATTGCTTTTGTACTCTCGAAGTTACCGGTTACCTTGAGTTTTGTTTTCTTCTAGCCTCTCCCAAGGTATTTCAGTGATGTGTGCACTCATAAACAAAAGGCAAAATCAATGGTTTCCTTGGTCTAAAAAACTAGTCAGACGTGAGGAAATGGGAAGACTAATACAAAGGAAGTGGTCAGATGACATTCATGCACATTTTTGACCTTAAGTACATAGATATCGATGTCTGAGTAATATTTTGACTATCTGTAGTCAAGATGGTAGAAGTAGGTCTTCAGAAGAACATACTGTTGAAAGAGTTCACGAGTAGTACACCACTAGTATGGGTGTGTGGCTGGGGGAAGGAAGGGGAACAATACCCAGGTGCTTTCAGGTGGCTCACAACGTAGTGAATTTGGATGCATGAGAACAAATGAGTTAAGCAGCTGAAAGAATCATGGTCCTAGAATCAGCTCTTATAACTTAGATTTAAATCAGTAAGGTATGTTCTAAGCAAAGAAGCTATAGTTTACTGTTTGGTTAAATTTGCTTTTAAGGGGTGAGTAGCGCTTGCAGATGCCTTTTATTGCAGTGGGAGTTTGGGATAATCCAGAAGCTACACCTTTTAGGTGCAAGTGAATTTACAGCTACTATAATTTTCTTTTTTTTTTTTTTTTTTTTTTTAAGCTCTGTATGGTGCCTTTTTTGTTTTGGTTTTTTTTTATTATTATTTTTGGAGCTTGTCTTTGGAGGATGGAGCTGTCCCCAGAATAATTTAGTCCTGTCCAAGTTGCAACAGTATTCCCAAGCTGCTTTATGCAATAGGTGTTACTTGGATGCTGTAACTGGCTTTACAGCATCATTTACTGTGTGAGGTGTGTTCGAGCTTGCATTAAGGTTCTCTGGTTATGGCTCTTCCCACAGAGGTCATGCCTGTTAAGGAGGAACCCTTCAGTAGGATTTTAGCAACCCTTCAATACTGCGTAGAAGCAAAGGTGAAGCAGACTTAAGGGCCTTCTGTGACTTTTATGCAGAAATAGAATAGCAATAAAAAGTTTAATGGATTTTATTCCAAAATTTTGCTGTTTTGTTTTTTTATATATATTGTGATTGTCTCAAATTTTGTCTGTTCTTTATGTGGTTAAACTCTTTAAAAGCTACTGTGCTGGTTCTTCTAATCAGAATGGTCCATTTAAAAAAGTTCACGTTAAAAATGATAAGAATATTCTTGTTGGAGAAACCTCCCTATAACCACTGCCGCTAATTATATTAGCAGTTTAAGCTCTATTTGGTACAGGTGGAAGTCTCAAAACCAGTATTCCTGCAAGTCTTATAAAATTAGGAATACAGCTAGAGAAGTAACTGTATTAATATATTGATGGAAGAAAAGGCTGTAGACATATTTAACTTGATGATATAAATAAAAATCTGCAGGTAAACAGTTTTATTGGTGTCACCAGTGGCAGAACTACTTGTTTTGTTTTGACTTTAGTTATGATCTTGAAGTATTCATGCAAACTAATGAAATATGGAGCAATTGTTCCAGAGTTCACTAGTTCTTAGATTTGTAGATGCTGTTAATAATGCTGGACACTTGTACATTTGGACTTCAAATTTTCTAGTGTAATCCATAAGAAAAAATACTGGGTGATGGTACTGTAAATCAGAAATTTTGTTGAGGGAGGCTTTCCACATTGTGTGCATAAAGTGATCGTATACTGGGAGTAAGTGCTCTCTGCTACTGAAATGACTGAGAGACATCATGAAAATATTTAAGGACCAAAACATTATCTAAGGACTTCTTTGAAGTCTTCTCATAGAAAAATATCAAAATCTGTTTAAGTGGTCCGCATATATAAATTCTTTCTAGTTTATGACTTGATTCAGATAAGACTGCAGGTTAACATTTGGTAATCTTTGTCAGGCCTCAGTTAAACCCTTGAAATAAAGAATAAAGGAATAAAACCCACAAATTGCATATTTAGCTGGTTAAGCCCTCTCAAGAGGGCAAGTGATTACCATTGCATGGTAAATATAATTTTTTCAAGATATACTTGAATAAATTGTTTTACTGAAGCAGAGAGAGTCAGTCTTACCTAGAAACTCTTCCTTCTGGGCCCCTGTTGAAAGTATCATGAAAACAGATGTTACATTTCTGAAGGAAGTTCACTGGGCTCCTTCAGATGCTATTACATACCAGTTATTGAATTTTCAACTTAAGACAGCATTCTTTTCACTCTTAATCCTTCATAAAAAGTATTTCTCTTCACTCCTAACAGTTACTGTTAATAGATGTTTGAGTTATGGTTAAGTAACTGACTCTGGCTGCTTTTTGAGATAGAAATTTGAAGTCAAAAACTTGTGGGTTTTTTGTCTCTATCCTCTCCCAGAGTCATTTGCATGATGGAAGTGCTCGCTGTGTTAGGTGAGGCACGCTTTCTGGAGGAATTGTGACCATAGGAGTCTCCTTCTTGGAAAGGAATAGGACTGTTATTCAGAGTGAGAGTCTACAGAACTCCAAATAACTAATGGTCTAGTCTTGTGGGTGCGCGTCCCCCCACCCCTTATGTGCTATGTATTTTGATGACCCCAGTGAGCACCATTAAATAAAAAGGGCTTTGCTGCTATCAGATTTGTTCAAGCATCATGTTTAGCTTATTCAAAACAAAATGCATTTTAGATGTTTAATACTACTGGTTTTGTTTCTAGCACAACTAGGAAAGTGTTCTTAAATAAAGGATATGAAAGTTATTTTTGTGCTATAGAGCTGCTGCTTCTTGTGTTGAACTTCTCCATGCTTTGAAATCCGGAAGACTATTTTATACATCTTTTATTTTGCCATTGGCTTTAACTTTCTTCTTGGGTCTCAGGCTACGTACTAGCACACATCACCTATTCTGTGAGAATAAGCTATTAATTTGGTAAGTGGTTTTAATAGTAGACAGGAAAATGAAAATGGGATAAGGCAGTCATCATTGCTTCATGTGCATTATGCTCACTTGCATCACATTTAACTGCCCTTTGCCAGGGATGTTACACCTGCCCCTACACACGTTCTCTCTGCTCTTTCCATTTCTCTACAAAGTTACTTTGCTTGATGGAGCAGAATGCAACAAAAACTTAAGATGTTAGGGCAAAAGCAGCCTTCTGTAAATTTCATGAGGGATGTTTAGAAACTGTTTGCTGAAATACCAATGCTGACTTTCCTTTTGTCCTGGACTAACAACAGCAGGAAGTGTAAAGATGTTCTCTGCTTGGGACTGTCTCCCATTCAGATTGAAAAGGGCCTTTTGCTTGGACATAGTTCAGGATGATCGTGCCAAATCCACATGTGTAAGGGTCATCTCTAGTCTAGAAGTAGTTTCACCACTTCTGTGCAGAGCCTAACTTGATAACTGCAGTCAGCTTTAGGGATGGCCAGTCTTGGTGTCTCAGCATTGTAGCTCTTGTGTTGGGGGTGATAATGATCTGTGGTTTGGATGCGTCCCAGTGGTTCGACAAGAGGTCATTTTTGAATCTAGTCAGGCACACTAACCACTTAGAGCAGATTACAGGGATGTTCTGTTTCGGTGGAACTAAATACCTTCTGTTAGAGCACTGTATAAAAGCATGAAGCCAGCTTGCATCCAGTGCTGAGTGAAAGTTAAGAAGCTCTGTTGGAGATACCATATCAATCAAGTATTGATTTTGATCATTCTTGTTAGCAGTTCTGTTAATTTCCACTGTATCATCAATTGAAGTGAATTTCCAGTATCTCGAATTTGAAAGTCAAACAACAGCAATTCTCTGTACTTCACCCCAACATTTCCATTTATCCAGGGGGAACTAAACCCTATGATGCTTAGAAGCTGAACTCTGTTATCAAGGATCATAGCTCGAGAAGCCAGGCCCTTTTTGGAATGGCTAATTTCATACCTGTTCTTCTCAAACACAAAAACAGCTCAATAACAATAAGGGCTGGTAGTATTGCATTCTGAACATCTGAATTAATACTAGGATTTAAGTGTCCCTTTCTGTCAAGAAATTAGTCTGTGTTTGGAGTTGCTGTGACCAGATTTTTATTTTTGCTAACTTCTTTGAGGCTGGGTTATAGTGAAATTTAAAACCGGGATCAATGGCAATTCAAATGTCTCAAACTAATTAACTGCAGTAGCACTGCAGAACTATTAGCCACAAGGGTAAGTAACTAATAACATCTTGTTTAGTGAGTAGATGTGTACTCTTCCTTTAATTCTGAGCATCTGTGTTAGGAACTTACCTACCTAACAGACTTCATACATTTGCCTAGGCTGACTTCATTGTAGCACAAAGCAAAGTTTTCACTCGTGTTAGGGATTTTTTTTCTGTTACATTAGCATTCATGGTGAATATTCCTGAAAGATGTGTGTATTAGTAATGACCTCCCACCTAAATGCTAAAGTTCCCAGCTAATTGATGTTGCCTTTTGTCACTGACCTAGCTGACCTGAGCCCTATCCATTGTTGCCGGGTGTGACTCTGAATAAAAACTTCCTTTTTCCGTTTCTTGTATGACCTCAGGCCTTGTCTTTCTGAAATGAACGTTAGCGTTGTCTGACAAGCCAGAGGCTCGGTGCCAGTACCTTCACCTTCAAAGAATTCCTCAAGCACTGGGATAGTTGACCTGTTCATGATACTCAGCGGTTTGTGCAGGTAGTCATCAGCTCCGTCTCAGTGCTATGCCAAAAATTGGAATTGGAGCAGTCTTCCATGCACATTGATTAGTTCATGTGCAGGTGTACCTGCTGCTGTTGAAAATCTGTAGAAGCAGCTCACGAGTGCTGTGGAGCTGAGGTCTGCCCAAATGTATCAAACTGAGTCTTTTAATCTTTTCAGAGATGTATTGAAATCTTGCAAGCTATTTTGCAAATACACTAAAATTCTTAACTTCTTTCCGTTATGAAACATTAAATTAATTCTGGGGTCCTGCTGAAGTCCCAAATAGTTAACTAACACTCGCGTTGTTATGGGCTTCCTTTACTTTGAAAGCAGTCGTCCTTGGTTCAGAACACTACAGACCAGGTTTCGCATTTCTAGAACAGGACGTGCATCTTGGAGTCATCCTCGAAGGTTAGTGTAGTGTGAAGCTAATCTTGCAGAGAGAGTCAGTTAGAAGCTAATCTGAAGCAGCAATCTCTAATAATTATAGAGGAAGCCTAAAGAGCTGAAATTAGTCTTTGTGAATGTTACACCCGTTCTTGGCCCATTTGTGACTGCAGACGAACCAGTCAGAAACCACGGACTGTGTTGTAAAACTTTGCTTGCTGGCATGATTTGGCTTACACTAAGCTATTTTTGAAGGTTAGTGATAAAAATACTCATCTGAAAGAAGAGTTTAGTGATTCATGGGAATGTACTTCTGACTTTTCTGTCTTTACTGCCTCCAGAAGTGGAAAGAATTTTAAGGATAATGCATCTCTGAAAACAGAACTGTGAGGCATTGGCAGATGAGGAGACAACACAAGGCTTTTGATGGGGCATGCACTTAGAGACTGAGGATCTTTGCTCTTCCACTAATTAGCTCGATGCCTCCATTTTCTCATACTTAATGGAGGTGATACCTTACTTTCTCTGAAGTCTTTTAAAAGGTTTTGATAAAGAACAAAAATTGACCATTTCCAGAGCAATCTGAATCCCTTCTTTTTCCGATTATTAGGAAATCTGTATGGCAGAACTCATTTCATCAACAGAATTTTTTTACAATACCTGCTTCTAGGCATTTTGTTACAATATTTTCTCAATTATAGCCTCTTAATATGGTGTTAAAAGAAAATTCAAATAATTAGGGTATATAAGGAAGATAGCAGTGTTCGTTGAAGGACCAGAGGCACATGCAGACTGAGATGGGGCTAAAATGAACAAGTCATCTAAAGGCAGTGTCAGACAGGCAGACATTTTTATTTTGCTCAGAAAGAGAGGTCAGGATTGTTGTCTACATCTTGTTCCACGTGAAGTTCGTTAGTAGGTTTATTGAGGGTAGTGAGAGAGGTGTTAAGGTGTCTTTAACCTGTATATTAGTGTCACTTGGCAGTGTATCCTCCTACAACATAGGATGCAGGGCTGTAGTCACCACCCTGCATTTGTCTGTAGACAAACCATTAATTTTCTGTTTACGTGTAAGACTATTCAGTGTTACAGTTTAGAGGAAGAAGAAAAGGTAATAGAAGTTTAGGTGCTGGCGTCTGCACAAAACTGGAATTGCGGGGTGGCACGGACAATTCAAGGTCCAGACCGGGGGGACTGAGAAATACTCTACAGCTGGCCTTCTGTAGAATTAATGGATTTCTTTTAATAAGAAAGAAGGTATTTTCTGTTTATGTTTACATGAGTATATCTTCAGCAGGCAATCTACAATTGTTAATTTTACAAATAATTTCTACCGTGACCAGGTATGGAGGGGCGGTATGTAATTGTATTATTACGGCTAACATTGATAGTGATTTCAAACTTTTAACTACTTCTGTCTTTTAGAAATAACATATAGAACTTAGTCAAAAGCATGTGAGAGAGCCCACGTGGCAGTGAGTCTAAGTGTGCCTGATGTAAGAAATGAGTAAAAAATACCACTGAGGTAAAACTGGTTTGGGGATAGAAACAAATGCTCATCAATCTATTCAGATCTTAGTTTACTTACTCAGTCTGAATGAAAAATAACTTTAGTGTGTATCTTCTGTATTCATACCTTATTGGGTGATATTTTAATCTCAGTGTATTTTTAGAATTTTCATTTGATTTGACTCTTATCGTATGAGAGAAAGGATGAGGACAGTGGACTAACACTGCCATTTTCAAATAACTTTCAGGTAACTGGAGGCTCCAGTGGAATTGGAAAATGTATTGCTATTGAATGTTACAAGCAAGGTGCTTTCATAACACTGATTGCAAGGGATGAGGTAAGTGTATGTGTATTTTTACTGGCTAAACTCTGTGACAAAATCTGTATAGATGCGGAATAATTTTGGAATTTATAATTATTCATACTTTCTTCACTGTATCTTTTAAGGGGATCCTAAGCATTTCAAATTAATGCATTTGAAGAGGAGAGGTGGCTGCCTTTTAAAGCAGTGTGGCCCAACATGGAATTTTTTATTAGCTTGCCTTAAAACTCTGCCAGTGCTATCACTTCTGTTAATGGCATTTTATTTCACTGTGTAGATCTGTAGCAGAGGACAAAAGCAGGAAAAACCCTATATTCTTTAGAACTGTATAATTTCCCTACAGTAAGTGACAATGGGGGATTAAAGACAATTCTTAAAATTCACAGAGTATTTTGATGTCTGATCAGCATTATATCATACTTTTTACTAGTGAAAAACCGTTCATCAAGACAGCTTGGGAGCAAAAAGGGTTGCTTTGGTTTTTTGTTGTGGTTTGTTTGGGGTTTTTGTTTTGTTTTGTTTTTTAACTAAAAGCTGTTCAGAATTTAGTTGGAATGACTGTTTTCATAATGGGTTATTTTATTTGTAGAGAAAAACCCTAATTATTCAGGAAATAAAAGCACCTAACTTTTTGGGGGGGCCTCAGTCCCAGCTGTCTTTGATAATTTACTCACACTTGAGAACTTACTTTGCATAACCTTGAATGCAGCTAGAATTAACGCAATTTTCTCAAAAGGAGTATGACAATTTGAATTTACCAAATTTTAGTTTGATTTTTCTGATAATTCCATGACAGTGATTGTTCTTCAGAACAGTTTATGTAATATTACATAAATACAAAATAAAACCAAAATACAAGAGAAAAATTAATGCCTACAGCCTTAGGTGCTCTGTATAGTTGTATGAAACAAAAGTGTTAAATCTATTACAGAAGTTGTTACTGGCTTTAGAAGATTAAGCGAAAAACAGATAAGCGAGTTCTGGTAGCTTGATGGAGTTCATGTTTTCATCATATATTCATAAATCTGAACAATGGCAATAGTAAAGTGTTATAACTAGTTGAGGATAACTTTTTGGGCTTTTAGGGAATGTATTTAAGCCTTATTGAAATACTGAAGACTAATATTGCTCTCAGAACTGCGATGCTTTAGCTGTTCTTGTATCCATTTCAGAACAAGCTGTTGCAGACAAAGAAGGAAATAGAAAAGTTCTCTGTTAATGACAAGCAGGTAAGACCACTGCTAACAGTGGCTGTTGTGTGTTTTAAGATAGTCACTACAATGTAGTTCAGTAGTCCTGTCTTTAAAACAAAGCTGTTTGACAAAAATGAGTGATGACTCAGTATTTGAATTCAAAAATACCAGTCTGCTTACATGAGATGTTCTGAACTCTGCTACGTTTGATGTTGGCTAGCTAGTGCATTAGCCTGCTTTTCTTAGAGGAAAAGATTGGTGTCTTCAGCTGTAGGTGTAGTACGCTTTTTTGGATAGCTGCAATTTACTGTCACTCGATAAATGTTTGTGTTCTTCAAGATGAAGGGGAAGAAACATTTTTTTTCAAATCTCTCACTTTTTGCAATTCATAAATACAGCAATTGTCTTAGGAAATAAGTATAGATATTTGTTTCCAGGTTTAGTTCACTACATCATACTTTTATTCCTTTTCCTGGCAAAGTACTGTAACATGTACGCAAGTTAAATTTGTGAAGTTCTGAGACTTCTAAACACTGAAGCTGCTTTGGTGAATAGATAGTGCACTCGTGCATAAAGGCACTGTTTTAGAGCTTGTGGAGGTACGATTGTAAAATGCGTAAGCTTGCTACATTCAAAATATGCAACTTCAAGGTGAAATGCTATAATTATTTTTTCACAGTACTAATAATCAAGGGGAGAGGGGAAACAGTATTGAAACTGTTAACATCTTTGACTTCTCCTTTCTTGTGTTCCAGAACTTTTGTTAATTTCATGATTACAAATACAAGCAATTTATTTATCTGTGAAAAGGGATTTGAATTAATAAATTGCATAGTCTGTTGAAAAGAAGCAATGGAAGAAGCTGAATATTTGGAGGCAATAATATTAGTACTAGCTAACACAAAATTTTCCTAATACCTCCATTTGTAAGATAAGATTCTGTCTTCACTTCCTTATAGTTTTTTTGTCAAACAGCTCAAGCTGATTTTTTTTTTTTCTGTGCATGCTGCCTTACTCAGATCAACTTTATTTGAAAAACTGAGGCATTTGAGGTGAGGAGAAACTATATTTTGCCCATTAAAAAAAAAAAAAAAAGTCCCCATAACCATTTCCTTTTAGCTGCTCTAGTAGTTTCCCAAGCTTAGCATTAAAGTTAATCCCTTGTCAAACACTGTGTCAGGATGTTCTTGTTAAAATCTGTCCAAGCTTGATAGATGCAGACTTTTCAAAAGAATATTGCTTGGTGCACGTTCATAAGAGTTTCGGTTAAAATCTCAGAAAGTACCTTCAGGGTGGAGCAAGCTCCAGTGTGAACTGAACAGGACTGCTTTTGCAGAAGCAGCTTTAGATTTGCAGGCAGGTTAAGCATAGGCAGTGGGAGCGCTAGGTAGGCTGGCTCTTCTGTAGGTATTGTTGGGCTGTAGGCAAGGTCACAGGGAAGCCTGCCTGATCTAAATGCAAAGAACAGAACTGGAAAAAGCAGGGAGTCTGGGGCAGAGCTCACACTGGAACAGCAGACCAGAAGCTGGGAAGTGAGGGTAGCTGAACCGAGAGCTGTACAAAAGGGTTGCTGAAAGAGTGTAGAGAAAGGTGCTGTCTGATACGGATCGAGTACACAGAGACTGTTACATTTACTTGATGCCGAGCCAAGAGGCAAAGATCCTCAGGAAAGATTACTTTTTACATGAGCGTACGCTGTCACCCGTTCAGCTCTTGGATATATACATGAAACCAGGTTGCATTGACAACCAGGGTCTGGCATCTACGCATGTTTTTAGCATTCGACTTGCCAAATGTTCTTTTAAAGACATTTGCATGCGATTTATTTAGAGAGCTGACAGTGCAGCCTTTATGGGTATAGGTGTGCAGTGGAACAAAGTCCTTGCGCTTAGAGGTTTTTTTGCAGGGTTTTTTTTAATCCCATTCCTAATATAGAATATTCCCAGTTACTTCACTGGGAGTTGAATTGATCTTTTATTGTGAAAGCTTTATTAATGATCCAACCCCATGCAATATTTAGAACAAAAGGTGAGGAACAGGGCTGGGGATATTAGACTATTTCTGGCAGCATATTCTGTGTCCTAGGCATGGATCTGTAGTGTATGCTCTGGAGTGAAGGTAATCGGTATATTGTACCAGAAGAAAGAACGTATGATAATAGAAGCGAAGAGATGAATTGTATAATGTGATAGTAGTCAATAAAAGCTGTGGTAGTTCCCGAGTGTGTTGTTTGCAGCATGAATAACTAATCTATGCAATCTGATATATTAACCAACTGCTCCGATTTTGATACGGAACTGTGATTTTTAACTTCCTCACTGATCTGGCAAAGACATCTAGATAATAAATCAATGTCGTTTTCGTTCAACTGCTATTTTGTTCTTAAATTTATGTAAAAGATAAATATTTGCAAAATGTAGTAAATGCCCTAAGGGGAGATGCATGCAGACCTGCCAATAACCTGCGCCACAAGTTTACTCTGATGTCCAACTACACACGATGCTGGGAGGCAGGAATAGCCAACCTGCTGTACAGGAATGGCAAGCAGATTCTCTTTATGCAGCTAAGAAGTGTTGTAGTCTGACCAGAGGCAGAACTGACAAATGACTAGCTGCCAAAGCAGTTAGTTACACTGTGGTAAGCTTTTTTTTTTGTGCGTGTGTCCACGAGCTCCATGACAAGTGGTCATGATGATACTTGCTACAAACTGGCGATGACTTCTGTTTTATTTCACCTCAAACTTGAGTTTAAATGAGTTGACCAAAGTAACAGAAAGGCTAGAAATTGGAACAAGAATACAGGAGTCCCTCCTTTTACTGTGATATGACATTGCTTCTCCTTTCAAGACAATGAATTGCCCCGAAGCTCTGCTGATTGCTCAGCGGAGAGGGTAACTTATTGGTAAATACCTGGCCAAGCTAGAGTTTGTAGTGATCTTACAGTTTGTAAGTCGTAACCCAAAGGCAGTGCTTCCTTTGGCCAGAGGTTGATTTGAAAGCGCTTCAAAACATAGATTCTGAGATCATCTTGCTGAAAGTAATCAGTAACTTTCAAGAAAAACAGGGCCTAACTTTTAACTGCAACACAACTTAGATATCACTGTCATCTGTTTTTTTGTTGTCCTGTCCTGCCTGTGGCTGCCCCCTGCCCTGCCAAGACTTATTTTCATTTTTCTGTATCTTTCAAACTGAAACCTGTAATCTCTGGTTTCCAGACAAGGAGTAAACATATACACATTACTTCACTTTTTAGGTATTATGACACTGTGCAACTAGTCAGTTTCTCATAGAATTTTTATTTTAGTTTTGTCCTTGACTTGTCCCAATTAAACAGTGTGCAACTAAGTTTACTACTTTTCTTCAAAAAAATTTTATGAAAAAAAATAGGTAGCATGCATTGCCAGTACTAAAGTTAGCAGGTTTTTAACACTTGCTTTATACATTTTGGAAAAGTTTTTTTTCAGTGCTGATGCTGCAGTTTCAGAGCAACACTCTGCAACCATGCCTTTCTATGATGTGGAAAAAAAATGTTTTTTCTTAAAGATGAGCCTAAGCCGCACAAATGGTTTGACTTGTGTTTAGCGCTGATAAAAGTTAAATGTAGCACTGTGGAATTTGGACTGCCTTAGTTAAAAGAGTTTTTACTAAACTTTATGTAAATAACTGCAGTCATAGTGTGTCTTAGTACAGTAAATTAGAAATGATACTTTGCACATGAGTACCTGCTTTGAAGATCCTGAAGTGCTTATTTGTTCTTAATATACTCTTTATTATACTAGAATGTGTGTGTGTGTGTGTGTGTGTGTGTGTGTGAGGGGGAGGAGCTCGGAGGGGGCAGGGATTGCTTTCTCCAGTGTGGGAGAAGTGCAAACTGTCCTGTCCACAAGACTTCCTGTTTTTCCTGGAAAAGAGATATCATTGGGTTTTGTTTCATTTTGAAAGGCTCGGAGTCAACAGTTACTGGACTTACTGTGCTGTAAAAATGTTCTTTCACTTTCCTTTTCTAGGTTGTGCTATGTATTTCTGTTGATGTATCTAAAGACTATGAGCAGGTGGAGAATGTTCTAAAACAGGTGAGGAAGTAACTGATTCACCTATGTATCTTAAGAAGCTTATCTGTGTGTAATGTATTTCTAATGGAAATAGTGATATTGTGCTATAGGAAGGGTTTTTTCCTGCTAAAGAACATCTTAACCTCTGTCCCCTCTTCCAGGCTCAGGAGAAGCTGGGGCCAGTTGACATGCTTGTAAACTGTGCAGGAACATCAGTTACAGGAAAATTTGAGGATATCGAAGTGAATTCTTTTGAAGTGAGTCAGCATACTTTTTTTTATTTTTTATTATGTGATGATTTCTTATTCAACCATTCTAACAATTAGATTGCATTCCTGTGTCTTTGCAGACACTGTATGAATAGTGATGCACTTGATTTGTGGTAGCTGTCAGAATTAGAATGTATCTTTAGATTTGCAAGGATTGCCTCTAATTTCTCACCTAACTGTCAGCCCATTGATGGGTCAGAATAGTGAATTCTCCCTCTGGAATAGACAGAGTCCTCAAGATGGCAAGGAAACATGGCATGTATTTTTATAGTTTAATGCACTGTGAAAGGCACTGAATTTCACGTGGTCTCACTTTTTTTCCGGTGAAGATTTTTTTTTTTTAATATATTTTTAACCTGTTTAAGAAAAATTCAGCTGTTATCAGTGTTCAGCTCTGAGGTGCACAACTTGTTTGCAGCTTGAGAAGCTGATGCTCTGATGAAATGACAAAAAAAAAAAAAAAAAGAAACCAAACCAAAAAAACCCAACCACCCCAAACCCCTGTATTTTGGTTACTTTATGCCTACAGCCCTCAGGCCCCCAGTCATCTACAGGTAACATTGAATCATCTGAGAATACTAAATAGGCATAATTTTATAATAAATTTGAATCACCCATTCTATTGCTTGTATAGGCTATCAGTTGTGTTTCAGGTCTTCTAGAGAGTGAAATTAAAGACTTCCCCTTATCCTGCCAAAGATTAAAATCTCTGAAATGCATAAATACATAGAATTTTTCCTGTTTCCTGTTTTAGAAAGCTCTTTCAACTTTCATTGCAGCATGTTTTCATACATCATGCGTAAATGGGTTGCTTCCTGGACACTGGTTAGGGTAGATTTTTCCTCATATATTCTTTTTTCCTTGAAGGCCATATGGTTCACAGTATTATCAGTATCCTGGATGCCATTAAGACTTACAGATAGACTGGATTTCTTTTGGCTTGAAGTGAGATTTTTTTTTTAGCTATAAAACAGTTTATGAATCTGTAGAATAGAAAACAATTGTTTCTTTTGCTAGCTGATAGAACTACAAATCTAGTGAACTTCATTGTTAAAGCAGACTGAAATATGGATTTTTGATAAATAATATGAAATAGCTGAAGTATTCTGAATCTGTGGCTCAAATACCATATTAATATCGTTTGTACAGAGATTAATGGCGGTCAATTATCTGGGTAGCGTTTACCCAAGTCGAGCAGTAATCGCTACCATGAAGGAACGGAGAATGGGAAGGATTGTGTTTGTATCGTCTCAGGCTGGGCAATTAGGCCTATTTGGTTATACAGCTTATTCTCCAACAAAGTTTGCTCTTCGAGGGTTGGCTGAAGCCCTGCAAATGGAGGTATGTGTGCAATAATTTAAGTATTTTTGATTGTAAACAAATTTTTTTAAACTAGCACCACAGCACATTTTCATTTAAATAGTTCTCTTTTTGTCTTGTGCAGCACTGCTTATATTGGTGTGCTATGTTGGCCCTTTTTTTGGCAGCAGCACAATCCTATTGCTCTGCATGGGATTGCAGAAACTAAGCTGATTTCAGTTGCGTAAGAGGGAATAGATTGAATCTGTTCCTAGAACTGAAGATGACCACATGTGCAGACATTTTTTTAATCTTTTATTTTAACTAAAAGGACTTGAATTTTAAGTCTTTTGAGTAAAAGTCTTTTTCAAGGCTCTAAGTGCAGAATGATATTGAAGATCCCATGGATGCATGAGGGGCAGGCCAGTGATTCCCAGCTTGTTTGTGAGGCCATGGTAAGTGGTTTGTGAGCCATATGAAACAGTAAAACTTGCAAGCTAGAATTTGAGGATTGTCTACCAAAAAAAATCATGTTGACAGTGGTTTACCCTTCTAAATTTTGGTATATGTGAGCTTTTTATAGTGCAATAATCTAAGCTTATGCTTAAGTCAACACTAAAAACCAAACACTGTTTTCATTATTCAATGGTACGAGGTTGGTAAGTAAGTTGTAGTAAGACAGGTGAAATTGATTTGAAAATTACTTCTGATATTCTGTTAAGAATATATATTTTAGTTGTTAAGTGTTTATGTATTAAGTGTCTGTGTTTGGTTCTAGACCCTTGCGTAGTCCCTGTTGTTACCCTGTTCTGTTCAATGTAGTTGTATGCCTTGATCAGGATAAGAATGTGGGGTAAAACTGCCTCTAATCACTTCTGGCCTGCCAAATAGAGCAACGTGACTTGCAGGGTCTTCAGACTGGTGACAGGTATTTTTGTGAAGACTGAATTATTCAAAACTAAAAATAGGGCATTTATGGACCTGTGATGTGGTATTTCAGGAAGTGTTTTCAATATGGAATGTTTCATAATATAAACAAAAATGCTTAGTGCTTTACAACACTTTGGTTTATCTTAGCCCTCTGAACATTTTCATTAAAAGCTTCTTTATTTGTATTGGAGTACAGATCTGCATTGTAGTAGTTTCTGAATAGTAGTGCAGTAAGTGATGTAATTCTATGACACCGACATACAAATATGTAAGTAAATGCAATCCTTGACATGAGACCTGCCATTTTTCCTCACATTTTCTACTTATTTTTTGTCTCCTTAGATTTTGACCCCTTGCAAGTTTATACCATGGGTTGAAAAGCCTTGTGACTTGAGTATACCTCTTAAAGATATCAAATTTGAGTTTTACATTTTTGTTTGTTTTTTCCTCATATTTGTCCAGCAGTGAAAATACGTTGACATAAACAACAGCAAAAAAGCATTCTAATAAGCATCAGTGAAAGCCTTTTTGGCTTTGTGTTTATGAATGCTGCATACTGGTGTTTGGCAATTGTTTAGTCTTTTTTTAAAATTGAAATTGGTAAAATTATAGAGCTAAACTACTTTCATATTCCTCCTAAATGTCTTAAAAAATGCTTAGATTCACCAAATAATTTACATCAAATGCAAAGTTTTAAGATATTTTTACTAAACAAACCAACACAACACAGCCATCTCTAAGATCTTTGCTGTTCTGCTTTCTCATTTGACAAAGCTCTGAGTCTTGCAAGCGCTGAAAATGAGGGTGACTTAACACTAGAAGCAATCTGAATTCAAGCTTGCTGTATTTCTTCGGTGCAAGAGAAATTAATGAAGTTATGAGGGACATGTAAAGGCTGTCAGTATTAACACTTACTTTTGCAAAATACAGGTAAAACCTTATAATATCTACATAACGGTGGCCTATCCTCCAGATACTGACACACCTGGCTTTGCAGAAGAAAGTAAAACAAAGGTAAACTGTTCCTGAGTAATACTGTCATGTTTTTAAAGCTTGACTTCATAGTAAGCAATGCATTTCAGATTTCAGTCACTTCCATAGTACTTTTGAAATCAGTGCATATTAAGATTTTAAGAAGGACTTTTAAGCACTTCAGTTTTATCAACTTAGTCAGAGTTAAATAGCTTGTAGGATAATTTTGTGTAGTTTATTGTTCTGGCTTTAAATGGAAGAACTGCCTACCTTTTAATATCTGAAATACTGCAAAGTCTTTCTCTACACAATTGAAATACTCTTGTGGAATAGTAAACTCTAAAACCACTATTTGTTATGATATCAAAGCTTAATGAGCTAAACCTAATATTCCTATTTTGCGTCTTTGATAATATGCAGTTGTTCTGATAGATGTGACGGATCAAAAGAAACCTCAGTTCCTTCAGTGAAGTCTGCAAACTAACCGTACTGTATGAATATACGTAATGACACAATTCAGTAGTGGCTGTTGTCTAGTATTAAACTAGGAAGGAAACTCTTGCATTGTGTTTGTAGTGCGAATGACAGTATCACTTCTCAGAAGGGTGTGCCAGCAGTAGGCCTCTTCCATTTGGCTTACCTCGAAAAGGAAAGTTTTGACCTTCGAAAATTTAGTCACCTCTTGTCATTTGACATGTCCTTACAGATGAAGTATAATTCCAAAAACTGCATGCAGGCCCCTTGTTCAAACTGAAGTATCGGGTAACCAGAGAAGAATGTGTCTATTTTTTATTTGCATACTGTGAACTAGAAACTTGATATCTAAGGAGATCAGCCTTTTCAAGATGTCTCATCATGTATAATAGGAAAATGGGGTTGAATTCCATTTTGTCTTTCACCCTTTGTATAGGAATCAGTAGGGGATTTAGAACGCAATTCTTACTTCATGATTTCTTGATATAGCTATTCTGTATTACTCCCACACATCCATATAAAGTGCCATAATTAGACATCTGCAGATACTTGTATAGCTTGCATATTCTCTGGGATTTTTTTCTTCATAATAGCCTATTTCAGGGAAATATAGTTACAAGCAAAATGCACTGTTCATCTGAGATTTCGCTTTAAAAGAGATTCAGTGAGATTTATCTTATTTGTCAAAAAGGTGTTGTCTTTTAAGCAAAGACTTATGCTTTGTTTTATCATACATGAAGTCTTCAGGTGATTTGCTGCTATTGTGACAGTGCACCTTAACTCTCTGCAATATTGCATTGCTCTGACAGTTTAGATACTCATTTATTATTGTTGCATCTACTTAATACTACTTAGTTTAGAACATCTGTCTCTGTAGTTTGCATCTCTTTAGGACTAGGCTATTTTTCTCTGTAATCATTGAATATAGTAAAAGAAAATGTCAGGAGCTAGAATACAGATTTCCTGTGTTTAATCATTAAGCTTTGTTGTTGTGATTTCTTTTTTTTTATTTTATTTTTTAAATTTTTTTAGGTAACTGCTTTACAGATGACAACTGCGCTTTGGCTGGCTGACTAGCCAGATCAAGTATTTAATGGCTTATTTCTGCCTGCCTTTTTCTCAACATGTCATTAACTCTAGCTGTTGCTCCTGAACAGCTGCTGATTTTTTTTCCCCAAATTACAGTATTTTAATTACTGTTGACATCCTTATATCTCTTTCGGATTTGGTTAATACTGGCCAGTAGGCTCAAAAGTACATAGGTGTTATGAGATGGAGATCTGATGGCATAAGCCGTATCATTGTAGGAAAGCATGTAAAAGGTGTTTGTATGTGATTTCTGCCGGCAAAGACACTGATTTCCCCCACCCCCCCCTTTAAATACACCTGCTTAAAAAAAAAAAAAAAAAAAAAAATTGTTTTCAGTGAGCCTGGTCAGTGAAATCAGGATTCAGAATTCTACAGATATTTGGAAATAGGCCTGTTTCTGTGAAATTTAATTTCTGTAGTACTTTGGATTGATAATGAGAGAGAAATATGTAGTTGCTCAGCTCTTCCCTAGAAGTGCTTTTTTAAAGTATTAATCTCGGAATTAAACTAGTCCCAGTATTTGACTAGGCTTGAATGCTTCAATTAAATTTTGTTATTAAATGTATCTGAATTAGCCATTACAACAAGTCGAGTTGCAACCAAGTACTCTTTTCTCCCTTTTTTAGCACTGTTTTTCTTCATCAACAGAACGATCTATCGTAACATATTGAGCATTTAAACAGCTTGCTGTGCAGTTAGCTCCATCATTGTTTTATTTGTTAAAAGGACATGAATGACAAACATGCTTCTAAATACTTTGAAGCATATTTTTGCTGTTTGTTTTTGTAACAGACCAGACTTGTGGGTGGTGTGTTGGTTTTTTTGTTTCTTTCCTTTTTTTTTTTTTTTTTTGTGTGTGAAAGAAATTGATTGCTAAAATAACTGTTGTAATTGTTTTATTCTAGTGAGGTAAAGTGGCATAAATGCTCTAAAATGTGAAGAAATAAAATGCAGTGATAGATTTTGGTGGATACCAATGTGTGGAGTTTGAGAAATTAAAGAAAAAAAAAAAGTTGTTTTGTAGGGTCTTAAAATATTTCAGGCCTATCGTTTACTTAATGTCTGGCACAAACCATAAATTAACTAATACAGGGGTTGGGGAGACATAGTTTAAGTATTTTGATAGCTTCTACTGAAAATAAAATACTTGGGGGGGGGGGGGAAACACTTTTGTATTTTATTAGTAATAAACTGTTAAAAAAAAAAAGCACTACTCGAGGAAATGTTGGCATTTCCCTTCATGAAATTGGACTATTACTTATGAAGATGCTTTTACCTTTCTTTAAGTGGGTATTTTAGGTGGCAGTATGATACCACCTGCTAACAGCGATATCATCCATGACAAAAGACCCCGAACCAAAATTTGACCTTCATATTTTTCTCTCCTGTGTGTTGTTAGTCAAATTTATATTGGTGTTTTTCTACTAAAGCCCTTAGAGACGAAGCTAATTTCTGAAACCTCATCTGTTTGCCAAGCAGAACAAGTCGCCAGAGTTATAGTCAAAGATGCCATAGTAAGTAAATTATCTTTTTAAAGTATGTTCTTTGTTGGAGAGACCAGGATTGCCTGTAATGCTTGTTTAAGACTCTAAGACAGTGGCTAAGCTAAATGCAAAATCAATTTACATGAAACAGTACTCTTTGCTGGGTCGTTTGAACAGGAAGTATTTTCTTTATTCTTCTTTTGCCGCTCTGCCCACAAATGATTTTATACAATCTCTTGGATCTAAAAAGTATCTGAAGTTGTACATTAGACAGAAGAAAATGATGCATCGGTATGATGCAATGTCTCAAAGGCAGATTATGACTGACTTTAAGGCACTAAACTCTATTGACTTCTTATGTATCCAATACCATTTGTCTAACCTCAAAAGCTTGTTGGACTACCTTATTTTTCTTGAAGATGAGTTCATATAAAAATAATTTTTTTTACAGTAAATGAAGGCAGTTTAGCCTTTTTGGCTTTTAATGTCTTAAGTATGTGATTTATGAGTGATTAAAATACATAAAATGCTGCTCTTAATGGTTAAAGGTGTATTGTCTTTCTGAGGAATTTTTTTAAATGTTATGGAATGCGTGCATGCTTAATAAAGCACCTCAGAATGGAAACAAACAGGAAATTTCATGTTCATAAAGCACAGCAATTGAATCCTAAAATCTGTAATTATTTTGGAATTCCAAAGACTCTTGATCTTCAACATGATTTACATCTGCAGCAGGTGTTCAGTTGTGAAGTTTTTACAATATTTTCGCAAATACAGCACATAAACACAAAATGATGTCTGGTTTTGGGGTGGTGAGTTTTAAAAGCAAGTACTACCTCACATAATATTCTGCTTTGGTGCTTAAGGAAGACTAATCTCCTCTCTAATCTTAAGCATCTGGTGTTTCTACACCATGCTTTCCAGCATTTTGGATGATGTATTAGTTCAGACATGGTCTTTATGCACTCAAGCAACTGTAGGAACTTGCAGTCCTTTCAGGTGTGTGTTGGGAAACAACCAAATCTCATATCCTCTACTACTTTGCACAGATTCACTCCTAACCTGATTCAGGAACATCACCTTCTCCTTTCACTTCTGCGTTCCATAGATTTAGTCCTGCCGTGTTTCAGAAAGTGTTTTCCAGCATAAAGTCTGCTGGAAACAAATGGGAGAAGCCTCGGAGTCAGAGCTATACAGCTGCAATTTTCCTGATGAGCAGTCAAAAACCGAACAAACAACTTCTTCCTGGTATCTGTCCCCCCTCTTCTGCCAGCTGAATTGCTTAGCAGGCCGAGTATCTCGCAGTTTTGAGGAGGGCAAGTTAGAAGTTATTGATGTAGATGAAGGAGGACCTGTTACCTAGCATTTGAAATACACCCCCCTGCCAAGTCCCATGTGATAGCAAACTAATTTTAACAAAAGGCAAGCAGTATTTTATTCTACAGTTATAGTAGTGATTGGTGATGTGACAGGGTATAATTCTGTCTCTGAAATACATTTAGAGACAGGGAGACCATTATGCATTTTCTCCATCAGTAAGCACTCTTCAAGAAGAAATTTAGAGCCTTTCTATCTTTTAAAGAAATCTGCAGTAATTTAGCACACCTCTCTCTAAAGAGAAGCTAGCTTCCTTGTCCATTTTTAAGTGAATGCCTTTTGGAATGTTGCTGTATAGCACAAAATATTTTGGGGTATTTTGATTCTTAATTGTGTTAATTTTTTTTTTAATAAAAATTTGTTGTTAGTGACATCAATCAGCTATGTTCATTGAGGATAGTTGTTGAAATAAGACACATCATGATTTGCCACAACTGGGTAAATTACTTCTTTCTTTTCTTAACTGCTGTTTTCCTTCCATCCAGCAAGGGAACTTCAACAGCTCAGTTGGATCAGATGGTTACATGCTGTCAATATTGACAAGTGGAATGTCACCAGTTACTTCTATTACTGAAGGTCTTCAGCAGGTAAGATTTGGGAGGGCCCCATAGTCACAATTTCTTACAGTTTAAAATACTTTAAAATGTAGAACATTATGCAAACATTGATTGTTGTGTCATCAAATGGCTGTTAATACCGTGGAGACTTGGATTTAGGAAACTGAAGTAGTATTTTCAAGCTGAAGCAGCAAGTTGGCAGGAAAGCTAAGATTACTACCTGCTACTCAGTCCTGAACTATTACATAGTTATGATGGTTTTCATGAGTTTGTTTTCTTGAGGTTATATAACATACCTGCCTGGAACTTTTTTATTTACTTGTGAAATGAAAAATATGCTGCAATTCAGGATTTTAAATGAATTGAAAGATGTTTCTCTCTGTTTCCAGGTTGTTTGCATGGGCATTTTTCGCATCGTTGGCCTATTTTACCTAGGAAGTTTTGACAGCATAGTTCGTCGCTGCATGATGCAAAGGGAAAAATCTGAAAGTGCAGATAAAACTGAGTAATGTTTACTTTGAATTGAAAGAAGAATGTTAAACAGTCCTGGACAGCTTGCTGCTTAAGTGGGACTCAGTTTTTCTCCTGAAGGATTTAGACTGGAAATACTTGCATATGTGACAGATGAGTCCCCTCAAAAGCTATGAAAGAAAACAAAAGTACAACTCCAGAAAATGCCAAACTATGCAAAAGTGTGAATGAGGATTAGATTTTTTTTTTTTTTGGTGATTTAAGTTGGAGAGAATTTGGGCAACTTGTAAGTGATCTGCAGAGCAGAATTTGAGAAGGGAGTATGTGCGGTAATTCTGGACAAATGCTTAAGTTTTCACACTTTGGTGCTTATGGACAAAATAAGTACCATGACAGACTGGGCTAAAGTAGATTGAAGTCCCCTGAACAAGTTGGTGCCTTTTGCTAACGTTTTGGGACTGGTTTTAATTTAGAATGTTAACTTTTCCTTTGGCCAATCTACAGATCCTTCTGTCAATGACAGCTTTCCTTATTCTATCCAACATGCAACTGTGGAAACCTTAAGATGGCAGATACGTGATCCAAGCTTTCTCAGTCTGGGAGTAATTAAAAAGTATGGTTTAATATACACATACTTTCTAAAGGGAGATGAAGAACCCATTCCCACAGAGAAATGCTTGGAGATGTGACCGGGTCTGTAGCTCTTTGGGCCTTTGAAGTATGTTACAAACAAAAAAAATCCAACCAGTATCAAGTGTGTTGATTATGACTTTCAGCATTTTAAGCCATTGAAATAACGTACACGTTTTACAGATACTTACTTTTCCTTATCTGCCAGTTTTTGCTCTGGAAAGGAAAGTAGCTTAATGCTACTGTTGTGCACATTATTTTTCAAAGCTGCAAATGATGAGCCAAACCAGTAGTTGATGATAGAATCGATTGTAATTAAAATGCCAGGCTCTTCCAGTAGCAGGAATGTAGCTTTTCGGGACAGGGGGTCGGGAGGGGGAGGGGTGTGTGTCAGAATGGCATTCCACACTTGTTTTTCTGTGTAGTGATAAAATCTTTCACATGACAAGAAATGATTTTAAAATACTCTCCTTCTATGCCCCACTTCTAATCTGTTTCATTTACATTATATGAAACAAGGCTGCTGAATAACTGCTTCAGAATACACAGAACCCAGTGGTTGTTTCTAACAAATCTGAAGTTTAACACTGAAAAAGCTTGATGCATAACAATGATGTTTTAAGGGTGCACTATGTATACTGTTTATTTAATGGACCACTATAGTAAGTGCCTTGTGAGCTGCTTTTTTTTTTTCCCAAAAGCTGCATATTTTGTATTTGTTAGCACTGCTGTGTTTTCAATGTCATATTTTCCATTTTCAGTCAGTAGTCTGAATCTAAAATTACTTGTAAAACAGGGCACTTTCACTTCCTTGAAAGTAGTATTTAACAACAAAATAGGCAAAATTGATTGCCTTTGTTAAGATACTCTCTACATCTATTTAAGAAGAGGTAGTCAGTTAAACTGAGATGAAAAATAATAGGTGGTTAACTGGAAAACCTTTAAAATGTAATTTATTGAGGCTATTTATTGTCCCTCTCTGAATTCGGTTGGTCACTTTTCAAATTTTGTTCACATAGACTAAACTTGCTTTAATATCTGGTTTACAAACATTTTTGGGGGGAGGGTCACATTGGCACTCTCATTTTAAGTGGTCAGACTTTCATTAGATTGCAAACGTTGAGGCATTGTTGAATTCTTCACAAAGCCTATGTTTCAGGTCCTGGCTCCTGATTTTGTTTAGATGTGTGAAGTTGTGCATGCCTATAATATAATATTAATTTTGAGAATAGAACGTATTCCTGCAGTTTTAAACAGCTGGGCTTCAGTGCAAAGAATCTAGTGTGCATATGTTTCCTGTGCTGCTTAATGTGAGTGACATAATGGAACGTTTATCATACATCCATTGTCAACATTGCTCTTAAAGCAACGTAACAATGCTATTTGGACCCTATTATCTATGTTAATTCTTATTTTGATGCAACTCAAATACTCCTTTGACCACCTGCAAAGGATACCAAAATGGGTGAATCAGTTGTGTTGTAGTTTCAAAGAAATGCTTGTGTACGTGACTTGACATCAACACAAGCTTGAAAGTCAGGACTTAAAACCAGTAAGACTTTGGATACTTGAATTTTTGGCTCTTCAACTTGGAATGTTTAAAGGGTTTGCATTTAGGAAACACAATCCAGAAGGTCAGAGCACATACAAGACACTGTGGCAGCTGGGCCTCTTTAAAATATTTCGGGTTGGACATCTTAGATCGCTAATCACTCTTTCTTGACTGAAGAGTCCTCCAAATAGTGACTGATATAATTCAGCACAAGTGTCTGTGAAGGAGGAATAAGAATACCGGGTGAAAGTTACGGCCCTGATCTATAGAGACTTCAGTTCACACCTAATTTTGCATAGTGTAAGTGGTTGTATTGACAGTATAACTGTAGGTTGAACCCCTCAGCAATTCTGGAAATTGGAACGAGGCAAGTTTTTTGAAGGAACAAGTAAAGAATGATCTTTTTAAATGTTCTAGTTTCTGCTGTTGCAATTTAATGCAGTTAATTTTAACGGATGAACTTTTCAACTGTCTTATTGTCAAAACATAGAAAATTGTCAACTACAGCAACCTTTGGTGTAAATTTTGTTTTCTTATGCACATTCTCTATCTACCACTGTACTCATTTTAAGGTCCAATATTAAGTGAAGGAGATGCCTTGTAATCTTGTGCAAAAATGTTTAGCAGCCAAAAAACTGTTTTGCCAGTTTAAATGTTACAAAACCTCCGCATTGAAATGTTTTAGCAGAGTATTAGATCTGTGAAGATCTTCAAATAGGCTTTATTACTTTTTGTCAAATTGTCAATAATTTAATCACTTGTGCCATACCAGTTGGTGTCTTGTCTCTTGTTTTCTTGATCAATCTTTAAGATTTGATTTAGGCTTTATAGTCTTTTTCATTCCATGTAGTTTCTAATGACTGTCTGCTTTAAATACAGATTTATTGTAACTTCACATATAGTTTACTTCACCAAGGTGTTCATGTGCAATTTAAATAGATTTAATATTTTACTAAGAAAAAAGATATAGGTAAATAAACTTTATTTGCTGTGAAAAAATCTAGGCACCTTTAAATGGTAAGAATATATAGCATTATTTGTAAAAAGAGACTTTGTGCTTATGCTTCATCATTTTTGTGCCAGAACTGTAAACTAGTTTTCATATTTTATATTTCTGAAAATAAATGGAGAATCAACAAAGCCTGTAACTTCTAAGTTCTTTGAGGGGATGAAGAGCAATGCATAAATTCATTTGCAGTGTTTTTCTTTTTTTTCTTTTTTTTCTTTTTTTTTTTTTTTAATCTGAGGTTAGTTCAGCGGGATCCTCTTCGTTTTGTAGGACAGCAGAGGGGGCAATATATCCCTCCATTTTTGGCAGCTTAGGGCAGAGGCGTACAGGAGATGAAGGATGTAAAGAATTCAAGTGAATATTGTCAGCAGACCCAGTGTCATCAAACCGTAATGAAAGTGGGATTCAACTGACAAAATCTGCCTTTATCGCAGGAGGCGCTGCCAGTATAACTAGTGCTTGTGCTCTCTGGAAGTGCTTGCGAGTCCTGGTGAGCCAAGCGACGCTCGTTCTTCCTACTGGAAAACAAGAGAAGTAATAGCTATGGTAGCTGCCTTCCTGGACCGCCACTGAGCATGCAGCTGTATAGAAAATTGCTATATTATCTTTCAGCTCTGTGGTAGGAGGGCTCGAGTGGATAGCTAGCTTCAAGGTAATAGTAGGGGAGAAGTTGCCCTAAGATACTTATTCTCAAAGTAAATCCCAAATTGCAAAAGTTCGATCTTTTAGAAAAACATTAAATTATCAGAGAGCCGAAGTCAAAGATGGATCAAGGAACGTATGTGCTATCTGAAACGTGTTTAAAGCTGAGGGGCTGATGTTAATCTTGCAATGTTTGAGAACTGAAAGTTTTGAAATGGAAGAAGGCCACGTTGCAACTGGAGCTGCTGATTTTTCCTTCTCAGTAAAAGCAGCGGGCCAAAGTAGATTTCTCTTCATTCCTTTTCATAATTGGATTTCAGCTACAAGGCTGAATTATCTGGTAGCTCCTTCCCCCCTGCCCCAGCCACTACCAAGCACTCTGAAGAGTAGGTGCGTGTTTGATGGCCTGTCAAAGCTGGTAGTAAAACCTCATGAAGTCATTTCCTTTCCTCTGTCACTGGGGGGAGACTCTCACCAGAGCAGAGACCTTTAAATGAGGTGTCTGTCTTGCCACACATCCCATCCTCTTATTTCCTTTCTTTCAGCCTAGATGTGCTAAATTGGTGAAAAAGAAGACCGTGCTAATCTTCCGTTGACGGCGGTCTGTGGTGGGGAGAAATAATACTGTTAAGCTTTTGGACAGAAACTTGCGCTGAAGGAAGCAGAAAGTGCAAATACTTTTTTTTTTTTTTTTAACCCCCCCAAAATGCATATCTAATTTGGTGGAGGGGGACAGGGGAAAGCATTTCATAAAGCTGATTGGGAAGGTTTGCTGTTTGGTGAAACCTTGATGAAGGAATATAATACCAAACCTCCTCTGTGGCAGATACCACCAACCCAGTCTGAAATTTTATTTTTCTAAGTTGAAAACAAGTTTTTTTTCAGCTTGGAGGGGAATCCCCATGTTAATTTTAAACCTTTCGAGTTCTAACTATGAAGTTTGTTCTGTAGTAGTGCTGCTAGAGCAATGTAAATAAACACAAGGGGCGAAAGCAAAACATACATGACTAACAGTAAATCGTGCTACCAAGCACTGAGAATCAACTCCCATGGCCAAAATAAGGTGTTAAATCTGTAAAGATACCAGCTGTAAATAACGTATATAAGAATAAGTCTAAAACCCAATTTTAAGTGTTCTAGGTAACTTGTGACTGAAGGGAATACCCTTTCCAAAGCTCACAGGTGCTTGAAAGAAAGTAGTTAAAATGAGGTGTGTCAGTCTTAATTGCAAAGCCTTTCCTCAAAAACTGCTTCCCCCCTTTTTACTTGGAGAACTGTTAACAGGCGTAGTAAAAGTTTATGGATCAGAGATGGATGTTCCTGTTCGTCCAGCGGTCTCTTCCCGTTTCCTATTCCTCCACGCTGAAACCGTCCCCTTTGCTCTCCTGCTCTTTCAGCTGGAAGTTGCTCTCCCCTGCCTTTTCCCACAGCAGAAAGAAGGAAGGGCATGGGCGGCGTTGCCCAGATCACAGGAACAGGTTGGCAGCTTGTGAAGGGTGGTGGGGCGGCTCAGGTACGGCAAAGGCAAGACCCTATTGCCACGTAGCGAAGCAGAGATGTCAAAGAGAAGGATTTCCAGAGCCGGATGCGGTTGTTTTGCCTCCTTCCGATTCGAACCATGGGGTCTCTGTATCTTGACAAGAAGCGAAGCTGGTCGAGGGATGAGTACAGTAAAAGGGGTCTGAAAGTCAGGAGCTGTTTGCTGTGTTGGACCCTGAGGGATATTATCTGAGTATCTCAGCCAGCTGCCTTTCCTGATGACCACAATTAAGGCCCATGAAATAAACCATAATTGCAGGTTGACCATGCTTTAAGCGTTTTACAGTAGCATTTTCTGCTCTGCAAGCGCTGCCAGCCAAGAGGGATCTACTCCGCACCTGTGGCATTTGCAACAGCGGCAGGATGAAAGGCAATCTCCCATTTCAGGAATGCGCTCTGAAGAAGTGAAGAAATTTGTTCGAGTTAACCTGCCGCTGTCCTGGTTAAAAATGAGAAAAACGCCTCCAGGGTTCATGGGTGCTACTTTTCCCTATACTTTTTACATGCAGAAAACTGGTTTTTAAAGCATTTTATACGACAGACCCTAGCTGCTGCTTAAACAGCAATGTTGGGCAACACGTTGAGCAAAACAGATGAGACAGTGCTGGCAATAAATGGTGGTGTGCAGTTGATAGGAGAGAATTGCAGGCACGCATGCGAGTCTCTAGAAGAGCATTGTTTTCAAGGCACTTCATGCATCTTGGCAGAGATACCACGGGTGCGTGGGTATCGTGGTCTCACAGACAGAAGCAAACGTGAAAGACCATGGGGCTGGTGGTTAGTTTTAGTCAGGGCAAGGTAGAAAGCTCTTGCAGGCACAAAGGCACGCAGAGCAAATACACGCTGGCGTGGAAAGGAGAAGCGCTGAATGCCTCGAGCAGAGGAACCCAGATGAAGCACGGCCGTGGGTGGCACAGACAAACGCCTCACTGGACGTAGCACCAACGAGCGTTTACAGTGCCATTGGTGTTTATAGGCATTTACAGTGCCATTGGCTGCTAATTTTCCTACGTGCAAATTCCCCACCCGTGAGCACAGTCTTAGCAGGCTCTGTCCATAAACCCAGTATTTAAGCTGTGCTAGAATATCGTAAGGCAAAGGACTTCTTTGGTTGTCATAACTGTATTTACCTATACCACTCTAAATAACTACTTTAGGGTTACTCAAATTTAATTTTTTGTTGGGGCTTTTTTTGCTTTTGATTTGTTCTAGAATAGAAAATCTCTGCAGATTTACAGCAAAAAATGTGGCAATGTCCTTGCTCACTTTGCGTCCCGTCAGACGGTGCAGGCACAACACCCCAGTTGTTTCACGCCCACTCAGGCAGGGCTTTAAACCGTTGCTTGCTTCTCTCCAACTTGCCCGCTCATGAGCCAAGGAAAGAAAAGGGTGGGCAGGTCACCAGGAGCCGGGGTTGCGACTGAAATCCTGTTGATGTTAATACAAAGGTACAGGGAGAAGGTGTCCACTTTCAGATTGTCGGGAAGTTTGGTGATGGCAGGCACAAAGAACTTTTCTGGAGCATTGGTTAATGCATCCGCTGTACCTCTGGGAAGCTATCAAAGAAACAGCAGGCTTTGCAGGATCCTGCCTGTTTGGTCAGTTGCCCAAGCATGGATACGAAAGCCGTCTCACGAAAATAATCTGTCCTTTACACTGCCAGACCTGACTGATGCCTGTTGTCGATGCTCCTACCTCTGTAATTGTCAAGGGAGCTTTTTTCACGTGGGCTTCTGTTTGTATTCCTAATTGAGTTCCAATTCTTTATACAGCTAATTCTTCTTATTAGTCTGATTAACTTTGGTGGGCCAGCTCACACAAAGGGAAACGTGTGTGCGGAAGGATTTGCAGGATCAGATCTTGAGTAATCAGCATGGTATTCTGCTACCTAAAAGCACAGTAATGATTTCTTAGCTGACTTTATGCGCTCATTCCATGTTCCTTGATAAATCCTGAGCCTCTCTTGCTGGTTTGTTCTGTCTGCCCCCAAAAGCGTATTGCCTTTGTTTCGGATGTCTTTTTAGCTGTCGTTTTAGCCCGCTGAGCTCAAGCAAACAAGCAAGGTAAAAAGCAGTGATGCAAACTTGTGACACTTTAATAGATGCTCATCACCCACTGAGGTAGCATTATAATTGGTTTTAAGATGCCGCTCCCTTCAATTACAGCCATAAATGCAGGTCAGCTGCAACGCATTGGACGCATTAGGTTAAGAACAGGAAAGACTGTTTAAAGGCACATAATTTTGTTTTGCTTTTTTACAGAGTCCCAATTTGTCATTCTTCAAGGTACAGTTTTTGTTTCCCATGACTCATCGCTAATACCCTTGCTTAAAGCAAACAGTTCCGAGGATGTTCCCTTGTGTTTTGCATTTTTTTGGTACAGTCTCAGCTGTGTTGGGCATTAGCAAGCTTTCTTGTGAACCATGACCACTATTTTGCTATTAAACTTTTTAAAAGGCTGGGGTCTATCATTCCTATAGTGAAGTGCTGAACGTAGAGGTGGTGGGGGGAAAGCATCGTTACTAAATCCGTTCCAAACAGAGTATCTCACAGAGCTTTGCTGTACCCGTTTCTATCAGAAATCAGTTATGAATTCTGAAACTATTTTATTTTACTGATTACGTGCCCTCAGTACACTCTGTTCGTTTAGTTGGTCTTACTTCCATTTCTGCATACAAAATACATTTCAATACCCTAAGCAAATTCAGTGGTATTTTCAATTTCTCCTTACAAAAGCCCATCGATTTTATATGCATCTTTGTTTTCTGCATCAGTCCCACACGGATGCGTCCTCTGGGCTTTAAAACGGATCCTGCTATGACACTGTTGTGCAGCTTACCCAGACAGTTTTTCTCTGTTACTTGACATCTGTGTCTGATGTATTTTCAGTTGCAGGACCAACTATATTGGATTTAGTCACTAGCACAGTGACGGACTGAATCAGCAGCCCGGTTGGTTATGGCTATTCTGATTTTCTGTATCACTTGTTCCATTTAAACCGTAGCATGTTACATGGAAAAGTCAGGTTACTTTCTGTATTCAGAAGAGGTCTTTTTCTTCCTTTCTCTTCTGGTGCAAGAATGTAAAGGCGGTGATTCTACTCGGTTGACAGATCTCGTGGCTACGTTTCTGCCGTCAGAAGCAATCCCTCCGCTCATCACAGGCGCCTTAATTTCGGAAGGCTTTCAGACAGAGAGAGATGAGGTGCGTCTGCGCTCCAGCGTTTAACCGCGCCGTGAGTTTCACGCCTGCAGGGGTGGGGTACAGCCCTTCGCCCGTGCCTGCGTGGAGCATCGTCCTGCTTCTTTCGACCTCACTTCCACCTGCTGTCCCGCAGCCTCTCCCCCTCCCCGCCCCCGCGAACACGGCCGCCCAGCCCGGCCTCACACACCGGCGGGCGCCGACGACGACGAGGGGGAGCGGGGGGGCACCGCCTTACGCCCCCAATTCCCTAATGCGGCGGGGGAGCCCTTCGCTCCTTCCCCGGCCTGCAGGGACGGGGCGGGGGGGGGGGGAGGGGAGGGGGGGATCCCGGCTGCCGCGGCCGGGGCGAGCAGCGGCCGCTGGGTGGCAACCGCCGCCCGCCGGGGAGGCGCCGCCGGCGGGGAACGGGGCTGGCGGCCCCCGCTCCGCTCCGCACCGCACCGCTCCGCACCGCCCCGCACCGCACCGCCCCCCCAGCCCCGGGCAGCGGCAGCATCGCTGCTTTCGGGGGCGTCTGCGTTGTGCTCGGCTCCCCGACGGGGAGGGGAGAAGAGAGCTGGCAGGGAGGTGGGAAAATGCTGTCGCTGGGTACGGAGCCGAGCGCCTTCCTCCCCTGCCCCCCTCTAAATGAAGAGAGGCCAGAAGGATTAAACATCCTGAACGCCTCTTCGGGTGGCTGGAAAGGTGCTGGTGTGTACACGTTAGAGACACATTCCTCGGTGCGGCCTGGAAGCAAATCCCTCCATCACGCATGGCACAAGCGAGCTCCATTGGTGCACGGGGAATCCTTCCCCTTGGGATGCCAGGGCCCCCCTTCTGCTGGATGGAGCAAAAGCCGATCACCCTCCCCGCTCCGGTGCGTGTTCCTCAAGCAGGGGAGCTGCCAGCCTGTCAACCCCGCGCAACGGGGCGGTGGGGGAAGGAAAGGTGACCCTGAAAACGGAGGTGCAGAGGGCAGCGTGCATTCCCCCTGTCCCTTGTCAAAACTAGCTCACGTTCACAGCTTAATTCATGCCTTGTCTTCCTTTTAGGTTCAGAGTAGTTTATCTATGAGATTATCATCCCAGTCACCCTCAGACGGACAACAATTGAGAGAATTTATCAAACTTCGCATTTTCCCCCTCATACGAAGCAGCGAAAGGTGCCGAGTACCTCCTGCTCCCGTTTCTCTGGGCTTTACCCGGGGGCGGCTCCCCATCGCAGCCGGGGCCGCCCCAGCATCGCTCGTCCCTGCCCTGCGGCCGCTTGTCGGGGTGGCGGGGGGCTGAGCCATCGCTACTTCCCAGCCCTGCGGGTTTAACCTACTTTGAAGGTTAACTCTGCTTCTTTGGGCAAGCTCCAGGTTAATCTCATCGCCAAGCACTTCAGTTCCCCCCTCCTCAATCTAAAAAGCGTTCAGGCCGGGCGGGGGGACAGCTCAGAGTCTCGTTTCTGCACAAAGTCCCCAAATCCAGCTCCCCCGCCTGTCCCACGGGCACGCCTGAAGACCGGCGGGGCGGCCTGCGCGGAGCAGGTGTGCGGGGACCCGCACCGCCGGGGCTGCCGCCGGGGGGGCACCGCGGAGGCGGCCCCCGGCCCCGCAGGGGCTCCGCGACCCCCGCCTGCAGCCCCCGCCCGCCCACCTCGGGCCACTTTGCTTTTCAAAAGGCCGATTCGGGCTTTTTTCTCCTCTCCACCCCCCCCCCCCCCCGTTTTATTTTACGTTTCAATTATTATTTTTGTAAATAAATCCGCGCAGCTGCAGCAGCCTCACTCCTCCCGCACGGCGCGGAGCGGGGCGCTGCCTCCCCGCCGCCCTCCCGGCCTCCGCCGCCCGCTTCCTCCGCGCCGGCGGAGGCGGAGGGGGAGGCGGCGGAGGGCGGGCGCGGCGCGGGCCGCCAGCAGCAGCAGCCGGAGCAGCAGCCGCCGCCGCCGCCGCATCCCGAGTGCCGCCCCTCCGCGCCGCGCCGCTCCGCGCCGCTCCGCCCCGCCGCCGCCCCGCCGCCGGCCCCAGGCCCGGGCCGCGATGGAGGGCGGGCCCGGGCTGCGCGGGGCTGCTCGCCTCGCCTCCCCCCGCCGCCTTTTTTTTTTTTTTTTTTTTTAGCACCCCCCCTCCCCATTTCCCCCTTTTCTTGAATGAAGCGTGAGGCGGAGCTCTAGGAAACCGCCGCGCCCGGCTGCGCCGAGCGGGGCCGGGGCCGGAGCCTCCCCCTCGGGCTCCGCTCCTCCCCGCCTCTCCCCGCCCCCGCCGCGCCGCTCCGCTCCGCTCCCCCCCGCCGCCGCCGCCGCCGCCGCCGGGAGAGCTCCCCGCCCGCGCCCGCCGCCGCCTCCGCCGCCGCCGCTCGGAGCCGCCGCCGCCGCCCGGAGCCGCCCGGAGCCGCCGCCGCCGCCGCCGGCAGCAGCAGCGCGGAGCGCCCGGAGGAGCCGCCCGGAGGCGGCGGGGTGCGCGGGGCTGCGCGGGCGGGCGGGCGGGCGGGCGGGCAGCGGCGCCGCGGCCGCGGTCCCCATCGGCACCGGTCACTCCGCACACGCGCCCCCTCCGCGCCCCGCCGCGGCAGCGCCGCGGGCTCTTCCTCCTCCGATACAAAGCTGCTCGGGAAATGGCTTTTCTCCCCGGAGCCACAGTCAAAAGCAATTTGCCTTCTGTGTTTTTATTTTTATTTTTTATTACCGTTTTTACGCTCTTCCTTGTCAAAAAGAATTAATTGCCTAAATACATTTTTTCCTTTTTTTTTTTTTGGTGTGTGCGTGCGTGTGTGTGGAAGCACCGGGCTCCTGCGATCGGTGTCTGAATGAAACTACGTAAATGCCTATGTCTGTACGTTGCACTGGAGGGAAAAACGGAGCACTTCTGCGAGAGCTTGGATTCAAATGTGGTTCATCTGGTCTCCAGGATTTTCCGTCTCTTTGGGGTTGTTCGCCTTCCCGGGCTGCGAGGCGGGATTTTCTGAGCTTTGACACATCTTTGGAGATGTCTGTTAAACAGGAGTCTGGGAAAAAACATTTGAAGTCGTAGAGATTTTTTGGTTTTTTTTTTTTTTTGTCCCTTTCCCGTCCCCTTGGTGACTTGAAGCATCAAAGCGGCCAGAACTTAACGTTTCTGAAGACTTGTGATGTTTGGGTTTTGCTGTTGCTATTTTTTTTTTTAGAGGAAACTTGACAGAGGAACATATTTATAGTCCAAGTAAGTACTTTACAGAGGAAATTTAGTTTGTGTAACTTAACAAGAAAAAAAAAAAAAGCAGTGTCGAGGTTTCTAGCTTAAGGTGCGTTGGATTAACGTTCACCCAAGGCTGTTTAGCAAATCGTATTGAATTGCAGTTTTTACGGTGTGTGTTCGTCCGCTCCTGCGTGTCCGTGGTAGTTCAGCACCTAGGGGAAAATGCACCTGATTTTGAATCGGTATAATATTTTTTAAGATGTATTTCAACACCGAGGAGGAAACGGTCCTAAAGTAAATTTATAATAAGTAATAAATGTGCACCTGGAAGTAAAGTATTTACAGCATTTTAATCCCTATTTATACCGTGCATCTCAAACCAAGGAGGAAACACTGAGAAGACAAAAGTACCTCCGAGACCTTGAGAACTCCCCCACACCACCATGAATGAAACCGTGCCCGAAACAGTAACTGGATTATAATTTTTGGTGTTATTAATTTTATTATTATTGGCTGCTTTACTTTTTTGGGTTCATCCTGCTCCTCTTCTTCCTCTCTCCCTTCCTCTTGCTGCTTCCTCTTGGGAATTATGGCTCATCCGGGGAGAAGAGGCTACGATAACCGGGAGATAGTGCTGAAGTACATCCACTATAAACTCTCGCAGAGGGGATACGACTGGGCTGCCGGCGAGGGCAGGGCACCCCTGCCTCCAGGTCTCTCTCCTCCTGCTGCTGCTGCGGTTGCTGCTGCTGCTGCTGCTGCTGGGACTTCCTCTGATCACACTGGGCTGGTGTCTCCGCACCCCGAGCCCCCCGGCTCGGCTGCTGCTAGCCACGCGCCCCCGGCCGAGGGGCTGCTCCCCGCGCCCCAGGTCGTCCACCTCGCCCTGCGCCAGGCGGGGGACGAGTTCTCCCGCCGCTACCAGAGGGACTTTGCACAAATGTCCGGCCAGCTGCACCTGACGCCCTTCACGGCCAGGGGCCGCTTCGTGGCGGTGGTGGAGGAGCTCTTCCGAGACGGGGTTAACTGGGGCAGGATCGTGGCCTTCTTCGAGTTCGGCGGTGTGATGTGCGTGGAGAGCGTCAACCGGGAGATGTCTTCCCTCGTGGACAGCATCGCCGCCTGGATGACCGAGTACCTGAACCGGCACCTGCACAACTGGATCCAGGACAACGGAGGCTGGGTACGTCCCCCGATCCCTTGTTCCCTCTCCCGCCTCTGGCCCGCAGCTGGTGGGGCTCCGGGGGGCGGCAGGGGCAGCGCCCGGCGGGTTGCGCTCGCGGTGCGGGGAGCAGAAGGTTTGCCTGGGGGGCGGCTGCGCTGGCCTGTGCCGAAGCAGCGTAGGCCTTTTGCCAGCTGTCGAGTTTCAACTCGTTGCGGGGTTCCAGCGGAGCAGTTTGGGATGGGGGGAGCAGCTACAGCTCGGGAGCGAAAAGGATGAGCGAGGTATCCTCTTCATTGGCAGTCTCCGCTCTCCTGCCTCCGTTGACCCTCGCCTGCTGGCAGCAGCAGCCCCGGCCAAGGCAGGGTCCCGCAGCAGGGTAGGAAGGGGCGGCAGAGGCGCCCGGCCGGCTGGCAGGGACAGGCACGTCGCGGCAGGGCAGCGGCGCAGGGGCAGGGAGAACGGGGCAGGGGGCAACAGGGACCGCGTGGGTGCGGGCGCCCCTGCCCCTCAGGGGCGAGGCGCCAGGCAGGAGCACGGGAGCCCCGCGCTACAGGCGAGCAGGTGTTCGTCGGTGCCAGCGCCTACAGCTGCGGTGGCAACGGGGTTTCACGGTATAGGATACGTCTAGTGTGAAAAGTCTGTCTTTGTCTCGAGATGAAACAAAGGTGCCAGGAGCCGTCTTCGTGGGATTGTTCTGGAAAATGAGTATTTGTTGTGACCTAATGGGTGACTGTGTTACTGGGGTAGAAATCACCTCTGGCCGGGGCTGGCTTCAGCATCATCCAGAGAGGGACGAATTCCATTTGTGGAAAATGGACAGCTTTTACACTGGTAGTAAATCAAAAGCCTTTGCTTTTTCTCCCTCTCTCTTTCCAAAATAAATAACCACATTGAAATTGGAAGGGTATCTCTTTCCTTTTTTCCTGTATTAATTGATATACTGTAACAAAATGTGGTCCCAGCCGCTCTCCCGCAAACCAAACCTGTTGTACGTGTCAAGCTTATGATATTAATGCATTGGGGGAAGAAACAGTAGGAGTTATACCGAAGAAGAAACTTTACATATGGGCTGAGAGCTGGCGTAAATCACCTAGAAAGAAATGGAGGTTGGCTAGGTAAGAGACCGGCAATTTCAGGTCCGGTCCCCTGTGAAATGCAGGCAGAGAGCTGACTCAGTTACACAGCACACCTTTAAGAGGCGTGTGTAAAGGATTGTAAAGTACAGTGGATGTTTCCCAGTTAACATGGTTTGCAAGCCTAATGTTTGTGAAGCGTTACCACATTAGATTCTCAGCACTGGGTCTCCTGCGAAGTCAGCGTTAGGCTCAGTAACGTGCTGCCCGCATTGACCGTCTCTGTTAAAAGGTGGAGATGCTGCCTGCCTCCTGCTGCACACCTGGCTAAAGGGTATATGTGCCTGGGGATCCAGAGGACACCCACGTGCTGCCTTAACGGAGGGAGTAAGGCTTTGGGGCCCTTTTCTCAGCAGGAATCCACGTTGCGCACCTCCCAGAGGAGTGCTGCGCATCCCTGGCTCCAAGTCATGCTTCCACCAAGAAGAAAAAAAATTCAAGATTCACGGGGTCAGAAGGGGGAGCAAAAAATGTGTGTGCGTGCATGTGTGTGTCTGTGTATTTGTATACATATATATGTATATACAAATATGCATACGTATACAGATGCACACACATACACATACACACACACACACACACACATAAAATGACTCCAGCGCTTAGCAGTTGGGACCACACTTAGGAGAGGGAGACCTATCCCCTGATCTTCTGTTTCATGGATCACTAGAGAGGGTTTGTCAGTGGTTTTTTGTTTGTTTGTTTGTTTTCACAAAACAGATAACTGGGGGGAAAAAATCTGCAAACAGTTCAGGCTTTTGGAGACCACGGCTGGTTAAAAGACGAGCAGCTAAAGGGTTAGGGATTTTGCGATTGCACTTCTGGGCTGGGATGCCTAACTTGTGCGTAAGTCCCTCCTCAGGCTGGAAGCCCGTTTGCGGAGCTGGGGCCCTCGGTTCGCTCCAGAGCCAGTGAAGTCATTCTGTTGACTCCAGTCAGCTTTGGATCAAATCCGTAAGCATGCTGGAGATGTATTGTCTTGCGGGTGTATTGTGTAAAGAGAAACACAAATAATGAATAAAACCGAGAATGTGAAAAGACAGGTGTTACCAAGCGTGATTGGCCATATGAAGCGAGTGCTGGAGCTGTTTCTCGACGGTTAGAAATGCAAGAAACTCAGACCATGAAAACTGACTGCCTTTAAAAGGAAAAGATGCTGCTAATCGATAGCCATTTAGTTGTTTATTGAGGTTTCCTATAAACAAAAACTCCAGAGTTTAGATGCATGTGATGCCATTTACTGCCGCATGTTATTTGTAATGTACACATGGAAGAAGATGTGCAAAATATTACCCCAGGGTGGCTTTTGCCTGTCTGTCTGGTAAATGGCTGCTACCTTTGAGCCGTGGGATTATTAAACACAGGCAAAACCTTCTAGCTGGTTACAAAGAGAAAAGACTAACATGAAGTTGCAAACACAGCTTTTAGGATCCTCTCTTCAGACAGACGAAATGAAGGATGGCATGGGGCAGTGGATTTTTCTTTTTTTCTTTTTCTAGCTTTCAGGATCTGTCAATGGAAAAGCATACATTAATATATGCACTCGGTCTTCAGCTTGGCGCTTGTACCATACCCCTTATTAAGGTATGACCTTATTAAAGCATCATAAATGGCTCTTGCGAAGTAGCTGATCACCTTGTAGGCGGTGATGCTTTGTGGGACCTCAGCACAGCTGCGTGCAAGATCTCCCTGTCACGCGGGTTCCTGCAACAAGTGGGAGCACCGGCTGTTGTAGCCTTCTCCTCCGTCACGTTGCAGCTCCCCGGTGTGTTGCGGAGCGGTGAGTTTATTAGAGGCTGTGTAGTAGTAGAGAAGAGAGCATTGGAGTTAGTCATGAGCGTATGTTACACAGTGAGTAAGTTGGACAGCATCGTGCTTTGAGTCTATTGTCCTACACTCAGGCCTGAAGTTCGGTTGGAATGTCTTTCTTATTTATCTTTCTTTTCTATCGGTTTTATAAGTTGACAATGTCTTTTCAGGACATGAATTGTTTGTATTGCAAGGAAAAGCAGTGTATCGAAGGGCAGGTTGGAAGGGGATATAGCTGGTGAAGTATAAATCGTAGGCACTAGACATCGCTGTTAATGGTGTCTGGCGATTGTTAATACCCTTACAATACACAGCATCATGGGTTTGTTTGAAACTTAGAAAAAGCAACAGATGGGGACTGCCTGCATGGAGGCTGTATTATTAGCTTGTGGTTCTGGTGGCAAATAAATGCAGCTCTCGAAGATTTTCACATAGGCCAGGATACCGCAATATTGTACTTTGGCCTGATAACATCTTAATTGTGTTACAAAAGAAATAAGAGGAGAACCAGTTCATCTCTGCAATTTCATGGTACTTGGTATAATGTATGCTTTCTGATTGACAGCTTAATGGCTTCATTTCGTTTTTTAGAGCCTGGTGTTTGAGCTGCAGAAGGACTGGCTTGGCAGCGGGCTGTCGCACTTGGCGACTTTTGACTTTGACATAGGGAGCATTGAAGTGATGCAGCCGGTGCGGGGGAGATAACTGTGCTTGTCTTGCAGTGATGGGTTCCCGCTTTGAGCCCACAACCTAACGTACGTGGGAGCCATGCTCAGCTCTGGGCGCTTCTAGTCCAACATATGGCTTCCTCCCCGAGCTGTTCAAGAAAAAGCGGGAGCATGAGAGCTACAGAAGGAGACACAGGCACCATCGTATGTGTGTAGATGAGTACGTTTTTGATGTAAAGAATGTAAAGAAGCCCAGGTGGGAGAAGCAGCATCATGTTGAAAATTCAGCCAAGAAAGCATCATTTTAAATTACAATATTTACATTTGAACCAGGAATGTGACGGTCGTGTGTTTTCATCCGATTCTGTTCTTCTATTGTGGTGCTTTATTCTGTTCGAGAATTAAGGCCAGATGTGGGGAAGGATTTAGATGTCTGAAGTGGACCGTAGGTGGAACGTAAGCCCTTGCATCCTCTGAGTGCCTGCCTAGCCAGAACGGTGGCAGAAGCCCCTGGCTTCTCGCCCAAGCCAGCCAGGAGCTGCTCCTGCCTTGAGAGAAGGGAGCCGCTCAGCATGCGGTGGGGGACATCGTTCCCAAGAACCTCCATGTCCCGAAGCCGGCAGGCGTCCTCTGGCCCAGCCGCTGTCACTCACGTGCCATCCTCACGCAGAAATGCCACCGGGCAGAAGCCCCCGCGTTTCCTGGCAGCTCCTTGGTTAAGGCCTCTCCCACGATAATGGGAGGGTTGCCTACGAGACCTTCTCCAGCCTGGCAGGGGGGGTATACACCCGCATCTCTGACATCTCAGGAGGCTTCGCCTGCCAGATGGCTGCTGGTTTTGCGGAGGTGTCCTCCCCTTTGGCAACAGGGCTCCTCCTCCTTCTGCAGGGGTGAGATTTCATTTGGTGGAGGAGGGAGAACCGGGGTCTCTAATTCCTGCTCTCTGATGTGTTTTCTCAGGTGGCTGTTGACAGCCAAATGAATAAATGCTTCTTGGACCAGCAACTAGACCCCAGGTTTCCCTTCTACTGGGTTGACTGCCCTAATCACTGAGCTTCCTCTTTTTTTTCTTTTTCTTTTTTTTTTTTTTTTTTTTTTTTTGCCTAGTAAATCATTAATTCTCTTTGCTCGGTGGCACGCCTTGGAAAGGAGGCGTGGCGAGTCGCTGTGCCTCGCAGTGGTCCATAGCCCCCTCATCTAGGTGAGGGACAGCAGATGCATCTGTCTCTGGGACAGCGCTAGCGGTCGTGGATGTGGGTGTGACGCAGGGGCCTTCCCGTGCTCGCGTGTGAGGCGCCGACCGAAATCTCCCCTTTCGGGCTCTGGAGCTGCCCTCCCAGCAGCTCAGCCAGGCACCCGCCTGGGCAGCACGTTGCTTCTCTTGCAAGTCCCAAGCAAAAGCTTCTTGCTCGTCCGGCACGGGATGGTGCCTTGCTTGGAGCTGGATGCCCCGTGCTGGAGCAGAGGCGCTTTGAGTTTTTTTTTTTGGCGGTGACATGCGGCCTTGTAACGACTCAATCCCCAGCGGGGCTAACCCCAAGTCACTGTTTGACTGGTAAAAGGAAACTATCTGAAATCCACTCAGTTAAATAAATGAATTGGCAGTTTCAAGTGTTACACCTTCTAGGTCCTTTGCCAGTTTTTGTGGCTTTGTGGGTTTATAATCGAATTCTCAAAATATTATCAAAATATTTTTCTTTTTGCTGTTGCTGAAGAGCGAGAAATTCGTTCTGCGGAGGATCTGTGCCGAAGCAAGGAGTGGAAGAGCTGGGGCAGAAAGAGAAAATGATTGTGGTTCTCTAGTCCCTTTCATTTATAATAGCTTTCTCTGTAACTTGCAACAACGTTAGGTTGCGTATTTTCTCAGAAGTCTCGTCTTATCTTTTCTCTCTTTTCTTTTTTTTTTTTTTAATTTAAATATATGTATTGACCGTGACCTTTAAACTTTCAGAACCAGGGGTCTCGGTTATGGAGATGATGTCATTTGCCTTGATCTTGCAAAGAACCATAAAGTTCAAACAGCAATCCTATTAAAAAGTTTTACTTTACTTTCAATATTGAGAAAGAAGTTAGTTCTGTGCCTTCATTAACACAGGCCTCTCTCAAGCTGCTGCGTGAGCTCTGCTGGGCAGTAAGTAGCTTAGTTTTTCGAGTATGTAGCTTGAAATTCTGAGTCGGTAATCCACGAAGAAAATCCAGTTGAATTTTTCTGCCAAGGCACAAGCGGTTCTCCGATGGCAAAGCACAGCTCTAGCAGGAGAATCACAAGACCTATGCAATGATGTGTGAAATTGCATGTGGAGCAGAAGCGTTTTCTCAGCGGCCAGATACCAGGGCCCGGGCTTCCGAAGGGAGCACGGGAACTTTGTACTGCGTCGCCAGCAAACATTAAGCCCTTGTGCCCGATGCAGACGTCCTTGACGAGAGGGTCATCTTTCAGTGGGTTGGACCTGGGATAGTGGAGGGAGGTGGATGTCGAAACGGGAGCAGCGCTTGGGTGTCACTCTGAAACCTCCGCTGTGGTTTTGGTCTCGCGTGATGGCTTGTGCCTGGCGCACCGGCGAGCCAGCCTCGTGCTCCGCCATCGCCGCCAAGGGATGCCAGGCCCGGGGCTTGGGGCAGGACTGGCTGAAGTGGCAGCTCTCTGTACGCCGCTCTGCTCGCTAACGCGAGCTGCCAGCAATCTTGCTGTGTTCCTGCTTTCCCTCTCACTCTGCAGCCGCCTTGCTGGGCTAGCCCGTGCTGTTTTAGCACTGCAGCCCTACCCCGGGGCTGCCGGTGGGGCAGCGGGTGCTCGCTCCCAGCCTGGGGTCTGGGCAGCCGCAAACTGGGTCAGCAGCCTTGGCAGTTGAGCAGCCGTAGCTAAAAAACAGCACGATAGGTCTGGTTAAATAACAGCTCTCCTGTGGCAAAGTGAATTTTTATTTTTTGGTTACTGCATTTCCATCCCTTTTAGTGATGGGGGTTACGGTGAAGGGTGCGGCTGGGCAGGGGTGAGCGCGCAGCCGTGCACCCCATGGCGTGCTGGCCAGGCACGCTCCCTGCTCCCATGGCACGCACGCTTGTATTTGGCGGGTGTCTGGTTCTTTGCCTGTTTTGTTTTTCTGCTTCACGGAGGGCTGGCGGTCCTCGTTTTTCTGCAGGCCTTTCTGACCGTCCCTTTCCATCACCGCTGCTGGCGCCAGGCATTGGGCATCGGCCGCGGTTCTGGGTGCTGCAGCCTGGCCATCGGCCGCGGCGTGCGCAGGGTCCAGCCCTTCCCACCTCCCTCCCTGGCCTGTTTTATTTTCCTTCACGTCCTTGGGAGGGTGGAGCCCGGCCCTGTTTGGTTTGTTGGTTTTTTTAAAATAATTTATTTATGAACACCTCATCACTGCTCCCGTACCTGCTGATTTAGTAATAATAATAACACTTGTTACTCGGTGGCAGCAAAATACTGATTATCTCTGAGGGCAGGACTGGCCTGTTTTATTTTCCATTTCATATATAGTAATAGGAGGGATGAAGGTGTGCGGTGCCGTAAATCTTCTCTTCCCCAGCAGGATAACATCCAGGCCTTCTTGGCAAACACGAATGCCGATGACAGATTTGAGGGATTTTTATTTTACTCTGGCTTTCAGTCTCATTAACAATCTGATAGCTTTTTTTCTTTTTTTTTCTTTTTTTGTCTTTTTTTTTTGGCTCCTGAAAGACTATGAAACTGGATAACTTTTCCAAATGCATCTAAAAGGCTGGAATTTATTTTCTGTTATTTTATCCAAAAGTTAGTTTGCTGCCATAATTATTGCATATCGATAGACTTTGCTAAATCCCCCTCGCTGGGAAGTTCCTTGCGGGTTTCTGGATTTTACAGTTAATGAGTAAGAAAACAAATCTGATTTTAGAAGGTGTCGCCATTGACTTCAATAGGAACAGGAAAAGGCACTTAATTGCACAATTGTAGTTATGTTTACTTTGTATATGCGGCAAGAAAAATAAGATCAAATGAAAAAGCCACAGGTTTTCAACTAATAGTGAAAAACAGCCTTTTCTGCAACGCATGGTTAACCTTTGGGAGCTGTTTTCATCGGAGAGCTGTGAGTGGAAGTACTAAGTTGCATTCAGGAAAGGCTTAGGTATTTATAAGGGTAAGGAAAACGTCTATACTTATGTTCAAATAAAATTGCTTGGAAGGGCAGTCATACACCTTGGGGTAAATTTAACATCAGCTGCTGCAGTGAGATCACCAGGTGCCGAGGGTGGACCTTTCTCTGGGGAATGCTATTTCGAAATTATCTATTACATTGCTTCTCCCCCAGAGCACCTGGTGCTGGTCGGTGCCTGGGGATGCTGGGATGGATGCACTGCTGGTCTCATCCATCCGGGGAAAACTCCTTACTTCTGCATGTGTTTTGTAAAGGTAATTGTAAATGTGCTTGTTCTGTTGCTAAGAGCACCTACATCACTGAATTTACTCCTGCCCTGACTGAAGGTCTGTTATGAATTGTCACGTGTAGTTAAAAGAAATGGTCAGCATACATCAGTGCATACATCATTTTATTGCTATTTTATTTTATTGAAGCATAAAAAAGATGATTCCATTTTGTTGATTGAAAGGGCAACTCAGTGGGTTTCGGGGTACTTCAGTGAGTAATTTATGTACATGGGCCAGGTACAATCAAAAAGAAAATGCACCGTTTTTCCCACATGGTGATTGAAAGAGGCTGTCGCGCAGTTGTTGAAGAAAGCAACTGAGAGTCAAAACTTAACTTCCTCTTCTTGGCTCTAGTACTGAGTACACGATAGGATATGGGGCAAATCATTAATATCGCTCTTTTTCAGTTAACCCAGCTATGAAATCGGTGTTCTTGCTAGCTATGCAGCAGACCAGGTCTGGGAAATGTGTTGTTGCCCACCATGCTATCATGAGCTGGGCTGATGTTTTTCAGTTAAAAAAAAGAAGTCATACAAGGTAAAATATTGAACAAAATGTCCGTCGTGGTAATTTGGGGCTTAGAATAAAATTCAAATCTGTAGCATTACGTTTTGTCATTGCTGGAGCTCGCTAGACTGGGAAAGAGCAAAGTGAGTCAGATTATGAAACTACCTGGGGGTGAGATATGAGTGGAGAGAGGAGGTAGAAGAAAGAAAGAAAAAGTTAAATGGAAATCAGGCTCAAACTTTTTCAGCTCCGCTGTTTGGGTGTGTTTAGCAATGCTTGTGATGGAAACAGATTAAACAGATCAGTTTCAGGTGTTGATTTCTAGTTTTTATTTAGGAAAAGGGTGAGCAGTGTGAGAAATGGCAACTGACAATGTTAGTGTTTTCCTTTATGTGTCAGCACAGTTCGGGGGGTGTTTCAAGAAGGAAATTGTCCTTCCTTTTCCATTCCCACCATATGTAAAAGCTGTCTGTGGCACTTCAGGGGAAGGAGCAATAAGCTGCATTACATGCACCTGTAAGAAGTATCTTCGTGGACGTGTATTCTTTTGCTTCCATTCACAAGCTTCATTAAGTGTCCAGATACAGGCAGAAATAGCAATTTAAAAACATTAAAAAAAGAGTCAGTAGTGATCGAGCCTTCGGGCTTGACCATGAGATTGAAGTTAGTTTTAACTATATTGCTGAACTGAGGCGTAGGAGACAAAATTCCTGCTGTGGGCTCTGGAGGGACTTGAGTGAGTCACTGGAAAGTCGGGACAGGACCTTGGACGGGAGGCCGGTGAAATGCCTCCTCTGCGGTATGGGTCAGTTCTGCAGCGTGTCTTCTGCGATGGAATAACTATTGCCAGCTTTGTCTCTAAAGGAAAGAACTCCTTTCTTAAGAATATTCGTCAGACGTTCAGACCGTGTATTATAATATGTAGTAGAGGACCCTATTTCTAATCTTTTTTTCTAGAGAAAAAAGAATTTCAAATAATTCAAAGACAAATTCAAATACGGTAGTAAATGAGTTGGCATTTCCATTAGCAGAATAAGATAGTCAGTGTTGTAGATTAGTAAAATCTGTTGAACTTCTCAAGAAGGTATGCACAGCTCAAGTAAAAAATGACATTAAAAAAACGGAGGTAAAAACTCCCTCGTTCATAACAGAAGCAAATCCTACATTGTGCTCCAAGTGTCTGCAAATTTTAGTTCAGGTTAGACGTATCCAAAGCCCCTCTCCTGAAGTCATCTGGCAAATCACAGTAAATCACGCTGTCTAAATGTCTAATCCCCAGTCTGCTGCTGGATGCAAAAGGTCCCGAATATAACCGAGAAGGAGGCCTAACGCCCATGTTATTTTCAGGTTCCAGCTTGACCTGTTCCTTTCTCTGTTGCCTGGATCTGCAATAAATAGCAGTGCTGCCGTGAAGCCTGGGCGAGGGAAAGGCCTTCCTCCTTGCGGGGCTGGAGTGTGGCAGCGGGATTCACCGGCAACGGAGGAAATAAAACCAGTTGCTTGAAATGTCAGGTGGCAATCATAGGCTGCAAGTAAATGAGCCAGCCTGGAGTCTGTTCAGGCTTCTGCAGTAGCTCACGGCTGTCTGCAAAAAATTCTTGCAGTAGAAAATTCGTGTATTTGGCTCTGGGCTGAATGTGTGAAATCCTTGCCCGGTTGGAGTCAATAGTTTTGTTTTTTTTCCAGTGCGGACGCTAAAAACAGCGGTATCCAGCCTCATATAGCAGTGAGCATGTGGGCAGATCCAAAAAGGGATCTATAAAGTGTCATACAAAGCCTTGGTTGTAGTGGATGGTTGGGCACATCTGTGCAGCGGTGGAAAACTGGAGCGAGGCTGCCTTGGGTTTTGCCTTGAGAGTGCTCCTCAGCTTCCCTAGGCGTCCTCGCTGTGAGGGGAACCTGGCCCAGGGTGCTACAGACATCCCTCCGACAGTGCCTGCGTGGGCCAGGGGAGGTAGTGTCCCAGCAGGACCACAGCGGCTTTCTAGAAATTGGTCCTGTTCAACTTTGGGCAGTGAAGCCGTGCCTCAGCCCCAGGGGCGAGCTGCTGAGCCTCCCTGGTGCTTTAGGACCAGGAGAGGGGGAGCTCCCCGCTTCGCTCTCCAGCCGAGTGGTGGGGAAACCTGTCAAGGTGTCTCTTCATACCTTTTTTCATAGCTGTTGAAGTTGATTGTTTCACAAGGGAATAGTGTCTTTGTTTTGCAAGCAATTGGGGTTTTTTTTCCTTTTTTTTTTTATTATTTCATTTTCTTTTCCCCAGCCCAGCGAGAAGGATGTTTGGGGCATGGTAGCACGCCCCGCAGGCTGGGACTTCTGCGGCAGTTCAATGGGCTGAAGGAAGAGGCAGCACTGGCATGCTGTTAGGCTGCGTAAACGGGCTTAGGGTTTGTTTTAGAAAACTTGCTCTCTTTCTTCCCCCTCTCTGCTCCCTTCTCTCCCCCTTGCAGACACAAATACATCATTCTCACAAACAAAACTGTTTAATTTTAATAACTGGCCTAGAGCTAAAACTGACAGTGGGAGAGGAGCTGTTTGGTTTGCAGTTGCTGACAGCTGGAATAAACTACCTGTTCCCTTGGAAGGGATGGACAGCCAGCTTGTTTGGTTTTGAGGATGCTTTGATCCTTAAAGAAGCTCCTCTCAACAAAAAAAAAATGACTGGAACTGTGGCAGCTTGGTGTTACTGGCTGTTCTTTATACATAAGGCTCTAAGTGTGATGGAGAAACACTGTGTGCAGGCGTCCCTTGTCTCTGTAGTTGAGATCCTTCTGTTGAGAGCAACTCCTCATCGTGAAAGGTCACTGTCACCAGCACCTTGGAGAGACTGAGGGTCCCGCTAAAATAAGTTTCCTGTGATCAGGGTCCCTACCAGGCTGGTTTGACGAGAGCTCTTCGGTATAGCTAAATGGTCTGGGTTCCCAAAACTCTGCCTTGAAGCAATGAGGGCTGGGTGATTAGTTAGATATTAAATAATTTTGCCATGACTAGTTTTACCTCTGGCTCCGTAAGAAAGTCAGCCTTCTTATTTTGCCAGTTCTCAGAAGAAAATGGCAGCACTCCCATTTCCTCTTCTCCTCCCTCAGGGCCTGCCACCCTTTTTATTTTTATTTTTTCCCTCCCAGGGCCATTAGACAACATGCAAATTATTGTTAATAGGGCCAGAACAATACGGCGTTCCCAGTGGGATCATTAGGGTCAAAGCCATCGTGTGCCAGCCCTCAGTGTGATGCTAATTTTGGCCATGTCTGCCCCAGGGTTTGGAGGTCAGGCGGAAGGGGGCCATGAAGCACAGACCTGAGCAGAACCTGTCCTTGCAACCCACCTGCCCCACGGCGGGCTCTGGCTGGGCTGTGCCTGGGGGCTCTCCTGACCCCTTCCCCAGCAAGGCTGGTGCACTACAAGGCACCGGCTCCTTGCTCTCTCTCTCCTGTAACCTCATCAGAGGTCCCCCGGAGGAAACAAGTCCTCCCCTGGGCAGAGACCTTGCAGACAGCTTCACTCCCTCCCTTCCCCTGCTGCTCCAGAGAGGTAGCTTGGCGCTTGAGAAATGAGAAAGCATTGCGTGGCTCATTTTGACGTGAGCTCCCACTTGAAATACGGGGATGCCCGGTAGCAAGAGGGTGGCCACGGGGCTAGGCTTGCCAAATGGCCGCTGGCAGCCCTCACCCACTCTGAGCTTTGGTGCAGAGTCTCCAGAGGACAGAGACAGGTTGGGGGAGACGTGGAGTGGATGCTCTACCCCCACATCTCCCTCCTCTTCCCCAGACCCTTCCTCCTGGAAACCCTTGAGAATCCTCCCGCGGAGGGACATGAGGGCAATGAATGTTTTAGCATTAGCTGTATAAACTACATGGACTGTCTGCCACAGCTCAAGGAAGGAGGGGGATTGCCTTCAGACCTTGGCCTTGGACTAGTTTCTGTCTCTGCCTTTGCTTCAAAATCATGGGATTTTGTCAAGGGGGTTGTTGGGGAGGGGGATTAGGGCATTTGCAAGGCTCCTTTTGTAACACCTTTTACAGGTAGGCAGCTGTAACTATATTTAAAAGTGAATATAGGGGAGGAAAGAGAAATGTACCTCCAACATCACTGACTGAAGTAAAAGTAGGGTACGCTGGATGTCTCTGTCAAGACTGGGGTTGTGAATTCCCTATTTCTCCTACAAGACTTGCTGTGGGGTGGTTACCCCTGCCACAGGGCAGGGGCTGAAATCCCTGCCTTGCTTGCACTTTGGAAATGGCAAGTCCCTGATGTCATACCTTCACCCCAGGTTTTGGTGGATGAACAAAAGGAATGCTTTGGATTTTATAAAATATTTCAAGTAGTGGTTTGGGTCTTTTTTTTTTTTTCCCCCTCTTTTTGACCTTGCCAGGGATTCTGCTAGCTCCCCAGTGCTGCGAACCCCGATGTGCTTACCTTTAAGAGGTAGCAGTAGCCTCACTGAAGTCCCTGACTTCCAGGGAAGCAGGATGAGAGGGCTGAAGCAGAAAGTGAAACTCTCTAAACCAAAAAATGCAACAGAGCAGCCTTCTTTCATTTTCCCAACTGAGCATAATGCAAAAAGTAAACAGTTGGCACAGATGACTAATGCAGGTTTGCCAGGGGGTTGATCAAAAACACGCCGAATTCAGCAGTATGTTTTGCACGAAGTTCAATGGGGTTTTGCATCAGACCCGTAGCAAGGTAGGCAAGAATATTTTTTGAAACAAAAATGTCATTTAAAAAAATGTGGAAAATTCTCCTGTTCTACCTCCTACATGTTTCTATTGTCAAACAGTCACTGATCTTATTTTAGACTTGACCTTCGTGTTCTTTCCACAGCACGCAGGCTGAATGACATGTTATTCAAGTTCTCAGACAATATTATGATATATCTGCTTTTATATTTAGCTGTAACTTTTATTCTCCTTATAAACAAACCCACCTAATACAACCACCACCTATCCAGGGAAAGTATTTCCATTCCCCTCGGTTTAATTTGGACAAATTTGGCATGAAAACATTCAATAGTTCCATAATAACCTTTGCAACAGGATGCCTGCTGTGCTGACATGCAGGTCTAGAGCGACTTGTACCATGTGCCAGGAAATTGCATTCTTAAGAAAAATCTAGACATAAATTCTGAACAATCAACACTTAAATTTTGAAAAGTCTGGCAGCAAGCTGTTATCTGCCTCATGGGTTTTCACTTTAATAGCTTTTTACTTTCTGAGCTCTACCTCTCTGTCCTTTATGCAGGCTGTACGCCTCTGGCCCAAGTCAGCTGAGCTCTGTAAAGTGGAGAGAGGAGGCAATTAGTTGTTTCTCTCTTGTTGTTGTTGTGTGCCTGTGTGCTCCAGCACTGCACCTTGACACAGCGGGGAGGTGATTTCTTACCAGAAGAAAGCAGAGCTTAGCTGGAAGTTATACAAACAAGCATTTAGCTCTCAGTGGGCATGCATGCATGCAACAGGAGCTAGCTGGGTTGCAGGGGAGTTCAGCATCGCCTCGCAACCTGGAGAGCTGGAAAGGGCATGGGAAGAGATGAAGTACCACCAGACCCAACTGTCCTAGATCAGCCGGGGGTGTCCTTCACCCTGGGACAAGCCAGTTTGCTGAAATATGAGGGGACCGAAGAGTAGGCTGACTCCAGGGTGAGAAAAAGCTTTCCCCACCTTGAGGTCTCTGAGCACTTCGATCTTGCTGCTCATCTCATTGGAAGTGGAGCCAGGAAACAGCATCGTGTGGATGCCCATCTTCCAGAACTGCTGCCGGATTGGCTGGAAGGCTCCATGACTCTCAAATGTTCCCGAAACCTGCATTGTTCCTACTTAAGGGAGCAACAGTATGGCTGGAAGACCTTTATGCAACTCTCTGCCAAGACTGTCTAGATGTGCGTCGAGTATTACATCAGCAAAAAAAGGGCAGTTGTAGACAGACACAACTGCATCCGTGAGCTTTGCCACTAGATTGCAAGAAAAACTGACAAAACACATGCGGCTCCTTGAGAAGGAAAAAACCCACTGTTTTTTGTGATGAGTGCAGTAAAGCAACCAGCCAATTTAATCAGCAAAACATTAAACAGGATTCTAGGAGGAGGTGGGGACAGGGAGGGGATGTTCCATGGATATGAACTCAAAGCAAAATGAAGGACTGTGAAACCGTGTGAACTGAACCCCATCAGGGAAGGCTTACTAAAGCTTGAGCCAGGAAAAATTACAGAGCTCTATAAATAGCTAAATTGAAAATTGAATGCATTTGTGTGTGTGTGGATGCACACATCTATCTATGAGGTCATGTGTGTAAAAGAAATACAGTAGTACTTCATGTGTTGGTATTTTTTTAAGTAGTGGAAAATGTTTTAATGATTTTTTTTTTTTTTTTTCCTAGAGACAGTACATTATGTTCTGTCCTTAGGGCCAAAAACACAAAGTGCCTATTTTCATGAGGAATCCTACAGAAGGAGGAAAGGAAAGTATTATGCAGTGTAGCAAGGGTATAGTAGCCATTCCACAGTGATTACACATCCAAGCAAAGCCTGCACTAGAAAACTCAAAAATCTATTAGAAATGGAAAGCAAGATGTGTGAAGTGTTTCCTATTCCCTCCCCACACTTAATGACAACGAAGCAAGCAGGGAGGCAGTCATGCGGTTTAAATTTAACCCCTTGTATTTGATAATAAGACTGTATTTCACTGCCAGGCAGCAATCATGTTATGTACACACTAGATTGAGGACTTCCTCTGCTTATTAATTTTGCTCCCTCAAAACCTTCAGTTATTTTCAGTATGTTAAAATAGTCCAGACACAAACCAGAAGCGACTGGAAGCACTAAATAATGCAGTAGACGTTCAGGAATTAAGGTAGCTGAAGTGAATCCCAGCCTGAACGGCTCCTTAATTAAAATACAAAACTGTTTTTAGTTTTATACCAATAATTTGCGATTCAAAGTCTGACCCTGCTGTTACCTTATAACACTTTTCATTCATCCTGCAATGGTCAACTGATGAATGAAATCAGTCTTCTGAAAAAGAAAAAAAAAAAAAAGGCTCTTTTTCATACAAAATTCAAATGAATTATAGTTGTTCAAGTTGACTTGAGAGCAAGACGCAGTCTGGAGTGTAATGCCCTCATACCACGAGGGAATCAAATTTGTATTCGAGTCTCCTTTGCCGGCTTGTTTAATCGTTTATGATAACATCAGTAGCTTGGTAAATGATGTAATGGGAGTTAAATCAGGATGACCAACATAAACATCTGTCAGTGCATATGAACATTTGATGTATGACCCCAGGGCCCAGTGCAGCAGTCAGTATCTTGGCAAACAGTCCTTGGACATCAGCGTCACTCAAGGTTGCCAGATCACACGCTGGAGAGGATACATGCCGTCTACTCTGTGCCGTTAGCCAGTAACTGGGTACGTGATCTGGCTGGTTGGTATCGGGCGTATCATTTGGCAGCGTGTCCCCTCCAGTTACTCGCTGTGGGCAGGACTCACCCCCGTGCTGAGGGTCAGGGCAAGGCATCGGCATCGCGGTGCTTCTCCCAGTGAGCCTCAGCTGGGACTGGGTGATGAGTAGGCTTGTGGTGGTCCTCCAAAGGGCGGGAGAGTTTTACATAGATAACTGATATCACTCTGGGTAGCCACGTCGACTGAAATTCACAGTCCGATTTGTACCCAGAAAATCAGCCTTAGTGTTGTGTGACCTTAGTATCAGAGGAATCATTTCCTAGGCTTGGATTATACTGGTGTTATTTTCATTCAAAATCATCTTGTCATCATGTTCTTGCATGGATTTGTAATTTTCTGAAAGCAAGCTGGCTAGTATGCTCATGTTCTTCATTAATCTTTTTTTTTTTTTAATGAGATTCATATGGGAAGCTAATAGTATCTAGTACGGGCAAACATGTAAGTTATTGAACGTGTATGCTCTCTGCAGAAATGGACAGAAAGTATCTGAAAAAAAAGTGTTGCAGAGGAAGCACAGAGCTAAGGGAACTCTGCCCACTACGTTTTGGGTTAAATTGTTCTTTGAAGGCAAAGTCTTTGGAGCAAATGTAACACAGGTGAGAAGTGCCTCAGTGAGGGGTACAGGGGGGCGGGTGGCTCTGGCTCCCTTGTCATCGACAGAAGCCTCAGCCTAGGCAGTGGCTAGACACAAAAACTGTTGTTGGTCCCATGTGCCCACCCACCCCGAGAGAAGCTTTGCTTTAATGCGTGGAGTTATGGGAAAACTGTTCCCATTCATGCTACATCCTTGCTGTTATAAACATGATAGTTTTCACAAAAAAAATAGGCAGCTTTAGCTATTTTACTCCTTTATAATCACTTCAAGGTACTGCATGCTTATAATTTACTTCAAAAGAAGTCTTTTATCGGTCTTGAATAAGTACATGAAGTTGCAAAACATAGACATCTTATTGCCGTGACTTTTCAAAAGAGCTGGCATCATCCCTCAGTTTTATTATGAATATAATCTAGAGTCTGTTTGCAACAAGAAGGAATAAGTTATATATTCCAGAGTTATCAGGATTTTTTGGAGATGAAATGCAAGCCATTCAAGAATGCAACTTAAGCTCCATTACTTCAAAATAAATTTATAGAAATAAATACAAATGCAAGCTAAAATATTTTATTTCTTTATAGAGGCACTACCAACTTAAAAAAAAATCATAATTAGCTGGATATGTTAAAATTAAAAGTGTCAGAACAGCACACAGTTATTCTAAACGAGAAGGAAGACTGAAGAAATAAACCACCCCTCCTTGCCCGCAGATGTGCGCACGTGCACCACACATGCCCAATTTGGTTTTTACAAAGTATGCTGTCAAGTGAATACTGTCATGTTCCCTGTTTAATCGGTTTCCTCTTTTATTTGTGTGCTGTTGTATATAGAAGGAAATCTGCTTGTAAAGTCAAGCTTTTTAATAATTCATTCAAAAATGATTAGAGTTCAAGGGGAAAGTTGTTCCTTTAAATGACTGAGCCAAACAGGAAAAAAACACAGGTATCAGAGGGTGAAAATCACTTCTGCCTGCTTTATGTATTGTGTATTTAAATTCCGTGTTCAGACCTAAAAATTAGGCTTAAAGTGGAATGTCAGTAGTTATCATCTCTATTTGGATCCTCCTTTACCCTCCATTTGGGTAAATTTTGTTTGTTCTGAATCTTCAAGGGAGTTTTCTTATGCAATAAGATGAGAAAGATGATTTTTTTTTTTTTTTGGTCTTTACATATTCTGTGTCTTCCCGAAACAGGTTGAAAAATCCCAGTTGGATTTTTTTTTTTTTTTTTTGCCAGCGGTGATTTTCATCTTCTCTTCAGGCTATGCTCTACTAAGTAGCCCAGTAGCATCCCTGAGAAATGGTCATTATTTCCAGCTGGGTGCTGGGCTGGCAGGGGGAGGACCAGGTGCGGCAGTGCATTTGCTGCAGGAGAGCGGAGATGCCCGTCCGGTCTCATGCAATCGCCATTTAAACAAATGAAACGGTGCTGACCAATTTGTCGGTGTGACATTTGGAGGCTGGTGGAGGGATGGTGCGAGCGAGTCGGTGGGTGGGCAGGGTGCGGGACTGGCTGGGCTTCAGCCCTGTGGGTGATTGCGCCTGTGCCCTGGGGAAATGCTTGCAGTGGGTTTTTTATTTCATGTTTTCCCTCCTTTCTCTTGTGCAACAAAACAACTACCAAGGGCCTGGATTCAGCAATGTGTTTAGACTCAAAACTTCCCTTTGAAATCCCTGTCAACACTTTCCCAACATTCAGCTAAAGCAGTGAAACAACAGGGCATGAGGACACTGAAGCAGAGATGAGACCCTGTGCATTGTACTGGCTCCGGTCTCCAGAACTGTCCACGTGGCCCCAGAAAGCCTCTTTCTATTAATGAGAACATTTCCTTCAACTGCTTTGCTTTCTAGAAGCAGCCTAACCAGCTGCGACCCGCGTTTCCAGTATTTGCTGGGGGCTGGTTTTGCGAGTGCTGCTCAGAGCTTGCGTGGTGAGACACAAACACCTTTCCATTTCAGGGAGGCTCAGCTGGGGTGGTCTGCACTTCCCCTATGCATCCTTGGGGATGCTGCCGTGCCTTGCACTTTGTCTCTTGTCCTCCTGAAGCCACTCTTGAATGAGTGGAGCATCATCCTCCAAGTCACTCAAGCGTGATGATGCCACTTAGATGCGACCGAAGCCCAAAAGGCGATAGAGGCGTGAAGAGGAAGAAAGATAGCGCTTATCAGATAGCACTCTGTGGTCAGCAGATCCAAGGATATTTATAGGTCAATATTGCAGGTATGGTCAGGAATGCCTTGGTCATGGGGATACATCATCTCATTTCTTGAGCTGGAACAGCCTTAATCCAGGCCCCTGGTGTCATATGAGCTGGTTCAAGTCTAAGCTCTAGGCGTCTCAGCATGGGAAGGAGTTTGGTAAGTCCCAGAAGTGTCATTGGGGTGTATCCACCATGTGGGAAAGGCTGTTGTTAGTGACAAAGGGACCCTGGACCTGCTGGGGTCCATGGTTTTCTTGGACGAATGGGCAAGTGACAGCTGGCCGTGGCCTGCAGGCAAATAAATAGTTTGATGCTAGGTACGGTACCAGTAGATGGTGCTGAAGAATGGATAGCACAGTTCCCAGGTTTTGCGAGGACCCATTAAGACTTCTTGTTTGGGGGCATTTTACTAGCTCCTTGCATGCTGGTCTTTGTGTGGAGGTCATATCATCAGCTGGGCGCAACCTGGGCCCGGAGGTCTGAGCCAAACAGGTTATTGAGTGTATCGCATCTTCAGTTTCTCCTGCTAAACTGAAGATGTTTCACGTTTCAAAATTGTGCATGTTGCTAATATAACATTCCCTCTACTAAGCGTCGTCTGAAACCGCTTACTCACTGGCAGTAAAGAGCGTTATTTTAGCGGCTTATCATAACACCCAACAGCCGCTCATTTTCAGCGAAAGGCTGGTGTTTCTTGGCCTCCTGCTATTGCCTCTGTGCTCTTCTGTCATGTACTGCTTTTGTCTCGGAAGGTCTACAGTCCTTGCGGGCGTGACCCCAGTCCCAGCAGACTCTCACTTGACCTTGATACACTTTGAGTCAGATCCGAAGCTGTCTTTTTTCACCTTGGGTTGTGTCCTACTTGCTACAGGTCAGAAGTGCTGGAGTTCATAATCGAATAGGTCATGGCTACAGTGTTTTCCGTTTGAGGTAGGAAATCGTCTGCACGAGAAAATAAAAGTAGAATTAGAGATTGTTTCGTGAAAAATAGAGTCTATATTTTACAAGTTCAATTATGAGTGATTTTCTATTTTTAGCTTTATATGCTTTTAATGTTGAGTCTAAATTGGGCCACAGGAAAAAGATGGTCTATCTTCAAACAAACAATTAGGCTGATTGCGTTCTTCAGATTCGTGGAAAACAGCTGTGGGTGTAGCGGTAGCTCTCAAGCTTTCTTCCATGCTAGCATACAAGATGCGGGTGCAAGATGGATACTTCTGCTGTGTGGGAGTTTGGAGGGGAGGCTTGGTAAAACTGGTTGGTGAAATTACCAACAGAGCTGTAGAGCTGCGATGGCGGGACCTTTTAGAGGTGTGTGAGCCAGGGGAAGTGGACAGGAGGAAAGGCATCCCACATCCTCCTCATGCAACGATTAAGCCTCACTGGATTTTCATGGGCAGAGACCACATTGCACAGATGCATGAATACGTTCTTTTTCACTGCTCCCTGCCCATTAAGAAAAGGATCTTTAAGTACATAATTATCGTTCCTTTGATTGAAATGCAACCCTACCCTTATTAATGCAACCTATAGGAGGCACGTTTTGTGCATTTATTACACATTCACAAACCTTTGTGGGATGTTTTTGAAGGCAAGTGGGTATGTGGCTAACTCTGCTGAATTAAGAAAGATCTTCAGAGAGGCAAGAGTAGGAAAAGAAAGTATCTTAAAATGTATGAACTGTACTTAGCTGTTCAGTATGTCTTCTTGCTATTCCTTGTGCAATGTACTTTTAGAATTAAATATAGGAAACACGACGCTGATTTCCGTGTACGTTTGCATGTTAACTTTTGTACATGAAGGCTGAACTTATATGCAAAATAAATTGCTTATTTTCCATGTGAGAATACCATTTTGTGTGTGAAAAGGCATGTTCATGAGGGATCACATGTACGCAGAGTGATAGGCCATGAAAATCACCAGTGATTTCGTTGTATCCAAGCTGGAAGGTGGTACCATGGGGAGAGTTCCACAGAAACCCTTTGGGAAACTCATGGTGGTTCTGCTGGCAGAGGCTCCGCCCTTTCATCTTTAAGGTGTTGCAGTGACGATTCTTCTGATTTCCTAACAGCTTTTCATGCAGCTCATCCAGGACGGTTAGTTCACCTTCACTGTTCATATCTGGTACCCAATGACCTGCATGTAGGTGACTAACATATCTCACTAGTCCATAGCTTGACATTTTTGATGACACAGGTTTCCCAGGATTTCTCTCCTCACGTGTTAGTCAGGAACAGGCATGGAGGAGCAGCTGTTCCTGAACGAGTCTGTGCACCAGTAGTCGTCTTTTTTTTTTCTGGAAAGAGGCCGTGTTGCTCCTGAGCAGTCTTTAGTGTATCGCAGCGTTGGTTTTGGCTAAAGAGGAACAAAGCGCTTTTATTGCAGAGCAAGAGTGGCAACTCACAGAAGAATTCAGAAATAGCTGCTCTTCAGTAATCCCACATAAAGCTGAGCTCTATTCTTCCAGCGGGCACGGTGGATGTGCTGCAGGGCTTGGTTTGGGGCTTCTGAAGACCTGTCTTCACAGTTTATGTTACTTAGTGGTTGTCTGAATGGTGACTCCAGAAACATTTAGCTTGGCAGGCAAACTGAACCAGCTTTGTTTAAATAACCAAACAGGTACAGGAGGCTATTCAATGTTTGGGATTGTCAACAAATGATGTTGAATATATATTTTCAGCAAAATCTTTGTAAGTTTCCTACTGCTTCAAAGTACAAATTCAGAGATCAGGGTTGGTTTGAGAATGTTAAATGTACAGGGGTACAAGTGCTCGTATGTGAGGTGCTGCAGTTTGCTTTGGGCAAGCAGCTCTTTGCTGGCTTGCCAATAGTAACAGAAGCAATAGCTGGGCCTTGCAAAAACATGTGTTTCTCTTCTTCTTTCTTCTCTTTTCCAGCCCTTTCCGCAAATACAAAAAAATTAGCAAAGCTCTTCATTGTTTTGGTGTTATGGATTCAAAACCTCTCCAGTCTCCCTTCCAGCACAGGCCAGTTGGTGTTTCTGAAAGAGATTCTCTTCGTGTGTGTGTCCAGACAGGTCCTGTACCCGTCTTCTGTTTTAAAGCTGAAAAATGCAAGAAGTCGTTTTGAGTGGTATTCATTCTACCTAATTTTCATTATACCTTCCTTCTGGCCAGGCTGTGATGCCTTTGCAGACGCCGAGGACCGCTGGGGCTATCGGAGAGCAGCTGCTGATCCTCCTCCCCAAAGCTGCTCGCTCTGGCCCCGGGCCGCAGCAATGGTCAGACACTGCAGGCTGCATTTGTGCGCGAAAAGACGAGAGTATTTATCTGACTTTTTTTGCAGCAAATGCCGGTATTTCAGTACAGTGCTTTGCATTGCTCTTTGTCTCTTTGGGTTTGCAAGTTACTGAGACTTAGGAAGCCTTCTTATTTATTGTTCCCTCTCTCACTTTCACATGACTTTTTATCGAAGGCCCAAGCACTTATTAGGCAGTGTTAGGTTCAACATTCTTTTTAAATTAAATGTGCTGGGGTGACCTAATCAGATGCTAGCTGGTTGACCACAGGAATGGGAACCATGATACTCTGTAATCTAGTTTAACGTTAATTCACTCTTTGACCTTAGGCAAACAGCTTAGTTGCTGCAAAATGGGGATGATAATTCCTTTGAAATGTTGACAGAAAATTTAATAAATAAGCAAGTTTTACTCTCTGTGGGTCAGACAGTGTTATTTTCAAAGGGACTTCAGAGCTTCCATTCTTTCAAATGACTTCGGAGTCAAGGGATGTAGCACAGCCTTCTGGATCACTGAGGACTTACCGTGTTTTCCCATACTGACCCCGGTACCTCAGCTTTCTGTTATGTGTGGGGTTTTTTTTTTTCAGGATGGAGTGAGGGATTTGTACCTTGCCTCCAATGGCCATGCCATTCACCATCTTACACCTGTGGCGCGTAGACACTAGGCGGATGGGCATCTTACTTCCCCTTCAGGCAGAAATGTGACACTCAATTCCATGATGTTTTTAGTTTTGAAATAGTGTGCCTTTGTACTAAATAATGACATTAATGAACTCAGCTCTATAGGGGTAAGTGCAGCAGTGGCTTCATTTGCTGCCAATGAGTTTGTCTCTGGCTTCGCCTGAAGTTTCCCATGAAGCCCAAAGCGATCCACTTGCTGTTTAACGTCCCGGTGACAAAACACCTTGTGACAGCAGAGCAACCTTTCCATTTTTTCATTTCTCAATTGCATTTTTTAAACTTTGAAGTGCCATTTATTTTGACACCTGGTATTTTTCAGGCCACGCTTTTATTTGGTGGGAATATCATTAAGGTATATTAAAGGCAGAAAAGCCTGAGGAAATGGTTAGAAGTTATTCCCAGAATGTAAATAATTTCCTAAATTTTGAGCTCTACAAGTCTGATGTGTTTGAAACGGCCTTCCAGAGTGCAAAATGAAACTCAGCGTGGCATTTAACCAACAGTTTACAGAGGTGCTAGTTATTCCACTTGGCTATATTTAGGAGTCCAGGAAACAACAATGACAAAAAAAATAGCGAAACATTCTTGCAAAAAAAATTAAAGGAACAGTTTCAGCTATAAAACTGATGTCTACAGCAAAAAACCACAGCTGCTAAATGTTACCAAATCATAATAATTGTGACAGAGTTACATCCCGATCTTTCTTTAAGACATCTTCACCCATGTGAAGGCCTCTTGATTTAAACAGGGCTGTGCAGCAGCAGGGGGGTTTATGTTAGAGGATCCTGGTAAAACTGGACTGCTCATGTAAATCAAGGCTTATTTTTGCATTCCAAAGGGTGAAAAAGTCATATGAGGGGAGTGAGACGCAAGACGTGTGAAGAAACCTTTATACAGCGACTCTGCGCTGGTGAAGTCTCAGCTGGATGCTGTGCCCTGCTTCGAACAAAAAAGCAGTCGACCAGTCTGAGAGGGAGTCCAGAGGACTCCCCTGGGGCCTGGGGAGCATCGCCCACAAGGAAAATCAGAGCAAATGCTGCTTGTTTGGTCTGTGAAAGAGGGCAGAAAGCTAAGGGATGGCAGGATAAGTCTTCAAATGAGCAAGAAGCAGCCACACAGCCTAAAGCAGGTAGGGCAAGGGCAGAAGTGTTAAAAATTACGTAGGCATAGTTGAGGGACCACCTCTAGCTTAATGAAACCTTGCTTAGTAAAGACAAGACAGTACAATTAACATAGGTAAGTGGACATAATCAGTCCCTCTGCAGCAAATAAAATAGGTAAAGTAACTTAAGCTGATATTTTGCACTCTGCCTTATGAAGTGATGTAACTTTTACCAACCTTTAAAATACTGATTGTGAATGAGTCAGTGTTTCTCAAGGGCTTTGGTCAGCTGTTCCCGTTTACTGGTCTGGAATCTCGCTTTTATCATCCAGTCTCCCTGAGCTTCCCCTCATGTGTTTAAAACCGAAGTTCCCGTCATTATACTGAGATACTGTCATAGTGTCGAGGTCAGAAATTCACTGTGATAGATGGTACTTAAATATATGGAGAGGCAGAGTTACCTGCTTTTGCACGTCTGTGGTTGAATTGTTTTCCTGCTACAGTACAGTTCATTAGGGCTGTGATTTCTCGTCACAGCACTTTTATAACCCTAGCGTAAATGGAGTTTTATCATCAAAAGGGTGTCTTTTGCTGCAAGAAAGTGCTAGGGAGCGTATTGATGCAAGCTTCCTTCCTTAATCCCCACCCTCCCCCAGGATAAATGGTGTTTCACCACCTGAGCTCGTCTCTGCGATTAAGCTGCCGCAGTGACACTGGTCAGCTATTCCTAGGGCCGACCTGGCCTCAGCCCGGGCCGCTGTAAACACAAGATGCATTGCAGATTAGAGGGCACCCGCTTGAATAGGAGCATCAGCGGGCCCTGGCCGGGCACAGACGCCGCATTGTTAGGAAGGGGAGGGAGCTCGTCTCGCAGGGCTAGTCTCAACATCCTCCGGCCGTGCCAAAGGGAGAGCCTGGGAATGACTGTGCTAAAGGGTGGGTTGACATTCAGCTCTCCTGTTTCTCCTCTAAGAGTTTTCCCGCTATCCAACGGTGATTACTCGACGGGCAAAACACCCCCTTTGCCCTCCTCTCGGGCAGGTAGAAAGTCATTTTATAACCAAGCACCCTCTTTTGCCCGTCTTCCCTCCCGCCCCTGGCCCCTTGCCACGAGCAGGTCGACGGCCGTGGTCAGAGGCATCCCTAATGAGGTCCCTAGCTGCTCCCTGGGCTGATTTGGTTGTAGTTTTTAATAATGCGAGGTTATTTTGTTAGCAGCTTTACTTTCCAAGTCTTTTCCCCCTTCCAGCACCCCTAGGTACAGCTCTACTGGATCAGTTACCATCTGCTCCAGTGTTTGCATTTAGCCTGCAGGGCCTGTGATCTCAGAAATATTTCCTGTAAATGGGATCTCTCATGCCAGGCCTGTCACACAATAGATATATAATTGGATAAAACCTAAACTGAAAACAACAAACAAAACGAAGAAAACTACATGTTGTGCCATACACAGCGCGTGAGGCTGTCCAAAATGGGATACGTTCCTTGTTTATGTCTGAAGCTGCTCTTGTATATCTTTTTTATTCCCCTTTGCTGTTTAACAAAATCAAATTAATGTAATAACTAAATTCCACGGTGCATTTTTCCCCCACTTAATATCCGACTGGAGCAGCCTGCAAGCAGAACAGCATTAGCGCCACAACAAATGCATTTGCTGCATTTTAGGTCTTGATCCTGGTCTTGGATACCAGGTGGAGCCTGCGTGTAGGTCGCAAATCTTTCTCCTTCTCCACGGGTTGGCCGCAGACAGCATTTCTTGTTCGACGGCAGGCAGGATGATGCACGGCCCGGGAGCAAGGCTGGGCCCCGGGGAAAACAGCAGGCAAACCACAGGCAGCCAATCCTGTGGTCAACAAGAGCAAGGGTGAACATCGCAAATGATGGGTCCCTGATCCTTGCAAAAGAAAAAGAAATGCAACATATCTTTAAATCCTTTAAACACAGTTTGAAGGCCTCCTGAGTGGGGTACGGGTTTGTGTAAGACGTGTGCTGCCCTCTGGGACAACTTGTCTTTGGGACTTGCCAGCCTTTCTGCAAGAAGGTGGAGGTGATGAAAAACATGATGAATCCACACCTAAACGTAAAAAAAGCCCCACTGATTAAATAAATCAGAAGTCGATCACTGTGATTTTCCCCTTGCTCATACTGGGAATTTTCTTCATCATCACTGCAAGAACAAACTGCGTGAGTCGTGTCCATGCCGTTATTCTAGTAGTAATATGCTTACAAATATGTTTTCTGTTTTATTGGAGGGACTGCAAATGCTGTACGCTAGTCATAGCTTGCAAAAGCTGCTCAGAATTGCACTTTAGAACATCAAAAAAGGAATTGAATTCAGCTTCAGTCGAGACCAGTAATTGGTTTTTATACTTAAAAAAAAAAATCCCCAATGAAAAGCTGTTCATCTCTCTCTGGAAGATAAAAAAAAGCCCAGAGTTTGGATTTGAGTGCCCTCCCTTAAGGTAATAACAGTAATCCTAATAAAGGGGCTGATTTGTAAATTTTTCCCAACAGACTGTGCCACAACGTTATACTAACTTAGGCTTATTTATGATAAATGTAGTCTAAAGCACCAGAAATACAAACCTTGAATCCTTTTTAATTCCAACATAAAAGGATTACATTTTATCAATATAGCTTATCTCCTAGCACTCTGCCTTTATTTTTGCACTCTTTATTATGAACCTGCAAAACATGGTTTTTCTCTTCTTCCCTGCCCCCCAGCCAGCAATTTCTAAATCAAGAATAAAATCCTAGTGCCATTTTTGGCAATGGGATATTTTATTGATTTCCACAATGCCAGCATTTCATCAATAACAGTTAAATATAGGCCTGTGAATTTACCCTTCCTAAAAGAAAGTGGCCTGATGTTTGATAGTAGCTTCCATTTGCCTTTGACTTGAACTGTAGGTTTAGTGGTTCAGAAAAAAAACTGGATTTGATGAGCCTTAAAGAAACAAATAAACCAAGCCAGAAGCAATCGAAAATACATGCAAGTTCATAAAAAGTGAGCCTTGGTTTCTTTGTGTAGAAGATTAACACTTCCTCAGGAGGGCTGTAATAGGATTGAGCCTTCCCCATGGTACTTCAAAGACATGTGCTCCTAAAGACTTTTACTGAATAACTTACGGTATCGTTGGAAGCTTTGCCCTTGCTTTCCTTCCCGGTTTCTTTCAAAACTTCAAGGAAGATCTGAACTGAGGCTCGTGTTTCTCCTCCTCCTTTTTTTTATCCCCCAAACATTTTCTCTCTTTTGCTTGAAAATTTTTATCCTTTAAGAAAAAAGATGTAAGTTGCGTAACAGTTGGAGATTTTTAAACATAAATATCCATCTCTTTCATGTTACTACTTCAGTACTTTCACGTGCCGTATTCGTGCATTTAATGTTGTATAATAAAATACCTAAAATATTTTTTTTTTAATTCAGAGAGACCCACAGCACGTATTTTTGTTACATGTGCAGCGCTGTCATTCTTTCTCCAGGAGGACACACTGTGAGCTTTGATTTTCCCAGCGCTTTGTACGGGGTAATGAATTTACCTCTCGGTGTTCATGTGAGGTTGTAACGCGCCGTCTCCTTTTTTTCCATGCTTGGGCTCTTTTCCCCGCTGAGGAGGACAGCCCCCATTGAGATGGTTAGGCTGCTTTCCTCGGTGGTGGAAACCTTGAAAGCCTTCAGACTGAGAAAGCCACTCCCAAGGTAAGCCTTAACTGCTGGCCTGGAGACGGCTACTGCTATGCATTTAGAGAAAAGAAAGCAGCCCTATTACGTGGGAGACGCTGGTCCTGTGCATGACTTAGGCATGCTCTACTGGTTTGGCTCCATAGGGTTTTGGCTTCTGCTTGGGTTGGGCAGCTTCGAAAAGTAAAGTTGTGGTGACCCAGCAAGTTCCCCTGGCTCCAGGGCTACACGGTGCCGAGCTGGGCTCTCTGGTTCTCGCTGTGGGTCTTACAGAGACCTGTGGAGCCTGTGTCCTGCTTAAATGCCTGCAGTTGCCTTTTCTGGATCTGGCCGTGAGTTGATGTGCCCAGAGTCAGGCAGGGAGCAGAGAATCAGACCTAGATACGTGCGCTCTTTGGCCAGTTGGCTGAATCACAGGATGAAACTCCCTCTATATGCCCCTAGGAGACATCAAGGAGAGAACCAGAGAGTCCCCAAGCACCTTGTTCATTCAGTTCTTGTTCCTTCTACGACAAGTTTTGCTCTCGTACTGATTGAAATGAATGGGATTAGACGGGACACACCAGTTACGATTTAATTTTTCACTTCAAATGTGCTGTCAACCTCTGTAATTCTATTGCCAAGATTCCTCATAAAGCATCTTGGTATGTTAGTTAATACGTTTAAATCTACTTAAAAAGCCTCTCTCCTGAGAGCAAATGGAGCCCTGCTTAACATTCCTTATTAGCTTGCTTAGGGGGAAAAAAAACGGTTGTCCTTGCCATATTGGCTTACAAAGGGAGTTGCATTCTTACTCCGTGTACTTTGCTAATTTGTAATCTTTCGCTCTAGCTAGCTTGTTTCCATCTTCTAGCGATTTGGTCGTTTTAGTATCTGCCTTGACTAATAATGCGGTGTAGCAGTGCAATTTCGATGACCACAAATAAGCAAGCAAAAGTTGCAGACTAATTCTGGTAGTCAGATGTACCCAAACAGAAATTTCCCGCCCACCACGCGTCGTTCACCTAAGCCCCAGCGAAGCAGCCCCCCTTTGCCCAGCCTCTGGGCCCGCTTGTCACCTAAGCGATTACCAGGAAACAAACACTGAACAAGCTATGGAAAGTACCCTTTGCTGGCACTTCTCGCATTACTAAGCGGTGCACAGGGGCTCCAGCCGCGGGGGGAATAATCCCAAAGTTTCCTAGCGTGGCTGCAGGGTGGCGGGACTTGGCGATGGGAGGGTGTTGAGGGCTTTTTGGAGCAGCTGGGTGGGATGGGACCCTCTTCTGGTCCTCACCTGAGGGGAGGGGGGTGGTGGGTACCTGGGTGGCCCTGCTCCAGTCGGTACCCAAGGCTGTGGCTGGTGACATTGTCCAGGTGTGACCCAGCGTGCAGCTATGGCCCGTGTGATGGAGGGGGAACGGGTGGTGTGTCATTGACTTCTTTCATATCGGGATTGGGCTCCTGGCTTATTGCAATCCTGTAAATTATGCCTTTGCTTGCTATAAATTAACCACCGTATTAAGTGCAAAGTCCAGAAATAAAAGGACATAAATACTTGCGTTTGAAAGCTGTATCATCGTCTGTAGATGTTTAAGTGGGGATTTTATCCTTTAGATTAGAAATACCACTTATCTCATCCTTCTGGTTATTTTCACTACCCTTCTAACTTGGAGATAAATATCCCTTAATGGTTTTTTTATGTGTTTTATTTCTTTTTCCATGATGATCAGATCAGTTCTGACTGAAAACGAAGCCAATTATCAAGAACAATAAATAAAAAAGAAGTGCGCATTGCTCCTTCTGCACTGGAAGAAAGAACAGTAAGTTGAGACAAAACAAATTTGGTTGCCAAGTCCAAGTACCAAAGGCAGCAAGGAGAACTCGGGCCCCATCCTAATTAAAGAGATCTAAACACAATGAAAACATATTGTACTGATGTCATATGTTAAAATATTTATAATTGCACAAAAAGGAATTGCAGCCTATTGAAAACATTTACAGAGCTCGCCATTTCTGTGAGCTAAAGAGAAGAGTGACTAAACTGAACTGGTTTTACACAACCATGAAGGTTTTGCTCTTCAAGTTTCTCCTGTGAGGTCCAACATTACCTTGCCACTTCGTCTTATCACTCACTAAAATAAATGCAGAGCACTGCTGATGTCGTAGCTGAAGGCAGGAGATGGTATCTGTCAGGAATTGCTGTTTCCCCCAGGCCTTGCATTGCGATTGGCTCTGCTGGAATAATTTCAGCTGCTGGGAAGCCGTTTGCAACACGAGGGCATTTTGTATCAATCCGACGTGCCGGGTTGCGTATGGGAGGGCTGGGGGCTCCCAAAAGGAGAGGGGGTGGCGAAGGAGAGCAAGGCAGGCGCTTTCCTCTGAGACTTTTGCCAGGCTCGAGATTCAGTTTGGCAAAGAGAGATACTTTTGCCTGCGTGCTGCAAGGGAGTAGCAGGGGGCAACCGATGTGCTGGAAATCACGGCCACTTTCAGCAAAACCAGAGAGGCAATAGGAATATCCACAGCTATGTGTATAGAGATCTTGAAAACACTGGCAAGTCAGGCTGAAGCAGTTTTCCAAAGCTGTGTGTAACAGGGAAGGTGGACAGAAGGCATGGGTGGCTCGCGATGCTCCGGAGTTCGCTGTCTAAACGTGAATCCACCTGTGCACGTTGTGTGAACAAGATCCCCGGTATATGTTCCCACAGAAGCTTATTGCAGATGTGCTCACTTAAATGCTTTCTGTAGTATAAAAATAGGTTTTTGGCTGCACATCATGTACTCATTGGAGTAGGAACTTTTCAAATGTGGCTTAATTTAATATCTTCCTTGTTTGTGTTTATGTTTCTTGGTATTAATTTTCATGCTTTTCTTCCTCAAATGCTGGTGATATCCTTTTGTAAGTAAGTAAAACTAATACAAGCACCTTTCTAAGTTTCTCTAATATTATTCTCTAAATATATGGCAATGTGCAGACATCCTGAGGTTTCTTATTAACATATTGAAGAAGAGCATTTATTAGTTACTTTTTTAATTAGGAATTTATGTGGCACCAGAAAGGTGATTGGAACTTGAAATATCTAAAGCATCGTTTTACGGAAATAAGAGTATCTCTGTTTAACTAGTTAATGTCTACCTATGATATTTAATATGAAATGACAAACCAACTCATAAATCATACAACAGAGGAATAATGGGGTTACCTCTCGGAAATCATTAATGAGCAAAGAAATGCTATTGCATTTCTGTATGGCTTTGCTATAATTGGAAAAATTGACACTTTTTGTCAGAAAGGATGGATAGCTCTGCGGGGGTTCAGGAAAGAACAAAAGCAGGTTAGTGGGGGAGCACTAAAAAGACATGTATGAGGAAAGATGCCTGTGGTGTTTCTACGTGGCTGTGGGTCACAGTGGGGGGATGCAGACAATCCTGTGCTCACCCCGCTTACCCACCAGGGGCAACTTGAAGCTTAAGCCCGTTCCAGTCCAAAAATCTATATACGTGGGTGAGCGTGAGGCTGTCCCCAAGGTAATGCACTTGCTGGAAAGCTGGAGACAGTGGCTGGAGTGGGGTGCCAGGCTAACGTGGCTGCGAGGCTTTCCAGCAGCGTGGGGGCAGTTCAGCTCATGGGTTGCCAGAGTGACTGACTCTTGGTAAGCAGAACTGGTGTGATGAGGACTGACGGCAAGAGCTCAGTGGGGGCAGAATGCCACTGAAAAAGCAAAAATTTAGCTTAAGTGCCAAGGAAATCTTTCTCCCGTAGATTAACAGCTTTTAGGGTTTGCAGTTGTCTCCTGAGAGAAGTGAAAGGTGGCAAACTGTTTGCAGAACCTGAGCCGGGATAGCTCTCCTAAAGCCAGACAAAAGTGGTACCCAGGTGAAAAACCTTCAGAGGCAGGGGAGGGATGGATGACCGCTTTAGCCTCCAAAGCATACCCTCTCCACCCCTCAGGTGAGTGGTTCCCCACCTGTGGCACGGACATGGCAATGTTACTTGAGTCTGCACCAAGTAGCGTATGACCCTCTCATGGTTAGAAGCAGCCACCAGATTTGGGGATACCTGCTAGCTTTTGTCTTTTTCTCTTGATACTGCTAGCAGCAACGGTGCACGGCCAGAGCCCTGCAATGGCTTGTTTCTCAGTGCTTCCCGACCCAGGTTTTCTAACCTTGCTCCTGACAGGATGGTGCTGGTGTTTGGTTTCCAAGAGGCCAGCCTACCGCCCTTGCACCGCTCTTTGCTAGAGCAGCCCGGCTGCTTGCCTTACCCATTGAAGCAGGCGTTAGCTTGCCCTTCTGCTGCAAAGCTCTGTTCTCTATTTACTCCTACAACAACTCAATTAGTTTGATGGAAATGAGATGTCAAAATGCCCCAGGCTTCAGTGACTTACCCAATGTCACTCAGAAAGCTTTGGCAGAGCACTGCCTCCTGAAATCTGTGTGCCCTCTAGCAATGGGCCATTTCTCCTCCTTACCTTCAGAGACAGCTAGGGCGAGTGGAAGTCTGAGGCATGCAGAGGACAGTTAAAAAAAAAATCGCTTGTTTATTTAACTTTCTAACAATTTAATCAACATCCTATTATTCTTAGGAAGTTTAGATACGGCTCTACTTTTTTTTTTTTTTTTTGCTTTTCCTTAATTCATCTTGGCATATGCACTCCTGGGGTCAGTCCTTTTACACAAAGCTTCAGCCTTGGCAAGATAAATCTAGACTAACAGAGATGACATATATTTATATGATTTGTTTAATAGAGTATGGACATATTCCTACAATTCAGTGTTTAGCAATTGAAGCTTACTATGAACATAATTTGACTATGGGGAAAAAAACCCCTCACTTATCTTCAGATACTGCATATGAGACCTGCCTAGCTGACAGATTACAGAGCAGGTTTTAAAGTGGACATGAAAAGAATGCCAAATTCAGCTTTCCTGGCAATAATTGCCATAGAAGGAAGCTGGATTAGAGCAGCTGGAATAAAAAGTCAAGCACTAAAAGAAAAATGCTAATTACTGGTTTTTCTAATCACGCAAAATGAATGTTTTATGACATTTTAATATGATGCTTTTAGCCTTTCCCACTTTGTCAGTGCCAGCATCCTCTGAGCAGCTCAGGGATGCTGTAATTATGTGCTCTAAGCGATCAGCTGCATTGTGCCTTACCTGACTGACTCAAGCTGAGCTGGAGACATGATATTCTGACTCAGTACTGTGCAAACCACCGCTCATTGGGAGGCAGAAATGAGGACGCCAAAACAGAAACCCCTAGCACTTACTCTAAGCTTTTGGAAGGAGATTTCTTATGGAAACCGAGGCTTGGGGTCTGGAGAAGAGTATTGCATCTGAGGTGTCTCAGTATGGTAAGGTATCTGAATGCAGGCTCTCAATATAGCTTATTAAAAATATATGGGCTAGTCACAATGTCTGGATATAAATTTAGACCTCCACAAAGTTTAGGAGCATTTGGATCTCAGCTTTGGGGCCAAACCTGCCCCTTCAGTGAGATGAAAACCCTTTACATATTTATTAAATTAAATTTTTTTGCCATCAGCCCCTAACCATTTTTGGTTTTGAGAGGGTTGATTATAGGTTTATATTTGAAAGGGGAACACTTATCTATCCTTTCCTTTTCTTAAGGCTTAAAATTTTCCTAAGGCCGACATTAATTCTCTATTGATGCCTAATTTAGATGGTGAGATTGGCTTATTTATGAGCTGACTTGGGTGCATTACTATTGAAATTAAATCTGCAGTTTAATTTTCCTTTTGATCTGTTTCTTCATCAGAGAGAATCATTATTTCTTGGTAATGCTCTGTAGGAGGAGAAGGCTGCCGTTTCTATTTCAGCATTGAACTTAAGAGATATACTGCAGAATTTGGCCTTAACGCATCTCTGAAGTTGCTAATTTCTGCTATTTATTCAGGTATATGATTGTTAAATAGTATGGGAAAGTAGGAGGAAAATATTCTTATTTCAAGTGGATGGTGCAGACCGTATACAACTGTTTTCCACCCTACCCCCCATCAGGACATGAAACAGCTGGTATGTCTCTCCAGAGACTAATGTGCTGTCTCTAGCTCCATTTTGCCTTCGTAAGCCTCAGGCATTACTCTGTAAGTGCACTCCAGGAATTAAATTAATTTACAAGCTGAGGAATACGCCGTTTCTCCTTACTTACAGGTCTCAGATAGGACTGCTACTGTATGGTTAGGAGGATAACACGCACATCGCTGTCGAGACTAACTAGCATCTTCCCAGGGCAGTCAGCACGTTGGCCAGGGCAAAGGCAGCCTTGCAGCCTGCGCCCGTCTGCCCGCGTCATTTCAGGTCTCAGTAATGGTAGCTCACTAGCGGGGTTATTAGGAGATAGTTCAGATAAGCTATGCCTCCCCTTGTCTTAACCTTTATCCCTGCCATGCACGTGTTTCTTGATACGCCAGTTTGGTTCTTCTAAATCGCATCCATCCGTACTTAAAACCAAATCATTGTAAACTGCCTCCGTGGAAGATGCCTGCTTCTGGGACCTAGCTCGTGTTTTCCTGCATAGAAAATGCAGCTGCTCTCTGTCTTTGAATCAGTTCAAGCTCCAACCCCAAATACGCACTAGCTGGCCTTAACCAGCTAATGAGACCAATCAAAAATGGACCAGTTTTTTTTGTTCACGTCAGTAATAGCCATGGTGGTTGTAGTTGCTGCAGGAGCTCAGTGGTTCCTCCTTTCTCCCCACTTTGCCCAAGCCGCACCCCCCCGCTAGGGTGTATGTTTGGGCGTGCTGCTGCAGTGCTTCATCCCTGACGGCCCTGGCATCCTCGTCTGCCTTCCCACATTGAGGTTCATCAACGTACGCATTTAGTGCCCACCCTCGTTAGCACTGAAATAAAGCAGAACTTTGCTCCTGCCTTCAGCCGGAGTGGGATTTGTCTTTGCAGTGAGACCACAATCTGGTCTTGACAGCCTCATGGAGGCTCTGCACATAGGCGTTATTGGGAAGCAGGGAAGTATCTCGCCTCATGCTGTAGTACTCTATTAAAATAAGATTTTTTGACAGAATGTTTCAGTGTTCGGGGTACCTTTAATCCCGCTGACATCCTCCATCTGTGGGCTCAGCCCCATTTGGGGCTGTCCTACTGCTTTCCATCACGCAGCCAGCCCAGCAGTTTGTGTAATCAATCAAAGCCAGCGCATCCAAAGTTTATTTTTCTGTTTCTACGTTTGTTGCTAGGGAGAATCGCTGTACCTTGCCTTACATCCCTTCCAGTGAAACGCCACTCACAGACGGGTTGTGCGTTATAAACAAAAGCTGTACACCTACATGGAGAGGAAGGGCACCGGCCCTGGTGCACGCCGGTGTTAAAAACCCAGCAGTCAAACGGCAGCATTCGAATTAGAAAAGCAATTTTTAAACAGCTTCAAAGCATAATTCATGTCACGGTGCAGGAATGCCGAAGGCTTTTTGATCTTTGTCATCACGGACCTAAAGGTGAAGGGCTTTTTTTTTTTCGGGTAGTTTCTTAAATCCCTCAAGAAAAGGTAACTATAACAATAAGGGAGCAGATGTGTGGGAGTAAATGCAGCTGTAACTGAATCCAGACGCTCCTCTGTATGTAGGGACACGAAGGGAATGTTCCAATAAAATTCACGTAATAAAAATCTGAGCCCTTTTTTTTTTTTCTTGCTTAAACTTGGATTCACATGTGTAGAATTCCTGTGGACTTTGATGTGGATTGACATTAGCACCATACAAAACAGGGCTGGGAGAAAGATTTTTAACAGGCCTGGGGTACTGGAAGGTAAATGATCTACGGAGACCTGCAAATTCCAATAGAAAAACACTTGCCCAATTAAAGAGTTTAGCAAACCAGATATTTAAGCGATGCAATCACCCTAGTAGGATGAACTAGCTGGTCTAGTAAAGAGTATCTCAAACTTTCTGAAAGTGGGACTGCCTTTCGGCTCACCTGTTTCCGTGCCACCCTGAATGCCATGCAGAAGCAGCTCGGCTCCTGGGGGAGAGGAGAGCAGAGGGAGGGTGAGCTGTAGCTGCTGGCTGGAGGTGCCCACGCCTCCCTGCAGCCTGGAGAGCAGAGCTGCTGCCGGCAGCTAAAGAAGGTGAGCGGTGCCCTGCCAAAGGTAAAGGCTCCCTGTTTCTAGCTGCTCCCTCTTCACTCTCCTCTGCTCTGGAAAAGAAGTTTCTCATGGTTGTTGCTGCCCTCTGACACTTGCTGTCCCCTCACCTTCCTTTGAGCTGCCCAGGTTCATGACCAACAGTGTGAGCAGCTCTCTTTCTTCTAGGAGAAAGGGAAGAGTAGAGTGACAGGGTAAGCCACTCCTCCTTGTTTTCCTGTCATTCGGATAGCTCTGTGCTGAATTAATTTTTTACCAGACAACTTACATTGCACAGTAGTATATTTTGTTCTTGCCCCACACATGCTTCCGAACGCAGGCAGTACCAGACATTTCAGCGCGGCCAAAAGCGCCTTCCATCTGCCTCACAGCAGCTGAAATCCTCTTTGTATACAAAAACAATTTCATTGAATGCACACAAACCCCGTTTGCGCTCGCGCTTGTGTTCCTCTTTGCCGGGATGTAGTGGGAACACTGCGGCGTTGTCCCGGCGGGACATCTGTAGTGCTTCGCTCCTTCCTTCCCATGTTGTCCTTCCCCATGCCCCCCGCGCCCGTCTCCCTCCCGCACCGGGGAGGGCAGCAGCCTTTCGCCACGAAACGTCGCTGGCTGTTTCTAATCAGCCCGGTCGGTCGCTACTCGCGAAGCGTGGACTTGTTAAGGCGCCAGCGATCATAAATTGTCTGCAGGGCGCAGCATCAATTGAGCAGGCAGAACTCGGTGCATTTGCTGAGATGCTGGGTACCCATATAAGGCTCTTCTAGGAGTCTGTCTCTGACATAAGACTATTTAATTAGTCCAAACTCCATCAAGCATCAGTTTGCATAACAATTTATCAGGGAAGTGTGTGGTGATTGGTACATGAAAAAATGGTGAGCTTTCTAAAGCACTGGCCTTGTCTTTTTGTAGATTTTCTCGAGGGAGGTGTACATGTTTCCACTCCATACAGCTGTTTATTAATTATTATGTTCAGTTTTAAGGGATAATTTTGGGCTTACTTGGGCCCTGTTTTACAGCTGTTCTTAGTGGGCGATACCAGGAACTGAGAGAAACAGGGTTGTTACTGACTTGTTTGCAATTGTTTGGCCTTCTAACCATTTAAATATTTAGTTGTTATGCTGCTTGCAGAGGAAAATTCCAGTTCTTGTCCAAACATACTTTGGAAGTATATGTACATAGATTATCTCCCTGGTGTCTTAACTGTAAATATGTAGCTATATGTATCTCACTGTAGCTGGAAAAACTTTGCTGAAAGACCTTTTCACGTAGCAGACTGCAAGTTATTTTCTTCTTTTCTTTGAAGATGTATACTGGAATTACTGCTGCGTCGTAAGGCTCCTCCGCTTCTGTTTTGCCGTGTCACGTATGCTCGGTCCCACTCACTCCTCTGTGACAGGGAGATGCGTATGCCCGCTGGAAACAAGACACAGCGAAGACTATTTTGCATAGAGCTGCTACGTTCAAAACCGTCGGCCTGCCCGGCACGCCCCCCTCGAGCACCCCTGGGCGGTGTCCCACAGCACTGAGCATCCTTCGCACCCACTGTGGTGCCTTTCTTTAGGCGCTGGGTGCTGCAGCTGAGGATCCTCTAAAACTCAGCGTTCAAGGAATTTTGGCCTTCTCTGCTCTTTGCCCAGGCTAGGAAACCCAGGTCTTTCCGTTGTGTGTTTTGATTGTAGACTTTCCTGCTTTTAGGAAATTTGGACTCATTTATTTTACTATGATGTGCAGCCCGATTATGCCATTGAAAATTTACTCAGTGTGCTTGGTAGAAATGTCGATGCTTTGTTAGGCAGACAATGCCAGCTCTTACCCGGCGGGGGCTGGCACATGCCCACAGCCGGGCTCCGTTTCCCCCGCGCCCAGCACACAAAGGCTGCGATTCAGCTGCCTCCTGGAGCACGGACGTGGCTTTTATGTACCTAAGGAGGCCCAGGAACCGAGAACGATTCAAATCCCATGGTTCAATGTCTGGCTGGCAAGGAGTTAAGTTGTTTTACATGCACTTTGCACAGATGGAAATGAGTATGGAAGCGGTAGGAGAGTGCCAAGGGGGAAGCAGTAGACGCAGTGTGTACGTCTCTCTTCTTTTATCTCGCCGACCTTAGTGTGGCTACAGTTTTACGCAGGGGGCAGACAGAGAGGAGACGTTAGGACCTGCTTTTTCAAGCCTAGGATTGAGTTTCAAAATCCTCTCCACCCACAGCTCCCCCTAAGGTCTGGGTTATTTAGGTCTGGGTTATTTGCCGAATACCACAAGGAAATGCGGTAACCCCATCTCTGGCTGCATCCCAGGGTGGGAACATCGCTGCCCTCCTGTCAAGTGCAGCAGCACGTCGCTGGCAGCAAAGCTGTGGTTCCCACTCCCCCCGTGGGTGCAGGGAGGCAGAGGGATGCAGTCCATCGTCTCAAGGACGTTCAGGAAGCAGCCGCCCACCTCAACGCCCAGTGTCCCACCGGCGGGGACGGTGCCGATGGGCTGCCCCACTGGTGTACCCCACGACCACCCTGCGCTGCTGAGATGGCCCCACAGGGTGCCACCGCTGCAGCCTGAGCAGGGCAAAAAAAAAAAAAAGAGGATGTCCAGAGATCAGCTGTAGATGTTCTTGTGCCCTCTGTGTGCTCTACCGAAAAAAGGAAGTGTTTTTTTTAAAAATGAAACAAAAGGGGAAGATTAGGCTATTGAAATCTAATCTGTGCAGAAATTATTTAGTAATAATGATATCATTCATTATGGTTTTATAGCCTTCGTGAGTAATGAAGGGTGACAGGAAAGCATCACGATTGCATCAGGATTTCCTTGCTAACCGACCTTGCTCTACCTGAGACAGAAAGAAACTGAACACTGAGGGGGGGAGAAAAGCAAAAAGGGGGAAAAGTAGAAAGTAAAGGGAAGATAAAGCATGAGATAAAGAAGCTGAGAAAGAGACAAGATTAGTACCATGGTCTGTACCAACAAAACTTTAGCAGTGTTTCCACAACTCTGTCTTTTAGCAATATAAAGCCCGACAGTTTAGTTTTTTTGGTTTAGTGTTTGTAGCCACAAAAATGTGTATTATTTCCTTCTTACCCACAGTGTACTCAGAGTCATCCATGCAATACAGAAGTTAATCCCAAATAATCTTGTCACCCAGAATAGGGAAAGTGCCTTCAGTTTTACCACCCTTTATTTACTTTTTACTTACATACATATCTTAGTAGAACTTGCGTTACTATATTTTGGAGTTTATAAGCCTCTCCTTGCTGTTTTTTTAGATAGATAAATTCCTTCATCAGTAAGTTATGCTTACTTACACAACAGTTTTTCTAACTGTTGTGGCATAGTTCACAAACCTGGCCTTGGAATTGACATGCTGAGAAGGAATTAGTTCATCGGAAGGTAAAATGTAATCTAATCTCTTTCCTAGATTTCAGTGCTTAAGTAGAGGAAGATTCAAGAGCCTCTGTATTTTTGTCAGCTATTTGTATAGAGAAGATACAAGGTTATAGGTTGGTGGAAAGCAGTACAGCTATATTCAGGCTCACCCATAATCACTGGCTCTGCCCTTGCACCTAGGGAGGCAGTTGTTCCATTAATATTATCAGCAATGCAATAATTTGATGCTGTTATCATTTAAGTTGTCGATATAACTCAACGGGAGCAGTTCCCAGAGCTTTGATCTGTTTCTGCTGGTACGCTGGTAGGCTCGAGAATATTAGCATCACATCAGCTCACATTCAGAAGCTTTGCTTTGCAACTGAACAACGTAAGAGCTGACTGCTTAAAGCAGGGAAACTGCACTTTGGGGCTAGGGAAGAAGTCCTTCTGTGATCTCTGCACATCCACTAAGTCCATTTCTGCTGAGAAGTTTTAAAAGTTACTTTTTAGAGAAACAGATTTAAAAAAAAAAAAACACCTCTGTGCCTTCTGCCTATGAAATCAGAGAACTAATGGTGCAGTACTGGGAGTGTGCTAATACCTGTAACTTTATGGGCAGGAGGCCATAATTTGCCAGTCACTAACCCTAAACCCCTGAAGTTTTCTATGGTAAAGCAGTAACATATGGTGCAGAATGCCCAGGCTTTCAGTTTTAGTCACCGTGTTTTTCATCATGTAGGCTTTAAAACACTTGAAGAAAAAGCCCCAAGCTATGCAGAAGCTCCCTAAAACCTGTCGGTAGCAGTTTGGCATGGAACAGGGAGAAATTTTTACCCTGGGGATTACCCATAGGAGTGAAATCAGTCATGAAATAGAGAGTCATCAGTTTGAATTTGAGGCAGTCTATCTGTTGACTTGCTGTTGTAAGTGCCTTTTGGTATCTCTAAGGCACTTTTCACTGTGGGAGCGGAGATGCTTTCTGTCTGTCTGTAGTTCTGCTCACAGGGGCCTCTTGGGTTTCAGAGGCCTTTCGGGCTGCCATGTACGTTGGCAGCATTGCCAAGTCTTACAGGGCTGATTCTCACCCTGCCTGATGTTCTTAAGGCCTCTGCTTCTGGAGCTGGTTGCAGAGAAGTTTCTCGGTTGCAGAGAAGTCCTCTGAAAACTCAACACCAGTGCAACCTTAAAGGGTCAAAAAAAGAGGCTACACAAACCCCCCAGAATTACATTTTTTCCGAAACCCAACGTGTTATTTTTAAGCTGATGGCTTGGAAGGGGTTTGGCTCTCATGTGAGAATTCACTGGGGAGTTTTCCCAAGAGGGGAAACTTTCTGTCATCTCTGTCATCCTAAAGCAATTAATTCCTACAGCTGGATCTGTACTGAGCTCCACCATCTTCTTTGGGACTGGACGCCAAAAGTAGAGTGAGCAACAGGCACAGGTTTATACAAGCAGCAGAGACTTGTGTCCAGCTGTGTAGCATCAAAGTGGGGTTGACCCAGGAGCTCTCTGTTGTTTCAAGCAAAATTGGGTCTCACGACAGCACATATTCAAGAAGGAGCCCATCTAGCAGATGACTGGAGAGAAAACACGAATGTAAATTCAGCCCCTCCTGAGACATATGTAAAAAGCTAGAACTACAGAAAAAGGCATGTTTGCTGCAAAGTTTGATCGTGTGTTGTCTTCTCTTCCTCACCATCTTGACTGAGAGACTTTATTTCAATTGTGTAGTGCACCTGATGAAGTAATAGTTTCTTCAGGCATTTTCTGTTGAAATGTAGTGGCTCTTCTGTTTGTTTTCTGTCGGGAGAAATTGTTGAGATTATGAAAATTAAGAGTTCAGTATTTTTGTAATTACCGTCAAAGAATACTAGATAAAACACTTACTTATGTTACTAGCCTTAGATAGATTCACTATAGAGTTTATTAACTATTTAGTAGTTAGAGATGATTGTGCTTTTCTGCATAGGATGGGTTTGAGATATCTAAAAATTAGGCATCCAGCAGACAGACGCTTTCAGAAGGTGATTCATCTTGTCCTAAAATAGGTAGGGCGAAGCAAGATGATTCATCCAGGGAAAAAAACCTACATGATTAGCTTAGTCTAGACTTGCAGTTTTAAGACAACTTAAACTAGGTAAAATGCATCCCACCCTACATTTCTTGACTTCTCTGAGTGGCCTAATTGATAGTCTGAGCAGGGAATTGACAGAGAGGGCTCAGCCGATGGTCGTGCTTTGTCACTGACGCGGCGGTGTTTATCCCTGCCTGCAAAATGGGCCCAACGCTATTTCCATACCCAGCAGATGAGGGATGAGTGGCAGAATTCACAAGCACTTACTTAAAAAAATCTTTAGATCCTCAGGCTAAATAGATGATATAAAAAGTCAAGAAGGATTACTGTGACCTGGAAGACTAGCCATCTATCTAAAGGCAATAAATATTATAATGATGGCAGTTTTCATCTCTTTCTCCATTGTGGGAGAAAAGGGCTGTAAGATTTTCCTATTTCTCATTTCACTGCTATATTTAAGAATAATTAAAGCCATTCTGGCTAAGGGTGATATAATGCATATATTCAGAAGCAAGCTTTCAGTTTTAATTTTTCCAGCTGGTGGGCCTGTTAGCCCATTTATTTGACTAATCTTCACACGTTGACTGAAATAGGTAATTGCTCTGTTCCCCTTGAGATTTCCCTTCCATTTTTTTCAGGCGTGAAAGATATTAGGCTGTGTATATTTTAAATTCAAATACACTGTAGGATAGATTTATGTCCTTAAACGCTATGCAGATCTAGCTATAATTCGTTTCATATAGAACTGGAAAATGGATTAAAACAAGAGTGCTAGACAAGAAAATCCAGAGTCTTATCTGATGAGGCTGGAGTCCTTTAATCCTCACTCCTTGAAGTGACAGCAGTATCTCCCTTCATTTTATGTTCATTTCACATTTTTATCTTAATGGGAATGCAGGGTCGATTTGTTTGTTTGTTTGCTTGCTTTTAAATTTTTGGTGTTTCTTTAACGTATTGATGTGGGATCGTGGATAAGATACCGAAGGGGTGTAAATCAGGACAGCGCTGCTGAACCTGGTGGGGTTGTATCAGACCTCACAAGTCCAGCAGTTGGCCTTGTGGAGTGGGTTGTGCGGACCCTCACCTCAAAATGAACAGGCACCAAATATTTTTAATAGTCAAAGGCTGTGGACTGGCTATATTCAGAGCTGGACCCATGCCAGTGAAACGTTGCTAGAGGAAAGAAGCAGCAAGAGTTTTAAGGTCCAATAGCTCATAAATCACCAGGGATAGAAACACATGCCATATCCCACGGGAACGCCGGGATTATACTGTTGCAACAGTATCCAAACAATGTTGTAGCTCTATACTATCTGAGAACACTAACCTTATATAAATAAGTCTTTATTCATGTATATATAGATAATACTTGTCATCCTAATTCAAATTTCAACATGCTTTTGCCGTCCGTTGTGTCAGGAACTATTAGACATAACAACCCCCTTCTTCATGCAGTCCAGAAACGCAGCATTGAAATGGTACAAAGCAAGGGTTGCTAGTCCGAGGAAATTTTAGCTAGTGGGCTGCTAAAATCATTTTGTATTTAAACAGCAGGCAGGAGATGGGAGGATAGGATTCAAGGTGCTATTTAGTATCAAATGTGACTGAAGTACACGATTTTTTCAGATAAAACTCCTGCTTCCAGGTTGCGTTAGGTTTCCTGAAATAAAATTGAAGAAAGGGAGTGATGTGGCAAGAATTTCTGAATCGATATGCAGACGGTTTCCTAGGTTTATTTGGTTTTCACCAGCTGTTCTTGGATTACTAGTGTTGTATTTTCCAGGTCGTAACAAAAGAGGCATTTTCAGGTAAGAGGAAATCTTAATGCCCAGGTATTGAGTAGTGTAGAATATATATGTGTGTGTATTTCCCCTAAGGCAAGTTGAATGTCTTCTCCATTTTTGACAAGCTGCAAACCTCATGAATTCTCTCCCAGTTTATTCTGGTGGAGCATAGTTTTCTGAGTAATAAAATAGGGTTGCACTTACATTAAGTCCTTTGTTACAGATTGTTCATCTTGAACTTTGGAAATGATTGAACTAAACCCAAGTCTTCATGGTACCTTTAAACGTGTGGGTGTTGCTCAGAAGCCTATCTTTTATTATTACTGCTTAGGTATTTTGCTCTATTATTAGCAAAAAGACGATCCAGAAGGATAGTATGTCATTGTGTATTATGGTTTTCTTTCAAAAGTACCTTAAAATTGCTTGATATTTTGTAGCTTTTTGAGGAACTGGGTTAGAGTTTTCTTACCTATTTGCTGCTGCAGAAACCCCATTTTGGCTTCTTGCTGTTTGGGAAAACATTCCAATATGTCACCATCTGTGAAAAGCATGAAATGCTGGCTGAGGCCTGGAACCCATTGATTTCATAGATATCTTGTCCTCCGAATATTTTTCCCATAAACATGAGTTTGCATCACACTTTCTGTTTTTCCCTCCTCCTCCATCCCCCTCCCCTCCCCCCCAAACACTTGCAACTGGGCAATGGAAAGCAAAAATGAATTAAACCCCCTTCTCCCACATACTCTTTGTTTTGGTCACAGCGTTTGATTGGAGTATTTTCTTCAAAGATTAAGGTCGCTATTATCATTGATAATGAGTAGCTAAAACAGACATGAGAAATTATGAACTACATCTTTTCCAGTGCACTTAATAGTATAGGTTGTCTTAATCCCATACCCTTCTGGGGTAAGACTTTAGAACTTAATACCAAGAGAAATCATAATCCACAATTTAATATGGCTATTATCTGGTTTTATCTGTCTGTGAAGAAGATTAAATCCCAGATGGTAGAAGTTATAATCCAAGCCTGTTATGGTCACCAAAATAAACCAAATAACCAAATGGAAAATGGTCTCACCAGAATTATTTGTTCAGGAGCTTATCTGCTGTAGCTGCCATAAGAAATGCAAAATATCAGAAGTATATTGGAAAGAATTTGGACAATGGTGCCCCCCAGCAAACTGAGAGCTGCTGTGGGGCAGCATACTGGATGTGATGAAAGCCCATTTCCTAGGTCATCACTTTGGACCAGCTTTTCAATCACCTTGTTACTGTCTACAAGCTGTACGTTCCCTCCTCATGTCCATCAGCCTTTGGAGAGGAGGAGGGAAAGAGCGGCAAGAGCGATACAGGAGAGGATGGGAAATAAACGCCTATGAAGAAGTGCCCTGCAGTGATGCTCGCCTGGTCACACTTCATGGGCATGGCCAGGCTCTGCCAGAGGCACCCACAAGACACCAGAAGTGGGGTGAGCTCTAGGGCAGTGCTTCCAGCCCTGGTGAGATACGAGACTCATCTGACTGCATCGCCCTGAAGCCAGAGCGGGGATGGTCAAAATGCCATCCATGCCCATAGGCAGTCTTGGTCTCTGTCTGACAGAGATTTGGCAGATGTGCTTTCAACTTGTGCTAAGATTTAAGGCTTAAGGAAAGCTGCCATCTAATCAGTGGTTCATGTGCTGCTTCCCTAGAAAATTGGGCTGTGACATCCCTCTGAAATTGCATAGGTCAATTGTGAAAAGTACGTAAGAGGAGCAGTTTATATTTTAGTGTGCTCTACCAGCAGAATTCGCGCTGATTTTATTCATTCAGTAGCGGTGTATGAAATAAATAGGCAACGCAACACACTTCTTTGGGGTCATTCAGGGAAAGATTTCCTAAAACACAGCTCAGAAGCTGCATTTCAGAGAGATGTTAAAAACAATGCAGCACGAGTACTCATGTATGTGTCAAATATGTGATAATTCCTCCCGTTAACAGTGGCTTCCCTGCCTAGAAAAAAGCCTTGTGTGTCTGCGTGTAGATAAGCAGTCCTATTTCCATTTTTATTGAGGAAGAAATTGAGTTGCGCGGTGGCAAAGCGACTTATCTATGGTCGCCCTTAATGGGAACTGGACAGGGCACAAAACCAGGTTCCCCTCTTCCCAGCTTATCTTCTACATGTCCCAGTTTCTCCAGTTATTCCAAAACATTGACTCCCAGTCAGCTGCAGAGATTTCCCAGTAAACAAAGTTACTTCATGTAGTCACATGCAGGATCCCTAAAGGATTTATTTTTTTAAAAGCTGTGATTTGTAATAGCCCCTTTTCAAGGACTAGCCGTGCTTAGGTGAGGTTAAACCAGCGATTATTCCGAAGTTTTCAGTGCAAGCTCTCCGGATGGTTGCTGATTTTGTTCCATTTAAAGCATTTTGTGGCATGAACTCACTTTGTTTCTGCCCACATCACTGCATTCCTGGGATGTTTTTCACAGGCCTTAGCAAGATCATCTGACAGCAACTAGTGAGGTCAATGAACTTTATACACAATTAAACACTTGAAGCTAGGAGAATTAATTGTTATTTTTTTCCCCTGCAAAGTTAGGGAAGGATACACGGTACGTTATAGTCTGTAACAGAGTCAATGTTATGTGTGGTAATCAAGCTAGTTTCACATGATTTAATGCTGAACAGAGTCAGAAAATGATTGCATCCTTTACATGGGCCTCACAGAGCAGTCACCACCCACACTGTTTATTCAGACTCGGAGCTCTGCCATTCACTGTTTAAGCCAGAGGAGGAAAAAAATCCCTTCGTGAATGCTCTTGAAGCCATGTATTCTCAGTGCAAAGTGGAGCTGGGGGGAGGAATCCGAATAAGGTCCTTTCGATTGCCACAGTTGCAAGAAGGTGCGATTTTCTTCGAACCTCCAGCGGCACAGTAAAGGAAGGATTGTTTGGAGCTGGGGATACTGGGGGGAATCAAACCAAACATTTGTTGATGCCACTAAAATTTCCAGAGACAGCTGGCTAGCTTTTCTCCTCCCAGCCTTCCCATCTGTTAGTACCTGAACAAAGAGGTAAAATTACCTCCTCTGCTCTGTGCAAACTGGTACGGTTTTGCGGTGGTGAGGATTTTGTTCAGCTCGCCTCTTTCAAGAGTGAAAAGTTTTTCTGCTGTCTTATGCCTTAACTTTTTTGGTAGTAGAAGTGTTGGGGAACCAGTTCTTTGCTCCCTCATGCCTACCCATCTGTTACAAAGGAAGCTCTAACCAGAAAAGGTTGCGAGCGAGGATGCAAGACATCTATGACAGCCTAGTAAAATTTTATATGCATCCAGTGATAGTGTTTTTACTCCTTCTATAGCTAAACTGATCTCATCAGGAAGGCTTTCGCTACGCTTCCATTGATATTTTCCCTTTCACAGTTCTTCACGTTTCTTCTGCCTAATCCCTTTCCTTTTAAAAAGGGATTCCTCACTTCCCCATGCACTTACATTTTAAAGTTTCTGCAGATCTAAGCCACTCTTTTATATTTATATCTGCAAGTTTCTGAGGTTATAGAAATACCAAGAGTATATCACCAGCTAGTCTAGAGACATAAACTAGAAACCCCCCTTAATTTATACAGCAATTAAACTTTTCATTTTAGGTGCCGGATAATCTGAGTGGCAAGCACGAACTGGTTGGTCCCTCATCTGAGACTGCTCCTGTGCTGTGCTCTATCCAACACACAATTTTGGGTCCATGAGTGGGAGATTTTGTTCATCCTCTCCCCACTTCTTAATTGCTGATCTGTTTGGTGTTTTTTTTCCCCTTCTAATTTGTTTCGTATAAATGAAACAAGGATTTCCTTGCTCAGTAAACTCACACACAAAAAAAAGATGAGTATTTTCCTTCTTACAATAACAATTGTGTAATATATCATATATATCAGGTATCTCATCCATTTTTCCATTTAAGAACTGATCATGAGATGTGCAATAGCTGTGTCCATGTGCTTTTGTTCTTCTCACCAGACTCCTGCTTCATAAATTAGAGCTGAGCCACGGTAAACCCGGGGATCTGGAGTGTCCTCCAGGTTTCCGTCTAAAACTACTTAGGGCGTTTTTCCAGTCACCCAATATCTAGTAAGACAGATTTGTTTCGTGCTCGTTGTAGTTAAGCATTATAGGTGAAATTCTTCTTGGAGGAGCATAAACGGGGCTCTCACTGACTTCAGTGGGAGCTGCATGTGCAGATCAGGGAATAAAACTTGTCCAAAGTGTCTCCCATTAGGAGGTTATGGGGCACGTGAGCTTAGAGAGCATGATGACTATTTCAGTCATTGTTTTCCTTGTTATTCAAAGCACTTACATAAGGCAGTGCCTGGAGGGAAAATAAGTTAATTATCCCCAAACAGAAACCCCTTTAGATATAGTAAGGGTTATTGAAGCAGTATTTGTATTTCCAGCATAATGCTGCTTTCCCACTTGCCTTCAAGATGTGACAGAAATGTTCCTCTCCTCCCGCCAGTGAATACGTTGTTAATACAGAATTCATTGGTACCAGAATTATATTTGTATTTCCACACTGGGTCATTTGAGTACTTTTAACCCATGCTTGCCTCTTTCCTCAGCAGCCTGGAAATTGCAGTACATAGTGTTTTGGCTTGGTCAACTTTGGTCAAACAACCAATTGTACCTTCAGCCGAGCCCCCGTGTTTTGACTCTCCTTGATAACAAGTGCCCCACCAAGTCAGCTAGCTTAAGAGGAAGAAAATTACTATTTGCTTTGTAAAGTGAGTGAATTTGATGTAGGAGTCTCTGTGGGATTACGTATCTTTACAGATACAAAATAATCATATTTGATACGGAAAAGTGAGTCACCCAATGGTTTTGTTTTTTGTCCTAGGCATCGCTGGAGTCTTTCCACTTTCCTCCCAGAGCTGTCAGCCTTACGGGGTCAGAGGGGGATGTGTGAAATCTTTGCCCAACTCAAGCCGGTGATGGTAGTAATTAGCAACTACTCAATTCAATGGTGCCCAGAGCCTATTTAGATTATGGCTCAGCTCCTCAGGGCTGTGCCTTGAGCTAGCTCTGCCCGTGGGCCATGGGCAGGCGCTGCCAGGCTGACCTGGCACATCCCACTTTTACACTTTTACACATAGGCCGGCCTATAACTGCATTTTAATTTCTGTCCTCTGTGATCATGGCTCTGTCAGCTCTGTTGAGGACTCGGGGAGCTGGGAAACTGATTTTTCTATTACTCACTGCTTTTCACAGGCCCTGCTCCACTGACATTTGGATGTCCTGCATTACTCTGTACCAATATGATGCAAGCAGTTGTCATTTTACAGCAAATACTGCCCAAAATTGCACATATTTTCAGGGTAAATGTCAGCAAACGCTCTTGAGGCTTTGGTACAACCAGTGACCACCTTATCCTATGAAGAGCATCTTGGTTTTTACTGTTGAAGTATTGAGACAGCTTTCAATTCTGCTGGATTTATTGCTGAATTCTGACACTCACCCAACAGTGAAGGCCAGAAACTATCTGACTGTGGTCACCTGGAGCCTATTCTGCCAGACAGGGCTTGTTAGACTTCCCTCTGTCAGCTGGATGGAGAATAAAGTCCTTGCAAGCTTGGATTGAGGGTGGGACTTGTTCATGGTAACAAGCCCCTTGACTCCTGAGAAGCCCTGCCAATAAATGCTTCATTGAAAGGTGCTCTTTCCCTTCAGCTACCTTTCCTACATGACAGTAGGATTAAACCTAGACTGAATAGAAGGCTTTCAAGTCACCTAGAAAGCTCCGTGTTTCTCTTAAAATGCTATAGTATGCTAACAGGGCCTCAGGTGAGTCTCTCTGCCTTCTGACTCCCACCTTCAAGCGGATGCCTCGGCGATGACTGAAGGCTGTGCTGGGGCAAGACCCGGCTGCCCTTTTCCTCCTCCCCCTGTTTCCTCGGGAAGGGGACAGACAGGCGTGAGCCTGGAGGAGTGCAGGATGGGCCCCACGAGTCTCTTTCTCCTGAGGACGGTCTGCGTCTCTGGAGCTCAGATTTGGGTTGCGCTGTGCAGGTGCAGCGCTGTTAATTCCTATGTCTTCTTGCCTATCTGAAATAGTGAAAAAAAAGCCCGCAAAAGTGATGTTACTGGCAGTTTGTCGCATTAGGCGTAGGAAAACATTTCCATGGGTTGTTTTGCTGTCCCATTCCACGAGCCTTCCCCTCCTCTCCCCCCAGGACAGAAGCTGCTTTGCCAAATACTTTTTGTAACCGCACAGCTCACGTGGACCCAACTTCGGATACCAGCATGCTGCAAAGGCTGTTCGTGCTTCTCCGCTGGAAAAATCAAGTGAGCCTGAGGTGGCCCTGCCAACCCGGCAGCGCTGGTGGCCGCGCCGGCTGAGGCTGGGCCATAGCACGTAGCCCAGGCGAGCAGGAGCTTGTGGAGTTCACTAGTCCCACAGGTCTCCGCGAAGCGTGGGCATTTTTGAAGTGTGTTTCTGAATCGAGATGCTTGCTTGTTTTGGATACTGATTTATTTCCTCCCGTACGTGTTTGGGATCAGAGCACTTGCTTCCTCTGACTCCTGGTGTCTCTGTGGTCTCTTTGGACTGCAGCTCTGCGAGGGAGGGACTCTTACTTTGCTATGAAGCTGGCATGGTAGTTTCCCTCGGCACCACTGTAACCCAGAAGATCAATAATAATAAGCGGTGGAGACGTTTCAGATGCCTTAAATTAAACAGTCATATGGAAAAAGAGTTTGTATTCCCCATGGCTGTAACGTGGATGCCTAATAGGGTGGGTCAGGAGGTTGTGTTGGGAGTCAAAATGCTAGATGTGCATCTGAAAATCCTTGCTTTTGGATGGCAGAAGCTGGGGGGTGGGGGTGGAGGTGGGATTTAAGACCCTTAATTCTATATAAATGTAGCTTTGTGGTTTAATGTGCACAGCAGTAGCTCTGTGGTTTATCATTTACTGAGAACTATGCTTTTCTAAGAAAATGCTCTCTTCCTGGTGCATATCTAAGCCAAGGCCTCCGCTGTCATTTCGTTAACCGTAAGGATTACTCTTTAAAATGACTGTTTGGTAGTAATAAGGCCAAACAATTGCCTGATTCACACTGCAGGTGAGTTTAACAGAAATCGTGTTGACTAAAGCTACCCTGAGCAAAACATCAATGTTGCATTTGAGTATTTGCCAAGAAAAACCTGAAAGTTCCTAAAACTGGCTACAAGGACAAGGGATTAGCCTGTCCTTCCAAGTCTGTAAATAAGGTCCTCAGACACTTTTTCCACTTGGGAACACGAACACTGACTGTTTATGTTTTTCAAAGAAAAAAAAAAAAAGGCCCGTGATTTTGTAGATTGCAGAGAGTCAGCTTTGCAGTTGCTCAGCTACCAGCATGTGGGTCATTTAATGTTCTTTTCTAATCAGGAATGCATTGTGAAACTGCTGTTCCTTGCAGTGAAAGGTCACTGGATTTTTAATTTCTATTCGCCGTTTGTATTTTTCTAATAAATCACACCCTCTGATAAACCGAATGACTGAAACCACAGAGCAAATGAAACTTCGAAACAAAACCTTTCCTTTGGCACACGTATGGATCCTAGAGTTTGCCTGAATTTCCAAACAAGGTACCTTTTTAATGAAGTAGTTGGTTATTGGGAGGCAGGCTAGATTAAGAAAATAAAGGGTGTGCACTCTGTATAGCTGTGTGAGTTTGGGCTGCCAGAATATTTTGGTTTATTTGTAAGCACGAATATTTAGTTTCAGAATTAGTATAGGGGCCGAGTAGTTGACAACCCAAGCTGTTACGACTACATTCACAATGCAGAAATATCTCCAAGTGCAAGTTCCAAAACATATAGCTTGATATTTTTGATGCTGATAAAAAGAATCTTCTGCTGTATCTGTTAAGGAAAGACCAAAACCATTGCTTCGTTGCTGGGTTTTATGCAATGCAACTCCTGTGAAATGCCTCCATATAATGGATTATCAGTAGAGAGTTCTTTCTTCTCTTCTCTTTCCTCTTTCCCTTCCTTAAAAAGAAAAAAAAACCTGACTTTTATAGCTAAGGGCTTGCTTGTTTTCAAATAATGGGAGTGGAACTGGTGTAAAACTGGAAGAAGGCGATATTGAATCAGACTCGGAGCTTCGCTTTTTCTCCGCTGGGACCCGCGCTGGGAGAGAGCTTGGGTGCAGGAGGGACTGCGGCCAGGCGAGAGCTCCCTGGCTCGGAGCTGCTTGGCTTCGCCTCTCCCTGTCACTCCCCTGCCGCTGAAGAAAATATTTCCATTTGTTCTCTCCAGGTACTTTATGGCAGTGCGACGTGGCCAGAGAATGCAGTCCTCCCTCCATGAGAGGGGCAGGACATATGTCCTTTATTTCAGTCACCCGCTGCTTCTGGTGTTGAGCAGGCAGTCTCAGTTCTGGCATCTCCGACCTTTTGAGTACTTGCCTTTGCAAATTTAGGGTTCTTTTGATTGGAGAGGGTTTTTTTGGATGTCCTGTTGCTATAACTTATGGATACTTTTTTCCCTTAATGAAAAGAAGAGGAAAAGTGAAGACGTACGCTTTGTTTTGCAGATTCAACTGAGACACAAAGCGTGCGTTGTTCTGGCCCTCCTGGCACGCCGGTAAATTTTTTATGTTGGCAAAAAGGACCCGGACCTCAGAAGTCCTGTGCACTTCTGGTTTCCCCTGCAAGAGCTGGGGCCCGCAGCATGAGCCAGCACAAAGTCTGGGAGCTGTGTCCAGCAGAGCGAGTGGGAGCCGGCAGCCTGCGGCACAGAGCGTTTCCCGGGGTGGCAGGGGAGCTTCCCAGCATCGCTTCCCCGCTCAGCCGAATGCTGCTGCCTGCTAGGCATTGGATAGAGCTCTGTAGGAAATATTTGAGGCTCCACAAGTGCCATTCGCAGGCATCTGACTATCCCCATGGTACCCTGTGTACCCGCAGCCAGCCGCCTGATTCGCCTCACGTGCTGCAGCGTTAGGCACAGCGCTGCCGAGGTCTTGCCCTAAAGCTGTCGGGAAGATGCCCAGCCCTGATTTAGTGTCCCGGACCCCAGGCACATTTCACAAGCGAGTTCGGTGCAGCAGAGAGCTGCCTCCACGAGACAGAGGGAAACCTGTCTCGGAGCCAGGAATCCCAGCAGCTCCGGGGGGGTCCCAGCAGCTCTGGGAGGTCCCAGCAGCTGAGTGCAGCCGTGGTCAGGGTGGTGGGGGCTGAGCTCCCTCACAGCACCAACCCTCAGCTAATAAGGCCTAAGACAGGAGGATCAGACAAAGGCGGCCCAAATACCATGTTCGTTTTCTCCTCGCGGTTGTTTTCTGGCAGCCAAAATGATTCCCTGAAGCAAGAGTTGTCCTTTAAAACAGGGCAGGGGTGAGCGCCCAGATGCATCACTTGGGTTCAGAGGCAGCCTTCTACATCTGATGGGCAGAAGAGATTGTAACTCCGATTCGCTCGCACAAAGGAGGAGCCCCATCCTCACTCGGAGGGTTTGCTTCCTCGCTGGGGAAGCGTCAGTTTAAGCTGCTGCCTTGCTCTTCACCTATTCTTCAAGGTTTCAGAGGGAAGGAAACCTTTCCGCAGAAGTCACGCAGCAGAGCTTGCTAGCATTTAACCCTGAGTGTCAGCCAGGTATTGCGAGAGAAGAGCAAAGGATATACTTCCTCTGGTGGGGTGTTTTCATACGCCACGTGCTCGTTCAGAGGAACAACTTGCTTTTTAGTTTTCCGTGGAACTGGCCCTCTTACCGTGAAGTGCTTCACCTGCATCCTTCCTCCCTCCCTCCGGCGTACACCCCTGCACGCCCGGGATTAGGGCTTCAGTGGCAGCAGCGGGGATGCTGACGGCTTGCCCCAGAACCTGTCCTCTTTCTGCCTTCTGCAGGTGCCTCTGTGAGGACAGCCCCACTTTTGCCTCCTGTGGGAAATGCCGGCAGGGGCGTTGCGGCTAGCGAGGCCGGGGATGTCCCTGCCTGCCTCCCTGCCCCCCTGGGGCCACTGCGATTCCTGGTCCCTACCCACCGCCCCAGGAGGGATGGCGCAGGCTGGGGTACTTCTGGTCCCCTCCTGCCCCATCTCAACAGCGGGCAGAGCATGAGCCCAACCAGAGGGATCTCCATTGAGGTGTGGGGTGCCGCTGGGAGCCTGGTAAGGGCTGGGGTGGAGGTAACCGTAGATGGCTCTGATTCATTCGGCTTCCTGTCTCTCTCTAAGAAAAGGATGTAAATAGCCAAAAGCCGGGGATTCCAGTGAAAAGAGCAGGCGGGTGTTGTGCCGTGCCGTGCCGTGCCGGCTGTGGCGCCCGGCCTCGCAGAAGGCCGGTAGTGGTGAGAGCCGGGGTTCTCAGAAGTGGGGGAGGCGCGGGCTGGCGCCACGCCGCATCGCCCCGTCACATCGGAGAGGCTTCCTGCGGACAGAGGGGAGCGTGGAAGGAAAAACCTCTGCAGCGACCGTGACCTCGCCCCTGACTGCAGAAGGGGTGCGCCCTCGCCTCTGCGCCCCGAGCGGCGACAGCGCTACCGCTGGTGCCCTCGGAGCCAGGCAGGCATCCCTGTGCCGTGGCCAGCCCGCAGAGAGGGGAAGGTCCCAAAGGGCTGACAGCTGGAGCTGCTGTGACATTTTTTCATGGGAGCTTCATGGCTTGAGGCCACTGGCAGGGTACTGTGGGCACGCTTTGTGTCCATACTGGATGCTCATACTCATGCCCATGGGTGTTGGACAACTCCCTCCTTACAGAACTACAGCCTTTCATCGCCAGTGTTTTCCACGTTCCCAATGCAATAGCAAATTACAATGAGCATACAGAGGCTGAGACACCAGTGTCCCGCTACCGTAAGGAGGCCAATGTCACTCTGGCCTCCCCCTCTCTCAAAGGCATTGGCTGGGCGGTCTCCTGAAACCAGCTGTGCTGGAGACACTCGGCAGCGAGGTGGTGAGCTCCATCCCCCAGCTTATCTCATGCATCGCCTTCGCAGTCGTCAGCCAGCTAAAGACATGCCACCAGTAGTGCCTTCACCTCGCTGTCTCCAGGGTCCTTCTGCCTCTTGCTGTTTCCTTACGCTCAGAAGGAGAGCGCTGAGGAGGCAATCCAAGTAAGGATGGTGCAAAGGGATTTCAGTTTTGTAGCACAGGCAAGTGTGTGAGTGTAACTGGGATAATGTTGTCAAGGGGCATGGGGCGTGTTAGGCACCCGCTGCCCACTGACAGCCAACAGATGCGGGCGTTCACCTGCTTTGCTTCCCTGTGACAGTAATCTCTCTATAAATCTAACACCCTGGTGCCTTTTTGATGAGGAAGCAGGGAGGATGGCTCACAACGCCGTGCTGGAATCGCCCATTTGGTGTCCAGCTCCAGGCTCTTGTGGCAGGAAAGCAACACATGCGCGCCCTAACTGTCTTTAAGGCTGTTACATATCTAAAAAATGCAAGAGCTGGGGGCAGAACTGAGGCCCGAGGTATTAATCTGGAGCAGAGTTTGAGATCTTTTTTGGAGCGCAGCTGAGACAAGGTCGCAGTGACGGAGTTTGTGGCACATTTGGAACCAGAGTATGAAACTGTTCACTCGGGACAGGCTCGTTTGAGGGCAGCACACCTCTGCTTATTTAGAAGTAGCTGCATATTTAAGTGGAGCTCAAAGAACTCATTGCTTTCATATTTTCTATACTAGAGGCCTAAAAATTTACTTCATCGGTGGCGAAGTTGCAGGCAGCAGAAGGTGGGAAGTGCAATGCTTTTTACAGGGAGCAGTAACCTAATACAAAATACATTCAAGGCTCTGAAAAACCAGGTGCAGGTGAGGATTAGCTAGCTGTATCATCTTCTAAGTGAGGGCTGTAGGGATGCTTTCAGTTTACAGATAAAGCTGTTCACCCATAAAGAAGTTCTCAATGCAACAGGTACTAGCAAAAACCCACAAGATTTCACATACAGGCTTGTTTAGTATTTAGGAATATCTTTGCTGGTAGAAGACAAAGTTAATCTACCAGGTATTTCTCTGGAAGAGGCTAGAACCACCATTACTGACTTTAATGGAAAGGCAATCTGCTTTCCCCACCATCTTCTCTTCATTTCCCTGCCAACGCACTCTTTTCCCTTTCAGGCTGCTCAGAATGGTTTCTGCTGTCTTCCTGTAAGAAATTCAAGCTCCACCTGTGTTTAATTAGATATTGGATAACCTGGGTTGTTGTATTACGAATATCTAGGGCAAGAGTCTAGAAAAACTAATCAGTCCAAGGTCAAAGAGCAATAATTCCAATTTTAAGCCAAGTGAAGTAACAGGAGGTATAGAGCACGAGACCTAACAAATTCAGAACAATTGTTAAAAAAAATAATTCAGTGACCCCTGTTGTTCATAATATATTTGTGATTGCATAAAGAAAGAAACAGAAAATGATCTTTCTCAAAGACATGTGAAAATTGTTAATTTTTACAAGAGGTTTTCATACTCCCTGGTTCCTTTACATTCCTCTCTTGCTTCACAGCTTTAGGAATCGGGACTTATATTTGTTCTACAGGAAATTTTAGATACACAAGGTAATTCATACTCGCAAAAGCAAAGGATAAAGGAATTATTTTCCTTTAAATGCTCATGCTGGCTTTTGAAGAAAGGAAGGAAAGCACAGTGTGCATGCCTCTATAGGAACTGCTCCAGCGATATACAGCATTTCTATGGCCTAAGGTACGACTCAGGGAGTGCAGGGATCTGCAGCTTGCTGCCTACCCCTGTGAACGCTAGTCCTAGAGGGAGGCAGGGTTTGTAAGGAGAGGTAGTATCTTTTTAACATTGCTGGTCTAATGGGTGGCGGTGGGGAACAGATGCACTTTTGGGCATGCAGCCCTTCTTTGGTGCCGTACACGCTGGATCTCATGGTTGTTCCTCAGTGAGGGCATCTGCTGCTGGATCACAGGGCTTGTTCCTCCCTCTGCCTCAATAAATTAGCTGTGAGCTGTGGAAACCCTACAGCAGGAGGGGCTTGCTGCATTTTCACCTCGGGATAACCCACAATGTTGGGTTTGAAATGAAGTGAAATAGTGGGCTGCAATCCCTTCAGGCTGAGAGAGAAATGATCCCAGGTCTTCCCATATCCCTGCAGAGTGGGGTGAGCCCAGACCCCCTGGGTTAGATCAGAGAATTAATTTTGGAAGGAAGAAGAATGTACAGGCCTCTGGGTTATTTTTTTCTTTGAAGGAAAGTAAGTGCTTCCAAATGTAAGCATCTAAACTCCCCGAGGACAGAGGCATTGCTCTGCAATCCCGAGTTAACCCCACACTTTGGCCTTGGGGTGAGGGCATGGTTTGTCTCCTGCATTTTCTCTGGGCTAGCTCTTTGCTCAGCCAGCTGATTTCCACTAAGTAAGTCCTTTCTGAAATGTTTAAAACTCCCTCTGCTCTGAGCAGGGAAGCCCTGGCACCACATGTGGGGTTGGCCAGACTCAACCCTAATGGCGAGGTGCTTGCAAGGCTTGGGGCTGTCATGGGCAAGCCTCTCCCAGGGAAGGGTGGGTAGGCATGTGTAGTGAGAGGGGCTGATTAGAAAGCCTGTGGCTTTGGCACCCTCTGCTTGGATATGTGAAGATGTCCTTAGTTATAAGAAAACTTTCTCAAGATCTCTGTGCCACAGGATTTCTAGCTGCAGGCCCAGTGCAACCCGTGCCATCTCTACAGCTGATGAACCTTCAAGTTCATTGCAAAACCTTTAGATGCTAAAATATATGACTCTTTCCCCCTCCCCACCCCAAAATTTCAGCAGCCCAGCAGCAATACCCTTCCTCCTACAGCATCCACCAGGCTCTCCCTCCTGACTCCTGCGGGTCAATGGCCAAACTCTCTTGCCCTTGATTTGTTTCTCTGTGGGTGAAGAGGAGCTCAGCTCTAATGGCAAAAGCTCTGATGGTTATAAACATCCTCATCTGCTCTCCCAAGAGCTCCCCTGCCACGCATACGCTTCTCCTTAAGAGCTTGTGGTCTCCTTTCACTGCAAAGGCTCTGTGAGTCAGCAAAGCTCGTTGGAGCGCTCACGTACCTTCACACAGAGCTTTGTAAATACTGGACTTTGTTTTTGCAAAACAGCCAAGTAAAACTTCTCTGCTTATGACATGATACCTGCAGATGTATCTAAATACCTTCCAGCCTTCATTCGTTAGTTGCAGTTCCTCTGCCACCGGACTGACCCCAGTGCAGCTTTGCATGCCTTCTGCCTTGAGATGAGGAGCAGGTCTTGTATTGCCACCTCAAACTGCTGGGAGGGAGCTAGCTGGAGGGTAGTTAAATGTCCTTCTGATCTGTGGGAAAGAGTAAGAGGCTCCTTAGGTTTGTAGAGGTTAGGGGCATAGTGGCTATTAACTCGTCTAGCCTACTTGCTCATGTGTCATGCATGTTTCACCCACATGTTCATTTGCTAAGCCTGAAAGATTTTATATTGCAGTGTTTTGGGCCACAAAGAGAAGGGAAAATGAAGTGTTACCAAGTGGTCCCAGAAATATGGGTCAGATGATTGCAGCAGGTAGATGGATCACAGTGGTAGGCTTGTCTCCCAGCCCCGGATCATTTTTGTGATTCTCTCTTGAGTCTTCCTATGTCTCTCCAAGCTGTGGGACCTTTCCAAACCATGCTGTGCCGCTACTGTGTGGGGCAGTGATGTGCAGGCTCCAGGCTAGCTATGGGTCCAGAAACACAAGAGCAAATCAGGACAGAGACAAAATAGTTGAGCTGGAGTTTCACTGCTCCTGGTCCTGGAGAGCAGCAGCATCACCAGCATGGCGTTGCACCGTGCCGTGTTGCCCCCAACAGTCTCACGTGTGGCTCCCAAATGTGGTGCTTCCCCCCAGATAAGCCTCATCGCCCTTTCACTGGGTTGGGACCATGGAAACAGGCAGTAGGTTTTCCACACCAGGCTCCTGTACGGATTTTTAAGTCCTGTACTAACTGAATTTATGTCTTTTTGGTTTTCCCACCATCTTTTGTACTTGTATGTTTTATCACTGCTTCTGTATCTCCTTCTTTAGTAGAAATGTCCTTCTATCTAGACTAATAGTTTTAGCTTTTTTTTTTGTTTTGAACTTGCCTATGGAATTGTGGATGTCTTTTTATAAAACCATGTTTTTGTCAATTCTTTCTATTGCTAATTTTTGTTGCCAGTCAGTTATGCTAATACGTCAAGTTTGGGGATACTGACGCATTTAAATTTCTGTCATACATTTCCTTGGTTGATGCTTTATTCTACTTGAGCCTAATATGGTCATCGTTATGCACAGCCACCTGCTAATTCTTCAATCTGTAAACTCTTTTTCTTTTTTTGGGGGGGGTCTATCTGAATGAGGTCAGTACTCATCTCAAGTATGCTGAGTGCATGACCGTCTAAGGTATTTTTTGAATGACCACATGAGATCTCCAGCAAATATCTCTGAGGCTGAAGTCACCAGTGATGGTAATTCCTCTTTCTACACATTACAAACAGATGGTTGAGGAGATGTTCCATTCACTGGTAAAATTTGTTCTGTAACAGATGCCTGCCAGCTGCCATTCCCTGCCCTGCTGCGTGATTTTATAGAGCTAACGAGATTAAGAAACTGTCGAAATTGATTTTTGCTTCTAAATACAGCAGATCTGATTCTGAAAATGCAGGGAGGGCTCTGTCTCAGGTGGTGCAAGCTGGCGCAACTCCAGTGAAAAGTCAGCGGAGCCGAACCACTTCACATCAGCCACGGCACTGCCTTGAAGAGCAGCTCTCTCAAATGAAAGTGTCGGCATTAAGAAATCAACAACAAAAAGAAGTTTCCAGAGTAGAACAGCAGAGCAAAAGTGGGAAGAGGGTAGAGTTCGGGACAGTTTAAAAAACTACCCTTCACTCATACCAGCAGTTCAAAACTGCTGATACTTCTTGAAAAACGCCTTTCATTGGAAACTCCGGTACATCAGATAGCTTATTGCTCAGCCTTGATGCTATGGCAGAAGGTTATTTTGCAGTCTTCGAACTTGCTTGCTAATGAATCAACACTTCCCACCTGTAGCCACTGGGGCTGAAGCCACAAAACCTCCCAGGCTGAAATCCTTCTGCTGATAAAAATCTAGAATGAACTCAGCATGAAGCTGTGGAAAAATGCAGATGTATATTTTGAGAATCCATGGTTGGGCTTTGAACAATCAGATGAGTATTAAGAGAAAAAAAATGCAGTAGTTTAAAAATAACAGATCTACTGCATGGCAGCCATAAAAGGAGATTTTAAGGAAAGGAACAGAAAATCATGCCAGATGAATGCATTAGGAACAGCAGTTGATACGGCATGTACAAATGACAACATATATATCCCCTTTCTCTCCAAAATAGATGTGAGAACGTTACAGGAGCAGCCAGAGCCCACTGTTGAAATCCTGCTAATACAGATAACAGAGTTTGCCACTTCTTTTTATCACAGTAGACTTTTGCTGAATGCTGCTGCTGTTGCTTATATCTCCGGCCAACATTTAAACTCAGATCAAAGCTTTAGCAATGCTTAATTGAACAAACCAACTTAAAGCATTACGGGCTGTTTGAAAGCATCTGTGACCCGACAGATTTGAATAGTGAAAAACGTGACATTCAGCGTGACCTTTCCTTCCCCACTGCTCTCACAGCTCTTTTCTTGTCAGTAGGTGTTTGAATCTCTACCATCTTCCTAGTCTCAGTGCCTGCTACGCTTAGTTCACTGCATCTGTCCCACCAGGATCCCTAGTTGCAAGGTCATTTATTCCCTCTCCTCTGTTTTGTAACGGGATGAGCAGGCAGTGCTGGGTCTCAGCAGCATCCCCCGGCTAGTCAGACACTGTCACGGGCTTACCAAACACCCTCATCCCCAGAGAGCAGGACTCCGAGGTCTGTCGTGGTTTGATCTAATTGGCAAAAGAGTTCAGGCCTGCCGCAAATGTCCCCTGCCATCACCACCCTGCAAGCCCAGCCCGTCTTAAATCACTGCTTGCCTGCTGCCTACATCAAAAGTCCTTTGTGAAGAGCACAGTTGCTCCTCTGTAACTGATCTACATGGAGCAGGTCATCAGCTGCTTATGAGCTTTCCTTTTTCTGTTTTTCAGTTTTTTTCTTTAAAAAAAAAAGTGGTATGAAGTCATGTTAGAAATAAATAGTCTTGTACTTCTCCCCTAATTATAGAAAGAGGAGTCTTGTTAGGCTACGTGTGATTTTCAGTGTCAGCTCCTCACCTGGGAGGATGAGTGGGTTTCTGTACCGCAGAATAGGTGTCTCTACAAGTTACAGCAATCGGATTTGGCAAAACCTGAAACAAAACGCTTTATTTTCTGCAAGTCCAAAGGATGATCTTTGAATTACTGAGCCTTTCCTCAAGGTGACTTTGAAAGCCATCTCCCTCATGCCAGCAACGAGATCTCTGTGCGTGGCATACAGCTGTGATGGTCCCCGGAGAGTTTTGTCCGAGCCAAGAAATGAAGAGCCCCATCTAATGGGGTCACCGGCTGCTAATGAAGTTGCACGATCATAAACTACAGCTACAGCCCTCAAGGGAAACTCCCTGTCATCCCTGCTTCAGGAGGCGCGGTTTGTCTGTGTCATAGCAGCTCGTAGAACCTGGGAGAGCTGCTGGCAGCAATCTGCTGTGTGGGCTTTATTTTTTACCCGTAACCCCCCCCCCCCCCCCCCATCAGGTTCTTCTTTCATTCCCAAATTGAATTGAGCAGAGTTTTAATTTTGGTGCCTATGTTAATTTGTCGGCAGTAGCCAAACGAGACGGGAGTTATTCAGCTTTTTTCCTCCTGTGGAAGATCAAACAACAAATCTGTATAAGGAATTCCTGATGGAGAAGCCTAAAAGGAAGATTATGAATTTTCAAAGCCATGGCCTTGTAAACCAATTGTCTCTGCAGAGTTCAGGGAACACGAGCTCATTAGGAATAATCGTCTAAAACCTGACTGAAATCTCTGTAGCTTTTCTGACTTAGACCAGATGAAGATCTGATCCATTCACCTAGTTTTAAGTCCAGACACACACTCTTGCGGTGTAGACATAATTTCCTCTGCATGCGGTAACCATTGCTTTGCACAGTGACAAGCAAATGTTTATCGGGTTTTGTATTGCTCAGCATGAGCTTATAACACATTTCTTTACAGCATTTATTTTGCTATACATGATGTTATATTTTGGTGTTTTTGACGGTACTTTAGTTGATGCTCGAGATCACTCATTTCTGAAGCAGAAGTGTGACATCTTGGGAAAAATAACTTCCACTCTCTCGGTACTAATCTATCATGTTGACTTTATTTCCGTCGCAGCATACCGAGAGCAAACAATTTCCTACTACTCTGTGCTTTTCAGCTAAATGCCTTTTCCAAAAGGCTAGGGAAATGCTTGTGTCATGGAAAAAACAGAATCCAGCTACGCAGAAAATAAAGCAAGAGGCGCAGTGGATCAGGCTTAATTGAGCACTTAACAGGTTCAGACTAGCCCGAGCTTATGTTAACTGAACCACTGAACCCATCCAAGCTGAACAGACGTAGAGCATTTTGGATATGCAGTTAAAATACGCGTTAGCGTGGTGTTCTTTATCTGCAAGTAGTAACACATAACCACCTGGGCAGCCGCACTGAAAATTACTCTGCAGCGTGGGCAGGTGAGAGGGGCTGCTGAGGCAAGTTTGCATCCGTACAAGGCAAGCTGCTGTCGGGGTCTCTGAGTAAGATAAGCCCCTCTGCCTCTGAAGATACAGCTAAGGATGTTCCCAGGCTCTTGTTCTTTTTTTTTTTTTCCAAGCATTTGTCCTGGGAAACAGGTGTTGGGGGATATTCTCAGGATTTCAGGTGGCTTGGAGGCAGAGGGGCTAGTGGATGACTGTCCTCCTCTCTGCAAGAGGTTCGCTCTTGCCTGCCTCTGACATCTCGCTAGTGTGATGCTACTTTTTCCTTTCTAAGGAGCCAGTATCTCAAAGCCAGTGTGGGGATTGCCCCAGAAATCTCCACCTTACTGGAAATAGTGCTTCTAAAGCTGAGTGTTAGTCTTTGCTAACTAGATGGTGTTGCTACCACCCCTGTCACAGCTGTTCGTCAGTCATTCTACAGTACTTTCTGCTAGAGAATGGGTTTTCTTTTGACCTGGGGAAAAAAAACCCTGTGCACACTGTTGCGCTTGGACAGGTGATAAAGTGTCTGTCCTAGGTGATCACAAGACAGTTTGTATCATTATTCTGTCTGCAGTTAATTTAGGATTCTTTAAGCAAATGTTTGGGGGAAAAAAGTGCGTGATTGCAGTTTAAGGTCATGGTTATTACAGCATCCCTGGCTCTAGCAGGCAAATCAGGAACATTGTAGCTCAGCATTTTCTGGATTGTAGGGATCTATCTGTTGGCTTAGGCTTTGCTAAAATGTAAGTGGTATTTACAATTGCACTTGGCCATGAGCTGCTTCTTTTTGATAAGAGTCCAAATGCTAGGGTTATAATTACTGTGAATATTGCATCCTGCAATCTGGAAGCATAATCTCAACATGCATTGGGTTGGTCTTCACAAAGAAATTGCTGAGGGCTGCAGTGGCCATCCCTGAGGAATCTTCCCACGGCCCGGATTTACGTAGCAAGCCCTCATCTATGTTGTCTCCTCTTGATGCTGTTTCATTTTGCTTGCAATAACTGTGTTAGACACCATTGCAGATTGACTCTGCAACCTGATGCTGGCCCAGGCATAAGAAGTGGGATTCATCCTCTTCCAGTGACTAATTTTAAACAGTTAAAACAAAACGGAAAAGCTTCAGTAGGGAAGAGACGCACTTAAAAGGGATACTCTCAGTCTTGTAGGTCATCTTGTAGTCCTTGTAGAGAGCAAGGGAGGGAACAAACCTTGATTCTCCCAAAAAGGGGAGCGGTAGCACGAGGATAATACAAGTCCTCTTTTTGTAAGGCCTGATCCTGACAATGATCTGTGTAGGCGCATACCAGATCAAGCCAGAGCAAAGCCAGATAGGCAGCCAACATCTAGAGACCTAGGAAAATATTACTGGTGCAAAATTAAGACATCAATGCTCACATCGACTGAGAGGGGTTGCCTAAATTTGGGACTGGCATGCCTACAATGACAGCTAAAGGTATGAGTAATTTTGTGGGCCTGCCTGTAGGCTGTTGGGTGTTTAAGGGTTTGGCGTTGCCAGCTACCAAGTGGTAAGCCTTCCTAAGGGATGGACGACTGACACCTCTCAGGCCAAAACAGCACTTGAAATCTACTGGACAGCTGAAAGTTTGGTCCAGGCTATAAATAAGGTACCTAAGTAAACTAAAGAGAAATTGTTTTTAAAGGAACCGAGTAGAGGGAGGCACCTGTCCACATGCCTTGCACACCAGTGTTGGGATGCAGCTTGGTTGACCTTTTTTCTGGTGATTAATACAGTATGTGCTTACAACAAATACATTTGGACAAACGCGGATGCTACAGTGTTGATGGGTTGGGTTTTTTTTTCCCATAAGCAATTTGATAAGATTTTCTGTAAAATTTGATTAGCAACAGCCTTTTCATAATGTGTAATTGGTGGATTTCCTATGCTAAACATACTGTCTTACAAACATATAGTGAAAGAAGGTTACGAGATTCTTACACAAGACACAGGTAAGCTTATAGTCTTAATTTTAACTATCAGGAAAAAATCCCCTGAAAACTAAATACAGCTCAAAATACTCTTCTCTAGACTTTGGTTTTGCACTGTATTCTGAATTTGACACAGCAGAAAATTTTTAGCTAAAGATAGAGGGGATTTTATACAGACAGACTTGCTCTTTTTGTCTTCTGTGTGTCTATGTGTGTGTGTATATATATATATATATAGTTTAGAGAAGAAAAAGATGAAATATGCCTTCTTGAGCTTTGTAATAAACTCAAACTTAAGTGAAGCCAGAGGAAGGCTTTGGCTGTGTATTCAGCCTCTGCAGGTAGAGTCTCATTTCCAGTTTGTTCTATAAACAGACTCTTTTCTTCCATTATTTAAAACTGCTCAGCTGCTTCTCTGCAAGAAAACAGCAAAGGCAATTGAATACAGCCTTGGTCACGTAAGTGGCTCTTGTCTCAAACGCCAGTTTGTGTTTGATGCTGTCCTAGTTTTTCTTTTCTCAGTCCCATAAAGGTCCTTTTCAGAGTTGAAGAAATGCCAATTAGTGAGCGCTGGAATCCGTGTGTGAGCAAAAAAAGTACAGTATATAGCACACTGCTATAAAATTACATATAAATATTTACATACCCTTTAATGTCACCTCATGTTCAGTTAGGCTGTTGGGGGTTTTTTTGCAGCTTTTTTCTAATCTTCATTTGGCCATTTCAAGCATGACTAACATATTTTGAATTATTTTTAAACTTCCAACATCTTCTCGGTAACAACAGTGTACGTGAAGGTGCAGGTGGCTGAGCTGAGTTCAAAGGATTAATTTGCCGAGGAGACCTAGGACTTTCCGACTGTGTTTCTGTGCTTGAGTTTCTTAATAAAGCCACTGTGTTATCCTGAACTTCGGCTAACTCCATGGTTACAGTGGTGTCGATTAACCGTAGTGTCAAAGAGAAGAATTCAGCCTGAAGCAGCCCATACAGGGATTTTTATTTTCCTCTCCTCTTTACTAAGCATGGACAAAGGCGTGGGTTGCTACGTATTCTTGTTACACCTTATCTAAATATATTGATCAGTTCCTCCAGACTCTTATCTGTTTGCTTGGCAATGGCTCTGGTTCATTCACACTGGGATTGCAGGGGAGCTGAATGGATACGGCCACGTGAAAGGTACCAGTGGGCTGGTTCAAGCCGGGTGACACCGTGCCTGGCTTCTCTTTTGTTTCTTCTGGCTGGTTGTTTGACATCCGCCAGCCTCTCTGTTCATTAAGTCGGCGTGATGAATAGAAGGCAGCGAGTGTAATTTGGGCAGTTAGGGCCACCTGGCCAATAAATATAATAAACATGCCCTAGTGCATCTCTTTCAGCACCGTGTGCGTCAGCGAAGTGCAAACTGGAAAATGTATGATAGTGAATGGAAATCTTAAATTGATGTGAAGATACTAGCAGCCACTAGAGTGGCTTCTCTTGCCCCCAGCCTTTTTAAGCCCAATAAAAGAACATTTTCAAAGGTGAGGTTCCCCCAGTAACAGAGAGATTACATTCATGTAGTATTATTTTTCATGCAGAAGACATCTGGTTCTGCTAGTTTTTACACTGGGGTAACTTTATTGGAGTGAATCCTGCGCTGCCTCAAGGGTAGGTGTACCCAGCCATGCAGGATCAGGCTGGTGCATACAGCTGGTACAATGGTTTCTGTGCCATCCGTGCACCACGTGTGTGGCAGAGGCGATGTCCTGGGGGAGGCAGGAGAAAGGGTCTCTCGCACTACCAGTAGTCCTTGTGCAGAGGGGGGGAGGAAGCTCAGCCCACAGGAGCTCCAACACCAGCTGACTTTAAACACCAACTTTGCACTTACCACTCCCAGCCTGTGCCTTTGCCTGAGCTTAGCTCTGCCAGTCCCGACTTCAGCAGCGTTACTGTGGGCAGGGACGTGCCGTGGGCTCGAGTCAGAACCAGGGACGCACCATTTCTGTGCACGGCTTGATAATACAGTAGATACTTGTAGATGCAACCTTGGACTCAATGCTGATGAGCGAAGGCAATGCTTACGGCGTATGGGAACAGTCTCGCGCTGGCCAGTGACTGTAATGTCTTTAGCAGACTTTACATCATGAAGCGGTTAACGAATTCTTTTGTACTGAAGGGCTGGATTCAATAAAAAGTTTCTGGGGCAAGTTACCATAGCCTGCCATACTGCAGCGCGTCAGGCAGACCCTTTTTTTTTTTCTTTTCATTTATTTTTTCTTCCCCTTTTAATTTTAAATTGAGTGCAGCTGACTGCCTCCAATGCCGTTAACAATGGCACTTCTTTCCCTGGGACAATGTAACATTTAAAACAGATAAAAGCCCATGTGGGGCTAATAAAAGTTTGCCCCCATCCTCATTCCTGTAGGGCAAGTTTCCCCATCGTTAACATTTTAAGTAGCAGGCAACTATGAATATGAATGTGATTGACTTTTACATGCTATTACTCATCAGCGGGTAACTCTGAACGGGCGTCACTGGAGGGATGTGCTCAATCTCAAAGCAACTTTGCGTGGCCCAGCAGCAGGGGAGCAATGCAGAGCTGCATGAGCGGCAGCCCAGTAGGGACTGGGGAGTCAACAGGCAAACAACTGTGGCGAGCCGCAAGCCGGGCATGGCAGGCCAGCTGCCCCGGCCCAACAAGAGTAGGAAAACGGGAAGGCTCCAGAGATGACACTCAGAGTTTTGCCCCAGTAGGACTCCTGTGCACTCCTTCTGCTGGCTAATGGCGAGAGGGAGCAAGCCAGCAGGTTCCCGTTCCAAGTTTTCCATCTGAATTGCTTGTGCAGCTTGGGTTAGGGGTCTAAATGAAATCCTCTGAGCACTGGTCTTTCTGTCCATTATCAGGGAGAAGTATTAGGACTTGCATACCTTCTTGGATGGAGAGTATTCACTGAATCCTTATAAAAACCCTTACAAACAACATTATGATTTCCAGGGCACTATAGAAGCGTTAGGTTTTATAAATGCACTTTGAGGTGACTTCTCTCCTGAGCAGCTTCTGCACGGTATGTATGTGCTTTTACACAATTCAGTCTAAATTCTCCTTCAGTCAGCAAACCAACTAGTTTTAAAATAGTGATGTGTGGCAGGGGCGTGCGTTTTGACTGTCCTCCCTGCAGAGCTCAACCAGAACATCCATGACTGGAGTCTTCCTTTGCCTTTGGTGGTCTTTGGATTAGTCTCCGTGTTGCTTCGCGTATCCATGCATCTCTGTGAGGGGTTTTGTTTTGGTTTTTTTTAAATGGTTTGAAAGCCTCTATCAGTGCTATGATGGGAAGGTGCCTCTGTTCCTTTCCTCCACCTCCTCCTGGTCTCCCTGTTGCCGGACAGCTCTTGGTTGCCCCGCCAGCCGCCGGTGGCTGTAGCTACCAGACCTGCCCGGCTGCGCGGGCTAAGCCCCTGCCCTGCTATTTCCACCGAAAACTCACATCAGTAACAGGACCGAAGAGTCGGTGCAGTATAGACTGTTTTTATTTACCATCTAGAAATACAATTGCTCCCTGCCGGTGTTTATCAACTATACATTCCAGCCAAAGCACAAATGAGTCATTTTCACATTGCTCATAGAAAATAAAAAAAGGCTTAAACACCCACAAAATTTGCTTACTCTTCAGGTGTAGCCCCCGGAAGGGTGAGGACAGCTTCCGCCGTATTCTGGTTGGAAATATCACTCACATGACTATTGGAAAGTCGAAGAGTCCCTACCAGTGATAGGTGATGTGCAAAAAATAAGGAAAAGGCCATGAGGTGAAATCCTGAGGACAGTTTTAAAAAAAGGCTGGAATGCAAAAAGTGTACTTTACTTCAGTAAGGCCTTTTCATGACACGTAGCCTGACGATGCTACATGGTGTTTGTAGAATTAAGCCAGTCTTTATCCATGCAAATATGAAGTTAGATCTTGTGATGCACTAGTGGCTGTCTGCAAACTGATACAGATGATCATTTTGTTCAGAACAACATGCACAGAAGTATCCCAGAGGTGAAGCTCAAAATACCCGCATTGCTCTAGTGTGCCGCTCCCTCTCTTTCCATTAAAGCAAAATGACTCAGAGGCTTGAAAAGACAAACATTGATCAAAAGACCGAAGAGTGATTTACTGGTGCGGGATGGGACAAGATGCTGTTTTAGCCCAACAAACAGTAACTGCATTTAGAGGTGAGTATTGCCAAGGGAGCCCAAGGCGGTGCTTGCTTACTAAATTGGGTAAAATGCAGGGATTTCACCAAATGCAAATGACAATGAACAATATGTATGACTCAATATATCCGCTATGCTTTCAATGTGCAGTCAGAAGGTGGTATAGCTGACCTTTTAGAGTGATGCTTTTCAAACCACATTGTTATGATTATCAAAGTGTTCATTTTAGAATACAATATTTGGACCCACTCCCGCTAATATTCTCGTGCATCGTTTGAAGGCTGTTTTCCCCGCTCTTTATAAGAAAGCACGTCCGGGCGGCCCCTGGAGTGTCATACTTTTATTTCTATGTCTAACCAGGGAACGAAATTTGCCATCAGTTCTCCAAGGCTTGACGCACACCTCTGGAATACTTCGAGTCACGTATGAAATTAGCTAAATGAGTTTGATGGTGATTTTGCGAGTCCTTCCTGTGTGCCAGAAATAGTCTCCGAGAACAATGTCGGGCGAGAAATATTCTCTGCTCTTTAGCCTCAAGCTTCCTTCTATCCAAAAGCCGTCAGTGGCATCACTGTCAGTGCAGAGCAGATCCCAGCACAGCTGTGGGGTGAGTCCAGTTTTGTAGTACTGTAAGAGAAAGAAAAAAATCTGGCATCAAATTTGTAGATTTAAGTGTAGAACAGGCAAAAAAAAAATGTTTAAAATAATCACAGCACAGTGTCTCTTACATGGTCAGCCCAAGGCCAGCAAGCAGACTGGAACGAGGCCGCCGCAAGTCCGAAGAGAGGCAGTTTTGCTGGGATGCATTTCCTCCCCGTCCTCCATCAGCCAAGCCAAAAACTTAACAGGAAAAAAAAAAAAAGGAAGCTGTACAGAGCAATTTGGCTGCACGACGGTACTCATTACAAATAAATAGCCTGGGCCCAGCTCCTCCATGGTGCAGGGACTCAGCGCGGTGCTCAGAGGCCAGGCGAGCCGCTGCTGCTGTGGCCAGCGGTGGCCACCGCTCTGGTCCCCGCAGCACTGCTGGTCCCCAGGCAGTCACCCCTCTGGCCTGCGAGGGGTCTGGCACAGGCTGGGCCGACCACAGTTAAAGCGCAGCTTTCCTGAAGCATGAGCTGCGACGGTCAGATACCCGATCGGGTGAAGAGTTAAGTACTAAAAAAATAGCAGAATCTTTTATTGGGTTGAGGATGCCTTATTTTGATCATGGAGGTCAGACACAGACGTGGGAATTCCCCCAAGTTGGTTTATTTGCAGATTTGTTCAGACAGTTTCTTTTTTTTTTTTTTTTTTTGACAAATCAGCCTTTTTTTATAATAATCTCATCTTGAAACTTGAGAGGAAAGGAATGTATGGGTGAGCAGCTAATATCAGTGAGTTCTGGAAACTCCCTTTTTATGATCTCTCTCGTTTAGCAGCTGTACTGTTTTGATGCTTTCATTGCATTAAAAAGTTATTTGACAATACTGCCAATAAAGTAACTTCATCTGTTCCAGTAAAATTAGCTTCAGCTCACAGTAAGTTTGAGAAAGCACTACTAAATAATATTAATATACAGACAACAGGGCTTTGATCTAATACATCATAAAGAAGAAAAACATCAGAGGTGTTAGGATCGGAGAAGGCAAAGCTATTTTCCGTTTTCTTTACTGATTATACTCCTGGTTCAAATGTTATTCTAAGAGTATATATGTAGCATCTAATGACTGGTAGATGTAAACATTGGTTTAAAATTAATTTTAAAATATCTCTTTATACAAAGCAATATATTTACTGATTTAAATCATACCCATCTGGACATGTTTATCAAAATCAATCCTTGTCTACCATAAGCCATTTGCTGCCATTGCCACCCACTGGCCAGGGACAAATAACCATCCCGTTACTGACCCAGATCAACAAATATCCTGATTAAACAGACACATCTTGCTACACATCCAATTGCTTCCTGTACAGCGTCTTGCCTTTAATACAAAATCTGGCCAGCTTTGTACGAAATTTATTTACTGATTTTTATCTTCAAAACAAAAGTCACAGTCCGGGAGAGGGGCAGGGGGGAGGGAGCATGTTTTGCAGACCGTGAACTCTGATCTAGTAGTTTCATCCTTCTGTCGTCTCTTTAAATGCACTATTTAAAAACCAAAGGATCTCGTCCTTTTATGTTTCTGTAATACAAGACACAGCTTTGGCAACATATAGTAAAATAATGAAGCTGAATTACAGACTGTAGGGAGCCATTTTTCTCACATAGGGGTCAGCATACATGGTAATGCTTTGGATTAAGGATGAAATTACTACAGGACCGTAATAACTAACCTTATTAATCTCTTCTCATTTTCTTAAGAGTATCACAAAAAGAAATATTACAGCAATCGCAGCTTAACATTGGAATCCTTCTCTACTTTAATCACAGTCCTTTATGTACTGTGATTTTGTGTGTTATTTTGTAGTAATCATACCAACAATTAATTTTATTAATCATATCTGTTGTTGTTGCTGGTTCAAGACTTTCCTTCACACATGATTTTAGGGTCCAATATTTGGGTCTTTGAAACAAATTTGAAAAACTGATATAAAAATGATTCTGCTTGGGAGAGCTGCTCTTCACTGAGGAACCCATAAACAAAAGGTAAACCAGGCCCTTAACGTTTCTCTTTCCTGTGCCTTTCGGTGCCATACCAGGTGCATACCACAAATGCTGAGATAGCCTTCTCTACAAATGGTTAATCAGAGGCAAAGAAAGGCAATAATGTTTTGTTCTCTGCATCATTAGTAAGGGGAAAGGAGGAGAAGGACTTAGCAGAACAACTGCATCTTTTGTTTTTAAGTTCTTTGGAACAATTCTGCCAGGCAGCGCGTTTTCCCGCTGTTTCATTTGTCTTTGTTATTTTCCTATCTAATTAAAATTCTGCAATGCTGTCATGAAATTGTTGTCCGTTTAAGGTCACAAATAGCTTCTGTCCTAATGAAATATGAATTGCATTAGTTAATTGAATTGCGCACTCATTGTGTGTCATGAATGGACTGAGCGCACTTATATTCTTAATATATACTGAGCATTTTATCAGTCTAGGGAACGTGTGGACATAGAAAATGCTGCTATCATTCTTTGCTTCACAATAGGGAGATTTAATTGGCAATACATGGGGCTAAGAAGTATTTGTGAAGGACAAGAACTGTAAGATCTCACACAGGCATCTGCTAGCTGGGATGAGATCGGTTCTTCAGTGGTCTGGGGTCAGGTCACAGTCCCGAGCGGAAAGCTCGAATAAACCCGTATTATGCATGGTGTCTCTGTGATGTCTGCAAGAACAGGAAGAATCAAGGAAGAGTAACGAAACATCTGTGGCCTTCTGCAGCAGCAGCTTTTTGGGTCAAGCGAACCTCATAACTGAAACCCTCAGCGCATGGTCCAGACCGTTCTCTTCCAGGATCTCTCTGGCCTCTGTGCAGATGCTACCCTCATACCTCTGGTAGCACAACGAGCTTAGCTCTGGGGTCCTTTTCACAGGCGGGAAATTTTTCTCTGAACTGTGGCAAAGTTCAGTTTAGCATGTCAAGGACCTGACCAAAGTCAAAAGAAAACAGGGGAACTCTTTCTGCTAGCCTCAAAGGTGTGGGTGAAACAGGTGCGTAAGGAAAGTGCAGGCTCTAGCACTCGCCCTTTACAATGTCCAGGATGGATATATTGCATCTGTAACCACTCCACGGTGGAGTCTACTAATGAACCAGGCTATTTTAGAGGATGGTCATTAGCTGGAAAAACAGTAACGGAATACTAAATTTAATTTCTTTACACGGGTCTTGATTTTTCAAGTAGTTGTTCAAACCATTCAGCATTATACATACGTATATGTGCATTGATGTATATATACACATATATAAAAGATGCATATGTATATGCCATACATATGCATAAACATATATCACCAATGTTTAGCCTTTAGATTTATTTACAGAGAAAAGTATGTTTGGATTCTGCATAATACTTATGTAAGATAATAGATCTGAATATAGTACCTTCCAGTTACTCTTTAACTTGACAGGTGTGGAGAGATATCTATTGTTCTGTCAAATAGTGCCTCCCTTAGATTGAAACGATATTTCATTCAACAGTAGGCTGAAAGGAAAGATAAGCAATGTTCAGGTTGAAGAGTAGTTGAGAAATTTCTTCTTGTTATCATTTTCCACTCAAACACTGAGGAGATATGCAAATGAAAATGGCAGTCTTTCTTTTACTGCAGCAAACTAATGCAGGAATATAAAACCACTTACGATAAACACAGCTAAAACTGACTTGCCGTTATACACAATTCCCAAAGGGAAATACCACGACCCTTTCTACAAGAGTAACAGAGGCGAGAGGAGCATCTGTCCTTGATCTGAGCAGGCATGGACAGCCTCTTTGTGTGGGACTTTCCAGCTCCGTGCACATGTAGAGCCACTCATCGTTTCCCGCCGCGGGCAACCCTCCACAGCTGCTGTAGCACTCACCTTCCAGGAACACTCCTCCACATGCCCCACTCAAGCACTTCATTACCACCATCCACAGATGATGCACGGAGATACAGAGATCAAATGAGGCATTCTCGCTCGGGTGTGTAGGCAAGGACTTTCCCTATACACTCAACAGAAGGGGAGAGAGGTTTCTCCAGAGGGCAACTTGGGGATAGCCACATTAGGCTGCTGCTTATCTCAGTCACCTTCTGGAAGAGTTTCTGTCCCTCTCGATCATTGTATTTACTGAACCTAAGGGGACCTGCCTCTGGGTGTAGTTGTTGCATTGCAGAAGTGCTTCAAGCAGATGAGTTTCCTTCACTCCCCAGTCCCTCCGAGACAGTCATACCTGCTAAATCTTCTGACTAAGGAATTTCCCACCTAGTGCCCATATCACTCAGTTATCTCCTCTCTCTCTCTTGCTTTGAATTTTCTGCATTTACCACAGTACCGACAGCTCTAGCTGAGCTACTGTTGAATATCCCTGCCCGCATGAAAGGGTTCAGGAGGTGAGTAAGAAGGGGTGGGCGTCTGCGATGGTTTGGTGAGGTGCGTCCTGACAGAGTCACGGCAGTGGGCAAATGACTGAGAGCGAAAGTGGTGGGATGGGGCGTGAAGGGTGATTGACAGTGGTTGCTTAGTGGTCTGAAAAGAGGTGAGTGAAAGTACTCGGGTGGGGGGGAGGGGAGTTTGGGAAGCACGGCTGACCGTGAGAAAGACACCGCTGCGTTACCCGTGGCACACTACAGGCGTATATGCTGTATTCTCTTCCGTGAATGCAATTTTAAAAGGCTTGATGTTGTTAAAAATATTCACGTACTTCTATCTAAAAATATATAATATAGTGATGTATAATTAAGGAGGGGAGGAAATGAAAGAGATTCAAGGAAGACTGAAAAATAAAAATAAACTGAGGAGTCCTCTAGGGAGAGTAAAGAAGAAGCAAAGAACGATACAGCCTTGCAGGCTTTAACGTGGCTTTGTTGTCTTCTGCAGCACCATCACGTGCAGGGAGAGAGTCTGGGGCCCTGCTCCTATGGGTGGCCCTCCATGAGGACACCTGTGCTCAGGCTGGGTCCAGCCACAGGGTCCAGTTGCCCATCCAAGGCGTGGTGAAGCCTCATCTGCCCCAGCGCCATCAGCCATACTTCTTGTGGCCTCCCCTCTTCCAGCGGCCGCCCCCAGCCCCATGCGGTGCAGGGATGCCTCCCTAGGTGGCAAGGGATGGTCCTCAGAGCAGCCTGGGAGAGCCTGCTCCCCAGTTGAATTAATTAAATTAAAAAAACACAACTAACCATCACAGTCATCTGTAGCTGGACAAAGGAGCAAAGGCAGCCATATGTCAACAGCAGCATTTTATACTCTGGCACAGGTTTAAATTCGGTATCATTAGCAGGTTCTTTAGCTTTATTTTCAGTTAAATAAGGAACATGGCTATCTTTTTTTTTAATACACTCTTCCCTTCATGTTGCTGTTGCTACATGTTTAATTACTATTCCTTCCATTTGGATAAAGCACATGGACAAAACCAAATTTTTATTCTGCTTACTTTTTAGTTTTCATTACATACTTTATGAAAATGTTCCTTATCAGATTAAAGAACTTGCCCATTTTAAAAATCTGTCTTGAACTTCCTTTCTTAACCTTTTATTATGACTAGCATTTAACTTCCAGCAATTTTTTTGAATACTAGTCACGTTAGTTTTCCAGCTAAAAAGACATATTATATTTTTTTCTTAAGTTAAAGGCACTATGTTGCTCATTTTTAAAAATTTCTATACAAATCTTATTTTAGGGATCCATGGGTTTTGTCTCAATCAAAGTCTTTTTTAGTTAGATGAACACTAAAAGGTTTAGAAAAAAATCTTTTTAAAACACTGAAGGACACAAAACTCCCCTGCTCAGCTAATACGCAAGTATTAAAAATTGCCCTTCTTCACCAAAATCATGATCCATCCATCACAGATTGTGCCTGTGCTCAGCACCACCCGCTTCAGATAAAGGCAAAAAAATGCCACAAGAGGCAGATTTAGGATAATCTCTTCTCTCCCATCCTTTCCCCTGTCCTGCATAGTTCCCATGAAGACTTCACACTAATCCCAAGAATTCAGAGACTGAGTTAATCCTTCAAGCATAAGGCTTCCATTATTATTATTATTATTATTATTATTATTATTATTATTATTATTATTATTATTATTACTACTATTATTATTATTATTACCACCACTATTATTATTGCTGCTACTGCTACTGTTACTATTATTTTGGAATAACTGTTAACAGCTTTTGTTTGCTATAGAAACATTTAATTATTCTTTGAAGCTTGCTAATCTTACTTCTCAGCATCCTGTAGCAATCATCTAATTTAAATAATTTAAATAATAAAATGGTCTAATTGTGGATCCTATGCAAAAGTACGTCCTGTTACCAGCTGTGAATTTCCTGTCATTTCTCATGTAATTGAAATCCCTCTATTTCTTGCATGATGAGGACGGGGAGCACTGACTCTCCATACCTACATTCTCTCTCCCTGTCACTCATTCTTCAATGGACTCCTTGTTCAGTTGGTTGGTTACTTACTATTATGGCTAGTTCCAGTGCCCTCCCTATTTAAAAGTTTTTTCTATGCTTAGTCTCATTGCTCCACTCTGATCCCTGTCAAATAGTGCAGAAAATTCAAACACAATTTTCAGAAAATATTTTTTTAAATCCCAACAATTTTAATTAAATTATTATCAATGCAATGATTATTAATGCATAATATTAAAATTTTAGAAATGGGATCAGGAATTTAACTTCCCCTGTCCCCATTCAAACAGTAGCTATGTAATGTATTACTTGGCCCACAACTTTCAATGCTTGGCACTTACCTAACTTCAGGCAACCAAGGCAGGAGGTCCCCGCTGTGAAACTCAGTCTATTTGTTTAGATGCCTGCTCATGTGTTTAGGAATCTAACTTGAAAGCTTTTTTTCTTTTTTTTTAAGATTTAGGGAAATGGGATACATGATAGCGAGAATGAGAAAGAACTCCTTTGGGCAATACAGCACTGGCAGTTATTTGCCCAACCAAAAGCCCACCATTTTATTAAAACTTGAGCGAGTAGATAAAAAGATAGTAACTCTTACTTTGACTAGGGAACTGGTTAAAATATCTTACTTTCTGTTAAGGCCCCTTGATCTTGCAAAGCTTCTGCTTCTTTACTTTCAAATGTTCTGAAATCCCACAAATGCCTGCGAGAAATTGAGGAACCTGACAAGCTGAAAGGTCATCTGGGAGGGGAAGGGTGGCTCTTAGGCACAAGCTAGCCAGTGCTTTGTTTTAAGAAGCCAGCCTCCTGATGGAAGAGAAGCTCGGCTACAGAGCAGAGGGTCGGATCACCCTTCTCTGGCAGAAAAATGCAATTCTTTGAACTGAAGATGGCTTTTGCCACTGGTCAGAATGAGACTGGCGAGACGAACACCCCCACTCGTCCCCGGGAACACAGTTGTGAGGAACATGAACTCGGCAAGCTGCCTAATTTCCGCCAAAACAATGGATATCATGAGACACTGGATGAGCTTTTCTTACCAGTAAGTGAGAGAGACTGTCTGGGAACGAACATCATTTGGCTAGATAGAAAACTCTGGGTCCAAGACAAGGCTAATGGCTTTGACTCAGTTGTTCCCAGTTTCATATGCAAGCCTGATGAGGCAGTGAGATCTATGCCAGTTCTGAGCGTGGCCAGAAAAGACTGTGCAAGAAGGCGTTTTTAGTTTGTTAGATAGAGAGTGAGGGAGTGAGTTTCTCCTTCTGGGGAAAGGAGAGCCTAGAAAATGGAGAGGACCAGAACAGAAGTAGATCCTGCAAATAAGCCAGAAGTTATGAGGATCTGGGGAACGTATTAGTCAGATATGTCTATTAAAGACATCTGTATATATGGCAGCATCTTGTGAATTCAGAGAACGCCATGCCAATTACAACCATCGGAGAGTCGTAATTTTGGTAAATGCATAAAAGGGAATTCAGTAAAACTGGGAAGGTATCAGAAAAAGGAGTTGAATAAGCATAAGTATTCAGACAAATGTAACAAGCTTAAACGCAACAATTGGAGTATTTTGCCGTGGAGAATGATTTCAATAATAATGGGCGGTAGGGAAATGTAGTGGAACAACATCATGATCTACCTACAAACTGTTCAGGAAAGAAAGACTGGGCCACAGAGGCAGAGGAGATACCGCTGTACAGAAGGATAACTTGAACATTATTTAGCTGAACTTTAAGTGGGAAGGACTATGCAACTGAATCTCTGAAGACAAATACATAAATGCTAACCTAGAAATCCCAAAGCATTTTAACAACTTTTGGAAAGTAAGGACATTAGCAGGTCTTTGTTGCTAATATCCAGCTTAAGAAAAGGAAACGGAGTGAGCAATGTTGAACTCAAAAGAACTACTAAGAAAATTGTAGTAATAGGGACTTTGGCTACTCCCCTATGCTTGGCCAAATAGATCAGGAGGCATACAGATTAGAAGAGAGATTTCTTGACACCTGAAGCAACAGCAGCTTGGACAAGTGACACACAAAAGGAAGAAACTAGTCTTAACTCCGGTATTAATCCCAAGCTGATTGTAGCTGACTCACTAAGTCTTAACGTCTAGGCGGACCACAAGGCTAATTCAGTACAGCGGCTCCTATGTTCATGGATCATACCTTTCATCTCTTCGAGGTGATGCTGTTTTGTTTTCTTTAAAAACTGTGACATAAGTACGTATTTCAGTATCTAAGAAATTCTACAAAGAGCAACTTCAGCTTTCTCCTCCTAAATCTTCCCTTAAAAATTGGCCAGAAGAGAAGTACTAAACACAGCTTTATGAGCTGCTCCTCCTCCCAGGAGTGTGAAAGCCTTCAGAGTGCTTCTCGTATGGCTCAGCGGCTACCAGCTTCTTGATAAAACACACAGACACGCTGCGCCTTCCACATATTAGGATTCACTGAGCAGGGCTGAACTACATCCATACAGTGCCCAGGTATTCCTGCTTTCCAAGCACGGTTTTATGTTGGCTTCACAGCAAAGCAGACACAACCAGTGTTTGTACCAAGCCTTGTTTCAAACACCCCTACCCAACCCTGCTTGCTTCTAGAGGAACCCCACCTCAACGTAGGTTTATTTGAGACACAAACCAGGTATTGGAGTCTCACTGAGTACGAGGCAGGGCTAGTCTTCACTGCGAGCTACCACTGCGTTGCAACACAACCTTGAAGAGTCCCCTTGGCGCAATGCCCACGGTGACTTGGCAATTACATCCACCTAGGCTGCACTCAGCATTGTGACAGCCAGCTGCAGTTAAAACCTGCTGGGACCACAGCTCAAGCACGATTAACTGGCACGATGACAATCATGTATTTGTCTCTGCTAACTTCAACTCTATAGACAGAAATAAGCAATATAGCGGCAAGAAAAGGTTGTGTACTTGTGTATGCACAAATGCTTTGCGGAAGCTATGCAAGGTAGTACTGGATGCGTGAAAATGAATAGTGAAAACAGAGGTAATGAATGAAGGAAGGTTACACAGCCACAGAAAGAAGGAATCACAAAAGGAGCAGCTGAAGAAACACACGTGAGAAGGAAAGCGAGTATGTGAACAAAGCATGCAAAAAAACCACCAAGGAATGAAGGGGGTGCAAGTTAAGAGGTACAATTTGGGAGCAGACAAGATGACAAAATTAGACTAAAATGAATGTACAGGGTCAGGCAGGCAGGAGAAAAGACTCACTAACCTGCCTATGGCTGTCACATACAGAGGAAGGCCATTTGGATGGGACAGAAAACATTAGGCAAAAAGGATGCAAAAGAGCAGTGTATTTTTTCCAATCAAAAGCCATCTGTAACCTATGCTGAAAATGTCTTTTCTTCTGCCCTTCAAGCATATTAACAGTTTAATATATGATAGTATCACTGGTGACACTGAGAACACAGGGCTTTAATGAATCAATAGATTTGTTTCATCTTTAACTAATTTGAACCTTTAATCCTCTTGCTTGTGCAAAGTCTTCTTCCTTCAGGTCAAAGTATTAAATAGGCTCAAGAAGTAAATAAGGAAATAAACACCAGAAACCCCGTGGGGAACATTTAAATTAAAGTTTTCTAATAGTCAAATCAACTTAATGCCATGATCACAGGCTCAGTTCATCTTCTTCCCCTCCTCCCCACCAACTCTATGGCTAAAGCTGTGGGAATAAATAGCCAAAAGAAGGAAGGGGGTTTGGTTTTCTTTTAGTTTCTTGATGCTTGTGTTGCTCTAGATTGTTTTTTTTCTTATTTTAACTGCTCTCATTATAGACATACAGGAACTTTTAAAACACAAATTTGTAAAAATCAAACACATCATAGCCCAAAACACTGGCCTGCAAATTTTCCCCCATGTTTCATGCCTGCTTTGCACTCTACTGTAAGCCCATGTTGGTTATGCATCTGACTTTTTTATGGACATAAATTGTACTGGTGCAAACCCTTGTGTAGACAAAATCTTGCTGATATAACTGTCTTCCACCAGCACAACATATTTCAGTTAATGAGTCAGAATACGCTTTGATATCAGTGTAAATGGTTCCTCCTGGGGGGAGGATTCCTTCTTTACTGTTAAAGTGGAGATAAGTTCTGAACTTTTCTCTTCCCTTACTTGGGCTTAAATCAATCAAACCCGTATCTAGTATTTCTCATCCAGAAATAATACAGCTTCTTTTCATCACCTTTTTGACTGCTGGTCCCTTTCTGCATTCTTGCTTCGATTGTACGGTCATCAGAAAAGGGTATATCTAAAATCCTTTTGAAAGCACAAGTTCTGTTTCAAGCAATAGCAACCACAGGATCAAACGCCTCCAATCTTAAAAGAAAAAGAAAGAAAACTGACTTGAAAGTTTGAAGCTAACAAATGGTTTCTAGTTGGCACTAGAGAGACACTTGTATTTAATATTGAGGAAGCAATGACTTTCTGGCCTCCAGTGGAGCATCTCCTAGACAGACAGACAGACAGGCACACAACAAAATGAAGTCTTAATGCCGTGAGCTTCTTGAGAACAATACATACAATAACATTCTGGCAGACTGGGCTCCCTTGGCTCCTCTACTCGCTGCAATTTGAACATCTCTTTTGGTTTAGCGTGATGCTTGGCAAGTTTCCCAACCTTACATTATCTGGGAAAGAAAGACAAGAGAAACTGGTACGTTCAGGGAGCCTTTGAAGAAGCTTCTTCACAGTTTGCTCATAGCAAAACAGTTGGCTGTGTGTAGGAGAAGTGTCAGGACTGCAGCTTAGACTGCTAGCTTGAAAAGGGTTTAACTGAATTGCATCCAGGCACCGAGATGCTCAGATACTGCAGCAATGTGTGTGGTATAAGAACCTAGATAGAAGAAGATTAGATAGCAAATCATACAGAATTTTGCATGTGATTTCCTGGGTTTGTCTAAACTTATAGCAGCAACAGTTAATTATAGGAGGTTCTGAAGGCAGCTCCTGGGTGGCTTATGTCACTTATATATTAGATTCCAGCCATGAATTGCCAGCTGAGAGTTACCCCTCTGGCAGGAAGCCCCTGTCGATGCAAAGCTCAGGGGTAGGAGCAGCAGACATTGCTGATGGAAGATCTGGGGGAGAAACAGCATGTTGACAGTAATGGCAGAACTCCAATGAAAATAGCATCAAGGTGGGCACAGGTCATCACCTGAAGAGAGACAGACGCAGGAGGTGGTTGCACACAGGAGTTATTTGTGGTCATCCTCTAGATGATTGCTGTACCTGCTTCCAGATCTAGTCCCCCTCCTTCTACCACACGTGAATCCCTCAGCTCCTGTAATCACTTCCTCTGGCTCTTCAGCAAGGGCAGCTCTTTAATTGCAGATTAATGCTTTAATGAAATTCCTGAGGCTACTTTGAAGTGACTGGGCAAGAGAGACTGGCCTTTCAGCAGCAGCTGCTGGCGCAAGAGTCACTGCGCACGTTGCTGTACAGGGAAGGCATTGCCGTAAGACTCTCTGTGCACAGCAGGATCCATCATTTTTTTCTCCGGTAGTGCCTCAGGGCATGTCTACACAACACAGCACAGCACTGCACAGGGATACTTGAGCTGCCCCTAAACAGCAGTTGCAGTAGTTTCACAGCAGGGTTAGCCCACCTGGAGCACTACCCTAATATACCTATAGCGCTTGCACCCCTATACTTGCCCCTGCGTTGGTTTGTTCAGTGCAAGGTCAGCTCTCTACTCCTCTCCATAGAACTGCACTCTGTCGTGTGAACCCACCTGCACTTAGAAGTATTTAAAACAGTAAATTATAAAGTTTAGGATCTTATATCAATTTTGATCTGCGGTTTCCGTTCTGTGGGGTCTTATTTATTTTAGAAAGTGGGAAAGCTTTCAAGCACTGATTTCATAGGTAATGCATTTATTTTTTCTTGGCTGATATTCCCGATTTTGTTTTTTATTCTTTCCTTTGAGTATCTGAAATTTTGCATGAAATTTCTACTCACTTGGAAACACCAACACATGAAGTAATTACCAGTCTTTCCTGCCTAAGTTAACGGCCTTCTCCTTCCTTGTGCTGTTAGTTCAAGGTCACAATGATAGATTTAAATCCTTCATGAATTTTCATCTGACTTGCTGTCCACAGAAATTGTTCATTAAAAGATCCAATTTCCACTGGCATTCTCCCTTTCAAAGGATGTCAACAGGAAATATAAATGCTCAGCCCTTTGTGAATGATCTGCAAGGACATGCAGGCTTATGAAAAAAAAAAAAAACAAACAACCAGCAGTTAACCAAATCCCTTAGTTTCTGTTTTGAATGACTGGCCATAGGAATGCAGGCTAAGCTGTATTTCAGCTGTTCCCAAGGATGTGTATGTGTAAGTTGTTGATAGTGGTAGGTACTTCAGGCTCCAGTGACAGCTATGTGACCACTCTGATGATCATTGTCCTGTAGCAGAACCAGCCACTGCCTCCTCTCAAGAACATCAGGAATGAAAGAAAACAAAGAGGGATCTGTTTTTTTCAGAGGACTGGCACTCATACCTCCTGCTCTTTACCAAAAAATGAGAGATTCCAGGTCACTTCAGCTCTCACCCTATGCTCCCAGCAACCATTAGGTTGTAAGGAACTGCATGACTTGCTCCAGAAATTGATGTGAATGTCTGATACCTGGGAGAGCTGAGACTTCTGCCTTACAAGACCCGTAGGAGATCTGATTGATAGGAGCAAAACTCAATACCCAGGACACGAGTTTACTTCACTGGGAGCTACCCATCACCACCAAAAGGAAAGAAAAGCCCACCACAGACTTAAAGTTTCAGTGTTATGTTTTTAAAATCTTACCGGTGTCCAAGGTATATGTCTTTCACAGTAAAAATTACTTGGAGTGCACTGTGAATGCAGAGCCACAGATCAGTGCTGAACATCTGGTTAAAATAAATTACAGTCTTATTTTGCAAATAAAAGTTCCTAGGGTCTACATGACAAAGTCTGGCCAGCATAACTATCTCATGGGGAAAAAATCACATCCCTAGCCTACAGAGATAACTATTTTGGCATGATTCCCTTCCCCACTATGTAGACTTACGTAGACTTACACCAAATAGAGGAGTCCTTTTGCCAGTATAACTCACATTGTTTGGGAGGTACTTTAACCATGCTGGCAGACTCCTGTAGGTGGTATAAGCCATGTCTCCATCGAGGGATTACTAGTCTCTAACATTTTTCAGTTTTAAAGCTTCCTGCTAAAAGGAAACACACCGAATTTGTGCCCTTTCTTGTATCAGCAAGACATTATTTCCTTTTACAGAGGAATTAAAAGTATACATATGGGTAGGAGGTGTGTCGCTTTCGGACGTCCCAGTGGTGCTTGCTTTTGGATGGGAGAAGATCTCACTTCTCCTGTAGGATGCCTGTTGTGTGTTTTGGTGTTGGTTTTGGAGGTGGAGGGGAAGAGGTGGTTTGCATTTTATTAAGTCTTCATATTTTGGTTTTGCGTGCTGACATTTGAATAAATCTAATGGTCATAGTTAATGGATTACAACTGTGTATGCAAATGAATTTGAGCTGTTTTGAATAACAAAACAAAGTCCTTCAGTCTGTTTGTGAATTGTATTCTTACATTCTGACTCTTCCTTGTTTTTTCATATGGTCCCTGTTAGCTCTTACCTGATAACATTTGCCAAAGGATTTTCTGGATGAACCCAAAAATTCAAGATTTACCAGCCAACCCTAACCTATGAGCCCCGCGTAAGGCAAGGCAACTCATAAAGCTATCTTGGCTTAAAAGTAGGATTCAGCTCACTGTGGCAACAGGCAGTTTTAACCTGTCCTATTTAGACAGTTCGTTTTGTCTAAATTCCCACTTGCCTCAGTCTACGCAGACTCTCCTTATTCCTTTCCCTGCCCCTTCACCCTCCGTTTGTCTCCCAGGTCTTGTGTTTCTGTGCAAGTGGTGAGCAGGACAGAAAGGACAAGAAGGAGGAGTGGAGGGGAGGCACCCAAACCAAAAACAATCATCTCTTCCAAGCAGATGCAGACCAGAAACTTCCCCTGATTTTCATTTCCCATTATCACTTAGCTGTGAAATGATGAAAACATGGAGCAAGCCACCGAGAGGCCTCCACTCTTACATGCACTGTGTTGGAAGGGAGGTACTTGCAGCTTGCTCCATCAGGCTGCCTGACTGCCAGGACATGTCTGCCTCCCCTACAGCTAATGCTGACACACAGTACCCGGTGGAGTACAGCACCCAAGGCCTGACTTAGGAAATGGCAAGAGAAAGCAATGACCAAAAAATGCTGCCTCCTCTCTGCCTCAAATAAGGCTTTTATAGGTGAGCAGAAATGGTTTGGGCTGCTAATGAGGTGTAGGCTGCCAAAGAAAACACATGCGCAAATTCGTATTTTCCAGGTGGCTGTTGGTAGAAGTGTAACTGTCCATTGAAGTCTACAGCATAAGCTTTTTTTGCACTTACTCATTAAATTGCAGATTTATCCTGAGGTCATTTTATCATAATGTTAGCTGTGTTGTCTCATTGGCCCTGTAAATCAGTCACAAGATTTAGAAAAACCAAGAGCCTGCTTCAAGTCACGTGAGGAACGGGTGGCACTTCTGCAGAAGGTGCCGGTGGCTCTGCATGACCTGTTGCTGCGGGAGCACCAAGAAGCGCCAAGGCCGCCGCTCCAGCTCTGCGTTACTCTTGCTCAATGGCGAGCGCGAGTCAGTCAAGCCAAAGGGACTTGGGTCAGAACTGAGTGTTGAGACAACAAACACGGGATGGAGTGTTTCCCTGAGGGATGTTAAAACAAGAAGCAGAAAAATGCATGACCGGTCCCTCGTGGTTCAGCTGATGGGACAACCTGCTCAGGCTGGTTCGATTCCAGCCCTCTCGTTCACACATGTGCTCTGCCTTTTCTGGCCGAGGCCACCCCGAGCCAGGCTCTCCTCACCAGACTGACAGCCTTGCTGTCTTGCTTTCCCCTCTCTACCTCCGCTAATACCTGTGCCTTGAGCCCGGCACAGCTGGACATGCTTATTAAATAAAACCCTCCATGGTCTTGATGACAAATGCTGTGCCACAGCACTTTGAACATTTCTACAAGCAGCTACTTTCGGTTCCCATTTCTCAGGCGGTTACGTGATTTAACTCTTTCGCGGCAGCCCAAGAGTCGCACGGGCAGCTGGAGCAGGCAGGGAAGGTAACGGGGGATGTGTTCACATTTCCCTCTACTACCAATGTACCCGCTGCAGCCAAATCTTCAGATTTGGGCTTTTGAAATTAGGTAGGCTATTTCCAGTGTAAGGGCACTCATATTGAAAGTCAGTTACGAGCAGGACGGAGAGTTTAGACAAGATTTTGAGAGAAACAGGCCTGCATTGTCATTCAGACCCATTTTGTCATTATTTTCATTTTAAAGTCATTCGGAAGATTTGACAGGAGTCCTAATGCATCTAGCTTCTTTTCAGAGGATGCAGGTGTAAGAAAGAGCGATGTTACGGGATGAGACAAGTCCCCACAGCAACTCTGTGACACTTGTTCTCTCCTCCAAAGTGATCCACAAATCCATAAATGAGAGTTTAGTAAGTTTACTGTCGTATGTGAATGTAAACTCTCTAGAATGGGGTTCAATAAATTTGAGTAGAAGGAGAAGAAGGTGGCCTAAAACTGAACGGTTCTCGCTGCAACTGAGATTCATGAAAATATGCGCAGGGACACATTTGGTTTCTAGGTACGAGTTACACACACCTTCTAGCACTCTACCTAAGTAGGGTACCTTTGGAAAATAAAACTAAGACTGCTAAATATTGATGCAAATAAACAGCAAATTAGTTGAATAGAATTATCAACCCACAAAAGATATGAAAAGAAAATTGTGAAGGATCAAGTAGAACAGCTTTGACCATGTTGTTTGAACATCGAGGATTTTGCCTAGAAGGCCGCCTTGCCTTCTTTCTCTCATTAATGCTAATATTGCTCCCTCAGAAGTGGCACCCATTAAATACCACCAGCTAGCTGCTGTAGTGACATTACAGCTGTTACGCTGATGCCAGAAATACCTCATTTTAGTGTGGGCCTTTCCAGGAATAAGAGAACAAGGCAGCCTCCCCTAGGTCTGGGCTTTTGCATATTGCAGAGCCACGTCTAACTGAATTAAGTAGAGATGCCAAGACTAAATTACTGAAACATTTCTCATGCTGACTTGGTTTAACAGGAATGCAGCCTAGTCTGAACATGGCATGGATTTCCATGCAAGCTGAATGATCAATGCCTTACAAATTCTGTGTTTAAAGAGATGGCTTGACCATTCCTCAAAGCCTGGGTTTGTCCTTCATCTCGCAGAGGTCTGAAGGAAATCTGCCTGCCAGCAGGGTCACTTTCTGGGAGCGTGGACAAGAGAAATAGTCATGCCCGTTATTATAACAAGTCACATTTATATATTTCTAAGCATATGCATCAGTTTTCATGAACAAACCTAACCACGATTAGTCCCTGCTCCTTAGATGTCTCCATCTGAGTGCCATGTTTAGTCAGCCTTATGCAAATAATATTTCCACTGATTTCAATTCACACAGACTTCAGTGAGAGCCTGGCAAGACTAGGACCTGCAAGATATGCCCACAAGATCACAGGCTCACCGATGCAAGAATTTATACAAGCAGATAGCAAGGACAAGGAACACAGAAGTTAGGCAAGACCACTGTGATGAGCACCAGTTTTGTCCAAAGTCAGAAACCTCAGGTATCACTGGAGAAACAAAAGGGTTATGCAGCCAGCAACTAACACATCAGCTGCAGACCTAAGACTATATTGGGCATTGTGGAAACAGAGAATTCAGAATAGACCCGGGGGGGGGGGGGCAGAAATCTGGATGGGGATTTGATCAGGGTGCATGTGCCGAAGCCACTCCTCAGGCAGGTTCCCCGCCCATGATCAGCAGGGCTTGCATGGTGACACCTTCTTTTCCTTCCCATTATAATTCGATAACGTGCACCTGGCTGGACTGCCAGCATGTCAGCACTCCCAGGCGTAAAAAGATACCGGTCTCTCTAAAGATACCGACCTCACGAAACACCACACCTCAGCACAACACAGTCAAGGTCTGAGCTGTCCTTATTTGCATGTACTCATGACTTGGGCTTGCATAAAAGACCCGTAAACTCTTTGGGAGAAGAATAGCTACAGATTTGTCTATTTTTTGTGTTCCAAGAACTCTCGTTAGCTTCAAGATGACATTTTAATGAGGTTTCACTGCATAGAAAACATGGGATGACTTAACCAGCTCTCTCCGCTCCCTCCCTCCCCAAACTCTTTCTCAAATGAGTTAGCATTCGGGAACGAACGCTTTTATGAGAAATTTATGTCATTTGTATGAAGGCAGGGGTGAGGGAAAAGTCATTCAGCTGCTAAACCTTGGCATCGGAGCTTGTGCCATTCCTTCTCCTGCCCTGTACCAGGTGGCAAAGCCGCCCTGTTCAGACCTGTGCAGGTTTCTTCAAAAGCCAGGAGCTAGTGTGTGTGTGTTTGTTTGTTTTGGAGTCACGGAGAGGGCAGCGTAAAATAGCCGCAAGGCAATTCCCGTTCAGTAAAATGGAAGTCTCACCGGCTCTTCATTCAATACAATGTGGCTCAAGAGGATATCCTGTCAACCCAATGATAACGAGGGAAATAAAGTCACTTCCTCACCAGCTGTTTGATTCAGGTAGAAAAAGGAAGCCTTTACTTCCTCGTGTTTGCTCTCCCCACCGCCCTCTCAGTCAGAAATGCCAGGCTGAAACTGCCTTCTCCCTCCGTATTTTTGGTAAGGAGCAGTCCGATCCGTAATGCTTCGCCGGGCTCAGCCTATGGGAAGTATGTACTTCTCTGCGGCCGAGAAGCTATGCCTTGCCTCTCAAGCAGGGGTGAAGGCTGAGTTGCAAAAGGGCCGAGACTGAACAACGTTGGCTCAATGCGCAAGCAAAGAATGCCTGTGTAATTAAAGATGACATTTGTTTCTTGGATCAGAGCAGCCGAATTTGGGCCAGCGGAAGAGCGGGGTATTGTGATCTGGATGCGTTGTTTTGAGACTGCCCTGACTCAGTGCACTATTACGCCTCCTAATCCTCCAAGGGTGACAAACTCCACTTTTGCCCTGGGCTCCCTGCAAATCCCAGGAACTCCGGCCAGGAACACGCCATGTCCTCCCTGCATATAGTTCAGCAGGCAAGGGGGCAGCGAGGGCTGCCCTCGGGGCAATCTTCCTGGCCTGCCAATCAAGCCCAGGTCGGTGAGGCAGGCATCTCGGGCGCTTTGGTGCTAAGAGGAGCTTAGGCAGAGCATCTTTCTCTTCCCCACCTCCACCTTTCTTGCTTCACAGAAACAGTCAACGTAAAGTTGCATAGTAAGCCAGCAATGGACTGATTTGACTTAATAAAAGCTTCTTAAGAAATTACTTTTTAAAAACTTACAGAGCTGAATGAAGAGTTCTTTTCCATGTAATTTTTAACTGCCCTGATATAACTTTCTATTAAATTTTGAATAGCTAGGTCTTAAAAGCAAGGCCTGCAACCATTTTCTTTCCAATTGTGTCAGACTTCCAGAAAGGTTGACCAAGCCAGAACTTGCCTCAGTCTATTTGCCAACGGGACCCTTGCTTTCATTATAAAGAGTGCTTTTCAGAGGACATCAAGTGTTTCAAGCCATTTTCCATCTTATTTTAGCAGAGATTCTCTTATTTTAAACAGACCCGTTTAGGCGACAAAAATCCAGTGACAAATACGTGGGTTTACAGAAAGAGACAAACCTTATGGAACAGTTGAGATTCTGTTTAGGGTTCTCTTTGTGCTAAAATAGTTTTCAGCAATGGGTCATACTTCCCTCCCCCACCCCTTGTTTTAGTACATAAAATGGACATGTGTTTATTTAAAACAGGTTTGAAACTTAAACAAATAGTGACAGGCTGTTCAAACAAGCTTCGGAAATAGGCCTAATCAAGATGTTTGAGAAGGGGAGGGGGGAACGATCATAAAGAGCTACTTGTAATATATAGTGCAGACACCATTAGGTTGGGTTCATGTTATTGTTGTAATAATCTCGGACGAAAAAGTACTGCATGCTGCACATTTTTTGTTAACATTCCTCTTTTGAGCCATAGGTTATGCCATACTTTTGCCTTGTCTAAAAGTTTTACTGTAACTCTCCATCCATCTTCATACCTAATACCAGGAGCTCTACCAAATCATTAGAAATGGTCTCCCAGACAAACTGGGAGGAATGTTCCTAAACTGGGATAGAAGGGAGGCACAAAATATGCTCATTTTGATACTGATACTGTGTATGCATCGGCTGTCAAGAATATACAGAAGTGAGACCTTCCCCACAGAAAGAAACCATGGAAATCTTAACGTTAAAATGTTTTCACATGACTTGCATTTCCATGTTTGGTTTTTTTTTTTCATTTCCTCTCTTTTGCACCCATAATAATATCACCAAGTGTTGAACTTTACCCTTGTATTTTTATAAGGCCTGATCTTGAACTCCCTATACAGACAAAGCTCCCATGGAAGTCAGTGAGTCTGCACTGGCGACAACAGGATTTAGCCCAGTCTGTAACATTTTAGGATATTGTGTTACTTCATAGCCTTAAGGAGAAATAAAAGCAGCTTTCCAAAGAGCTGCACAGCAAACTGAGTGTGCTTTTTGAGCTCTGCAACAGCACAGCAAAATATTAAGGCCAGAGTTTGCAAACGTCTATTTCAAAAATCAGGCAGCTAAGCAAAAGTTGCCAAATTTTCTCCGGAATGAAGAGTTTGCATTAAAACATTCCCCCCAAAGGTTAAGCTGCTTTCACTTAAGAATATACCTTCAGAAACCCAAGTTTGAAATGATTTCCTGGCGGAACAAGCATTGAGAAATAGCAGGAGGCAGACATATTTTCAGGTCAATCTGTTGGCCAAAGCCTATAGCTATTCTGTTACCAGCTCTTACCTACTGACACCCACTCTTACCTACAACATGCACCAATATTACTTAATGTAATAACATATTTTGGAAGTAAATACTTATTATTTATTTGAATCTCACTCAGTGTCTAGTGAACAGGAGTCAAAATGGCAAAACATTAAAAAACCTTACACGCCCTCTCGTGGTAAAACCATAGACACTCTTATTCTGACAATAACTAGAGATGGCTAATGATGGAGGATAATTTAACTACATAATTTACAGAAAACTAACTTGGCTGGAAGGTTTATATTAATAATGGAGACCTTTCTCTCCTTAATTCCTGCTGTAAACCATAACATATATGCATTTTTAGAAAGCAGGTTACCTCCTAGCACAGTAACATTACAAAACAGCTAAAGGCACTATAACATAAATAGAGAAAGTTAAGTTCTACCATAAATGGGAAGTCTAGAGAAATAAAGGTAGAGATGGAAACCCCCACGTTAGGTAGCTATTTCACCCATTTATCTCAGTAGTTTTGGAGCAGACCTCAGTTGGCTGCCCGGTAAAAGAGTTGCCCTAAATGATGCTATCAGTTTTGTCACATTTTTAAAGTCATTCAGCTTTGCTATTTACTGCTTTCATGCCATACGGTATGATTTATCTGTCTCTCGGGAATGCTCTGAAGCTTCATGTTTATTAGGAGTTGCAGCCTGAAAGAAAGGCGTTACATGCAGAGTATCACCAATCTGATCACTAGCCCAGTCAAATCCCACTGCCTTTATGAGCCACAAAAACTTTATCTCTGCTACTTAAACAGCCTTTCCATTTGGTGCCTACATGCACCTCCAGACTTTCCCAGAGCAGCTTTACAAAACAGCTCTCCATACACGGAGGACTGCAGCTTCAAGGAGAAACCCAGGGGGGTTTGGGCTGGGCTGAGGGAGAGGACTCCCCCTACACCTCACGCCAGGTGACTTGTGGGCAGCCATGAGAAATGGCATCACTGTATGCTTCCCCTCCTCTTCCTCTAGTTGATTACCTTGGCTGTGGGCTGGAGGGCAAGTCAGACTGACAAGATGATCCCATGGCAAGACAGCTCTATTTTAGCCAGGGCTGTCAGATCAGCTGGTTGGCCCGACAGACCCTACAGCCAGACTGCTGCTATATCCAAGGCATGATTAGCAGGAGCACAGGACCAAGGTGTCACCCCTTTTAGTGACAACTGTGAAAGACCATCAAAGGTGTAACACAACCCTAACAGCTTCAGTTCATATGGAAGAAACATCTGTGGCTACTACACGTAGGCTTCTGAACCCATCCCAAGGGAACCAAATAAATACTGCCTTATTTTCAGCGAAGCTGACCAGCCATATAGATGCCCCGTGTCCAGCGGAAATGAAAGGTTTGGAGAATGAAGGTCCATTTACCTCCTTTGTGTATGTTTGTATATACAACATTCAGGAGCCAAAATGGTGGTGCTCATATTTAAAAATGCTGCTCCTATATTTTCTGGTAGACTGGGCATGCCTAAAGCAGAAGTCACAACCGTAAGCAATTACAGCAATATTTGTAAAGAAACAGGCAGAACTTTGCACTAAGCACTGCACAAAAACATAGCTCCGAAATCACTATTTTAATAGGTTTGTGGGGGTTTTTTGTGCCGGCGTGATTGCTGGATGACCATTGAGCGTGAAGAAGTTGCCCTCCCTCTCTGAAAAAGCTAATGCAATTCTGATATTCTGTTATTTCCCTTTCTAGGATGCCTTCGTGGAGTTGTATGGCAACAATATGAGGCCTTTGTTCGATTTCTCCTGGATCTCTCTGAAGACTATCCTGAGTCTGGTTCTGGTGGGAGCTTGCATCACTCTTGGCGCTTATCTCGGACATAAGTAGAGTCACCCAGTTTATCGTGGATTACAAAAGTCTTTCAAAACAACAAAATAATATTTTTTTTCTGTAGCACAATGATATTTTATGAGCAAAACAACTTCCCAGCTAAAGATTAAATCAGCTATTACTGCCAAAGGAAATATCATTTATTTTTACATTGCAGGAAAATTATTTATTAAAAGATATTTACATTTTAACCTGCTATTTTCAGAAACTCTGCAAGTTGTATCTGTCATCACATCATGTTGTTATTCTAACTTCAATGAGCCCCGAAGTTTTTTAGGTTCTTTTTTTAATTAATGCAGCTGGCTGGATTATTTTATCTCTGAAGAGCAAATATACTGACACAGACTTACCTGCTTACATTTAGGAGGGCAGTTACTTGAGCTGCTAAAGGCTGCGTAATTGTGTTGATTTTCCTGGCATTTTCCGGATGGCTGGGAGGGATCTGAAAGACAAGGTGAGCGTGAACAAAGTTCTCGCCCTGTCCTGCTGGCAAGAACTGATGGAGTAAACGATTCAACATGGTACATATGTGGAGTCAAGACGGCAACTTCTTGAAGGACACCTGGCTATCCCTACAGGAGAACAGTTGGAAATATGATTGCCTATGCCTTGTAAACATGCGTTTTCAAGTTACCAGTTGTGCCATCACGTCATAATCACAATACCCTAATACATGTCAACTCAAATACTTTTTTTTAATAGAAGTGTGAAGTTAAATCTTTGGGGCTTGCAGGAAATGGCCATTCCAATGATTGTCTCAGCAGTGAAACGTTTTTTGCGGCTACTGACACAGAAACATCAGGAGACCTTAAGTGCCTGCTTCGACAGAGCAGAGCTGGAGTCTGACGACCTGACCTGCGTCCCACTTTAGTGGGCTCATATCTGCAACTAATCCTGTTTACTTACTGAGTTCCTCCAGGGGTTTGAAACCAATTAGATGCGGTCTCTAAATCCCTGAAAGTTGAAAAGGATCTGAATTTTATTTGGCAAGAAGCAGACCTCAGCTGAGTTACAGATTAGCTCTGACTATCCTTGTTTATCAAACTGGACACCAAAATCAAGTTCATTTTCATAACAGGAAAAGAAAGTGAGCTTTATCCTCCTGCCCCTCGCCCTCAAAATTATTTCATGCTAATAATTTCCTAAGACTGCCTACAGAAGAAAAGCTGATGAAGAAACTCCAAAACCTCTCTCTGGACAGAGACTCTTTGACACCTCGATCGCACAGGTGCCTACTGTCGTTTCTAGCGAAAATGGGGTGGAGGAAAAGGGGGGGGTGAAGTCATCTGCTCATGTTACAAAATGCAACTCAAGTAAAATTAATGCAGAGTACTCAGTATACAGTTTTATAAACAGACCTGTGTTCTGAAACCAGATGTGTCAATGCATTTTGAAGTGGGGCTTCCGTGTGCTCAGAGCGGGCCAGGAGTCCCAACGAAGCCGAAGAGTCCGAAATGTGTCCCACAGGCTGCTCCGAGGCATGGAAATGTCCAGCTTCAAATGTTTAGGTCAAGCGCTCCTATTTTTTCTATGAAACTTTTGAAATCTGGGATTTGTGGGTAAATGGACATCCAGACATAAAAAGAAAAGGTTGCAAAGCTCCGGATAAAGTGTACCGTACAATATATAAGTGCTCTAAGGGTGAAAAACATACAGTGAATAAACTGTAGATTCAACCTCAAGATTTCAGTCTAATAACTTTGTGGCATTATATGCAAAATATCTCCATTAACTTGGGAATGTAATATGTTCAATGTTAAGGCTGTAGTTGATGTTGTGTCTTCAAAGCTGCTTTTTTGTTTGTTTGTTTTTTTAAGAGTTGTACATCTCAGCATTTTTACTGCTATTTAGTCGTGGCACCTACGGTTTGTATGAGCAAAGACGGAACGAGCTTACATTTCAAATTTGAAATTACTTTTAATTTTATAGAAACATAGAAAGGAAATGTTTCTAAAAACACAAAAATGTGAACTATGCTTGATTAAAGAAAAACGAAAAATCCCACCATCAAACAAAAAGCACCTGCAATGTTTTCAGAGTGCTTCTGTCAGAAGTGGGCATGCTCGTGTAGGGTTCCTATGAAAAATATTTGAAATGGGAGCAACGAATATCGTGGATTGAGTGTGGACTTCGGGTTTTTTCAGCTTCCAAGCTGACTTTGTCTGCAGCCAATTTCACAACTGGAATTGGCTGGTATTGAGCTAATGTTTCATTTCACAATCTAGTCTCCATTTCAATTTGTGCCCATACGCCCATTAAAGTTCATGAACTATTAGACCTCAAATTGTTTCAATATTGTTTATTTTATTAAAGGTTTACATTGTCAAAAGTAGTAAAAGAGTAACTATCAATTCCAGTGCTGCTATACTACCAGGATAATTTGAATGGGTTTTATTTTTTAATACCTTCCAATGGCAAAAGTTTTTTAAAGCTGCTTTAGAAATAATATGAAGAAGACGCCTGATACACATTTAAATAAATACTGAGGAGTTTGTGTTCTGTTGTGTCTACTCACTGGACTTCCCAGTGTATTAGTTAATACCAGGCAAAAAGAAGAGTCATGATGACTGTTGATGATTTTATTTTATTAAGGAGCTAATGGAGTTTTCCCATCCTGACTGCAGAATAGTACAGTATTGTGGCTGCATTAAGTATAATGATAGTTGATAATACATTTATTAAGAAACATATTAGAAACATTGAATGTATATAAAAGCTTGAACTTCTTTAATAAAATCCTCTCCTCTCACTCCTGCATTTCTTTTGGAATAATTCCTGTCTTTCCTGTTCTTCATTACACTTTCACATAAGTTTTTTTCCCACAAAATGCTGTATAGACTTCCATGCTCCCAGACTATCCTTCAGTGAAAATCCATCCTCTCTCACTATGTGTGCACACACAGCTGACCACTCCCAGCATATTCAAGGTGTAAAAGCAAAAAATAAAAAAGAGGGACATTTCTGAAGTTGGTTAGGTGTGGAAGATCAGAGGACAACAAAGGAGGAGGTCAAGAAGTAGAGGGAAACAGAGAGATCACTGAAATATCTCCTTGGTTAAAGATGACTGTTACCTGGAATTTGTTCATCTCTCATCCTTTCCCTTGAAAAAGGATGATGTAAGGGCAGAGTAAAAGATTACAGAGACCCCACAATTATTCGTCACTATAAAACTTTGTTAATTCTGAAGGCAGTCTTTTGCAAAACAGGAAATCCGTAGGAATTTAAGAGAAATACTTGATTTTGCTGTATTCAATTTATTTGTTGTTAATTGTTTTTCACTCCAGAAAATAACAAAGGAAAATATTTTGCTTCTGAAAAAAAAAAAATCTGTAAGATCACCAAAGATCTGTTACAGATCAGTAATTTAGGAACAGATGGAAAAACAAGAAAAAAAACCTGAAAATTAAGTATTCTGAAATCAGAGCTGCCACAGAGGACATTTCTTAATCGAACAAGCACTGGATCCACCAAAGGAGTAATGGGACTGTTGAGGTAACAGAGGATATACAGATAAGGAAGGGGGCTGGAAGATACGGAGAATGACATTGGTATGTAAGAAAATCTCGAGTTTCATATGATGCAGGAGTTCACCCAAGATGGTCTGAAAATAACTTTTAACTAAAACCAGCTACAAATGTGTGCACTTCATGACTGCAATTACTAAAACTTTTCAAGTACAAAATTATTTGTAAATTATTATAAAATTATCCAATCACTATAAAAGTTCATCGATTTTCTGTTGTGATTAGGGATTACACAGCCTGAGTAGGGTTGCACTAACAAGGAACAATTATGAAAAAAAAGTTTCTCTGAAAGCAGATGTGCAAAAGAAACATGAAGGGGATGCAGTTCAAAGAATACAGACGCAGTACCCCCGGTCCTTGAATGCACGCAGTCTCCCCAGCTGAGGCAGTGGGAGTCAGCTCTACGTAAGGACTGCATGCTTTGACCCTGAAGGATGACACTGTGCTTAGCTGTGCACCTGCACTCCACTTCACAAACCTAGAAGTCCTATCGATTAAAAGTATAGTGAAGTAGCATGTTTAAAGCCTATCTTTTTTTTCCTCTCTCTCTCTCTCATTAAACAAGGTAGCAAAACCATTCATTTGTATTATGAGTTTATGGCTCAGTACTATATGAAAATTAAACATCTTTTGATCTATGAGTATAAAAATTCTTTCTCATTGCAAAAGCCCGGCTTTGTTTTTCATTCCTATCTCTCTTTCAAACAAGGCTAAATACAAGGAAGACAAAGGAGCTACTTTAATCTCTATTTGGTTTAAATCACACTCCTATACTAAGTTAATGCAGCTTCATCACACAGTGAAATATTTTTCAAAAAGTTATACAGCATTAAGAATTCCACACAAAAACTGTATATTTTTATAATTTAAATAGCATATTTTTCTTTTTCTTCTGAATATTTGAATTTTAATTATCACCAGCATAAATGTACATAAGCAGATATCATTTATCCAGTACCTTTGGATGATGTATGTATGGTAATGTAGTTTGTCAGTTTATCGTCATTTAATATGATTATGTTGTTCTTTGTCTTTAAAATGTTATAAGAACATGCTGCCATTAAACTTTTCATGTCTGTCTAGTTAATATTGTGAAAAAATAATAAAGCACACTGTGAGTTACTTGTTTTGCATTTGCATTGTTTAGGATTTGCTGATAAAAAAAATACTCAAACATTTTGAGTGTAATCCCATAAAACATAATGTTTCCTTCTTGATAGTCCTGTTGACATGTTCTGGTCAATATTGGCCAGTATTTGCCAGCCTTCCTCAAAGGCCTCTGTGCATCAAGATGCAATAACCTGGGTTTGATAAGCTGCTGCTGTGTGAAATACCGCCCACAGGTGTACCATACACTTTGGGACCCACGGACAGTGTCACCCATACATCTGATGTCTCGTGGACAGTGCAGCAAGCCTCTTCTATTTATTTGCTAAAACTACTTTTCGTCCTTGCAGAAAGGAGCTGGAAAAGCATATTAGCAAGTTTCAATGGGAGAAAAAGAAGCATTTTTGTTACTGCTGAAGGTTTGTTATGATTGGTTTCCAGCAGGTATTTAGGTATTTTGCTTCTTAAAGGTTCATATTAACAGGCTCTCAAATCCCAGTTGTTCCCACATACCTTCTGTGGCTTTAGCTTATGTAGAACATAGCTAAATGAGCTCAGGTAATGAGTATTTAACTGCCCTAAGAATTTACCCAGCTTCTTGCCTGGGTTTTGCAGCCTTGCGTGTGCACTGTGCTGTGATGGATGCACTTGGTGTGAGTGGCTGAAGTTAGTAGTTTAATGCCTTTCAAGGACAACTCAGACACGTGTAAAACATCTACCCCTCTGTCCGTGTCCCTGAAGACAGAGAAGGTGGAGGAAGTCAGCCTGAAACCGAAAGAAGCAGCAACAGCAGCAGAGCGCAACGTAGACTCTGTCCTCTGGGCTCTGGGCTTAAACTGTCCAGCAGAGAGCAAGGTTACTAAATCCTTTGCAAGGCAGAAGGTAAGCAAATTTGCGGTTCTGCAAGTACGGCCATTTTCCCCTCATTGTTCCGTGAGACTGAAAAAAGAAGAAAAGGACTTGGAGGAAAGTAGTAGCCTCAGCACTGTCTTTTTTTCCTAGCTAAAACCTAACAAAGGAAGATGGGATTAAGTTTCCCTAGGGAGGCAAACCGAGTTCAGCAAAAACAGGTAAATTAGTTCAGTGATTCTCCTCTTTCTGCCTGGTCAGATGACTCCAGTTTTTCTAAAAAGCTTACAGATTAGCACCCATGATTAAGTGCCTACCTTACCACTGGGACCAAGCACAGTAAACAGATGGGGGGGAACAGAAGACGTCTGGATAAAGACAAAATGAACGTGAGACCTGTTAACTAAGGTAGGTTTCGGCTATCTGAGAATTAGATAGGAGCACCTTTAAACCAAGTTTTGCTGGGCCAAACCCAGAAAGCTCCCTTAAAATATGCTCGGATGATTTCAAGCACTGTAAGTCTCCACAGGAGCTGCGCTGCTGGCAGTTGCGCTGCAGTCCCTCTGTGGCAGCAGGCTCTCAGTTCTTTAGTACCTATAGCTCCTGCTTTTGTCCCCCTTGCTTATTAAATATTTAATGGGAGACTGCAAATGATACAAAGTGAAATTTATTCCAGTATGAATGGCCAGATAACAACTGCATGCCATTTAAGTTTCACGTAACACCTGACCCTAAGAGGAGTTAGCCTTCTGCTTGTAAGTAACTTTTTGGTATCAAGAACTGCCTCTGAGGACATTTTATTCAGGGCAAAAGACCAAGTAGTCAAGATTTGTGCACTGCAAGAAACTGACTTGCACAGACGGACAAACAACAAAGCAGCTCTGGAGGCATCCCATCATAGTCTGTAGTTTACCGCACCCCACTGCAATTGAGCACGAGTACTGATAATGTTCAGAATGGCCCTCTAAAATCTCAAAGGGATAAATACACAAGTCAGTAAAAACCATCAGTATCTAATTTTTTCAGTACTTCTCAAGGTGCAGGCACGCTCCTTGCTATCCTGCCATATACTGAGAAGTGTTTCTGGATTAGTTCAACCAGAAGACGCCTCTTCCTCTCTGATGGGGATACCTATTCTGGTACTGACCTGTGCAACTCATTTAAGATGTACTGAGTTGCCTCTTGGATATCCTGGAGAAATGCATTAGTGTGCCCTCTTCTGCATTGTGTCCTCCAGAACTCCCATTACAAGCATGACCACAACAGTGGGAATGTAATCCCTCGATTATAGCGAGAAGCTCTGAAATCTGCACTCAAACAAGGTCCTGGTCATGCAGATAAAAATGTGCATCTGGAGCAGAGAGTACTGGTGCAAAGCTTTAAAAAGCCACAGGTGACAGAAATAAAAGCCAGCCAATCTATTTATTTGGAGATTAAATGGAAAAGGAACCTCCTTCCCTTTCTTTGTCCACCTGATAAGCTACAGACGCTTACCTGCCTACATGGTCAGAGATGCTGTCCAGTGCCCTAGTTAGTAATTTTCCTGAGGTCACCTGGAGTTTCATGCAGGTTTGAATCTCTCCCTGCCTGTACATTCCCACTCTAAAAAGATTACTGATCCTTAATATATCCAGTAAGTAAACTTTTCCCATTCCCACCTGTGCCTTCCAGAATATTACTGTTCTCATCTCTCTGGGAACACTACAGACCCTTTGGCAGATAAGATGTAATATACGTGGATGATACTATTAGTGGATTATTAACAATAATGTCCAATGTGCGTATCTCGGGCTATGCTGCTGTGATCATAAGCACCGTGGCGGTCTCTGCATTGCTAGACCACTGAGCTGAGATAGGTTCATCCAGATTATGAAGAGACACCTGATGCCATTTCTGTCAAAGCAGCCACAGCCCACGCTAAGGTGTTCACTCAGGCTGTAGGGGGATGACTGACACCTGATCCAGCCTTGTCTAGTTAGAATGGCACAAACAGGCTTTATCCCGTTCACCATAAAGCCCTGTGGCAGAAAGTTAACTTACAGTGGGGGAAAAAAATTCGGTCAACTTGACCCAGCAGGGGTTACACTGGAGCAGCACTTCGTGTAATGCGTTTATGTAAATGCATGCCATGCAACTAGTTCATACTCCAAAAACTGCTCTTTCAGTCAAGTATCATGAATCCCAAAATTGGATTTATTGTACCACTGAAACACTATAAGCTTCATGTCTTATGCACATGAACTGACAAGCATATCTGATGCAAACACATAAAAGGTCAATGCATGCAGTCTATTACTGACCACTGACTGAGGCCACGAAGTTACTCATTCACACTGGGGTGGCAACAGCTTTGATAGACCCTTAATCTTTGTCTTTGTTGAGGCAACTACATCAGAAATTGTGAAAGGAGAAAATGCTGCCTACAGCACTAAAACAGACAAAAAACTAGACTGTACATCATTGCTGCAGTGGAAACAATCACCTCTGATTTACTAAAAGCTTACTTAAAAAATTTGAAAACAACTTACTTGTCAAAAAGCCTCTCGCTCTCTTCTAGGGTTCAACCCTCCAAGACACTTGTGTGACAGCACATACCCCTAGTTGTCTCAGTGAGCTTAGCAACATTCAAACTGGGCAGCATTTCATAGAATCAGAGAATGGTTTGGGCTGGGAGGGACCTTCAAAGATCACCTAGTCCAAACCCCCTGCCACGGGCAGGGACATCTTGCACTAGATCAGCTTGCACAAAGCCCCATCCAACCTGACCTTGAACACTTCCAATGACGGGGCATCCACAACTTCTCTGGGCAACCTCTTCCAGTGCCTCACTAACCTCATTGTAAAAAAAATTTCTTCCTTACGTCCAATGTAAACCTAACACCTTTCAGTTTGAACCATTGCCCCTTGTCCTGTCACAATTTATATATTTCAAATCTTAACAGCACCTCAGAACTATTAAAAATAAATAAATTGACACCGTGACTCCTGGATAGTTTGCAAAGAAAACAGCGGGAGATTAGAAAGTGAACCCAGGCGCCATGTGAGACACCACAACAGATGACAAGGAGGTTTGGAAATGCACTTCCTTCAAGACAGTCTCACTGCAAAATGCTGAGAGGCATCACGCCCCCATACCTGTTACTACGTGATCCCACAGCACTGCAAACGGCAAGTCAAAGTGACCTTGGCTAAACAGCCCCTCTTCCTGACCTGTGCCATATCCACTGCCCTCTGCCTCCGAACAGCAGAGGAACCCACCGGCTGGACCCAGCCATGCAAAACACGTCAACCAACCTCAAACACAAGTTTTGGCAAGCCCGCTTTCGTTGCGTAAAAATGCCAGCACCCTGTAATATGCCCGGCAGGTGGAGGAGAAGCCACAGTGCTGCAGTATAATTAATGTTGCTTTTCAGCGGGGAGCCGGGGCGCAGTAAGCTGTAATGCTGTAATGCTTTCGGCAGAGCCCAGCCAGCAGCCTCTGCCGTCTGCTCCACCGCCCAGACAGCGTGGCCTGAAAGGGACCGCTGCCTGCACTGCTCTGTCCTCTGATAATCTTGCTTGAAGCCAAAACTGGCAGCAAACCAAGGTGTTCTCTCATGAGACTGTAAATTAATGTTGCTGAAGGAAACTGGCTAGTAGTTCATATGGCTCTGGGTTTGCTTTCCATCTGGCGTCCAACTTTGAATTCCCTCTACAGCTAGGAATAGAACAGGTGAGGTGCCTGGGCCACTCAGCACCCGCTACACATTACTAATTTCCTTTCATCCAGGCCTTTAAAAAAAAAAAATCCCTGATCTTGGTACAGTTTTGAAATGTTATAGGGGTTTTTTTTGCACTTAAAAAAGCAGCTGTTATTTCTCTCCAGGCTTTGCAAACATTCTTCCCATTAAGTAACTCATTTACTGCTAGCAGCAGGCACAGCTTCCTCTAAAAGAAGTTAATACATTTTACACTTAAAAACGTGGCCGTGGAAAAGAAACAGATGTATTTTAACCAAAGGTTCTCATTTTCAGCTCCTTCTCACTCCTCCGCCTCACAGACAAGGTATCTAATACGCCCTTCACTCTAGCCACTGACCACCTAAATCAGCACGATGAATTGTCCCAGTGTTTTCATTAGGGACATAAAATCAATCTTTAACCAAGGACAAATAGCACTGCTTCCAGTTACATCCAAGATCACAGCTTCCAGTTCTGGAATTAGACGTCAATCCTGTCACTTTGCGGCTGCTTCCTTGTTTTCTGCCAAGATGCAGGGGGAAAGGAAGGCCAGTCCAGAGGTCATCAAAGATATTCAAGAAGTATAAAAGGAAAGAAACTATACAGCTACCTCCAACAAGAGATGAGACAGCATCCGAGGCTCAGATAGGTCTAGGCTACTCTTCACATCACACGCTTTTCAAAGCAGGCTACCAACTGGAGAACTACTCCCATCACCATCTACTGGGAAACTCCCATTAATATCAACTGATAGGAAGTTGACAGGAATATCAACTAGGAAGAGATATTTTAGTACTTGCACTGGAAGTGGAGCCATTGATAGCTGCAGAACAGCTTTAACTGCTACACAAGGTTATTCAACTCCCTGAGAAAAGCATGGATCTTTCTTCAAATATCTTTACTTAAGTTCAAGCTGATTGTGGTGGGAAGCTCTGTGGCTGGAAACAAATGAGAGCCATCCCAAGTACTGCTCATCTCATGAGGACAAAACCCCAGCTGTCCCTTTACAATACGTGCAAGCCCCTTTGAAAGCAACACCAAAACCCGTGATACAGTCAGAAAGGTATTAGGAAAATGGAACATGACACACAGCTGCGACATGTATCACAAGTGAGCACAACACGTGCAAACACAGATGTACCCTGGTCTATGGTATCGGTTTCTTTGCTTATTTTGCATGCTTGACAAGTGACATTTTACCTCATGCTTTCCCAAGTCTTTCTGGAAGTAATTTCTCTATGCATCTCCAGAATGCCACCAACAAGGACATGATCAAAAAGTCTCCATTCACTTGCCCTAAAATGTTTAAATTCTCTCCTACAGGAGAAAATGTATTAAAAAACACCAAAGTCCCTGGTTCAATTCATTTTGTCGATTTAGTAGTTACTTGGAAAGAATTAGCTAGGCAAAAAATATGTCACTTTTGGCAAACAGAAGTATACACACCCACGTAAAAAAAAAAAACCTGTCCTTCATTTTCAACTGTATGTCCACTGCCGAATCATCCTTTTCTTTAATTACAACTGACAGTTGCACAGATGTCTCCAACACGGTTTGCTCATAAAGACGCATTCATTGCAATGAGATACATGACAGACTTCACACTTAACAGTTGTCAACATAACTTCATTAATGTGTCTTGAGTATCCATTTGCCCACCCCCACCCACTTCAAAACCAAAATTAAAACCCGCTTTTCTTCTGTCATCACATCCTCCAACAACTATCACCACTCACTCAAGTGTTAGGAAAATAAGTCACCACTTTTTCCATAATCTCCATCAACTAATGCTACTTCCAGCAAAGCCAGTGTACAAACAAGCTCAAAGTCACAAATGAAAGAAGCCGTTTTCATTTCCCAAGACCACAGCTATTTATCATGTTGACCCATCCAATTAAGTGGCATGATTCACCGATGACTAGTAGCACAAACATACATTCATGTCTTAAATTCTGTCAAAATATTACAAAATTAGACAGCACAGAGCAGCTACCATTGTCATTTTAATGATGTGCCCGTGATGACTGTAGCTGCCAAAACAGATGTTCCAGCCCTTTTATATGAGCCCTTTTAATACATAAGGTATTTCCTATAAAAATAATCTTGCACACTTAGAAGACAACAGGGTGGTAGAGGTCAATTATAAAAAATATCTTTACTGGGTAGAAGAGACCTAAATGTTCTTACTTATGAATGTCAGGCAAGCTTATCTTATGCACACATGGGGCAGCAGCCCCAAATGGAAAGAACAAAAGCTATGGGACTCTAAACAAGAAGAATGCCCGTATTTCGTACTTGTCTAAACAGGAGCTGAGCACATGATGGAACATGTCTATAGATGGAGCCAACCATCTGAAGAGATGTTAGCAGATTTCTTGTTTCAAGTAAAGACATTTATCAGTCAAAACTACTTGTGACTCATGCTGAGATTAAGTTTTATATGAGAACAATCAATTGAACCATCCGTTTATGTCATCATTGAGAAGACGGACAATCAACCTGCACACATGAACTTTGCCATAAAGGTCTATTGACAGCAATAACCAGGGACTTGGTTACAACACTGCTAATTTTTTGTGCTTTCACAGGAAGAGAAACAAAATGTTCAACTCTGGTACCTCTTTATAATTACTTGAACTGAGGGAGGACTGTAAGGTAGAGCAAGTTCAAGCAGGATTCAGTAGATCCTCCCTACTCATGAGTCCTCCCTACTCATATCGGGCTTTGGATTTTGCAAGATGTTTGCATCTTGAAATTGCAGATGGAGCTAAGGGTGTTGTGAACCTCATAAGGGTCAAGCCTTTGGTGACCTTCAGAGCCAGGAGAGCACTAGAACCTGAAGGGAATATCGATGCTAGGTGGGGCACCAGCAGAAGGAAATTTCCCTCTTTTTATTGGAATTTGGCTTAGGAGGGTTTCCCTTTGAATCCCTCCATTGGTGTTTCACTCTGCTCCTTTGCTGTCTCCCCTCCTTTGCACTGCAGATGTGTGCACACACATAGCTGTAACTTAAGACCCCAGCACCAATGAATGTCCTCCTGATTGTCAGACAGGCCTCCCCACCACTGGGCTATATAGAGAGCATTTACCACCACAGGTAAGTGCCCTCATGAAACAATCAATGGTGTGAGACAACTTTTTCCCTGAGTTTGCCTCTCTCCTGCAGCCTCCCCGACCTTGTTTGATGGGAGGATGGAACATGGTAAGGGAAGGAAATTGTACAGCTGGAAGTTCCCCAGGAAACCTTGGAATAGCTCTCCGGTGGAACAAAAACATCCATGGAAGTTATAAAATCACTTCTAAAACTAATATATCTGTATTGCAGGAAGTGTGTCGTGAATCTTTCATCATAAATGTGATTTGACTATATGTAGGCAATACAGTAAGATAAATTCAAGTTCTGGCAAATGAAGACTTTCTATTACTATGTTTACTAAGTAGAAATTCAAAATTACACACAAGGACATGAGAAAAAAGCAGTCACACTGACAAAAGTGGTGGTGTTGGGTTTTTTTTAATGTATTTATTTTGCCAAAAAATCCATCTAAACGCAAAAGCTTAATATGTTAACTGTGGTGCTGCTATTCTACCTGTATAATCAGCTTAATGCCTCTGAAGACTTAAATAATAGTGTAGCAATTATGTGATTGCACCTTAATGCCAGCTTTAAAATGAAGGGAAAAAATCACTTCTCTATGCCTCACAGAAACAAGTAATTGCTTTAAATCCATCTTCCTTGAAAGCAAGCTGTAAACGCTCCAGTTTCAAAACAGACAGATGAATCTTATGCAATTTGTCTGGTTTCTAATTATTAAGATAATTCATAATAAAAACCTGGAGGGGGGAGAATTAGGTGCTAGGGAAAGATGTTTGGGCACACATCAACCACCAGAATGGATTGAGATCAGATGAAAAAGAGAGAACAGAATGGCTATTAAACTTCTGCCTAGTCTTCACTGGGGCTGTTGTTATAAACTTTGAGTACAGCTGCACTTAATGAGTTTGTGTAAAAGCAGACATCATACAAATGGGAGAAAGTAGGAGCTTCATCCAATTAGATAAGAGAATTGGCCAGCAGCCTCCAACGAACTGAAAAGCTCTTCCAACTTCAGGGATGAGAGCTAATTATAACTCTATTTTTGTGTGTGTGCGATGCTACTAAATTATTAAGAAATATTGTCCTGTCAAAAAACTATGTCATATGCACTGACTTGATTATTACAGATAGAGTATTTGCCAGAGACAGGGCTGGGAAGTGATTAGCCTTGATAACAAGAGAAGTCATTCTGCCATCGAACTTCAGCGTGGAAAATGGCTTCCCTTCTTGAGTTTCTCCCAAAACTTGGGCAACGGCATGGAACGGCAAGAATTTCTATTTCTTCTTCTTGGTAGTGAGGATGCAAGGAAGACACGCTGACATATAGGTAGTTGTGTGCCTGTTCAAGAAAGGTAGCTCAAGAGATGTTCACTGTTGAAACTAACACACAAACTGGGGTATTTTTTTCCCTTTTTTTTTTTAACACACAATAAGACAAAGAATCAGAACTGAGCTAGACATGAACGGGCAGAAAGGTTCTCACTGTTGCTTGATAACAATAAGTACCTTGTCCAGGGAGCAGACTAAGCTACGGAGGAAGCAAGGGCACAATGTTCCTTCTGCTCCCTCTTCGTCACCCCCAAGCATGCCTCCTTAACACACTATGCTACAACTACTTAGGGTGTGCAACTCCCAGCAGCCGTGGCCCAAACAGCCTTCTTGGCTCTGTGGCCAAGTAGGTCCTCCAGACACCTCCAGGCAATACTGTCCATCGAGTCAGGCAATTTTCAAGAAACAAATGACATTTTATGTAAGGAGAAAAAAGCGTGAGAGGGCACGTGCTCACTCTGTGCAAACGCATGTTGAGGGCGTCAGGGAGGGGAAGCGAAATTAGAGAATGTATTAACTGAATATTAGAAAACACGTTCGAACTCCGGACCCTGCTATTTTGCTTCACTCATGTCTCCTTTGGAATAAGTGCTTACGACCACTGCCAAACAACGTCACTCCCGATAGCCTAGCTCCCAAGTTCTGTGCTAGCTGACAACCTGTGCAGACTGTCATTATGAGTACGAAGCGTGGCTTGGTTTTCTTTTCGGGAGAAGGCAGAGCCACTGGGACTCCCTGAAAGAAGCCAGAAAAACAAGACAAAAAAGCCCCCGAGCAGCCAGAGCACGCCAGAAGGCTGAGACTGCTAATGGGACAGCTGCAAACAAGGATGAAAGACTCAAATATAGGATTAAAAAGGGCAGTGGGAAGAGTCCAGAAGAGCGCTCTGTTTGAATCTATCCAAGCCATACTTCCAAACTAATATATTTTCATTAAATTATCCTACAAGCAAATAAACTAATTAACTTAGATTTATATCATCAGTAAGCCAACAGAGCCAGCGACATCTCAAGAGACTTACAGCAATCTTTTGAACTTTGAATGAAGGCTGCCAGTGCAGCTCCTAAAACTAATGCAGGCACGAGAGAGGTTTAAGGCTTCTAAACACAGATTCAGCGTGTCAGTTTAGAAACGCTGAATAAAAGCAGTGGTGCCTTATTAAACGAAAAGCAAATCACCAAGAAATCAGCTTTCAGGGATCAGCTGAACTGCTGCATTGTACTCACACGAAAAATTACCCAGCAGCTTTTTCTGAACCAAGAAACACAAATCAGTTTTGCTTAGCGAATGCAGGAGCCAAACTCTTCTATTGTGAGGGTTTCAATAGACGCTCAAATAACTTTGACAGCGTGGAGGGGGAAGGGTGTCTCTGACCCAGTTTCTATATTACAGCGTCGCTTGGGTGATGCTGGTACGAGTGTTCACAGCAGAACCTCTTTTCTTTAATTTTCCTCTCCTGCTTGCCCACCATCGCTTTGTTTAAATAATCCACAGATGTTATCATGGGCTCAAGAATAAGATTAATTGAGCTTAATGATTGTTGGCGACTTCTTATATGCATTCAGCTGGTGATGTCTTCAGCACAGAGGCCCCTTACACAGTGCGAGAGGAAAATTTACTTTTTTCTTTGGCTTTCTCATTTCATAGCCATTTTGAAAGTAGAGTTCTCATTTCTTCCTGACATCTTTGCCTAAAACCTCTTAATGTGCCGTGAGAAATTTTGAAGGTCAGACCCTCTTCACCCAGTGGAACCTAAATGATTTTTTTCTAGGCTCTCCGCCAAGAAGTTTCTTGCTACTTCTCATGCCATTGATGCAGGAGAAGATGCAACTGCTCCTGTTTGTAGAACAACAAAAGCCTACAGAGGCAGAGAACTGGACTACCGAGCAAGGGGATAAATGCCTGAAAGAAAGGCTCCACGTGCACAGGTGGCAGGGAAACCGGGAGTCCACGTGTGCAGGCACGTAAGGGCAGTGTCCCCGCCAGGCACCTGGGCAAGAGATGTGACAGATGCACTGGGATGAAAACACTGAAAATCTAAGAGAGGCAAAATCCAAAGGATGCATGTGAAGCTAAAATAACAGGTTCTTCCCACCGCAAGGGCTGAAATACACTTAGGAGTCTGAACATCCACAATAATAATTTTCTCTTTAAAAAGCCCTCACTGCTAGCCATGTTTCAATCTGGTTTTCAACAGATCCTGAATTATTATGAACCCTCACTTGTCTGCTTTGATATGTCACGAGCCATCACTAACCTGACAGCTCCCTGGCAGGCTCTCAAGCATCTTCAAAAATACAAAACCAACCTTGCTTCTAGTGCTTCCCCCACTTCCAGCTCCCAAAACAAAATCTAATTCAAGGGCTTGAAAAGAGCAGAATCAGAAAGAGGGCTCACCAATGTCCTGATAAAGAAAGCTGAAACTAAAAAGTTACACTGTCAAAAGCAATGGAATAAAGGGGAAAAGAAAAGCAGGAACGGTTTTATGTCAGCCCATAGGCTGCACAGCGGTGCATGCCACAGCAGGGGTAACCAACCCTTGAGAAACACACAAATAATTCTGCTGTGCATAGACTGGGATTACAGCAGGCGACTCCCAGCATGGGTGCGTGAATTTGGGGGCTACTGTGCAATCCGAACCCAAGCAGTGGAAGGAGGTGAGCCAGCAAAAACTGCTAAGGAGATCCCTGTTCAATCCTATCAGACGGTAAAGCAGCCAAAGACCTAAGGAGCCGCTGTCGTCAGCCTCCCAGCTCTCTCTAACTTTCCTTGGCTAAGGAGTGTTGTTCAAAGTGCTGGTGCATGTTTTTTAGTGTTAAGGAGACTGGTCACTCTTGCACTAGTCAGTTATATTCAGAAGACAAAAAGAAAAGACTAAGACTGGAGAGGGGAAAGCCTGAAGAAAAGATGCAAAGTAATTTTTATTTTTCCATCAACAATACATTTGTATTCTCATTCCATTTGAGCAGGTCCCTTTTTTGCTTTCCTCCCCAGAAGCTGGGGGGGAAAGCCCTTTCCTTTTTTTTCCACCGAGGAAAAAGAGATCAATTGGAGCATTTAAATTATAAACCTAACTCATTTTGGTTTGAATCCAACAAATTTTACTTAACTTTCTCAAAATACACGCATTTTCTGCAAATGTTTTGTATCAATTGAAAACTCATGTTTGTTAAGAAAATAGTGATGGTTAAAACTTTTGACCATTTCCAGTGATTCCTTCTTCATGAGAATTGTGGCACTTCCCCGGAAAACATTAGCTAGTACACTAACTTCGGGACTGTTATGATCACTCAGGTGACAGAGGCGTAATTCCCTCTGCTGCCAGAGACTTCCCTCTTGGCTTTGGGCTATTCAGTTTGCCTCTATGCTCCTCAAATCCAGCTATAAAATGGGTATTATAGCAAGTTGTACCTTACAGAAGCACCGTGGGCATAAAACCACTCATTATTGTGAAGCTCTTGCATACTGTGGAGGAAGAAGGTATAGAATATGTAATAACCCACATGAATTACGCTTTAGAAAGATGCTGCAGAGGGTGAGGGACTTGACTGAACTACGATGTGCAACTGAGCAAAGCAGTGTTATTTCCTGAACGACCAAAGCCTTAAGACACTCTTACTCTTGCAAATAGCACCACAAAATCTCTAATGGATTGCAGATAGGCAGGACTTCTGTTTTATATCTCAGCCAGAAGACAAGAATCTTTCTGCTGCTCAATGGGCTAAAAACATGCAGTGGGTCAGACAGACCAAAAGGAAAGGCAGCCAGTACCATAGAGTCAAGACCTACAGAATAAACACCATCATTCCGAAAGCACTTTAATTTTATCTCCAGTGGAAAAGCCAGGCTCGGCCTTGCTTTGCTAATGGCATATGAAGAGTTCACTGCCTGATGCAGTATGCCTGTGACGTTGCTGCAACGCTGGACATTTGTAGCTCCCCTCCTGCAACTTAAAGCATGTTTTCTGAACGCAGCCTTAGCAGAAACCTTTTCCTGACAAGAACTGATCTCATTTACTTGTTCGTCTTCGACATCCCTCGGCTAGATTCAGGGCGGTCTATTTGCCTTTCTCTGAAGGCTCCCTGCCTTCACACACCGGAGCTGAGCTGGATGTGGTGAGGCCGGTGGCATCCCGGTGCAGACACATGCTAACGGGGACCAGCCGAGAGCCCAGTGCCCTCCTCCTCCTCCTCCTCCACAAATTATCAGCAGTACCTGGTATCGGAGCTGGCGGGGAAGGGGAAAAAGAGAGAAAAACTGAGAAAAGTGAACCAGATTATTAAGGAGTAAAGAATGGCAGATGAAACTAAAAATAGTCCCCTCGGCAGTTGTAAAGGAAATTCGTTTGACAGGAGGCTGCTTCTTTTGTCGAGAGTGGTTTGTTATGCAAGAGACGATACCAACACCGGCTCTTCTTATCTTGGTTGTCAGTTTAACTGACAAAAAGGAGCAGGGGTTAACATCACTGGAGCCACAGCCAGTCTTAACATTTGTCTGTTTTCATGCATGTGCGTGTTTTAAGAGGCAGCCCAGGGATTAATAGTGGCAAGAAACTGTGGCGCAAGCTCAGTTAAGCAATTTCACAAAAATCTTAAGAGTACTCACTCGGTTTTAAAGGCAATAATTAAGCCCCTGCTTGCTGCTGGTTTTGTTCCCCTGACTCCTGCTTCAGCCATCCCAAGAAGGGGATCATGGTGACTTTCCCACACAACAGAAAACTTAATGCTCACAAGTTCTTCCACGCACAGGCAGCAGGGGACAACCTTGCTCCTACTCTGCTTTTCCAGTTCTCAAGGTAGATCACCCAAAACACGCAGAGCCTTCTGGATACACCAAAATGCAAATTTAAATTTAAAAAGTTGTTTCATTTTCCCCCCACTCCTTCCTGATGCTGAGCCTTCGATAGCATTTACACCTCTATGTAGGAAGGTAAGAAGTAGGAAGGAAGAGGCTTTAAAAGACACCACCTTAACATCTCCTCTCTTACAGAGAAGAAGTCACTGTAAAACCAGGAGGGAAGAGGGAAAAACAAGGCCATCAGGAGCTTCCCTGACAATTGCCCACAGGAGTGCAGGTGAGCCTGTATGTTCCTCATTAATGTGCCTTCTGGCATGCCTGCAAGCTTTTAGACAGCCTGGTGGTCACGGCTGCCAATATCTGCTGGTGAGGAGGTATGCAAATCACAGCCTGTCCAAGTTAAACAAGTAAAGGCCAGGACCTTGAAAAACTCAAGAGACACATATATGTGCACACACAGTGTGTGGGAGTGAGCACTTGGGTATGCTGTAGGTGCAAGGGAAAACAACTCTTATTAGTCTTCTCTTCATCGGACTTTCCTGAAAACATTCATTTTTAGACCAAGTACGCCACGCTAAACCATAGGTTAGTTGAAAACAGGACACTCACAGTCTTTCCTCTATTCCTCTTTTCTGAGGAAATGTTTGGCAGTGCAAAGACAGCAACACAGAAGTCCTGTCTCCTTGGTGGGTAACTGAAGTCACCCTCTCCGTCCCAAACACCAAAGTGTTTGGTAGAAAAATAAGCAGCAGAATAGAAGTTAAGTTGGTGGAAAGCCCCTGTTGAAAAGTAGATAGCAGCTTTGTACTTCGAGTTGAAAATGTGCACTGGGTTGAAATACTGTGGACTTCTTCTGTAAACTAACTTAGAAATAACTTGATCCGTTTCCCGCTCGGTGCGGGAAGACCTGACCTCGGTGGCGGATTCTGCCCTATGCCAGACCCACCTGCCATGAACTGCTCGGGCCACAGGATGCCACTGTTGCATTTCTTTTTCAGGGGGTCAAAAGAAATGGCGACAAATCGTTTGCGTGAACCGGACACCTCCATTTAATGCCTCTTTTCCCTTCTTAACGCATACAGTCGCCAATGTTACAGCCCCAGACAGACGGACCAGATGTAAATAGCTCAGAGCTGCACAGGATTATGTGTTTTGATCAGGAACAAAATGTTTGCATACCTTTTAAGGCCAGATTACTGAACCCAGCATCTCCGTGTGTTCATAAATTTTCTATGTGCAAGAAATATTTCCAATGGCTGCCAGGAGTGTTGACTCCAATCCTGACAGTTTTGACCACAAAACAAATATCCCCTGTTACTGAATTTTATCTACATCCAGATGAGAAAAGAAAAACACTAGATGGGAGAGTAGATTAAATGAGAGAGAAGGCAGACTGCTCATAATTCCTACCTCTTGTAAAAGAGGCAAGAGCTCCTACCATGTTAATAAAACTTCATAAATATTTTACTAATATAAAATGGAATGGAATGTATTCATGCCCGGAGACAGGGACGTGGTGTGAGCTCCCAGATAGCTCCTCTTGCTGCAGTTTTGTGCAATTTGCAAGCTGGCACCCAGAATCATAAACCCAGGTCTACTGAGACCGCCGGGTCGGTCAAGACCAAGGCACCTCACAAAGGTCCACCAGTGTGAATTTTAGAGCAGTCAAGACTGCAAAGATCTGCACAGGGTCTAAATGTCCTCTGAAAGCAAATTTCAGTCCTAAAATACTTTTACATATAAGCGGTAAATTAGTATAGAAAACTAAGTGTGGGATTGCAGATAGTCTCCAAGATCTACTCAGACAGGGGTTCCCCCAAGTTCAGCACAACACAGATGGAATTTGTGAGAAAGGACTGTTAAGAAATGAGGGAGAAATTTTAATGCTAACAGTTTCTCAGATTTCAAAAGCCGTTTTGGTTTTGCTCATCATTTTAGAAGGGGAAAAATGGCTTCAGCCTACTACAACTCTGCTTAAGAGCAGTGGAAAAAGAAAATGAATGATAAGGTTTCAGATACAGCTTGGGTGGCCAGCAACAGCAGAACTTGAGGGAAGGCAGCATGAAAGTGACAGCTGCGGTGATGCAGAGTATTACTGAGGCTGGTGTTACAGCTCCGTACTTCAAGCTGATATAAATACGAAGGGGCCCACAGATAACAGTCTTTTGGGATTCAAGGCTTCAGTAGAAATATCCTCGCTGCCTTCAGCCTGTTTTGGATGTGTCCCAGAAGCCAGCTATTCCCCAGCCAGAGTCTAGACTCAGTGTGACAAAATCCCACTTTTCAGAAAACTGTGTTGTAAGCTCTTTAAATCAGAACTAGGCAATGGCTCAGAAGATGCTGGGAAGGACTCAGCCTTGGAAAAGAAACAACTACCAACCAAACAATTCACACGTCACCAAAGACAACAATAAAAGAAGCCTAAGGATGGTTTCCATTGCTTTTAAAAACAAGTATTTGTAATAGCACACATCAAGAATACAATATTAATATTAATTCAGTCATGATTGTTTAAAATTTCTTTTGCTGAAGCAGTATTTGGTGTTGTGATGGCTTTTTTCCACTAGGACAGAAAAAATTGACCAACACATAACCAATTACTTAGTTCCCAACTTTATCTCCCATTCCAAAGACCAGGGATTTCAAAATCTCTTTAACGAAAGGAAAAAAAAAAAAAAAAAAGAAATTAAAAAAAAAAAAAAAGGAAGCCTTCAACCCAAATTCTTTTATTGTTGTTTATAACAATAAACAACAGATTTAATATAAAAGCAACACCAAGAGGGTAGAAAAAAAAAATGTTCCAAAGCTAATTTTAGTCCTGCTGATCTCAGGAGCTTAGTGTTTCTGTCAGACTGAACAGACTCCAGTGATGCCCTGCCTGCCTGGCTGGACAAATCTGTCCCTGGAGGTCTATTTACGGCACCTGGTACCCTACACCTAGATTGTTTTTTAGGGGTTTTTTGATTGGTTTTGTTACACTGGAGCAAGCATCCAGGACTGCATTGATCCAAGACAGAGATGTGACCTACTCAAGCAAATTACCAGAAAAAAAATCAAAATGGTTCACACTTCATCTTCTGCAAATCAGTCCCTCTGGACTTCAGCAGCTAGCCAAAATTCAGTCCCAAAAGTCATTTCTATTAAAAGGAGAAATTGATGACAGAATCAGGTGTATCTTTGATACAAACCTGTCTGCTTACATACAACACAGCATCTTTTTACCTGCAACAAGGTAAGAACAAATGATGAGAACGTTTTCCTTGATGGTTCTCATCCAAATTCAGCCAGTACCATAACCAATCCCTTCATGAGCTCCTTCTACTTTTTTGTCCTTAGAGACTCATTCCTACTGCTACCTCTGGCTGTTTCTCCCTAATCAGCACCATTTTCCATGGCTTGTTTCACTGGTTCTTATGTCATATATAGGCAACTCCAGCAATCACTACCTCAATGCCTTCTGTTTGCTTTATGAGTTCCCAGGGAAAATCCCTTTGGTCACATAGTTAAGTTTTTAATGTAGATCTCACCGTGTAATTCTGGGTCGGTTGCAACCCCATTATTTCAACTACCTGGTTCCATAATGACTCTAACCACTTTTTAAACACTTACCTTGCCTGTCACTGAATTTTACCCAGTCCATAATCATATCCCCTCAGTTCCACCCAGTCTTCCATCAAACCAAAATGGCCACATTTCATCCCAGAAAGAGAAATGCTTTAACAAAACTACTAGTTATACTGTAGACAGTGGCTGTCAAGCTACTTTCATATTTCAGCGCCCCCCTGCTGCCCAAGTCTGTTTCCAGCCATGTCTCCTTGTGATTTTTCTGTTGTTTGTATGAAACATGCCCACCTGAAGGGAGCTGTAATTCCTCATGCCCCCCATCAAGAGCAGACATCCTCTGCTGGATGCAAGTGAAGAATGCATTTCCCAAATGTTTATCATGTAGACAGGAGAACACATTTTTTGCAGGCACCCTAACCTTCTTCAGGGTAAAATATGCCAAACTAGCCTAAACTACCTTTAATTAGAAACGGTAAGAATTAGAAACAAACAGATCTACAAAGCAGTAAAACACTCCTGCTGTTAGACTGCTTTCCTAGCAGGACGACAGCCCCAAGCTGAGAAGGCATAGCAACTAACTGATGGATAGTAGCGTCTCAAACTGCAGCTTCACATGAAGGCTTCAGTTACATTCACCACTTGCTGCTGCCAAGAGAGGTAGCCCTCTCCCCCATCCCTCCCCCAGTTTCTTCTCTGTGGGACACGTGCTTCTGCCCAGTCCTTGCTCCGGCGCACATTGGATTGCAGCACAAAGCCAATTCAACTCACTAAACCAGCAGAAAGTAAATTGGTTTTGGCTGGAAAGCAGGCTGAATTGGCTTATTATGTGATCAAGTGAGCACTAGGGTTGGTGCAAGACAGAGACAAGGTGAACTGTACAACGGAAGGCAGGAACAGCAGAAGAGGTCTAGGTCAGGTGAGGACGGTAAACAGCAAAAGAAGCTGTTAACACAGTTCACCCAGAGCAGGCAATCACAGTCCTACCACAGTCCAGCAATTTACAAAACACCTGTCTTGAGTATTCAGTTCCTGTAGATATCTCCTCATTTCAGAGACAGCGGTTCCTCTGATACCTGCGCGTTACTTAAAGGGGATCTCGGATTTAGCCCTAGTATGGGACTGCACTAACAGTTACGCATTTTAAGCCCAAATTCAAGAAGCACTGGTACCCCACGCGTGCTGCTGTGTAAGCCCTGGGAAGAAAAGGGATTTTCTGGTCCCAGATGTTGTGCAGGGTAGCGCCACAGCCTAGGGAAGCTTTCCAAGGCTCAAGATTAGCCAGGCACGGCACCACGTGAACACCACCGTCCTGCTTCCCAGGCACGTTTTGGCGTACAGGGCTGCGCAATGAACAAGTAGTTCGTTGCGATGCCAATTCACGGGTCTGCTCCAGGCTCTCCACAAAAACAGCGATATCCCCAACAGAAAGCCTCCTGAGGGGACGAGCGCACCGTTCCTCTCCAAGAGGAACATCACAGGCTGGCAGCGAGGAGACAAAGCCCCTGGAGATCCACCACGGGCAGGGCTTTCAGCGGAGCACCAAGAAATGAGACTGCGTGCATTCGAACGGTCAGTTATCTAAAACGTGGCTTTACACCAGAGGAGAGCTCCGTTGCTCACCTCCCTTTTCAACCTGTCTAGTGCAACACCCGCTTGCTCCCCCATTTTCTTTTACCTTCTGCCTGCTGCCCATCTCCTGCCCTGCCGCAGGGCTTCCCGCCCTGAGCACTGCGAGTCAACGAAGTTGGCTTTTTAAAAAACAAACAAACAAAAAAAACAACAGGCAACCGCTGGGGACCTTGAATTTTACCTTTATTAACGTTCGAGTTTTATATCCTCTCAGGGCCCCGCTCACCAGATTCTTCCTCGGCGCCAGGGCGCAGGGGGACCTCATTTTATTAAACTAAACAAAGGCCGAGGCTGTCCCACAGCCCCAGGCACCCGATTCCGCCCTCCCTTTCCAGCTCCCCGCCACGGCCGAGCAGGGCGGGCCGGGGCCCGCACCCCTCCTTCCCGCCGCAGCGCTCCTCGCCCGGGCCCGGCCCGCCGCAGGAGGCAGGCGCGGCGGAGGTGGGCGGCGGAGGTGGGGAGGGCGGGAGCGGCTGCTCCGCGGCGCTGCTGCTGGGCGGGCCGGAGCTCGGCGCTCCCCTCAGGTGAGGGGCGGCAGGGGCCGCTGGCCGTCGCCTCCCCCGGGGTGCCGAGGGACGGGGTGTCCTCAGCGGAGCAGGTGGAGGGGAGGCGCGGGGCCGTTGCTGGCCGGCGGGCGGGTGGCGAAGGGCCGCGACGCCTTCCCCAGCGGGAGGTGGGGAGGCGCCCGGTGTGCGGCGGCCGCGGGGCAGCGCCCACGGCCTCAGCTCCGAGGCCTCAGGCCGGGGCCCCGCCGGCGGTGTCGCTCCCGGGGGGTGCGGGGGGTTTCGGGTTGCTGTCCTGGCGCTGAGGGGACGGGACCGACACCAGAAACCGGCCCTGGGGAAAGGCGCGGGGCTGCTTCTTGCTGCACGGCTTCTGTCCGGAGCAGAGGGCCTGAGCTCCCCCCGAGGACGGCACTGTCTCTTTCTTTGACAGCCGTAAACAAGTAAGAACTAATTTATTTATTTAGTGGCACCCTAAGGAGACAGGAGGGAAGTCGTTAAGCGAGTCTGCAGCTTGATCAGTCAAAAGCAAATCAACCGCAAGCATTTCTGCAGTAATGCTGAAGGGCTGCGACAAAGGCAAATGAGAATAAAGATGGCTTAGATGCTTAAACTCTGCGTTTCCATATTTTACAGGTTTGGGCTTAAGTGTGCTGCACCTGAAAGGGTAAAGACACTTTCAGGAAATAACATCCCTGTAATACTTAATACCACATTATCAAGGATGTATCTTCTCACCAACTTACTTTTGGCCCAGCGCAGCTTTGCCCATACCTAATGTTCATCCGGATCACGGGCGAGGTTGGGCACTGCGCCTGTTTACAGCCGTGGGTGCCCTCCTCTTAGAAACTTCCAGGACAAAGGTCGCAGCCTGCGGTTTCAGCTTTGCCCTGCCGTCGGCGGCGGTTGTGTGCACGCTCGTGCAGTGCCCTGGTGTTTGCTGGGTTGAGTACTTCATACCTTAGGGAAGCCAGGATTCATGTTCTTAGTGGACACCATGCCTTATCCTTGCAGCAAAGGTAGGAGAGTCAGAGCAGGCCTAGTAAATACGCTAAGTGCAATAAATGTTGACTATAGAAACATTACAATTACTCGATGAATAGGAAAATGTAAAGAACAACTTCCTTCTTTAATGAAGGTACTTTACTTGTAGTTTAAAGGCTTTTACTTCGCTTTTTAAGGAAGTCTGGACTAAGTCTTGAATCAGCATGAAATGGATGTGAACGCTGGTCAATGAATAACTTCAAATAGAGCTATAAAGTGAACCACTGTTATTTCTCTGACTCAGGAAGTTATTTCAGAAAGAAAGAATACATGTAAGAAACAAGATGTCTCATGCTGGGAGACGATACCAAGATAAGCAATACAGGCACCATGAGAAGCACGGATCTGATAGATACGAGGAAGACAGAAGAGCGAGAAAACCATACCCATACAATGCAAGGTACGTGTTTGTCACCTTAAGGAAACATGTCACAGCAGGTCTATAAGGTCTGTCATTTTCTTTGTTTGCTTTTAAATACCTTCATATTACAGTAGTAAAGAAAGCATTTACTCAGCCTTGAAATCATGAAGCATGAGCACACCACATTTGGAATCAGGGAGCTATTTTACACTTAGAAATTTAACCTTTTTCTTTGTATTGAGCTCGAGAGCGGGGCAGAAAGATAGGCTGTGTGACACAGGCGGAGATGTGAATTTCCTGGGGTTATCTGGATCATGTTGGGTCACAAGGAGGTGAAGTGTGGCTATGTGTCTTCGTAGAGTTCCTGAAGAGGCTGGTCAGCTGGTGACGGCAAGCCATGGCTTGTCAAATAGGCATTGCTTAAATGAGAATGTTACATGACTGAGACCAGCACAGGGACTTACTGAACTCTCAGGTTGCTCCAGTTCAGCTGTGAAGAAGTTCGTATTAATCCAAAACAAAATTAAGTTCAGTAGCCGCAGTCAATAAATGAGTACTTGTTTAAGTGTCTAAGGCAGTTTGTGGCACTTGATAGTGGGTCAGCCCCTATCAGCACAATAAGCAAATCAACTAATAGAAGGTTTGGAGTGACAAATAAACTCTTAGGATATTACACATCTCCTTTCAGCCTGGCTAACCTACAGCATATTAGAAGTGAGCTTAGGTTGTTTTCGTTTGAGTGCACACCAGTGACTGCATTGTAAGAGAGAGGTCTGTAGCTCTGAACACCACGGGCAAATTGGCCATGGCCGTAAGGCGTTCATCGCTGCTCTTTAGTCTCTGGGGGCACGACTGTAGGGTAATTTGAGAATAGATGCAAAGAGGGAGAGGAAATAAATATAGTTAAGATTATTGAAAAGCTGAAGTACTGAAGTACTCCACGATAATATGCGTTTTAGCAAGAAAAACAGGATGAGAATAGAAGCAGTAGTGAAGAGCACCGTGTGGACTAGAAGGACTACTTATGGCTAAATATAAAACATTTGGATGGTGGTAATCCTATTGTATTATGAAAATAGCTAATGAATTTTTCTTCTGTCTCTCTTAAATCATGAAAAATTGGAGAGAAATGGGAACAAAGGTCAGCCTAAGAATCATCCTTAGATGCTGAATGACTGTCCTTTGCAAAAGCAGAGACCAGGAGGAGATATAGTTAAATTATCTTGAACATATTAAAAGTGAGAGCAGCAAATGCCAGGAATGTATTCATTGCAGTGTGGAGAGAAAAAAAGAGAGAGAAAAAAAGGTGGGGTTTTTGGTTTTTTGTGTTTTTTTCAGATATAGCATAATGAAAGCAATGTGTGAAAGCATAGCTATAAATAAACCACCACTTTTTAGTAAAGCGCTTCTCTGGACTTGGTTTTGCTGTTAGTTGTAAATGACTGGACACGTAGACTGAAAATCGGTGGAAGGACCGTAAAGGCCAAGAGACCACCCCTGTATCCACCGGGGAAGCGGCAGCTACAGATCTGTAATAGCCATGGAGATAGTTCTTAGAGTCAAGCTGAGAATCTGGGGGGCACCAGCCCTCACTACAACTAATGGAAAAACTTTTCCATTGGTTGTTTTGATGGAGTTTGGCTTAAGCTAACAGCATTTCCCCTGCTTAGCTCTTAGACAAAACCAGCTGCTTTAGTAAGGAAATTACAGTATTTTGGTGAAGACTTAGGCTGATGGACCAAAAGACCTCCAGATACTATAATGAAATAGATGGGAAGAGTTTCGTGGAAACTGTAATTTGGGTGCCTAATGCTTTAATACCTTACGAGCAAGACTTTCTAGCCAGAGTATTTCTCTTCCCAAATGCATGTCTGTCTGAAACTCCTATAGTAAGCTTCCTCTCAATGCTGAGGAGAAGGAGTTGCGTTATCCTGAACTGGAAAGTCCTGAAGGAAAACAGAAGCAAAGGTGGCCAGAATAGGCCATTCTGAGAAAAAAAGCATCTAAAAGGAAGAATATTTTTATTTTCCTAATTGTACTCTGTTGCTGAACATTAGGGGGGTTTTGTTTCGGGTTTTTTGTTTTGTTTTGTTTTCTGGCAAGTAGCAGGATACAATAGAGAGAAGCAGCTGCATCAGAAGTACCAAAGGGATTGCTTTCAAGTTAACTGGACGTCTTATAAATCACACAGCTTATTTAATTTATGTGACACAGCTGCGCAGGATGCTTTGGTGGTTGCACAAGACACAGGACAAAGGTCAGAAAAATCAGTAATGTTTCGGCCAAATAGAGCTGTTGGCAACTACACGTGGAGATGTTAGCGTTGGTCTTGTTATTGAATGTCTTAATTAAAATGTAAAAACTACAAAGAACATGATTTAATGTGGATGAATGAGATAATATTTGTAAGTTGAATCTGGAATTGGATGAAGATAAACCTTAGTGAAGTGCAGTGATAATAGGAAACAAAACTACAGTTGAAAATGCTGATCTGTGGATAAGAAATTCAAGAATGAGACTTAAAGTACCCTTTAATAACAAAATCATCCAGCTGTACCTTGAAAAAGGCAAGCTCCAATTCTCCTTCAGATGAGGGAGAACATTTAGATTAGACCAGACACTTAGAAAAAAATTTACAGCCAATGTTTCTTTTAACCTGAGTGTTAGCTCAGTTAAAAAAGGGCGAATTGCACTTTTCCCATAGAATAATCTAAATCTCACCAACCTTAAAAATCATCAGGCTTCAGATGTGGAGCTGTATGTCTCTGCAGCAAAGTGGACAATACCATTTTGCCATAGAATTGTAGAATCGTTAAGGTTGGAAAAGACCCTTAAGATCATCGAGTCCAACTGTTAACCTAGTCCACCACTAAACCATGTCCTCAAGCACCACATCTACCCGTCTTTTAAATACCTCCAGGGACGGAGACTCAGCCACTTCCCTGGGCAGCCTGTTCCGGTGCCTGACTACTTTTGAGGTATTCATATGAAGAGTCTAATTGGAGACACAAGAAATTGATTTTTTTGGGTTGATTTTAGATTCCTCTTCAAATATCGTCAAAGACCTCAAAAAAAAAAAACCCAAAGAGAAATATTTAAATAGGCATTTTTTTTCCCCCACTTTAAAATCTTTATCTGTTTCCTTTAATAGCTTTCATTCTTTTAAAAGGCATCTTTGTGAGACACAGTAATTGGAAGTATAAACTTGACAAAGGGCTTACCCATGAAATAGTTGTGCTACTTTACACATTTACTATGTGAAAATATTTCTCATTTTTATTCTGTGGGCTGCTATGGACTAGCTAAAAATGTTTGTTTTTTCATGAAAAATCTGTTACTTGTTTTTATGGGAACAGGAACTCTCCCCACACCCCCCTCCTTGCTACGTTTTGCGAGTAACCTAAACAATTCAGCCAGCCCGCTCAGTGAGTACACAGTTTTCCAAAATAACAACGATCAAGTGCAGATATCCTTGTGAACATGGATTTGTGCAAGTATTTGGGATATTTGCTTTCAAAACACGCAAGCAAAAAAGATCAGATACCTGTGAAGCAGGCTAGCTGATTCCACTAACAAACAGGAGCATCTGCCAGTTTCGCGTGTTCTAATGTTCAGGAGAAAGCATGATCTAATTAATATACATTAGTCGTTTACTCCATTGTAGATCAACAGAAGACATCCGAGGTGGCCAGCACTCAAGGACTTCCACTGTTTGCTCAGACCCTTGCTCTAAAACCTCAGGAACAGCACGGGAATATTTTGGCCCACCACCAGAATATTCTCCTCCCAAGGAAACCTTCTCAATGAAGTGTTCAAAGGTATGCACAACAAGAGGTATGTGAGATTCTTATTGCCTGCCATCCACTCCTCTCCTTCCAAGGACTTGTCTTGGTTTTGGTTTCTGTGTTTAGAAGCACAACAAAGTAAAGCTAGAGGAATATTAAAAAAAATGCAACAAACTGGGAGAGTTAAAGTTAATGAATGGGTTACTAGCACGTTTTAGGCATCTAAAGGCAAGATTTACAGATGTATTTAGATACTTGAAAATGCATCTCCAGAGTATGCATACAGAGCATCAGAGTGGGTCATGTGCATAATCACTCAGGTTGTGCAGCAAGAGTTAACCTTTGGGATTTAGGAATAAAATAGATATTTGCATCTGTAGGCAATTTAAAGATGGCTGTTGAAGCTTTGATGCTAGTTTATTTCTGACACATTCTTCTCAGACTTTTTATCAACTCTGGATTTAATCCAGTCATCACTGATACATCTCTATAAAGCAACATCGTGGGAGACAAAACTATTTTATGGACATGAATCCAATAAAACAGCTCTTGAGAAATAACTTGTTTTTTTCATAGCTAGAAAGTGACTACAACAAGCAGAGGAATGAGCATTAATGTGGGAGGAAATCAGCCTTAACACTTAGTAAACTCGTTCCTGTAAACTGACAAAAAAAAAGGCGCTAAAATATCAATTACTCCTTTTAAAGTTTTCCCTCTTCCCAGACAGTGAGCTTTCTCACCTTGTTTGTAGGAAAGGCCACTGCAGTCTCAGTTGGAACTTGCAGCTAGGTTCAAAGTCTTTGGCCGAAGTCTATAAACAGCCTTTCAGTGTCCTCCAGTAGAGAGACAAATGAAGAGTTTAGCTGGTGGAAGTAAATTAAAATACATAATGTTAGATTATTTCTTCACTCCATGAAAGAAAGAACACACTCAATTTGCTCTTAATATTTCTCTGTATGTGAATATGTGAACCATTTTAAGAGTGAGCTGAACTGTTTTCTCTTATGAATATGTTCTGTCTATTTGTATGCAGTTTGTTTTTCATCTCGAGGAGATTTAACTCCCAACAGTTGGTAGAGCATATTTAATGGTACAGAGCCATACCGATATTTTATCCCTGATAAAATTGTATCAGCAGTTTCTTCTTCAACAATACTAAATTATTTTAACTTGTCTGAGAAGGTTTAGAAAACTCCATGCCTTATTTTATCACAGCTTTAGAAAAATGAAGTGGCAAGTTATTTTTAGTTTTCAGTTTCACTGGTTGTTTAGACTTATGGATAGCTTAATGTGACTTGCTGGGATTTTTTTTGACCCGCATTTGCTTCTCATTATTTCATGCATTAAACCTCATTAACATTTTCAAAATGTCCTAGTTTTGGATGCATCAATTGACAATGATAATTTCACTCCCACCCCTCCCCCAGATATTGCTCAGTATTTTCCAAAAATTTAATGTCTGAGCTTGTAGTGGAGGAGGGAAAAGAGATCATGTAGAAAATAAACCCTTTTATTAGCAGTTTTACTTAAAAAAATGAAAAGATATTGGAGGTTGATAAAGATTATGAGAATGTTACTCCCCTGTTTAATTTTTGAAAGTACCAAGGTTTAGCAGAATTTCCTAGAGTTGTTTTGCAGAATTCTGTATTCCCTGCAGTCATAGTAAATGTTATAAGTGGAAAGCTACATGAATTGTTTACTAAGTCAGTACATGTGAGCTACAACTTCTTACAGCATGGAAAGTTCCTGTAAATGCTTCTTAACCATCTTTTTCTTTTGCCAATGATTTATCAGCACTCTGGTGAAATTCCCCCTTCCCAGTCACCATAATTCTAAAATAAACTAGTATCAAACAAGGCTGGGAAATCAAGTGATGTACCACAGTCTTTTCCAAAGCAACAACTGAAATGTAAGCCTTCGTTTCTGACCATGCATCGCTCCACTTTCACTATGTTGTTTTTTTTTTTTCTTTTGCCCAGCAAATATACTTACGCTCTTTGTGCATGTTGATCAGTTTGGCAAACTAGAGAGGAACTCTAAACAACCAGAGCTCTGAAAAGTATTTCCTTCACGCAGATACTGCCCTTTTCATCCATGCTTTTCACCAGCAATATCCCAGAAAGCTGAAGCTGAATTTCAGAAATAGGCCGTTATTTTTGCAGTGATCATTTGAACATCATAGCTGCAAGCAGCAGCAGAAGAAAGGAGATCGTTCTCCTATCTATCTTTGTTATTCCCACCTTCCCTTCCTAATCGCCGCCCCCTTTTTTTTCCTATGGCCACATTAAGACAATAAACCCAACCCAAATATAATGGAAGAAACAACTGATACTGACCCCTTATGCCGGTAGGAACATTTGATACCATCTAAGACACTTCAGAACATTCTGCTCCTTTTTATTCCTTTCATCTTGAAAACAGAAGGAAAACAGTCTGTTAAAATGTTACATGAGTAATACCTATTCAAAGCCATTCAGGTAGGATCACGTGGCTAGCAGTGCTGGATCATACGAGGCACCTACTTACACGTCCTCTCAAACAACGTACTAGAGCGCGAATTTAGGAGGACCATCAGAGTTCGGACCGGTAGAGAGTGCGCTGTCCTCTGGAATACTCTCCAAACTTTGGATTGGTGGAATTTTCTGAACTGGAAAACTGCCTTCACTTCTGTTATGTTTAATACCTCTTTACAGACCTATCAAATTTGTTTAATCCTTTTCTGAATCCCCTTTTGAATACTTGGCATCTATGTTATCTTATGACAAGGAGTTCCACAGTTTCTTCGTGCCACTTGAAGAACTACTGTTTTGTTCCTTAAAACGTTTTAAAGAAGGTGTCTCTGATTCTGGTCGTGGTCAGAATACCTAATGATAATCTCATATATTCACTTTCTCCATGAGATTTATGATTTTAGAGTGAAGTCTTCCCTTTCTCCCTGTCACTGTGCTCCTATCACTTCTTCATAGATTGAAGAATAGTCAGTTCTGTCCCTATCAAGAGCGAAGTCTTTCCAGTTCTGGTTAGCATGCCAGCCTTATATCTTTTCCAGATCCATTGTACCCTTTTGAGATGGGCTGACCACAACTGCACTCAGAATTCAAGATAAATTCCCCAAAGAATCAGACATCTGCGTAAAGGTTCTGGTTCTGTAGTCCTGTCCTAATGCTTCCTAGCTTTTCGTGTCGTGTTTGACTGTCAGTGAACACTGAGCTGATGTTTTCAGAGAAGGCTACCTGATGTCTTTCCTGAGTGGAAATGATTTGTTTAGAGCCCATCTGCGTGCTCTGTAGATGGCATGTGTGTGTATGTGTGTGTGTTTGTGTACATGCATGAAGTGTGAGGTTGCTTATTAACTGATTTCACTGATAACACTGATTTCATTAATTTCTCATTCCAGAGCTTGAGCTCGCAGCAGCCTACCAATTTTACAGTTGGCAATCGTGAAGAATTTTTTGTGATTATTATTAAAACAGACTTCACCATCTCACTTTTCAGTCTTTTCAGTTCATTAGTCTGTGCATCTACCATTGTTTTTTGGTGTGTACTTTTGAGCTGAGTCTCTTTGGAGTCCCCACTTACAGCTCTGTGGGCCATGTTGCAGAGCAGTCTCAGGATGCACAAACTATGTTTCCTTCAGATAAAACTAAATGAGAGAGAGAGCTGTAACCACTAGCAGGCACTCTGGCTTTTGGACCAAAATAGAGCTAAAATGAAGTACTTCTCTCTCCCCAGAAAATGCCTATCATGTAGCCCCTAGGTCTTCAGCTCCGACTGTGTGACTCCACAGATCCACGCCCATTGCACTGCTAACATGGGCATAACTAGTGACATGCGGCACAAAACAGATATTTCTCTCTATTTGTTTGAAAACTGGTTGTTTCCTCTTACTCTTTATTTTCTTTTAACCACTACTAACATGTGAGAGGATGTTTTATCTCACAGGAGCTTGTGTCATTTAAGAGCACTACCCGTTGGATTGCCTTTCTTCATATATCTGCTGATTCTTTCAAATGACTTCTCTCTCACAAACTTTTGACTCCTCTCTGCTATGCTATCTTCATGTCTAGTCTCTATACATTTTTTTCATAGAGACGTCACACTTGTGGATCTGCAGATCACAGATTCAAAAGGCAATAGGAACACAGAAGTCTGCCACCTTCTGTTTCTGTAGTAGTGAAGGAGACTTAAGGAACAGTTTATAGGCTGGTGTCAGGCTGTCTAGATGCTCTATATAATTATATAGGAATTGGAAATGAACTGGTCGTGATAAAGACAAACCTTTCATCAACTAAGGAACTACTGCTTGCAATAACCATTTCTCACAACTTATGCACAATAGTGCATGCCATTTAAAGAAGCACACGTTGCAAACAACAAAGAGTTTTTGGCCTGGGTATACTTAGAGCTGAAATTCTTTCAGAAGAAAACATTCAACTTGCTTTTCACAGCGCAGATAAAATTTCTGTAGTTCTTTCTTCTGTGTAGAAAAACTAAATTAGTAATAATATTTGCCTTTCAAAGGACCCCCCCTTGGGTCCTTAGAAAATATAACCAGACTTAGTGCTTTTGGTTACCAGAGGGAAGGAGAGAAGTATTCAAGGCTGGCTGCCATGCTGCTTCCTTCACTTAGAGAGTGCAAGATCTGAGTCAAACCCAAGAGTGAATTGCTGATATTAAATTGGTCGTAGCTATTTGGTCACTTGATCTTGAAAACTTTTCATTTTCTTTTTATTGTGTATACTGGTGTGAAAGAGGTGAAACAATGCAATTCCAGGATAATGCTTCCTTTAGTTTTGCTTAAACAGTGAAGGTAAACTAAGTTTCTCCCATCTTTGGTCAGTATGCGACTCAGGAAATGCCTGTGCTTTTGCCTTGTATAGAATTGTACTGTGCTGGTCATAATTTCAGAGCTAATAACTTTTTTTTTTTTTAATTCTTCAACCCACTTGGCATCTAAGGGAGACAGCACTAAAAAGGTTAGAAAACAGTTTGTGGGGGAGCAACTAGAATTGAATCCCTGTTCTTTGCTGCCATGAATACAGCTTTGTGCCATGAATAGTGTCAGATTTCTTAAGCATATTGTAGGCACTTCCAAACAATCATGCCTTTAGCCTACATTCTAACATCCACAATTGTTAAAACCTTCAGACCAATTTCCTCTCAGAAAAAGACAGCGTTATGGTTTGTAACAACAAGAAAAGTCTCCAATTTCAAGCATAGCCAGGAGGAAATATCAAACTGAATTTATTTGGAGGAGGAAATAGAATTAGGGAGTAACAATGACTTTCTCCAGGATATATTCATGCATTAACAAGCCAGCATGAATTCAAATGTAAACATCTATAAGCTTTTGTTTTTACAAAACACAGTCCAAATTTTTCCTGTAGCAATGCGTGCTGGCAAATACTCATAACTAGAAAAAATACTGAGGTGAAAAGTCACCCTAAACACAGGGTTCACACTAGCAGACACTTGGTTTGAGTTATGCCATTGTTCATAACCATTATACTTCTGCTGTTATGTTGCTCTGTTATGTCCTGATACCATTCTTCTTGGAGTCAGACGTGGGAGCAGGAGGGGAGAAATATTTTGGAGAGCACTTGTATCCCTTCCAGTGCTGTGGAGATGTTGGAGGAGAATAGTGGTCTGCAAGAGGCATTTGACAAAAGTAAATGTCCTTCTGTAGCTTCAGTTATGTATGTTCAAAAACACTGAAGGGTTGTTAAATGTCCCTAATGCAGGTAACTCTGTGGATGAAAACAAACATTTGACAAGTACATTCAGCAGCACATGTTAGATCTTTTCAGCAATGGTCAGCAGGATACTTATATTTCGGTGGCGGCACCCAACAGGATTAGAAACTGCTGTATTTTGTAGTCACCATCTTCACATTTTGCCCCTATAGTCTCCCACGCTTAGCTCCTTTAAATTGTGCTCAAAACTGTCATACACTGTTCCTGTAGCAGTTAATTTCAACATATTTCTGCTGTAAGCAGGGAGCGCTAAGGTCCCCTATAGTTTCATTGTAATTAGATGTCTTCCCCCTCCTGTCTGTTACAAAGCATATTTTAAATACAGTGTTACTAACAGACTGAATTTGCCATCAAGTTTTTTAATCTTGTAATTGTGAAGACAGAGGATATTAGTAGTGGGAACTGGATGGAGCTGTACAGATTAAAATATTCCCAGTTATTCAAAATGCTTAATTAAAATTGCACAGTAACAAGATACAGTGGCAGAGCTGCAGGTAACCTTCCTGTTAAGTATTTCACTTGGAGGTTAAGTCCTGTTTGCTGCGAGATACAAATAGCCATGAGCAGTTAGCTCTGTAAAAACATGCAGGGCAGCTACGCTAGTTGCAGATGTCAGATGTTACCTTTAGCAAACTGTTGCCCTGCCAGCATGTGGGACTTCCCTCTGCCCAAGTCTTTATATCAAATTTCTTTCATCCACCTGTTGGCATTGTGCTAACATGTACACTATTGTTTTTAGAGAGGGGAGAACTACAACTGAGAAGACTCCCTTAAGTTGGCAGGGGAAGATACTGGCAAAGTCAATGTTAGCTGTTAGGTATGTGTTAGACTCTAGTCCGTGCTTCCCTACTGGGAAACGTTAGTTAAGGCTGCTCTCTACCAGTATAGAACTGGTTGAGTTGCACCATCTTTCTTGTACGACCACTGGGTTTGTCTTCCCCACATCTGACCCAAATTCTGGGAACGGAGTAAAACTCTTCTCTTTAAAAAGCGGCTCTCAAAGCTAACTGATACAGCAGGCTGACTCTCTATTGAATGTAGCTCTATTTCTTGAGCAGGTGATGTTAGCTCACTTACTTACAGGAGAAAAATCCACCCAGTCAGGAATGTTGCTCACCAAGCGTGACAACCCACAATTGGTAACGTGAATGAGAAGCTCAGGTTCGCAGGTGCCTCCAACCTGACCTACCTTCCGCCAGACTATGATTACTTAAAGAGCAATAACACCCCAATCTTTGTACTTTCTAAAGGCCACTCAGTTTCAGTTCAAATGGAGGGAGTGGCTATGGAAAGTTGGCATAAGGAACAAGAGTGTTTCATTGTTTTCTGAACTCTTTTTAAAAAAACAACTCCCACAAGTTTGTTTCGATACCAAGATATTTGTTTACTACTTGAAAGAACTATGGGTACATTAGGAAGAAAAAAGGCTGTTTCCTGAAACGCAGAACATGAGGTAACCGTGCAGAGACCTACCAGTGCTACAAATACACGTAGAGCCTTTTACAGCTGCTGTATTTAAATCAGTATTGCCAAGTGCTACAGTTTAATGCAAGACCTTTTGCTTCCCACCCTCTCCAAAATTGTGGAAGGTGACTCATGCTCAGCTAACAGGAGAGAAATCAAGAACATACTAGAAGGGATGCTTTAAAGAACCACTGGGAACAAGTAAATCAAAGCTTTTGTTCCCAGGCAGGGGCTGGGTTGTACTGAAACTGTGTCTTGATGGCAAGTAAATCTTTGTGTCATACAGCGGTGGGAAACTGGGGGGATAGAGGCTGATGCAGTAGTTCTACAAATTAAGTCCACCCTTTCCTGTGAAAATTGGACAGCACTGTTTAGAGGATGGGAGGGTATTAAGCAGAAGGAATAGAGCAGGTGGGACAGTAGTTCTTTAAGGGAAGACGATGCACAGGAAAAACAGGACAATGCATTTAGATCTGAGCACTCTGTGAACATAAGGCTCCTCTGAATCATTAAAAACAAGGCTGGTCATCCTTTGAGATTTCCTAATGGAGTGATTATCTTGACTAAAGAGGGACAACTTACTAAAAGACAATAATAATGCTTCTTTCTAGAGCACATAAATCATTTAATTTTCCCAGTTTTTAACTATTTTTCCATTTATTTCCAGTAAGACGGATATCTCAAATGAGCATAAATGTGTTGGGCACTTACATGCCATTTCAATTCAGTTGGCTCTGACTATGTAGTTCCCTTGGGTCCTTTGAAAAGCCAAGATTCTGTTGGTGTTACATTGCCTAACTCTTGTGTTTTAGGGTTGGGTTGTGGGTTTTTCCACCTTTGAACATTACTCCATTAGGGAGATTTTAGAATAACTCAGTGAAAGCTAAATCCCACCACTGGCTGAAGAACACAGAGACCTACAAAAACAGTGGTGGGGTGGGGGCTCGGGGGGGATTTGTTTGTTTATGACAAAGCTGTGTATTGCCCTGATCCTGCATCAGTGAAGTTGGTTGAATTCTTGTTACTGTTTCAGTAAGATCTTGCTTTGTACTGGTATACATAAGGGGAATAATACCATTAGCAAGATGTTTTAATACTTTGCAGCCAGATTTAATATTTTTAATCTGTTGCGACTGTTGTCTCCATTTCATTTCCCTTGTTCAGTTCTCCTCCACTGTTTTGGTTCCTCCCAAATTTTGTCACATTTTTGTCCCCTTCTAAAAGGGGAACAAAACCCCTCTTCCCTTTGACGTTTTGTCCACCTTCCCCCTTATCTATTCTTCCCACCACCAACTCATTTTAGCAGAGGGGTGACCAAAGCTGCGCATTGAGCTGTGCCTTTACTCTCTGGAGAGTGCCAAACCTGCACTGGCAAGAGAAGTTCAGCATTTGAGATCCTTTTCAGGACTGGCTGCTGCTTTTGTAAGTCACTATATATGGTCAAAATACTTGTCTGCTCCTTTGGGGGGCGGGGGGAAAAACAAATCCAATTACCTCTGAAAAGCAGAAAGCAACCCAAACTGGGAGAAAAACCCCAAAAGACAACTTTCAGTGAGAAAGGCTGGGAGAATGATTTTTAATGTGTGCATTATAGCCTCTCATTCCTCTCTTCCCTTCTTCTGGAGTGACCCCTAACGGGATGTGGCACAGGGGCCGCTGGCCTGTGTGGCTCCTAGCACTGCTGCCCTGCCACTGGGCTCGAGGTGTCCAAGCTGGGTACCGCTGGTCCCGGTGGTACGTGGCCTGCAGAGGAAGCAGAGGGAGAAAGCGAGCCAGAATGGAGAATGACAGACATAAAATATCTTAGAAGTACACAGGGATGTTAAGAGGAGGGAATGATACCAAAAGAGACAGGAGAAAGAGTCCATGTGCAGTCAGCAGAGGAAAAAAGTGACTACTGTGCCAAGATGCAGTGGAGGGAGACACTTTGAAGGCCGCCTCTATTAGTCAGGCCCTCGTGGGGTCAGAGGAGTTCAACAGAAACAGCCAGAACGGACTGTCCTGCAGATTCATTTATGTCAGCTACAGAAACGTAGGAACAAACATGAATTGACCATTTTACTTTATGTACACACACTGTGATCCTGACACATGAATGCTGGGGCCATCCTGCCACAGTGCCTGGATGAAAATGCCTCTTTACAGCTTCCGACGCATGAGACTTGCGCACACATTTGAGTTAGTGGGTACCGCAGTCAAACACAGTGTAGTTTTATGAGGCAGAGCATGCAGATTTAACAGCTCGCCTCACCTGAAAAGGAGAGGTTCTGATCTTTCTCTGGTCCTGGCTGTGTTATTTCCCCTGCTAAACTCATGCCAGCACGAATCCTCATCGGATATGCTGTGAGTCACTTCAAGTTGCCAAAGTTGCAGGAAAAAACAGCAGCGCACAAGAAAAGAGTTGAATCGTTTCCTGCTGTTTTAATTTATTAAAAGAGCTCTTGGAAGGGCCTAATGCTAGGATGGAGTTATTACTGGGCAGGGGAGAAAAGTGGTGACTGCCCAGCCAAGGGTAGGAGCCATTAGAGTAAGGTCAGTTGCCTGTGGATCTGTACCCTTAACAGCCTGCCTGGCTGCTTTGCTGGACGTTGGAGCCCACCATTTGGCAGCAGACAAAACCATTGATCAGTGGGTTAATACCATGACAGTAGCCCAGCATCCACCTGGTATAGAAGGGAAAGAAAAAGTGAATAGTAGATTAATAGTATAAGTTGGAAGGCTGCTGTTTGTTGTAGCAGGAAGCCTACTCACAGCAGAAAAAGACTGGATTCAAACAAAGTTAACAAGTACGATACACTGAAGTTACTGTCCATTGCAGATTTAGATTTTATGGAATGATTGGAACAATTCTCTGGAAAGCTCCAGCAACACCGACTGTCTTTTAGATTGCGGCCATTCTCCTCACCTTCAGTGCTGAAAAGCAGTGCAGGAAAGAAGCATGGGAAAGGAAACGGAAATCCAGGAGCCCAGACTTGAGTTGTTACTTACTCAGTATGGAGAGGGTTAGTTCCCAAAACCAGCTGTTCGCTGTGCTGATTTTAATACAAATCAGTAACATTTTAGATAGATCCCAAGATTTTGAACTTGAGAAAGGAAAAAATAACCAAACCAGTGGAATTCTGAGATTTTCAGACCTCCTGTCATTTTACACTCAAGTCTTGAAATGCATTCGTTGTTGCATGGGATTAGGGAATAGTTGTAGAGGTAAGTAACTTTCCCATAGAAAGACCTTTTGGCAGCCTAGTTTCTGCCGCTATAACTCTAAGATGCTGTAGCTAACTGGGCTGTGAAAGCAGGAATGGCAGCACAGACTCAGAAGCGTGGCTTTTAACTCGGCCCTTTCTGCCCACAGTACACTGCTTGACATAGGTCACTGCTAGTGTGTGTGTGTGTTAGCATACCTTGACAGAGCTAAGATTCAAAACTTAACTGTCCTTTTATTCCTTATTTCTCAAGTCTGTCTATACTAGTATAGTAGGATTGGGTATCAGCTTGTAACTATCACAGATCAAGGTTGCGTGAGGCTTTTGAGGTGCCCGGGTCAAGATCTGAACATACTGTAGGGCTTAATATTTCCATCAAAGCCCTGATGATTGTACAAGGCCTTAGGGATTTCCACTAATTGTCTGCTGCTTTCACAAACCCTGCCGGCTCTCGTCATAGACCTGTAATTCACAGCTTCGTTTTTCATACTGCTTATCCTGTATTAAAGAAAATCCTAAAATGAGGGTTTGTTATTGCACTTTAAAAAAAAAAAAAAAGTTAATCCATGTGATGCAAATAACTGGTGGGGTAACTGCTAATGAACCTCTCTCCATTGTTCAGTTACTCTAATCAATTCTACAGCAGGTGTGTGTGAAAACTGCACAGGTACATACAAAACCTGTCCAACCTGAATGCCCTGTCTAAGGAAATTTTTCAAGCATGCCATTAAAGCATCTACTGCTGCGGTTAAAAATACAGTAGACCTACATTGATCATATTTGTCATCCCATGAGCAAAGAGACCCGTTCTGCCAGCCCTACTGTGGTACCAGCAATCAGCTCGGTGAAGTTAAGGGGTCGCATACAGAATTTGTGTGAACACATAGGAAGTTTTGGAGCAGCGTCATTGAGGATTGAGGTCAGTTATAAATGTGGGGAGGTTAGCTGCAGGTGCTGACTACTTTGACAGCAGAAAATTGCTTTTTCTAAAGCTCAGCAAGGTGATGTACAGGAAAGGTTGGTGCTCAGCGGGTCAGAGTGCTTCACCAGTCATAGACAAAAAGGAAATTCTGAAGACAGCAGTAGAAGAAAGCTGACTGGCCATGAATTCCCAGCTTCCAAGTTCCCAAACATATTTAAAATTTTATGTTTCCCTTAATCAAATGGTCTTTCCTCCCTGTAGACTTGCAAGAACTGCTTCCTGATGGAGCATCTATGAAATCAGTAGTCAGCCCTTAAAAAGGGAAGTGGCCTTCTGCATCCAGCACTGTCCAAGGGCCCTGAGGACCTAAGTTGACTCCCTGTATTTGGAAGGCGTATTGTACAGCTCAACTGAGCAGAGAAAAAATATCTGATCCAGTTCCAATGAGTGTCCTGTACAGCTATTACTCTTTCAAAATATTTTGAACAGTCCTGGTAAAGTGATGACTCTGTACCCATTAGAAATGATGAGTCTTTTGGCTGCATTGTTTGAATTCGGTACAAGGAGTTCCAAATCCTGTCTCATGGACCAAGATTTAAATTTCTCTTTACATTTAGCTTCGCAAATATTTCCTTTGAAATGTTTGAAGCCTCCTGAACAGATTTGGTAATCAGCATGGTTATTGCCCTGCTTCACAGAAATGGTTGTGTGGAAGGGTCAAGGAAAAGGCCTGTTTTCATGCAGGAATCGGCATCACCTCTGAAGAACACATACACAGAACTGCACGCTCAGTTCCTCCTCAGCAAGAGCACTTTGTCTTCTCTGCCTGCTCTACCTAATTCTTTTTAGGATATGAAATCTGTATATGTATGCACTTGTGTGTGTGTGTTTATATACGTACATATACACACACACAAACTGAAACATGCTGAGCCTCAGATATTCTATTCCCAGGTATTGCCACCATTATCACTGCTTCCCTTTGTGCTTCTGGGATGGTTTGCAAGGCCATGATGTGAATGGGCTCAGTACCTACCTACAGCTGCAATAGCAGAAATGCGGGGACCAGTCTGGGTAGAGGGGGAAGCAGGAACTCTTCAAGTGGCCAAAGACCCTTGTCAAACCATTGCAGGCACCTTCGCGTGAAGAGAAGTGGCAGCAGGAAGGTGCTCGTTACTTCAGCCCTCTGTGGAGGGAATAAGAAGGGGCAGAACAGGAATATCCAATAATTCTTCATGGTGGCTGTCACTGGCTTGCTTGGGTTAGAAGCATCTGGCAACGCAAGAGAGGAATTTATCTAATTCCCATGCGTGCTGCTTCAGCCCTTTCTTTTCAAGCCCATACAGCCTTGACAGCAACTGAGCCATTGCTCAAGAGGAAAATGCCATGCTGATCAATGTTAGCAGCATAAAATGAAAATTTGTATGCAAACCGCAGATCCTGCCCCACTTTAAAGACAAATATAGGACTACTGTGTCGAGCATCTTACATTCTTGGCTGGCAGACTGCAAAAGAATAATAAGATTCACAATTCTGTAATTAACTTCAGAACTTGAGGAGCAACCCACGTGATACGCTAGGGGTTTTCATTTCCCGAATAGGCAAATCTAGTTATGCTCTGCTTCAACATCCGTCATGTTTACTAATCTTAGTCTGACCCCTAGTGAGCTGTCACAGAATAATCAGATTTATCTAACAGATGCTGCACCTTCCTGACAGGCAGCTACCACAAAAAAGTCATTTATCCAAATTTTCTTTTTCTTAAAAAATCTGGGTTACCTTTATCAGTAGCATAACGTAAGAAAAAGAAGAGAAGAGTCAGCTCAGAAGTCAGAAGGCTTTCTTCTGAAGGTGAGGCTGTGGAAGAGAACACATGACCGGTATCAAGTTCACTTAACTTACCTCCACATATAAGGTGGTTTTTGCCTCCTTCCCCTCCTCCTTTTGTTGTGCAATCGGGAGCTGCTGCTTCAGATTTATGAAGAGCTTTTTATCTCTGAAGGAGATGAAGTGGAAGTTGCATCTGGTTAGATAATAAGTTTAAATTAACAAACACTTAGAAAGACAAAAAAAGGGTGTAAGTTAAAGCAGTAAACACATTTTAAAGGACCTAAATAACTTGCACAATTTTTTAAGCCATTAGAAGCTTCTAGGTTTTTGTCAGCTTTAACCTCAACATGTTCATGCTGGATATTTCTTGCTCAGTGTGTTTATGCCAAGTAGTTACAGGCCAAAATACAATCACTGTGCGCTTGCCTTGGCAATAACACAAGCACAGTAAAATTTTTATGGATTTCTTTCCCTGCGTGAAGATCCATTTATCAAGCACACTGACAAATTAAAAAAAGTAATTTGCCCAACCTCTGAAATGTACTCATGAGAGCTCACGCTTCTTTTCTTTTTTTTTATTTTAAAGCAGCGCTCTTCTGTAGCTGTAGCCAAGAGGACTATCTCAGTAATAGTGCTCTCTGTCTATGGTTTTGGTGTACTTCTGTCACCCCTGGTTTGCACAAGACGTGATTTTTGACACCTATTCCCATCTTTCTGCTCCTTGCAGGCATTCTGAAGTTTGTGGAAATCACGGTTAACCTCCTGGTGCTGATTTGCGTGGGCGCTGCCCAAGCCTCCGTTGCAGGCTTCACGTCCTTGGGCGGCTTCGGCACTGGATCCTTTAGCCTGAATTTGGCCTATAGCCCCTTTGAGGGCACGGAGCTCCAGGAGGTGAGGGAGCTAGACATGCAGTTCACCCAGATGAGAGCCCCTTGCGTGTATGGCGGAGTAGCCTTCAGCTTAACAGCAGCAGCACTTACCCTTGTCTTCCTTGTCATGGGGGCAAAACCCATCCAGCAGCTCAGGATGGGGCTGCTGGCAGGTGAATGTGCCTTCAGCCTGCTGGCTGGCGTGGCCTACATCGCAGCGGTTGGCCTCTACCTCCATTTTGTCAGCCAGGTGAACTCCACAGAAGTTTGCAAGAGGCGCGAGAGGCTGTATGCGCGCCGTGGTTATACCTCCATGAACTGCGTGGTCCAGGGCGGCGATGCGGCCGTCGGCCTTTTTGGGGTCGCTGCTGCCTGTTTGTACTTTGCCAGCTTTGTGGTCTGCATCCTTGCTATCCGAACTGTGCGGGCCTTCCAGAGGCACGCGGCCAAGGCTCCGCACAGCCCCAAAAGCAGCATTAAAGACAGAAGCATCAGGAACCACCATGCCGTCCACAGGACCTCTGAAAGCTCCCACAATGTCCAGGCTCTTGCCACGTTAGTGTGAAGTCAGCGCTGGGACTGTGCCAGAGAGCCGGAGCTTCAGCAAGGGACAGACACTGGGCGTCACGTGCTAAACAGGCGACCAGTCCACACTGTAGTGTCCTACAAGTTGCTGAAGTGTGTATCGAATCACCAAATGTAACAATACTGCTATAACACGGGGTAATAAAATTGACATTGAGCAGATGTTTCAACAAGGTTTTTTGTATCAGTCTCTCAAGCTGGACTCCTGCAGTTAAAATGTGTTTGGTTGTAATATTTTCGCCCTGCAGAGAGCGAATCCAGACAGCAACGGGCTGTGAACAGGTTGCAACCGCAGCGCTGCCAAACTTGCGCTAACGACCACTTCCTTTCCTCTTCCATGATAGAAGGAGTTGAATACGTAGCTGGGACGGGCAGCCTTCAACAGATCCTGTGTCTGTTGGTGCATCCTATTGCCTTACGCCACACCGCTTACAAAGCAAAGGACACTCGAGTGCTTTTTCTGAATCGCAGCCGAAGCTACACCTGGGACCTGTTTCGTTTGGGCTAGTGAAGCATTTTATCTTTTGAGTCACGGGGGTTGACACGTGCCGATCGTGCTCCCTGAGGAATGCTGCTGGGAGGAACTAGCTGCAATTGCAAAGGCAGCGTTTGGGTCCTCCTCCAGTTCCCTGCTACGTTTTCCCCCTCTCACTGAGTGCAGATCAGAACCTGAGAGGCAGCACGTTGGTCAGCTATCGGCTCAGTAAAGATGCCGCTCGCTTCTGTAACCACCTAAACAAGGTTTGGCTTGCTGACTCCGCAGCCGGCGGTGGGCAGAGCCTGAGTCAGGAACACGCTGGCTGCCCTGGAGTTTTCCATGGGAATGCTGTAACAATGACAGAAAGTACATGTGTCCTCCCAATATCTAAACACACAAAGCATGAGTGAACAGCAGTAATTGTATGCCCCCAGGGCTGAGAAAATAAATTGAAGAGAACATCTTTCAAGAGTCCTTTGTTTGAGGCAGATGAAATAGATCACTGGTCTTCATAGATGAGGGAGTGAGAAAAAAAGGCTGCTCTTGAAGTACATAAGATTTGTCAGCTTGAGAGGAGGGAAGAGGCAATTTTGATTCTGGCTGTGCTCACTCTTTTCAGTTTTGTCTGGCTCGGAGTCATTGCCCAGATGAGGCTCTTTTGAACCATAGTAGAGCTTATTTATTGTATACTTCATATATATGTATACACACACATAGGTATCAAAGGATTATGTTTGAGGTAACATAAGCCAAACAAGAAAATGTTATGATTCTGATTAGAACTGATTACATCAGCCTTTACAATAAGTATTTAACATTTATATAATACCTTAAACACCTCTTTAACACTTTGGATGTCAACAAGCTTCATAGCATTATTATGCTTATGAAGAGACAGGAGTGAGGAGTTTTTCCAAACTTGCCATGACTCACAGTAGTGATAGAGTCACAAAATTAAGACTTTGATTTCTAGCTCTTTGCCCAGACCCAGACCTTCACTGGTGTGCTGTAATCGGCTGGAAAGTCTGTTGCAGGGATGCCTTGCATGCAGCTAAAGCCGCAGCTAATCGCTCATTAGGCATTTCTGCCTGCATGCTGGTTCCTGTGCTACCTCTACATCTTGCACCTTTTGAATGCAGGCTTAGGTACATGATGACACACTGTTGTTAACTTACGCAAACAGCAAAAAGCAGCACCTTGAAGTGACACATTGGAAAGATTAGAAAAGGTTGCAGATCAGAATGTATAAATCTTAACTCAGTCCTTAAATACGTGTGCAATATGAATTTTAATCTCGAGGCCTCTTATTTTGCCCTGTTCATTGTTGAAGGCTGGCCTGCCACCGCTGTGCAATAGCAACAGTCCTCTGTGAGCATCGATTCTGTCTCTTTTTCCCCCTCTGTGTGTGGTAAAGGCCTCATTTGTTGCAAGGTAATTCAGTCTTTAGAAAAAGGTGCGCAGTTTCCCTCTGGACTATTGCTGTAGTGTTGGACACTTGGGTTCCTCACAGTCAATCCATTTTGGGTCCCTTTCCTATTAACAGGAACAATTTTATGCATTTTACAGGGAGAGTCAAAAAGAGCTGCTAGTTACAGGTGCTCGGTTGGAGACTCCTGGGACCCACTCGCTGCCCCCAGCATCCCGTCGGTCCCAGTTACGTTCTCTCAGCTCCTCACCCAGCTGCCTCCCTGCACTCGCCATCCCCTCGTGTTTTTAACCTCCGCAGCCTCAAGTTTATTCCTTATACCTAATCTGAATCTACCCTCTTTTAGTTTAAAACTGCTACCCCTTGTCCTGCCACTACAGGCTCTGGTAAAAAGTCTCTCTCCATATTTCTTATCATCAGCCCTCTTTGTATATTGAAAGGCTGCAATAAGGCCCGGAGCCTTCTCTCTCCAGGCTGAACAACCCCAGCTCTCTCAGCCTTTCCTCATAGCAGAGGTGCTCCATCCCTCTGATCATTTTTGTGGCCCTCCTCTGGACCCGCTCCAACAGGTCCATGTCCTTCCTGTGCTGAGGACCCCAGAGCTGGACGCAGCACTCCAGGTGGGGCCTCACCAGAGCAGAGCAGAGGGGCAGAATCACCTCCCTCGACCTGCTGGCCGCGCTTCCCTTGATGCAGCCCAGGCTACGGTTGGCTCTCTGGGCTGTGAGCGCACATTGCCGGGTCATGTCCGGTTTTTAATCCACCAGTACCCCCAAGTCCTTTTCCTCAGGGCTGCTCTCAATCCCTGCATCCCCCAGTCTGTACTGGTACTGGTGATTGCCCCAGCCCTGGTGCAGCACCTTGCACTTGGCCTTGTTGGGACTTTGTGAAGTTCACATCGGCCCAATCCTCACGCCTTGAGACCCTGACAGGTCCCTTCCCTCAAGCATAGAAACCGCACCACTCACCTTGGGGTCATCCATAAACTTGCTGAGGTCCTGAAGCACTGCAAGCGGAGGGACCACAAAGAAAGCCAAAGCCCAGTGATTACCAGCTTGTTGAAAGCTTTGTGCCTCAAATTTGTTTCCTTCCCTGCCATCATGAAGAAAGATCACTAGGAAAGAATCGCAGAGAGGAAATAAACATCAATGCTGTTTCCTCCACTCACCTTCATGGAGGGAAATGTGGGAGAGGAGAGGGGAAAATCCCAGAAATACTCCTCAGAGGACTGGGGCAGGGAAGAAGCAGCTTTCCTTCCCCTCGGGGTGAAGGGCGAGCCATATACCATCAGAGCAATCCAAAGAACCCTGCTTCCCGACTGTAACAAAACCACGCTTGGTATCCTGTAGCCGACTTGGAAAACCTTTACCGTGCAAGCTGGGAAGGTGTAATACAAGAGCAGAGATTTTTCTGGCGCACGCACGTGGCTGAGGCTGCAACAGGCTGCCATCCCCAGCTGCCGCTGCAGGTGGTCCTACCCTCCAGGGCAGACGAGCCTGCCCACCTTCTGCTGCAGATGGCTGCGCCCCGCCGTTACCTCTGCACAGTGACTGCCACTTAGTACGGGACAATAATCCGCACTGGGACCAGTAAAACAAAGGCAGGGCAAACGGCTCCTGTCAGCCCTAGCATTTCCTTTAGCCTTTCCCTGCTGCCTGCCCCACGCACACATGTACGCACCGCCTGCGTGCAGCCGTCAGGGCCAGCGCTGAAGATAGATAGATAACCTCATCCATTCCTCTCTGCTGCTTCGAAGCAGCCCCTTACAGCCCAGTTTCACCTGCAACCAAAGGACTGCAGACAGTTGTCACCCTCAGTCCCTCTTTGGTGAGAGGGAGCCTCAGGGTGTATCCAGCTTGCCCGCTGTGACCACCGTCAGCTTGTCAGGAAAGCAGTGATGGCAAAGGTCAAATCTGTGCTTCCCTGAGAGATTGTCTTGTGAGTTGACAGGATGGCCTCTGTCAACCTGAAAGCCTTGGGGTCCCCACCACTGGTGCAGTAGGAAGCCGCCTGTTATGCCAAGCTTATTCTGAACCTTCAAAAAGAGAAATAAAATGGCCACCATCCTGTTCCCTGGAGTTGCAAAGGAATGGATGCAGGTTGCAGGGTGAAGTGGAGCTGCCTGACAGGAGAAAAGCCCCACCGCAGATGACGGGTCACTGGTGCAAGGTGCTGGGGTGAGCTGAGCAGCTCATTTATCTCAGAGTTACCTGCGAGACTCTCAGCCAGCCCCTTTGGATTTAAACCATCAATTTGCAGCTGTCTCCTTCGATGCAGGAGCAAACAGCTTTAGTCAGTCTGAGAGCAAAACCTCCAGCTGAGCTCCCCAGCCGTTAACTATCCACAGAGGGACCCCCTCCCCACAGAAGGGCCTTGGAGAAAAACAATTTCTCTTTGAAAAACTGTGTCTCCATGCCCTAATCTGGAGGGGGAAACAAAGGGCATAAGATATTTAAGATGACTATATTAAAAACAAACAAAAAAAAGAAAATAAAAAAAATCCATCCCCCTGCCTCTGCATCCCGCAGCTGAGTGAACTGCCATGAAAATTTCGTCATGCTGGATTGTGTACTTTTGGGCACCCATTTTCCTGAATGTCTCCTTTATTCAAATAATAGTTCATAAAAGTAGTTCAGCTTGGGGGAAATCTTGTCCAGAACAGAGCAAACCAGCATCCGAAGACACAGGTGTCCTGTTTCAATGTAAAAGGCAAAGTTGTGGGGGGTGAGGCTGGAGAGGAGAGAGAATATTTACTCCTCCAAATAGGCTTAACATAACCTTTATACTTACCAAATATTTCAGGTGTCTGGAACTGTAAATCCGGCGCTGCTGGAAGATCTGCATGTGGTAGGGCATTGCCCTCCTGCTGCTGACCAGCTGTAGGAGGAGGGACCTTTGTACCATCTGCAGAAAGGAAATTTTCGGGTAAGCACAAACAACAACTTTTCCTATTTTCCTAATGAGTTTAAGAAAACATTCCTAGAATATATTAAGTTTTATCACAGTTTAAGCTTTTTACAGCAGTTCTTCAGAAGAGTTTGAGTGTATCCAATGTGGAGAAACAAGAAGGGACACAAACCTGTTGTGCAACAGCAGAAACCGAACTCAGGGCTTAACGTTAAGAAAAGCTGGGATCTCAGTTTACGTGAGAAACTGCTTTCAAGTGATGAGAATACATACAGGGATTAGAGTACCAAAGAACAGTCTGAATGGAAATTGTTCCTTCGTAATCCATGTATTTTACTCCCAGCTCAGATTTATCTTCATTAAAGTTACTCTTCTGGTAATTTTCCACCACAACTTACATTCACCGTAAGTTAAGTAAAACTATAGATAACACAACAGACCTTCGGTAACTCCGATCTCTCAATTACATTTGCAGAACTTGCATGTCTCCTTTTCTTTTTCAAGACTCAGGTAAGTTATTGAAGGGGACTATGACCGTGTTTTTTATGACAGCTGTGACATTCGTCGTTACTCATCTCTTTCACAACATCCCTCTCCAAGAAAAGGTGGTGCTCAGTGTATTGCAGCAGCTTAATGCCAGCACAGCATAGAGTGTCCCAGATGCTCACCGTCACCCGTCATAAATAAAACATGGGACTCCTTGCAAGGTCCACGGGTTGTCAGGACATTTGATGTAATTGGTTTTGGCGTGTGACAGTGCAAAATGGGCAAGTCACAGGATGCCCTTCATTACTACAAATGGTCCATTGATTTCCAGCGATGCTGTTCGCACACAGACCTGCACCTGCTACTGGACTTCCCAAAACTCTCAGGCCATGTTGAAGAGCTCAAGTGAGGGAAACGCATGCATGCATTTAACAGGTAATTAGTTTTTCAGGAGGATGTAGAAAGGCTCATGAGACAGATGCACCCAGGTAAGGACCATATGTTTTAAACAGGCTTTAGAAAATTCAGTTATGGTTTGGATAGATTACTTTCAATACTACAAGAGAAACTGTATAACAGAGGTGTTTAGGCATTTATAGGTGTGTGAAAACCTTGAGCTTTGCTATCCTGTACTGACTTCCAAAATAACTATGGATAATAGAAGTGCGGGAGGAGAAAAGGAGGCTTGAATTTACCCAGCTGTTTAGTGAAAATTGGAATTTCATCAGCTGTGAAGACACTATGTGCATTGCATATACATTACTCACAGGCTTCCCACCATACCCAGATTTATAGATTTAAGCATAGCTTTGTACTACCATCTGCACACCCACACCACTTCTCGCCCACACCGCAGCAGCCCGTATCTGCAAGTGTGAAGGACCCACCACAGTGACTTCCAAATACGGAGTATTTTAGGGCAGGATTCTCAGCACAGAACGATGGAAGCCAGGGGACACCGAAAGAGCTGGTGACAGAAAATTAATGAGTTTAAGTCTTTCTGAGTGGAGGTTAGCTAGCATTCCTAGTCACCGGGGGGGGGGGGGGGGGGGGACGGACAACGGACGGGACGACACACAAACAGTAAAAAGGGTGTTTCCCTTCCTTCAGTTTGCAAAAATAACTCCCCAACGAGATGGCCCTGTGTCCTTGAGCAACTTAAAGGAGATTTGGATTTTTACAGTGTTATGAATCAGCTCTGATGGTGAAGATTAGGCAATTTATTGGTCCAAATAAGTAAGGCACGCTCTGATCAAGATCTCATTGCCCGTTTGCTAAGACTACTTGAGAGCGCGCTCCGACCATCTTCTCACCCGGCAGCATCGCGGAGGCTCTAGTGAGGAGGAGCAGGTCCGGCTTCCCGGGCTGCCTCAGCCCCCGCGCCCTCGCTTAGGCGTGCCGCAGTCGCTGCCGAGACGCGGGAGGCTTCAGCGTGCGCCGGGGCCCTTGGCCCGCACGGAGCAGCTCCCTGCTCCCCTCGGCGTCGCTCAGCTGAAGCAGGGCTCCTCTGGACACTGGTGCTCCCGCGTGGTGTCACACCATGGTGTAGCGTACTCAAGGGTGTGAGATGGGCTCCTTTCACGGGCACCCTCCAAGGATGAAGACGCAGCAGATCCGGTCCTGTCCTGCGGTAACACGAGGGGGAGCCCTTGCAGTTTGCAATTAACAGAGGAGGCAGCCATACGCCTTTTTCTACCCCAAATACAAAGGCTCAGCTCCTCGTCAGAAAAAAAACGGGAGGCCCGAAAGCCATTTCTTATCTTCATCACAAGGAGGCCGCTTCTGGTTCAAACAAGCGGAAGCCACAGATCGCTGAGAGAGGGGAAGGTCACCACGGATCCCCTCCCCACACAGCCCCATTGCTGAAGAGGGGCCAGGCTGGACTGCGGACACGTTTTCCCATGGTCTCATCTAATTTATCATTTCAAGGCACTCCAAGAATGCCGGGGAAAGACTTTGCTGGTACCTGAGTTGACTCTGAATAGCTCTGTGGTCAAATTTTTCCCAACAGAAATGAGAGGATGGGATAATCTCTTCACCCCTTTTTAAATGACCCTACCCCCAGCGACTTGTCCATAGGGCTCACAAGGCTTGCCTTTGGGGAGCTTTGCTACTTTCAGGAGGACGGTTTTGGCCACCTCAAAAAGACACAGCAGGTTTTGCCCTCCCTTGCCACCCAATTTTAAATACATTTGAGCAGAGTACTTCACTATATATTCTATGCACTATTCTCTGCACAATATGTCACTAGATATTCTATAATTCTACTTATATATTCTGTTTTTCAGGACCAAGCTAAGTGCTAACTGCAAATGCACCTACTGCAAGATTTTTTTAATTTTTTTTTTTTTTTAAATGCTGGTGTCTTTCTCCTTAGGAGGGATTACAATGAAAAAGCATCTTATTCACAAATCACTGAGTCGCATACTTCTGCTACGCCAGCCTTCCTTCGTAGTTCTGCATCCCAATTTTCTTTAAAGCATTCAACAGCATACATTTAATGAGCAAAACAATTCCATCTGTTCTGTGAGTCAATACTGACAACTTTACTGTTGAAATACACGTATTTCTCTTGGTGCAGCTGTGCTTAATCCGACAGGGGGGGAGAAGCGCCTGCTGTGCTCAGAGCACCGAGCCTAGTGCCCAGGCTCCCATGGCAGGGCTGCAGCCCAGCCGGCACCGGGGGCTCTCGAGGGCCAACACAGCCCCATCCCTGGCCACTGCTGGCCCCTGGGACCGCTAAGTCACCTACATACCCTAAACACAGGCCTCCAAAGGCACTTGCACAGAACCACTGGTAAAAGATCCCCTTTTTGGTTGTTTGCTTAAGTTTTGACAAGTGATACAGAAGAACAAGCTCAGATGAAAACATGAAACAGGCACCAGGGGCTGTGACAAGCACCAGGACCCTGGAATCGAGACCCTACTGGGGAACAGCGCAGTAAGAGCCAGCTAAACCTCATCCACCAGCAGGCACTACTTCCCAACCTCGGTCCTGCCGACTTCATCCTCTCCCCCCCAGCCTGAGGTACACAAAACCACGCTCTCTGGTTGGAAACCAGGCGCTCTGGTTCTCCTACAGCAGAAAGCCTCAGGGGCTCATCTACTCCTGGGTCTCCCTGCCGGGGAGCAGACCAGCCCTGCCTGTCCCAGGTCTCTGTCACGTTGCAGTTCTTATACGACAGCTTCCTCACCGCCACAGTGCCGTCATGCTCCTGACGAGCTCTTGCAGATTAAACGTCTCCCTTCAGCTTATGATACGAAGAAAATATGGAAAAAAGATGAGATAGTGTCTGCCCTGTTCAGATCCTGCCTCAGTCATAACCTAGAGGGCAAGCTTAACTCATTGCAGGAGATAAAAGGTAGGACAAAGTGTCCAGGTCAGTCAACTACAGGTGATACTCAACTTGTCAGCCTGAGAAAGGATGATCTAAAGGATGAACTGTTGAACTCAACAGTAATGGAAATATACATAAAAAAGTCTGGGGGAAAGTGGGGACCAATCATTTAAATCAGGGACATGGAGCGAACAAGGATCTTTTTCCCCCACTGACGTCCTAGATAAATGGTATACTGATTTTGCCCCGGGGCTGCTGTTAATCTATGAAATATTTAGGGGTTTTCCACCCCCACCTTTTGATTTAAATGGCTGTGAAGGGTTTTACTTGTTCTCAGGCAGCAGATGAATTTTAACTTTCATCTTTCCACAGAAACAGCAGTCTTGTTATGTAGGGCATTTGAACACTTACACCACCAGCGCAGGATGCAGCCTACCCCTCACCAAAACGCAAGCAATCAAGAGGAACAGATTGGTTCATGCAGTGCTCCATGAAATCCTCACACCTGCATGCCTGCACTGCTTGCAAACAATTACATCGGTAAGAAATAAATCAATTAATCCAACAATAGTGCAATAAGTTGGCCCTGAAGCAAGTCAATTGAATTAACAAAGCAGGACAGTAAAGCAGGTTAACAGAAAAAAGCGAAGCGTAGAGTCATTTAACAGACACCAAGACACTCCGGTTCCAGCTGAGCCCGAAAGGTATTTTTACCAAGTTCTGGCCACACAGCTCCCTCTGCAGCCAAAGCCGTGAGGGACCTGACCCTACAGCGCTGCTGGGAACTGCTCAGTCTAAGACGTGAGTGCCTTCTCCCGTTAGAAAAGCTCATCTCTTCATCGACAGCAGGCAGCGTCCAGGGAAATCAGGCTGGCCAGGCCAGAGTTACTGTTCTGTTTACTCCTTTGAATCCTACTGCTCTGCTTGAATCAATTCAAGCCCTTCTGCACCGCAGATCGGTAAACTGCTCACTAGGTTGTTATCCCAGCCAACCCACTCAAGTGAACTTCTGCAAGCCCAGACCTGCAGGGTTGAGCCCAAAAGACATCATCCATGGCTAGGGCAGAGATGCAGTAATTAACCTCCAAAGGTGTGTGCGACGCTTCATTAACACCCACCCCCACGTGGATGGGTGTTCTGCTACTTTGGAAGCTACTTTTCCAAAGTAACAAAGTTATACTTAAAGAAATAAATATGCACAATTTGCTAGAAAATTACACGTATGAGTTGTAAGCATGCTGCCTAGCGATCAAGCCGAGATCGCTATGAAGAGACTCCTTAAAGGGTG